>NC_138903.1:12015892-13501580 GCF_965194825.1 Balaenoptera physalus
CTAACTCTAGGTGGTCCGCACAAGGACCCCATGTGGGGGAATCATGAATACCCACCTCAAGAGTGAGGAACACCACGCACTGGGAGGTGGAAGTAACTAGCCAGCAGGGGTGGGACCAGCCTGGTGGTTTCTCTGGGGGAAGGTAGGAGAGTCCTTTGTAAAGAGAAACACTTCACTCGCAAATAGCTAAGAACCTGCTGCAATTATAGACTTTGGTTTGTATATGTGCCTCAGTCACGTTAATTTTCTATTTAGGCGTACGGGTTTCAAATAAAAAAAGAGAACTGGTAAAGATTTGAAATTTTGGTCATGTGTCACCTCAGGGGAAGTTAATTGTGATTTTTGTCTGCAATACCCAAGCACAAACTGCAACTCCAGTAATAAAACGGGAACTTGGAAAAATAAGCACCCAGGGCTGATGAAAGTAATGCATTTGTCTCAGGGCAGGGGCTGAAATGTGCAGCTAAGTGTTCCGAGGGAGAAGCATGTTAATACTACATCTTTTCAGCAACCTTTGATGGACGTGGTAAGATTCTCAGGTCAGTGCAGCTCACCCCGGCAACGCACTGTAATAACTTATTTAAAAGGCAGCTGGCTTTTACAAATGGACTGTCTCGTCCCTTTTTAGGTTTTCGTTCTCAGAAATGTATTCTTTTATCAAAAGAATATTCGCTCCCTGTAGTAAGAGCTCAATTATACCTTTTCTACAACAAAGGAGACTGCAGAGGTGAGCAGGTTTGGGAACTACCGTCCTTGGCTCTCAATTCTGGATGACATTCAAGCTCTGTAGAGACAAGCAGATAACCAGAAGGACATCAGACAGGGATTCTCATTCCTTTAGAGCAGGAGTTGGCAAGCTACCACCCACAGGCCAAACCTGGCCTGCGGCCTGTTTTTATAAATAAAGTTTTATTGGCATGCAGCCACGCCCGGTTGTTTACTTACCATCTCTGGCTGCTTTCCTGCTGCAAGGGCAGAACAGAGGAGTCAGGACACATACCACCTGGCCTGAAAGCCAAAACTAGGAACTCTCAGGCCCTTGATAGAACATGCACGCCGAGCTCTGTGCTGGAGAAGCGGTATTCGTCTGGCGGGCTTGCATCCTCTTCTGCGGGGCTAAAGGACTTGGAGTGGGAGAGAACACCTGACTCACTGAAGGCCTTTGCCTAGTTTGGTTGGGTTAAAGATACAAGAAAACAGAAACGCAACAACTAGGCAGTATCTCCAAGCGAGAACTTTAATGAACTGGTCGCTCTTACTGACATTAAAAACCAGTGGGATGTATATGAAATTCTCATTTTATCTCGAGAAGATCGCTCATGTTGGCAGCAGAACAGTCCTGCCCACCTCCAGGTGGCTGACATTACCCCCGCCCCCAGGGGACTTTGGTGAACGTGCTCATTAGTCAGCCTTATCCAGAGAAGAGCCACGGGAGAGGGGGAGAGGGGGAGAGGGGGAGAGGGGGACAGGGGGACAGGGGGAGGGGGGACGGGGACAGGGGGAGGGGGGACAGGGGGACAGGGGGACGGGGGAGAGGGGGACAGGGGGACGGGGAGCGCGAGAGGAAGGGGCGCGGCTCAGAACTTGAGCGGGATGACTGGCCAGTACTTTGGCTGCTTGCGGTCGCAGTGCTTGTCAAAGTTGAGCTGCACGGCCGTCTCCATGGCCTGGATCTTGGCGGCGCTGGGCCCGTACAGGTGCCGCATCTCGGCCCGGCGCCGCTCGCCGGGCCGCTCAGCCGGGGGCAGCGCGGAGCGGCGGCGCCTGTCGCGGTACAGGTCGTGGTCCGCGTTCACGTAGTCTTCCAGGCGCGCCGCGTCCAGCTGCTGCTGTCGCCCTGGGAAGCAAGCGACACGCACGCCGGAGACGCCGTGAGCCGGGTGATCTCGGGTAGCCCCCGGCCCCCTCCGCCCTCCCCCTCTAAGTGCCCCGCGCCCGCCCCGCCGGCTGGGAGGTTCTCGGCCTCTAAGGCGTGACCTGCGCCGGATTATCGTTATCTCCTTAGTTAGGAGGCGCATCCCTCACTCACTTATCAGAGGGCTACACGCAAATAGAAGTGGCAACAAGCCACCAGGAAACGTGTCAGCCCAAGTTATCCAACCTCTGCAACGGGCCCTGAAAACAGAGGAGAGAAATGCAACCACGTGGGTCTCCCTCTTCGTCTACACCGCTGCCCACAAGCTGCCCAGCGGGGCATGGCTGGGGGCGCTCACGTGGCTTCAAACACTGCACCGGGCCGGCAGGGAAAGGAAACGCTTCCCAGAAAGTCCAGTGTTGCAAGAAGTAGTACCTGCCACCACAAATGAGATGGTGGGGAAAAAAGTGACCTCTTTGGAAGAGATATGGGTTTGAGGTCATCTGGAAAAGGGCAAGGCTAGCAGCTAGAGAACTCCACCACGATCAGGACCCCTGCGTGCGTCCCAAACGCAAATCACACCACACAAGGAAAGGTTAACCGATTCAACCCTTGTCGAAGGTAAAAGGGCCAAGAAAGGATAATTCTGCGGATGGCAGGGAGGCCTTGGCCACCTCGTCTTGCTGCTGCGTTGCCCGCAGCAGCCGGCCCCCTTCCTCACCGAGGGATGGGACCTGCCCCTTCACCTCCCAGGTCAGCTTAGGCTAAACTTCAGGTGGGACGGTTATATGCTCTAATCCTACGAATTGAAATGGATTCTTGTAAAGCAAGACAGATTTACTCAGGTTATTCTCCCCTCTCGAATTTTACTGTAACAAGTCCTAGTATCGTAACTTGTATTCTTATGTAAATAGAAACAACATAAAAATGTCAACAAAACATAAGGTCAAATTTAGCCAACTGACAGATTTTTGTGACTGTCAAGAACAGAGAAACTGGTAGCAGAATGCACACATCTGTAGCCACCGCTAGCAAGAGAAATGCTAAGGAGTGAAGATGGTTGTAGGGGAATAAAACAATGATATAATTCTTTCCTTCGTTAAAAAAAAAAAAAGTAGCCGAATGAAAGCTGAGTATGGAAGGGAACACAACAGCGAGCAAATCAAGTGAACGGCAAGATATTTACATGGCTATGCTATTTATGTGGCTAGGCCTAGACACTCACAAATCCCGTTCTTTATAAATCGCACCTTGGAGCCGGAGGGAAGGAGTTTTATACACTTGGAAGTATTATTAAAAATGCATATGACCATTTGTCTCTTAGCACATCTGCAGTTTATTTTTAATTTTTTAAATTTTTTTCCCCCTGGAGTCAGTGCCACCATCTTCTCCCTACACTTGGTGATGCGGCTCCCCCGCAAACAGAGAAAAGAATGCCGGACATGAAGATAAAAGGTTCCAGCTCTACATCAAGCTTTACTGCTTACAATTATAGAAAAGGCACTTTGCCTCACTAGATTTGGAGTTTCTCATTTGTAAAATCAGGAGGTTGGGACTGACCCCCACCGTCACTTCTGCAGTTTGTTTTTATACAAGGGAGTACTATGGGAATAAGCCAAATGACTGTCAAGCAAAAGAAATGCAATGTAACTGTTACCGTATCCACGAAAAAGACAGAATTGACCTACTGTGAAAGGTAGAACTAAACCAAAATATTGGCCTGATATGCAAATGAATGGGAGGTCAACAAGCATTTGTTTCTCATTTTTGGTCTTTCTGGCAAACCTGAAACTTCCGGATTTAAGATGTTCAATTCTCATGGGTGTCTGAATTCTACCACCTCCTCCCCTGGGACTACTCTTCCAAAGGCTTGGCATCTCCACCCGAGCCAGGGACAGAAGAGCCCCTCTGCCACCTGTGACACGTTACCAATCCTCGGCCCCGAGGAGACGATCCCACGTGATCCCTCAGAGCCTCTGCATGTAGACGACAGAGCCTCCCAGACCACGGGCCTTTCACTCTCGAATTTGTCCCAAGACTATCATCGTTCTCACTGACAGATTTAGTGACACAACAGATGTTCAACTTCCTGTCGAAATCAGTCTCTCAGTTTAAAAGTTTTAATAAACACTGGAATCTTTGCTATCTTAGTAAGTGTTGCTCTCTGCCGTTAGGATATGTGAATTTAACCTTTTTACTTTTGCATCTTTATTTTTCTTTTCCTTATAACTTAACATGGTTATAATGATGCTTCTTTCTGCTGCCCTTCTGACAAAAACTATCTTGCAGACGTTAAATCGGTCTAACAATTTATACGCCAAGAGCCCTTTCCTCTTATTGACAGCTGTGGACGAAATGCTACGTGACGCCAAAGCAACCCCAGCTGGCCGGCCGTCAGCTAAGCCTGTGCTGTTTCCCGAGTCTGCACTCAGCATGTGCTCATCACAGCAACCATCACAGGGTTTTAGTTCTTAATAGACTTTATACAGTGTAAGCATAAAAGAATAAAAGACACGGCCCTCTGCTCTCGGTTCTCTATTTTTATCTCCTTCCCATCCAGGTTTCCTCATGAAAATTTAAGGCCCAACCCTGGTCCCCTCCCAGTCTCACAAGAAGTGTGGAGGTTTCCTGGTTTCCTGCACGGCGGGTAGCTGCCCTCAAACGTAGATCGGAGGGCCGGGAAGCGGGTCCCCTGGCACCAGCGGCCCACCTGCGGAAGTCCACTACGGGGGAGGGCACTGTGGCCTTTACTCACCCTGTCTCCCCAGCCCTGGGGGAGGCCGCAATGCCCGACCCAAAGCAGGTGCTCAGAGGTTGTCAAGAAAAAGCTCAGACAAAGGCCAGACATTATTTTTTGTAAACAGCTGTTCCTTCCAGATGCTACTGGAGAAAAATGACAACCCAGGGATAGAGAAAGAGATGCTGAACTCTCAAAAGGCGCTGGGTAGGGCCCCCTCCCTCAGGTCCTTGAGTCTCCATGGGGGAGAGGTTGGGGGAGGGGGAAGGAAGGGGCACCGCTGAGTTGGGGGTCTGATTTTGTTCCCTTACATTTGAGTTGCTTTCCCTCTACTTACTCACAAAAAAAAAAAGTTCTAACATTAGAGTATAAATTTGAAAACCAGTCAGCTTAAAACTAAATACCCTCAGACTAGCTGGGCGCTGGAGGCTACAGGAAGCACGTGAAAGTGCTTCAGTGTATACCGACCTAGGGGACCAAGCAAGCCTTAGGATGCAATACTCATTTGAGGGCATCCACTTATTCTAGGTTCTATTTATTGCTTCCTCCCTCCCAATGAAAGAAAGGATTCTCAATCACTGGCAGTTTTTCTTCCTGTCAAAACAAGGTGAGGGCTCAGCCAGCCAGATGGAAAGTCATCTGACTGAAGCAGAGAAGTCGAACAACACGCTTCAGACATAACTGAACAGGGGCCTTGTCATGCAGAGGTCGGTCATTTTTCCCGAAAACAGCTGTGGGACTCAATGTTACCAAGCACTTTTTTCTTGTAGGATATTTGGCCAAGGCAATTTGTGTTAATACAAATCAGAGTATCTTTTTCAATTTCAGCTTTAAAACAGGGTTGTAGTGGGGTGAATAGCCTCCCCACAAATCTCCATCAACCCAGAACCTCAGAATGGGATCTTATTTGGAAATAGGGTCTTTGGGGATGTAATTAAGGATTGAGATGAGATGATTCTAGATTAGGGTGGGTCCTAAATCCAGTGAGAGTGTCCTTATGTGACACAGAAAAGGACACATACAGACACAGGGGGA
The DNA here is from genome assembly GCF_965194825.1 of Balaenoptera physalus. Lineage (NCBI taxonomy): Eukaryota > Metazoa > Chordata > Mammalia > Artiodactyla > Balaenopteridae > Balaenoptera > Balaenoptera physalus. The sequence goes on from NC_138903.1 coordinate 12,021,520, forward strand.
AACCATATAAAGATGGCGGCAGAGATGGCAGCCTTGCTGCCACAAGCCAATGAAAGCCAGGAGCTGCCAGAAGCTGGAAGAGGCAGGCCCTAGAGCCCTTGGAAGGAAGCGTGGCCCTGCCGACAGCTTGATTTTGGTCTTCTGGCCTGCAGAATTGTAAGAGAATAAATTTCTGTAGTTTTAAGCCACACGGTTTGTGGTAATTTGTTACAATAGTACTAGGAAACTAATTCAGGGGTTAACAGGCATACAGAGTTAAAACAGGAAAAACAGTATTATACTATTAAGGAGAAACTCTACTGGACTCCATCTGTGTTCAGGGTATATAACCTTGATATTTTTTGCCTCAATCTATACATTTACTACATGGTGTTACCAATGTAGGCTTAAAGTCTATAAAGGAAACAACAATCATGGGAAGTGACTTGGACTTCAGAGACCCTGACATAGCAGGAAAACATTCAGTATTCCAAGATAATGAGCTCAAAGGCAGAACATTTTGGAGGACAAAGCACTAAGACAAATGAGTGTTAAAGAATGTGATTTCTCCCCATTTTTCTAGGATTAGCACGTCTGATTATATTCTCTGCTGTGTTGCCAGAGTTAATGACCTCAGCACGACCGAGCGAAAGCACAGACTTGATTTATGCCATGAATGCCTCGTTTCTGGCTTGTCAGCAACACACCCGGAACACAGGTGCTTGCCAGCAGGGCTGGAGCCATTACTGACGGGCCTTCCATCCTCACCCCATGTCCCTCACTCCACGACAGATGTAATCCCCAAGTCCGTGCGTTTCCATCCCTCCCTTCCATTTTTCTATGGCCATTCACACGTATCTTCTCACGGACTGGTTTGATGCCCCGAACATCTGGACTAGATGAAACACACACATGGCGGAATTGTGCTCAATCAGCACGATTCCACACTTGAATCTCATTGACGAAACTAAGATAGCTCCCTAAACACTGGGCCGTAGGTTTCGTTTTATCTTCTAGGTTTTCTGTGGACGGTGGAATGAGGGAGAGCGGGATGGGTTCCAGCAGACTGATGGAAGGTTCACTAGGAAGACGAGAGTCTAAACCTTCCTGCTCGGGTGGACACAACGTAAAGGAGCAGATGTCGCCCATTAAATGTCCACAAAGTACACCTGGGCCCTTGGTAAGAACGGCACTTTGAGTGCTGGGTGGGGAGTGCACTTAGCCCTTTCTTTCCTTCCCCCTCATTCCGCACTGCCCCCATCCCTCAAAGCCTAGTGTGCACTCCGTTTCTCCACAACCATCCCGTGGAGCTCCTCTGACCACTGAGCCCACTGGCTCTTCCCCTCATTTGCAAGACTACCCATGGCCCACACCATAAATGGCTCTTGTAGGTATCATTTTAAACTTGATTTTGTCTTCTCTTCCCACATGGGTTTATGCTCTTTGAGAAAATGTCCCTGTTTGGGCCCGACATCTACCCCCAAAACACAGGTGACAACTATCTGACTGGCTCGTGCCGAGACAACAGTGGCAAGTGTTTGTTTCGGGGGACCTGCTTCTCTACGGAGAATGAGAACTTTCACTCATTTTCCCTCTAAGTATTAGGACGAGGACCTCGCAGTCTCAACTGATGGTTATTTATGACTAAAAAATGATACCTTCCTTAACCTAACAATAAACATTTTTCCTAAGAAATAACGGACAACACAGCTGACCTTTTAAAACTTCACAACTGTCTACTTTCCCATAAGTAATGTTACCAGTGAAGTTTTAAATAACAGCAATATCTCGCTAGGAAACGATGACATATAATATAATCAAAAGCATGCCTGTTACCGCTGCACAAAAAAGAGTTCTTTGTTTACCCTACTTAATATTTTTTTGGTTTTTATTGCTGAAATATGTGAAATTAGAGACTGTCTGGAGGAAGAGTAATCACAAACAAGAACACGCTGTCCAGTCTAAAGGATTTTATCCCAAGAAAATATTAAATAAGACTCAGATGATGATGAATTATATAACGTATACATTCCTGTGGAGGTGAATAGTCCTGAAAAGCTAAATCTTTCAAGTTCAGCTACATTTTCCCTTGCTAGTAATATTTTATACAATCTGTGTTCTCTAAATGATTCATGTTCAGGGCTGAATTTGTCCTAAGCGAATAAGTAGCTTCTAGTGGCTCAAAGAGCAAAACAACTTCAACCGAGTGTTCACATGACTCAGGTCCCTCATCTCTTTATTCAAACATTTCCCAACTGTGTATGTAACTAAACCTCTGTGAGCATTTCTAGCGAAGGTAATGGATTGGAAAGCACCATGGGCATTCCAATTACTTATGTCTGAATGCCATCATTCATGACTGCTCCAAGGAACACGAATTGATCCTATATGCCACTGAAAGTGCTGGTGAAAAACCTAGCGCTGGTGAAGTGCTGCCCATTATTTTTGGTGGGGCAGCGTCAGGCCCTGGCAGCTGCTTCTCACAGAGACTGCATCTTTCGCAGGAAGATTAGATTCCGACACCAAAGCCTGTTCTCACCCTCGCCAGACAACTCTCATGTCTCCCGGGGACCTGATAAAGCTTTCAGGGCGGACTGCAGGACACAAGAGCATCAGAGATCCCAGCACAAGCAATTTTGAATTATGCTACAATTACACATTTTTAAAGCACAAAGTAGCGGAAGCTCAATGCGTTTAGTCCTGTTTTGAGGACGGTGGAAGCAGGTTCATTTCCCCAGCCCGTGTAGGTTACCATATTAACTTATATCAAGCAAGAATGTCCTCGAAACAGAACTAAAAGTTGTGGTAATGACTACTTTGACAAAATTGTATTAGTGGCTCAATTCGACAGATATCAAAGCTTTTCATTCTTTTATGTTTTTTTTTTTTTTATTCTTTTATGTTTTAAATATTCTAAATCAATTTAAGAGTTTGAAAAGTGCTGCCTAGGGCAGAAATACATGACTTCTTTTTTTTCGAAGTCAGAGAACACTTTATTAAAAATATGCAGAATCTCAATCAAGCACTCACTAATCAGCAACCAGAGATGATCATACTAAGTGAAGTAAGTCAGACAGAGAAAGACAAATACCATATCATATCCCTTATATGTGGAATCTAAAATATGACACAAATGAACTTATCTATGAAACAGAAACAGACTCACATAGAGAACAGACTTGTGGTTGCCAAGAGGGAGGGGAGGTGGGAGAGGGATGGAGTGGGAGTTTGGGATTAGCAGATGTAAGCTTTTATATATAGGATGGATAAACAACAAGGTCCTACTGTATAGCATAGGGAACTATATTCAATATCCTGTGATAAACCATAATGGAAAAGAATATGAAAAAGAATATATAAATGTACAACTGAGTCATTTTGCTATGCAGCAGTAATTGACATGACATTGTAAATCAACTATACTTCAATTAAAAAAAATAACAATCAAGCACTAATCAAGACAGTATCAGAGTAAAACCGGTTTATGGTTAATAATCCATGTTAAAGGATGAATTATTAGCAACAAACCATAACAACTAACACTTCTTGGGCACTGACTTCCGTACAGAGCACTGTTGTATAACTTTTCTTATCTCAGTTAATCTTCATAGTTACCACCCCATTCATTAGAATCCCCATTTCACAGATGAGGAGACTGAGGCACAGGGTAGCGGTGCACAGGATAAGAACCTCCAGCTAGTAAGTGCTGGAGCGGGGCTGGAAGCCTGTGATTCCAGCGGTCCTGCCACAGCTACCCCTGTATAATTCTACTAACAATAATGTAAGTATTGATGAGTAGGGATGGAGGTTGTAAGGGTTTCCATAAAATTCCCTCTTTTGTTGGTTTGCTATCTAGATCACGGTAAAACAAACACGTACCAGATTTTCTTCACAGCAATGACAAGACCTGTGTGGTTCACTTATGTCCCACTCACAGACTGCATTTGGAAACAAAGAAAATTCTGACAGGGTGATTGTATTAGTTTCCTAGGGCTGCTGTAACAAAGTGCAGCACACTGGGTGCCTTAGAACAACAGAAACGTCTTGTCTCACAGCTGGGGAGGCCGGAAGTGTGAGATCAAGCTATCGGCAGGGCCGTGCCCGTCCAGAGGCGCTAGGGAAGGTCTGTTCCAGGCCTTTCTCCCAGCTTCTGGAAGTTCTTGGCTTGTGGCAGCAGAACTCCAGTCCTCTCGTGCCGTTCTCCCTGGGTGCGCATCTGTCTCTGTTTCCAAATTTTTCTCTTTTTATAAGGACACCAGTCATACTGGATCAGGGCCCACCCTAATCTCATTTTAACTTGTTACCTCTGTGAAGACCCTCTCTCCAAATAAGTCACATCCTGAGGTCTGGGTGGGGGTTAGGACTCCAACAAATCTTTTTTTAGGGGACACAATTCAACCCGTAACAGTGACGATAATAATAGGACTCGGAGCCCTGACGTAAACTAAGCAGATTTAGGGATGATATCAAACGAAACATGCAGTTCCTCAAGTTTATAAAATATTCAATGCCTACTTCACCTTGTAAAATGGCCCAAAGAACCATAGCAAGTTTAGCACTTCATGGGATAAGGTTTGAAAAGTTCTGATTTAAGGCTTATAATTAATACTGAAAGACTTCATTCATTCATTCAAAATAATATTAAGTGCCAGGCAAAACTTAGCAGGCAATTTTCATGACTTTTTCTTAACCTACCTAGAATTCTACCTGACAAAGGCAAGACGGAGAAACAGGGATGGTTCTTAACCAGACGTCTGTAACTGAACTGCTGACAAGTGAAGGACGCATTTCATTATTCTATTTTCACGTCACTCATCTCTATTTTTCATTGAATAACTCTGTCAGGTTTATTTTAAATTAGCAGGTCATTCAAAACGGCCTTTTAGGTGGCTGGGGTTTGCTCCCATCCTTAATTACAACTTCTATCATAAATGTGGCACTCTCTCTGGCAGGAAAAACATGTTCTTCTGCCTTTGGGTACGGACAACAGAAACAAGACCTGTCTCCATCATATTTTCTTTTTCAAAAGCTGTAACAAACAGCATTCCAACCACACGTGGACATGCTCCAATGCCAACTCTCCCTCATCTGTTACATACTTTTAAATTAGACTAACAGTTATTTCAAATGTATTTTGAAAAAAGGTAAAATTTATTTCCGAAGATCAAGGAAAGACATGCATTCTATGTGTAATAGAAAGTACTGTTTTAAAAATACTTGTTTGCATATACTTTCTAATATGCATCAAGGAAGTCAAAGGTTTAATCAAAAGAAGGGAAGTAAAACTGAATGAGTAGTGAAGAATCACAGGCAGACACTAAAGGGCCTGAGACTTTATACACAGCCCACCGCTCAGTTCCTGGCACCCAGTGGGGGAATCAATAAATGCTCGCCCATCATTAGGAAAACACAGATCAATCAAGATGTAAATGAAATGCACCCATCCCCAGGCTTCTATGTCTCCGTTTACTAGAAAATTCTAGGCAAAATATATAATTAGAACTCAATAAAAACAATATTGAGACAGCATGTTGTAATAGGGAGAAAAGCATTTGTATGTCTGTTACAGACACTTAAAATGTAAATGGGCTGGTGAATCTTAACAGTAAGGAAAGCACAAAAAGCAGTTTTAGTTTTTTGTGGCAAGTTAGTAAGAAATTAAAAAAATAAAATTCCTGCTTTCCGACTGAAGATTTAAGACCATTATCATAATTCTCTAACCCCAGGAACAGACAGCCACGGCACAGGATCAAACCAGAGAGGGTAAATACCAGGCATTTTGTTATTCTTTTTAGGTTCACACTGGTGTCTACTCTGAAGGGAGCTTGAGATTTAAGACTTGGTAGCTCTGCAACACCAGGGCAGTCTCTGAGCTGTGTACCAGTGAGGTGGCAACAGCATTTTAGGAACCTAGTGGTCCTAAGCCCTGAGTCTGCGCTAGAGGAACGAGCACGGGAACTGGAGTCACACAGACCTTGCTTTGAATCCTAATGGCAAATTACTAGTTGATACCACAGAACAAGTCCATGAAGCTCCTGAAGGCTCACTTTCCTTATATGTGAAATGGGCTTAAAACCTTGAGGGACTGCTGTGTAGACTAGGGAATGCACACACACACACACGCGTGCACACACCCCATCTGGTGTCTTGTCTGAAATTCAGTAAATGGCAGAGGTACTATTAGGATAAGTTTTGTTCTAGAACTAAAAAAAAAAGTCCTATATTAAAACAACCCTGGAAACTAATATAAGTGAGGTACCACATGACCAGAGCTTTTCCAGGCTTAGGATTGGGTTTGAAATATTATCTGTACCCAAGGGAGGACTTAGAAGGTTATAAATGAGGGCCGGACGGGACTTCCCTGGTGGTCCAGTGGGTAAGACTCCATGCTCCCGAAGCAGGGGGCCTGGGTTCAATTCCTGGTTGGGGAACTAGATCCGGCATGCATGCCGCAACTAAGAAGCCCGCATGCCAGCGAGTGCTGAAATCAAGATCCTGCGTGCAACAAGTAAGAGCCAGGGCAGACAAAATAAATAAATAAATAAAAATAAACGTGGGCAGGAGACAAGGCCAGAGGCGGGGCGGGGCAAGGCCGCGGAGCGGGGCGGGCTGCACTTACGGCGCTCCTCCTGGTGCCTCTCGGTCTGGGCGAAGTACTGGCGTAGCTCCTCCGTGATCTCCATGTTGCTCACGTCGCATTCTATGCCGCCATCGTCGGACTCGCTCTCTTTCTCCTTCTCCGCCTCTGCGGACCAAGCTGGCTGTTCTCTGCCGCGTGGATGTGGTCCACGCCCGCCAGCGCGGGAATGACGGCGGTGGGAGTCCCGGGAGGCTGGGGGGCGCTTGTAGCAGGGCTGAGGCCTTCTGCCCTTCTTGGCATAAGCGCTCTGGGGAGGGCCCATGGCAGAATAGTGCCACGGGGAGGTGCTGAAAGATTTCACGGCCTTCCGATAGGCATTCTGATGGCTGCGCATCCACGCCATCGCTTGATGGTAATGTTGCCAGTATCTCGCGTAGACCGGATGAGAGGACCAAGACTCCAGAGCTTGCGCTGTTGCCGGCTACAAAACACAAAGAAATGTAGGCTAGACACCACGCGGTTCAGCCTCAAGAGAAACCTTCAAACGTTCAATCAACTAACCGTGTGTTTACTGGGTATCTACTAAATATCTCCTCTCCACGAGGGTGCTACGGGGCCAAGGAGAATATAAGACGCATCCACGCCCACAATGGGCGCCAGGCGTGTGCACACTTGCTCTGAAGTACATGCGCATGAGGCACACACAGAACAATTAGTTTGAGGTTACGGCCCATTATAAAGTGGGGACAGAGGCTAATAATGATCATTTCTAGATGAGACGCAGGGGGCAGGAGGACCCGATGTCTATCATCTTGGCCCTTTCTACCCACTGTGATTAAATGACTAATTCCAAGTTAGAAACGCCTGCCAAGAACCACATGAACTGGTGAGCATGACGTTCTCTGGTCCCTCCCTCTCTGCCCCCTAAACACGTGCTGGCGGCCCACTCCTCAGTGCCTGGGACAAAAGATGACGAGCAACACACCCGATGGTGCTCTACCTTTAGTTTTCTGATGTATTTCTTTGGTCTTCTCCATCATGCAATGAGACACCAAGACCTTAAGGACTAAAACTTACCTTTTTTCTCATCAGTTAAAAAAAAAAAATATTACCTCTGCTGCCATCTCTGATTGTGAAGGTCCAAACGAGCGCCGAAACTAGGAAAGAACAAGCACAGTGCAGACGTCTGGTCAGTCCAGGGCTGTGATATTCGTAGCTATTTTGCGGTTCGCAGAGCGGCTCCTCAGAGGCTGCTCTCTCCCCAGGACGGTGCCTGATCGTCACGCAACACACCACGACACGACCGACAGCTGGGCTAGTGGTCTAAAAAGGAGGGATCCCCTTAGGTGTGACTCAGTGGCTCAAAGGACACTGCATTTTTCAAGTATAGTACTTGTTTCCCTATTGAAAGTAAAGTCCACGAGAGTAACCACATAAATAGCTAGTCATATGTATGTAAAAAAATAATACACGGAACATGAACTAAAAATGTACAACTATTACTTTATTTACTAACCCATAGTTCATGCCAATGCCTATTTAAATTAACCCTGGAGGGCTTCCCTGGTGGCGCAGTGGTTAAGAATCCGTCTGCCAATGCAGGAGACACGGGTTCGAGCTCTGGTCTGGGAAGATCCCACATGCCGCGAAGCAACTAAGCCCATGTGCCACAACTACTGAGCCTGCGCTCTAGAGCCCGTGAGCCACAACTACTGAAGCCCATGTGCCACAACTACTGAAGCCCGCGTGCCTAGAGCCCGTGCTCCGCAACAAGAGAAGCCACCGCAATGAGAAGCCCGCGCACCGCAACGAAGAGTCGCCCCCGCTCGCCGCAACTAGAGGAAGCCCGCGTGCAGCGGCGAAGACCCAATGCAGCCAAAAATTAAATAAATGAATAAATAAATTTATATATAAAAAAAAAGTTCATTAAAAAAAATAAATAAATTAACCCTGGATCTCCCAAAGGCCTGAGTAGAATAGAATACATCTTGCCAACTCACTGGAAATCTTTGTTGGGTCTTGCTGCAGGCCTGGGACTTGGAGAAGCCTCTCTAAATAAAACAACTCTCTCGGCTGGGTTGTACCCTGGGCTTTAAGGCCCCCAAATGCACCTTGCTTTGGTTTTGACTGCAAAAAGCATCTTTCAGCCAGCGTGTGACACTACAGTCTCCCTGCCTACCCACGCTGCGTCTCTGCGGGAGGAGGAACTGGTCACCTGGGGACTCCACCAAGTGACCGCGTAGGATACCTTTGCCCAACAGCCTTGCTCTGCCAGGATTTACTCCCTTCCGTGCTATCTACCTCTTGTGATTTACTGATATGGCAGGAAATACCTCAAGGTGAAGTTTAATCTGCATCTGCACCTTTTACAACCTATTTAAAACACACTTCAATTTTTTCCCTTCTGTTCAAGGCTTCAGAGATGCTCAAGTGCCAGCCGACACCAGAATGTACTTTAAAAAAAAGTTAAACAAAAGCAATAGCCTAAAATGCATGAGAATTTAAGCAGCTATGAGACAAAACCCCTAACACAATGTGATGCTGAGCAAACAGGTACCTGGGTTTTGAAACTCTGGAAATCAGATACCGAAGGAGTCCTATTTTTCCTACTTTACTTAATCATAGGGTAGAATTTTAAAATCTCCAAGCCTTAAGAAATAAACTTGACTTATTTTGTAATCTCCACCAGATGTTTTGCTATGGTTAATGTGGAACACTGAGATGTTAAATTGACCCCATCTTTTAAGATTTAGCCTAAAGAGAAAGATTCACATTCTTTTTAAATATAATAAGCTTTCAAAGAGGGTATTTCCAAGAGGGCTGACATGGTCTTCCGTAAATTTTTCTTAAACACAGCCCACACTTCCTGTTCCCTGTTCTAAATTCACAAACACACACACATGCAGTCAATGTAAACTGGGGAAAAGCTAACAAGTACAGTGAAAATACAAGTGTAAATTATTGTTCACATCACTTTACAACTATAATTTAAAGGCTTAAAACATAAACAATTATCTGAAAATCTGGCTAACTGCTATGTGCTTTATAGGCTACCGAAGAAATGCATATAAAAACAGTCAATACTACTAAGGGGCTAACCACCTACAGAAGTAAAACCAACACAAGAGAAATTACAGTAGAGATCAGTATACACTTGAGTGCTAAAGTGTAAGGTGCAGCCTTTAAGTGGCTAATTCACTCCAGCCAGGTTTTATATGTCTACCACTGAAATCTGAACAGCTTTCTGAGTGCCTGAAGCACAAAATGACATTAAAGTGAACTCCATGTGTATCTTAATCAAATTTGTTTTAGAGATTAACAATTAGCATAGGAATTAAATTAAAAAAGCCTATGAGACATCTGCGCATCTTGGGGAAATTAAGAGTTTTGAATCCAGACTTCTATGCCTTATAAAATACGTACTTAGAACCAGATCAATGTAAATATTAATTATCTCGAACTGGGAGATCTGACAGCTTCAGATATGTAATAAATATTATTGTGATTGAACACTACTGCAGACCTCAGACAATCCTGTTTGTATTTATAATTGGGAAAATCCAGCCTGGCTTTAGAAGCAGTAGTACCAGTATTCTGAAAATGCACAAGATGGCATATGAGAGGCTCCCCTCCGCAGAGCTAGAAGTTAGGCATGCGTGGTAGAGTAAACAACTGTTTAAGAGGTTCAAGTGTAATTCAACGAGTTCCCCAGGCTGTTCAAATGCCAATGGCTGTGATTAAAAAGGGATGGGAATGCTAATTTGAGGAGTGGTTATTTACTTATGCCTTTGATTCAACAAATAATTTGATAGAAGGGCTGCCACGTTCCACTGCCTCAGAAATCACGACAGCCACTCTGGGCACTTTTGCAAGAAAGCAGCCAGGACTAGGAGCTGGGATGACCGAAGAAAGCCAGTCCCAGCATTTGGACCAGAAGCCGTGCAGATTCAGCGCAGGCTGCTGACTACCTATAAAGCATATCAACTCATCTGCCGAGATGCTGACCTCTTTTAAGACCCAGGCCATTCAGGAAAGATGAATTTACATTAATCATGGAACACAGGCACCTTTGTCATCGATTTTCTTCTGATTATGCTTTCCTCATTGCTTTGGCCACTGGGACACTTATAATCAAATCTGCTGCCATCTTCTAGCACGTTTAGAGTCCTCAGGCTGCTCATTTCACCCTTGGATTTATTATTTTCCCTCCCCAAATCCCAAAACCTATGTATCATATCCTTTTACATTTTAAGTATCTTTAAGATTCCTAAAATCCTATAGATACTCAATTAAAAAGAGTAGCGCTTATATGTGGAATCTAAAAAAAAAAAAATGATATAAATGAACTTATATACAAAACAGAAAGAGATCCACAGACAGAAAACGAACTTAAGGTTACCAAAGGGGAAAGGTGGGGGAGGGATACACTAGGAGGTCGGGATTAACATATACACACGACTATATATAAAATAGGTAACCAACAAGGACCTACCGTGTAGCACAGGGAACTCTACGCAATACTCTGTAATAACCTATATGGGAAATGAATCTGAAAAAGAATATATAACTGAATCATTTTGCTGTATACTTGAAACTAATACAACATTGTAAACCAACTATACTTCAATAAAAATAATAAATAAATAAAATAAAATTTTCTTCAAGTTGAACAAAATATTCCTGAGAATGAATGACAAATTAATCAGTCTCTCTCAAATCAAATAAGAAAAAGTATAGAAAAACACATCTAAAGAAAGAGCAGCTTGCATAGAACTTTATTATTAGCTCGCTATTTCCAGTATTACTGTTGGTGTTTTATACCAGCAAATTTTTTTCTCTAAAGGGCCAAATAGTAAATATTCTGGGCTTGTGTGTCACATATACTGTTACATAGCCGTCCTCTTTTTTTTTAAATTAAAAAACAACCCTTTAAAAATGTAAACATCATTCTTAGCCGTGGGCCATCACCTGCCCACCCCTGCTTTATGTTAAATCCATTACGAGGCTCCATAGACCCTGCCCTCAGTATGTTGAGCATACTAATTGTTCCTCGCTTTGCACTTGGAAATCAGTGGAGGAACTCTGAGATTCTCACCCGTCTTATAAGTTATTAGGCTCAGAATAAGACTAGTGGAAGCAAGAAAACTGTGATTATGACCAACAGCAATTTGGTGACCAATTCCTAATACTGGGGACAAAAGAATCCTCTCTGTGACTAAATAAGCAAATCGGACCATTTCTTAAAGAGCTCCATAGACATTTAAAGACTTAATTAAGAAAAACAAAAAACAAACAAAAAACCCCACCCTGACTCCTGCAAAACAGGACCAATCAACAGGGCTTAGAAAGCGTATGTAGTGCCGTGATTTCTGATGGAGATTCTACTAGCTGCCCCGGGCTAGGCAGGAACCCAACAAGGACGGGAAGCAGGAGAGAGTTCCGAGTGTTTATTCCCTGGAAGAAGGAGTCCATATCCTTCCCGGCTGACCACATCAGTTAGCACCCAAGGGAAGGTGAGACCCTACTCTAAGAATGGGCCCTGTTAGCTTTTCAAAGCTGGGTTCCACAAAGGAGCTTAAGGACCTAATAAAAATGCCTGGGCTTCTGAAAAGCCAACATTAAAATAATTCTAGACAGTACAGCAGTACTGTCACACACCACCACCAGCTCAAAGAAAAGAAAGCTTAAGGTAGCAGCAGATTGAGCTGCCCTTTCAATGGTTTTTAATTTTATCTTTCATTCCCCACCTCCCCAGAGTGTCTCCGACTCTTTTCTGGCACCTGGCTTCGTGTACTGCACAGCAACCTTTCTCCTAATGGGATGGTGGAGATGAAAGAAAAGAGAGGGTCAATGTCAGAGAAGGCCAGGATTCACGGCACTACCAACTGGGCAGCCCTCTCCAGGGAGGACAATGGCACGATAGTCACTGCCCAGCTGAGCCTGGGCGAGTACAGAGACCGAATTCATTGTCTGTCCTCAGCCACCAGAAGAGGAAGGAAAAAAACAGCGTTGAGGAAAAAAACAGCGTTGAGGTCATTCACGAAACACTGCTGAGGCCCACAGGCAAAAGGCAGTGCCTCTGAGTCTCGAATGATATATTTTTCCATACAGCCTTTCTTAAAAACTGCACTCATTCTTCAATGACTCTGCTTATCCTGGGAGACACATTTTTAAATGCATAAATATACATGAACAACAACAGACATGAGCTTTGTGGTTTTCAATGGATAAAATGTGACTATTTCCATTGAGTCATTAAACATTTCCACCAATAAGGAATGTGGCTTTGTTGAAAGGTAGTGACATTGTACAAATTTTTTTTTTTTTTTTGGCCGAGCTGCACAGCTTGTGGGATCTTAGTTCCCCGACCAGGGATTGAACCTGTGCCCCGGACAGTGGAAGCACGGAGTCCTAACCATTCGACCACCAAGGAATTCCTTGCACAAATTCTTTTTACTGCCTATTTAGATTCTTATAAATATAGGATCTAGGATGCATCATAGCAACCAGATAAATAAAACACAAATTCCCTTCGAAATGATAATGTATCCTCTGTAACTGGATTTTCCTATCCTCCTTTTCCACTAGAATTCTGAAAATTAAATACATGAAAACTCATCGGCTTTGATTTTTGCATAGAAACACATTCAACGTTGGTCATTAAATAAGATACACAGCTTTCCCATAAGGCTCTCCCTAATTTGGTTCTCTGAGCCAACCGGAGAATTGGAGGGATCTAATTAGGCCTTCAGTATACACAGTTTCAAGGTAGAAGGAACGGGGTCTGCTGGAGATGGCTCAAAATAAATGACGGTATGGTGAGAAATCTGAATTACATACATTGAGTCATATGCAGTTCTACGGAATCTCGGTATATGCGGTAATAACCCTATCAGAGAAGATGTCTCCCAATAAACGCACACACTGGTAGGAACTTCCTCAACTAAGACAAATGAGAAAATGCGGTTTTTTGGAGAGCACTGCTTCTTGCCGGCACCCCCAGCTTCGATCTGAGGCTGGCAAGTTCATCTGGCTTGCTGCCCTCAGAGGCTCCCTCCTGTGGCTTGGCGTGGTCCCGGCTTAGTGATTTGGACATCAGAGATGGCTCAAGTCTGAACGGCCTTTTCCCACCCTCAGCAGTCCAAGCTCCATCTTTCCTCCAGACACAGGCCTCCTACAAGCGCACAAGCTACTGTGTTTAGAAGGCCTGCCTCTGTCCGCCTATAACAGTTAAAACTGATGGGTGAGGGAGCCTCAAACCTGAGTTTCATTTCCCTTTCATTCTCTCGACCCCAAGCCCCAGTTTACTCTTCTGGCTGTTGCAATAAGAAGCAATGTCACAATGAAGGCACAGCATGGGGAAGGAGGAAGGCTGAAAGGATGTAGTTAACAATTCTTCTTTTTCATACAAACCATATTCTACCCACAGAATGGCACTGTTTCATTTGTCAGCAAGGGTGATGGATTTGGGAAGGGATTTATTTGCAAGTTCACCAAATCCCCACGTGACTAACATAAGAATCAGAAGTGAAATATGAGGACAGCCCCAAAACAAGGTTACCCCCGACTCTTGAACACAACAGGCAATGTGAAAGCTGAAAATTGGGGTAACCGACAAGGACAGAATACAACGCAAAAGAGGAAACAGATAAGCTCCCTTCACTGCAAGTATATTCTTCAAACAGCAAAACCTAGTGTGACCATGAAGGAATAAGGGTTGGCCAGGTAGGTAATACAAGTTACGAGCATAAACCACGACTGGTTTAAAGTGGTTAAAGTCACCATCGGATGTCAGGAGCCTTATTTCAAGTTTTCCTTCCATAAACACATACAGGGTAATTCCACGTTAATCTCTCTTTTCTGAATTTAAACGGCACTCACTATGCCCCTCTCATTTGGGCATTTAATCAATTACTTGTAGGCCTGGATTCTGCCATCTGTTCCTTTTAAATTTCCTTTTTTCCTTCCAGCATACAAAAATCATAGCTAATATTTCCTGCCCTTGGATGCTGTTGGGATCGCCATTTCCTGTTACACTCTCCTCCAACCTCTACCCTCCCTAAAATCATTGAGTAGCTAGTAACTCAAATAACTCTGGCTATAAAGCTCCAAATCTTTTCGGAAAGTAGATATCTAAATACATTAATATGTTTTCAAAGATATTTTCAAATCATCTGACCTTTGATCAACAAGTTATGCTCTTTTTTCACCTGTTCACTTTTTTACACTGTTCTATAGCTGGATTTCCTATTGTAGAGAAGTACAGACGTCCCTCGGTGTTCGTGGGGAATTGGCTGCAGGACCTCCCCCCGCAAGAGACCAAAGTCCGCGGATGCTCAAGTCCATTATATAAAATGGCGTGGTAGAGTCGGCCCTACGTATCCCCGAATGCGGAAGGAAGTTTCAAGAGTTCCGCACCTATTTTGTGAATTCTCCAACCTCTGCTCTATGCTTACTTGTTCAGTTTTCCTCCCTATCCTGCTCATTTCACCCTATCCTTACATGTTGCACCCTAAAAACCAAAATAATCCTTCACCCTCTGTAAAACACTTTTAGAATGAAAATTCTCTCTGGAGCTTTAGTTTATATACTTTCCCAGCACAGCAACGAATACTCAGAGGAGATCTGTACACCTTACTGTGAACTTGCCTTCAGTTATGCCGATCCAGTTACTAGGTAACAGTCTTGGAAAATATACGGTTTCTGTTCACATTGCCATCCCAAAGGAGCTGTTACTCCTATAAACTATATTTGTAAAAACTGTACGTGTAAAGGTTACCCCCACCCCATAATTCATGGGAACTCTGAGAGTAAGTAACTCCAGAAATGTTATTTGTGTTATTAATCTTCAGTCTAAACTTTCAAGTAATGTTATTCTGACTTAAGGTGCAAAACAGCTGAATACAGAATCTAGCCTGTGAAACAACTTTAAAAATCATTCCTGAAAAAAATAAAATTATTCAGAACCATCTGGTCTGTACTAAGGGACTCTCAGGATTTCAGAGCTAAAAGGTACTTCGTTGGCCACTGGTGCAACTTCACTTAACTACTGAGGAAGAACAGAGGGAAAAGACATTCTCCACCTTCACAGGTAAGGCGCAGAGAAGACCGCAGGTGCCAAATGTTCTCCAGGTAACTACCATCAAAACCTCTGACCTCCCACAGAGGTCAACGTGAGAGGGAAAAGAGAGGAAAAAAAACCCCCAATTTTTGAATAGACGGGCCAATATCCTAGCCTTCCCTCTAAGGATGAGGCTGACCTGGGTGATCTGTTCTGATTCTGGGCTGGATGGGCAAAGCCCGAATTCACCTTCCAGACCTAGCTTGACATGGTGTTACCTGGCACATCAGAATCACAATGGGGAGCTTTCATAAAAATACCGATGCCGGGGCCCCACTTCTAGAAATTCGAATTTAACTGGTCTGGCATGGAGGCCCGGGCATTTAAAAGCCATCCAGTGATTCTGGCGCACGGCAGAGCCGAGGGGCTCTGGAACCAGTTCCCTCTCACAATTAGCGGGATGCTGATAATTACGACGATAACGTGACAGCCAAGCCCTCTGCTCTCCCGGCCTCAGAGAAAGTCAGGCTCAGGGGCCGCCAGGCTCAGGGGCCTCTATCACTCCCCAAATGAAACCCAGCCGCCCCCGGAGTCACCTCGAGGGCGCGTAGCTTGCGAATCCTGGGCGGTGGGCGAGCAGGGACCTATTTCCGGTGGGAAACAGGAGACGCGGTGCGTGGGAGAGGCTGTTGCCGAGGCGACTAGGCGTGAGCGTCCGGTGCGGGTCACGTGGCCATGACGTGAAGGAAGTCCAGCCCCCCCCCCCGCGGTTGACGTCACGTCCTCGCCGCGTTCCGCACCACGCAGAGGGAGTGGCGCGCAATGGGGGCTCCGCCTCTCGGGGCGGAGCGTGGGGACGGCCGGTGCAGGGTGTAGTGACCGGGTCGCGGCACTCGGGTGGGGGCAGTCCTGTGCCTCGGGGTCGGGCGGTGGTCGGGAAGACGACGGTCGTTTCTGCACGGCTTCCGCCTCCGCTACAGTTCCTTGGCATTTAACTCTTCGCTCTGAACGTTCTCACTTCCGTTCCCTTGTGTTTAGTTAGCCTTTGCTTTTTTTAAAAACTAAAACGGAGGGTGGTCGTGGCCCAGGCTTTGAAAATAGTCACCCAGATCTGAGTTTGAGTGCGATTCTAGCGCTTAGTTTATTAACCTCCCTAAGCCTCGGGTTCTCGCCCCGAAGAGGTGAGAAATACCTGGTGCACAGGGCCTGGTGCGTGATAGCTGACAACAATTGGTGCCTATTAACATTTTTTTAATCATCACAATCATTATCAGCAATACCTGTTCTGTTAGCATCGCAGAGGATCAATAATAACCAAGCATAAATCACTCAAAGCCTAAGTGGCATAATCCTTTCTGGGGTAATTTGGCAAATTGCGCCAAGAGCCCTAAAAGGGGGCATATTTCTGTACTAGAATGTTCACTTCCGAGAATTTATTCCAAGGAAAAACAGACGTAAACTGGATGCTCATCGAAGAATTATTTCAAAAAGTGGAAAGTGGAAACAACTTAAATGCCTAATAAGAGTAAATGGCTAACTCAATTAGACTTTATCAATGGTGTGAACATTATTACCATGTTATTCCTATACTCCAGAAGAATCAAATACTGTAGAAGAATATTAACAAATTAGTACTGGATGCCTACTGTGTGTCAAGTATTATTCCAAATTTGCATTGTCCATTGCAGCCACTTGCCACACGTGGCTGTTGAGAGCTTGAGATGTAGTCTGAACTGAGGTGGGCTGGAAGGGTAAATTACACAGTGGCTATTGCAGAATTCGTTTGAAAAAATGAATGTGAGATACCTCATTTTAAAATAGTAACAACATGTTAGGGAAGGACTGTTTAGGTTAAGTAAAATATAAGATTAAAATTAATTTCATCTTTATCTTTTTACTTTATTAATGTGGCTACCAGAACATTCAGCTTTCTATATGGGGCATGCAATATATAATTATATATGTCTATTGGACAGCGGTATTCCATTTACTGGATATATGGTGGTAAACAAGACAGTTTTTGACCTCCTAAAATGAGCACCACTGAGTAGAGTGCAGACAGTAAATAACATCGTTGTACACCATGGTAAGCTCTTTGCAGAAAATATAGCAGGGTAAGGGCCAGAAAGTGTGTTTATATTGAGGGTGGTTATTTTAGACAAGATTCAGCCTCCAGAAAGTGGATGTGGGAGGAACTAAGACATTTGTGGATAGAAAGGTGGGGGGATAGCTGGGGTGTGGTGTCTTCTAGGAGAAGTCAGGGATGGATTGTGGCTGATAAATCAATTGGGTCCTGGTGGAGTCTTTGCCAGAGGGAAGAAACCACATCAGGGGAGGAAGGGAAGAGAGAAGTGGGGTAAGATACCAGGGAGAAAGAGCTTAGGGGGCCCCTGGTAAAAGCAGAAGAAAGCAGGCCTGGAGTGGATGTGTTTCAGGTCGAGTAGTTACTGGAGTACTATGATTTATATACAATAGTACTATGAGTGTGTGTGTATATTCTCTCTCTCTGGGTGTAAGGTGTTCAGAGTCGAAAGGGAGACCCACCAGGCCAGGGACTCAAATTCCACCTACCTTGGAGGTCCAGACTCCCTGGTTTGATGCCTTGGCACACATGGTCCAAGATGGTGCTCCACTGCGCCTTCTAGCCGGTGGGAAGGGAGAAAGGTGAAGCCAGGGCATGCCGCTTCCGTCTAAGGTATGGTTTCTCCACCTTGGCATAATTCACATTTGAGGCCGGATAATTCTGTGTTCTGGGAGCTCTCTTGTGTGTTGTAGGATATTCAGCCGCATCCCTGGCTCCTACCCACCAGATGCCAGTAGCATCATCCCCCAGTTTTGACGGCCAAAAATGTCCCCAGACATTGCCAAATGCCCCCTGGGGACAAAATGACACCCCCACCTCCCCCCGGTTGACATCACGTTCGCGCCATGTTCTGCACCACAGCAGTTGAGAGCCACTGCTTTAACTACTAAGTTTCCTACAACACTTCTGCTCAAATCCCGCTGATGGCCAGAACTTCATGACTCAGCCATCCTAAGGGTAAAGGAATCTTGGCACTGTCTGCTGGCCAGGTACCCAGCTAAAAGTGAGTTCAAGAAGAAGGCGAGAAGCTAGCTGATTCTCCCACACCCTGGTTGCTACAGGGAGTGGAAATTCCATAGCTGATTGAGGAGGTGGCCCTGTTTTTTTCATCTTCCAGGCAGAGTTTTCATCATCATTCACTGTAATTCACTTGCATGAAAATAGTGATGGTGAGGAAAACTAAGCACTTAAAAAGTAACAATCCTTTTGGAAAGGACGGACATTGTTACTCCAGAGAGCTGACCATGGAGAGAAACTGGATTCTGAAACGGAGGCTGGAGGTTGGATTTTTGTCTTGTGTTTTAGCGCCATCTGGTGGAAATGTAGAAATCCTACCGTTCCTCACCCTCTTGTCTAGTATTTTCTTTCATTAGTCTCAGCCCTAAACCTCAAATTATAAATAACCCTTAACTGGATTTTAGCAAAGTCTTAAAGGGTCCTTTAAGAGGAGGGACTCTTCAAAGCAGGGTTTCTCACCCTTGGCATGACTGACCTTCGGAGGTCCTTTGTACTGTAGGATTTTTAGCAGCATCCTTGACCTCTATCCACTGGATGCCAGTAGCACCATTTGTGACAATTAAACATTGCCAAATCTCCCTTGGGGTGGGAGGACAAATTCGCCCCCAGTTGAGAACCATTCCTTGAAAGAGAGTATCTAAATTCCACCATCTATGAAGCCGTGTTCTGTCGAGGACACCTCTCTCTTGTACCAGCATCCCTCTCTTCCCTTCCCGGTCAGCAGCAACCTCACTCAGGCTCCTTGATCTTTACAATAGTCTTGGTTGATTTTTCATCTCTCGCTCCGTCCTGTTCTTTCTGCTTCTCTTTTTGGTCCTACTTCTATAATAAGTGGGCGACTTTGATTCTCTTGCCTTCTTTCCACTCAACTCACTTCCATTTCTCTTCTGGCGCGTCCGTTACAGGACAACTGTCTGACCCAGGCTCCCTGCGGACTTTTTCCTGTTTACTCTCCACTCTCATTTGGCCTCTCTGCAGTGTTTCATACTATTGATCGTGCCTCTTTCTTTGCAATTACCACATTTTCCCTCCCCAAACTGCAGAAGTAACCTGGGCTCAATGCACAAAACACAAGAAGAAAACAAACACAAGAACAAAAATACAAGGCTAGAAAAACACATGTGCTTAAGCATGAAGGAAAACAACAAGAGATATTCCCACTACTTAAAAGTAACCACTCTTTTTTTTTTTTTTTATTCTTAGGTCTTTTTATTTTTATTTTATTTTTTTAAATTGAAGTGTAGTTGATTTACAATGGTGTGCCAATCTCTGCTGTACAGCAAAGTGACTCAGTTATACACATATACACATTCTTTTTTAAATATTCTCTTCCATTATGGGTTTATCACAGGATATTGAATATAGTTCCCTGTGCTATACAGTAGGACCTTGTTGTTTATACATCCTATATATGATAGTTTACATCTGCTAACCCCAAACTCTCAGTCTTTCCCTCCCCCACCCCCCTCCCCCTTGGCAACCACAAGTCTGTTCTCTAGGTCTGTGACTCTGTTTCATAGATAAGTTCATTTGTGTCATATTTTAGATTCCACATATAAGTGATATCGTATGATATAAAAATAACCACTCTTTATATTGAGTGTATGTCCTCCCATTTTGGTTTTAGACTAATCCATCTAAGCATGTGCATGCTACTCTCTTTCCTGTGTATAAGAACACATAAAACCATCTTCCATTCAATGGTACAACTCCTAAGAATTAGGGCCGGGCCTCATTTGGTTCTGTGTCACCACAGCCTACCATACTACCTGGGAATGAATACTGGTTAAATGCAAGAATGAAATAAAATGGGACAGGGTGGGGGAGAGATGGAGTGGGAGAGTTTGGGATTAGCAGATGCAAACTATTACATATAGGATGGATAAACAACAAGGTCCTACTGCATAGCACAGGGAACTATATTCAGTATCCTGTGATAAACCATAATGGAAAAGAATATGCAAAAGAATGTATATATATGGATAACTGCTGTAGAGCAGCAATTAACACAACATTGTAAATCAACTATACATCAATAAAATTTAAAAAAAGAAATGAAATGGGACAATAATTGTGGTTATTTGGATATCTGCAAAGTTAAATACTATAAGGAAGGGCTTCTTATGTATTTTCTGAGATGTGGGAAACTTCCTTTAATTTTTCCTGAGCTTACCTTTAATGGTGTTTTGAATCTTTGGTAGATGAGATTCTTTATCAGTAATTTTTAAAGAGGACCAGGGGATTGGTGTGGGATAGAACCAACTAATTTCTGAAAGGTAATCCAGAATTCAAGTAATAAAAATGTTTGCTCAAATAGCTACGATTATAAAGCACTGTATTATGTCTATGGATAAACCTACAAAATAGTACCCATCTTCATCCAGCAGAGGGCACACTGTACATAGTTATTGACGGAGAAACACTTTTAAAGTAAAAGGAAGTGTGTTATTCTCACGGCCACACGCTACAGTGACATATGTCATCACACGTAAATGAGTGTAACTGTACATCAAAAGTTCCATAATATATTTTTTGTTGACTGAGTTTCCAACTCGCTTCTTTCACATTGTTTTTAAAAGTTATTTTATCTTCAACAAGCTCAGGCTTAGGTAAAAGTTAATCTCTAAATAATACTGTTAACTTCACCCGGCTAAAATCATTGGCGCCCAACAACGTGTAAGGGTTTTTGAGAGCATCATTTCACATATGGCATGTTTTCTGTTCTCACAAGATATCTTACAGGTCATGACACAGCAGTAAAGCACATCCACCTACAGATACTGTGCACTATCCCTCTTAGAGACTTAGAGGAAATCAGGTTCATAGTGCCCTCCCAACATTTTCAGATTTTGCTTGGCATGGATATTGTACACAAGAGCTCATGAAATGGACAAAGAATTGTTCTAGGGGACAGAAGATGTGGCTTTGTCCCTTACTGGTTGTGTGACCTTACGTCACTACTTCTCCAAGTCTATCTTCATCTGTTACTAGAGGAACAGTGATGCCCGCCAGACCCTCTTCCCAGCTGGGCGATGTGTGCTCAGCGTGTAAGAGCCATAGACGCGTGCGCCTTAGATGCACGGGCTCATCTGTGCCACAGGACAGCGCATCTGCAGCAACAGCCGCTGTCATGAAGTGTCCACCAGGTGGCAGCCAGAGTCTCTAGTTCTCTCTGTGAAGAGGTTGACTGAAATCAGTCTCTAGGTTCTTGGACAATTCAGGGCAGTGGAAGGAAGCAGGCTCCAGGTGAGAGGTTAGATTTCTGCTTATCTGGGAAGAGGGTTTTGATGAGTGTCCCAACCTTCTTTTTACCACAGCCTTGTAAAGTAGGTCACTCTTCACATATGTTTCTTACTTTACTTTAGATCTATTTCTAATTGCATTTTGAGGGGAATTCAAAACAATAAAAGGCCATTATAGCTATATATGTAGAGATGCTTATTGCAGTACTGTTCATGGATAATTAGTGAAACTGGAAGCGATTTAGGAACATGGGATATCAGGCAGGCAACAAAATGCACATTATGGGGACTTCCCTGGTGGTCCAGTGGTTAAGACCCCACGCTTCCACTGCAAGGAGCATTGGGTTCAATCCCTGGTCCGGGAAGTAAGATCCTGCATGCCGTGTGGTGCGGACAAACAAAAATTCAAAAAAAAAAAAGAACATTATGAATATTATATAAGTGCATGGTCTAGCGAATGATAATAATGCTTTTATTTTTTTTAATTTTTTAATTTTTATAAATTTATTTATTTATTTATTCTTGGCTGTGTTGGGTCTTCGTTGCTGAGCGCGGGCTTTCTCTAGTTGCAGTGAGCGGGGGCTACTCTTCGTTGCAGGGCATGGGCTTCTCATTGCGGTGGCTTCTCTTGTTGTGGAGCACGGGCTCTAGGTGCACGGGCTTCAGTAGTTGTGGCTCGCAGGCTCAGTAGTTGTGGCGCACGGGCTTAGTTGCTCCGCGGCATGCGGGATCTTCCCGGACCAGGGCTCGAACCCGTGTCCCCTGCATTGGCAGGCGGACTCCCAAACACTGCGCCACCAGGGAAGCCCTAATGCTTTTATATTTAAAAGCAGAATGAATTATATGTCATGTTAATAACTATGTTGAAATCGAGAGCGTATGTGCCTGTGAAAAAGTGGCAAGAAAGATGGAATGGTACTAACCCCTGACATGTCAGAGAGTTAGCAGTCTCTTTCTTTCTGTATCTCTATCTCTGTGTGTGCCTCTCTCCTTCCTAAATGACATTATTGCTGTCATAGTGATATTTGCAGAACCTGACACGTCTAAAGAGATTTCCATGCTTTGTTTGAAATACAGTAATGCCTAGTGAATCCAGTATGCTAGGGAAGAAGTGGCATACATAAATGACTTATGAATCTGATTTTTTTCTGTTAACTGATTCTTATTCCTCTTAACACAAAAACAATAACAAAACCATTTTGGCTAGAAATCTTTCTAAAACGTATTGCATATTTTCCTGCCTTCTCCTACAGTTTCCTGCACATATCGTATTCTTTTCTTTCTATCTCACATTTACCGTGATGAATGTCAATTTCTCTCCCACCCTAGAATACAATGACGTCTTCGTGTGTAGTTCAGGTATAGGGTTATTTGCCTCTACATGGCATGGCCTAACCTCTGCTGAGTTTTGATTTCCTTGATTCGTGTTTTGAGGGGTTTTCTTTTTTGTTGTTTGGTCTTTTTCTCTCTTGCAGGCTATCAGGTGTCATTTTTGTGGTTGCCAGTGTCTCAGTCTTTGGCAGCCTTTCTTTCCTAATCTCCCTACAGATTTGCTGCTTCTAATATGCCCTGTTAGAAAATCACACAATCGAGTTTACTGCAATTATGTGCAGAGAGCTCCAAAGAGCTTTTGGCTTTGTGTAAGTGTTTGGACAGTGGAGACACAGCCATATCTATTTTGGTTGCTCAAAGGTATTTTGGCTTCTTTCTCAGCTCTTGGCTGTTTCCTGGATACATTGTGGTCTCAGGGAAATGACCTATGCACAAGAGACATGTTGCTACAGGGAAAGTAAAATACTGGCTCTCAGAAACAAAACACAGTCCTACTGTATAGCACAGGGAACTATATCCAATCTCCTGGGATAAACCATAATGGAAAAGAATACAAAAAAAAAAGAAAGAATGTGTATATAACTGAGTCACTTTGATGTACAGCAGAAATTAACACATTGTAAATCAACTATACTTCAGTTAAAAAAAAAAAGTAAAAAAAAAAAAAAAGAAACAAAGCACAGTAGTTGTAAATCCAGGCAATGCCAACAACTCAATGGAAACTGAAAGCAGAGTCATTCCATCAATAGTCATCAAAAGCCCACCCTCGCATCTGCTTCATTCTTTTCCTGCGTCACTTCATCCTTTCCACTCATAGACTTCATCCTGGTACAAATTTACCTCCAGTTTAGAAAGGAACAATGGAACAAGGCAAAGCAGAAACTGTACAAAACAAATTAGAGAATAATAATTTACATGATTCAAGGATCTTTTCCCTTAGCCAACTAATAAATAGCACAGATTTTGAACATATAAGGCATATTTTTAACATACAAAGCAGGTTGCTAGATGCCATGGAGACTCAAAAGAACTACGCATTTATGCTCCCTCCCCTGATTTTTTTTTGCAAAATAACGAACTGTAGTAGAGTGGACCATTTGTTCAATTAAAATGGAATTAAATGTAATTAATTAAATTAAATAACACTTAACTCTCTGGAAATATATGTGTCATATAAATTCAGTTATTTCTGCTACCCAGGGCCAGTGCTATTTTCTTTTAGTTCTTGTGTCTAAAGTAAGACTTTAACTCAACGGTGGCCACACTGGGTGTGTAGCCATTCTTTTGAAGGGAGTTTCTACGATAATTTTTGAATTCCACCCCACTCTTGAAGGTATTTATGGACTTCCTGGGTCTGGGAAAACTTATTACACTTCCAAGCCTTCTCTTTATTCCAAAAAATACACAACAAAATTGTCAATAACCATGAGAGAAAATAAGCAAACCCACCCTGTAATCTTCAGAGTAGTGGTTGAAAGAGAACTCGCAATGGGACATAATTTTTGGTTTCCTTTGCTTAGTTGTGAAGAACCTTGCAGACTCCATGGATCGTGTGTGAGAAGCGACTCACACTTAGATCAGTGTATGAGAAGTGACCATCTTCTAAGCATCAATGCAAATTGCTGGACAAATTTTTGTTCACCGTGGTTAGAAATGATCATGAGTACTGGAGAAATGATGGGAAGGTCTATATTCTTTTATTGCTTACTATGGGCAGGTGTAGATTGTCCAGGGAATGAAAGGGTGTATATTTGGAGTGAATAGCAGTGTTGTGTCTAGATTAGAAAAGATTGGCTGCTCATTGTGATAGAAAGTTGAGTTCATGGTTATCTTTTCCATAGTTTGAAAGCTATATTAATGAAAACCTGCAATCTCCTGTTGTTATCTGACTAAATCGCACATTGGAAACTGATACATCTATTGAATTCTGGATTGTTCATGATGGTAGGGACAAGGTTAATTTTTAGAAAAATAATTTCATCAAACATATTGGAATAATCGAAAAGAAAGTATTTAGAGCCCTGAAAAAATTCCAAACCACATTTTACCCAATAATTAAAAAATTCTTTCATCACATGTTTACAGTGTTGTAAAAAATTATGACATAATCAATAACCTTTCCATCTTTTTTTGCTCATTTTCTATTGGAAATGATGACAGAAGACAAGATGACCAAAAGGTTAGGAACTAGAGAATACTTTCCTTTCTGCCTATAGAATGCTATGAATATCTACAAATTTGATGATCAGTAGCTCAATAATTGTTGAGAATAATGTATGTACTCAATTTATTAGGTAACCATTGGTTTTCTTTTAAGCTAAACAAATGAAATCAATTGAATATGCATAGTTGGTAAGACCCATAGAAATAAAGTACTAGTTGAATCGTTTATAGCAGTGGTTCTTAGCTTTGAATTCACACTAGCAGCATTTGGAGAGCTTTAGAAAACCCCAAACCCAGGCCACATCCCAGACCATTTAAATTAGACTCTCTTGGGGCTGGGACTCAGTTATCAGTATTTTCAAAGCTCACGAGGTGATTCTTATATGTAGCCGAGTTTGGGAAACACTGCGTTACAGAAAATCCCTGCTTACTCTCAGTTAAGCTTAAGTAGGTTAGGGGCTCTTTCTTGAACACTCTTAACAGTGTGTTTAATAGTCTTTAGGGATCCTTTCTGTTTCTTTTGCTTTAAATAAAAGCAAATCATTCCAAAAGAATACTCTTATATGTTTTCTTTTATTCTTACTTTTTTTTTTCTCTGCTCTTGGTTTTTCTGCTATATTGATCAATGTAGCATAATAGCATATGGCATGAGGTCATCCTAGATTTTGAATACAGGATGGCTGTTTACTAGTTATCATAGATCGGGAATTTATTTAATCTCTAAGCTAGGTTTGTTCTTTTCCCCATCTATAGCAGTGGTTCTCAACTGGAGGTAATTTTACCCCCAGGAGTCATTTTTTTTAAAATTTTTTAAAATTTTATTTATTTATTTTTATTATTTTTTAAAATTTTCTATTGTAAATACTTATGAAACTAGTTGTCACACATGCAGATTTTTTTTTTTTAACTTTGGGTTTATTTATTTATTTATTTATTTATTTATTTATGGCTGTGTTGGGTCTTCGTTTCTGTGCCAGGGCTTTCTCTAGTTGCGGCAAATGGGGGCCACTCTTCATCGCGGTGCGCGGGCCTCTCACTGTCGCGGCCTCTCTTGTTGCGGAGCACAGGCTCCAGACGCGAAGGCTCAGTAATTGTGGCTCACGGGTCTAGTCGCTCCGCGGCATGCGGTATCCTCCCAGACCAGGGCTCGAACCCGTGTCCCCTGCATTGGCAGGCAGATTCTCAACCACTGCGCCACCAGGGAAGCCCCTAGGAGTCATTTTTGATTGTCACCACTGGGGTGTTGCTTCTGACTTCTAGTGGGTAGAGGCCAGCAACGTTGCTAAACATCCTACAATGCACAGGACAGCCTTCATAGCACAGTATTATCTGGCACCAAATGTCACTAGTACCGAGGTGAAGGAACTCTGATCTACAGAGTGAGGCAGTGGAGTCTGACTGCCTATATTCGAATTCTCATTCTCTCACTTCCTAGTTGTGCAACCTTGAGCAACTTACTATGCCTGCCTGAATCCATCTGGAAGTATGAATATTATTAGCACTCGCTTTGCGGTTGATGTGAGGTTTAAATGGGCTAATGCGTGTGAAACATTAACACAGTGCCAGGGAGCAAATTATCTCCAAAATACGTCTCCTTCTATTTTGGGGCATTTATGGCTTCTCGTCAGCATCCTTGAGATCATCTGTTTGACCCTATTCTTGACAATCTCAATGTTAATACTTCATGATTTGATGGCAGGAGGGGGAAAGAGGTTGCAGGGTGGAGTTGTCTTGGAACATGCACGTGTTTTGCATTCCAAGTGGAAATTCAAAGGAGAGTCCTCCAGAAGACTGCTAAATTCCTTCCCCCACCTTGCACGCTGCCCTCGCACCTTACCACTAGCATGACCCTCGTGTTGAGGTGGAGTGTTCAAATAAACAAGCTTGCACTGGGTCAAAGAAAAGCCAGAGATATTCTTACAAGTGCTGATTCTAAGAGAAGACGGTTAATAGCAATGAACACGGTTTATTAATAAACTTATTATTAACAAGAGGCAGATAGCTACAGGAGTCTGAAAGTCAGGAAAGAGCTCTGTGCTGGAAATAGATTTGGGGGTCATGACTTCAGAAGGAATCAAAGTTACAGGAGAGAATGAAACTGCAAGGGCGGGTGTAGGGAGAAGAGAGAAGGGGCTCAGGTTATAACCCAAGAAACCTCTGCTCGGCTAATATGAATGCAGACCTACTGTGTGCTTGCCAGTCATCTTTCTAAACTATCACCTACATTTGACTTTTAGGGAGAGTTGTCTCCTACTCCCTCAGTCCTCGTCTCCAGATGTTCTAAGTCTGGCTTGAAACTGATAAAATGAATCTTTACTGAAGACTGTATGGAATGCTCACAAAATTAACTTGGAAATCCCTGTGCTAATTGCTCTCCATTAATTGGATTCATTAACAACTTTTGTCATTATAATTATATAATCACATTACAAAACATTTTAAACTTTGAATTTTTTCTCTACGCATGTGCTCTTCTGTAGTCATAGTATGCATATAACTAGGTGTGTTTTTAACAAGAAGTTTATTGAGATGTAACTCACATAGCATCCAATTCACCCATTCAAAGTATACAGTTCAGTGGTTTTTAGTATATTCACAGACTTGTGTAACTGTTGCCACAATCAATTTGAGAACATTTTCATCACTGCCCAAAGAAATCCTGTGTCCATTAGCTGTCACTCCCTATTTCCCTTCAATCCTCCCAGCTCTGGAGATTTTCTGTCTCTATAGATCTGCCTATTGTGGACATTTCATATAAATGGATTAATTCAATATGTGGTCTTTTGTGTTTGGCTTCTTTCACTTAGCATAAAGTTTTCAAGGTTTATCCATATTGTAGCATGTATCCGTACTTCATTCCTTTTTATGGCTGAATAACATCCCATTGTATGGATAGATCACATTTTTTTTAATTCATTCGTCAGATGATGGACATTTGGGTTGTTTCCACCATTTGGCTCTTGTGAATGGGGCTGCTATGAACATTTGTGTACAAGTATTTGAACACTTGTTTTCCATTCTTTTTGGTATATATCTAGGAGTGGAACTGCTGGGTCACACGGCACTTTTGAGGAAGTGCCAGAATGCTTTCCAAAGTGGCTGTACCATTTTACATTCCCATCAGCGATGTATGAGTATTCAAATTTCTCCACATTCTCACCAACACTTGTTATTACCTTTTTTTTTAAAAATAAATTTATTTATTTTATTTATTTATTTTTGGCTGCATTGGGTCTTCTTTGCTGTGCACGGGCTTTCTCTAGTTGCGGCGAGGGGGGGCTACTCTTTGTTGCGGTGCGTGGGCTTCTCATTGCGGTGGCTTCTCTTGTTGTGGAGCACGGGCTCTAGGTGCGCGGGCTTTAGTAGTTGTGGCTCGAGGGCTTTAGAGAGCAGGCTCAGCAGTTGTGGCACCCGGGCTTAGTTGCTCCGCGGCATGTGGGATCTTCCCGGACCAGGGCTCAAACCCGTGTCCCCTGCATTGGCAGGCGATTCTTAACCACTGTGCCACCAGGGAAGTCCCGTATTACCTGTCTTTTTGATTTTAGTCATTCTAGTGGTTATGAAGTGGCATAACAGTGTGGTGTTGATTGTATATTGTTTTTAAAAAACATTATTTGATATGCATTTTCCAGGTTGCTATCCTTCATAATCGACATTTAAAATGGCTTCAAAATATTCTTTCAAATGGCTATAGTATAATTTGCTAGACCACTCTTCTATCGGGGGATGTTTGTTTCCACATTTTTACCATTATCGATAGATTTTCTGGCATACTGAATTTCAATATTTAGATTGTTTTCTTAAGCTACTTTCAAGATCCATTTTGAAGTCTTTCTTTAACTGTGAAGAATGCATAAAGGAATCCACAACTGGAAATTTTTGTGTGATGGACAAAATATTCTATCATGGATTAATATTTATCATCAAAGATTTAAATTTGCAGAAAGCTCCCAATAAAGAGAAGGATTCCAAACAAGAAGTGAGCACTAGTTTGACCACTTAATCCACCTTTGAACAGAGATGAAAAGGTCCTAATTTCCACTTGAATAAAAACAGAACTCCCAGTGTTCACTACTGAGCTGGTAGATGTAAATTTATTATTACCTAGTAGTAGATTTTTATTGTATGACAGAAAATATAAGCAAAAGGGAGGAAGGAAAGATCCTCCTCTTTGGGAATAACCGTTGCCTCTTTCTACAGGGTCCCTGATGCACATCTTTGAATCATTAGCAGTTCTGAGCTCCTGAAACTTCTGTGATTAAGCCTGAGAAAAACCACCTACAGGCAGTTCTAATAAATGCCAGGGCCCCCCACAGCTCTGAAACTGCCAGGGGTTCTTCAAGGAAATCCCCTTGGAAAAAAAGTAACATTTGTGTCTATTTTCTTTGGTCTTCTGGTTAGTTCATAGGTATTTGAGAGCAAAATTCATACAGATATGTGGAAGGAAGTTTCAGTAGTCTCTTCCACTTACTTCAGAAAATTTACTTAAAATTGGAATGACATTAATTCCCAATGCATTAATTAGACAGCTTGCAGGGTCCATCTTCCGCTAATTTAAATAATGTCCCTAAGTTCTACTTTACCACTTTTGTATGCAAAGATGTGCCACTGAACTAATTTGATTGTTACAAAAGGGACTTTTTTGACAGTAAAAAGTAGACCTTTAAAAATATCTTTGAACGTCAAACTATGAAAATAGGAATCCTTCTACACATTAGCCACTCACATTCAAACACTTACTGAGTACCTACAGTGTATAAGGCAAGATGCTGGGACCATGGACTCAGTTACAGAATGGGTTGGGCGCTAGCGAGAAAGACTAATTTTGAGGCAGAAAAGTTGTATTATGAATGGAAAAGTGTCCACTGCATAGGGATTCTCTAACTGAGGATTCTCTAGACGCCAGCTGTATGTCAGTTTCCCTTTTTAGAAAGCCTGAGCATCGGGATTTTTCCAAGCTCCCCAGGTGATTGCCCTGGGTAGCCAAGTTGAGAACCACTGGCTTAAAGGCATTCAATCCCGATGAATCATCCCTCCTGCTATCAAAGCTCAGAATGAAGAAATAGGGAGGGGCACGATAGGGGTAGGGGATTAAGAGATACAAACTACTATGTATAAAACAGACTTGAGCAACAAGGATATATTGTACAGTACAGGGAATTATAGCCATCGTTTTGTTATAACTTATAATGGAGTATATCTATAAAAAGACTGAATCACTATGCTGTATACCTGAAACTAACATAATATTGTAAATCAACTCTACTTCAATTTTAAAAAGTGGGAAAAAAGGGCATATCTGATTATGTTACGCTCTTGATTAACACGCGCGTGCGCACGCACGCGCACACACACACACACACACACAGAAATGGTGGCAGTTTGAGTAACTGAATCAGAGAATTCAAGAGAATTGAGAGAAAGCAGAAAGAATCCAGTGTGGACTGTTATAGAGGGAGGGGCTAGGCACATTATTATCAGTGTGACACCATTAAGAGCTCCTCCTCTCAGAGACCACTGTGCTTGATCACTGAAGGGGGTAGGGGGAGCAGGAAACACAACTACTCTTTAAAAGACCTGCTGCTTCTGTAAAGTTCATAAAGTGGCCAGTGCCTTGATTATGAACGGAAACTTTTGTTTATGGAGGACAAGTGATCTCAACTGTCCTCCAGGGCCAGTGGAAACATCGGGAGAGCATGGTCTGGCGATTTCCTCACCTAAAGGTAGGACACCTGTGCAGAGTGAGAGGCGGCCTTCACACAGTTGACAGAGAAGCGAGGCTGATTTTTTCAAAGACTCCATACTTGTAACTCTGTATTGTGTTTCTTCTCACTTCTAATGGCACAGCAGATGGCAGTCCAACATAAAAGAGATGGATCTGTGCCCATCTCCAATGGCGGCATCTGAGCAAGAGATAGCGGAATCTGGGAACCGTACAGCATCTGAAGAAGCACTGTCCGATAGAACTTTCTGGGACGGTTCTATATCTGGACTGTCCCGTACAATAACCACCAGCCACATGAGCTCTTCAGCACTTGAAATATGGCTAGTGAGAGTGAGGACCTAAAATTTTCATTTTATTTAATTTTAATTAAGTACAATGTAAATTTAAGTAGCAACATGAGGCTAGTGGCTTCTGTACTGGACAGTGCAGCTCTAAAGAAAGAATCTTGATTCTGTCACTTACTACCTGCTTAACCTGGGGCAAGTTTCTAAACTTCTTCAAGCCTTGGTTCCCTTATCTGTATTTCTTGTTATCTGGTACCAGAATTCCTCTTGGGGACAGAACTTTCTTTGCTTGGGAAAATACCTTGGTGGAAAATTTGGCTATGGAAATATAGGCCTCAGAGAAGGGTCTGGAAAGGAAATGCAGACTACAGGGAGGGCCAGTCATTTTGGGAGAAATTATTAATTTATTTTTGGCCCTGATGAGAAGGAGTAAGGAACAAGGGGGAAGGGGAGCCAGTAAGAAAGGTTGGGGCTACACGAAGTGTAGCCAAAAGGATTCTAGGAACACGGAGTGGTAGTAATAGTTCCTTTACTTCTGTTACCATGTTGAACACTTACTCCATCTTTCTGAATCTTTGGTGAAATTTGCTGTAAACACAAATGGCTTGATTGGATTTGTGTGTGTGTTTACATGTATGTGTTTGTGTTCGCCTGTGAATTAAGTAAAGTGAATGGGTCCAATGTTTAGAGTAGAACTGAATAGAAAAGGGAAAAAAATGGAATGATCAGACAGTCACTAAGCTAAATTCATCCAGCAAAAGCAGGAGCTCAGAGGCAGGGGAAACAATGAGAAAGTAAGCCCCCAAAGAAGTTTTAGAAATCAAGGGGCTACTAGCATTGGTTTTTCATGAACCACACCAAGCTTGGTTCACACCAAGCTTATATATATCTCAGAAGGAAGGGTCATCCCAGCTACTACTTGCATAATATGTAAACTGGGGATGATACCACCTACCTGAAGAGTTATTGTGAAGATAAAATAAGATAATGTTTGTAAAGTGCACATATGCATTGCAGATAGTAAGAGCTTAATAAATGATACTCAAACTTCAGTTTCATATGTTTAAAATGAATATAACACACTTTCTTTTAATAAGAAAATTAAGTGAAATACCATGTAAAGCTCCTGGTTCACAGCTGGAATTCCTTAAATGCCATATGCCTTCCTTTTTAGGAAGTGAATCTTCTTCCAGACCCTTATTTGATAGCTATATCATTTTACATTGTAGACCGACACAGGACCCAGAAACTCCTTAAGAAAAAATGAGGTGTTTCCTTCTGTCCATTCTCTCAATTACATATGGGCATCACTTTTAGGAAAAGCAAACTGATGTGAACTACTTTGTGGCAGTACAGCATTTATACTGGGTTGCTGTCTAATGCCCAGGCTTGTCTTTCATCTTTATCCACAACCATCTCAGATTTTTCTCTCTCTGTTATAACTCATGTGGGAGTATTACATAACATTGATGAGCCCAACTTCCATCTATTTTTACCTATTTGGGGGTCTCGTTTACCCAATCAGTTGTCCTTACCTCTCCTATAATGACCTTCATTTTCAATCATTTTTATTCCTCCTGCTTCTCAAATGTCACTAATTACCTATTCAGTACATTTTGCCTTTGGCTGAAATGTTATTTGCACCTTTTTTCCACCTCTCTTATTTATGTCAGCCTGCTTCTTGTTGCTGGGTGAGTACTTATAGATCCTTCTGGCACATAAGAATCAAGCCTCTTCCTGAGAGCAGGCTGGGAAAATTCTAAGAATCACAGGACTTGGATTACAGCTCCTGAAAAATTCAGAGAGTACAGGCTACTCTAGTGGTCACCAGAGAGATGTCTGATTTTCCTCATGGACAAAGTGGTAACTTAAAGTTTGAAGATTCAAATTAAAAGTGTTTTATTCATCCATAAACAAAACAAAACAAAACAAAATGACCACCTCGCCTGCAATTCAGCTACCTTACCTGTAGGTGGTGGTGTGTTTGGTCCAAGACGCTCATCAGCATATGTGGCTAACTGAAAGTGTATTGATCATGATAAAGACAAACATGCATTTTGTCCCTCAAAATATATGCTTCTTTTAAGAACAGCCTAGTATAAGTATGATGG
Organism: Balaenoptera physalus; assembly: GCF_965194825.1. NCBI lineage: Eukaryota > Metazoa > Chordata > Mammalia > Artiodactyla > Balaenopteridae > Balaenoptera > Balaenoptera physalus. The sequence continues at coordinate 12,055,097 of NC_138903.1, forward strand.
CATAATTTGTCAAATTTATTACTTGAATTTTCAGCCAGCATTTCTATCCAAGAGACAGAGAACTGCAGCACAATGCTTGTAGATTCTGATGCTGAGGATTTAATGATTTGAGGCCTAGGCGATCTTATATTTTCCAGTATGCTTAGATTTTTAATGCAAGGGCTCAGGTGTCCTGAGTAAAGACCACCACAGCTCCACTTCTGAAACCCCAATAGCAGAATAATAATCCAGGAAAAGCTGTGTTCCACATTCTGATGACTAAAGGGAAACCTGATTTTGTAGTCATTTCATTTCAGCTGTTTACTCTCCATGGTGAATAATAAACACAGGCATGAACTGTAAAGAGATATTTTCTCTTCCAGGAGATGGAACTGCCTAGAAAACTCTGGAATTAAAAAAAAACACACACAAAAAAACCCTGAAAATAAATCTTGGCAGAGGTGATAACTAACGCTTGAGAGTTTTATCTACTCTAAGTGGTGAGAGCTGCCAAAGAGTATATTAAGAGAAGCACCCCAGTTTGTCTCTAAATAGATAGATAGGGTTTTATAAGTCAGTATTAGATATGAAGAGTTCCCCACAGACTTAGTACATCCTGTCAAGCTCTCTTGTTTTACTGTGTTTGTAAATCATAGATCGTGTTTGAAATATAAAGTAATGGTGGGCTCTGATGTGTGGTAAAGGGTTGCCATTAGTGTCCATTTTTTCTTCTTTACACCTTTTCCTAGAGCTCCCATGAGGAAAATACTAGTGGGTAAAGGGAGCACATGCTGAGAAATGGAAAATATCTGAGAGGTGCAAGGAACATTTACTTTTTTGGAGGGGGTTTCCATTTAGAATCTGAGTCACAGTTTTTTCAATATCCCTAAGGTTGGTCTATCAGTTAATGTACAGCCAGAAGAGAGAAATAACAAACAAGTTATTTGAACTCTCAGTGGAATAGTTTGTGAAATTCCGAATTTCCACAAAAGATTACCTAATATTTTCTCAGCATCTCCACGGCACCTCAAACCAGACTGTCATCATAATCTTATGAGGAAACTAAAGTTATGTGTTTTAGCAGTTTCCATGATTCAGACACAAACGCAGTGAGGTTTGTTTGAAAAAATTATGCTTAAATCTGAAAAATTACATTGTGGAAGAAAATCCTAACCGTAAAGGAAAATGTTCAAGCTAAATTGTTAGGTGAACAAGCAAGTTACCAAACAGTATGTATAGAGGATTTTCAGTTTTAGTGATGGCAGAGTCGCTTGGATCGGACGAACACTCCTACATATATAAATTGTAAACGTTTGATAAAATATTAACAAAATAACTATTTGAAGGCAATAGAAAGTGACAAAAAGGCTGCAGAAATTGGATTTGACTCTTGAAACAAGGGAACTGCACTGGGTAAGATCCAAGTTTATATAGCTTTTTCTCTAAAGGCATTCTCCAGTCTACGCTAAAACACAAACAGAAAGCTGACATCATATTGGCTAGAGATGTCAGAAGACCAAATTAGGAGATGCAAGACTGGCTGGAATTTGAGTGGTAAAACTCTAGAAAGGAGGGAGTCACAGAGGTGGCTGCATGTAATCTCCCCTTAAATCCTACAAATGCATCTCATGTATGCATACAAATGTGTGTACAACCTCCTCTGACATCCTAGGCTGATCCCTGAATCAGGAGGGCAGAGATTTAAGCTCCTGCTCACACAACAAGGGAGACAAGTACTCTGGATTTTCCACTGAAACTCCAGAAAAGCTACGCCCAGGGTGTGAAAACTTTGTAACAGGACTAAGAAATTAATCCTAAGACTAAGGACAAATCAAAACAGATGCACTCTGATAAAACTGTAAAACCAAGCCTCCAGAAGTTCAAGGTTATCAGCCACTAATTTAACTGCCTGCTAAGACAAAAATCAACACTATTTCATAGGGGATAACAGAGTCTAGATTCTCTAAAACATGTCATCTACAATGTCCAATATATAATAAAAATTACAAGATATGCAAAAAAGCAGAAACATGTGACCTAAGGTCAGAAAAAAAGCAGTGAATAGAAACAGATGAAAATTTGCACACAGGAACTTTGACGGAGTTGTTATAATCACATCCAAGAACTTCAATAAAAAATTATTATAATGAGTACAGAGCTGGGAAACTAAAGCAGAGAAATAAAACCTAAAAAAGAACCAAATGAAATTCTAAAACTGTAAAATACAATAATAGAAATGAAAAGTTCACTGATGGGCTTAACAGCAGCTTGGAATTGGCAGAAGAAAGGATAAATGTATTTTAAAGAGAGATCAATAGAAATTATCCAAATTGAAGAATAAGGTGAAAAGAAGATTGAAAAAAAATGAGCAGCCTTCAATGACAGGTGGGACTATATCAAATGGTCTTACATATGTGTAATTGGTATCTGAGAAGGCTTGGAGAGAAAGGAGCAGAAAAAAATGTCTGAAGAAATAATGGCTGAAAATTTCCCAGTGGTGAAAACCATCACTTTATAGGTCTAGGAGGCTCAGTGGACATTAAGTAGGAAAACTACAAAGAAAACTACACTTAGGCACATTATAGTCAAACTGCTGAGAACCAAAGGTAAAGAGAAAATCTTAAAAGCAGCTTGGGGGAGGGAGATACATCAGAAAACAATGGTATGAATTATGTCTGACTTCTCATCAGCTATAGTAGCTACCCAGAGACAATGGAATGACATTTTATTTTATTTTTGGCCGCACCCATGTGGTATACACCGTGTGGCATGTGGGATGCGGGATCTTAGTTTCCCGACCAGGGATTGAACCTGTGTCCCTGGCATTGGGAGCACAGAGTCTTAACCACTGGACCACCAGGGAAGTCCCTGGAATGACATTTTATTTATTTATTTATTTACTTATTTATTTATATTTATTTATTTATTTTGCTTGCGCCGGGTCTTAGTTGTGGCATGCAGACTTCTTAGTTGCGGCATGTGGACCCTTAGTTGCAGCATGCAGGCTTCTTAGTTGTGGCATGCATGTGAGACCTAGTTTCCCGACCAGTTATTGAACCCGGCCCCCCTGCATTGGGAGCGTGGAGTCTTACCCACTGAACCACCAGGGAAGTCCCTGGAATGTCATTTTAAAAGAGCCTAAAGAAAAAAAAAAAATTCAACCAGAATTCTATATTCGGTAAAAAATAAATAAAATAAAAACCCAACACAAATCTATATCTGGAGAAAATGTTTTTTAAAAATGAAAGGAAAAAATTAAAAATATTTTCTGACAAGAACAAAAACTGAAGGAATTTGTTCCAAGCAGAACTGAACTGCAGGAAATGAAAAAGGAATTTCTTTAGGCTGAAGGAAAATGGCATCAAATGGTATCTCAAATACAAAAGAAGAAATAAAGAGCACTGGAAATGATCAATATTTGCATAAATGTAAAAGGCTCTTTCTTTTTGTTTTTAATTTTAATTTCTTTAAAATACAACTGACTCTTTAAAGCAAAAGTGATATTTCACTTTGCCATTAATAATATATATAAGTGTAATACATATAGCAACAATAACAAGGGAGGGGTTAATAGAATTCGAGTGTTACAAGGTTCTTACATTTTATGTGTAGTGGTATAATGTTAAATCTACATAGTTTCTGATAAGTTCAGGATGCATATTGTAATGTTTAGAATAACTACTAAAAATAATATAGACAGTTATAGATAAAAAGTCAATAAAGGAATTAAAATGGAATAATAAAACAATATTTGACTAACATAGACATCAAGAAAGAAACAGAGGAACAACAAGAAAAATTGCACAAATAAACAGTATTCTAAAATTTCTCTAGAAGAATAAACAAATGGACGGTAACGAAGAAAATAATAAAAAAGAAAAACTTGCTCTACCTGATATAAAAACGATCAATAAAACTATAGTGATGAAACAGGGTGATACCGTTGTAGAAAAAGACAGATCATTGGAAATAAGCCCATGAATATAGGGGAATTTGGTATTTAATAAAGATGGTATTTCAACTTGGTGGTCATGGTGGGGGAACCTATAGCTAACATACTCACTGGTGAAAGAGCAAACACTTCCCCCAAAGATTGGAAAGAAGGCAAGTATACCTGCTCTCACAACTTCTATTCAACATTGTATTGTTTTTTAAATTTATTTTATTGAAGTATAATTGACTTACAATGTTGTGTTAATTTCTGCTGTACAACAGTGACTCAGTTATACATATATATACATTCTTTTTCATAGTCTTTTCCACTATCGTTTATGTAGTTCCCTGTGCTATACAGTAGGTCCTTTTTGTTTCTCCACTCTCTATATAATAGTTTGCATCGAACATGGTATTGTTTTTATTTGCAGATGACATGATCATGCCACGGTAATTCACTGAAGGAAAGGATAATCTTTTCAACAAATATTCCTGGAACAACCGGATATCCATATGGAAAAAGATTAACCTCAGCCCCAAATTGATCCACAGACTCCACAACATTCCAATCCGAATGCCAACAGGCTATTGGGTAGAAATAGGTAAGTTCATTCTAAAATTGACATGTGAATGCAACAGACCTAGAATTATCAAAACCATCTTGAAAAAGAAGAACAAAACTGGAGGACTTTACCTTACTTGAAAACTTGCTTGTTACGATTCAGATTCCACGAGGAAACGGTTCTGAGACTGTGACATTTGCATGCAGAAGCTTTATGGGAGAGAGCTGGAAGCAACAATACCTGTAAGAAGTGAAGGAAGTAATGATTAAGCAGAGGGAAAAATTGAAAAGCTGCAACAGCTGCCTCAGTCGACCTCTCAGGGAACCTTGCAATCAAGATAGCGCTTTAGAACTACCCTGCCATGAGGTAAGGGAGGCCTGGCTTTTATACCCTGAATCTGATCACTCATTGGCTGCTGGCTTCTCCCAGGGAGGGACCATAACCTTGGGTGAGTCAACACTCTTCAGCTGAGGGCTATCAACCACTAGCACTTCCGGCAGTTGAGGAAATGAGTGCTTCCGTCCTTAATGGTGCCTCAGAGCATCCATCCTTTGTGCCAGACCACACCATCCTTTGTGCCACTTGGACGTCCTTGCATCTTTATATATATAAATTTATTTATTTTTGGCTGCATTGGGCTCGTTGCCGCGAGCTGGGGCTACTCTTCGTTGCGGTGCTCGGGCTTCTCATTGCGGTGGCTTCTCTTGTTGTGGAGCACAGGCTCTAGATGCGTGGACTTCAGTAGTTGCAGCACGTGGGCTCAGTAGTTGTGGCTCGTGGGCTCTAGAGCGCAGGCTCAGTACTTGTGGCACACGGGCTTAGTTGCCCCGTGGCATGTGGGATCTTCCCGGACCAGGGCTCAACTCCTGTCCCCTGCATTGGCAGGCGGATTCTTAACCACTGCATACCAGGGAAGTCCCGGATGTCCTCGCATCTTATAATAAGTTCTGGGAACGGCTTCTTTCCAAGTCTGGTTGGTCTCTTTTCCTGCAAAATCCTTAATGAGGAAAGTTAGTGAGTACTATAGCTTTCATCTCTGCAGCTGGTTTGAGGCCATAACTGATACTTATCTGCTCTCTCCTCTACCACTGAGTCTACATTCTACTTACCCTTGGCTATCAATATGAGGTAGAGTAAACAAAATGGGGGTATAGCCACACAATGGAATACCACTATATTCATATGGTGGAAAATGGCTAAGCAATAAAAGAAATGAGTTAACTGCTTATATATGCAACAACATGAATGAATCTCAAGAACATTTTGTTGTGTGATTCCATTTTTATGCAGTTTACAGGCAAAACTAATCTACAGTGACAGAAATCAGGTCAATGTTTGCCTATGGAGGGTGGGGATTGACCAGAAGGAGCCACCAGGGACCTTTTTGGGGGAAATGGAAATATTCTACTACATGATTCTGGTGGAAGTTACATGGGAGTATATGTTCATCATCCAATTGTACATAAGACAAAAGCCAAAATGTTAACCATATTGGAATTGAGTGATTTTCTTATTTGCTATAACTGTGTCTTCCAACTTTTCCCCAGTGAACACATATTTCTTGAATAACTAGAATGGATTTTTTAAGAAATAAAGTGTTATATTGTTTAAGCTCATGAGCTATTTTTCTAATTTGGCCATTTGCAAATTTAGGTCTACACAAGGTCGCATTTTCCCTGGATGTACTTAACGCTATACCATTTGTGTTAACTTATTGCTTACAGGAGATTTCAAATTTCCAATGAATCATAGATTTTGTATGGCTGGAAAGTAACTTGAAAAATCAGCTGGTTCAGAAGATTAATGTCCATAGCACTCAGGAGAGGTGGTTATTTATTTTCTTCTGGTATATCTCGGGGTATAGAGAGCCCACCACTTCCTTTAGCCAGCCTCTTTCAATACTTTATCATCTTGATGGATGATTGTTTAGAAGATCCTGCTGAGGCAGGTAAATGCCAGATAGAATACTGTTATATTGAGGACAAAGTGAGGTTACTGACTTCTAGAACGTTCTTACACCTACCTGATCTTATTGCTCCATCATTTGATATTTCTGTAGTTTGATTTTTAAATTATTTATGATCAAATTCAAGTGCTGTTTGTATGTGTGAAACTCACTTTTCTTTAAGGACAACCCCCTTTTATTATATAAGAAATTTTAAGCATGGAAGCACCTCAGCTCCATAATAATGCTTTGCCTTTAGTTCAGAATAAAGTCATGCTACTCATCCATGCCTTCTATCTAGTAGGCTGTCATTTACATATTAAGAGAAGACAAACCTTGTCAAGAAACTTGTATAAATTATCGCAAATTCGTATGAGGATCAGGAGGTGTTCTTTCATTTCTTAATCCCTTTCTTCTCTCCTAATCTATTCTCTAAGCCTACCACGCTCTAGCATCTGAGAGGTCTAGCATCTGAAAGGAAATCTGGAGACGTTCAGGAATGCTAACTGGGATTCAGAAGTGCTTATTATGTCAGATCAGAAGAGAATGAAAATATATGTTGGAATCCTTCAATGTGGACACCATAGGACCAAATAATTTATCTTCCAAACGAGGACACTTTTGAGAAGGAAAAGGGTACTATTCTTAATTCAGCTAGCACAACAGCCTTAAATGGGACTATGCCAGGCAGTCTAGCCTAGAACAAGTTCATCTAAGCTGCTTTTAGCCAACCAACGAGTGAGGGCTGCAGTTGCAGGCTTGTTTGTGCACCGGAGTGACAGAACAGTGTCTAAAGAGAGGAAGATTCCAGTTAAGGCAGGTTTTGTCTTCGTGAGTTCAGGTAGAGGAGAAAAGTAGTCTATGTTTCTGTTGAAGTCCACAGCTGTCATGAATATTGTTACAAATACAGATTTCATTTCATTTTTGTGGTTCATGATGCTCCGAATACGCATGGGGATGTGATTTGGTAGAAAGCTCTTCTATTTTGGGGGTGGTCTCTCTTCTTCTTACTGATTCTTCTGTATACAATCATGTGGCTGTTTGAGAGACCATCTGTTTGCCTGTTCATGAGAAAACTTCCCTTTGATTCAGTTTGTGGCCTGCTCAGCGCTTCCCCGCATTACTGTTTTGCTTTACACGAATCGAAATTGATAGCTATTGACCGACTCTGACACCATTCTGATACTATGAGTATTCTTGCTTACAAACTGCTCCTTGGTTATGCCCAAAATTGGTACGGTGGCTGCTGAATCGTTTTTAGATTTAATTGGTTGTTCTTGACTTACTTTTAACTAGTTTCTTGTGTGTAAAACAGCTCCTAAATATAGCCTGATGAGAATACCATTCATCAATTTAAAAGTGTAGTCCCGTTCCTGAGTCTGCACTTAGAAGGAAGAAGCTCGTTAAGGAAAAATGTGTAGACTCTCAATATTCAGTCGTATTTGGGAACAAATAAGGGCAACGCAAGGATGATGCCTTTCACTTAATTCAATCACTTGTTAGTTTGATTCTATTTAATTTGATCAAAACCCCATGGAACCAAACCATTTGTAATAAGGGCAACAGAACTCCTCCTCTTTTATTTTGATAGATGTTAATTACTGCAGGCAGGAACTCTGGGGTAATTCAATTACTGGCTATAATAACGTCATTTAATTAATAATGCATGCCTCATATGTGAGTGAGAGAGGAGTGTGAAGGCTTTGGAGAATGATTACAACAACAAAAAATGTAATTCAGATACAGGCGATTCAATTTCTAAGAATTCTGCTAAGGATAAAGGCCTGCTGTAGCCTACAGGAATGGAAATGACGAAGCATTCCAGTTGCTTGGTGAATAAACTATTCCTTAGTGAAACGAGGTAGGAGGCATTTGGGGACAATTATTAACAGTGAGGTTCCCAACCATTAAACATAGAGATTGTAGTAATAATAATAATAGTAATAATGATAGCAAACTCATACAGTGCCAATTATAATCTGGCAATTTTCTAATTTATAGATATTCACTCCTTTAATCTTTATAACATCCTTTTTCACCTTGCTATTATGGACAGGTGACGTCTTAGCTTGGCTTCCCTTAGAAGACTCTTGAGACAAGAATTCAAATGCAAGGAGTTTATTTGCAGGGTGAAGGAAACTCTAGTAAAGAGTGGGGAAGTGAGCAGAAGGGAATTGAGAGGCAGGCAGTGAAGGGTTAACAAGTTACGTACCATGAATGGGAACTGATGAGATTTTGGCAGCCAGTATAAAACCATATCTCATATATGTATATGTATAGCTGATTCACTTTGTTATAAAGCAGAAACTAACACACCATTGTAAAGCAATTATACTCCAATAAAGATGTTAAAAAAAAAAACCCAACATATCTCAGAGTTACCTCAGCTCAGGAGCAAGGGAACTGGGGTATTTTTACTTACCAACTCCCATCAGTCATTTGTTGAGAGCTGCTCCCAGGAGGCATTAATTCCCTGGCACTTCTGCCCGTGGGTGGACAAAGCAACTACAGTGCCACAGAGAGCCTTTTGGGAAAGGAGATACAGGAGATGATGTAAGAAGTTGGGTTACAGGCATTGAAGTGGTAAGGGCTAGAGGCCCTAATAGCATTTACTACAGTCCTTCATAATGCATAAAGTTAAAAAAGTAGTATACAAAACAGTATGTATAGAATGACTCCATTTTTGCAAGCCCACTCCACATACGTATGCACACACACTTACATAGGACCCACCACTGGGCTGCTGTGGTTCTCTCCCCTCCAACCTTTGCACTTGAGCTCTGGATCCCATCCTCTTATACCCTGTTGAACACTTCACTCCTTCAATCATCCGTCTGCTCCCCCTCCCCCTGCCCTACTTCTCCCTCACATGTAATAGTAACCTTCTTGTTCTATTGCAATATTCTCATCTGATACATATAGACTGTACTAGCTCTCATCTTTTCCCTTGAGGGAGATGTTTGTCCTGACTAGAGATCAAAAACCCACCATGAAGCCTCTACTTCAACAGTTAAACTAAGATATGCCTACGTGTGGTTTTTTTTTGTATTTATTCTGTTTGGAGGTCACTGAGCTTCTTGAATCTGTGGGTTGGTATCTCTCACTGGTTTCATCAATATCGGAAAAATTCTCAGCTGTTATTGCTTTGCTTAGAACATTGGTTGTGTTCCATTCTCTTTATCTCTTTTCTTTCTAGGAGTCCAATTACACATGTATTACGCCTATTCTCCATGTCCCACACGGCTACTATGCTCTTTTCTATCTTTTTATATTCTGTGCCTCAATTTGTATATATCTACTCATCTGTCATCCTCTGTTCAATTGTATCTAACCTAATGTTAAACCCATCTATTGAATCTTCATCTTTTCCATATTATTATTTTTTAAAAATAAATTTATTTATTTATGGCTGAGTTGGGTCTTTGTTGTTGCACACGGGCTTTCTCTATTTGCAGTGAGCGGGGCTACTCTTCGTTGTGGTGCACGGGCTTCTCATTGCGGTGGCTTCTCTTGTTGTGGCTCTAGGTGCACGGGCTTCAGTAGTTGTGGCACGTGGGCTCAGCAGTTGTGGCACCCGGGCTTAGTTGCTCCGCGGCATGTGGGATCTTCCCGGACCAGGGCTCGAACCTGTGTCCCCTGCATTGGCAGGCGGATTCTTAACCACTGTGCCACCAGGGAAGTCCCTCCATATTATTTTAAGATTTTAATTAATCTTAATTATTTAAAGATTTTAATATCATGAATCACCCACCATTCCGTTTAAATTGCTTATTTTATTTCTCTTGGATTTTGGTCAATTGCTCCTGTTTTTTACTTTTAGCATGGCCTGTAATTTTTTAGTGGATACTGGATATTGTGGGCAATAAAGAGTAGAGGCTCTGAATGATGTTCTCCTCTTCCAAAGAGGGTTAACTTTTCTGTTGGCAGGCAGATAAAGTGCCAGTGGCTTACCTTGGTCTCATCAAGTCTCAGGTTTTAGGTTTTGTGAGGGATGGTCTCTTTCAGTTTTCCCCTTAATCCTAGAGCATATTTCCATGTGCTAGCTCATGACCTAGGAGTGTTTACCAGGCCTAGGGTGTTTATCAAGGCGCCTCTACCTTGGTAGAGTTGCAGCCGCCACTTCTGTCTTCCTAGTACCGTGTGACTGCTGCCACCTCTGCCTGGCTCGTTAACCTGTCAGTTGCTGTTTTCTGATGGGTTTCCTAGAGTCTCATCCTGTGCATAGACAGCTACGGCGGCAGTCAATCACTTGAGGGGAAATTTTGCGCAGAGTTTGGGGCTCAAAGTCTCTCTGAAACTTCCTCTCAAGTTCCAGCCACTTTGGCAGCTCCAAACTGTGATCTCCATCTCCTCAGCTCAGTAACACATCTTCTGTCCACTTGGGCCATGAGTGTGAAGTGCTGTCAGGGAAAAGCTGGGGTGAATGTGGAGCTTACTTCCTGGGCTCTTCTCAAGGCTTCTAGTTCCGCTTGGCTTGGACGCCCTGCAGTGCATTCAAATGGTTGTCTTCTGTACCTTGTTCAACATTTATAATTATTTTCAGCATGAGAATTAGTCTGATATTAACTGGTCATCTTTTGGGTGACCTTGAAATGTCACCTCCGCAGAGAAGTTTTCTCAGCTACCATCCCCAAAGTGTTCTCTTTCTTTATCTCTTCTTTGTTTGCTTTTTAGTTTTTATGGTACTATGTACTTTATTTATTTGTGCCTGTTACCCCCCTGAATGAATGTGCTGGAAGAATTCTATTCATGGACCTCCTACTCATGAGCTATTTCTTCAGTTAATGGGTCGTGAAGGAAGGTAAGGAAGTGCGACAAGTTGGCAAGAAAGGGAGGGGCAGCAAAGAAGCTCCCTACTTGGCTAGAAGTGAGGTTGGTGGGAGGAGTTGCTAGAACTTCCAGAGAGAGGGCTATACGATGCCGGGGTGGGTGCCTATGGGCTGACACATCAGATCCTGATATGGTTTCCTAATGTGAATATGCATCTCATCTCTACTCCTCCCAGGGACACGGAGGTAGACACCATTATCCCCACTGCCCAAGGTGGGCACACACACAGAGACTGGATTTGAATCTAACGCAGATCTACTTGACCCCAGAGCCAATGCTCTTTTGCTCATATCTTCAGATCACACACTTTGGTGTGCACACATTTCTGAGTCTCTAGGCTAAGCTGAGCTCAGACATCTGCTTTTGGTAATTTGGATATTGGTTGTCCAGTGGTTGTCACTTTGGGAATCTTCTCTTATGATACCGAATTAAATTTGAGGTTCAAAGACTTCATTAATAGCCTTTGATTAAAGTAGACCATTATCATTAAGTGCAAAAAAGCACGGGACATTCCGGTATATAATATGGACATAAAAAGAGAAGGAAAAAATGGATTCACATTTGCTTGGGTGTGCAGAGAAAACCTTTGCATGATATGCAAGAAACTAATAACATGGGAGAGGAAATGGGTGGGTAGGGACATGATGAGTGGAGACATTTGCTGTATGCCCTTTCATAACTTTGAACTTAGTACCCTGAAAGTTTAGTATGTATTCAAAAAACTACATTAAAAATATCTATGCAATACCTATGCAGATGTAACTAATTAACAAACATTTTTTCTTGGACTACCTGTCTACTGTACCCCTTATAGACCTACTGTTTCAGGATGCAACTGCCAAGAAGCCAGATTTGGGGCATATCATATGAACATTCTGGATGAATTTTCCATAGAAATACATGGAAATTCGTTGGAATTATAATAACATTTTAATATTATATTTAGCTACCTAATGGATTAAATAGGGTTTTCAATTGTCTTGACCTTGTATCATACAGTTTGCATGGGATTACATGTTCCAAGTTTCCTAAAATATAGACTTATTAGATGAACATAACAGAACTTTTGTAAGTTGTCATGATTTAGATAAAATATACCTATGCCCAATTTTAAAAAACGTTTTTTTCAACATTTTCACCTTCTTGTGGGTACAGCTGCTAACTTTTCTTGTTGAAAAGGGAAAAACCGTGCTTTCATTTTAAAAGAGAAAAATTACTTTCTGGATGGTGACAGGACTGAAGAGCATGAAGACATAATTCTCTAATTCAAGTAGACTCTTGGAAATCAAAGAAATTCTTTGATGATCCAAATTGCCTACTTAAAAGAGAGGATTTTTTTCTCTTCTGTTCTCTCTGGGATAACTGGTATTATTCATCTGAATAAAATGTGGCTTTTAATTAAGAGAAAGAAAGAGTGCACTCTGCCTTGATACTTAGTGTATTTTTTCTCCAGTGGAATTTCTTTCACTTACTCCATTAGAGCAAAATAAATGATTCTGCTTCTTGGTGTCACATATGGTCATATCTAAGTGGGTCTGTATGTTTATCTTAAGAATATTTTGGCTTAAAGGCAGCAAATAAAATCTTCAGCTTCTTTAAATCCTAAGGAGCGCCATCTGACTGCCTGAATAACACTGAAAACAGTGTACTGATGGCTGGGCAATTCTGTCTGAGGAGCCTTGCTAATTGAAGATGTGTCACTTTACTCCCTTAATTTAAGTATTCTGCTCTGCGAATGATGACTGCTCTTTTACATTTGTGCTTTTCTTTCCAAGTAAATCATCATTGCTTGCTCTTCTCCACACCAAGGAAGATACACGGACTGCTTCATGGGATGAAGAGACCAGCATCATGCCTGGTACATGGCAGTCCTTAAAAATGATATTATTATCTAAAAGCAGTAAAAGGAAGGTTTGTCTTAACTCGTGTTCCCCAGAAGCAGACCCTGACATGAGAATTTGAGAGCAAGTGATTTCTTAAGGAAGTGCTCCCAGGAGGTGGGAAGCGAGGATGCAGGACGAGGAAGTCCCAGCTTCAGCCTGATCCCTGGGAGCTCTGGAGGATGGAGGAAGCCTTGCAACCTGTTGTGCCAAACGACATCTCCATCTCGGGGTGGGAGCTGGTGGCTGTCATCACCGCCCAGGACAGGGAAGGAGGGGGGTGGGGGAGGAAGGGCACCCCTGCATCCGCCACGATCCGGGTGCTGAGTGTGTCCTGCGTGGAGCCTTTTATCCCTTGGGGGCATTGCCCAGCCACTGTGGATGTGGTGGTGGCCCCCTGGAAGGGGAGATGGACTGACTTTCTGGCTCCTGGTCCAGCCCGTCCCATTGGCCCGGTGGCGGGCTCGAGGGGGAACGTGGCAGCCAAGGGGTGGTGCACACACGTGTGTGACCGCACCAAGTTACAAGGCCAGGGTCCCCGTCACCGGGGAGGGTCTTCACTCACATCACGAGTACCCCATGGATACTGGAGGAATGCTTGGGGGAGCCCAGCATGGGATAGCAAATACCACCGCCACAGGTTGAGAGCGAAATGGTGAAGGAAGGAAAACTTTTTATATGTTAATGGCTTTAAGAGCACTTTTTCCTTTTTTTTTTTTTTTCTTCATATTTTCCTTTTGCACTGAGTTCTGCAAATTAGCTAGCCAGCCAGGGTCAAGGTAAGATAATTTTTAACAGGGAGGTTACCGTAGCAGGTCAGAAGAGGTGGAAACATTTTAATGCTCCCATCAGGAAAAGTGATAATTATAATACAATTCAAAATGAATTACCATTTATTGAGCCCTTCTATGCCATTCATTGTACAAATTGCCTTATTTATCTCTTTCAAGCGTAACAAAGACCCTGCAAGCCATAGATGACAAAAACCACACTCAGAAAGGTGTGTTATTTGCCCCAATTCACAAACCTAGTAAGTGGAGACTCAAACCAGGCTCTGAATGCAGAACTGTTAACTTCTAAGCCAGCTCTCTCCAATAGAAATGCAGTATGAGGCACCTCTGTAATGTTAAATATTCTAGGAGTCACATTAAAAAATAAAGATAAACGGGTAAAATTAATCTTAATAATCTATTTTAACCCAATATATTCAAGATATTATCATTTCCAAATGTAATCAATATAAAATTATCAACAAGAACCCTTATATTCTGTTTTTCATCCAAAATCCTCAAAATCCAGTGTGTATTTTACCCTCAAAGCACATCTCAATTTGGAGGCTGAATTTTTATCTGACATCCTTAGTTTGCATTTGGTTTTCTTAAAAATAACAGTTGAAGAAGTGGATTCACATATCCCAGATGTTCCAAGCATACTTAAACATTTTCCAGTAACTGAATCGAGCATTTATTTTTATATTTAAATTTCAATTAATTAAAGTGATAGAAAATAAAAAATTCAGTTCCTCCAGTGCTTGAGGCATATTTCAAGTGCTCAGCCAGCCAAATGCACCACCGAATTGGACAGCACAGCTCGAAGCTGTTAGTCTTGAGATAGACTGCCGAGAGTCAAGGGACGGGAAGAGAGGCAAGAGGAAGGGGGTACAGACACAGGAGGTGGTAGCACATCTTCTCAGGTGCCAAAGCTTGTTACAGCCCCTTCCTTCCAAGAAACATTTACTGAGTGCCAACTATGTGTTAGGCGCTATTCTAAGTATCGGAGATACAGGACCTGTCTTTGCCCTCGTTTTCATGTTTGTGCCGGATGTGGCCAGGGCCTGGGTAGATTGTAAACATGTGGATTCGAGTCCTGTGACTGCTGTAACAAAATACCACAAACTTGGTGGCTTAAAATGACAGAAATCAATCTCTCACAGTTCTGGAGGCTAAAAGTCCTCAATCAATGTGTCGGCAGCGCCATGCTCCCTCAGGAAGGCTCTATGGAAGAATCCTTCCTTGGCTCTTCCTAGCTTTTTAGCCTCAGGCATTCCTTGGCTTTTGGCAGCATAACTCCAATCTCTGCCTCTGTCTTCACAGGGCCGTGTTCTCTCTCTGTGTTTCTGTCTATGTCCAAAGGTCCCTCTTCTTATAAGGGCACCAGTCATATTGGATTAAGGGCCTACTGTACTCCAGTACCATCCACAGGTATCTGGGGTTAAGACTTCAATGTTTCTGGGACTACCCTGATGGCACAGTGGTTAAGAATCCGCCTGCCGGGGCTTCCCTGGTGGCGCAGTGGTTGAGAATCTGCCTGCCAATGCAGGGGACACGGGTTCGAGCCCTGGCCTGGGAAGATCCCACAAGCCGCGGAGCAACTAAGCCCGTGCACCACACCTACTGAGCCTGCGCGTCTGGAGCCCGTGCTCCACAAAAAGAGAGGCCGCGACAGTGAGAGGCCCGCGCACCGCGATGAAGAGTGGCCCCCACTTGGCGCAACTAGAGAAAGTCCTAGCACAGAAACGAAGACCCAACACAGCCAAAAAATAAATAAATAAATAAATAAATTAAAAAAAAAAAAAGAAGTTCAAAGAATCCGCCTGCCAATGCAGGGGACATGGTTTCGATCCCTGGTCCGGGAAGATCCCACATGCCGCAGAGCAACTAAGCCCGTGTGCCACAACTACTGAGCCCACGCGTCACAACTACTAAAGCCCGCACACCCTAGAGCCCACACGCCGCAACTACTGAGCCCATATGCCACAACTACTGAGCCCACGTGCTGCAATTACTGAAGCCCGCGTGCCTAGAGCCCTTGCTCTGCAACAAGAGAAGCCACCGCAGTGTGAAGCTCACGCACCGCAACGAAGAGTGGCCCCCACTTGCCACAACTAGAGACAGCCCGCGCACAGCAACGAAGACCTGACACAGCCAAAAAAAAAAAAAAAAAAACTTCATTGTTTCTTTCAAGGGGACACAATTCAACCCATAACAACATGGAAACCTGTTAAAAAAAAGTCCAATATTTTCAAAAAGTGCTTCAATGAAGATAAAGCAAGACAATGGGATAAAGATGAGTATGACAAGCAATCCAATAGAAAAATAGGCAGAAGACCTAAATAGACGTTTCTCCAAAGAAGACATAGAGATGGCCAACAGGCACATGAAAAGATGCTCAACATCACTAATTATTAGAAAAATGCAAATCAAAACTACAATGAGGTACCACCTCACACCAGTCAGAATGGCCACCATCAAAAAATCTACAAACAATAAATGCTGGAGAGCGTGTGGAGAAAAGGGAACCCTCCTGCGCTGTTGGTGGGAATGTAAATTGGGGCAGCCACTATGGAGAACAGTATGGAGTTTCTTCAAAAAACTAAAAATAGAGCTACCATATGACCCAGCAATCCCACTCCTGGGCATATATCTGGAGAAAACCATAATTCAAAAAAATACTTGCACCCCAATGTTCATAGCAGCACTATTTACAATAGCCAAGATATGGAAACAACCTAAATGTCTATCGACAGATGAATAGATAAAGATGATGTTGTGTGTGTGTGTATATATATATATATATATACACACACACACACACACACACACACACACACACACAATGGAATATTACTCAGCCATAAAAAAGAATGAAATAATGCCATTTGCAGCAACATGGGTGGACCTAGAGATTATCATACTAAGTGAAGTAAGTCAGACAGAGAAAGACAAATACCATATGATATCACTTATATGTGGAATCTAAAATATGACACAAATGAACTTATCTATGAAACAGAAATAGACTCACAGACATAGAGAACAGACTTGCAGTTACCAAGGGGGAGGTGGATGGGGGAGGGATGGACTGGGAGTTTGATGTTAGTAGATGCAAATTATTAGATAGTGAATGGATAAACAACAAGGTCCTACTGTATAGCACAGGGAACTGTATTCAATATCCTGTCATAAACCATAATGGAAAAGAATTTGAAAAAGAATGTGTATATATGTATAACTGAATCACTGTGCTGTACAGCAGAAACTAACACAGCACTGTAAATCAACTATACTTCAATAAAAGAAATTTAAAAAATAAAAAAAGATGGGTATGAAGTGGGCTGGAGCTAAATCTCGTAGGAGGAGGCATAAGCTGAAGGAATAAAGGAGAGACACACAGACTCTGTCAGCCAGCTGGGCCAGATGTGTCCAAGGACTGACCACAGTTTCACTTCCTCCTCTCTGACCTTCCTAGTCTACATGGGGATTCCAGCCAGTGGCCCAGGGAGTTGAAAGCTCTAAGCAGTTAGGTGCTTCCTGTGGTCTCTGAGTATCCGTCACTCTTATTCTGTTGCTCCTCGTTGAAACTTGTGAATTAAGACTCACTATGAACAAGGATGAACTTGTCAGGCAACATTTTATCCCCACTACGTGCACCATAAACCAAGAACAACTTTGATGGTACCCCCAACAACTTGGCCCCAAACCCAGTCCTATGGGCATAGATCTGGATTGTTGCTGAGTGTTGTAAATGCCCATGCCATCATGGTGTCACCACTCAGGCATTTTCCCTTCCTTTTCTTTGACTTGAGCTTGATTTTATTCACATCTACGGATGTACACTCTTGTTCAAGTCCCCACTGGACCAAGTCTGGAATCATAAGAGACATCCTTGGAAAGGAAAGGGGCCATAATATTAGGCTCTGAACATTACTCTTGAATCAACTGTGTTGCGAATCTGCAGTTAAAACCATTCTCCACAGCAACATAGGCGCAGATAATTGAAAAAATTAGAATAAAAACAAAGAACTCACTCCTCCGAAGACAAAACCGAATTTGAAAACCCAATCAACCAACCAACCAAACAAAATGCAAAATCCAGCGATAATCTTATCTGCTATCCTCCTTATTTCTAAAGTTAGAGCCCTAATTTTCACCATAAACAAACATCAATTCCAGGTGGACTAAGAAACAGGAAAAGTAAAACCTTCCTAGAAAAACAGGGAAAGAATTGACATCCAATTCCAACGTGTGTGTGTGTGTTGGGGGGGGGGTGGTTCCCACATTACCAAGCAATTCTTGGACACCAGCTGGGTGTCCTACAATTCAACTCAACTCTGACACTATCTACCCAGAGACAGCATCAGATCTCACAAATTAAGGCTCATTCCCACAGAGACTGTCCCCTCACTCCCTTCTCAGACACCAGCCCCAAGTCCAGGTCGTCACCTAGGCTTCTGATCTACTGTCTACAGATCAGAGGTTCCAGTGTCCCCCTCCTTGGATTCCATTAATTTACTAGAGCAGCTCCAAGAGCTCAGAGAAACATTTCACTTATTAGGTCACTGGTTGATTACAAAAGGTTATAACACGGGAACAGCCAGATGGAAGAGATGCAGAGGGCAAGGTATGGAGAAAGGGTGTGGAGCGTCCGTGCTCTCTCTGAGTGCCCCACTCTCCCAGCACCTCCACGTGTTCACCAACCCAGAAACTCTCTGAACTCTGTCCTTCTGGGTTTTTATGGAGGCTCTGTTACCTAGACATGAATGATTAAATCATGGGCTATCGGTGACTGAACTCAATCCCCAGCCCCTCTTCCATCCCTGGAGGTCATGGGGTGAGCTTCAAAGTTCTAACCCTCTAGTCACATGGTTGTTTCTCCTGGCAACCAGCCCCCATCCTTAGGTGTAAGACAAAAGCCACCTCACTAACATAACAATTTGTGTTTCCCCGATGACTAAATGATGTTGAGCATCTTTTCAGGTGCTTATTGGCTGCTTGTATATCTTCTTTGGAGAAACATCTGTTTAAGACCTTTGCCCTCTTTTCAGTTAGCTTGTTTGTCTTTTTGTTGTTGAGTTGTAAGAGTTCTTTATATATTCTGGATATATATTTACCTGTGAAAACAAAGAGTGTCACTCATCCTTTGAGGACTCAACTCAGATCCTCCAAAAAGCCTCATGTATTTCTCCACAATAAGGGAACACGCAACAAAGACTGTATGCGCTCCACGAAACCTAAAATATTTACTATTCAGCCCTTTACAGAAAATGTTTGCTGACGCCTGGACTATAAACTCCTTGAGGGCAAGGATGGTTCTTGACAGAGTCTTAAATATGCCCAGTGATGGCCCTTGGTCACAAAAACAATCTGGTGCTTTGCATTTCGTACAAAGTAAAGTAGTACATTTTGGAAAAAAATATTTCCAAAGTGATTATGACTAAAAGAATTCCGAACTCCACATTTATTTCTTTGGAAACTTTACCTATACGGAATACCTCATTTTCTGGTAAAGCAGAATAAATGAAGTGTTCCTATCATTTTGTTCACCAAAGGTTGTGGCTGAGCTTGTAGAAAATGATTGGAATAACAATTTACACGCTTCAAACTCAGAAGTCGGAGACAGAGTGTAAGCCCAGACCATTGTCATCATCCGCTTGGCTTGCTGTTCTCATTCGCTGCTGTGGAAACACAAGATTATTGGTACAAAGTGTCACTCAATTTATGGCTCAGGAACTGAACCTCTTGGACTAGAGCCAGCAATTACCTCGTGGATGGCAAAGGCCTGTAAATGTCTCGGCTCTTACCTGAAGAGGTTTCAGACTGACAGAAGCAATGCACTGAAAAATAATGCATCTATTTTAGACAGCCTGAAACTTGGACATTTCCACACTGCTATTTTCACCTTCGACTAGGCTTCTCTTATACATCAGAAATAGCACAACGAAAGAGGCACCTTGCCCTTTTCTCAGTTTTTATACCTTGATTTTTTTCCTTAGTCCTAGCTTGAACATGTCTCAGACCTTGACGATCAGATTGAATTTCATTGCTGATTGCAGACTAGTGGAGGGAAATTAAACGTTGTGACTGCATTACCCTCTGGCCTTCTGTGTGAATGGCTGAGGTCTGGATTCGATTCTAATTAAATGCAGATAGGAATTACTGAGGTGGAAGTAAAAGAGACATAAGCGTCTGTCTTGACAATCAGCAAGGCGATTGTCTACGGGAGAAGCAGATGTTCCGTGGCACAATCAGCAAACTTTTTCTCTAAAGGGCCAGAGAGTGAATATTTTCAGCTTTGCAGCCCACACAGTCTCTGTTGCCACTACTCAACTCTGCCGTTGCATAGACAACAAGAGAAAGAACTATCAGGGCTGTGTTCTTAAAACTTTATGTCCACAAAGAGGCTGTGGGCTAGACTTGGCCTGCGGGTGGTAGTGTGCCCATCCACGTCTACACAACCCAGCTGAGCTTTAGCTGCTGTGTTTCCTCCCCCTGCTGACACATGGAGGATCTCTGTGTTTACAACCCACCCAAGGAACATGTCCAGGGAAGGAAGAGAGAGATGCTGTTTATACAGGGCACACTTTCTGTTAAGATCCTGCTAATGCATTTGGTTGGGGACGAGGCTAAAGTCATGGCTAACACGGGATTGATGATCCACGGAGTTCCAGCCACATTTTGGTAGCAGATTTAACCAGAAGGATCAAGAATTGACTGAGGTTATCTACAGGCTTAAAGGAAATGGGGAGACAATTTGTCCCAAGACAGAGTGTGTCTGCCACTCTTACTCTCAGATAATTTTTTTTTTTTTTTTTTTGGTTCTCATCTGGATCTTTTCGAAACTTGATGTTAAGTATCTGTGTGTGGTTTCTGCTGATATTATTCAGTCGTATGCTGGGTTTTTCTTTCCTAACATAAATACTCCCAAGATGCCCTTTAATTTCTTCTGAGAAGTAAGAACTTGGAGTGGTATTTTATCATACATTTTAATACTAACAGATGTTCAAATATCTGCTAAAATCATAATAGTGTTGAGCTGGTGTAAGAAAGGACAGACAGATAAAGGTGATGGCTTAGAAATGCCCCCCACCCCGTACTTACCCTTATACAATACATCCCATTTTACCCTTGTTTAGACCCCAGTATTTACATAAGAGAAAAGAATATTCACAAATCAGTGACAGAGGGGTGGGTTATGTAATAAATGGTAGTAGAAAAGTCAAAATCAGAAAAAAACAATTTGGAAAGAAAACAGTTTAGGACCTCACTTCACACCATACACTAAATGAATATCAGATGATATGAAGAGTTATGAATATGATATGAAGGTATGATGAGACATGAAAGTATAATAAAATTCAGAAGAAAATTTGGTTTTCAAATGATCTCTTAGTAGGAAATGACTTTGTTGCATAAAAGCAAAGGAAGAAACCAAAGTGGATAAACTAATAGATTTATAAATCTATATCAGTCTATAATCTATATATCTATATTCAATCTACAATCAATCTATACAATGTAAAATCATCTCTATGACTAAAAACATCAAAATCAAAAGTGCAACAAATTAGGAAAATATTTGCCAAGAATAAGAAGAGTTAATATGCTCAGTATATAAAAGAACTCCTATGACTTTAACAAACAACCTCAACATAAACAAAGAATATTTCAGTAACAAATGAGATAAGGGCACACAACAGATATGTCACAAATGAGGAAACGCACATGGTCAGTGAATATGAAAAACTGTCAAGCCTCACTAGTGATCAGAGAAATGCATCGTAAAACATGATACTAATTTTTATTCATCAAATTGTCAGAAGTTAAAAAATGATAATAGCCCAAACTAGCATGGTTACGGACAGACAGACACTTTTGGACCCTGCTGTTGAGCGCTGTACTTCTTTTCTATGGAACAACTTAGCAATATGTTTTTAGGACCTGATATTCATATTCCCTAGCTTAGTTGTTCAGATCTAGGAATTTATTAGGAATCTATCCAAAGGAATTGATCAGAAGTTCAGACAAAGATTTATTTCTCCAAATACCTAATATAGTATTTTTTTTAATTGGGGGAAAAAACATGGGTGGGCATACTATGGCCTGTGGGCCAAATATGGCCTAACACCTGTTTTTGTGCAGTCTGCGAGCTAAGAATATTTTTTTTGACATTTTATTTTTTTAAGCTTATTTTTCTATGGACGTATAGTTGATTAACAATGTTGTGTTAGTTTCTGGTGTACAGCAAAGTGATTCAGTTATACATATATGTATCCTTTTTCATATTCTTTTCCATTATGGTTTATTACAGGATACTGAATATATTTCCCTGTGCTATACAGTAGGACCTTGGGGTTTAGCCAATTTTATATATAGTAGCTTGTATTTGCTAATCCCAAACTCCCAATTCATCCCTTCCCCACCCCCTGCCCCTTGGCAACCACAAGTCTTTGACATTTTTAAATGGTTGAAAAAAATTCAAAAGAAGAATAATACTTCATGACAAGTGAAAATTATGTGAAAGTTTTGTTCGAACACAACCCACTTGTTTGTTTATGTGGTGTCTATGGCTGCTTTCATGCTTTAGCAGTAGACTTGAGTCATTGGATAGATACCATAAGGCCTGCAAAGCCTCAAATATTTTCTATCTGGTTCTTTTTAGAAATTTTTTTTGTCGATTGCTGGTATAACAAATAATGGAACGTTCATATGATGTAATGTTTGTCGCCATTAGACTGATATTTGCTGGATGCAAGTAGAGATTATCGTACTAAGTGAAGTAAGTCAGACAGAGAAAGACAAGTACCATACGATATCACTTATATGTGGAATCTAAAATATGGCACAAATGAACCTATCTACGAAAAAGAAACAGACTCACAGACGTAGAGAACCGACTTGTGGTTACCAAGGGGGAGGGGGGGTGGGGGAGGGATGTTAGTAGATGCAAACTATTAGATAGAGAATGGATAAACAACAAGGTCCTACTGTAGAGCACAGGGAACTGTATTCAATATCCTGTCATAAACCATAATGGAAAAGAATATGAAAAAGAATGTGTATATATGTATAACTGAATCACTTTGCTGTACAGCAGAAATTAACACATTGTAAATCAACTATACTTCAATAAAAAAAATTAAGAAAACCTAAAATATTTGCAATTAACTTTTAGTAACATGAGAAAATACTCATAACGTCTTGTTAAGCGAAAAAAATCTGGAACCAAGCTATTTATATCAGAGTTTCCCAAGGAGTATTTGCTGGGCTAATAATAGAATTCATACATTGAGAAATCTGAGTTTAAAAAGTTACGCAGGACTCCTCATGGCTTTCTCTACACTACTTTGCAGAGTGAATCTCTTAGAGGGAGGATGTGGTCTTCTGTGTTCCCCAGTTTTTTGTTCATGGATCCCAATGTTCCATGGAACATAATCTTGGAAATGCTGGTTTATATACAATGGCTTCCATTATTCTAAAATATAGCTTATGTTCCCATGCACACACAAGAGAGTGGCAAAAATGAGGCAAAACGCTGACCGTGTTGACTTAAGTGATAGGATTATAGATAGTTCTGGGGGGGGGTTGTATTTTTATATGTATTTTCTAGGACAAGCATGAATTAATCTTGCAATCAGAAAAAGAAAGTTAATATGAAAAGAATATGGAGTGATGCCTGCTCAAGGAAGAAGATTCTGGAATGAAAGTAGAACCGCTAAGTTAGAAATATGTAGACTACTGTGTACTTGCAGCAAAATTTCAAGTTATTCTCATTCATCCAGTCTTTTTTCTCCCCTGCCCCCTTTTCTTTCTTTCTATCTATCTATGTGTATGTATATATTTAGGTATACGTAACTTAAAATGACTGCCGAGGGAACTTAGGACAGGTTTCCACATTTTAATATAGAAGCTAATCTTGTTATTTTGCTTTCAAGTAAGTAAGAATCATCATTTCCTCTCAGTCAAACTGGACCAGTTTCACTTTTTAAATAAATTTCTTATTTGGGAAGAATTTTAGATTTACAGAAAAGTTGCAAAGCTAGCACGGAGAGTTCCTGCACAACTTTCACCCAGCTTCCCCTAATGTTAACGTCTTACGTCACTGTGGAACTTTTGTCAAAACTGAGAAATTAAGAGTGGCATGTTACTATTAACTAAACTCTAGAGCTTTTATGGGTTTCCACCAGTTTTCCCACTGCTCTCCTTTTTCTGTTCCAGGATCCAATCCAAGAAACCACATTGCATTTAGTCAACTGGTTTCTCTGGATTCAGTGGAAACCTTTAAGTACGAGCTCCATTTCAATTGTGTGATTTATTAAGCACTAAATATAGGTGAAGTATTTGGCTGTCCTTATTAAATTCCTGGAAGTGGACGGAAAGTATCCAGGAGAGCCCCTGCTTGTGTTTCCAGACTCTCCATGGCCTCTGCTCTGGATAAAGGGGTTTCAAATTTGCAAAGCATTTTTTTTTTTTTTTTTACAGATATCTCAATCCATCATCCCAAACACCCCATGAAGGAAGCCAGGCAAATGGAATTTTGTGTTTTCCCATTTCACTGATTAAAAAATTGAAACCTAGAGACAGTAAAACCCGTGCGGTCACACAGGGTCTTGTGCTTAGAAGGGCCTTGTGTTTGGTTTCACGCTCTGTTGCAACTTTTTTGAAATTCTTAGCTTTGGAACCAGGGGACCTGCATTTTCACTTTGCACTGGGCCCTGCAAGTGATGAAGGTGGTGCAGCTGGGAGAGCTTGCCTTGCTCACACGAGGGCACATAGAATTGGTGCCATTGAGTGGATTTTAGTGCTTTCTGACGTGGAGTTTACTCTTCCTCCTCCTACGCTACATTTCCGTCAAATTTGGGACCTATGACTTGAATCCAACATCGTGGTCTGTTCCCTTAATTTCCCCAAACTTTACTTTTCGGGTTCTGTATCAATGCCTCAGCATTTCTGCATGTAATTTTTGCCTCGACGACTTTGATTTCTGTTTTAAAAACAAGTCAATCAGAAAACTTGCTTACCTCTGGGTTAGACAAACTACGCTGCTAATTTATGTTCATAATAATTTCCTGGCAGTGGTTACTGCCTCAGCAGCTACGCATATCATTTTTATTAAACAGGTTTAAAATAAAATAAAAACGGCTCTATTTTGTTTCCAAGTTTGGTTAATTAGCTCATGCTGTTGTCAGGGCTAAACTGTGAATTATAACTCCCTTCCGGAAGGGGAGATGTTAATTTTTCTGCAGACATGGAAACATCTGGCTGAGCAGCGTGATTTTAAAATCAGGGAGCACTGCTTGGTGGCCAAATAGTCAAAGTAATGCTCAGTGGCTTGGACGGCTGATCCACATTGTATGTGTTAGCCTAGAAAGCACTTGAGAAAACTGTTCCGTGGTTTTTGGGAGAAACGAGGGCTTCACCAAGTAAGGACTTCACCCTGGGCTTTATATTGCTGACAGAAATAGTGGTTTTGTCTGGGAGCAAAGGTCTGGATTGATCTATTCTGCTTTAATTCCAGTCAATAGAAGTCTGGTTATATGGGCGCTGGTTGTCCAATAGAGTTGTATCACAGTCATGCTTGCATTTAGTTTATAGAATCAAACACAAGAATGTAGGAGAGAGGGAGAGAAAGAAAAAAGAGACTTCGGGGGATGTTAAGATAGGGTGAATGTATTTTGCATGTGGGAAGGATATGAACTTTGGGGAGCCAGAGGGTGGACTCTTATGGTTGAATTGTGTCCCTCCTAGAGATATGTTGAAGTTCTAACCCTTAGAATCTGTGAATGTGACCCTGTTTGGAAATAGGGTCTTTGCAGATGGAATCAAGTTAAGATGAGGTCATAGAGGATTAGAGTGGGCCCTAATCCAATGACTGGTGTCCTTATAAGAAGAGGGAAATTTGGACACAGACACAGGGAAGAGAGCCATGTGAAGACGGAGACAGAGACTGGAGTGATGCGTCTACAAGCCAAGGATTGCTGGCAACCATCAGAAGCTAGAAGAGGCAAAGAGGATCCTCCCCTACAGCGTTCGGAGGGAGCGTGGCCCTGCTGACACCTTGATGTCAGATTTCTCGCCTCCAGAACTGTGAGAGAATAAATTTCTGTAGTTTTAAGCCACCCAGTTTGTGGTACTTTGTTATGGCAGTCCTAGGAAACTAATATATATTGTAAATGAGGGGAAAAAAGACAAAATTAAAGGAAAAATGTCTTTACCTATCCTGTTAAGTATGAATGTAAAAGGCAGTGCATCTTAAATAAGGTCTGTCTTTTTCCATCTGATTATGTTTATTGTATTCAATAGAAAATCTGGAAAATAAAAGGAAGTATAATCCTTTTACACACATGTAAAAAGTACTATGATCCCTGTACACATATTAGTATATATGTAATTCCCACCTATTCTGTCTCTCACATTATCTCCCAAAATGACGTCAAACTAACTATGCAGTTTTGAAAGGTTTCTATTGAACTTAATATGTTAGCATGAGCATTTGCAACGTCATGAAATGTTCTTAGAAATATATTTTATATAGACTGAATACGATTCTTTTGTACAGATGTATCAGATTCCTCTATATGGCTGTACTTACTATAGCTTATTTAACATAAAATATGTTTAACATAAAAATGTTAAAAATGTTAAAAAACATTTATATGTTTTTAGACATTTAGGCTAAATTTCTTTAGTCTGTTTTTTTTTAAAATCAAGTTTTGACCAGGTTGCTGATATTTCTCCCTATGGTAGATTCGAAAAGTGGCTTTATATTAGACACACACACACACACACACACACACACACACACGCTTAATAGCTTCAAAAACCAACAGAGAAGAGACTTTTTCAAGAGATGATGTGAACATTTGCCATAGTCAGTTTAGGGCTTGTTAGCAAGATTCCAGGGGCCTCTGGGAAATGTCCCCATTCTGGTAGCACAGAACTCTGCCTAGGACAATACTCAGACTTGGCTGATCCGGCAGTCTGGAGACACTGGGCCCAATGCACGGGGTCTGTGTTAATGCCTGGGCATTTTGTACTATTCCTCACCCAGTAATCAAACTGTACACTATACAACTCCGAGATGGAAGAGGTGCTCCCTGGCAAATAACTGGCCTGGTCCACCTGCTGACCTGTTCCTCACTATGCATATAGGAACGAATATGTAGGAACAGGGCACAAGACAGGTATAAAGCATCAGTTTCTAACTTGAAATGGATAACAAATTGCATTTACAATGTTACTTCAAACTATACAATACCTATGACCATTTCAGTAAGGATAAGGAATTAAATTTTTTTTTTTTGGCTGCGCCATGCGGCTTGTGGGATCTTAGTTCCCCCACCAGGGGTCGAACCCAGGCCCTCAGCAGTGAAAGTGCAGAGTCCTAACTGTTGGACCGCTGGGGAATTCCTGGAACTTAATATTTTATTGAAGGACATGGCACAACACCCAAATAAATGGAGAAACATGCCATGTAAATACTTTTGGGAAGACTTAGAGTTATACAGATGTCATTATTTCCCAAACATTTACATAAACGCAAAACAGTTCCTATCAGAATCCAAAAGAAAGACATTTCTAATTTCAATTAGAACAAGTATTTTAAAAACTTAGGTGGAAGAAGAACTGAGTGAGATTTGCTAACAGAATTTATGTTTCAGAAGATGAATAATCAGGGGGAGGGATCTTGTGTTACCATATAAAGCTTATAATAGATCTATAGTAATCAAAACAGAATGTCAATGGCATGAGAAAGAGTAACCAGAACAATGGAACA
This sequence comes from Balaenoptera physalus, assembly GCF_965194825.1. Lineage (NCBI taxonomy): Eukaryota > Metazoa > Chordata > Mammalia > Artiodactyla > Balaenopteridae > Balaenoptera > Balaenoptera physalus. The sequence goes on from NC_138903.1 coordinate 12,082,780, forward strand.
TAGTAAAGACTCTCAACACATATGCAAGAATATAGGAGAAGTTAATACTGGAAAAGCTGGCATTACAATTCAGTAGAAAGAAGAAGATTATTAACTGTTGGCATTATTTTGCTATCCATTTGGAAGTAAACTATTATAAACTCTGACCTTAAACCACTTGTAAAATTATATGCCAAGTAGGTTAATAAATCCCAATGTAAAATGAAATTTTTCTGAGTATTAGAAGAAAATTTCGGAAAATATTTCTATAACCTTTGGGTGAGCAGAGATCAGAAATTAAGACAGGAATCTTAGAGGCAATCAAGAAAATGGTCAAAAGTCATACACATTTAAAAATATTTCTGAATGAAAAAAATGCATAACAAAAAACCAAAAGACAAGAATTAGGTTGAGTCAAATATGCACAGTATATATGACAGGCAAAAATTCAATACCTGCAGTTTTCAAAGAACTCCCAGAAATTGATTGTGAAAACAACACACTAGAAAAGAATGTTCATACTTATAGAAACTAAAATGCAAATGATTAAGAAACTAATGATAGGAGGCTTAACCTTGTTAGTATTCAAGGGAATGCAGAGTTGTAGTACAATTTTTCCCTTGTCCAGTTGCAAACAATGAAAGGTTGGTAACATTCAGTACTGGTGACATTCTGGGTAAACAGACATTTGTGCATTGCTTTGGAAAGGTGAATGCAGAACCTTTATGGAAAGCTATCTTTTACTATTTGTAGAAATGAAAATATGGGTATGTCTTTAGCCCAGCAACTCCAGCTATGGGAATCTATCCTACAGGATTAAATACACCATGACATAAGGTAGAGCTATAGGAATATGCAGGCAACTTTTTCTTGTAGTGGTGCAACTGGAAACAACTTGATGTTCTTCACTAGAAAAATGGCTGAATTAATCATGCAAATCCTTACCATGAATGAGCACTAGAAAAATGAATTACAGCTATATATATTGACTTAGAGACATGCAGAGATATGTTACTAAGGAAGGGGGGAAAACAATCTTCAGGGTAAAATATAGAGTATGATGTAAGTTTGGTAGAAAAAAATAGACCCTCTGGCTCACACGCGTGTGTTTGCTTACCAACATAGAGATGTAGCAAGACATGCCCTGAATTATTATTACTGGCTATCTTGGGGGGTTTGATTGGATTGGGGGATAGATAATGTATGTAAAGGATTTAGCACCATATCTAATATTAGAGTCAATATTTTAAATGAATGAAATATCATTACTGTGCTTCAATTCCAAATTTACAAATGCTTATTATAAAACAATATAAAATAGAATTATCATTTAAAAAAATATATTTATTTACTTATTTATTTTTGGCTGCATTGGGGTCTTCATTGCTGTGCACGGGCTTCCTCTAGTTGTGGCGGGCGGGGGCTACTCTTCATTGCGATGTGCAGGCTTCTCATTGCAGTGGCTTCTCTTGTTGCAGAGCACAGGCTCTAGGCGTGCGGGCTTCAGTAGTTGTGGCATGTGGGCTCAGTAGTTGTGGCTCGTGGGCTCTAAAGCACAGGTTCAGTAGTTGTGGCGCACGGGCTTAGTTACTCTGCAGCATGTGGGATCTTCCTGGACCAGGGCATGAACCCGTGTTCCCTGCATTTGCAGGCGGATTCTTAACCACTGTGCCACCAAGGAAGCCCAGAATAATCATTTTTTAAAAAAGAAAAAAATTGATTATGTCAATTTCTAAATGTCTCCCTGTGTCTTTGTGTATATCTATCTATCTATCTACCTATCTATCTATCTATCTATCTATCTATCTATCTATCTATCTATCTATCTATCTATCTATCTATCTATCTGTCTGTCTATCTGTCTACCTGTCTGTCTGTCTGTCTGTCTGTCTGTCTGTCTATCTATCTATCTATCTATCTATCTATCTATCTATCTATCTATCTATCTATCTACCTACCTATCTGTCTATCTACCTATCTACCTATCTACCTATCTATCTATCTATCTACCTATCTATCTATCTATCTATCTATCTATCTGTCTACCTGTCTATCTATCTACCTGTCTATCTACCTACCTATCTACCTATCTACCTATCTATCTATCTACCTATCTGTCTATCTATCTACCTGTCTATCTATCTATCTATCTATCTACCTATCTATCTACCTATCTATCTATCTATCTATCTACCTATCTATCTACCTATCTATCTATCTATCTACCTATCTATCTACCTATCTATCTATCTACCTACCTACCTATCTATCTATCTATCTATCTATCTATCTATCTATCTACCTACCTATCTATCTATCTATCTATCTATCTATCTATCTATCTATCTATCTACCTGTCTATCTATATCTTATGTATTGGCATCATAGATACATATAATTTAGAATCTTGCTGTAGACACTTAACTGCATTTCCCATGGTATTTTATGATTTTCAGTAATATATATATATATATATATATATATATACTTTTAGTATTTAGTTTTTTTAGCCTGATTTATAGCTTTTACTTAGTTTTAAATTAATTAATTAATTAATTAATTAATTAAAATTGAAGTATTGTTGGTTTACTATGTTGTGTTAGTTTCGGATGTACAGCAAAGTGATTCAGTTATACATTCAGATATCCATTCTTTTTTAGATTCTTTTCCCTTATAGGTTTTGGCATTATTTTTTAATGACTGAATGGCATTTAATTTAATTGAAGTATCACGATTTTCTTAACTATTCCCCTAATGGTAGGTGTATGTTATTTTCAGTTTTCTGCTATCTTGGTTATTGCTGCATGAACACCTATATACTTATTATTTTTATTCTGTTGATTAATTTGAAAAAACATGTTGTCTAATACGTGATTACTATGCAAACTGTATAGGTATATTTGTTGATCCTGTTCCACACTGTCTTAGCTATGACATCTGACATCAGATATTTGAATTGAGATTCACTGTAATCCTTTTCTGTCTGTGGGCAAATCTTCCGGAGGCAGATCGGAAAATAATTTGCGAAGTGCTGCCTTTCCCTGCATTTTACTGCTATCGCATCACAAAGGCACACAATACCACTTGTTCATTACAACTAGAAATTTTAAATCCGTATACCAAAAAGAGCTGAAATGATCTTTTAAGAAGAATTTGACAGCATTATTGAAAATAATAGCAGTAATTTGCATTTATCTGATACTCTTACTCCACTGGATGACTCCACTTTCTTTTTTAGTATAATGGATCGATGCATAATTTTTTATGCTGCTTCGCTGCCATCTCTGTACACATCATTGAAGGAACGGTTTTCACTTGCCTGAGTTACAACAGCTTATTAGTGGAAATCTGAGTGAAGAACTACGGCTTCTGTCTCCCTGGTCACTGATGTTTCCATGAATCACATTTTCCATGTTTCTGATGTATCCCTTCACAGAAGGTTCTCTTTGGTATTTAGGGGGAGATTTCACAAACACCAGTAGGCTCTGAGACACCCACTGCCCCCGCTACCTCTCTTCTCTATTGACATCTGTGGGAACGAGGATTGAGGCATCTTACTCCGCTCTTTTTGTCTCTTATAAATGACCCAACTATACCCATAAGTCATGGATGTGCGTTGCTTGACTGTTTTCTACTACCTTTAGGGTTTATTAATAGGTTTTGACCTTGTTCTTCTCCATCTCAAGATAAAATTCCTCCCATGGATATCTAATAATACTACAGATATTTTTACCTCTTCATTTTAAGCAATCTCTGCCAGCCCTGACAAGACACTTTGTATCCTTAAGCTTCCTTGGTCATGATTTAGAAGCTCTAACTGATCACTTTCATTTAATTAAGCCTTGCTTTTAGGGTAAAGGGGTCATAGGACTTCATGTTTTATTACTTTTCCAGCATCATCAAAATATCACTAGTATATTACCTGCCACACCCCCTTCCTCTGTTCTGATAGAGAACTTAAGACACCGGTGATGGTAAAGACATCTGTTTTAAACTCATGTAACGGATGGTACCACTTGAACTCAGCAGAAGTAGAGAAGAAACAGAATGCAAACTACTTGCACAGTTAGAAGCTATTTCACTGATGTTCTGCACACTCGGATGGTACAGATTGCTTCCTAAGTGTTACACCTTAAATTGAAATGCTCTAAGATATTTACTATTTCACTTTCTGCCAATTTCTTTTTCTGCACAGAAAGCAAGGTTTTGTTATTTAAGCATTAGTTATCCTCTGCCCTCCTGCCCGTCATCTACCAACCTCACTAGTAATTGGCAATGGGATTGGTATTATGTTAAGCAGGTTAAACAGATGTAGCTCCCGCCTCTATGACTTATGTTCTAAAAATAGCATTTCACAGGGCTACCACAGTTGAAGGAACATAAAAACACATGGAACAATGTCATAAAAAAAATGTTACACCAGCTGTTCCTCCTACCCCCCTGTTTTCTTTTGTGTGTGTGTGAACTATAATTACATACAGTAAAATGCTCTGGTCTTTAGTGTACAACTTGATGAGTTTTGACAGTATGTACACTTATGTAACCAACACCTCAATCAAGATATAGAATTTAGAAATGTCCCTTGTACACCTTCCCTGTTAATTCTCTTTTCCTCCAGGGAAACAGTATTCTGATTTCTATCACTATAGATTAGTTTTGCCTGTTCTGCAACTTCATATACATGGAATCATAGTGTATATACTCTTGGTGTCTGGTTTTTTTCACCCAATCTAGTGATTTTGAGATTCATCCATGTTGCTGCATGCATGAGTAGTTAATTTTTCTTTAATGCTGAGTTGTATTTCATAGTATAGATATACCACAATTTGGTTTTCATTCTCCTACTGATGGGCACCTGGTGTGTTTGTAGTTTTGGGTTATGATGAATAAAGCTGCGATGAATATTCTTGACAGGGTGTTTCTGAGGACATATGTTTTTCTTTCTCTTTGTACAGTCCCTGGGAATGGAATTGCTGGATCATGAGGTAGTTTTATGTTTAACTTTATTAAGAAATTGCCATATGGACATAGCATTTTACATTCCTTTTCCTTTGCTCTGAATCCTTGCCAACATTTGTTTAGTATTGCTGGGTTTTAATTTTTAAACTAAAATTTTATATTTAAAGTTAAAATTTTAGCCATTCTAGTGAATATGTAGTGGTATCTCATTGTGGTTTTCATTTGCATTTATGTGGTGACTAACGGTGCGAAGCATCTTTTCATGCTTTCGTTGGCCACTAATATATCTACTGTTTTGACATATCTGTTCAAATCTATTGTCCATTTTTAATTCAATTGCTTGTCTTTTTTGTAACGGATTTGTAGGAGTTCTTTACACATTCTGGACACAAGTTGGAGATATATATTTAATATATATTAAATAATAATATTAATATTAATTAAATATATATTTAATTTTTCTTGTCTGTGGCTTGAATTTTTATTTGCTTAATGGTCTCTTTTGATAAGTAAAAGTTTTAAATTTGTATGAAGTCCCATTTATCAATTTTTTTCTTTTAAGGGTGGAGACTTTTGCATTCTAATAAATCTTGGCCGAATTTTTTTTTCTAGTAGCTTTATCATTAAGCTTTTGTATTTAGGTCTGCAATCCCTCTTGAGAAAAGTTTGTGTATGGTGTGAGGTTTGGGTCAAAGTTCACCTTTTTTTTTTTTTTTAAGATTTTTTTTGATGTGGGCCATTTTTTTTTTAAGTCTTTATTGAACTTATTACAATATTACTTCTGTTTTATGTTTTTGGTTTTTTGGCCACGAGGCATGTGGGATCTTAGCTCACTGACCAGGGATCAAACCAGCACCCCCTGCATTGGAAGGCGAAGTCTAAACCAGTGGACCACCGGGGAAGTCCCAAAGTTCATCCTTTTTTATATGGATAGTCACTTGTTCCAGTGTCATCTGTTGAAAATATTTTCCTTCCCCACTTGACTGTTGTGGAATCTTTGTCAAAAAACATTTGGCCATAGGTGTGTGAGTCTGTATTGTTTCTATGGTGTTTTGTTGATATAGTTGGGGATCATATGCCAATACCACACTGTATTGATTGCTATAACTTTATAGTAAGTCTTGAAGGCAGGACTGTAAATCCTCTAGTTTTGTTTTTCTTCTTCAGGAATTTTAGTCCCTTGTATTTCTATATGAAGTTTAGAATTAGCTTTCAATTTCTACAAAAAATTAGCTGGGCTTTTCCCCCCCTGTTTTCATACTAACCTTGATAATTAACCTAATACTTCATTCCATTACACCATGAAATTTTCATTATGTTCAATAAAGTCTCGGTTTCTGAAAAATACTTTAGAAACTAAAGTCTTATTCTATGAGCATGTGTCTCAAACACAAATTATGGCTGAAAAATCAAGCTTTGCCTTTATACCTAGTACAAGAATTCAGGCTGACTTCAAAGGCAGATGTGGGCTGATTGCTGTCATTTGAACATTAAGAAATGCCAACCCAGAGGAAGCCAGACATGCTTATCAACACATTGTGAGTTAAACACTGTCACTCCGGGAAATCGCTTGGAGGCCAAAGTGATTGTAAAAAAAACAAAGTAAGAGACATATCTGAAAGTAAAAGACAGTTTCTGATTTAAAGAGGACACTCTGATGATCTACAATGTGGCATATTAAAACTTTAGGTTATTATTTAAATGAACACACAACAGTAAAAAAAAAAAAATTTCCAGACTTTGCAGACCCTTAATAATATGTCAACGGGGGTCCTAAGATGCCACTTTGAGAGCCTCAGACACAGTGTTTTTAACCCCCGAGTTTTCTGCTTGGTACCTAATAGGCATGTATCAGTTAATACTGCTAAAGTTTGAATATAGGTGCTTTCTTCATCATGTTTTGAATAGCTGCCTATGCATAGTAATGGGGGGTGGTTACAGAATATTCAGGAAGACACACTGGCCATTGAATAATTTGCGTCCAATAAAACACAAAGGGAATACTTTTTAGGACAATGGCTTCATTTATTCATTTCCTCAGGTACCTACTATATATTAGGAACTGTGCTAGGTGTTGGATACAGAACGATGAACATAACAGGATTTCTCTTTCATGAAGCTTGCAGTGTATTTGGGAGGAGTGTATAATAGTCAAGCAAATAAACATAAAAACACAGCTCTGACTTGTGAAAGATGCAATGAAGCAAATGATCAGAATGCAGTGACAGAGTCCATCATTAGACTGACGTGTTAGGGAAGGCCTCTGTGAGTGGAGAATATTTTACCCAGTGTAAAGTCGGATTTTGTTAAATTAAAGGAAGTTCTCAGAGGACCTTGAAGTAAGAGATTGATCACGCCAAGTGGGGTTAAGGTGGGAAGCTTTGGGGGAGCTAATTTCCAAGACAGAACTTTGAGTAGTAGAGGTGGTTTTGTGGAAGACAGTGGGAGGGAAGGGAGAGGTGTGTAGATCAATCAGGTTAGGAAAATGTAGCTAAAAGGCAGGGAGAGATGAGGAGCATATAAGTTTTAGGGAATAGGCAGAAGATGCCGATAGCTGACAAGGTCAAGGTTTATGACAAAGTTATTAGCTCGTGCTTGGCACATCAGAGTCATTTAAATGGATGGGAAAATTTCCAAACCAATGAAAAAGTGTAGTGATAGATCCTATTTTTTCTTAGTCTCACCTCCCTGAAAGTTTCATTGTTACCAATGCTTTAAAAAAATCCACCCAAGTTCCACTCTAATATATTGCTGCTATGTGTTCAGAGGGACCTATTTATAGATGAGATGTTTTACAAGATCATTTTCAATGTCAGTACGGGAATAAATTCCTTTGGGCGGAGACCAAGATATGTCCTATGGGATGCCCACTTCTTCTGAATATGTTATAGTGGTGGTCACATTTTCAAGAGAAAAAATTATTTTCCAGGCACACTATTTTCAGTTGGAGCTACTATTTTGTGGGCCATATGTTTCATCTGTGAAAATGAGAATAATCACACAGAGCAATTAAAATATTGTGACCTCCTGAAAATATCACCTCAATTATTTATAATCTTTCTCAAACCATAACCATCATTCATTATTAATTCAGCCACGAAACTAAAATGTAATTGAAATAGTGAAATAGCCCATAGGTCTTGTAAAATTGGTTTTATAAGCTGATTTTCTTAGGGACAAATGTAATGACCCTATAAACTCAATGTGTAGGGTTTTCTGGAGGTGCATATATCACTTGCATCATTTTATATTCTAGGTTCTCCCACAGGTGATCTCTTCAGCTGCTACTGAATAATGAGAGTACCTCCCAGGAGTACAAGTTTTCATTCACGAGTATTTTGCTCCCTCCATGGGTCTGATACATTTTCCCTTCAGATGCAGTTAACATTCTTACAAACTAACTCTGTGCTGTGGAATATTAATTGCTAATATTTTTAAATGCACTCAGGATGATCTAAAAGGTAGGAATATGAATCTGAATAGTTAATAAATCACAACATAGATGAAGTTCTTTAGCAATGAAGAACCACAATGTGGAGAGATCAAATGTCAACAAGATATTTGGTGGACTTGGAGCTTTCCAGGGTGTCACAGAACTTTCTGATACCAGGCATGCCCAAAGCCAAAGCTAGCATGCCTTAGATAATGCACTGGTGCTGTTGGGTAGGCATGTCGGCTGAATGAGACTCCTTGGTTCCTTTACAGACTACAGGTTTGCTTCAGGCAAACTTTGCAAAGCCATGTCTTCAACCCAATTACTCTTACTTGAAAAGGAGACAAGTATCATCACTAATTATTAGAGAAATGCAAATCAAAACTACAATGAGGTATCACCTCATACCGGCCAGAATGGCCATCATCAGAACGTCTACAAATAATAAATGCTGGGGGAGGGTGTGGAGAAAAGGGAACCCTCCTACACTGTTGGTGGGAATGTAAATTGGTGCAGCCACTATGGAGAACAGTATGGAGGTTCCTTAAAAAACTAAAAATAGAGTTATCATATGATCCAGCAATCCCACTCCTGGGCGTATACCCAGACAAAACTTTAATTCAGAAAGATACATGCACTCCTATGTTCATAGCAGCACTATTTACAATAGCCCAAACATGAAAACCACCTGAGTGTCCATCGAGAGATGGATGGATAAAGAAGATGTGGTACATATATGCAATGGAATACTACTCAGCCATAAAAAAGAATGAAATAATGCCATTTGCAGCAACATGGATGGACCTAGAGATGATCATACTAAGTGAAGTAAGTCAGACAGAGAAAGACAAATGCCATATGATATCATTTATATGTGGAATCTAAAATACGACACAAATGAACATATCTATGAAACAGACATACCTATAGAGAGAACAGATTTGTGGTTGCCAAGAGGGAGAGGGGTGGGGAGAGAGGTGGAGTGGGAGTTTGGGGTTAGCAGATGCCAGCTATTATATAGAGGATGGATACACAACAAGATCCTACTGTATAGCACAGGGAACTATATTCAGTATCCTGTGATAAACCATAATGGAAGAGAATATGAAAAAGTATACATATATGTATAACGGAATCACTTTGCTGTACAGCAGAAATTAACACATTGTAAATCAACTATATTTCAATAAAATTTTTTAAAAAAAGAAAAGGAGACAAGTAAAGGCAGAAAATAATAATGTGACCTTAAAATTGGGTGTGGTTTCAATGACTGTCTAAAAAGCTACCTGTAGTAGCTACTATTTTTCAAAATTTTATAATTGTCACATCCAGTTCCTTGCCCATCTGACTGAAGTGTTAGAACCTATTTTTCCAAAGAAGTAGAGGGCATTGAGAATGAAGGCAGTGTATCCCATACCTTGGCTAATTTACTGTAAAAATCTTTCAATGGAGTCATGATAGAGCCTGTGGTTTTCTTGCTGACCCTGAAATGTGGGTTCGAACAGAACCATTATCATCAGATGATTTCTTATCCTTAAAAAGTTGACTCTTCCGAAGACCTTTGGATGACCATATCATTTATCACTTATTCTAAGATGAAGTGAAGATACTTGATAAGTCGCTCAGCCTGGCTTCAGAGAACTTGGATGCACTCTGCTTTTCAGGTGGAAAAACAGCTTCCTTGACATAACTGCCTGGCTTTCTTGACCTCGTTGCCTAAACTGTTTTTAGATTTTTGTTCTCCCAGTTTTTGATCCATCCATTTTAGGGTTTCAAAATGTAGAACGAGCTCTTATGGCCCACTTACTGTTCATGAACCACTAGATAAAAATGCGAATGTCAGTCTTCTCTTTTTTAAAATGTAAGTTTTGAAGCTATGGGTAACTTGGTGTAACTGAACCATAGAGGGCATGAAAGAATTAGGCAGCACTGAGTCTTCCTGCTGTGTGTTTTGGCCAAGGCAGCCTTTTCTTGATAAAAGAAAGATTTTTTTAGTCAAGCCTCTGCAAGATGATGTCATTTGTAGTGGAATGCAGGAGACAGTGATGGGGTAAAATACTTTTCAATAATGTCATAGATTCTTCCAGACAACACAAAGTCTAGAAAGTTTTCCTTTTCTCAGCGAAAGCCGTGAACGCACTACTCCAATCTGAACAGCAGAGAACAGAAGGAATACGCAAGTCTTCTGAGTCAGGGGCAAGGAAGAGATGGTTCCATCTACCCTTTATGGATTACCCCGAATTTGCCCTGGAAGAATAGCCCCATGGCTGAGGAATTTTAAGCTACAGTGTGAAGGGACCTTGACCTGAAAATGCCCAGGAGAGCAGAGTGTGGGTGTCACCTCTCTACTTCTTAGAATGTAGGGAATATATATATATTTTTGCCTGTTTAATATACAGTTAGGGAACCACATGGTCCACCTGGGGCTGATCCCATCCCGTGAGCTCCGATGTGGTCACCCGTGGCCCAGGTCTGGCCCATGAGAGCCTGTGCAGGACTCTGGGTGATCGCTCAACAAAGAAGTTTTCTTCTCAACTGGTCTGGTTAAAGTGGTGGCAGGAGGGTCTGAAGCTGCCAGTGGCCACCTTTGCCACCATGTCAGGAAAGCCCACTTACAGGAAAGCAGAGCCTAGTGATGATGACTTTCCAATATTCAGGCACCTGGACGAAGCAGCGTAGCTCATACAGACCTCTAGCATGCCTGGGAAGCATGGAGGAAAGATAAAGGGAAAAAGAAAAAGGGAAAGAGAAGGAAAGGGTAGAAGAACTCTTGCTATTCGCTGTGAGACCTAGGATGAGTTTCCTTTGGGAATAATAATACCCAGCTCTCAGGGCTGTGATGAGGGTTAGAGCAAATGTGTAAGTCGCTAAGGAGGAACCTGTCCACCTACTGGCCGCCTGAAGATCTGGAGGGACCTAAGTTATTTCAGGCTTAAAGTCAGCCTCTGAAACACCCCATTCTGCAAAATCTGATTTTCCTCTTCTGTAAGATGAGAGGAGTTCACACTTGATCATCTCTAAGGCGCTGTCCAGCTCTGATCTTCGCAAGAAGCTTCTTCCCGTGGCAAAGTCCAGGGTACGCACGAATAATGCAGGTGCAATGACCGCAAATGCCCGCCAGAGGTCAACGCAGGCTACGGTTGACTCCTCGCTTCATCAGTCTTAGGGATGCAGGCAGGTACCACGGGAGACAGTGGAAAACCCCGCACAGCCAACACTACACGCCCCGGGGCAGGTCATGTGCTACACCTTCACTTTCCTTGTAATGTGGCGCCGACACGGCCTTTTGCTTCCTTGCTTCCGGGTCATCCAGCATGTACCATATATATTTGCTCATGATAAACTCCTCCTTCCAAGTATAGTTAAAGTAGGCACTCTCTGTCTCTGAAGAAAAGCATTGTGCTTAATTATTGAAACTAAAAATCTTGTGCCTCTGATGAAAAGGTGAGTTTGAACACAAGAATTGAAGCAGGAGTTTGGCCCGGTTCTCTTTCCTTCTCCGTCCTGGTATGTGCTGCCTGTCATCTCAAAGCCCATTACTGCCAAGAATATGCCCTGCCTTGCTCAGAGACTGTTCTGGAAGCACCAGTAGTCCCCCTTAACTTGTCATTTCACGGACCACGTGAGTTCCAGCCTTAGGCGCAAGGGTCTGGGGAAGGTGGTGAGCATGTGTGTCTGAGTATGTGCACATCTGTGCTGCCCCTCTCCGCACTGAGTATCAATTCTATTCTATTTTTCAGAGAGGTTATTTTATTTTGTGGGTCTGACTGTAATGCTCACTAAATCACCATGTCCACTCCTACGTTTCCCACAGTCCCCTGAAGCTAGGCTTGAAAGTGTGATTGTTTCTGGCTAAGGAACTCTGACTGGAAGTGACACGTGTCACTCCTGGCTAAAGCAGTTAAGAGTCTGTGTGTCATCTCCATCTCTCTCTTCGCCTGCTACTTTGACCTGTAGCCACGTGTTCCAGCTGGCAGAGCCATAGAATGGAGGACGATGGACTGAATATGATTAAGAAATAAACCTTTATTCATGAAGTCACTAAGATTCCAGTTTTTTTTTTGGTTCTTGTTACTGCAGCATAGCCTGTCTTATCCTGACTAACACAGTGGGAATGTGAACACATACAGGAGAAAGTGATGGGCTTTATTCAGAAGCTAACTATCGTCCTTGACATTTTAATTCTTAATTCTTATTAATTTTTGTTATTGACAAATTTGCAACCATTGGTGAGAGGAACATTCCTGTAAGCTGAGCACTATGTCAGGGAAAGTGCCAATATCTGGAAAGCATATTTCTGGGTTCTAGTAGAGCCTGGAAATTATCATACGGACATTTGAATACACCCAAATAAGATACATTTGAATAACACGTGCAGATGAATACTGAACCAATCAATGGTCCTATGGAAAAATACCTATGAAGTTTCATAAAAGACCTAGCTCCTAGGTGAAAGAAGTCCGACCACTCTTAAAATCAGTGGAGGTGCCATCATGTGTTGCCATGCTCTGGAGAGCAAGGTTTCAGTGTTTTTTCAAAAACACAGAGATTCCTCTTCTCTCTACCCAGGCCAAAATGGCATGTTATCCTAATTTTACCAAGATGAAAAGAACTTCAAACAATTTTTTTCCCAAGCAGATTTATTTCTGATGTCTTTTGATTCCAAGTTCTAAACCAAAAGAAAGGAATTTCTAGTTTGATGGTTATGACCCTAATGGATTTTTTTTCCCCCAGAAAGAGACTGATAAGGAAATATTTAATAGAAAATTCTTCACTTATTATAAAATTTCTGGTGCATATCGTTAAAGCTCACTGGTGATTAAAGATTTTTATGGTTAATCACGTGTAAGAGAATTTACTTTCTGCACAATACAGCTTGATTCAGCTTTATTTACTGACAGATTTAGTTTTAACTTCCTTTCTCCTATTTTTATTTCCCCCATTTTATTAAGTCAGATGCTAGAATGTTCTTCAGCAGCCCATGCCTTCTCACAGGACCTCAGGCTTGTCTTTCTGCCTTAGGGTTCAGTTTGAAAGTGAGTTATCTCCTCAAGGTCTTTCCTTCCCTCCAATAGGTAGGAGATTCCTGAAGGATCTACAGCTGCTATCATGTCAAGCTATTAAAGATGCCCTTAGAATCCAGACATTCAGCTCCAGGCTTCCCAAGTGACAATCCTTAGTAAGTTGAGAGGGGTGCAATTCTCCTGAGTCCCCTGGAGACCTTCCCTTCAGGTGTCATAGATGTACTCTCTCTGCCTTGGGGAACCCACAGGCACTGTTCCTAGACAGTAGCTCTGTCCCACGCATTATGTAGCGTGGAACAACTATAAGAGTCTATCCTCTTGTTTGCTTAAATTTTAATACTTTAACTTAGGATCTTATGGTTAACTACTAAAAAATGTAAAATACGAGTGAAAAGATATTAAACTTTTATAAGACATATTTCATTTTAACTTATGTGGGTTCATGGTACCCTGGACTTGACCTAGATTAGTGGATTACGATGAGCTGCGGGGAACAAATGAAGGGGTGCAACTATTATCTCTGTGTTCACAATAGGCTTGCCACTGTCCCCAAATTTTCCAGGAGCTTCCCTCTATCTTTTGAGGTGATACTGTCATATCATATCTTTTTTCTTCAGGGTACTAGGGAGGGTTTACAAGGCCCCACAAACCTTAACATGCTAGAGATGTAGTGCATAGTCTGACCTAGGCTGCACTAATTATCTATTGCTGTGTAACAAACTACCCTGAAATTTAGCAGTTTCAAACAGCAAACATGTTATCTCACATAGTTTGTGAAGGTTAGGAATCCAGTTGTGACTCAGCTGGGTGGATCTGGCTTACTGTCTCTCATGAGACTGAAGTTGAGCTGTTGGCCAGGGCTGCATTCATCTCAAGGTTTGACTGGGGTCATAGAATCTGCTTCTATGCTTATGTGTACGGTTGTTGCCAGGCCTCAATTCCTTACTGACTGTTGGGCACTTGTGCCTCTCTATAGGGCTGCTCAAAACATAGCAGCTTGCTTTCCTGAGTGAGTGATCCAAGAGAGAGGAGAGCAAGAAAGTGCCCAAGAGAGAAGCCACAGTCTTTTCTAATCTAATCTTGAAAATGTCCTACCTTCGCTTCTGCTGTATGCTATTGGTCACACAGAGAAACCCTGGTATAAGGTGGGAGGTGAATATACAAGAGCGTGAATAGCAAGAGGCAGGGATCACTGGGGCCATCTTGGAGCTGGTTACCACACAGACTCTTTCTTCTTTGGCCAACTCTCCTTTCCAGGGCTCCAGAACCTCTGGTCCTTTGGTTCCTCCAATGTGCTATGCTCACCCTAGCCACAGTGCCTTTGTACATGCGATGCTCCACTCCTGTATCACCTGGTTAATTGTCGCTCACCCTCCCCTCAACCATCCACTTCCTAGAGAAGAGTCCTCTGCTCTTAACATTGTTGTAATTTTACATTGAGTGCTTAATTAATTAATTAATATCTCTACACACCCTCCGGACGATAAGCTCCAAGTTTGTGTTCGTTTTCAGTCATGAATGTATCCTTGGCTCGGTGGCTGATGCAAAGTAGATGCGTTGAATGGATAAATTAATAAGTAAAGAAGATCAAGGTCAGTATATGGAAAAAATATGTGAGAGGAAGTCCAGGTACATAAGGATAATAGATGTGTGAACTGGAATTATGTGAGGTGAAGAATTAGGCACTTCTCCTTCCTCCAATCTTCTCTATTCCTCTCCTTTTATCTATACGCTCCCTTTCTGCCTCTTCTTCTTTCCCCTCTTCTCTTCTTCTATGTCTCATTCTTTTGCTTGTCTTTACCACTTTACCCTGACTCTGTCATCGTCTCATTGATAGTAAATGTTTTATAACACAGTCCTGGGCAGAGAACAGGAAGTTGAGGGAAAACTTTTCCAGACCAGGAAACATGCTGCTAGCTTCTTGCACAAGTGGGTATTAGGGGCAGAGTGTATTGGTATGTTCATTCAATCATATATTCATTTAACCAACTTTAGGAAAAAGATTTTCCCTAAGAATGGGCTGGGTGTTGGGGATATAAAGACGTAAGGAGACTGGGCTCCTGATATTAGGGAGATCACTGTCTAGTACCTTGGTACTCAAAGTGTGGTCCAGTAATGGCAGCATCCACATCACCTGGGAGTCTGTCAGGAATGTAAAATCTTGGGCCGCACCTAGATGTACTAAATCAGGATTTTCATGTCAACCAGATGCCCAGGTTGTCTGTATGTCCATTACAATTTAAGAAAGCACAGACAGTAAAAAAGTCGAGGACAACAGGTAAAGTGTCAGAGTGGACGTAAACACAGATCCAGTGTGCTGTGGGATCACACCGGAACACCATCTGGCTCTCGGCTGCTGATGGCAGGCGAAGTGAGCTGGGAGGCCAGGAGATGGCAAGTGAATGGGAATGTGAAAAGGGAAGGGTTGCCCAGGGTGTGGCGTGCAGAGGAAGCAGAATATATGAGGACTCGCTGGTGCTCAGAGGCAGGGCCCGTTCAATTAAATGCAAGTCATTCAGCTAAGTGATTCAGTAGCTGTACACGTGAAACTAACACAACATTGTAAATCAACTATACTCCAATATAAAATAAAAAATTAAATTAAAAAATGCAAGTTATTCAACCTGGATAGAACTAGAGTTCGAAACAAGAAGTGACAAGAGATAAGGTTCAACACGTGGATGGAATCAGATCATGAAGGGTTAACTGTGCCCTCCTAACAAGGACTGGCACTCTTTTTTAAGGCATTGGACGCTCATTGATTATTCGAGTTTGTGCTGGTGGGAAGTCATTCTGAGAGGAACAGGAGCAGAGCGAATCATACAATAATAATAATATTTATTGAGCACGTATTATATGCTAGGTGCTATAACGAGTACTTAAGATGCCTTATTCCACTTAACCCTCCCAACCAGCCTGTGAGGAAGGCACTACGACAACTTCTAGGAGGACAGGGGATGGTATTGCTGTCCCCTTTGCACATGAGTCGGGATGTAGAGAGAAGGTTCCCTTGGCGATGCTACAGAAAGGGACAGAATACAGTTGCTTTGGATTTGGATCTCCAGTGTCCACTCTACGCTGTCTTGGGGGTGACAGATTCTGGAGAAGTGGGGGAATGAGAGCCAACACTTCCCCCTGTTCGTCTTGGTTTACTGCTTTCTGTTAAAATTCGATTTTGTTTGAAGAACAATCACTTCTGCCTCCTGATGTGGGTTATGCCTCATCAGCCAGCTTAACACAGAGACCCCAGGCGACTGCAGGTGCTCTGTGGGTTACCTTTAAAGTGAATTCCCTGAATAAACAGTTCAGTCAAAAAACACCAGGTGCCCAATCTCACAACCCGTCAAGTCAAACCTGACTTACGCAACCTGCGGAGAACCATTTTTGCCAGGGTTGGCAGTAGCCAGAACTGGGACGCAGGGCAAATTTGTCTTCGGGCTCCCCCCTGCCTCCCATTTTTGGAAAAGTGTCAGACTGAGTTGGATTTCTCTTCCTCATCAAAACACGCCTGGCTTGTGTCCATTTCCACAGGATCCTATCCATCCCCAAGAAAATGTGTCATGTTGTATCAATGAACTAGATGTTAATCCTTTCTAATGAGTTAGCACATCAATAAAATTGTCTCTCCCAGATAACAGATGCCTTGTATTTAGAGTGATGCTGATGTAGAGCATGGAAAACAAGAGTTGAGAAGGTTCTCTGCTTTGGGATGCCTTCTCTCCCTTTTTCATGACCCCCTGTTCCATCAATGAAGATAGACAAGGAAAGAGAAAAATCTCTCTATGCCTAACTGGTCTCAGTTGTTCCTTCCCTTGGTTTTGCTGTTTCTCTGGCTAATACTAACTGACTTTCTAAGTTGTCTGTGTGACATGCAGTCCTATGGTTGGGCTCTGTCCATGGTGCGCCGATGTTTTCTTTGAAGGATGCCGTAGAGGGTTACTTCATGGCATATGTCCCCGATCTGGCAATCTGAACCCAGCACATTCTCTTCTGTCGTCCCTTCAGCTACTGCCGTGGCAGCATGGTGCTGGCTCTCTTCTCACAGAAGGTAGCACTCTTGGGTTGAGTGCAGGTAAAATCGCTCATGGTCACTTGACCACCAAAATGAAGGGCATGCAGGAGGCTCGCCAGCCCCTCTTCTCCTGCTGCCTGGTGTCTCCTGCCTGTTGTCCTCTCCCTTGCTCAGGGAGCCCAGAGGCAGAGAAGCACGTCTTCTGCCTGAGTAGATGTCCAAGCAGTGTCCAGACGGCAGTCTCTTCTTGCATTCTCCTTGCAGGCACATGCAATAAGTGGTCCTCTTGGTGCCTGTCCTTCATTTGGATTCGGAATTGGTGAGGATGCTCATGGAGGAGGTGAGGAAAAAGCTACTGTGCTCCCCTGCCTCACTGACTCTCCTGCCCCCAATCTTCTAACATCGTCTGGGAAAGCGGGCAAAGTTTGTGGGGAGAGGGTGGCCGCTGAGGTTCAGCTCCCTCCTAGGAAGCCCTGTGTGGAGGCACCTGCTCCCAAGTATTTATGATTCTCTTTAAAATAGGGGGCCCTCCACATTCATTGCAGCACTATTTACAGTAGCCAAGACATGGAAGCAACCAAAATGTCCAATGGCAGAGGAGTGGATAAAGAAGATGTGGTATTGGGTTGGCGAAAAAGTTCATTTGGGTTTTTCCATAACATCTTATGGAAAAACCTGAACGAACTTTTTGGCCATCCCATACATATATGCAATGGAATATTACTCAGCCATAAAAAAGAATGAAATAATGCTATTTGCAGCAACACGGATGGACCTGGAGATGGACACACTCAGTGAAATAAGTCAGAGAAAGAGAAATATCATATGGTATCACTTACATGTGGAACCTAATATAAAAAATGATATAAATGAACTTATTTACAAAATAGGAATGGACTCAGTTTTCGAAAACAAACTTATGGTGACCAAAGGGGAAACTGGGGGGTGGGAAGGGATAAATTAGGAATTTGGGATTAACATACACAGACTACTCGATATAAAATAGATAACCAACAAGGACCTACTGTATAGCACAGGGAACTCCACTCAATATTCTGTAATAATCTATATGGAAAAGAGAATGAATATATGTACATGTATAACTGAATCACTGTGCTGTACACCTGAAACTAACACAACACTGTAAATCAACTGTACTCCAATAAGATAAATAAAAAAAAGAGTTTCAGTTTTGTAAGATGAAAAAAACCAATGTGGGGCTCTTAGCATTTTAGCTCTAGTGCCAATTCCTGGCCACAGGAAAACACTTACTCAAGTTCCAATTATATAAGCATCACACAACAGACAAAAATAATAAAATAAATAATGAATGGTTTGAGTAAAAATTTTGAAAGTTCTATACGTCAAAACCCGACTCTAACAATGACAAACTGAAAAACTATTTGTAATGTGTATGCCAGACAAAGATTGTGATTCTTAGTGTCTAAAGGCTGTTGCAAACCAGTTAAAAAAAAGAGGAGCCTCTTGTTAGAAAAATATGACAAAGGACACTAACAAGCAAGTAATATAAAAGGGTTATAATGTAAAATTGAAAATGAAAAATTACTTCAACCTTACCAGTCACTGAAGAGATAAAAAATGCAATAACGTCGAAATGCATTTTTGTCTAACAAACAACAATGATTAAAACAAAATAGCATATAGTATGGCCAAAGGTTAAGAAACAGATATCTTTGTACACTGCCGATAGATGTATAAATTGATACAACCCCTTTAGAAAATATTTTGGCAATAAATATCAAAATCTTCGAAAAAAATTCATCCTTTTAGAGCCTATGGTTCTACTTTTAACATAAAAGAGGAGGCAAATGAATTTGAATCTGTATGAAGAAATGGCTACAAGTATGCTCACTGTAGTACTTCTTTTGTGTAAACTTGGAAACCAATAAAATATCCGACAAAATGGGGCTGATTAAATAAATGATGAAATGCTGTGCAACTATTAAACATAACATTGTATGAAAATACTTAATAGCAGGGGAAAGTGTTCAAAAGGTGGCTTAAGAAGAGTATTAGGACATGATTTCATGTTGCAAGAGAACTTTAAATATTCGTACAAATTGAAAAAAGAAAGTTGCTTCAAAATGTTAACTGAAGTATTGAGGGGCGGGGAGTGAAGGGACAGAGAAGGAGGGTGATAATTTTTCTTTATTTTCTATAATTTCTACAATGTATATGTATTCCAT
Organism: Balaenoptera physalus; assembly: GCF_965194825.1. Taxonomy (NCBI): domain Eukaryota; kingdom Metazoa; phylum Chordata; class Mammalia; order Artiodactyla; family Balaenopteridae; genus Balaenoptera; species Balaenoptera physalus. The sequence continues at coordinate 12,102,394 of NC_138903.1, forward strand.
TGGCGTCAAGAAAATAAACAGTGAGAATCACAGAAATAGGGCAAAGGAATTAAAGGTGGAAAAATGATATGCAAGTAAGGATAAATTTCATACACCAAACGTATATCCCAACATCCAGCACACTTAAAGAGATGGGCCTTGCATTTAAGAAGTACTATTCTCTCAAGAGAATGAGAAGATGAGCCACAGACTGGGAGACAATATTTGCAAAAGACACATCTGATAAAGGACTGTTGTCCAAAATATACACAACAACTCTTATAACTCAACAGTAAGAAATCAAATAACCCAATTAAAAAATGGGTAAAAGACCTAAACAGACACCTCACCAAAGAAGATATACAGGTGGCAAGTAAGCATATGACAAGATGCTCAACATCATATATCATTAGGGAAATGCAAATTAAAACAACAGTGAGATATCACTACACACTATTAGAAAGGTCAAAATCCAAAACACTGACAACACCAAATGCTGGTGAGGGTGTGGAGCAACAGGAACTCTCATTCACTGCTGGTGAAGAAAGATGGTACAGACACTTTAGAAGACAGTTTGACAGTATTTTACAAAACTAAATATACTCTCAACATATGATCCAGCAATCACGCTCGTTGGTATTTACCCAAATGAACTGAAAATTTATGTCCATACAAAACCCCACACATGAATGTTTATAGCAGTTTTATTCATAATTGCCAAAACTTGGAAGCAACCAAGATGCCCTTCAGTAAGCGAATGGATAAATAAACTGTGGTACATCCAGACAATGGAATATTATTCAGGGCTAAAAAGAAATGGCAGAAACTCAAATGCATATTGCTAAGAGAGAGAAGCCAATCCGAAAAAGTTATATGCCATTATGGCTACAACCATACGACACACTGGAAAAGGCAAAACTATAGAGACAATAAAAAAATCGGTGGTTGCCAGGGGTTAGGAGGGAGGGAGGGATGAACAGACAGAGCACAGAGGATTTTTAGGGCAGTGAAATTATTCTATATGATACTACAATGGCAGATACATGTCATTATACGTTTGCCCAAACCCATAGGATGTACAACACCAAGAGTGAACCCTAATGTAACTATGGAGTCTGAGTGACTATAATGTGTCAGTGTAGGTTCATCCATTGTAACAAATGTACCACTCTGGTGGGAGACGTTAATAATGGGGAGGCTGTCAAGTGTGGGGCTGGGGCTATATGGGAAATTACTATATTTTCTGCTCACTTTTTCTGTGAACCCAAAACTACTTTAAAAAATAAATTCGACAGAGAGACAGAGAGGGAGAGATGGGCCCCATATTCCAACTTGAGCCAAAGTAAAGATCCTTCATAGTTTAGAAGGAGCATATGTAATAGACTCTGCGCCTGGGTCTTGAAAGAATCTTCTCCGCTGGCTTGTCCTAAAGAGAACAAAGTGCTATGTGCTAAAAAAACAAGCAACCACCCCATCCAAACACCAAGGAAGCAATCTGAGCCACTTTTTATCAACTCCCTTATATTGCCTGATGGTCTAATACCAAAGCTCAGGGCAGTAAATGCAAGACTAGGAAGAGGCAAAATAACATAAAGGGCACACATCTCCGATGATTTGGTTTCTACAAGGATAACATCTAAGGTATGTGCAACTGAATCGAGTAGACAGCAGAGTGTGCTGGCAATGATGTATAAATACTATTTCTTAATTTTGAGCTTTTGCTAAGTGAGTGGTTCTCCTCTTTGGCAAGTGGTCAGCAGGCTGAGATTCCATGCTATCAACACAGTTGAATCCAGAAACTTTGAACTCAGCAGAGACAGGGATAAGGTCGACTCTTGTTGAACGTGAATATTTACCTGAAAAGAAATCCATTCGGATACTACATGGCGGTAGGCAGGCCCAACCAGATCACCCATGGGCCGGGCAAGGCTTTCCTAGAAAGTATTTCTGGGTTGGCTTCCAACACATGGTTGGGCTGGGAGGACTTGGATGTTTTATCTTTTCTCAAAAAGTCCAACTTTTCTTCTTTCCATACTCTGCTCACCTACTCAGCCTCACCACCCCTTCCTTTCCTTTTTCTCTCTTTCCCCTTTTCTTTTTAAATTTTTTATTGAAATATAGTTGATTTACAATGCTGTGATAGTTTCAGGAGTAAAGTGATTCAGTTATACATACATATATATATTATTCAGTTATATATACATATATATTCTTTTCTAGATTCTTTTTCCTTATAGGTTGTTACAAGATATTGAGTAGAGTTCCCTGTGCTATACAGCAGGGCCTTGTTGGTATCTATTTTATATACAGTAGTGTGTATATTTTGATCCCAATTGTGAGGGGAGGTATAAATTATGAGGTTGGGATTAACATATACACACGACTATATATAAAATAGATAACCAACCAGGACTTACTGTATAACAAAGGGAACTATACTCAATATCTTGTAATAACATATAAGGGAAAAGAATCTGAAAAAGAATAGATATAGATATAGATATGTATAACTGAATCACTGTGCTGTAAACCTGAAACTAACATAATATTGTAAATCAACTGTGCTTCAATAAAAAAACAAGCAAATAAAAAATCCCAGACTCCTAATTTATCCCTCCCCCAACCCCCCACTAACCCCTTTGGTAACCATAAGTTTGTTGTCTATGTCTGTGAGTTTATTTCTGTTCTGTAAATAAGCTCATTTTATCATTTTTTTAGATTCCACATATAAGTGATAACATATATTTGTCTTTCTCTGTCTGACTTACTTCACTTCGTATGATCATCTCTAGGTCCATCCAACTCTTCCCCCTTCTTGTCTGCCCTCCTCTCCTCTTTTCTTTCATCTCCCACAGCCTTGAAGCTCGTTCTCCCAGTCGGCATGTGGCACTCTGCCTTCTCACGCAGAGGGAGATTTTAATTACGTAGGGAGACAAAAGCATATCGAATAAAGATTAGCTGCCTGGGCAGTGCAGAGTAAGGAAAGAAACAGGGAAATTAATTACGAAGATGAGACTATTTTCTTTCCTTTCATTTTGACAGCCTGATAAGGGCTCACTAGGAAGAGACCAGCACGTGATATGACAGAAAACCTCTGCTTTTTTTTTTTTTCCTGGGCAATGATTTTTGAGTTTCTCTGTTCCTTTTCTTTTGCAGCTTTATCCTGAGTGAGCTTGTAGGATGCGGCCAGGACTTTAAATATTCTTGAGGTTGCCTGATGTTTTTCTTCTGGCACTTTCCATGGTCCAGCCACACTCACACTGCAAGGAGCTTTTACATGACTCCACAGCTGGAAACACCCTTGAAGGAAGCAGTTCGATGTTCTGTCCTCATTAATTGCCACCAATTGAGCTACACCCTGAGGAGACCAAAACCTTTCTAAGTATCCTTTAGAATTCTACAAGGATAAAAGAAGTACCTGAAATATTTTTTTTAAGTGTGTTACACAGTTAAGGAGATGGTAAAATAAAAGGAAAGTAATACCATGTTATGATTCTTACTTGGTTATTATGTGTTGGCATTTATAAATGAAAACAGGCAATAGTGCATATTTAATTGCTTCAGAAAGATCAAATGTGTCTCTGTGTTTAAACAACAGATATTTAGAGCCAAGGTTATAGATATCAAACCATAAGCATGAATTTTCCCTCCTGTATGTGAGCTGATAAAGAACTCTCCCGAACTATTCTGTGTTTCACAGTAGAGCTTTGGCTGCCTCTGTTTAGCCTGAGGAGAAGTATATTTAAGAAGAAGGTAAATACAAATAAGGAACCACAGGGCCAATTCTTTTGTGAGCAGAGTTATCTAGTTCATCAGTGGGTTTTCAGGTGTTTTTTCTGATCATCCTGAGAGGAATATATCATAAATAAAAATTGAGGAGGAATTTGAAAAGAAAAAAAAAAAGACAAGAGGTGGTTTTCTCTACGTGAGGAGAATTGTTTGTGACTAGTGAATATTCTCATGCTATCTAAAACCAGAAGCCAACTCATTCTTGTTTTTAACAGCTTTATTGAGGTATAATTGACATACCACAATACTTACCCATCTTCAGTGTACAATTCAATGCTTTTTAATAAATTTATAGAGTTGAGTAACCATCACCACAATCTAGTTTCAGAACATTTCCATCATCATCAAAATACAACCTGAGTTTGTAAATAAAGTTTTATTGGAACACAGCCATGCCCACTCATGCATGTACTGTTAGGGCCTCTACAATGAAGCAGCGTTCAGTAGTTGCAATAGAAACCTCATGGTCCACAAAGCCTAAAATATTTACCAGCTTGGCCTCTTACAGAAAAAATTTCATGTTTAAAGGGAAACATGAAAAATGAAAACCTTGAAAATCGCCCAATGTGACGAAATGTGTGTTACTTAGGTAAAAACTGTTTTATTTTTAGACATCAATTCCGAGAATCACCAGACTCATCTTCACATAATACACCTCTCTTAGCCTCAGTTTTCGTCATCTGTAAAAGGGGAATAGTTTCCACCTCGTAGGGCTATTATAAACATGAAGTTGAGATGATGCATGTAAAACACATTTAGCATAGAGCAAGGTACATGAATTTAGTAAATTACTCTCTGCACCCCCCAGATGTCAGTGCTCATATTGTTGCTTAGTCAGAGAAGGAAGTTAAATTATTTTGTAAAATTGACTCTCAGAGGAAAGTGTGGTGATTTCAGGGAAAGATGCAAGCTTCTGAAATGCTCTGGGAAAGGAGCATAGTCTTTTCTTCATGCCTTCATTGAGGAGGGCAGGGTGAGGGGAAGTTGCAGTGTGTGTCTAGAAATCCTCACCACTCCACGTTCAAGACCGGGGTCATGGGGCTTCCCTGGTGGCACAGTGGTTAAGAATCCGCCTGCCAATGCAGGGAACACAGGTTTGATCCCTGGTCTGGAAAGATCCCACATGCCGCAGAGCAACAAAGCCTGTATGCCAAAACTACTGAGCCTGTGCTCTAGAGCCCACAAGCCACAGCTACTGAGCCCGTGTGCCACAAATACTGAAGCCCGTGTGTCTAGAGCCTGTGCTCTGCAACAAGAGAAGCCACCACAATGAGAAGCCCATGCCCCGCAACAAAGGGTAGTCCCCACTTGCCACAACTAGAGAAAGCCCATGCGCAGCAATGAAGACCCAATGGAGCCAAAAATAAAATGAATAAATTGAAAAAACAACGCAAAAAAAAAAGACCAGGGTCACTGTTCTCTCCCATCAGGGAAGCCCCACACATGCGCCCAGAGTAGTTGGCCGGGTGTCTCCAGTTATTCAGGGCTCAGTTTCCATAGAACAACCTTGGGGTTTGTGATCAAATGGTCAGACAAAATCACAAGAGAGATTAGATATCATCTGGCTGAGCTTTTAATTTCTGCAAGAGTCATGAGGGCTTGGGAGATAAGAATTACATGAAAAGAATAAGGTTTAAAGGTTTTTCTAGAAATCAAAAGAAGCCTGGAGTAGCAATTCTCATATCAGACAAAATACACTTTAAAACAAAGACTATTACAAGAGACAAAGAAGGACACTACATAATGATCAAGGGATCAATCCAAGAAGAAGATATAACAACTGTACATATTTATGCACCCAACATAGGAGCACCTCAATACACAAGGCAAATGCTAACAGCCATAAAAGGGGAAATCGACAGTAACACAATCACAGTAGGGGACTTTAACACCCCACTTTCACCAATGGACAGATCATCCAAAATGAAAATAAATAAGGAAACACAAGCTTTAAATGATACATTAAACAAGATGGACTTAATTGATATTTACAAGACATTCTATCCCAAAACAACAGAATACACATTCTTCTCAAGTGCTCATGGAATATTCTCCAGGACAGATCATATCTTGGGTCACAAATCAAGCCTTGGTAAATTTAAGAAAACTGAAGTTGTATCAAGTATCTTTTCCAACCACAACACTATGAGACTAGATATCAATTACAGGAAAAAAACTGTAAAAAATACAAACACATGGAGGCTAAACAATACTCTACTAAATAACCAAAAGATCACTGAAGAAATCAAAGAGGAAACCAAAAAATGCCTAGAAACAAATGAAAATGCAAACACGATGGTCCAAAACCTATGGCATGCACCAAAAGCAGTTCTAAGAGGGAATTTTATAGCAATACAATCCTACCTCAAGAAACAAGAAACATCTCAAATAAACAACCTAATCTTACATTTAAGCAATTAGAGAAAGAAGAACAAAAAACACCCAAAGTTAGCAGAAGGAAAGAAATCATAAAAATCAGATCAGAAATAAATGAAAAAGCAATGAAGGAAACAAGAGCAAAGATCAATAAAACTAAAAGATGGTTCTTTGAGAAGATAAAAAAAATTGATAAAACATTAGCCAGACTCATTAAGAAGGGAGAAGACTCAAATCAACAGAATTAGAAATGAAAAAGGAGAAGTAACAACTGACACTGCAGAAATACAGAGGATCATGAGAGATTACTACAAGCAACTATATGTCAATAAATTGGACAACCTGGAAGAAATGGACAAATGCTTAGAAAAGCACAACCTTCCGAGACTGAACCAGGAAGAAACAAAATATAAACAGACCAATCACAAGCACTGAAATTGAAACTGTGATTAAAAATCTTCCAACAAACAAAAGCCCAGGACCAGATGGTTTCACAGGTGAATTCTATCAAACATTTAGAGAAGAGCTAACACCTATCCTTCTCACACTCTTCCAAAATATAGCAGAGGGCGGAACACTCCCAAACTCATTCTATGAGGCCACCATAGCCCTGATACCAAAACCAGACAAAGATGTCACAAAAAATGAAAGATAAAGGCCAGTATCACTGATGAACACAGATGAAAAAATCCTCAACAAAATACTAGCAAACAGAATCCAACAGCACATTAAAAGGATCATACACCATGATCAAGTGGGGTTTATCCCAGGAATGCAAGGATTCTTCAATATATGCAAATCAATCAATGTGCTACACCATATTAACAAACTGAAGGATAAAAAGCATATGATAATCTCAATAGATGCAGAAAAAGCTTTCTACAAAATTCAATGCCCATTTATGATAAAAACTCTCCAGAAAGTAGGCATAGAGGGAACCTACCTCAACATAATAAAGGCCATATTTGAAAAACCCACAGCCAACATCATTCTCAATGGTGAAAAACTGAAACCATTTCCGCTAAGTTCAGGAAGAAGACAAGGTTGCCCACTCTCACCACTATTATTCAACATAGTTTTGGAAGTTTTAGCCAGAGCAATCAGAGATGAAAGAGAAATAAAAGGAATCCAAACCAGAAAAGAAGAAGCAAAACTGTCACTGTTTGCAGATGACATGATACTACACATAGAGAATCCTAAAGATGCTACCAGAAAACTACTAGAGCTAATCAATGAATTTGGTAAAGTAGCAGTGTACAAAATTAATGCACAGAAATCTCTTGCATTTCTATACACTAATGATGAAAAATCTAAAAGAGAAATTAAGGAAACACTCCCATTTACCATTGTAAGAAAAAGAATAAAATACCTAGGAATAAACCTACCTAAGGAGACAAAAGACCTGTATGCAGAAAAGTATAAGACACTGATGAAAGAAATTAAAGATGATACAAACAGATGGAGAGATATACCATGTTCTTGGATTGGAAGAATCAACACTGTGAAAAAGACTATACTACTCAAAGCAATCTACAGATTCAATGAAATCCCTATCAAACTACCAATGGCATTTTTCACAAAACTAGAACAAAAAATTTCACAATTTGTATGGAAACACAAAAGACCCCAAATAGCCAAAGTAATCTTGAGAAAGAAAAACGGAGAGGGAGGAATCAGGCTCCTGGACTTCAGACTATACCACAAAGCTACAGTAATCAAGACAGTATGGTACTGGTACAAAAACAGAAATATAGATCAATGGAACAGGATAGAAAGCCCAGAGGTAAACGCACTCACATATGGTCACCTTATTTTTGATAAAGGAGGCAAGAATATACAATGGAGAAAAGAAAGCCTCTTCAGTAAGTGGTGCTGGGAAACTGGACAGCTACATGTAAAAGAATGAAATTAGAACACTCCCTAACACCATACACAAAAATAAACTCAAAATGGATTAAAGACCTAAATGTAAGGGCAGATACTATAAAACCCTTAGAGGAAACATAGGAAGAACATTTTTTGACATAAATCACAGCAAGATCCTTTCTGACCCACCTCCTAGAGAAATGGAAATAAAAACAAAAATAAAGAAATGGGACCTAATGAAACTTAAAAGGTTTTGCACAGCAAAGGAAACCATAAACAAGACGAAAAGACAACCCTCAGAATGGGAGAAATATTTGCAAATGAAGCGACTGACAAAGGATTCATTTCCAAAATATACTAGCAGCTCATGCAGCTCAATATCCAAAAACTAAACAAGCCAATCCAAAAATGGGCAGAAGACCTAAATAGACATTTCTCCAAAGAAGATATACAGATTGCCAACAAACACATGAAAGGATGCTCAACATCACTAATCATTAGAGAAATGCAAATCAAAACTACAGTGAGGTATCATGTCACACTGGTCAGAATGGCCATCATCAAAAAATCTACAAACAATAAATGTGGAGAAAAGGGAGCCCTCTTGCACTGTTGGTGGGAATGTAAATTGATACAGCCACTATGGAGAACAGTATGGAGGTTTCTTAAAAAACTAAAAATAGAACTACCATACGACCCAGCAATCCCACTACTGGGCATATACCCTGAGAAAACCATAATTCAAAGAGAGTCATGTACCACGATGTTCACTGCAGCACTATTTACAATAGCCAGGACATGGAAGCAATCTAAGTGTCCATCAATAGATGATTGGATAAAGAAGATGTGGCACATATATACAATGGAATATTACTCAGCCATAAAAAGAAACGAAAGTGAGTTATATGTAGTGAGGTGGATGGACCTAGAGTCTGTCATACAGAGTGAAATAAGTCAGAAAGAGAAAAACAAATACTGTATGCTAACACATATATATGGAATCTAAAAAAAAAAAAAAAGGGTTCTAATGAACCTAGGTGCAGGACAGGAATAAAGACGCAGACTTAGAGAATGGACTTGAGGATGCGGGGACGGAGAAGGGTAAGCTGGGACGAAGTGAGAGAGTAGCATTGACATATATACACTACCAAACGTAAAATACGTAGCTAGTGGGAAGCAGCTGCATCGCACAGGGAGATCAGCTCGGTGCTTTGTGACTACCTAGAGGGGTGGGATAGGGAGCGTGGGAGGGAGACGCAAGAGGGAGGGGATATCGTGATATATGTATACGTATAGCTGATTCACTTTGTTATACAGCAGCAACTAACACAACAATGTAAAGCAATTATATTCCAATAAAGATGTTAAAAAAATATTTCCTCCAAAAAAAAAGAAAGTTGTATACAAATTTTTGACTGTATGGGGCGGGTGTGTGTGTGTCAGTGCCACTAACCCCCCATGCAGTCAAAATTGTTCAGTGTTCAACTGCATATGTTTACATACATAGGTCTGTAAATGGAAAGACAATAGTCCAAGAGGACACATATCAAATTTTTAAATGTGGTTACTTTTAGGAAGGGTAGTGGTTTGACATGGGACTTTTATTTTTTAATCCACATGCTTCTATACTGTTTGATTTTTTTTTTTACAAAAAGAATATATTTTTATCTATAATAAATTTGAAATAAAAATAGCTTATATACAGTGTTGTTACTTCTTTTAAATAAACTATGTAATTGTGAACTCCAAAACTCATGAAGTTTAAGAACCTTAGAGAGTTCATGGATAGCTCAGAAAATGCCTAGATTGTAGCAAAGTAAGAATGGCAGTGAAATTGAGTGACTCAGAGAAGATAAAGGGAAATAAGAAAATGGACATTAGGTAAATGAAAGTTTCTTTATATCTAGTGAAGACAATCAAAGGGAAAAGTGGTTTAAAGTGCAAGATTAAGGATTTCAGTTAGACATAAATCTTTCTCATGGTCCTGCCTGTTAAAAATTGTACTGGTTTATAATGGGAGGGTGTGGAATCTCATTTTCCAAGAGCTGGTGTGAGGAAAGAAGGGCTTTTATTGTTATATTTCACAAGTTGGATAGAATTTCATCACTTTTGACTCTTGTGGGCATGGTTATTCCATGTAAAATATACTTAAAGGCCATTTGTGTCTCCTATTTATCTTGTAGTTTTTGTCTTTGCTTACATCATTACTGGAGAGCTAGATGGCGTATGTTTAGAGGAGTAAGAGAGGACAGCTTGGCTGATTGTTGTACCCAGGTGGATATATGGGGCTCAGGCAGCACAAAGCTGTCATCTCGTTAAGCAGGGTTAAGATACGGATTTTCACCATTGATTACACCTTGTTCTGCATTCTTTTATGTTCACATTTTTTTTCTTTTTTTTGCTTCTTAACTTCTTTTCAGCTTTCTTAGGAGAAATATTTTCTTATTAAGGATGGTATGAATAAATGTTTAATCATCATCCCCTTATTATACTGCACATAATGCTGGTATAGTACTTTCTAACTTGATGAATGTGTTAAATTTACTTGTAAATTAAGGGTATTCGTATTACAGATGGGTGTGTCATGAAAGGAATAAGATCTATGCTTAATACCATAAAGTCTTACAGGATATACACGGTGAACTTTTTTTTTTTTTTTTAACACGTTTTCAATTTCTAGGTTTAGTGTTCACAATTTTACGGCACGGCAGGGCAAACGTAGAATAGAATAAATGAGCAAACTGGTATTAACGCATTTGCTGGCTCTTGCTCCATCTTTTTTCTTCTTTAAACATCTTGAGACACCCTCCCCCACCATATGGAGGTAGAGGGCGGGGACGGGAATCAGACTGGGGGATAAGATGGCAACAGGAATTTCAGATTCCTTGATAACACCCCAGTTCAGGTCAGGAAACGTTCTATTTTGATACAACTTAAGAGAAAAGTTTGGAATTCTATAATTTTCATTTTATAGGCTCTCCATTTTCGTTTTTACCTCTGATTTGCTTAAGCAGTATGCTCCTCTCACAATTTATTGCCTTTTAAGGCCATGAATTCAGAGGGCTGACAGTAAATCTGGACAAGCTCTAATATGCCTTGTGCCAACTATAATTTAGCTGGTCCTTTGAGAGCTCAAGTTTTTTATTACCATAAATATTCTTCTGCTTCCAGGCGTCTCCTCACTGACAACATCCAATTTTGAAGCCCGACATCTTCATTTCAAATGCCTGAAGATGAAACTGCAAAGGTCAGGTTTCATTGTAATTGCAGGCTGTGGTGAAAGAGAGACCACATTCCTCAGGACTGAGCTGCCGCCAACCGCTTGCTTTGGCAAGCACAGGTCTTGGGCAAAATGTCACCGTGCAATTCAGGTGAATGATTGCACCTGGCACTTGGATCATCAGGAAATATTTGGTCATTTTTCACAGTGTCTGACTTTGTCACCACACAAGGAGAGAAAGATTTTAAAGAGAACTCTGATTTAGCATACGTGAACACCGCATAATTCCTCCTTCTAGAATGTCTCTTTCTCCTTCTTTATATAACAGATGGCTCCCAACCTTCAGATCTTATCTCAGGCAACATGACTTGATGTAGCTGACCTCTTAGTACCTTGTATTTACCTGCAACACAGGGATAATGACGGCTTCTACCTCCAAGAGTCATTGGGAAGATTAAATGAGTTAGTGCACAGCACATACTTAAAAGGGTGCCTGGCATGAAGTAAATTCTAAACCACGGTTAGCTATTATTATGACCTTTAACACAGTAATAGCTAAGGCTGTCTGAGCAAGGTACTTTACGTGTTTCACTTGCATTTCCTTGTTTCATCCTCGCGGTAGCCCTATGAGGTTGGCACCACTGTCATTTGTATTCTACAGGGGAGGAAACTGAAGTTAGAATGGTATCTTGTTCAAGGTCACAAAGCAAGTCAATGATGCACCCAGAATTTGCATCCAAGCACTGAGACCCCAGAGCACATGCTCACGAGCAAAGCCATGGGGACAAAGCTATGTAGCACATGCTGTCACTATCCTGCCCATAACCCATCACTCTTACTACGTCAGGGCACACTGGCCCAGCACCTGCATTTTGTTGCATTTCTCTCTGGCCTCCGAATCCTACTTCATCACTCATGTGGAAGACCAAAGGTGTCAGGGAATCAACCTCCCAGGAGCAGCCCTCAAAGAAGGATTGCTGTGGGTTCGTGGATAAATACCTTAGCTCCCTCGTCCCTGGGTGGGATAACTCTGAGAAAAGTTCTACTCTGGCTCCTGGGTTTAGGTGCCCACTAGGCAGCTGACTCTGCACCCTTTATTACCTGCCTTTTGCTCCCTGACTCACTTCTTCACTCTCCTATTGTTTCCTCTACCTCCCAAATAACTTCCACTCAAATCTTGTCTCAGAGTATGATTCTCGGGGAAACCAAAGATAGTCTCTTTCGATGCTAGGAGTCCACGATTCTAAAGATGCTGGAGGTGGAGAAGAGCAAGGGAATGAAACATTTGGGACTGGGTGTATCTTTGTTGGCGGGGGGAGCTGCCCTGTGTATTGCAGAAAGTTGAGCAGTACCACTACCCAACAGAAGCCAGTAGCAACCCCTCCATCATCATTTATGACAACCCCAAATGGCTCCAGAGATTGCAAAATGTCCCCTTGGAGGGTAGGGCAAAGTCACTCCCAGTTGAGAAACACTGAGTTAGGGAGATGAAACTGTTTTCTGTTTGATTGACATAGTGACTTGGCAGGTATTAATTCATTCAAGAGGAGTATAATGATATTAACATTATCAAATGCCCATGTGCGAGGTATTCTACCTGCTGCTCTACATACTGTCTCATTTGGTCCTCACAGCATTTTATTACCTCCATATCACACATAAGGAAAATGAGGCTCATGGAGAGTTAGTGATTTTCCCAGTGTCATAAAACAAGTAAAAGATGGACCCAGGGTTCACATCCAGGCCTGTCAGGCTGCAAGTTTGTGCCCTGTTCAACTAGGATTCATTTATTTATTCATTCATGCATCAATGTATGCAGTATTTATTGAGCATCTGCTGGGTGTCAGGGACAGGGCATTAATGGTGACTGCTACAACCTTAATGCTTACCTTGGTGCCTGACACAAAGTTGTGGTTCAAGATCCCTTAGGGAGATCAGCTCAGTGCTTTGTGACCACCTAGAGGGGTGGGATAGGGAGGGTGGGAGGGAGACGCAAGAGGGAGGGGATATGGGGATATATGTATACGTATAGCTGATTCACTTTGTTATACAGCAGAAACTAACACACCACTGTAAAGCAATTATACTCCAATAAAGACGTTAAAAAAAATAAAATAAATGGAAAAAAAAAGATCCCTTACACCAAACTAAACAAAATCAAACTACACTAAATTTTGGGGGTTAATATGAAAAACTAATTACTTTCTTGGACACCATTTGTTAGTGAACGTGTTCTAAATTTCAAAGACCTTACAAATAAACTCTTGGAACACAACCTATCCAAAATCTGGAAACTACCTGTACATATTCTGGAAAACTCCTTTTTTTCCCTGATCCCTTGGATTTGCAAAAGAAAGGCTTCACTCTGTAAACAGTACATGGTTACGATTTCAGTGGTTGTAGTGATTTTTATGGGGACTCAGGGGAACATGGGCTCTGATGTTTTCAGAATGCCGTATCCTCTCTGTTTGACTTAGATAATTAGCAAGAGGACCGTAGCTGCTTATTAGATCATAGTTTCACTTACGTTTCTCATGACTAGAAATGAGAAAGTAGTTTCCAAGGTAACGGGAGACTGAGCTGTTTTGCCCTCCAGTGTAGCAGGAGTTTAAAATGGGATTCTACCTCTCTTAGTTTTTGCTAAGGTCTCAAAGGCTGTTAATAAAAAATAAAAAGGGTTAAGTATTCTCACATTCCAATGTTCCAACATGAGGTACGTGATGAACACATACAGAATTTTGGAATCTTAGCTCAACATCAAGTATATAAGAAGATTGATGCTTGAGAGGTCAGGGAAGAGAGAGAGAGAGGGAGGCAGGGAGGGAGGGAGGGGGGAGGGGAGGGGGGAGGGAGGGAGGGGGGAGGGGGAGGGGAGGGGGGAAGGGGGAGGGAGAGGGAGGGGGAGGGGAGAGGTTCTTTGGATTCTGTAGCTGTGTGACATTGCCTCTTTCTTCATCCCATGGTGGAGGTGAAGGTGGATGCTTCACCCTCACCTCAAGTCACCGAGGGGGGCTTCAGGGGCACCTCTTAAAGAGAGCTTGTTCCATGTGTCCTCTGAATTCAGTGAGCATGCAGAGATTGGTACAAGATTCACGATGAAAGAAGGAATATAGTCAAGGGAATGACTGAAAGTAGCCAGTATTAGTTTCCTAGGGCTGCTGTAACAAAGTACCACAAACTGTGTGGCTTAAAACACTAGAAATCTCTTCTTTCACAGTTACGGAGTCTCAAAGTCAGAAATCAAGGTGTTAGCGGTGTCGTACTCCATCTGAAGATTTAGGGAATATTCCTTCTTCGCTTCTCCCAGCTTTTGGTGGCCCCAGGAATTCTTTGGCTTGTGGCATCTTATCTCCAATAGCTGCCTCCTGTCTTTTCCTTGCATGTCTCTGTCTTCACGTTGTCTTATACAGACACCAAACATATTGGATTAAGGGCCCATCTATTCCAGTATGACCTCATCTTAACTAATGACATCTTTAATAACCCTATTGTCAAATAAGGTCACATTCTGAGGTATTGGGGGTTAAGTTAGGACTTCAACTTTGTTTTTTGAAGACACAACTTAACCCATAACATGGTTCATGGAAGCAAAGGGACAGGGATGCATTTAAACAAATTGTATTTCCACCAAAGGGGAACAAATTAAATGAGTGTTTCCTGGGGAGCAGATCTTGCCCAGCCTGGAATGTTTTATTTTATTTTTATTTTTTATTTTTTATTTTTTTAACATCTTTATTGGAGTATAATTGCTTTACAATGGTGTGTAAGTTTCTGCTTTATAACAAAGTGAATCGGTTATACATATACATATGTTCCCATATCTCTTCCCTCTTGCATCTCCCTCCCTCCCACCCTCCCTATCCCACCCCTCTAGGTGGTCACAAAGCACCGAGCTGATCTCCCTGTGCTATGTGGCTGCTTCCCACTAGCTATCTGTTTTACATTTGGTAGTGTATATATGTCCATGCCACTCACTCACTTCATCTCAGCTTGCCCTTCCCCCTCCCCTTATCCTCAAGTCCATTCTCTAGTAGGTCTGTGTCTTTATTCCTGTCTTGCCACTAGGTTCTTCATGACCTTTTTTTTTTCTTACATTCCATATATATGTGTTAGCATACTGTATTTGTTTTTCTCTTTCTGATTTACTTCACTCTGTATGACAGACTCTAGGTCCATCCACCTCACTACAAATAACTCAATTTCGTTTCTTTTTAGGGCTGAGTAATATTCCATTGTATATATGTGCCACATCTTCTTTATCCATTCATCCGATGATGGACATTTAGGTTGCTTCCATGTCCTGGCTATTGTAAATAGAGCTGCAATGAACATTTTGGTACATGACTCTAGAAATGTTTTAAAAAGAACTCTGTTCAAATGTGGACTTTTGGGGCACAGGGGTTGAGAATGAACACTGTAAGCCGTCAGTCAGAAGGCATGCATTGTCCGCGGCAAGGGAAATGCAATGTAGATTCCCAGCGGGGAATTTCCAAGGATTCCCTCAAAACATCTCATGAAAGAAAAAGTTCTTTCCTGCCTCTTAACCCCTCTTCCTCCCTGCTCTCCCTGCTCCATCTCCAATCCTAGGATGATCAAAATCCACCATTAGTGAGATGAGTAGGGAACTGACAGAGAAAAGAGAGAAGTCAACCATACTTCTGTATGCCACCACAGGCAGCCATGTTGAGAGGGGGAGCAGTAATGAACTGCTCTGGATTACGGGGTGCAAAGAAACAGGTGCTTGATTCATACTGAGAAGATTAAAGACAGGTGGCTTGAGATGCCCATAAGGAAAGGTGAGGAGCTATGCCACCCATGGGGGCAGAACGCAATACCACCATATGGCATGGTGAGAATGCCTGGCATCGCCAGGATCCACGTGGAGAACAGGACAGTCATTTCCTCTAAGGAATGATCAACAGGGCAGCTTCCCAGTGTTAAGGGTTTCCAGCAGTAAGAGGCTATTGAAGAGGAGCTGGGGTGACAGGAGTGAAGGGAGGCTTCCCAAGAGGTCAGCTGGAGAGGACACAATCAGCCTCAGGGAAGTAGAGGCCCAGAACTCCCTGGCGTGCGGGCAGGTATTCACTTTGGATTCCACGGGAATGGTTGCTCCTGGAGTTTTGCCTACTAAGCCTAGAGCCTTTCAATGCCTGGTGGTGACAGTATGGGTTCAGTCAGACCTTTCTTGACCCTCATCTCTACCTATACTTCTCCAAATTCCCTGGTGGTCCAGTGGTTAGGACTCCACGCTTCCACTGCAGGGGGCATGGGTTCCATCCCTGGTTGGGGAACTAAGATCCCGCATGCTGCTGGGCATGGTCAAAAAATTTAAAAAAAAAACAAAAATATCTACCTATACTGCTCCAAACCTGGAGGAGCCAGAAGGAAGCCTGGAGCTGAATTGGCAAAGAGGAAGTGGGAAAGTCAAGAGGAGCCAACCAACTCAGCTCCTTCCCCAGAGGCAGGCTGGGAGCTGAGGGAGAGGAAAGCTGTAAATGAAGTTAGGCGTTTTGCTTATTAAGCTAGATCGGACATATTAATTATTGAACTCATACTGTTTGGGGAACTAAAGTTGCCAGAGGATTTTTTTTTTTTAAACCTAAGAATGATAAGGAAAATCCGTGGGTACTGTTCTAGATTTCACTCAAGGAGCTGGAAAGAACTGTCCTGAGAATGGATAGTCACAGTGTTGAGTGGGAAGGGGGGAAGTAAAATTTTCTGTTTCACTACTCAGCGTCCTAATTGTTTGATATAAAGACGACTCCAGTTTACCAATTCAAGTCAAGTGTGCTTTACCCTCTGCCTGAGCTGGTGGAAATAGCTGGGTAGAGAGAACTGAAGTCATTGTGGAGAATGATTATTTTTGTCCTCAGAATCATCCTGCTTCTTCAACTTGTCTTTGAATTAGGACTTTGGGCCATGGATGATGGGAATAGACTAGTGGTTCTCACAGTCTAGTCCCCTACCAAGAGCAGCGGCATCATCTAGAAACTTGTTAGAAGCACAGAATCTCAGGCTCCACCCCAGGCATACTTAAGCAGTCTGGGGGTATGGCCCTGCAACCTGTGGTTTTTCAAGCTTGCTAACGTTTGAGAACCACTCCACACTGACTGTGTGCTAGAATCACCTGGGGGATATTTTCAACTGTACATTTGCCCAGGTTGAGTACCACAAACATAGCTGTATCTTAAGTACAGTTTCTCAAAATGTAATGAGTATACAGATTCCCTGGGAGTCTTGTTAAAATGCAGATCATATATTGGTAGTTCTTTCTTTTTAAGCTAAACTTTATTATTATTTTTGGCCCCACGGCATGTGGGATCTTAGATCTTAGTTCCCCAACCAGGGATCGAACCCGTGCCCCCTGCGTTGGAAGCGTGGAGTCTGAACCACTGGACCGCCAGGGAAGTCCCTATCTTGGTAGTTCTTAGGTGAGGACCAAGCATCTACATTTCCTTTTTTTCCTCCAGCTTTACAGAGATATTACTGAATATAACATATGTAAGTTTAAGGTGTACAATGTGATGATTTGATACACATATATATTGTGAATATATGTATTTAACTAATACATATATATATATATAACTAACGACAAGGTTAGTTAAAACTTTTATCCCCTACCAGAGTTACCTTTTCTGTCTGTGGTGATAACATTTAACATTTACTCTCTTAATTTTCAAGTATACAATACATTACAGTCAATTATAGTCACCATACTGTATATTAGATCCCCAGATACATTAGATCCTCATCTTACAGTTGAAAGTTTGTGCTCTTTGATCGACACCTCCCCCTTCCCCCCACGCCCCAGCCCCTGGTAACCACCATTCTACTCTCTGTTTCTATAATTCAGCTTTTTTAGTTTCCACATATAAGTGAGAACACACAATATTGGTCTTTCTCTGCTTGACTTATTTCACTCAGCATAATGACCTCAAGGTCCATGCATGAAGCTGCAAAAGGTAGGATTTCCTTCTTGTTTTATGGATAAATAATATTCCATTGTATATATATATATATATTTTTTTCATTATTAAAGACCTGATTTATTATAATGGAATCAACAGAGAAATTTCATTATCTCTGTGACATACATTTTTTTTCATTCTTTAAGGGAAGTAATTTCATTTTAACAACCGTTTAAGTGTAGCAGCTTTTTGAAAAGTACCAACCTCCCCTTATGTCCATGCAATTTTGTCTTTTCATTCAAAGGTTTTGGGAAAGTAATAGAGAAAAAATGGTAATAAGGAGAAATTAATTCCATTAGCTTCTGTGGTGGTTCTTTTTCTATGGCAGTTTGGCTAGGTTGTAGTACCCAGTGATTTAATCAAGTGCCAGTCTAGGTGCTGCTGTGAAGGTTTTGTTTTGCATTTTTTGAAAAAGCCTTATTTTTTAATTTTTTTAATAAATGGGTTTTTTCTATTTTTTTTTATACAGCAGGTTCTTATTAGTCATCAATTTTATACACATCAGTGTATACATGTCAATCCCAATCGCCCAATTCAGCACACCACCACGCTCACCCCCCCACGGCTTTCCCCCCTTGGTGTCCATACGTTTGTTCTCTACATCTGTGTCTCAATTTCTGCCCTGCAAACCGGTTCATCTGTACCATTTTTCTAGGTTCCACATATATGCGTTAATATATGATATTTGTTTTTCTCTTTCTGACTTACTTTACTCTGTATGACAGTCTCTAGATCCATCCACGTCTAAACAAATGACCCAATTTCGTTCCTTTTTATGGCTGAGTAATATTCCATTGTATATATGTACCACACCTTCTTTATCCATTCATCTGTCGATGGGCATTTAGGTTGCTTCCATGACCTGGCTATTGTAAATAGTACTGCAGTGCACATTGGGGTGCATGTGTCTTTTTGAATTGTGGTTTTCTCTGGGTATATGTCAGGTAGTGGGATTGCTGGATCATATGGTAATTCTATTTTTAGTTTTTTAAGGAACCTCCATACTGTTCTCCATAGTGGCTGTATCAGTTTACATTCCCATCAGCAGTGCAAGAGGGTTCCCTTTTCTCCACACCCTCTCCAGCATTTGTTGTTTGTAGATTTTCTGGTGAAGCTCATTCTAACGGGTGTGAGGTGATACCTCATTGTAGTTTTGATTTGCATTTCTCTAATAATTAGTGATGTTGAGTAGCTTTTCATGTGCTTCTTGGCCATCTGTATGTCTTCTTTGGAGAAATGTCTATTTAGGTCTTCTGCCCATTTTTGGATTGGGTTGTTTGTTCTTTTAATATTGAGCTGCATGAGCTGTTTATATATTTTGGATATTAATCCTTTGTCTGTTGATTCGTTTGCAAATATTTTCTCCCATTCTGAGGGTTGTCTTTTTGTCTTGTTTATGGCTTCCTTTGCTGTGCAAAAGCTTTGAAGTTTCATTAGGTCCCATTTGTTTATTTTTGTTTTTATTTCCATTACCCTAGGAGGTGGATCAAAAAAGATCTTGCTGTGATTTATGTCAAAGAGTGTTCTGCCTATGTTTTCCTCTAAGAGTTTTATAGTGTCCGGTCTTACATTTAGGTCTCTAATCCATTTTGAGTTATTTTTGTGTATGGTGTTAGGGATTGTTCTAATTTCATTCTTTTACATGTAGCTGTCCAGTTTTCCCAGCACCACTTATTGAAGAGACTGTCTTTTCTCCATTGTATATCCTTGCCTCCTTTGTCATAGATTAGTTGACCATAGGTGCGTGGGTTTACCTCTGGGCTTTCTATCTCGTTCCATTGATCTATGTTTCTGTTTTTGTGCCAGTACCACATTGTCTTGATTACTGTAGCTTTGTAGTTTAGTCTGAAGTCAGGGAGTCTGATTCCTCCAGCTCCGTTTTTCTTTCTCAAATTTGCTTTGGCTATTCGGGGTCTTTTGTGTCTCCATACAAATTTTAAGATTTTTTTGTTCTAGTTCCGTAAAAAATGTCATTGGTAATTTGATAGGGATTGCACTGAATCTGTAGATTGCTTTGGGTAGTACAGTCATTTTCACAATATTGATTCTTCCAATCTAAGAACATGGTGTATCTCTCCATCTGTTGGTATCATCTTTAATTTCTTTCAGCAGTGTCTTATAGTTTTCTGCATACAGGTCTTTTGTCTCCTTAGGTAGTTCTATTCCTAGGTATTTTATTCTTTTTGTTGCAATGGTAAATGGGAGTGTTTCCTTAATTTCTCTTTCAGATTTTTCATCATTAGTGTATAGGAATGCAAGAGATTTCTGTGCATTAATTTTGTATCCTGCAACTTTACCAAATTCATTGATTAGCTCTAGCAGTTTTCTGGTAGCATCTTTAGGATTCTCTATGTATAGTGTCATGTCATCTGCAAACAGTGACAGTTTTACTTCTTCTTTTCCTATTTGTGTTCCTTTTATTTCTTTTTCTTCTCTGATTGCCGAGGCTAGGACTTTCAAAACTCTGTTGAATAATTGCGGTGAGAGTGGACATCCTTGTCTTGTTCCTGATCTTAGAGGAAATGCTTTCAGTTTTTCACATTCTTAGATAATAACTAGAATTATGACTGGTAACATTATACTAGGACATATTAATATTTTAGGACTTTCATATAATTTCTAGAACATGTTTTTTCCTGGTTGTAAAACCATTTTATTTTATTTTTTTATTTTTTATTTTTTATTTATTTTTTTAACATTTTTATTGGAATATAATTGCTTTACAATGGTGTGTTAGTTTCTGCTTTATAACAATATTTTCTTTATCCATTCATCCACTGATGGAAACTTAGGTTGTTTCCATGTTTTGGCTATTGTAAAATAATGCTACAATGAACATGGGGGTGCAGATATCTCTCTGAGACTGTGATCTCATTTCGTTTGGATATATACCCAGAGGTGAGATTGCAGAATCATGTGGTAGTTGTATTTTTAAAAATTTGAGGAACCTCCATACTGTTTTCCATCCAACGGAGCACAAGTGTTCCCTTTTCTCCACAGCCTCACATACACTTGTTGTCTCTTGTCTTTTTGATAATAGCCATTCTAACAGGTGTGAAGTTTGCTCATTGTAGTTTTGACTTGCATTTCCCTTATGATTAGTGATGCTGAGCATTTTTTCAGGTACCCATTGGCCGTTTGTTATCTTCTTCAGAAAAATGTCTATTCAAGTCCTCTGCCTATTTTCTAGGATGACTTGATTTTTGCTATTGAGTTTTATGGGTTTACAAATATTTTCTCCCATTCCATAGGTTGCCTTTTCATTTTGTTGATTGTTTCTTTTGCTTTGTGGAAGCTTTTTAGCTTGATATAGTCTCATTTGTTTATTTTAGCTTTTGTTGCCTGTGCTTCTGGTGTCATATCCAAAAAATCATTACCAAGACCAATGTCAAGGAGCTTCTTCCCTATGTTTTCTTCTAGGGGTTTTAAGGTTTCAGTTCTTATGTTTAAGTCTTTTATCTATTTCAAGTTAGTATTTTTGAGTGGTGTAAGATAGGGATCAAATTTCATTCTTTTGCATGTGAATATCCAATTTTCCCAACATCATTTATTGAAGAGACTATACTTTCCCCCACTGTGAATTCTTGGCTTCCTTGGCAAATACTAGTCTACCATATATGTGTGGGTTTATTTCTGGGTTGTTGATTCTGTGCCATTGGTCTGTGTGCCTGTTTTTATGCCAATAACATAATGTTTTGATTACTATAGCTTTGTAATAAAGTTTCAAATCAGGGAGTGTGATGCTTCCAGCTTTGTTCTTTTCTCAGGATTGCTTTGGCTATTCAGGGTCTTCTGTGGTTCCATACAAATTTTAGGATTGTTTTTCCTATTTTTTGTGAAAAGTGCCATTGGAGTTTTGATAGGGATTGCACTGAATTTATAGATGGCTTTGGGTAGTGTGGACACTTTAATAATATTGATTCTTCTGATCCACGAACACGGGATATCTTTCCATTTATTTGCGTCTTCTTCAATTTCTTTCATCAATGTCTTATAATTTTCAGTGCAGAGATCTTTTACCTCTTTGGTTAACTTTATTCCTCAGTATTTTATTCTTTTTAATGCTATTATACATGGAATTGTTTTCATTATTTCTTTTTCAGATAGTTTGTTGTTAGTGTATAGATATGTAACTGATTTCTGTATGTTGATTTTGTATCTTGTGACTTTACTGAATTTGTTTATTAGTTTTAACAGTTTTTTGGTGGAATCTTTATATATATTGTATATATACATATGATTATGTCATCTGCAGAGACAATCTTACTTCTTCCTTTCTGATTTGGAAACCTTTTGTTTCTTTGTCTTGCCTAGTTGCTCTGGCTAGGACTTCCAGCACTGTGTTGAACAGGAATGGTGAGAGTGGGCACTCATGTTTTGTTCCTGATCTTAGTAGGAAAGCTTTCAACCTTTCCCCATTGAATATGATGTTAGCTGTGGGTTTGTCATATATGGCCTTTATTACATTGAGGTACATTCCTTCTATACCCAATTTGTTGTGAATTCTTACCATGAAAAGATGTTGAATTTTGTCAAGTATCTACATTCCTTTTTTTCCTGGCTTTACCGAAATATAATCAACATGTAACATTCATAAGTTTAAGATGTAGAAGTAGTGATTTTATATTTGTATATATTGCAACATGGTTAGCACAATAAAGTTAGTTAACACATCTATCACCTCATAGTTACAATTTTTTGTGCGTGTGTGGTGAAAACTTTAAAAATCTACTGTCTTAGCAACTTTCAACTATACAATACAGTTTTATTAACTATAGTCACCATGCTTACTTATTACAGAACTTATTCATCTTATAACTGGAAGTTTGTACCCTTTGACCACCTTACCTTCACCCATTACCCCTACCCCCTACCTCCCACCCCTGGCAACCACTAATCTGTTCTCTGTTTCTATGAGTTTGGTGGTTTTTTTAGATTCCACATATAAGTGAGATCATAGAGTATTTGTCTTTCTCTGTCGGACTTATTTCACTTAGCATAATGACCTTCAAGTCCATCCATGTTGTCACAAATGGCATCTACATTCCTAGCAAGCTCCTAGGTGAGGTCCACGCTACTGGCATGCAGACCACACTTAAAGTCCTAAGACTTTGAGCTATTGCTTAATATTGTGTGTGTGTACATTTTTTTGAGAGGAGAGAATTCATAGTTCCCATCAGTCTCAAGCAGTCTTTGACTTGAAAACCATCAAGAACCACTGCCTGAAATGAAATGAATGTATAATCAGCTGAGTTAAGAAGTCTTTATAAAGGAAGGGATAAATCAGGAGTTTGTGATTAACATATACACACTACTATACATAAAACAGATAAACAACCAGGACCTACTATATAGCACAGGGGACTTTATTTGATATCTTGTAATAACCTATAATGGAAAAGAATCTGAACAAGAATATATATATATACACACACACACACATATGTAGAACTGAATCACTTGAAACTAACACAACATTGTAAATCAACTAGATTTCAATAAAAACATAAGTCTTTATGAGAATTAAAAGTACAAATTTGGAAAGAGGCTGATAGAGATACCTATGATGGGGGCTCAAGGGAGCCTTTTATTTGTGAGAAGGAATAAGGCTGTACTTTTCAATAATCACTTTCTCTTGAGGGTGGGGAGTGGGAGGGGAGAGGTTTTCTTTACTTCCATGGCCCATATGAAGCTCAGTGCCTCAGCATTGCTACTTGGTCCCTCTGGGATTTTCTGGATTTTCTGCTGCTTCCCCACCACTTTCCAGGGAGCAATATAAGGAGATGGGAATGAAACATTTTGGGACAGGGACTTCCCTGGTGGCTCAGTGGTTAAGAATCTGCCTGCCAATGCAGGCGTCACGGGTTCGATCCCTGGTCCAGGAAGATCCCACATGCCACGGAGCAAATAAGCCTGTGCGCCACAACTACTGAGCCTGTGCTCTAGAGCCTGCAAGCCACAACTACTGAGCCAGCGTGCCACAACTACTGAAGCTCGCGTGCCTAGAGCCCGTGCTCTGCAACAAGAGAAGTCACTGCAATGAGAAGCCCATGCACCGCAAGGAAGAGGAGCCCTCACTCGCCGCAACTAGAGAAAGCCCGTGTGCAGCAACGAAGACCCAACGCAGCCAAAAATAAATAAATAAAATAAATAAATTTATGAAAAAAAAAACCTTTTGGGACATAATGCAACCACTGGAAGTTGCTTTAAAATGCAGACTCCCAGGCCTCAGTCTAGATCCCCTGGATCAGCCAGAGAGGTGAGGTGAGCCCAGGAACCTGCATATTTAAAAACATCTCAAATGATTCCAATGTGGTCCTCCCCAGCCACGCTGTGAGAAACTTTGATCTATTATTTTCCGAGCATTATGCTGGCTTGAAGAAAACAAATTAAATCTCTAGGTGCATCACAAATCTAATTTCTTGGCTACCCATGGTTATGAAAGCCAGGCATCTCTATTTTCTTATTACGCTTCCAGCTAGGGTCATTTCCTCTTAAGATTCCAGCTCCCTTGTGCCCTCAGGTGAAGTCAGAGCATTTCTCCTTACTTGCCTTCCTAATTGCTGGGAAGAGCTCCTGTGCCAGGTTTTGCAGCCTCTTCACCCTACCCTGGAGGGGAGCCATCCCCGTGGTGGGCCTAGTACTTTGCTCTTTGCAACATGCTTTGTAGAGTCAGTTAAGTTTATAAAGTGCTTCGTGAGCTATTTGGACTCGAGGCATTGCATAAACAGATTATGCAAACATAATGGCATCCACACTGCAGGCAGGTGGTGAGAAATTTCCTCTCCTCCCCTCCTACCTGCCCCAGCCCTGGGAAGAATTTGAGTGCAGATCTGCTGGGAAGCCTTTGCAGAGAGAAAGGCTGAGCTGTGAAAAGAGTAAAGTTGATAACACAAGCTGGTAACACCTGCAGGCTGGAGGGAGGGTCATGGGATGAGATGGACTGGGATATTGGATGTTATGCTTTGAGAAGAAAAATCTATTAACTGAGGGTATAATAATATTACCATTTACCAAGCATCCATTATAGGTCAGGTACTGAACTAGGTGTCTGCTTATATACCTTATTTCATTCTCAGCACAATGCTGTGAGGAAAGGCATTTATCCCAATATCAGAAAAAGGGAAACTGAGGCTCAGGGAAATGTGGTGAATTTGGTCCCTATCATACAATTACCAAATAGAAAATCTAGGATTCAAAACCATGTTTCTTAAGCACAACCATCTTCTTGCCACTGTACAGCTCTGCATCCATTAATATCTGGGAGCTTATTAGGAAGAAAAAGGAGAGAGAACGAGAGAGATGTAAGACTGATACTGTCACCAACACCAATCCCTTTCTGGCTTATCTTTATGCCAAGTTTTGGGATATTCTTGCTATTACACAGACACTACTTCTTTTATGTTATACTTGGAAAATGTTTCCATTTCTGCTGAAGCAAAAATATAATTTTGAAAACAAGTAGATAGTGATGATATTTTGAAAATAATAACTCAATGTATTTTTTATTTCCTTTTAGGTGTTGCTCCCTTTCCAATATCTTGTGAATCATAAGGTTTAGGACTAGGAAAAGAATGGGAGAAATCAAAGATCATACACAAGGAAGGAGGAAATGGGGAAGAGATGCTTCTATTCCAGAGGGAAAGGAAGTTCTTTTGGTTCTGGGAGAAAGATCCAAGGAAAGAGAAAGCGGTTTAAGAGATCAGACATCAGTGTCCTTACTTCTTCCCATGCTGATGGCTGAATCTCAAGAGGTGAAGATGCATTAGGAAAAACATTTCACATAGTTTGATGGATGATGCCAAAAAGAGTGGGGCTCATGTCCTACCTCCTACTTAGGACTCTGGGGAGAAAGCTCACCAGGCACCCCTACAGGCACACAATACCCATAGAATGTTCCAGAAGATAACCCAGGTTTAACTGAGTTCATCTTTTTGAAATCTGCCATAGAGTTCTGACCTAATCACTTTAGACAGCTTTTAATTTAGTTTTGTTAGTATGAAGAGTTCTCTTCACCAATTGTATCTGGAAACACATACTTTTTTTTTTCACTCTTTTTGCTCTAGTAGCATAACACAGTAAGTCAAATTTAATGAAAGACCAGAAAAATCTGACATCTGCTATGGATGTTGAAACTTGTGATTCCTTATATGCCAAGGGGGAGAATTGGCTCCTCACTCCCTGCTCCCATTCCTGACAATACAGCATGGATGTGAGCCATGCCATTAACACTTCGTGTTCACAGTCATGACACCCAAATATAGGGAAGACAGAGGCGGCAGTGCCGCCCATGGATGAAGGGCTTATTTCTTTGCATTCATCTCATGCAGGTGGGTTTACCTTACTTTAAGAAAATGGTACAGAATATTGCAATTGTTGGATATATTGAAAATAGACAATGACTCAAGAATGTCTGAAGCTGCCTGATTTTAATGATTGGTGGTTCCTTGATGTCATCACTATGTCTTGGCTATCAGCTTCAGATGCTTGGTGAATTGCTTGCAAGGATGGCTCAATTTGTTCATGGCTTCCAGTATCCATGTCCTTTAGCAGTTCCCTCCCACATTGACTCTGGGCTTAGCCTTGTGACTTGCTTTGGCCAATGGGACAATAGCATATATGACATGAGCAGAAACTTGAAAAGTGCTTGTGCATTGGGACTCGTCCTTGTGGTGCTCCTGAAATCTTGCCATCAAGCCCAGGCTAGCCTATTGGAGGATTAGACACCATGTGGAGAACGGGCAGCCAGCCAGCCTCCAGTCAGCCTGGCAGCTAATTACAGCCACATGTGCGAGTCCCAACCAAGGTCAACCAGGGTAGCTCAAATCAGCAGAACCAGCCACTTTAGTCCAATCTAAACTGACGACCTACAGAAGCATGAGCTCAATAAATAGTTGAGCCTTTAAGCCACTATGTGTTTGGATGGTTTGTTTTGCAACCAAATCAATATGGATATCGAGAACGCGATTTAGTCAGTCTTCTCAGAATTAGTTGGTTTGGGCGGGATGACCTCATGAAGGACAGGTGAATAAAACAATACAAATTTATTAACATGCTAAGAAGCAAGACTGATAGATAGACAAGATGATTAGCAGCATATTTTGTCCTTCAGGAGAATTTTCATGGGAATCCAAATTATACTCAAAAGGCAACCTTGACAGCAAAAAAATCAGCCTGAGGGAGGCAAGTGCCTGATCTCAAAGCTAGCCTGCTGCATCCACGTCCACTCTCATGGTATAGTGGATTTACAAAGGGGGGGGGGGAGAGAGGGAGAGAAAGGGAGAGGCAGGCTTCAGTTACCTGTACAGATTCTTCCATTTTGCTCTCCCCTTCCCTAGAATCCATGAGAACCACATCAAATATTCCTCTCTGAAGTCACACCCAGGTTACTTTGCTTACACTTGGAAATTATTACATCTTACAAATCAGCTTTTGTTACAGGTTGTCTCTACGGCATTTTATGTTTGAGTTTTAAAATCATACGTATTTTAATGTTATGTGAGGAATGGATTGAGTTGAGATGCATGGTTGATGGACACCAGTCAAGAGGCTACTGCAGCGGTACAGGCAAGGGAGATGATGGTTAAGCTGTTGGCTATGCAGAGGGAGAGAAGTAGATGGAATCCTTAGAGAGACTGCAGGTAAGGCAGTCAGGACTGGATGAAGGTGGGGGAAAGGGAGGAATCGAGGATGATACCTGGGTTTAGGATGGAGCAGTTTGGTGGTGCTATTTGCTGTATGAACTAAGTATCCTTATCTTTGTTTTTTGTTTTGTATTGTTTTGTTTTGTTCTATGGAAAAAAGAACAGGGGCTCAGAGGTGTTATTTAATTAGGATGACTTGGGCACAAGTTGTGGTACCATTAAGCCCTTAGTAAATGTCACATTTCATTTTCACTGCCTAGTCACACAGCTAGTCTGACTCCAAAGTCTATACTGAAGCCAGCGCTTCTCAAACTCTAATGGGCTTACAAATCACCTGGATATCTTGTTAAAAAGCAGATTCTGATTCAGCACATCTAAAGCGGGGCTTTAGGTTCTTTATTTCTCACAAGGTTCCAAGTGATGGCAATACTGCTGGTCCACAAACCGTGCTTTGAGCAACAGGGAACTAGAACACGTACATGATCATGGGACTGTCATAACACTTTAATAATAGTAATGATGTCACTTTGGCAGCAGTTAACAGCTGAACGGTATGCCTCACACTTATAGTGTGCCCGTATCGTATGACCAGTAGCCATCTGCGTTTGTCTTTGGGGCTTCCATTCTAAACTGGTAACGGAAACAGTTGGGATGGTTCTTGGAATGGAAGAGGTAGGGTATGAAGCTCTGACATGGTAAGAGACTAGGATACCCCAAACAGGCACTGAGTAATTTGTTTTAATTTTGCATATCCAAAGTCAGGCCTTTTCACCTTTTTGGTGAAATTCAAATACTCAGACAAGAATGAACCTTCACCAGAACTAAAAGAATACTATAGGGAAGGGGGAAAGCATTGTTAAATAGGTATGATCGATAGCCTGAGAAATTAGATTGGGTTTTTATGCCCCATCAATCCTCCTCAGATACCCAAACATTACTATATTAATGGAAAATAAAAAACTAAAGTTGTCCGTGTTCTCCCTTAACCTAGCTCAGTTACAGCTCAGCTGTAAAGACATATTTACCTCCCAGTACCCTGCTGTAATCCTCAGAAGTATGGTTGAATTTGATGGAGGGAACAGAAGCATGGAAGGCTAGAGCTTCGCTATTTCTTCAGAAATAAAAGAAATAAAGCCATCTTGTGCAGCCTTCCAAAAAAAAAGAAAAAAAGAATGAACCTTCATCTTCTAAGAAGAAACAGAATAGTTTTCTGTGGAGCAGGGGCTACCAGAACTTTTCTGGGCATTCCATCAGAGACCTGGGGCAGCCTTGCATAGAATGCCCTTGAAATGTAAGTGACGGAACCACATTTGACATTCTTTAACACACAAAGACTCACCCCTCTTTAAGAAGCTATGTCCAGTAGCTGACAGAACATAAAGAGCTAAAGAAGTTATCTCAGGCTGTCAGAAAATATTCAACTACATTAGTACAGGATCGGTTCGCTTGCTCAACAATTTAATCCAGGATGCCGTTGACAGATTTCTTAAGCGGCTCCATCAAACTGGATGCAAACTGACAGCATTTTTAAGAACTAAGCCCACATTTTTGTCAAAGAAAAACATTTTAAGCTGATTTCTCTGGGGGGGGCGCCAAGCTGTAAAATAGCTTCCATGGGCTGTCAGAGGAATCATAGTGAGTTAGCATCAGAAGTGATTTTTTTTTTTATTAACATCTTTATTGAAGTATAATTGCCTTACAATGGTGTGTTAGCTTCTGCTTTATAACAAAGTGAATCAGTTATACATATAAAATATGTTCCCATTTCTCTTCCCTCTTGCATCTCCCTCCCTCCCACCCTCCCCATCCCACCCCTCTAGGTGGTCACAAAGCACCGAGCTGATCTCCCTGTGCTATGCGGCTGCTTCCCACTAGTTATCTATTTTACATTTGGTAGTGTATATATGTCCATGACACTCTCTTACCCTGTCACATCTCACCCCACCCCCTCCCCATATCCTCAAGTCCATTCTCTAGTAGGTCTGTGTCTTTATTCCCGTCTTGCCACTACGTTCTTCATGGCCTTTTTTTTTTTTTCCCTTATATTCCATATATATGTGTTAGCATACTGTATTTGTTTTTCTCTTTCTGACTTACTTCACTCTGTATGACAGACTCTAACTCCATCCACCTCATTACAAATACCTCCATTTCATTTCTTTTTATGGCTGAGTAATATTCCATTGTATATATGTGCCACATCTTCTTTATCCATTCATCTGTCGATGGACATTTAGGTTGCTTCCATGTCCTGGCTATTGTAAATAGAGCTGCAATGAACATTTTGGTACATGACTCTTTTTGACCTATGGTTTTCTCAGGGTATATGCCCAGTAGTGGGATTGCTGGGTCGTATGGTAGTTCTATTTGTAGTTTTTTAAGGAACCTCCATACTGTTCTCTATAGTGGCTGTATCAATTTACATTCCCACCAACAGTGCAAGAGGGTTCCCTTTCCTCCACACCCTCTCCAGCATTTATTGTTTCTAGATTTTTTGATGATGGCCATTCTGACCGGTGTGAGATGATATCTCATTGTAGTTTTGATTTGCATTTCTCTAATGATTAATGATGTTGAGCATTCTTTCATGTGTCTGTAGGCCATCTGTATATCTTCTTTGGAGAAATGTCTATTTAGGTCTTCGGCCCATTTTTGGATTGGGTTGTTCGTTTTTTTGTTATTGAGCTGCATGAGCTGCTTGTAAATCTTGGAGATTAATCCTTTGTCAGTTGCTTCATTTGCAAATATTTTCTCCCATTCTGATGGTTGTCTTTTGGTCTTGTCAAACTCTTAGAGGAAAACATAGGCAGAACACTCTATGACATACATCACAACAAGATTCTTTTTGACCCAGCTCCCAGAGAAATGGAAATAAGAACACAAATAAACAAATGGGACCTAAAGAAACTTACAAGCTTTTGCACAGCAAAGGAAACCATAAACAAGACCAAAAGACAACCATCAGAAGTGATTTTGATCACCAAACTTTAGGGTTGGAAAAAACGTAGAATCCATAGAAGTAACAGAACCTCAGAGCTGGTAGGAACTAAGCATAACCTCTCATGATGCAATTGAGAAATACGCGGCTCGGAGAGGTGAAATGACTTGCAGTAAGTCATACAACCAGTGACTGACCATCCTTAATATAGCTTCTTGTCACTACTGATGGTGCAAAATAATCATACTGTTAAACTCTAAGAATTACAATTTTTCAGGGCCCCCATTTCCATGGAGAGATTTATTAAAGCACTTTGGGGTACAGGGAAAAAATGGGATCCCCACGGCCAGATGGAAGGCTTTGATTGCCTTCTGTCCTTGATAAATAGCAATACAACAAGATTTAGAAGCATTCCATGTTTCCCAAATAGGAGCCTCTTGACATTATCTCCTCCTTCACAGGAGAATTTAAAGCAGATGAAGAAATATCTTTTTTCTTCTGGAGGTTAACGTGACCTCAAAGACGCTCACGGGAAAGAAGGGAAGATGGTCCTTGCTTGATAAGAGCTCCTACCTGAGCGTTCTGTAGGGATGGCAAAGGTGCGTTCCACATGTTAATTATAGCAAAATTTATTTAGTTTCTCTGCCTTTGATTTTCTCTGCTTTTAGTTCTATTTTTTTCCTCTCTAAATTCTATAAGAAAATTTCTATAGAAAAATAATGAGTCCTCTTTTACATGACCTAAGGGAAGTAGGATATCAGTTCATACTTAGGCTGCAGCAGCCAGGAACCTTACTTGCAGGATTAAAGTGCGGTCCCCAGCAGGGCACCCAAGGCCATTAATGATCAGGTTCCTGCTCTGCTGACACCCGCCTACTGTTTAGCCAGGGGGAACCCTATTTCTTCTCAAAATGCATCTTCCTTTTCCATAACTCTGTGTCTTTACACCTGCTCTTCAATCTACCTGGAATATCCACGCCCCCCTCCCTTCTACCATGTGAGCATTTTCTCATCCAATTAGACCAGGTCAGCGGTCTCCTCATCTGTGAAGTCCTCGGCAGGGTCTCTGGTCAGAAGCAGTAGCTCTGTCTTCGTGCTATTTATAGCACTCTGCTCTTAACCGCAGTGTCTTCTAATTACTCATTTACATGTGTGTCTCTCCGCAGGGACAGGCAAGCCTGGGTTGCTTATTTGAGTGACCTGGTGAGCTCCAGAAAATCTATCAATACCGCTGTCCTGGCCTCACCCCTAGAGATTCTGACTCAAAAGGTCTAGGGTGGGGCACTGGTATTTATGCTGAAACTCCCGCAGGTGACTCACGTGTGCAGCCAGTGTTGAGAGAATACTGTGATGAGAAGGTGGGCTCTTTGCAGAGACTATGCTTATTTGTCTTTTTCATGATCCTTCCTAAGAGCCCAGCACAGTGCCTGGCATGGAGACTTGTGCAAACCTAGAAAGAGAAGCCAGTCCAAGTAGGCGCCTCTCAATATATGACGGCTGATCTGTTGAATGATCTACGTCCTCAAAAGGGATTTAAATCCAGTGGGGGAAGACAAGTACACGAGCATCAAAAAGAAGAAAATGTGACCAACTTTCATGTTTTCAGTGGATCTGATTGATGTCCAAATATACTATTTTAAAAACAGACCTACAAAATAGAGTTACAGATGTAGAAAACAAACTTATGCTTACCAGGGGGTAAGGTGGGGAGGGATAAATTGGGAGATTGGGATTGACATATACACATTGCTATATATAAAATAGATAACTAACAAGGACCTACTGTACAGCACAGGGAACTCTACTCAATACTCTGTAATGGCCTACATGGGAAAAGAATCTAAAAAGAGAGTGGATATATGTATATGTATAACTGAATCATTTTGCTGTACACCTGAAACTAACACAACATTGTAAATCAACTCTACTCCAATAAAAATTTTTTAAAAAACCTACAAGGAAGCTGCCTAGAGAATCATGTGTTAGCTACGAAGGAGGGCAGAAGTGGGAGGAGGTGGGCTCGAGGTGTGTTAAGTTGGGGGTGGCGTCCTGATAGGTAACAAAGGGCTTTGGCAGGGCTGTGTAGAGTAGCATGAACGAATGCCAGAGCCGTGCTGACTGGGTCCAACTCCCAGCCCTGTCACTTGCAAGTTCTGCGATCTTGTTCAAAGTACTTCACCTGTCTGCTCTCATTTTTCCCATCTGCAAAATGGGATGCTGATGTTATTATTGGTATCCGGCTTGCTAGGATTATCATGATGAGTCAATAAGTTAATATATATGGGGCACCTAAAACAATGGTGCATAGTAAGCTCCCAATGGACATCAGCTCTTTTACAATTATGATGATGATGATTAGTATTATTATTATTATTCCTAGGGGAGGTGGAGGCTTTGCTGGAGCAGGGAGCTGAT
The DNA here is from genome assembly GCF_965194825.1 of Balaenoptera physalus. Lineage (NCBI taxonomy): Eukaryota > Metazoa > Chordata > Mammalia > Artiodactyla > Balaenopteridae > Balaenoptera > Balaenoptera physalus. The sequence goes on from NC_138903.1 coordinate 12,135,591, forward strand.
AGAGTGAAGCCAATCACCTAGCACAGAAGTAGATAAATGCAGTCTTCATGTTGTCCTCTGTTCTCTGTTTGTCCAGTACCTTTGATCTAATGTGTCAGAGGAAGCTGCTGCCTTTTATCTTTAAAGTATAAATGAAAAAGTGTTTGGGAGATGACTTGGGGCACCTTGTCCATTCAACTAGAGAATGACCAATGATGGCACTCAGCTTTTCCAAAAAAGCCTCAAGCGCATCGTTTAAGCACAATTGGCTTGGGGCCTTTGGCCCAAAATATCATGGCTTCCCTGCAGTCCTGCTGGGGGCAATTTCAGGTCATATATATATATATATATATATTTTTTTTTTTTTCTATCAATTGTTTTTCTTAGGCAACGCTGAGCACATATCACATATTTCTGTTAAAGTCATTTCCTTCAGAAATGATATTGATTCACAGAAAATATATTTTATGACATCCTTCTTAGACTTCTTATGAGACCCTCAAGGAGAATTAACCCTTTGGCCACCACCTGTTCTACCTAAGGGAGAGTACAGCCATCACCTACGTGTCAGACAGAAATCATGATCCCTCTGGGTTCCATCTCAACTTAAAAACCAAATTTCCAATGGATGTGCCTGATTGAATTCATTAGGAACGCCAAATTATTTTATACATTTTGATATTTTGGGCTAGGTGTACCTCCGAATGTGAATGTATTTGGAGATAGGCCTTTTCACGAGGTGATTCAGTTCAAATGAGGCCGTTAGAGTGGGTCCTGATCCCATCTGACTGGTGTCCTTAAAAGAAGAAGAGATGAGGACACACAGAGAGACACATCAGGGATGCACACCCTCAGAGGCACCCAGGGGCCGGCCACCTGTAGGCCAAGGAGAGCGGCCTCAGAAGAAACCAACTCTGACAGCACCCTGACCTGGGATTTCCAGCCTCCAGAACCATGAGAAAATAAATGTCTGTGGTTTAAGCCACTGAGTCTGTGGAATTTTGCTATGACAGCCCTAGTGAACTAGTACACGTCCCTTCTCCCATCTCTGATCCCAAGGTACAGTACTATTCTGGTCTGTTCTTTCTCTTTCTGGATGGATGTGGCTGGCTATGGCATAATGGCTCTGGGTGGCCCCGCCTCAGGTGTGCAAAAGGTCATATTCAGGGCAATCGTAGCCTCCTACAGGGGCTGAGCTCTCAGGTAATGGCACCCTCTCTTCTAACCCTGCCCTCTTGCCCTGCCCCCCAGAGCAGGGCAGGGTCTTTGCCATGACTATTCAATCAGAATTGAGAGCTTATTTCTTATCGGTTCACTTCCTGTAAAATCCACTTGAGAGACCTAGGGCTGTAATCACTGTGGCTTAACTGCTTTATCTTGCTTAAGAAGACACATTTTAGCAATGCTGGAAAATAAATCATTTTTGTGGCCCCATTATGCTGACGAATATGACATAATCTCAAATGAATTTATTCAAAAGAGTACATTCCCAACCCAAGTATATTCAGCATGTTTGCAGTTGTCCTGTATCCAATGTGAGATCATCAAAGCATCTGTTATGACTTTTCCACAATTCCTAAAGCTAAATAAGCAACATATTCTTGAGAAGAGCCCTCATATATTAGCTGACGCTTGTTTTCCTTTCTTAAATGTCCACGGAGAAATAATTTAGAATAATAATGATTATAATAACAACATTTAGAATGATAGATAACAATTATTGAACATTTCCATGCGTGAGGCATTGTGCTATGCACTTAACCGTGTATTACCTCATTCATTAATTTTTAATTTTAGGAATTAGTTGCTATTAATATCTCCATTTTGCAGATGAGAAAATGGAAAGAAATACAGAGAGGTTACCAAAACTGTCTTACTATAGAACTTTATGGAATAAAAGACCAAACTTAAATAGCATTTTATCTCTTGTCCATGTCACCATCAGTTTTGAATATGTTTTACTTTTAATAACAAAAAAATGCTTTAAAAAATCTGTACACATCTGGGGAACAGTGTGATACAATGAGGGAAAAAACACAGTCTTTGGAATCAGACAAGGTTGGCTTAAAATATTAGCTCTGCTCTTGACTAACTCTATGACCTTGGAACAATTCCTGAACTTAGCCAAGCATCAGTGGATTCAACTATAGATGGGGTTCATATTACACCCCTCGCAGTATGCAAGTCTTTGTGTGGACATATATATTCACTTCTCTTGGGTAGATACTTAGGAGTGAAATTGCTGGGGCGTATGCTAAATTTATTTATCTACTTTTAAAAATTTATTTATTTATTTATTTATTTTATTTATTTGGCTGCGTTGGGTCTTTGTTGCTGTGCGCGGGCTTTCTCCAGTTGCGGTGAGCAGGGGTTACTCTTCATTGTGGTGTGCGGGCTTCTCATTGCGGTGGTTTCTCTTGTTGTGGAGCACGGGCTCTAGGCGTGCGGGCTCAGTAGTTGTGGCACGTGGGCTCAGTAGTTGTGGCACATGGGCTTAGTTGCTCCACAGCATGTGGGATCATCCCATACCAGGGCTCGAACCTGTGTCCCCTGCATTGGCAGGTGGATTCTTAGCCACTGCGCCACCAGGGAAGTCCAGTATGGTAAAGTTATGCTTAACCATTTAAGATACTACAAAACTGTTTTCCAAAATGGCAGTATTATTCTACATTCTTATCAGCAATGTATGAGAGTTCCTGTTTCTTCACACTTGTTATTGTCTGTTGTATTGATTATAGCCGTTCTAGCCATTGTAGAAGGTGTGAAATGGTATCTCATTTTGGTTTGAACTTGCACTTCCCTAGTGACTAATAATGTGGAACATTTTTCATGTGTTTAGTATCCGTTTGTATATCTTCTTTGATAAAATGTTTATTCAAATCTTTTGGCCGTGTTTTAATTGGGTTGTTTATTTCATTCTTTAGTTGTAAGAGTTCTTTGTAGATTCTGGATAAAAGTCTGTTGGAATTCTTTTACATTGATTCTGAATTTTCCAATATCAAGTGTACCACACTATACAGGATACCTAATAAATAATTGACAAGAATGATTCTGATGTTGCTATTCAACTCACTTTAGTTCAACAGATTTTCATTGAGTAATGACTATGTGCTAAGCATATACTACTGGGCGTTGGAGATTCTGTAGAGAACGTGACAGACAAAATCTCTGCTCGCAGCGAAGTGAGGAGCAATCATTAATGGTCAAATGGCTATGGGATGGAAAAGGCTGGAATTCGGGCCAGGCAGTCTCCTTTGAGGCTTGGGTTCTCAGACTCTCTATACAGCCCAGGCACAAGTATAGTCGAAAGTACTTGAACTTCTGTTCAAGAATCTGATTCCCTGGCCATCATTAAAAAGTCTACAAATAATAATACACTGTTGGTGGAAATGTAAGCTGGTGCAGCCACTATGGAGAACAGTATGGACTAGTATGGACTTTCCTTAAAAAACTAAAAATAGAATTACCATAGGATCCAGCAATCCCACTCCTGGGCATATATCTGGACAAAACTATAATTTGAAAAGACACATGCACCCCAATGTTCATAGAAGCACTATTTACAATAGCCAAGACATGGAAACAACCTAAATGTCCATCGACAGAGGAATGGATACAGGAGATGTGGTATATATACATAATGGAATACTACTCAGCTGTAAAAAAGAATGAAATAATGCCATTTGCAGCAACATGGATAGACCTAGAGATTATCATACTAAGTGAAGTCAGTCAGAAAGAGAAAGATAAATACCATATGATATTACTTACATGTGGAATCTAAAATACGACACAAATGAACTTTTATGAAACAGAAACAGACTCACAGAGAACAGACTTGTGGTTGCCAAAGGGGAGAGGGGAATGGGAGAGGGAAGGACTGGGAGTTTGGGGTTAGCAGATGCAAACTATTATATATAGGATGGATAAACAACAAGGTACTACTGGATAGCACAGGGAACTATAATCAATATCCTGTGATAAACCATAATGGAAAAGAATATATATATGTATAACTGAATCACTTTGCTGTGTGGCAGAAATTAACACAACATTGTAAATCAACTATACTTTAATAAAATTTTTTAAAAATCTGATTCCCAGTGTGACTCAGATCTTTTGGATCACCATCTGGTACCATGGAAATCTCAAATTCCAGGAGTCATCTATATTTAAAAGTGAAAACTGGCATGGATTAAAGCTTTATTTATTTGGGTTAATCCTATAGATAGACTATTCCCATACATGCCATGTGTATGTAACCCTGTATTTTTCTCTAAAGGCTTAACCTCCACCAGAAACTTACTAGCTGGGTCATAGTTCAGCTCTCTCTTTCTCTGACACAACACTCTCTTTTTCTCTTTTTCCATACTGTTGGCCTAAGAAACCCCCATTCAGAAGTTCTGGGGACCAATCTCACCAGATTTATAGGTAGGGAACTTTGTTCCATATCTTTAGAAATCAGACTACTGAAAGATCAACAGAGTCAGCTCTTTGCGTTGATGTCAAGACAGTTTTCTCTCGAGATGGCAGGGGTCGGTAAACCTTTGATTACATTGTCTCCCCAGCTTACCCTTCTATTAGTAGTGGCCTCAGCAGCCATCTCTGGTGACGGTGGTTTCCTGCATCTCTGTTCACAGTAGCTTCCCGGAACAGAGGTGTTCCTGGTGGGGCAGCTTTCCCTCTGGCAGCTCCAAACTGCTCCTCTTGGCTCTGGAATTCTACCCTCCAGGACCATTTCTGGCAACTCTAAGTATCTCCACGGAAAGTTCTCTGTTGAGCCTTCTGCTTTTTCAAAATGTGCTTTACCTAGAGCTGTTTTTTAGGATGAGAGCTGGCTGTCACATCCCAGGTGACCACAATCGGAGCTGCTCCCTCTGGCTATGCTGTGATCTTTCTGCTTTTTTCCTGCTCAAGGCCTCCTGGGACGGTATAGACAGGCAGGGAGGCCGTATCCTCATGGAGTTGAGAGCACAGAATTTGGTATCAGGCAGACCTGGCACATTATAAGAACTCAGTAAGTACTAGCTGCTATGATATTATTCGATGCTGAATAAATATTGCTTGAATAACTAAACTATGGAAGGGACTTGCAAACAGCACTGCATTCTTTACACTGGCTTCAAGGACATCCGAGGAAATTGGTAAAAGAAACAACTGCTTGCTCTTTCCAGAACACTGCCATGTCTTTACTCACACGTCTTGCTCCCTCCTCCACTGGGGGAACCATGCCGCTTGCAGAGCTAGCTCAAACGTCATATCATGTGTGACACAGGCCCACAGCTTTCCCCCATGTGTATACATCTCATATTGCTCTTCCGATATTGCATTATATCAATTGCTTGCCTGTCTTCTTTGCCAGACTTAGAATGCTGGAGAGACAGGATTTGACCTTATTTACCTAAATATTTCACTTCAATATGTACTCAGTCTAAAAAGTTATCTATGAGATATTTTACTTTTTGTGGGGGGGTATTATGCTTTCAAAATCCTGTATTTTACATTTCTAGCACATCTCAGTTTGAATTAGCCACATCTCAAGTACTTAATAGCTACATATAGCTAATAGACACTGGATTTGGCCAGCACAGTTCTAAATGCTCCATCTCCTATATTCTCATAGTACTTTATGCATATCTCAATTATAGAACTTAACACAGACTACGTATATTATCAATTATCTGCTCATGTGTCCGTTTCCTATGAACATGTCTAGGGTGAGGATTTTGTCTTATTTATCTTTGCATCCCCATTCCCTGATGTACAGCTTACATCATATATTATTTCTCAATAAATAATTATCCAACGGAATATGACAGCTATCATTTATTAAGCAATTACTAGGTACCCGGGACTTTATACTGGATATTTCATTTAATCACTACAAAACCCTGAATGGTCAGTAGTCATCCCCAGTTTGCAGATAATACAATGGAGACTCAGAGAGTTTAAGTAACTTCCTGGAAGTTAGAAAGTTACAAGTAGCAGAGCTGGGATTGAACCCTTCTGGCTCTAAAATTGCAACATGACTCTCATCAATGCATGTGGGTTCTATCCCAGCTTCATTCTAACTGGATGACCTTCGGCATGACATTGAATCCCTTGAGCCTTGGGGTCCTATTTGTAAAATGAAGGAACCGCAATAACTAATGTCTAGGGTCTCTTTTAGTTTAGGATGCTTCCATTATAACTTTTTACATATAATTGAGTCAATTTTTCTTAACATCTAAATTGTTTTCCAGAGACTAAAATATCTCCTAAATTAGGTAGACTTATGTCACTTGGTTACTTCCAAGGAGTGATTATATATTCACCTGATATTATTGTAAGAAATGTGAACAAAAATTAAATTTATAAGTGGAATTATTTTTCTTTTCTATCCTGCACGAGAAAGTAAAGGTTGTTTTATTGGCATTCTTTACTTGATCCTAATTCTTTAACATTGGTTTCCCCATTTAATTTAAATTTGAAGAACTTTAATGAACTCTGTGAGGCTTTGCCTAAGTTTAACAAGGAAAGCATTCATTTTCCCCTGAATATTCTCTCCCTAAGTCTCACAATATTCCCTTTACTATTTAACACTTATCAAGAAGGCTCAGGGGCAATAAAGAAGGCCTTTACACTGAAATAAAATCAAGTGGGAATGTCTTCCATATTAATTTCCTCTTTGGACTAAGACATCTCAAAGGCCCTTCTAGTTTTAACTTCACATGACTTTTTCCTACAAATTGTGTAATAATGGCTTTACATACTCAAGGCTTTCTGAAAGTGGAACTCATGGGCAGTTAATGATGAATGTAATTGCACTCTATATTTCTCGAGCAGAGGTGGGCAAACTTAGCCTGTGGGCAAAATCCAACCTGCTGCTGGTGCTTGTAAATAAAACTTTATTGGCACACAGATATGCCCAGTTGTTTATGTATTGTCTATGGCTATTTTCAGGCTACATATGGCTGGTAAAGTTGAAAATATTTATTATCTGGTCCTTTACAGAAAAAATTTGTTGACCTGTGTTTACAGCACATTGCTTTGGTCTGCTAAATATCTGTGGGAAAAGCCTCCATCATGAGGTACATCAAGATTCTGAAGTGACCTATTTCTTGGAAGGAGTTCACAAAAAACCCAGCTGGAATCCATGTCTGGCAGAAGTCTGAGAAGAAGAAAGAGCAAGTCATCTCTAGATTTACTTTGCTGGATGATAGCTACCTCATGCTAGTTGAGATGCAGGTGGGAAAAACTGTGCTACAGTTGTTAGGAGGCATTCAATTCTAGAACTTTCTACTTATCATTTCTGTGGCATTACTAGGTAAGGGAAATAATTTTTATCTGCCTCTTTACCTTTAATTATAATATCTGACCGATGATAGTGCAAAGCTCCTGGGCTGTACAAATCTTAAATGAATTAATACACATAAAGGGCTTAGAAGAGAGCCTGGCACTCAAAGGACATTAGCCATTATTAGGTAGCTATTTCAAAGGAAGCAAAGCATACCAGGAAAAAAACTTCTCCCTGAAGTTACTCTAGATTTCAATTTAGAAGATGAACTAAAGCAGTCTCCATCAAGACTACATTTATTTTCTTTGTCATGTAGAATCCTGTGGTGATATCACACAAGAAAAAAATTTATATGAGAGAAAATTAATTATATTTGGCAGGGACTCTATTTGTTTATTATTAAAACATCTTCTGATGATGCTCTAGCTGCCACAACCAGAGGGAAGTAATGCACAAACCAAAGCGAATCAGCAAATTTGAACGTTATTTTCTGCACACGATATATTAGGGAGCGTATGTTGTTTGACAGATACATCATCCTGTAGAACAAAATGAAACTATAAAATGGGGGAGAACATTGCTATTTACTCTAAGTGTCACCAGGGCTAGTTATCATTTTGGCTTGAAGGAAACAGCAGCTGCTCTTAGTGTCCACGTCCCCTCAGCACTGATGTATGCTCAAGACAGCTTGACTTTCAACTGCCAGCACCTGTGATCTTTCAAGGATCTCTCTGGCCACCGAATCCCTTCTGTCTACCCACATGCAGTAGTCCAGGCATGCCAGAGAATTAACATCCTCTGAGTGCAGCCCTCATCCAATATCTAATGGGAATTGGTGGATAGATACCCCAGCTCTCTCGCCCTTTGGATGTGAGATTTCTGAGGTGTGTGTTTTATACTGGCGCCCAGAGCTCCCCAGTGGGATTAAGCTCCAGTTTTCCAAAGTAGTAACTTGCTTCACCATAATCCCTTTCTTGGCTTTCTCCCCTGTCCCATCTCACTTCCCTCTCCCCTTCAAATGTTCCCTGAAACTACCTCCCAAATATACTTCTTGTATTTGAGGCCTTATTTCAGAGTTGGCTTCTGGAGAAACTGATGTGAAACAGGTGAGAGGCTGTTGTACACTTTTTAACTGCATCTCATTGCTGTATTTCCCTTTATTATTCACAGGAGAACTCATAAGCACATAACTGAATTGGTTAACTATATAATGACCAGCCATTTTTTTACTATGAAAACAATTGATTTCCATACAACAATCAATTGAATCCATTCTCAGACACAAGTGTGAAGGGTACGGTATGGTGGATATAAAGTTTCGTCTCACTTAGAAAAAGACTTTAAAAGATCTTAAACCTTTTCCTAAGCTCAGAAAGCGAATCACAGAGCTGTTGAGGTGTGCATAGAAATATATTTGCTCCAGTATCCAAACCTATTTACTTCTATAAAATTTATCCAAACTTTCTATGTTGGCTATTATCAGTTTGTTTTCATTTTGGAGACAACAAAAACAACTACATATGTAGAGCTGTAGAAAGGATATTGAACAGGGATTCTTAATTCTCAGTCTGTTGATAGCAATGGTTCACAGCTGGGCTTCAGGGAATCAGTGAAATCTCTGGAATTGCCTGTAAAATGTGACCATGCATATTTTTTCTGAAGAAAGTTTCCTGAGCTTGCATTGGATTCTCAAAGGTGTCTATGACGCAAAATACACTGCGGAAGGCAACCACATTAGAGATACCAGAATTGATTTGCAAGTGCCTTTAGATGCATCCTCCAGGAAATCTTTGGCAATATAAAAACATAAAAATTAAAGACTGGTTCTGATCATGGCAGAATTATGGCTACTGGACTTATCTTCCTATCATAAACAACTATCAGACTGGACAAAATACATGAAGCAACTGGTTTGAAGCAGTAGACAAAACAGGATTTTGATCTTTGAGAGAAGGAGATACATGAAGTAAGCTTCATATTTGGTCTGCTTTTTGCTTGAGTAAACTTTCCAAACTACAGCAGGGAAGTAACCCAAACAGAGAATAGCAGTCTTGTTGAGCTCAGGAAACAGAGCTCATATATCCAAATTGCTAAATTGGCTGGAATTTACTGGATAGAGGGACCTGAGCAGAAAAGGAGTTCCAGAAATCTGTATAGGTGACCCCTTTGGTCAAATACAAACTGCACAGCATAGGGCAAGACTACGAGATTTAGCAGAGAACAGCTGCTGGGAATGTGGCAGATGACAGAGACATAGGAGAAAACAACAGAAGAATGTCTTTGTGATGATGGAGTAGACAAAGATTTCTCAGACAGGACACAGAAAACACTAACCATAAAAGAAAAAAATTGATAAACTGAACTTCATCAAAGTTAAAAACTTCTGCTTCTCAAAGACAATATTTAGAAAATGAACAGACAAGCTACAGACGGGGAAAACATACTTACCAAACACATACCAGAAAGAAAACTAACATCCAAGATCTAGAATGAGCTCTTATAACTCAAAAATAAATAAACAAACAATGAAAGAAAATGAATAAAAATAAAAATGGAAACAATTCACAAAAGAAGTTATAAAATTGGCCGATATGCACACGAGAACTTGATCAACATCTTTCGTCATAAGGAAAATACAAATTACATCCACGTTAAGATTCTACTACACACTCATGAACATTTGAAGAGGGTGCCGAGCAACCCTGAACTTGCATAGGGTGTTCGTGGGAAAGTAAAATAATATGACGACTTTACAAAACTGTCTGGCAGTTTCTTATAAAGTAAAACGTACACCTACTGTATGACCCAGCAATCCCACTCCTAGATATCTATTCAAAAGGAATGAAAACATGTTCACAGAATGACTTGTTCAAGAATGTTCATAGCAGCTCTATTCATTATAGCCTTAAACTGGAAACAACCAAATTTTCATCAACAAGAGAAGGGACAAAACAAGCTGTCTTGTATTTGTACAGTAGACTACTAATCAGGCATAAAGAGGAATGAATCCCTTATACACACAACATGGATGAATATCAAAAGCGTCATGTTGTGTTACAGAGCCAGATGCAAAAGAAAACATATTGTATCATTCCATTCATATCATGAAGTTCCAGAATTGGCCTAAATAATCTATGACAATATCACTTACAACAGAGGTTGCTTCTGGGGGCCTGTGCTGATTGACTGGGGGGGCACAGGGGAATACTCTGGGGTCATGCTAATGTTCTATATCGTGATAGGTATTTGGGTTGCACAGCTGTATCCATTTATCACAACTCATCAAACCATAGTCCTCAAATTTATTCCACCATATATAAATTATACCTCAGTTGAAAATTAAGAAGAAAAAATTAAAGCTAAGCACATTTCTAGTTTAATTGCATACTTCCCCTGCAGATAATTTTTTTTTCTGTAACAAAGGAATTGAACAGGTAACACCTTGTCTCTGCTTTGTGCAGTTCAGGGCGCTAAGTGTAGGTAGACTCTGAAGATGTTGAGACACAGTTTTTGTCCTCAAGTTACTTATATGCTTGCAACCTGGGAAGTGGAGAGTTGAGCAGAGATGATGGAAGGAAAAGAAAAGTAATGCAGCAATATTTCCCTGACAGCTGTGAGCCTAGGCTCCGCTACAGCCGGAACTCTGTTTGACTGTAGAGAGTATTAATTAGGTTTAGCTTTTTACCAGCTTAGCACTGAAAGGGCCATACTGATTAACGGGACTAATTAGGCCAGCCCCAAGGGCAATATCTGCATGTAAATATAATAGGATTATTCTTTATGCCTCTCTAGCATGTCACCTTATATTACTATTGTGAAATGTTTGGGGCATTTAACCTAATTACTTGTCTAGACTTGTCTTCAAGATAGACAGGCTTTCCAGATTTTATTGTTATTCTTATCAAAAGCAGAAAAATCAGATTCAGTCCAGGTAGGGGCAAATGCAAAAGGGAAAAAAAATTCCTGTAATCTGGTCTGAAAAGAACCCAGGGAACGTGTCATATGTGCCAATGTTAGAAATCCAAAGCCTGTCAGGAGTGTTCACAAAGTAATGCCTTTCAATTCCCACTATTCTGAAATCTTCTGCCATTTTTCTCAAAATTTCTAGTAAACAAAGTCCCTAAATTTCTGTGATGCAAATGGTTTATAACAAGCTTTTAGATCCCATAAATAAACGTCATCAAAATTCCATGTAGAATACCTTACACATCCTACCCTGAGGTTTCAATTGCTTTACTAACCAGAAGTTGAGAAAGACTTTCTCTCTGTTGGTGGTGGACCCCCAGAGTGATACAGATGTAAGTACAGGGGTGAGTGGAGACGGGTGAGAAGAAATGCAATGAAAATATGACAATATTGATAGCAATATGAGTATAAACATTACTTTTAAAATCTTTTTATTGCAAAATGAAATACATATACAGAAAACCACAAAAAACAAATATGCATCTTAGTGCATTATTATAAGGTAAACATGATTCTAACTACTAACCAGATCAAGAAATAGAACTTTGCCAGTCACCCTCTGAAATTCCACCTCAAAATTCTCTTTCCCCTCAAAAGTAACCACCATCTTTACTTTTTATAATAATCCTTCTTTGTATATATATGTGGTTTTATTATCCAATTGGTTGTATCTAGAAACTATAGCTTAGTCTTGCCTATTAAAAAATTGATAGGTAAAGTTTCAGGATACAAGATTAATATATAGAAATCTGTTGCTTTTCTATATGCTAATAATGAACTATCAGAAAGTAAGAAAACAGTCCTGTTTAAAATTGCATCAAAAAGAATAAAACAGCTAGGAGTAAACTTAACCAAGGTGGTGAAAGACCTATACTCTGAAAACTATAAAACACTGATGAAGGAAATTGAAGATTATACAAAGAAATGGAAGGATACCCTGTGTTCATGGATTGGCAAAATTAATATTGTTAAAATGTCCATATCACCCAAAGCAGTCTACAGATTTAATGCACTCCCTATCAAAATACCCATAACATTTTTCACCAAACTAGAACAAATAATCCTAAAACTTGTAGGGAACAACAAAAGACCCTGAATAGCCAAAGCAAACCTGAGAAAAAAGAACAAAGCTGGAGGTATCACACTCACTGGTCTCAGAGTACACTATAAAGCTACGGTCATCAAAACAGTACGGTACTGGCACAAAAACAGACATATAGATCAATGAAAGGGAACAGAGAGTCCAGAAATAAACCCACGCACTTATGGACAATTAATCTATGACAAAGGAGGTAAGAATAAACAATGGAGAAAAGAGAGTCTCTTCAGTAAGCAGTGCTGAGAAAACTGGACAACTACAGTAAGTCCCCTACATACGAACCTTCAAGTTGCAAACTTTCAAAGATGTGACCGTGCGTTCACATGTCCAATCAGTTAAGTTAGTTCACGTGTCTGGCATACATTGCCACGTGTGTGCATCCTCTAAAAGTGGTTGTACTTTTGTGTACTTTACTGTAGAGAGTACAGTAGCACAGTATCTTTATTTCAAGCCCAGGATGTCTGGAAGCAAGCGTAAAAGCAGTGGTCATGTAGCTGGTACTGCTAAGAAGTGCCAAGCACCAAGAAAGGACGAAGAGAGACAAGAGGAAGAAGAAGTAACTGAAGAACCGAAGAGATTCACAATGCAGGAAATGGCAAGGGGATTTTCTTTATTTGAGGAGGCACTGTTAGTTTTTGAGGCACAGGATCCAAACGTAGAACTGTACATGAAGGTTGCAGCAGCCATTCAGAATGCAATCCAGTGCTACCGTGTCATCTATGACATGAAGCTACTACCCAGACATCACTGGATTGTTTTTTCAACAGGGTAGATAGAATTGAATCCAGCAAGGAACCAGAACCTGTGCCATAAACGTCAGGCATGAGTGAAATTGCAGCTTGTCCTCCATCTCTTATTGCTGATGATCCTTCAGCTCTAACATCTCCCACCTCCTCTCCCTCCTCCAGTCAGTAATTCTTGCCTGTTCACTTGATGCCAGCCCCTGCATGCCAGCTGTTGTACCGTACTACTGTACTTTTCAACGTACTGTACTGTAAGAGTAAACATGTTTTCTTTATTTTTTTGTGTCTGTTTCTTACGTATTATTTGTGTGAAAAATATTATAAACCTATTACAGCACAGTACTATTTAGCCGATTGTGTTAGCTGGGCACCTAGGCTAACTTTGTTGGAATTACAAACAAACTGGACTTACGAACAAATTGGACTTACGAAGGCACTTTCGGAATGGAACTCGTTTGTATGTAGGGGATTTACTGTACACGTAAAAGAATGAAATTAGTACATTTTCTCACACCACATACAAATATAAACTCAACGTGGATTAAAGATATAAATGTAAGACCAGAAACCATAAACTCCTAGAAAAGAACATAGGCAGAACGCTCTTTGACATAAATCATAGCAATATTTTTTTGGATCTGTCTCCTAAGGCAAAGGAAACAAAAACAAAAATAAGTAAGGCCTAATTAAACTTAAAAGCTTTTGTACAGCAAAACGAACTATTGACAAAACAAAAAGACAACTTACTGAGTGGGAGAAAATATCTGCCAATGATATGACTGATAAGGGGTTAATATCCAAAATATATAAACAACTCATACAACTCAAAATCAAAAAAACAAACAACAGGATTAAAAAATGGGCAAAAGGGACTTCCCTGGTGGCACAGTGGTTAAGAATCCGCCTGCTAATGCAGGGGACACAGGTTTGATCCCTGGTCTGGGAAGATCCCACATGCTGCGGAGCAACTAAGCCCGTGCGCCACAACTACTGAGCTTGCACTCTAGAGCCCACGAGCCACAACTACTGAAGCCCGTGCGCCTAGAGCCCGTGCTCCACAACAAGAGAAGCCACCGCAATGAGAAGCCCATGCACCACAACGAAGAGTAGCCCCTGCTCGTCGCAACTAGAGAAAGCCCACGCACAGCAACAAAGACCCAATGCAGCCAAAAATAAATAAATAAATTTATTTTAAAAAATGGGCAAGAGAACTGTATAGATATTTTCCCAAAGACATACAGATGGCCAACTGGCATATGAAAAGATGCTCAACATTGCTAATCATCAGAGAAATGCAAATCAAACCCACAATGAGATATCACCTTGCACCTGTCAGAATGGCTATCATCAAAAAGTCTACAAATAACAAATGTTAGCAAGGATGTGGAGAAAAGGGAACCCTAGTACACTGTTGGTGGGAATGTAAATTGGTTCAGTCACTATGGAAAACAGTATGGAGGTTCCGCTAAAAACTAAAAATAGAATTACCATATGATCCAGCAGTTCTACTCCTGGGTATATATATCCAAAGAAAACAAAAACACTAATTTGAAAAGATACATACACCCCAATATTCACAGCAGTATTATTTACAATAGCCAAGATATGGAAGCAACCTAAATGTACATCAACAGAAGATATGGTATATATTGAAACATAAAATGGAACATTTCTCAGCCAAAAAAGGAATGAAATTTTGCTATTTGCAACAACATGGATGGACCTGGAGGGTATTACGCTTAGTGAAATAAGGCAGACAGAAAGACAAATACTGTATGTTATCATTTATATGTAGAATCTAAAAAATAAAATGAATGAATATAACAAAAGAGAAACATACTCATATATATAGAGATCAAACTAGTGGTTACCAGTGGAGACAGGGAAGGGGGGAGGGGCAAGATAGGGATAGGGGAATAAGGGGTACAAACCTCTATGTATAAAATAAATAAGCTACAAGGATATATTGTACAGCACAGGGAATATAGCCAATATTTTAAAATAACTAAATGGAGTATAACCTATAAAACTATTGAATCACTACATTGTACACCTGAAACTAATATTGTAAATCAACTATACTTCAATAAAAAATTAAATATGTTTTTAAAGTCTCTTATTTTAAAGGTCCCCCCTCAATCCCCTTCTTCTTTTCCTACAATTTACCTCTTTTGACATATAGAATTTCACACATTCTGGGTTTTGCTGATGGCATATTTGTGGCATGGGTCACTATGTTTTTCCATCCATTATATTTCCTACAAACTGGCATATGGATCCAGAAGTTTGATCAGATTCAGGTTGAGTCCTTTGACAAAGGCAAAGAGGATGGTGTGGTCTTTCTTCAGGAGACACATGGCTTTTCTGTGTTTTCATGATATTAACAGCTACTGTTTCTCAATGGCTAGATCCATTAATTTCAGTGAGGTTGCAAAAAGGTGCTATTCTAATTTGTTATTTATTTTTCATTTATTAATCTGAATACTGTTACGAAGAGATAATTATCATCGACTCTTCGGTTACATAGTGGTAAAGTTCACATAGGAAAGGTAGGATAAATGCTTTATTCTTTTGTGCCTTACATACACGATTTCAAGGCAATGAATTGGCTATCAACCTCATCATTCAAAGGTGACAGATTACTTTTAAAATACTATATGGTCATGGGTTTAAAGATATTTGATGGGTTTCAATTAGTTGCAATTATTATTCTTTTGAAACTCAAATTGTCCCATCTTTGGCTGTGGGAGCTTCCTCAAGTTAGCTCCTAAGTTCTTTTGTCTTGACCCTTATAGTTTTTGATAGCTGTCTCAGTATCTGGTTTAATAAAATATTCCCAAATCATCCTGTACATTTCCATTCTCAGACCTGGAATCATCCAGGTCTCCAGATGGCCCTGGTTTCTTTTACTGGGAAATATTTTAGGACCACAATTGGGTGCCATTGCATTGGGTTGGTAATTGTTTCTAAGCTTCTTCAGTGGACAGAGCTAGGAAGTACATGTATTTATGCAAGTTTTTTTTAAAAGAGAAAAATATTTCATCAAGTCTTACTGATATTTTCATTTCAAATGCAGGAATACATTCTGGTTTTTTGCTTAATCTGTCTTATGTTATATCTTGTCTCCTTTCTTCTACACAGAGAATCTTGGTTCTCAAGGACACAAGAAATTATAGAATAGAATGTCCCATAACTGTTTATTTTCTTTACCCCAGATTTCTTACACAAAAGTCTCAAAATAACAATACTAATACTTGACCACCAAAATAATTGCTAAAAACAGTCTAACAGTCTTTGCCTATGTTTTTCCCTTTGCTCTCCATCCCAATTTTGAATAGTTGAACTATTTGAGCATACAGATGTTATACACAATACTCTCTCCCTTCTAATACTCATTCAGTCTTCACTGTACAATTGACTATACACAAAGGCACACCAGCAGTCCTTATGTCAGTATCCTTCTAGTTATTTTGATTATCTGAAGTTTATTGTTTAGTAGATTTCTCAGGCAGGCTCACAGGGACAATATTCCTTGTTCTTGGCCTTTATAATGGAAAGTCAATTTTGCTGGATATAAAATCCATGCCTCACATCTTTCCTTGAGAATCTTAAATATGTCACTCTCTTTTCTTTT
The DNA here is from genome assembly GCF_965194825.1 of Balaenoptera physalus. Lineage (NCBI taxonomy): Eukaryota > Metazoa > Chordata > Mammalia > Artiodactyla > Balaenopteridae > Balaenoptera > Balaenoptera physalus. The sequence goes on from NC_138903.1 coordinate 12,152,288, forward strand.
TTAAAGCATTGATGTTGAATATATGATAATAAGCTAATTTTTTCATTATAATTCACAGGCTTTTTTTGCTTACATGACCAAAGGATTAAAAAATTTGTTTAAAGTCTAGTAATGTTATTAAAATGTGTTGGTCATTCTGGGTCAAGTATTCTCAGATAAGTGGTGTGCTTTTTCAGCATGTAGTTTCAAAACTTAAAAAAAAATCATTGTAGTAAAGTTTTCTTAAATAATAGTTTGTAGTATTTATTCTGTTTTTGTTTAGTTTTTTTCTTCAGGAATTCCCACTATCCATGTTAAATTTTCTTTCTTCAATATCTGACACTTTCTCTCAAATCCTTTTTATCTCTTTATTCATTTTTGTAAAAAAATTTTCTTCCTATTCACCTTCTGTTTCAACTTAAGGTATTTCATCTTGCATATATTCATCTTGATTTCCTTCTGATTTAGCCTTTATATTTGAAATAAAGTTCTCTTTTATTTAAAATTATTCATTTAATTGTAACATTATTACTGTGTTTTTCTAATTCTGTTCTTTTCATGTGTGTTTTATCTTTTTTCTTAAAGCCCTTTATGTCATTTTGAATTAGAAAGTTTTGACCTGTTCTGTGGGTATATCTTTCTGGCATGATTACATTTTCTGTAGGCATATTATTCTGTAGGCTCCTTATTCCTTTTTTTAATTTTTGTCATGGCATTTCTTTACTTTTTATGGCATTTGGCTTGGATAATTTTTGGTTGCTTATCTTTATATGAAATTAATTGTCTTGAATTTTTTAGGAGAAGGTGGGGTTCATTATAGCTTTCCTAGCTTCACAGAGCTCCCTTGTGTACTGATTCCACATAGTGTTCAAGAACACGGTAGTTTGTTTTTTGAATTTATTTATTTATTTATTTATTTATGGCTGTGTTGGGTCTTCGTTTCTGTGCGAGGGCCTCCTCTAGTTGTGGCGAGCGGGGGCCACTCTTCATCGTGGTGCGCGGGCCTCTCACCATCGTGGCCTCTCTTGTTGCGGAGCACAGGCTCCAGACGCGCAGGCTCAGTAATTGTGGCTCACGGGCCTAGTCGCTCCGCGGCATGTGGGATCTTCCCAGACCAGGGCTCGAACCCGTGTCCCCTGCATCGGCAGGCAGACTCTCAACCACTGCGCCACCAGGGAAGCCCGGTAGTTTGTTTTTTGCAATTTCTTGGTTCTATTCTTCTCCCTCCTTTTATCTGGACCCTGTCTTTCCTGAATCGCTGTGGCCCCCATCCTGCTCAATGTTGATTTCATTCCTAGCAGTTTTTCTAAATTGTGGGACCTTGTCCTGGAAAAGAGCTCTGGTAGGTGAAATTTGAGACTCCATAGGGTCTTAGCTGCTCTAGCCTCTTTTGTGTTATTACCAGTAGTCTTTGTCCTCATTTCCTTTTGGGCAACCCCCTGAAGTCTCAGCTGATGTTCTCAACTCCATCTGTCCTGATTTCAGGGGAACACCTTGGCTACTCTGACATTCTTTAGTCCTCAGACACCAATCTTTCTTCCTACGTTCTCCCATAAGCTGATATCATGCAGATCTCAGAGTTACCAGTGACTTTTCCCCACTCACTTGTATTTTTGGTTTCCTGGGGCTACCTGATCAGTTAGTTTGTTTGAAAATATTGTCTATGAGTTTAAAATTTTTTTTCTAATTATTCTGTCATTTTTATGTGAGAATTTGAAAATATTCAGAAGAGATGTCATTGCCATGATTGCATCTCCCAGCTTTTTCGATTCTTTTAAACATTAACTTCTAAAACGTTTCTCTTGAAGAGTAAAAATGCTTTACATCTTTTGAAAATACTACCAGCAAACATTTTTTTCTGGCGCCTGATAATAAGGCAATTTTACTTTTAGAGCAATATTTATGTCTAGAGTTGATTATACAGTTGAATTTCTGTCATGTTCAACCCACCACATGTGGAAAAGTACAAGCTATATAAGAGGGACTTATGTGACGGCAGATACCAATTACAGATCCACTGGGTCTATTATTTAACAGTAAGACCCAAGCGATGCCTTCAAGTGGAGTCTTTAGGGGTTAAGCTCAGTCTGTAAATGGTTGTGAGGGAGTTGCGGGGCATGTAGCTTAAGAGGGTACTCTCTTACTGTGAATGCTTGAGTATTATGAGCATTCTCACTAAAATTGCTTCCATCTACAAAATTTGGATGAAAATTTACTGAGGTGTTTCAACATTTTTTTTTGGCATTCAGCAGATTGGCTCTCAGGGTTATAAAAGTTGTCTCTTAGGCAAATTCTCTCTTTTGGTAGGGAGAAATAGCACTGAATTTACAGAAAAAGTGCCACCTCAGGCTCACCTCGGTGTGCTATGCAGTTTGCTACTCTCTTTTAGCCCCTGGGTCTTTGTGATTACAGTAATTATTGTATTCATCTCTGCAGCTTTTAAAATTTAAATGAGATGATTTTATTCATTTATTGCAGAACATATGCAGGGAGGTATTAAGAGGTAACTCATTTCCCTTTTATTTCTTGTTTATTCTGAAGGTATGTTAAAAGGGCCTTAGTTGCTTAAAGATTGCCAAGTGGCTGTGCAAATTTACAAAATCCCATGCAGGATGATTTTTTTAAGACATGAAAATCTGAACATGCAGATGTTCAGACTTTGTTTTTGCATTCACAATTCCTATCAGAAGACAAAATTAAAAACCGGACTGTGACTTTAGGGAAATCATATGATATCTTTGGGCTCATTTTTCTTTGTCAATTGATAAGATAGGTTTAGATATTTTTAAAGGTCCCTCTCTTCCACTTGTAATTACCAATGATCTTCTTAAAATCTATTAAAGAGAAAAAATCATAATGTCATTGAATTTCACATTAAGGCTTTAGCCCAGATGCCACTTTGAAGTATTCAACAAATGCCCAAGCTTTGGGATATAAATAGAGTGGGTAGTTGTAGAGAAATCCATTCTGGTTTAAGATATCTGAACTAAGAAATTTAGTCCTACTCATGTTCTCCTTCGAGGACCTTTTAAAAGCTTGTACTCATCTTTCATCTCCTCAAATTTCTTCATGGTGTTCCTTGTTAAACATAACAATTTTGACAGTCAAATTAATCAAATTCGTGTTGTAATTCGTGCTGTCATTTTAAGAAGCTCTTCCCCTTACTTATGTCATCTAGATATATCATCAAGATATGCTCTTACATTATCTTCTATTATCTGATAATTTCAGTTTTTCACACTTGAATATTTCATTAAGCTCGAGCTCCCATTTGTATATGATGCATAGTAGAAATACAGCATTATATTTCTGTATATAATGAGCCAATTTTTCCTGAAGCTGTAGAAAGAGTAGTCTTTCTTTCCTTTATTAATTTGTGTTACACTTTCAGATATTAAGGTTCCATACATTTGTGGGTTTGTCTCTAGATTTTCTATTTGGTTCCATTGGTCTATCTGCTTGTTTGTTTGTTTGTTTTTGCCAATGTCTTACTGTATTTATTACTATGGGATTTATGGATACCTTAAATCTTAGCTAGACTAAGTCCTCCTCTTTGCTCTTCTTTTTCAAAGTTGAATAGCTATTTGTGCACTTTTATTCTTCCACATAAATTTCAAAATACTTTTATCAAGTTCCTAAAAAAATTTCAGCTGTAATTTAGATAGAAATTACGTTGAGGGCTTCCCTGGTGGTGCAGTGGTTAAGAATCCGCCTGCCAATGCAGGAGACACGGGTTCGAGCCCTGGTCTGGGAAGATCCCACGTGCCACGGAGCAACAAAGCCCGTGCGCCACAACTATTGAGCCTGTGCTCTGGAGCCCACGAGCCACAGCTACTGAGCCTATGTGCCACAACTACTGAAGCCCGCGTGCCCTAGAGCCCATGCTCTGCAACAAGAGAAGCCACCGCAATGAGAAGCCTGTGCACCACAACGAAGAGTAGCCCCCGCTCACCGCAACTAGAGAAAGCCCGTGTGCAGCAACGGAGACCCAGCGCAGCCAAAAATAAATAAAATAAATTAATAAAAAGGAAAAAAAGAAATTACGCTGAATTTATAGATTTATTTGGGAAGAACTGACTTCTTCACAATATTAAGTTGACCCAGCCGAGAACATGAAATAGCTCTCTACAAATTCAGATCTTTCACATCATGTAATGTGGTTCAATAATTTCTCCACTGAGGTTTTGTGTATTCATTTTTACATTTTACTGCCATTATGAATGACATATTATTTTTATAATATCCTCTAGTTATTTCTGTTACAGGAAAATATTACTGATTTTTCTAAGTTAATCTTTAATTAGCGGTCTTGCTGAGACCTCATTGTCCCCCCAGCTTTATTCAGGTGTGATTGACAAAAATTATATATATTTAAGGTGTACAACGTGGTACCTTGATATAAGTATACCTTGTGAAATGATTACCATAATCAAGTTAATTTTCATATCCATCACCTCACATACTTTTTTTTTCCCCTAGTGAGAACACTTAAAATCTACTCTCTTCACAAATTTCAAGTATGTATTAGTACTAACTATGGCCACCATCTGTACATTAGATCTCTAGAACTTATTCATCTTATAAATGAAAGTTTATACCCTTTGGTATATATAATGGAATTATATTTCTTTATTCATTCATCTGCTGACAGACACTTAGGTTGTCTCCATACCTTGGCTATTGTGAATAATGCTGCAATGAACATGGGAGTGCAGATATCTCTTTGAGATACTGATTTAATTTTCTTTAGGTATATACACCCAGAAGTGAGATTGTTGGATCATATGGTAGTGCTGTTTTTAATTTTTTGAGGAATCTCCACACTGTTTTCCATAGTGGCTGTACCAATCTACATTCCCACCAATAGTGAACAAGGGTTCCCTTTTCTCCACGTCCGCACCAACACTTGTTATTTCTTGTCTTTTTGATAATAGCCACTTAAACAGGTGTGAGGTGATATCTCTTTGTGGTTTTGATTTGCATTTCCCTGATGATTCGTTCTGTTGAGCATCTCTTCATATATCTGGTGGCCATTTGTATGTCTTCTTTGGAGATATTTCCCTGGGCTTCTAACTTTAGGAGGGTTGATTTAATTCTGGTTTACCTTTACTCATAGAGTGTAGCCCTTTGTTGTCACAATGGCAAAACCTGTAGTATTCATCAGAATCTCCCCTTTTTGGCAGGCCTTGAACTCCAATTTTTGACTAATATCTGCTCAGTTTCACAGCTTTTCAGCCACTACCTTTTGAATTTAACACTGGCCCAAGTAGAAATAAAACCCAAATGCCAAGCTCATTTCTCATGAGTTTTTCTTCTCTCTTCATCCTTAGACTTGTCATTCTTGACTTCATCTGTAGCTCTCCAGCGATTTGAAGACGACATTTAAATATTTGTCCAGTATGCCAGTTGTCCTCAGTGGGAGGGTAGGCCCAAAACAACCTAGTCTATTACTGCTAGAAACAGAACTTGACAAACCACTTTTGATGAACCACACCAGGCAACGCCTCTTGCTGAGAATTCAATAGTAATCTCTTAGACAGCAGCAGCACAAGAATGAGGCAATCTCCTCCAGCCCTGGGGGTCTGTAGATCATGGTTATGGAGGAGTGACCATTAAGGATAGCAGAGTCACCTGCACCTGCTTTATTTAAATATTTTAAAATTTGAAATAATTTCAGATTTGCAGAAAACCTGCAAAGATAGTACAAAGAGTTCCCATATATCCTTCATCCAGCTTCCCCGAATGTTATCATCTAACATAACCATGGGACATTTGTCAAATCTAAGAAATTAACATTGGTTCAATATATTAACTACAGACTTTATTTTACCAGTTTATCCACTAATGTCATTTTTTCCTGTTCTACTATCCAATCCAGGATGCCACATTGTCATATCCTCTGATCTGAGAGAGCTTCTCAGACTTTCATTGTTTTTCATGATTGATGGTTTTGAAGAATATTGGTCATATATTTAGTAGAATGTCCCTCAATTTTGTGTGCATCTGATGTTTTCTCAGAATTAGGATGGGGTTATGGGTTTGGGGGAAAAATATCTCAGAGATAAATTTCCATTCTCACTCTGTCATATCAGGGATACATCATATAACTGTGACTTATTACTGATGATATTTACCTTGATCACTTGGTTAAGGATGTGTCTGCCAGGGCTCTCCACTGTAGAGTTTCTATTTTTCTCTTTCCAACCTACATCTGTTTTCGTTAGCTGTTAACCACAGAAGTACTTCTTTGTTCTCTGGTGTCACCCTCACAGATCCCAGGCAGCCTGGATTTCTCTAGTGGTAGGATGAGCAATGATAGCCTCAGGGTAATGGGAAGAAATGAAAAACAATGGGAGGACTTTAAAGTTGTCCTTCAACCTACCATCTACTGGTCCATTGCTGCAGCTGCTGCCTTCCACTCCAGGAAGCTGCCTTCTCATTACTTCACTCATTTACGACAGACTTGCCCTCATCCCATCAGCGCATCTTAAGGTTTTATAATTTTACTTCTTCAGTTCATGGTTTTCTCTTACTTTTGTTGGAGGTGGTTTGTCAACTTGTCAGAAACCAGAAGCCACCCTTAGGTAATTTTCACCCAATAGAATTCCATAGTAGTGATGACACAATTTTACAACCAAAGAAACTGAGGCTAAGAGAGGCTAAGGAAACTGCTCAGTGTCACAGAGCTACTTATTGCAGAGTTCGAGTTCACACCCAAAGCCCTGGATTCTTTTTTTTTTTAAATAAATTTATTTATTTTATTTATTTTTATGTTTTTGGCTGCATTGGGTCTTCATTGCTGCACACGGGCTTTCTCTAGTTGCAGCGAGTGGGGGCTAGTCTTCATTGCGGTGCGCGGGCTTCTCTTGTTGCAGAGCATGGGCTCTAGGCACGTGGGCTCAGTAGTTGTGTCTTGCGGGCTCTAGAGTGCAGGCTCAGTAGTTGTGGCGCAGGGGCTTAGCTGCTCCGCAGCATGTGGGGTCTTCCCGGACCAGGGCTCGAACCCGTGTCCCCTGCATTGGCAGGCGGATTCTTAACCACTGCATCACCAAGTAAGCCCAAAGCCCGGGATTCTAACCATCATGATGTAGTACTTGTCGGACACCAACTTGAGCAGCACATACTCAAAACTGTGCCCTCTCCTTCCATACAGAACCATTGTCCTTCTGTGAAACTTGAGTATTTGAGTATCAGCTTTGTTTCCTTGGGATGAGTTACTTTCTAAGAGACATTATCTTCTTACGTGAGGAGCCATGGTAAGTCAACCTACAGCCCTCCAGGCACCTGCAGCCTTATCTGAATCTCCTGGATATTTATGGTGGGGGATCTTGAACCAGAATCCCTGAGACACTTGTTTAAATGGATGCTTCATCTCTGCTGCTCTGAGTGTCTCTCTTGAGCAGTGTGCCAAGGTCCTCTTCAGACAAGTAGTTCTCTAGCAGTAGTTCAAGATAGTCCAAGATGAAATTCATCCTGCAAATATTTTTTGAATGCCTATTGAGTGGTGAAGAGCTGTGTTAGGTGCTGGCTGAGGAGGAGTGTAATTTGGGGAGAAATAAATATGCTCAAGACATAACTCCCAACTTTGTGGAGTTTAAACTAATTGGCGTTATAGTGAAAAAGTATGTATTTCTACCTCCATCTCAGTATTTCTCTACACACACACACACACACACACACACACACACACACAACTGGTTGCAAGGTTTTTCCATTACCTAAGAGGTCAGAGAATTATTTTCTGCACCTAGATAAAGAAAAAAATGACCAACAAATGTAATTCTGTGGCCAAACTACATGCCTTGTCAGCCTTAGAGAGGTTTTCTGGATTAGGAAGCTACTGAGTTTTGTTTTTTAAAAAACATAACTATTTTTTCTACTTGTAAACTTGGTGGCAGATCTTGTTTCACTTTCATTATTGCTTTGATAACAATTTCCTCTGAGAAACATGTTTAATTTTTCCTGTCCCATATGTCAGCTCTCTGCAAAAGTATCTTGCTGACTCATTCTGATATTATATGGAAGGGAAACCTGGTGACTTCTTCTTGGTCTCCAGAGCATAATTGCGAGAAAATTCCTCCGAAAGTCTTCCATAAGAGAACATAAATTTTGCTAAAAAAAGTTGGGGGGGGGAGCGTAAAAGAACACATATCTCTTTTTACTTGTCATTACAGTGGGTCTTCCAGATGCATGTATTTTAATTTAGATTTTTTTTTTACCACCTACTCAAAAATAGATATTTTCTTCCTTAGCTAGGAAGAATCAATGCTGGGGCAATTTAGAAATAGACTGTGGCTTTTGTGACATTTACTGGCAATTTTTGGCCATAATGACTATTCCACTGTACCAGATTCTAACAAAGGATGAAACGCTGCTAGAGAAATGTTTTCTCCTCCCTTTATATATTCTTACTAATTCATTTGAGTTCTGTTCCACAAATATGTTGCTATTTTAAAAAATAGGAGTTCAGGGACTTCCCTGGTGGCACAGTGGTTAAGAATCCGCCTGCCAATGCAGGGGACACGGGTTCGAGCCCTGGTCCAGGAAGATTCCACATGCCGCGGAGCAACTAAGCCCGTGCGCCACGACTACTGAGCCCATGTGCCACAACTACTGAAGCCCACCTTCCCAGAGCCCATGCTCTGCAACAAGAGGAGCCACTGCAATGAGAAGCCCACGCAATGCAATGAAGAGTAGCCCCCACTCGCTGCAACTAGAGAAAGCCCACTGGCAGCAGCGAAGACCCAACACAGCCAAAAATTAATTAATTAATTAATTAATTTAAAAAAATTGGAATTCATAACCTCATGGTTTGAAAAGTCCTTGAATTCTGGGTGAACTGAAGCTCTATTTAAAAAAAATTATCAAGATAACATTAACTTATAACATTATATAAGTTTCATGTATACAACATTATATTTCTACTTCTGTACACCCTACAGTGTGCTCACCACCAAAAACTTTAGTTTCCACCCATCACCATACAGTTGATTCCCTTTACCCATTTCACCCCCTCCCCTTCCTCTCTGGTAACCACCACCCTGTTCTCTGTATCTATTTACATGTTTGTTTTTGCTTGGTTTGGTTTCTTCATTTATTTTGTTCTTGACATATTTCACTTAGCACAATACCCTCAAGGTCTATCCATGTTGTTGCAAATAGCAAGATTTCATTCTTTTTTATGGCTGAGTAGTATTCCATTGCATATATACCACAATGAAGCTCTATTTTAAAAGTTTCTTTGTTTTTCATCCCAATAAATTGGTGGGTTTAAAGATGTGTTATGTGGTGCTTCCTGAGTAATTTCTAAATATTCATGTTATAAAAAACTACTTCTTAGGTTAATTAGGGATTTCTCTAGAGGTAGTTAGAAAGCAGATCAGTGGGCATGGAAAGTGGTTGTTGAATGGTGACAGAATGCTGGTAGTAGAATGGTGCCAGAATTTATGTACGGGTATGTATGTATGTATGTATGTATGTATGTATGTATATTATGTACGTGTATAACATATATATATGTGTGTATATATATATATATAATTTAGTATCAAAAATTAGGAAATTCAAGTAACTGAACTTAAAAAATACGTTCACCCTACTTTTATGTCAAACTACCCATATAAGTAAAATCCTAAGATCAGATCTTACGTGGTAACTTATGTGCTGGAGTCAGAAAGGTGTCATTCAACCTCTGAGATCTACATTAACTATGTATTCTGGTAATTGAGGTAAGCTTTAATGTTAGTTTTATTTTAATGTAACTGAAGACAAATCACTGTTTCAAGTTATGGGAGAACTTCAGATTATGTGTATGAACCTAATGGAATGACCATTTTCTGAGATCACCCAGATCAATCCAACAACCTGTCAATTAAATGCAAGTTACACTGAGGTATCCATTCTTTATATGGTTTTATTTCCTTGTTTGTATATATCATCAGTATGCAAAACAGAGATAGTGAGGCAAAGTGAAAAGTGCACCAGATTAAGTCAGAGAACTTTATTCTTTTTTAAAAATTTAATTAATTAATTAATTTATTGTTTTTGGCTGTGTTGGGTCTTAGTTGCAGCGTGTGGGCTTCTCTCTAGTTGTGGTGTGTAGGTTTTCTCTCTCCAGTTGCGGTGCATGGGCTCCAGAGTGTGTGGGCTCTGTAGTTTGTGGCACGCGGGTTCTCTAGTTGAGGTGCACGGGCTCAGTAGTTGCGGCACACGGGCTTAGTTGCCCCGCGTCATGTGGGATCTTAGTTCCCCAACCAGGGATTGAACCCACGTCCCCTGCATTGGAAGGCGGATTCTTTACCACTGGACCACCAGGGAAGTCCCCAGAGACCTTGATTCTAATTCTGAATCTGCCACCAACATTAGTAATTAAATATATACACGTGTATCTTTTTACTATTATTAAAGCCCTTCTACACACATTGTATCATTTGCTATCAACACCTAGGGAAGCAGATTTCTTATTATCACACCTTTCTTTTTTTAAAACATTTTGGCTATTTGGTAATATCATACTATATAATATACATAAAATGGAGGTTTATACTCTTTGGCCAATATCTCCTCATTTCCCCCACTCCTCTAGCCCCCGATAACCAACAATCTATTCTCTGTTTCTATAATTTTGACTTTTTTAGATTCCATATACTTGTGGAACAACTTCCAGTTATAAGATGAATAAGTTCTGGGGATCTAACGTACAGCAATGGTGACTATAGTTATCAGTACTGTATTATATACTTGAAAGTTACTAAGAGTAGATCTTAAATGTTCTCACCATAAGAAGTGGTAAGGGGCTTCCCTGGTGGCGCAGTGGTTGAGAATCTGCCTGCTAATGCAGGGGACACGGGTTCGAGCCCTGGTCTGGGAAGATCCCACATGCCGCGGAGCAACTAGGCCCGTGAGCCACAACTACTGAGCCTGCGCGTCTGGAGCCTGTGCTCCGCAACAAGAGAGGCCGCGATAGTGAGAGGCCCGCGCACCGCGATGAAGAGTGGCCCCCACCTGCCGCAACTAGAGACAGCCCTCGCACAGAAACGAAGACCCAACACAGCCAAAAATAAATAAATAAATAAATTAAATTTAAAAAAAAAAAAAAAAAGAAGTGGTAAGTATTGAGGATGGAGACGTTAACTAACCTTATTGTAATCATTTTGCAATGTATACGTGTATTGAACCATCATGTTGTATGCTTTAAACTTACATATGTTATATGTCAACTATATCTTAATAAAGCTGGTAAAAAGGAAATAAAACTTTGCATCCCTGCCTTATTCCTAACCCACTGAGCACTCAGAGCAGGTAGCATTAGGTGGTCTAAGACTTTGAAGATGGATCTGCCTGCTGCAGGAGCTTCAATTCTAAGCTTGTGAATTGTTTCTGCTGTGAAGGGCTTTTTAGTATCCCATGTGGTATGTTAGGGGCTATATAAATGCAAATTTCATTTCATTTAGAAATGAAATGAACCACAGTAAATGGACATGTGTACAAGCCTGGAATTAAAAGGAGGGCCAAAGCAATACTCCACACCCAAGTGCATCTTTTCGGAAGTCTTAGCAGTTAAAAGAAACATGAGAGTTTGGATGGGAACAGAAACAGGATGAATTCTTGGTTCCATTTCAGTGCTTTATCACTCATCAGCTATAAGGCTGAACTCACTGTGTTGGTTTTCTCTGGTGATTTTTGATTCTGCATGACCAATGGGCTCAAATGGGCTTCTTTTTGACCAAATTCTAATAACTAATTCTAATAATGAGAGACAAATTGCTGCACCATTGTTGGAGAGAGCCTTTCTATTGCTAGTAGACAATGAACAACTCAGGAGCAATATTTTCTAGATAGAAGAGAGAGAGAGATCAAGCAAATTGTGTGCCTGTGGTGCCACAGGGCACATGTACAAATGTTATATCTTTCTTCTCTGTGGCAGAAATTCCTAATTGGCATAGCAGAAAAATCTTGTTACCTTATGAAAAATAATAACTGCGAGTTGGTTTTGTTTAACAAACATATCTTAGTGTCCTAAATGTTGGAGTACACAAAAGAAATAGAAAGTTCTGGCAGGAGAGCTGACAAGACTACCCTCCAACTAAAAATTCAGAAATGAGGACTACATTAAAATGAAAAAAACAATTAAGTACTCAGTTGAGTTCAAAAGGAAAAACAGGAATAATCTTCAGTTGCCAAAAACAAAGAAGGAATGTAAATTCATAGGGGAATTTTATGAGTGGAAGATCAGAGGGGTTTGAGGGAAATGGATCAGATACAGGCCCTAGTCGGATAGCATAAGAGGTGAATTAAAGATGGCCACAAATTCTTTGTCACCCTTTCTATCAAGAAAAAATTCCATTTGTACCTAGGCTGGCCTATTAATTGCTTTGACCAATAAAATGAGACAGAAACAATGCTGTGTAATATTCAAGGCCATGACTGAAGAAATCTACAGCTTCAACCTTCTCCTCTTGGAATTCAGGTGCTTCACTGTGTGAAGCTCAAGCAAGCCTCATTGAGAGGTCATATGGAGGAATACCAATGTATCCTATCCAAAAGCCCCAGCTGAGCCCCCAGCCACCAGCTAGCATTAACTTCCAAGTCATATGAGTGAGCCAACTTGAATGTTTCATCTCCAGGAAATCCTCCAGATGACTGGAGCTCAGCTGATAACCTCATGGAGTAGAAAAATTGCCCAGCTGAGCTCAACCTATAGACTCATGAGAGATAATAATTGGTTGTTTTGTTTTAAGCCACTAAGTTTCAGAGTAGTTTGTTACACAGCAGCAGATAACCAAAGCAGGGCCTGAGATTTTAATGCCCACATAATAACAGAATATATAATCTTAGGCCCACACAATGCAGAAGGGAGATGCTGGAACTAAGACCTCTACATAAGTCCTGGACATGGAAGTGTAGTCCCTTCGTAAAGAAGGAGCTAGAAACACTCTGCCCATTGTTCCAGATATGCACAAGGAAGCTTGCTTTTCTTGCCTTTATTAGGGGGCAAGATGAAAAAACATTCTTGCATGAAACTGAAGCCTCAGGCCAACATTATGTCTGGGTGTGGAGTCTAAATTTACACTACTCACTCAGTGCAGGATTTCTCCAAGCTGTGAAATTAACATAAAAATTGATCAAGAATTGATGAGGGGCTTCCCTGGTGGTGCAGTGGTTGAGAATCTGCCTGCCAATGCAGGGGACACGGGTTTGAGCCCTGGTCTGGGAAGATCCCACATGCCACGGAGCAACTGGGCCCGTGAGCCACAATTACTGAGCCTGCGCGTCTGGAGCCTGTGCTCCGTAACAAGAGAGGCTGCGATGGTGAGAGGCCCGCGCACCGCGATGAAGAGTGGTCCCCACTTGCCGCAACTAGAGAAAGCCCTCGCACAGAAACGAAGACTCAACACAGTCATAAATAAATAAATAAATAAATAAAAGAACGTGGGAAAAAAAAAAGAATTGATGAAACTCCTTGAGTGATTTAATAGAAACAATTTAAAATTGTTCTGTTGTAACACTTCCACAATTTAATGTGGCTGTGATACTTATCAGAGTGGGGGAAATCCTGAAGATGATCTCACAGTAAAAATCCGCAAACCACATGAAGAAATGACTCACTTTGAGGAACAGTCAAAAGACACAAAGCACGGAAGAATTCACAAACATAGAACTTGAGATAAAGAATCCAGCTGAAGAGCCTATTTTTTAAAAGTGTATTTGAAAATAATTTAGAGGGAAAAGGAGGAATAAAAACTAAACTCAAAAGAATAAACAAGATTAAAAAAAAAAAAAGCTCACACCCTTGAACAGGAATGCAGGTGGGATAGGGAGGATGGGGGGAAGACGCAAGAGGGAGGCGATATGGGGATATATGTATATGTATAGCTGATTCACTTTGTTATAAAGCAGAAACTAACACACCATTGTAAAGCAATTATACTCCAATAAAGATGTTAAAAAAAACGCAATGGAATGTTAAGAAATAAGAAGTACTATTGTTGAATGAAAGAAAACCACTGAAAGTTTTAAATAGCAGATTTGGCCCAAATGAAGAAGGAATTAGTGAACTGGAAGGCAGATTAGAAAAAAATAGCACTAAATACAGAGTGATAAGGAGTTCAAAAACTTGAAAAGATTAAGGCACATGAATGATAACAGGAAAAATTCCAACATATATCTAATAGAGTTCCAGAAAGAAAGGCGAGAGGTAATGGTAGAGGAGGAATAATTGAAGGGATAATATATTAAGTATCTTACTAAGGGTCTGCTAATCACATTTACATTTATTATCTCATTAATTATCAACCTAGAGGGGTGAGATTAACTGTTATCCTCATTTTCAGTTGAGAAAAATGAGACTTTGAAAAGCTATATGACCCAGCACTATCTTTCTCTTCCTTCCCCAGTAGTGTTTGTGCAAGCCCTTGTCCCCCCATGCTTGGTTCTACCCATTTCTCCATCCCACTGACACTGCTCTTTAGCCAAGGTCACCAATGACTTCTCTGTGGTCAAATCTAGTGGGCTGTAGTTTGCCAACTTCTGTTCTGTATTAATGATATATCAGGCCCTCAACCTTGCTCACTGCCGCACATGATGCTATTTAATATAGAAATGAAGGATTTGAATGGAAAAAACTTGTTGAGGGGAGGGGGGCACATGAGCATCATTAATGAACACTGCACTTCCTTTTTGTAGAAGCCCCTCTCTTCTTTTTTTCTTTAATAAATTTATTTATTTTTATTTATTTATTTTTGGCTGCGTTGGGTCTTTGTTGCGCGTGGGCTTTCTCTAGTTGCGACAAGCGGGGGCTACACTTCGTTGCGGTGCACAGGCTTCTCATTGCAGTGGCTTCTCTTGTTGCAGAGCACGGGCTCTAGGCACGCAGGCTTCAGTAGTTGTGGCACATGGGCTCAGTAGCTGTGGCTCGCGGGGTCCAGAGCACAGGCTCAGTAGTTGTGGCGCACGGGCTTAGTTGCTCCACAGCATGTGGGATCTTCCCGAACCAGGGCTTGAACACGTGTCCCCTGCATTGGCAGGTGGATTCTTAACCACTGCGCCACCAGGGAAGTCCCGTCCCTCTCTTCTTAATGCCAACTATTCTGCTTATGGGTAGGTGAACAAATTCTTGATTTACCTCCTTTCCAGAGTAATAAAGGTTTTAAGCCAGCCTGCTTAAATCAAGATTTTATATTTTAAGGAAAGTGACATTTCCTATGTATGATTAGAAACATGACATTATAAATGTAACTAGCATTTAGGCTATAAGGAATATCTTACTTCTGCATCGTTTTGAATTTATCAAAACTGTCAGTGAAAACTCTAGTAAGGAGTAAGCAAGAGAAGTGGTGGATTGGATCCAAATTTCTTTCTTTCCATTTTACAAGATAAGGATGAAAGTATGAGAAAGTGAGTCTCAGGGAATAACTGAAGCATAAAGATGACAGCTTTCCAACCCTCAAAAGAAACAGGCTTATCCTTGGTAAGTGACCTCAGCCCTCACAGTAGAACTCTCGAGAGAACTGAGGTCTGCTAAAAAGTTATTACATTGTGTAATAACCAAAAGCCTAAAAGCAGAGCTCGAGTTTCTCTTGTACTGGACAGAACAATGGGTGGTTTGAAGATGACGTAGGGAAGGCCAATCCCCTCCCACTTCCACAGCAACCCCACCACACCTCTGTCCCCAGCCTACGGATGGTAGTGACTGAGGCTTAAAGAGCTACATCCTCTATTTCTCGCTGATCTTACCCATCTTACCGTTACTCCTGAGAAAGTAAGTTCTATGATCCTTATTCCAAAACAGGAAGGGCCCTGCATGATTTTCATTCTGAGAACTGCCTACTCAGCTGATTCTCTCTCTTCTCTTCCTTTCCCTCAACCTCCTTTATTCCGATGACCTTATCTTTCTTCATCTACCCTCCCCTTCTCAGATTTCCTGTACTCAACTACAGCTTTCGCTTTTCCCACATGGAGATTCACTCTCTAGTTACTTGACTGTTTTCTAGTTCCATTTTCTATTTTGGTTTCAATATTTTCCAAAGATCTTTCTTCACTGACTAATTCAAACCCCTAACTTTGGAAAGAGTGACAAAGCTAAAGTTTTTATTTAAAAACATGTTTTAACAGTAAGTCGGCTTTTGGAACTCAGACCACTTGTTACAGGGCAATAATACTGTAATTGATGGTTATGTGTCAAACCAGCCACAGAAGTACCTTAAACCCATACTGTGTATAGAATATGGCATAAGTCTAGCAACTGGCAAGTGTGTGGACCAGGAGGAAAGTGGAAGAGCAAGAGCTTCTGTCTCCTGACCTGCTGAACCCCTCTGCTCTTCTAAGTTCTCTTTATTTTGTGGAGTAACAAGAGCTAGACTTTTCCTGTTTCCCAGAGCGCTCTGATTCAGAATTCTTTCCTTCCCCTTATTTTCACGCTAATCAAAACATTCACGTTCTCAATGTATTGAATCTTAACTAAGCTTTAGGGGATGGAGGCAGAGGGAATAAATTAGTTTATATGGAGACTCTAATATGTCTGGAGAACTTTAATGAACATTTTCTCATGAATCTTCACAACCACTCTATAAGAATGGCATTTTTTGAACCCAGTTTACAGATGGGGAGACTAAGATTCAGAGATGTGAACTCACTTGCTTTATTAGCTATGTATTGCTGTGTAATAAAGAGTTTAACCAATATTTAGTGACTTAATACACATTTATGATCTCAGTTCAGTTCCTGTGAATCAGGAATCTGGGTGAAGCTTAACTGGGTCCACTACTTCCGGGTCTCTCACAGGCTGCAATTAAGGCATTGGCTGGGTTGTAATCATCCTAAGACTCAGCTAGGGAAGGATTTGTGTGGATGTTCACAGGATTCACTTCCTCATGGGTTATTGGATTGAGGGCCTCAGTTCCTGGCTGTTGGGAGAAGCTGCCCTCAATTCCTTGACACATGGGCCTCTCCAATGAGGCAGCTTGCTTACACACATGCAAGCTGAGAGAATCGAATAGCAAGAAAGAAGCCACAATCTCTTATTACCTGATCATGCAAGTGTCATCCCATCAAGTTTGTTACATCCAACTTGTTAGCAGCAAGTCACTATGTTCACCCCACACTCAAGAGGAGGGAATTACACAAGAGTGTGAATACCAGCAAAGGGGATCATTGGGGCCATCTTAGAGTCTGCCTGCCATATTTGCAAAAGACCCTACAGCTGGTAAGAAGCAAATGAGATTAGTCTCTAACCCTGTGTTCCTTTCACTGAACCAGGTGGTAATCTGATTGAGCTAGCTCACTGATGAACAATAACAAATACCTTGCAGCTTTTCTAGATGTCCCTCTCAATGGGTTATAAGATTTGATAGTAAGAATGGGACCAGGTTTTCGAGAACTCTGATGTCTGAACTATGGAGTCAGGGGTAGAAGGTGCAGGTGGTGGAGGAAAAGGAGGAGTTATGTGTAGCATATGCAGAGTGGAGACGGACAGGGAAGTCAATCAAGGGTTATTGCAGAAAATGTCTAAGACTTGTAGCATACTTTAGAATCTAGTAACTTACTTTAACTTGCTACCGCAATTGCTCATCACATAGAAAATCACTAATTGCGTAAGGTTATTAACCAGGTAACTGAAAGCATAGCAAGAGTACTCTAGGGTATTATGGAGGTAGCAACTGCAGGAAGCAATAGGGTAATGTGAAGATGCCTGTTTTATTTATTTATTCATTTATTTATTTAATGAAAAACAATCTGTTGTATTTCTTTTTGTTTTACACATATATACATTGCTTTTTAATATTCTTTTCCATTATGGTTTGTCACAGGATATTGAATATAGTTCCCTGTGCTCTACAGTAGGACCTTGTTTATTCATTCTAAATGTAATAGTTTGCCTCTACCAACCCCAAACTCCCAGTCCGTCCCTCTCCCTCCCCCCTCCCCTTTGGCAACCATAAATCTGTTCTCTATGTCTATGAGTCTGTTTCTGTTTTGTAGATAGGTTCATTTGTGCCATATTTTAGATTCCAAATACAAGTGATATCATATGGTATTTGTCTTTCTCTTTCTGACTTACTTCATTTAGTATGATAATCCCTAGTTGCATCCATGTTGCTGCAAATGGCATTATTTTGTTCTTTTTTATGGCTGAGTAGTATTCCATTGTATATAAGTACCACATCCTCTCTATCCATTCAAGATGCCTGTTTTAAAGATGAGGAAACTGAGAGCCAGAGAGCTTTCCCAAGAACTGATATAGTTTAATGATAGAGCTAGTAAAAAGTGTGTTCTGATATGATGAATGAAGTACTTTGCCCTAAATGTAA
Organism: Balaenoptera physalus; assembly: GCF_965194825.1. Classification (NCBI taxonomy): domain Eukaryota; kingdom Metazoa; phylum Chordata; class Mammalia; order Artiodactyla; family Balaenopteridae; genus Balaenoptera; species Balaenoptera physalus. The sequence continues at coordinate 12,170,575 of NC_138903.1, forward strand.
ATAAGTAAATAATTAACTATAAGCAAGCTTCTCTCCTTCCAACTATGAGCAGAGGAAGTAAGTTTGGCTAAATAAAGAGATCAGCGGCAGGGAAGATGGATGCCTTACTACCAAGGGTGTGGATCTGGCTGCTGCTGAAAGACTTCCATTAATCCAGAGATGCCCGTGGCCACTGTTAAACTGATAAGGATCTGAGCAAGATGCCGGGGCCCTGGCCCATCTGACTGTTACTATACAGGTTCAGAGCCACAGCAACTCTTCCCTGTGTCCCTCTTTGGTATCCACATGGGCTTCTGTGGTCCATTCACAGCCTTGATGGTTAGTGCCCCATCTGCATGCATTTAGCTCCATCCCTTTCCAAGGTCATAGGGTGACTATGAGGTGAAGCTGAGATTTGAACCCAGGTCTCATGATTCCAAACGGTTTGCTCTTTCTTCTACACTAAACAGTTGATCAAACATTGGGCAAAGGCAGATGTGCAATGACCTGAATATGGAGTTCAGAAGGAGGAGGCTCGTAGGCTAGAAGCAATGGCCAGGATAAGGAAGAGAGGAAAGTGCCTGGAGTGTAAAAATAATACCTATGAACCTGTGTTGACTGTTTTTTGTATTCTGGGCTTCCTGCTAAGCACTTTATGTGCATTTTCTCATTCATTTCTTTCAATGACCTTGTAGGGCACATTCTGTTATTAATATTGCTATTTTGCGGATGAGATATCTGAGACTCAGAGAGATTAAAAAGTCTTGCTTAAGGTCCAGAGCTGGTAAGTAACTGAGCTGGGATTCCAATCTGGTGACCTTTATCTTCACTAATACATAGGCTACTTTTGATCCTGACTTACCTCTAGAGTCTCCTCTTCCACCAGAACCTGACCCACGGAAAACACCTGGGAAACCACCCCACCTACCTTCCTGCTGGGTCTCTGCTTTGAGTTCATTTTAAAGGCTAATGAAATGTCAACCATAACATCATATCAGTGTCCAATTGGAATTTGTACTTGAGACAAGAAAATGTGGAGCTAAAAATCTTCTCCCTTACAGGTTATATACCTGGGGAATCTTGGGGAGTGTAACTTCCAAAGGAAGAGGTTTTAGCTAAAAGATTTATTAAGCTGGATCTTTCACGGTCCAATGGAAACTTTATCTGTTGCTTGGCAACTGGTTTTTGAGATGGTGCAACTTGATTCAACTGACGGAAAAAAAAAAAAAAGCCAAAGCGACTTGTTTATCACATAAACTCATTCTTCTCTAATAGCTGAATCTAGATTCTGGATCATTTGTCCTCCAGTAACTTCTGTATCTTTCTTCCAAAATTACTAGTGCCCTAGGTTATATCTATACCTATGGTTTGTAGCAAAATGAGAGCATAATATCTGGGATGTTCTTTTTGCAAATAAATGTTGTGAGCTTTTTCAAAGCCCTGGGTAAGTGTGGTGCCTCCTCAGGGAATATAAAGCTTATATCATCTACCCTAAGAAATACAGGAAGTTCACAGATGATGCGGGGGGGGGGCATTGGGATTCTTAGTGACCTTTAATCTATGTCTACTTTGAAGCAGACATAGTTTCATTTGGTTTTTCTAGGAGCTACTACATTTGAAAACAGTAAGGACCAAACTTCTCTTCGCTCCTCACCATGTACCTGTCATACACGCCCTTTGAATATACTTAGGGGAAGTCCAGGTATTCCACCAAGCCTGGGCAGCATGCAAAGGTTTTATTTACAGAGAGCTCCAGTGGTAGTAGATCTGAGGTATGCCAAGTCAGGTACGAGGGTCATACCCTTCTAAGAATATCTGTGGCTTTCACATCCTCTTCTACCCAAGATTTAAGAGCTCCTAAGTGGTAGAGCGAAGATTGAACCCAGGCTCATGAACTCAGGGTCACACTGTATCCACTTTACAATGACATAACCTCCTCTTCCTCAACTGTCAAGGATACTACTGTCATTATTTATTTATTTATTTATTTAGGCTTAAAACAACAGAAATTAATTTCCTCATGGTTCTAGAGTCTAGAAGCCTGACTCAAGACACCAGCAGGGCCATCCTTCCTCTGAAAACTGCAGGGAAGAATTCTTTGCCTCTTCCTAGTTTCTGGTGGTTTGCCTGCCATTTAAGGACATTACTGTCATTTTGATGAACAGTTTTATACCCTGGGATCACCTCTGCTTACATGTGGGACATCATGGTAAAAAAAAAAACAACAAACAAGTGCTGGCTCTATACAATGGTCCAAATAGGGTTGCTATGAAGCTCATGCTTAGACTCAATCTACTAAGGCAGTTGGTGGCATGACACCAACCTTCAGCTTTAGAGCTAAAGAAAAAGGAACATCCAGTGACCACTTATATTCACCATCATTACAGTGCTGTGTGTACATTCACTACCATGAGTGTATGTTTGTGTAACTGTGAAATTAACAAACACAATTATGATTTTTTATGACAAACCACAAACATCATCCTAATTATGGAATGAACTCTTTGCATCAGTTTTTTGGTGAGGGGTCATCTTATCAAACAAGGAATATATACAATGTGTTAGACGGGCTTGAAGTTGGTTAATTCATGCATTTAAATGGTCTCATACAAAAAATTCAAAATGATACATGCATGTGGCTAATTATTGCAGCATTATTTTAAAAGCAAAAGGCTAAAAACAACCCACATGCCCATCAATAGAAGACCAACTGAATACACAAGGGTAAGTCCACACAACGGAACACTATGCAGCTGTGATAAGGAATGAGGACACACTCTATATACTCTATATACTGAATAGAATAATCTCCAGGCTAAATTGTTAAACAAAAAAAGCAAGGTACAGAAGAGGATGATAGGATCCTAACTTTTATGTAATAAAGGTGGGGATATGAATATGTATATGAATATGAATATATATATGTATATGAACATTTACTTATATTTTAAAAAGAAAAAAAAACTAAATTTTGAAAATGGTTACCAACAGGGGGAGGGAGGAAACAGGATGAAGAAGAGAGAAGTAAAGGAAGAATTCTGTGAATGTACATTGTTATTCAGTTTGTTTTTGAACCATGTAATGTTTCCCATAATTACAAAACAAAATTAAGAAAAAAGAAATTAATTGAAAATAAATTGAAACAAATAAACCTACTTATATATCAAGATGATGTCATTAGGAGGCCTTCAAGATGGTGGAGGAGTAAGACGTGGAGATCATCTTCCTCCCCACAAATACATCAGAAATACACCTACGTGTGGAACAACGCCTACAGAACACCTACTGAACGCTGGCAGAAGACCTCAGACCTCCCAAAAGGCAAGAAAATCCCCACATACCTGGGTAGGGCAAAAGAAAAAAGAAAAAACAGAGACAAAAGAATAGGGATGAGACCTGCACCAGTGGGAGGGAGCCGTGAGGGAGGAAAGGTGTCCACACACTAGGAAGCCCCTTCGCGGGCGGAGACTGCTGGTGGCGGAGGGGGGAAGCTTCGGAGCCACGGAGGAGAGCGCAGCCACAGGGGTGCGGAGGGCAGAGCGGAGAGATTCCCGCACAGAGGATCGGTGCTGAGTAGCACTCACCAGCCTGAGAGGCTTGTCTGCTCAGCCGCTGGGACGGGCGGGGGCTGGGAGCTGAGGCTCAGGCTTCGGTCGGATCGCAGGGAGAGGACTGGGGTTGGCGGTGTGAACACAGCCTGAAGGGGGCTAGTGCACCACAGCTAGCCAGGAGGGAGTCCGGGAAAAAGTCTGGACCTGCCTAAGAGGCAAGAGACCATTGTTTCCTGGTGCGCAAGGAGAGGGGATGCAGAGCGCCACCTAAACGAGCTCCAGAGACGGATGCCAGCCACGGCTATCAGCACGGACACCAGAGACGGGCATGAGACACTAAGGCTGCTGCTGCTGCCACCAAGAAGCCTGTGTGTGAGCACAGGTCACTATCCACACCTCCCCTCCCAGGAGCCTGTGCAGCCCACCACCGCCAGGGTCCTGTGATCCAGGGACAACTTCCCCGGGAGAACGCACGGCGCGCCTCAGGCTGTTGCAACGTCACGCCGGCCTCTGACGCCGCAGGCTCGCCCCACATCCATACCCCTCCCTCCCCCCTGTTCTGAGTGAGCCAGAGCCCCTGAATCAGCTGCTCCTTTAACCCCGTCCTGTCTGAGCAAAGAACAGACAGCCTCAGGCGACCTACACGTAGAGGCGGGTCCAAATCCAAAGCTGAACCCCCGGAGCTGTGCGAACAAAGAAGAGAAAGGGAAATCTCTCCCAGCAGCCTCAGGAGCAGCGGACTAAATCTCCACAATCAACTTCATGTACCCTGCACCTGTGGAATACCTGAATAGACAAGGAATCATCCCAAATTGAGGAGGTGGACTTTGGGAGCAACTGTAGACTTGGGGATTGCTTTCTGCATCTAATTTGTTTCTGTTTTATGTTTATCTAAGTTTAGTATTTAGAGTTTATTATCACTGGTAGATTTCTTTATTGATTTGGTTGCTCTCTTCCTTCTTTTTTAAATACATAGATATATATATATATATATATATTTCCTTTTTCTCTTTTTGTAAGTGTGTATGCATATGCTTCTTTGTATGAGTCTGTCTGTATAGCTTTGCTTTAACCATTTGTCCTAGGGTTCTGTCTGTCCATTTCTTTTTATTTTTGGATAGTTTTAAGCGCTTGTTATAATTGGTGGATTTGGTTTTTGGTTTGGTTGCTCTCTTCTTTCTTTTTTTTAAAATTACTTTTAAATTTATTTCATTTTTAATAATTCGTTTTAGTTTTTATTTTAATAACTTTATTTTACTTTTTTCTTTTGTTCTTTCTTTTTCTCTCCCGTTTCTTCTGAGCTGTGTGGCTGACAGGGTCTGGGTGCTCTGGCCGGGTGTCAGGCCTGTGCCTCTGAGGTGTGAGAGCTGAGTTCAGGACACTGGTCCACCAGAGACCTCCCGGCTCCACGTAATGTCAAACGTCAAAAAGCTCTCGCAGAGATCTCCATCTCAATGCTAAGACTCAGCTCCACGCAATGACCAGAAAGCTACAGTGCTGGACACCCCATGCCAAACAACTAGCAAGACAGGAACACAACCCCACCCATTAGCAGAGAGGCTGCCTAAAATCATAATAAGGTCACAGGCACCTGAAAACACACCACCGGACGTGGTCCTGCCCACCAGAAAGACAAGATCCAGCCTCACCCACCAGAACACAGGCACTAGTCCCCTCCACCAGGAAGCCTACACAACCCACTGAACCAACCTTAGCAACCGGCGGCAGACACCAAAAACAATGGGAACTACAAACCTGCAGCCAGCGAAAAGGAGGCCCCAAACACAGGAAGTTAAGCAAAATGAGAAGACAGAGAAACACACAGCAGATGAAGGAGCAAGGTAAAAACCCACCAGACCAAACAAGTGAAGAGGAAATAGGCAGTTTACCTGAAAAAGACATCAGAGTAATGACAGTAAAGATGATCCAAAATCTTGGAAATAGAATGGAGAAAGTACAAGAAATGTTTAACAAGGACTTAGAAGAACTAAAGAGCAAACAAATAGTGATGAACAACACAATAAATGAAAATAAAAATTCCCTAGAAGGAATCAAGAGCACAATAACTGAGGCAGAAGAACGGATAAGTGACCTGGAAGATAAAATAGTGGAAATAACTACTGCAGAGCAGAATAAAGAAATACTACCACAAAGCAGAATAAAGAAAAAACAATGAAAAGAATTGAGGACAGTGTCAGAGACCTCTAGGACAACATTAAACACACCAACATTCGCACTGTAGGGGTCCCAGAAGAAGAAGAGAAAAAGAAAGGGACTGAGAAAATATTTGAAGAGATTATAGTTGAAAACTTCCCTAATATGGAAAAGGAAATAGTCAATCAAGTCCAGGAAGTGCAGAGAATCCCACACAGGGTAAATCCAAGGAGAAACACGCCAAGATACATATTAATCAAACTATCAAAAATTAAATACAAAGAAAAAATATTAAAAGCAGCAAGGGAAAAGCAAAAAATAACATACAAGGGAATCCCCATAAGGTTAAGAGCTGATCTTTCAGCAGAAACTCTGCAAGCCAGAAGGGAGTGGCAGGACATATTTAAAGTGATGAAAGGGAAAATCCTACAACCAAGATTATTCTACACAGCAAGGATCTCATTCAGATTTGATGGAGAAATTAAAAGCTTTACAGACAAGCAAAAGCTAAGAGAATTCAGCACCACCAAACCAGCTTTACAACAAATGCTAAAGGAACTTCTCTAGGCAGGAAACACAAAAGAAGGAAAAGACCTACAATAACAAACCCAAAACAATTAAGAAAATGATAATAGGAACATACATATCGATAATTACCTTAAATGTAAATGGATTAAATGCTCCCAGCAAAAGACATAGATTGGCTGAATGGATACAAAAACAAAACCCATATATATGCTGTCTACAAGAGACCCACTTCAGACCTAGGGACACATACAGACTGAAAGTGAGGGGATGGAAAAAGATATTCTATGCAAATGGAAATCAAAAGAAAGCTGCAGTAGCAATTCTCATATCAGACAAAATAGACTTTAAAATAAACACTACTACAAGAGACAAAGAAAGACACTACATAATGATCAAGGGATCAATCCAAGAAAAAGATGTAAAAACTGTAAATATTAATGCACCCAACATAGGAGCACCTCAATACATAAGGCAAATACTAACAGCCATAAAAGGGGAAATTGACAGGAACACAATCATACTAGGGGACTTTAACACCCCACTTTCACCAATGGACAGATCATCCAAAATGAAAATAAATAAGGAAACACAAGCTTTAAATGATACATTAAACAAGATGGACTTAATTGATATTTATAGGACATTCCATCCCAAAACAACAGAATACACATTCTTCTCAAGTGCTCATGGAACATTCTCCAGGATAGATCATATCTTGGGTCACAAATCAAACCTTGGTAAATCTAAGAAAACTGAAGTCTTATCAGGTATCTTTTCCGACCACAATGCTATGAGACTAGATATCAATTACAGGAAAAAATCTGTAAAAAATACAAACACATGGAGGCTAAACAATACACTACTAAATAACCAAGAGGTCACTGAGGAAATCAAAGAGGAAATCAAAAAATACCTAGAAACAAATGACAATGAAAACATGACGACCCAAAACCTGTGGGATGCAGCAAAAGCAGTTCTAAGAGGGAAGTTTATAGCAATACAATCCTACCTCAAGATACAAGAAATATCTCAAATAAACAACCTAAACATACACCTAAAGCAATTAGAGAAAGAAGAAAAAAGAACCTCAAAGTTAGCAGAAGGAAAGAAATCATAAAGATCTGATCAGAAATAAATGAAAAAGATATGAAGGAAACCATAGCAAATATCAATAAAACTAAGAGCTGGTTCTTTGAGAAGATAAACAAAATTGATAAACCATTAGCCACAGTCATCAAGAAAAAAAGGGAGAAGACTCAAATCAATAGAATTAGAAATGAAAAAGGAGAAGTAACAACTGACACTGCAGAAATACAAAGGATCATGAGAGATTACTACAAGAAACTCTATGCCAATAAAATGGACAACCTGTAAGAAATGGACAAATTCTTAGAAAAGCACCACCCTCTGAGACTGAACCAGGAAGAAATAGAAAATATAAACAGACCAATCACAAGCACTGAAATTGAGACTGTGGTTAAAAATCTTCCAACAAACAAAAGCCCAGGACCAGATGGCTTCATAGGCGAATTCTATCAAACATTTAGAGAAGAGCTAACATCTGTCCTTCTCAAACTCTTCCAAAATATAGCAGAGGAAGGAACATTCCCAAACTCATTCTATGAGGCCACCATCACCCTGATACCAAAATCAAACCAAGATGTCACAAAGAAAGAAAACCACAGGCCAATATCACTGATGAACACAGATGAAAAAATCCTCAAAAAAATCCTAGCAAACAGAATCCAACAGCACATTAAAAGGATCATACACCATGATCAAGTGGGGTTTGTCCAGTGAATGCAAGGATTCTTCAATATATGCAAATCAATCAATGTGATATACCATATTAACAAACTGAAGGATAAAAACCATATGCTCACCTCAATAGATGCAGAGAAAGCTTTCGACAAAATTCAACACCCATTTATGATAAAAACCCTCCAGAAAGTAGGCATAGAGGGAACTTACCTCAACATAATGAAGGCCATATATGACAAACCCACAGCCAACATCGTTCTCAATGGTGAAAAACTGAAACCATTTCCTCCAAGATACCTCCAAGTAAAGTAGCAAGATACAAAATTAATGCACAGAAATCTCTTGCATTCCTATACACTAATGATGAAAAATCTGAAAGAGAAATTAAGAAAACACTCCCATTTACCATTGCAACAAAAAGAATTAAATACCTAGGAATAAACCTACCTAAGGAGACAAAAGACCTGTATGCAGAAAACTATAAGACACTGATGGAAGAAATTAAAGATGATACAAACAGATGGAGAGATATACCATGTTCTTGGATTGGAAGAATCAACATTGTGAAAATGACTATACTACCCAAAGCAATCTACAGAATCAATGCAATCCTTAACAAACTACCACTGGCATTTTTCACAGAACTAGAACAAAAGATTTCACAATCTGTACGGAAACACAAAAGACCCCGAATATCCAAAGCAATCTTGAGAAAGAAAAACGGAGCTGGAGGAATCAGGCTCCCAGACTTCACACTATACTACAAAGCTACAGTAATCAAGACAGTATGGAACTGGCACAAAAACAGAAATATAGATCAATGGAACAGGATAGAAAGCCCAGAGATGCACCCACGCACATATGGTCACCTTATTTTTGATAAAGGAGGCAAGAATATACAATGGAGAAAAGACAGCCTCTTCAATAAGTAGTGCTGGGAAAACTGGACAGCTACATGTAAAAGAATGAAATTAGAACACTCCTTAACACCATACACAAAAATAAACTCCAGATGGATTAAGGACCTAAATGTAAGGCCAGACACTATAAAACTCTTAGAGGAAAACATAGGCAGAACTCTCTATGACATAAATCACAGCAAGATCCTTTCTGACCCACCTCCTAGAGAAATGGAAATAAAAAGAAAAATAAACAAATGTGACCTAATGATACTTAAAAGCTTTTACACAGCAAAGGAAACCATAAACAAGACGAAAAGACAAACCTCAGAATGGGAGAAAATATTTGCAAATGAGGCAACTGACAAAGGATTAATCTCCAAAATTTACAAGCAGCTCATGCAGCTCAATATCCAAAAAACAAACAACCCAATCCAAAAATGGGCAGAAGACCTAAATAGACATTTCTCCAAAGAAGATATACAGATGGCCAACAAACACATGAAGGGATGCTCAACATCTCTAATCATTAGAGAAATGCAAATCAAAACTACAATGAGGTATCACCTCACACTGGTCAGAATGGCCATCATCAAAAAATCTAGAAACAATAAATGCTGGAGAGGGTGTGGAGAAAAGGGAACACTCTTGCACTGTTGGTGGGAATGTAAATTGATACAGCCACTATGCAGAACAGTATGGAGGTTTCTTAAAAAACTAAAAATAGAACTACCATACGACCCAGCAATCCCACTACTGGGCATGTACCCTGAGAAAACCATAATTCAAAGAGAGTCATGTACCACGATGTTCACTGCAGCACTATTTACAATAGGCAGGACATGGAAGCAACCTAAGTGTCCACTGACAGATGACTGGATAAAAAAGATGTGGCACATATATACAATGGAATATTACTCAGCCATAAAAAGAAATGAAAGTGAGTTATTTGTAGTGAGGTGGATGGACCTAGAGTCTGTCATACAGAGTGAAATAAGTCAGAAAGAGAAAAACAAATACTGTATGCTAACACATATATATGGAATCTAAAAAAAAAATGATGTCATTATCATATAGAAAAAAGAATAACCTCAAGTGACATTAAAACACAGTGAACTGACTGTATGTCTCAAGTGGGATATCTTCTGAGGACAGAAAGGACCACAAAGAAATCTTAACTGTATTAGTGACCTTATTGTAAATAGTAACATTAATATTGATGTTTTGTAATTAGTATAGGTATATTTTCGATGAAGCAAATAAGTAATTAATAATAAATTAAAGTGATTAATACTTAATAACACTTAATAAGTAATTACTAATAAGTAATTATGTAATTATGTTACTGTCATTAGAAATCAAGATTTTCAGTGCTTGTGAGGATGTGGAGAAAAGGGAACTATTATTTATACTAATTTACCTTCCCACCAGTACACTGCTGGTGGGAAGGTAAATTAGTATAACCATTATGGAAAATAGTATGGAGGTTCCTCTGCTCATTGAAAAGGTCATGAATTAATGACAATCCAGTAGCAATAAACCCCTTTAAAGCCCCATCTATGTTGTAAAAATACAATTCCTTGATAAAAAGAACCAAGGTTCCTTGGAGAAATGACAGATTCTGTGTCTAGAGCAAGTCTAGGGAAAGATGAACTTGAAACTCTGTACCAGAAGGCAGAGGATGCTATAGAAGATTAGGTTGACTGTGTCAAAAGGATAATGAGAGCCAAAAAATGATTGTCTTTTTTTTTGTAGGTTGCACATTTTGCTGAAAATTGATAACATGCCAGAGTCAAGCTTTGATTTGACTTTCCTGTATGAACTGCATAAGGGTGAACAATAGTTCATGAAGGGAACATAGAACAGTTCTAGATAATAAATACAGAACAAAATTAGAAAATCATTATTTTGGCAACCATTAAAGAAATAATGAATGTAGCCAACGACCATCAATAAATACCAAACCACTGGGGGAAAAGTTGATAATTCATAATGGATCGATTGGACTCATAGCCCAAGAACCCAATGATTATTCTCACAACAATCAGACATTGGTTCCCTTATCACTAGATACAAGAGGATGATCACAGCACTACCTTTGAATTATTCTCACTGAAAACAATTGAACCTGAAACAAATTGAGCCCAAGATCTGTCTACCAGTTTATGGAAAATACTGGGGAAGAGAGGAATAAGTTAAATGATACAATGAGAAAGTAATAATCAAAATCCCAAACATACTGTATTCTTCAAGACAAATAACCAAGTTTATCCAACAAATTTGTATCATGAGAACTAAAAAATAAAGGAGAAAGCTCAGTAATAGAATTAATAGAGACCTAAGAGCCATAATCAAATGTAATGAGAGAACCTTGTGAATCCTGATTCAAACAAATTAACTCAGAAATGTTGTTTTGAGACAAATGGAGAAATTTGTATATAGACTAATTGTGAGATATTAAGGAATTGTTAATTTTGTTAAGTACGTTAATGGCATGGTTGTTAGGTTACAAATAATGCCCTTATCAGATAGAGACCAAACTGAAGTATTTACAGTGAAATGACATGATGTCTATCATTTGGTTTAAGATGCTCCAACAAAAAGAAAAAAGGGACTTCCCTGGTGGTCCAGTGGTTAAGACTCCACGCTTCCATTGCAGGGGGTGCGGGTACAGATCCCTAGTCGGGGAACTAAGATCCCACGTGCCTCGTGGCCAAAAAAAAAAAAAAAGAAAAAAAGAAAAAAAGTGTGTGTGTGTGTGAAAAAATGAAACAAAGATAGCAAAATACTGATTCTTTGTTGAATGTGAGTGATGAGCATATGAGAGTTTATTTTATATATATATATATTTTTCTTTTTGTGGATGCTTGAAGGTTTCCAATATCAAAAGTTTAAAAAACTTGCCCCAAACTCAAATCAATTATTTTGCATCAGTTTTTCAATGATGTAAACACTTTCTATATTGGCAAAGGCACTGCGATTTCATAATGACATAAAGTTCATGTTTACATTTACGTCTAATACAAAGAAAGTATATTTGATGCTTCAACTAATTTGAAGTTGTCATGGCTTTATTTACTGTAATAAAAATCCTAGGCTAATTTTTCCTTTATTTTTCAACAGAGAAAGGCTGGATTGACAGCTTTTGATTTTATTTTCCTCAAATAGAAGATAAGAAGCAAGATATAAACGAGGACCCACTTTAATGTTCTACAATTCTTGACCTTCTATTTCAGTAAGGGAAACTTGGTTTGCTTGTCAGTTCAATGTTTTATTAAAGGTCAGATTGCAGTTTGTAATAAATAAATCCTAGAAAGGTGTGGGTAACAGGACTTGCATTTGAGGGCAAATCTAGCTGTTAAAAATAATTATCAGACAAAGCAAAATATTTCTTTGGTGTTGGCACTACTTCATTATTTATGTATTTTGCTTTTAAGTAAACATCTGGCTTTATTTTTATTTATCCTATTTACTGTATTTACTTATTCATCTAACCTTCTCCATCTTTTCCTCCTTACACCACTTTTTCTTTTTTAAAATTAATTTATTTTTGGCTGCATTGGGTCTTTGTTGCTATGTGCGGGCTTTCTCTAGTTGCAGCGAGCAGGGGCTACTTTTCGTTGCGGTGTGTGGGCTTCTCCTTGCGGTGGCTTTTCTTGTTGTGGAGCACGGGCTCTAGGTGCGGAGGCTTCAGTAGTTGTGGCACGTGGGCTTCAGTAGTTGTGGCACGTGGGCTTCAGTAGTTGTGGCTTGAGGGGTCTAGAGTGCAGGCTCAGTAGTTGAGGCGCACGGGCTTAGCTGCTCTGCGGCATGTGGGATCTTCCCGGACCAGGGCTCGAACCCGTGTCCCCTGCATTGGCAGGTGGATTCTTAACCACTGTGCCACCAGGGAAGCCCCATTACACCACCTTTTCTTGATTAACTCTTCACTCATACCTTAAGGCTCAGTTGTAATGTTAGTTCTTCTATGACCTTCCTGATTAATAACAACGATGCTGTTCACTTAGCTCTCACTTATAGGGCCATGTGTGTTACAATGGCTTTACACATAAAAACTCATCCAGTCCTCACTTAACCTTATGAGATTGGTGCTGTTTTGTACCTTCTTGCAAGCTGAGGCCCAGAGAACTTGTCACTGGCCCAAATGACAAGACGTAGAAGGCATAAAGTCAGGTGATACTGAGGGATGTCCATTAGGGTGACCAATATCCCAGTTTGCCTGGGACTGAGGACTTCTTAGGAAGCTGAACACTTAGTTCTAAAACTGGGAAGTCTTGGCCAAACAAGGCTAGCTGGTTCCCCTGGAGGAGCTGCTTCCCTGCAGTGAAGCCAACAGATTTGTCTCCACCATAGGGTGTTTCTCTCCACCTGGCACTGGAGGAAGGGGGAAGAATTAAAGTCAGAGGTCAGCTTTTGCTGGGTTCATAGAAAATCGGGAGAGTATTAACTTGTGGTGCTTGCTTTATACACTAGAAATGTGTTTGACAAATGGTGAGTCAATTGTAGGCTTGTAGGTTAAATCTTATTTTAAACGTAGCCAGGTCTTTAAAAAAAAAAAAAAAGAGAAGGCTCTGATGTGAACCCCCACTTACATAAATGTCAAGTTCACCAGAAGTATCCTATATATTTTTTAAAATTAATTAATTAATTAATTAATTTTTGGCTGCATTGGGTCTTTGTTGCTGCACGTGGGCTTTCTCTAGTTGCGGCACGCAGGGGCTACTCTTCGTTGTGGTGCGCAGGCTTCTCATTGCAGTGGCTTCTCTTGTTGTGGAGCACGGGCTCTAGGCACACGGGCTTCAGTAGTTGTGGTGCACGGGCTTAGTTGCTCCGGGGCATGTGGGATCTTCCCGGACCAGGGCTTGAACCCTTGTACCCTGCATTGGCAGGTAGATTCTTTTTTTTTTTTAATAGTTTTTTGTTTGTTTTTAATTTTATTTACTTATTTATTTTTGGTTGTGTTGGGTCTTCGTTTCTGTGCGAGGGCTTTCTCTAGTTGCGGCAAGCGGGGGCCACTCTTCATCGCGGTGTGCGGGCCTCTCACTATCGTGGCCTCTCTTGTTGCGGAGCACAGGCTCCAGACGCGCAGGCTCAGTAATTGTGGCTCACGGGCCTAGTTGATCCGCGGCATGTGGGATCTTCCCAAACCAGGGCTTGAACCCATGTCCCCTGCATTGGCAGGCAGATTCTCAACAACTGCCCCACCAGGGAAGCCCTGGCAGGCAGATTCTTTTTTTTTTTTTTTTTTTTTTTTTAACATCTTTATTGAAGTATAATTGCCTTACAACGGTGTGTTAGCTTCTGCTTTATAACAAAGTGAATCAGTTATACATATACAATATGTTCCCATTTCTCTTCCCTCTTGCATCTCCCTCCCTCCCACCCTCCCCATCCCATCCCTCTAGGTGGTCACAAAGCACTGAGCTGATCTCCCTGTGCTATGCGGCTGCTTCCCACTAGTTATCTATTTTACATTTGGTAGTGTATATATGTCCATGACACTCTCTTACCCTGTCACATCTCACCCCACCCCCTCCCCATATCCTCAAGTCCATTCTCTAGTAGGTCTGTGTCTTTATTCCCGTCTTGCCACTAGGTTCTTCATGGCCTTTTTTTTTTTCCCCTTAGATTCCGTATATATGTGTTAGCATACTGTATTTGTTTTTCTCTTTCTGACTTACTTCACTCTGTATGACAGACTCTAACTCCATCCACCTCATTACAAATACCTCCATTTCATTTCTTTTTATGGCTGAGTAATATTCCATTGTATATATGTGCCACATCTTCTTTATCCATTCATCTGTCGATGGACATTTAGATTGCTTCCATGTCCTGACTATTGTAAATAGAGCTGCAATGAACATTTTGGTACATGACTCTTTTTGACCTATGGTTTTCTCAGGGTATATGCCCAGTAGTGGGATTGCTGGGTCGTATGGTAGTTCTATTTGTAGTTTTTTAAGGAACCTCCATACTGTTCTCCATAGTGGCTGTATCAATTTACATTCCCACCAACAGTGCAAGAGTGTTCCCTTTCCTCCACACCCTCTCCAGCATTTATTGTTTCTAGATTTTTTGATGATGGCCATTCTGACCGGTGTGAGATGATATCTCATTGTAGTTTTGATTTGCATTTCTCTAATGATTAATGATGTTGAGCATTCTTTCATGTGTCTGTAGGCCATCTGTATATCTTCTTTGGAGAAATGTCTATTTAGGTCTTCGGCCCATTTTTGGATTGGGTTGTTCGTTTTTTTGTTATTGAGCTGCATGAGCTGCTTGTAAATCTTGGAGATTAATCCTTTGTCAGTTGCTTCATTTGCAAATATTTTCTCCCATTCTGATGGTTGTCTTTTGGTCTTGTTTATGGTTTCCTTTGCTGTGCAAAAGCTTTTAAGTTTCATTAGGTCCCATTTGTTTATTTGTGTTCTTATTTCCATTTCTCTGGGAGCTGGGTCAAAAAGAATCTTGCTGTGATGTATGTCATAGAGTGTTCGGCCTATGTTTTCCTCTAAGAGTTTGATAGTGTCTGCCCTTACACTTAGGTCTTTAATCCATTTTGAGTTTATTTTTGTGCATGGTGTCAGGGAGTGTTCTATTTTCATACTTTTACATGTACCTGTCCAATTTTCCCAGCACCACTTATTGAAGAGGCTGTCTTTTCTCCACTGTATATGCTTGCCTCCTTTATCAAAAATAAGGTGCCCATATGTGTGTGGGTTTATCTCTGGGCTTTCTATCCTGTTCCATTGATCTATATTTCTGTTTTTGTGCCAGTACCAAACTGTCTTGATTACTGAAGCTTTGTAATATAGTCTGAAGTCAGGGAGCCTGATTCCCCCAGCTCCATTTTTCGTTCTCAAGATTGCTTTGGCTATTCGGGGTCTTTTGTGTTTCCATACAAATTGTGAAATTTTTTGTTCTAGTTCTGTGAAAAATGCCAGTGGTAGTTTGATAGGGATTGCACTGAATCTGTAGATTGCTTTGGGTAGTAGAGTCATTTTCACAATGTTGATTCTTCCAATCCAGGAACATGGTATATCTCTCCATCTATTTGTATCATCTTTAATTTCTTTCATCAGTGTCTTATAATTTTCTGCATACAGGTCTTTTGTCTCCTTAGGTAGGTTTATTCCTAGATATTTTATTCTTTTTGTTGCAATGGTAAATGGGAGTGTTTTCTTAATTTCACTTTCAGATTTTTCGTCATTAGTGTATAGAAATGCAAGAGATTTCTGTGCATTAATTTTGTATCCTGCTACTTTACCAAATTCATTGATTAGCTCTAGGAGTTTTCTGGTAGCATCTTTAGGATTCTCTATATATAGTATCATGTCATCTGCAAATAGTGACAGCTTTACTTCTTCTTTTCCGATTTGGATTCCTTTTATTTCTTTGTCTTCTCTGATTGCTGTGGCTAACACTTCCAAAACTATGTTGAATAATAGTGGTGAGAGTGGGCAACCTTGTCTTGTTCCTGATCTTAGTGGAAATGGTTTCAGTTTTTCACCATTGAGGACAATGTTGGCTGTGGGTTTGTCATATATGGCCTTTATTATGTTGAGGAAAGTTCCCTCTATGCCTACTTTCTGCAGGGCTTTTATCATAAATGGGTGTTGAATTTTGTCGAAAGCTTTCTCTGCATCTATTGAGATGATCATATGGTTTTTCTCCTTCAGTTTGTTAATATGATGTATCACATTGATTGATTTGCGTATATTGAAGAATCCTTGCATTCCTGGGATAAACCCCACTTGATCATGGTGTATGATCCTTTTAATGTGCTGTTGGATTCTGTTTGCTAGTATTTTGTTGAGGATTTTTGCATCTATGTTCATCAGTGATATTGGCCTGTAGTTTTCTTTCTTTGTGACATCTTTGTCTGGTTTTGGTATCAGGGTGATGGTGGCCTCGTAGAATGAGTTTGGGAGTGTTCCTCCCTCTGCAATATTTTGGAAGAGTTTGAGAAGGATAGGTGTTAGCTCTTCTCTAAATGTTTGATAGAATTCACCTGTGAAGCCATCTGGTCCTGGGCTTTTGTTTGTTGGAAGGTTTTTAATCACAGTTTCAATTTCAGTGCTTGTGATTGGTCTGTTCATATTTTCTATTTCTTCCTGGTTCAGTCTCGGCAGTTTGTGCATTTCTAAGAATCTGTCCATTTCTTCCAGGTTGTCCATTTTATTGGCATAGAGTTGCTTGTAGTAATCTCTCATGATCTTTTGTATTTCTGCAGTGTCAGTGGTTACTTCTCCTTTTTCATTTCTAATTCTATTGATCTGAGTCTTCTCCCTTTTTCTCTTGATGAGTCTGGCTAATGGTTTATCAATTTTGTTTATCTTCTCAAAGAACCAGCTTTTAGTTTCATTGATTTTTGCTATTGTTTCCTTCATTTCTTTTTCATTTATTTCTGACCTGATCTTTATAAGTTCTTTCCTTCTGCTGGCTTTGGGGTTTTTTTGTTCTTCTTTCTCTAATTGCTTTAGGTGCAAGGTTAGGTTGTTTATTCGAGATGTTTCCTGTTTCTTGAGGTAGGCTTGTATTGCTATAAACTTCCCTCTTAGCACTGCTTTTGCTGCGTCCCATAGGTTTTGGGTCGTCGTATCTCCATTGTCATTTGTTTCTAGGTATTTTTTGATTTCCCCTTTGATTTCTTCAGTGATCACTTCGTTATTAAGTAATGTATTGTGTAGCCTCCATGTGTTTGTATTTTTTACAGGTCTTTTCCTGTAATTGATATCTAGTCTCATAGCGTTGTGGTCGGAAAAGATACTTGATACGATTTCAATTTTCTTAAATTTACCAAGGCTTGATTTGTGACCCAAGATATGATCTATCCTGGAGAATGTTCCATGAGCACTTGAGAAAAATGTGTATTCTGTTGTTTTTGGATGGAATGTCCTATAAATATCAATTAAGTCCATCTTGTTTAATGTATCATTTAAAGCTTGTGTTTCCTTATTTATTTTCATTTTGGATGATCTGTCCATTGGTGAGAGTGGGGTGTTAAAGTCCCCTACTATGATTGTGTTGCTGTCGATTTCCCCTTTTATGGCTGTTAGTATTTGCCTTATGTATTGAGGTGCTCCTATGTTGGGTGCATAAATATTTACAATTGTTATACCTTCCTCTTGTATCGATCCCTTGATCATTATATAGTGTCCTTCTTTGTCTCTTGTAATAGTCTTTATTTTAAAGTCTATTTTGTCTGATATGAGAATTGCTACTCCAGCTTTCTTTTGATTTCCATTTGCATGGAATATCTTTTTCCATCCCCTCACTTTCAGTCTATATGTGTCTCTAGGTCTGAAGTGGGTCTCTTGTAGACAGCATATATATGGGTCTTGTTTTTATATCCATTCAGCCAGCCTGTGTCTTTTGGTGGGAGCATTTAATCCATTTACATTCAAGGTAATTATCGATATGTATGTTCCTATTCCCATTTTTTTAAATGTTTTGGGTTTGTTATTGTAGGTGTTTTCCTTCTCTTGTGTTTCTTGCCTAGAGAAGTTCCTTTAGCATTTGTTGTAAAGCTGGTTTGGTGGTGCTGAACTCTCTCAGCTTTTGCTTGTCTGTAAAGATTTTAATTTCTCCATCGAATCTGAATGAGATCCTTGCTGGGTAGTGTAATCTTGGTTGCAGGTTTTTCTCCTTCATCACTTTAAGTATATCCTGCCACTCCCTTCTGGCTTGCAGAGTTTCTGCTGAAAGATCAGATGTTAACCTTATGGGGATTCCCTTGTGTGTTATTTGTTTTTTTTCCCTTGCTGCCTTTAATATGTTTTCCTTATATTTAATTTTTGACAGTTTGATTAATATGTGTCTTGGTGTGTTTCTCCTTGGGTTTATCCTGTATGGGACTCTCTGTGCTTCCAGGACTTGATTAACTATTTCCTTTCCCATATTAGGGAAGTTTTCAACTATAATCTCTTCAAATATCTTCTCAGTCCCTTTCTTTTTCTCTTCTTCTTCTGGGACCCCTATAATTCGAATGTTGGCGCGTTTAATGTTGTCCCAGAGGTCTCTGAGACTGTCCTCAGTTCTTTTCATTCTTTTTTCTTTATCCTGCTCTGTAGTAGTTATTTCCACCATTTTATCTTCCAGGTCACTTATCCTTTCCTCTGCCTCAGTTATTCTGCTATTGATCCCATCTAGAGTATTTTTAATTTCATTTATTGTGGTTTTCATCATTGCTTGGTTCCTCTTTAGTTCTTCTACGTCCTTGTTAAATGTTTCTTGCATTTTGTCTATTCTATTTCCAAGATTTTGGATCATCCTTACTATCATTATTCTGAATTCTTTTTCAGGTAGACTACCTATTTCCTCTTCATTTGTTAAGTCTGGTATGTTCTGACCCTGCTCCTTCATCTGCTGTGTGTTTTTCTGTCGTCTCATTTTGCTTATCTTACTGTGTTTGGGGTCTCCTTTTCACAGGCTGCAGGTTCGTAGTTCCTGTTGTTTTTGGTATCTGTCCCCAGTGGCTAAGGTTGGTTCAGTGGGTTGTGTAGGCTTCCTGGTGGAGGGAACTAGTGCCTGAGCTCTGGTGGATGAGGTTGGATCTTGTCTTTCTGGTGGGCACGTCCACGTCTGGTGGTGTATTTTGGGGTGTCTGTGGCCTTATTATGATTTTAGGCAGCCTCTCTGCTAATGGATGGGGCTGTGTTCCTGTCTTGCTAGTTGTTTGGCATAGGGTGTCCAGCACTGTAGCTTGTTGGTCGTTGAGTGAAGCTGGGTCTTGATGTTGAGATGGAGCTCTCTGAGAGATTTTTGCCGTTTGGTATTACGTGAAGCTGGGGGGTCTCTTGTGGACCAGTGTCCTGAAGTTGGCTCTCCCACCTCAGAGGCACGGCCCTGATGCCCTGGCAGGCAGATTCTTAACCACTGTGCCACCACGGAAGTCCAGTATCCTACATTGACCTACCTACATTTCCCTCTCTTATGAAAAGCCATCAACAGCATAGAGTTAGGTGTGTAGAAGGGAAAGAATTACTAAATTCAGTGTGAAATGAACTCATCCTTGCCTACACGTGATGATGGTCATTCATGAACAAAACACTGTCATCAACTTCCTTAGTCATAAGCCTTCCTCCAAAAGGTATCTTCTAGCTCATGAGAACAGGCTATTTTATTTTGCATTCTATATTGTTAAAACAATTCTACAACCTATTTCAAAATTTAATTATATGATAATTCAGTTTTTCATTAGACCTCACAATATGGTCTAATTACTCATGGCCAAGGATCTACCCCTTTATTTATTAAAACCAATTTGCAAGTGTAATTAAACCATGGGAGAAATTGTGTATCTGACATCATTTAACATCCCCTTCTGAAAGGATGCCATTAATTGCCCATATCCTTTTATCTGTCTGAGTTCTATTTATTACAGGAATGTCCTGAAGGTGAACCATGGGGACTGCTTTCCTGAAACATTAGAAAGCTTTAAAATCTTCAGTGGTCAATATGTTATAAACTGTTTTATGATTTGGCCATTTAGGATGACACATGTCAGCTCCTTGACCCCAGATGATAGCTTGAGTATCAAAATGAGCGTCCAGATAGTTTATTCAATTGAATCAGCCTTTGAGGTGTTGTTTTTGAGAATGGAGCCAACTTCATGAATGACAGTTGTTATAAAGATGGAGGTGGAATTTGTCTATCCTACATATGCACGAGTCTGCCCTCTGATCAGAAGGCAGAATGTCATCCTTGGGTTTGCTGACATTTGTAATTCAGTCTACAGAATGTTAAAATTATTATAAATTTTATTATGTTATTTATAAAATACTCTCACTTACAAAATATGGACAAGCCAAAGAAAGAAAATTTTACATCAGCCATTATCTCATCCTCTTGTTGACATTTTATTAGTAATCATTCCTGTTTTTTCTCCTTGAAGAGAGACAAATTTATTTTTACTAAAAATAAGATATACTTCAATAAATCATTCAGAAATTAAGAATAAAACAGGATCCAAACTAATATAGTATATAACTTGCTTCAAAAATGTTTATATAGTGAGAACTTCTTCCCATGCTTTTAAATATTTAACCTATAGTGCTATATTTAATGACTGTATATAATTTTTATATGGATATGACAATGTATATAATCCGATTCACTATTTTTCAAAATTAGGCTTCCCCCTCTTTCTTTAAGCGCGGCTAGATGAACTTTTTGTAGACAAATATTTGCACATATCCATAACTATTTCACTGGACAAATTTCTTAGAAGTGGAATTCCTGGATTGAAAGGCATATTAGATACTTTTCTAACCCCCCAATCTGTCCATTTGACCTAATTTTGTTTCTAAGTAGTCTAAAAATATCTGAACATTAGGTCTCTTTGTTTTTTAAAAAAAGATCCCCTCTACATATCACTCAACTTCAACTCATGCCAAGAAATTCTATCGTTGGCTTAGTGAGGTTGCAACAGGGGTGACTGAAATTTTCATTGCTCCTAGCTTTTTTCAGTCATTTTATTTTACATACATGTCTTATAGATAGTGTGACCATGTATCC
This sequence comes from Balaenoptera physalus, assembly GCF_965194825.1. Taxonomy (NCBI): domain Eukaryota; kingdom Metazoa; phylum Chordata; class Mammalia; order Artiodactyla; family Balaenopteridae; genus Balaenoptera; species Balaenoptera physalus. The sequence goes on from NC_138903.1 coordinate 12,191,969, forward strand.
TGGTTTGCCTTGAACAGCCACAGTTTATGCATAGTGTTCCAGCACAATTATACATAACACTCCATTTCATTCTCAAAATTATCCCAATTTAGATGGTCATGATGTGAATGTTAGAGAAATGCATTTGGAGCTTTAGAAATGAGCATGAAAAGTACTTAGCACTTACTAGGTGGAAGATGAATAAGGAGCAATGAAATCATCATCATCCACCCAAGACACCACTTGAAAAGTCTAGTTTCCAAAGGAAAATCAAGAAATGCTTGAAGTGGGTGAACCATAACATTGGGGGTTACACCGTTGGTACTAGAAGCTGGATTTGTCAAAGGGCTGAGAATTCTTTGACTTGGAGGGTACCTTGGGTCCCTGATTGATGGAAATTCATAGGATGTCTCTAGATTAGGGGTATAATTGTTGGTAGTGAAGTCATGGTTTACCAAGAAGGGTAGTCCTAAAGGAACTGAGTTCCTCCAGCAGGGGGAGCTAGCTTGAGAGATTTGAAACAGAGGGAGGGGGTTCTGGGCTCTACTGCCTACTTGCAGATTTTCCTAAAGTCAGTACTGTTATTTATTTCACATACACCAGCATTACTTCCTGAAGAAAATACTCTACTCTTCTTTTGAATTTCCAAGGATATAATCCTGGGCACATAGTAATTGCTTATTAAATGCCATGTATCATGAATAAAGGAGATGATTACTGTAACAGAATGCATAAGTCATGAAATGTGGCATCCAAATTTTTAATTAATTTCAGGCTTCTTCTCACTAACTTGTTTTTCAAAGCAAATTATTTACTGCATCTATATCTGTTTTTTCTTCTACAGAACGTTTTGAGCAGAGCTTGAAGGAATGCATTGCTGAAGCCCTGGAATTTCTAGGGAGGTCTAATTACTCCCACAGTGCTTTGCATTTACAATATATCTCTTTTATTTGGCGGAGTATGCTTGGATGAAAAAGCACATGGCAAGCAGAATTCTCCATCTTTTCTAAATAGATATGGTAGGTAATTCAGCAGTGAAATCTCTCTAGTTAACCACTCAACCACTTACCATTAATTTGTCACATTTCACAAGCAGAGATTTGATATTTTCGTAGATGCAATTCTTTTTTTAAATTGAAGTACAGTTGATTTACAATGTTGTGTTAGTTTCAGGTGTGCAGCAAAGTGATTCATATATAAATATACATATATATATATTTTTCTAGATTCTTTTCCATTATAGGTTGTTACAAGATATTGAATATAGTTCCATGTGCTATACAGTAGGTCCTTGTTGGTTATCTGTTTTATATATAGTAGTGTGTATCTGTTAATCCCAAACTCCTAATTTATCCCTACTCCCGTCTTTCCCCTTTAGTAACCATAAGTTCGTTTTCTATGTCTGTCATTCTGTTTCTGTTTTGTAAGTAAGTTCATTTGTATCATTTTTTTAGATTCCACATATAAGTGATGCCATATGATATTTGTCTTTCTCTGTCTGGCTTACTTCACTTAGTATGATAGTCTCTGGGTCCACCCATGTTGCTTCAAATGGCATTATTTCATTCTTTTTTATGCCTGAGTAGTATTCTATTTTGCATACACACACACACATACATACACACACACACCACATCGTCGCCTTTATCCATTCCTCTGTCGATGGACACTTAGGTTGCTTCGTAGATGCCATTCTTATTCTGTCTATGACCAAGTGATGAGGTTGAACAATGATCAACCTAGCTACTTTGGTTATCATGACATTTAAATCATGTTTGTAGTACAACCCAATTGGTTGTAGAGCCACTAGTTAAAAATGGATGAAGAAGGGACTTCCCTGGTGGCACAGTGGTTAAGAATCCGCCTGCCAATGCAGGGAACACAGGTTCGAGCCCTGATCTGGGAAGATCCCACATGCCGCGGATCAACTAAGCCCGTGCGCCACAACTACTGAGGCTGCGCTCTAGAGCCTGTGAGCCACAACTACTGAGCCCACATGCCACAACTACTGAAGCCCGCGTGCCTAGAGCCCGTGCTCTGCAACAGGAGAAGCCACCACAATGAGAAGCCCGCACACCACAACGAAGAGTAGCCCCCGCTCGCCACCACTAGAGAAACTCTGCACACAGCAACGAAGACCCGACACAGCCAAATAAAAAAAATAAATTAAAATAAATAAAATTTTAAAAAATGGATGAAGAAAATCACTTTGAAAGTCTGTACTCTAAAGTTTGCAGTTTTGAATTATACTTCTTCATGCCTTGCCTTTTTTGAAACTATAAAGATTATATTTCCCTTTTTCAATCTGAACATTTTAGTCCAGAATAAAATATAGCGGGTAATCAAGAATTCAAGAAAAACTTGCTGGGCAAAAATCTCACCCTTCTTTAAATGAGCAAATATCTGTCGTTTGTATCTGCAGAGACTGTAAGTCTGTCCTTACACAACTGAGTTGGCATTCCAATGATGTCCCCTGGACCTCATCTTTAATTAGGTGTAACCCTAAGTTTGGATGATTTTTTCAAAACATTAAGCCTTAGAAAAATATAGGCAGTATTCCTAGTATCAAATGTTTTAACAACAGATTGTAACTATTTCATGGAATATTTCATAGCTCTCAATTGTAAATGGACACAAAACAACTTTATTCTTTTCTCCAATTGCTCAGTGCACTAAGTTTTCCTCTGAAATGAAATCTCAGAGCAGGTCCCATAATTTTTCCAGTCACTCTCATGTAATAAAAGCCCTCCAGCCATAAGAATAGTCTTATTTTAGTAATGGATATTTCCTTTCCAAACTTTTTCTCTGGCCTAGTTCAGATCTAAAAGCTGGGGGAGGGGATGGACCAGGCTGGAATGGGTAGAGATATGGTTCGGGAGGATTCAGGATTCTTTCTTGATTAGGGGCATCTCTTCCTCCCTGCTCAGTTGGCTGGCCTTAGTTCTGGAAACCTCCAGCATAAGGAATAGAACTAGGGGACAGGAAGAATCCCAAATGACTGGTACTGTTGTGATCTCCTGTTTATACACACCAGGTTTGGCAAGCGGTTAAAGCTGACTTTTGGTGCACTTCAGAGTTTTTCAGAGACTTCCCATGGCAACGTCTGATACTGTTGGGTGTAGGACCTCCTCTGGCTGGCTGCTTAGGAACATTCTTCCCAAATTCTTCATCCAAAAACACATTTCCAACCTCTTTCTTTTCAGATTACTTTGCTTCATATCAAGAAGACTTCTTAGGCAATTTTCCTTTTAAAATAAAACCAATCTATCTCCCACTTTCAGAGCCTACATCTTGCCCAAAGGATGGAGAAAACGCCTTTGTCCTACAGTGGGTGGAGGTGCATAGCTCTCAACACTGTCCTCTACTCTGATGCTTCCATCAGCCTCTCTTGATGTGAGTCAAGTATCAGTCAGACCCTATTCCACTGTGTCCTTGATTGTCAAATGATATAGCTCTGGGGTCACCATTTACCTAGACTGTAGAGTGAATACTGACCCCTGCAGTTATGCAATACATATCAAGTCTTCTGAGTAGTCCTCTTAAAGTCTGTCTCACTATGCTTGAGGCGAACTGGGAAACATCCCTCTCCTTTCCCCCAGTGTGGGAGAGGTGAGGGAAAACACCACAGGACTCCAACAATACTCTCCAAAGATAATTTCCCTCTAGCTTCATTAATTCCAAACCATCATCTGGATATGCCGAAATGCCCTCACCTCCCAGCCTGGAGTTTCCTTTTTGCACTTTTAGTAAGGGAGTGGAATAAACAAATTGTGGTAGAGTCATGTAACAGAGAAGAACAAACCTGACTCCATATTGGATCTATTCCTTTAGCTCTAACCTTTGTGCTCTGTTGCCTGTGCTTAGTTGTGCTGGCTCTGAACCTTTGTAAAAGAATGTTGCCTATAGCCTGAAATACACATAATAGCCCTTTCTCAATTCTCTGCTTTCCAGGCTTGCCCTTTAAAGGTATAACACTCTTCCATTGATATAGAGATAAAAAGTTGCAGAACAGAGAATAACAATCATCTTGTTGGAAGTTTACAGGGACATTGTGACCAGACCTATGCAGATAGCTGTAAGAACAAAGGATTCTGGGGACTTCCCTGGTGGTCCAGTGGTTAAGACTCCATGCTCCCAAAGCAGGGGGCCCGGGTTCCATCCCTGGTCAGGGAACTAGATCCCACATACATGCCGCAACTAAGAGCCTGCAGGCCACAACTAAAGATCCCGCACGCCACAACAAAGATCTAGCACGAGGCAATGAAGATCCCGCACACCTCAACTAAGACCTGGCGCAGTCAAATAAATAAATAATAAATAAATAAATAAATAAATATTAAGAAGAAAAAAAGAACAAAGGATTCTGCCACCAAGAAGTTTGTAACAACCAGCCACACCCCCTCCCCTTTTAGTATAAAATAAGGCTGAATCCTAACTCAGGGAAGATGGTTCCTTGGGGCACTAGCCCACCATCTTCTCAGTCTGCTAGCTTTCCAAATAAAGTTACTGTTCCTTGCCTCAGCATCTCGGCTCTTAATTTATCAGCCTGTTGTGTGGCGAGCAGGACGAGCTTGAACTCGGTAACAGTCATACAATGGACTACTTTTCACCAATGAAACAAAACAAAACAACAATACAAAACAAAACCAGCAAAACCCTGTACAACTGATACACACAAACATGGATGAATCTTAAAAGCATTATCTTGAGTAACAGAAGCCAGGCAAAAAGTTTAAAAATGATATTAAACCATTTATATGAAGTTCTAAGTCAGGCAAAATTAAGCTTTTGTGATAGAAATCAGAACAGTGGTGGCCTCTGGTTGGGAGAGAGGATTAAATGGGATGGGCATCACTGTGATGGGAATGTCTCAATTTGATACATTTATCAAAACATATCCAATTTGGTATGTGCTTACATTGTATGTAAATTATACCTCAGTAAATAATTTAAAAGAACTTAGATTTTACGGGAGATTTTGTAGAATATTGGCACAAGGAACATTGAAGCCAATTACATAAAAGACACCCTAAATTCTCCTTCACTCTCAAAAAATTACCTTGTGAATTTGGCTCAGCATTTCAGCACATCAAGATGGTTTAGAAATTGTGTTCTCTCCTTGCTGTTTGTTTTCTGCTAACATTATTACTTTGTCTTCTCTGTCTTCAACATATCAACATAAATGCTAAGAATCTGCCCCCTCAACTCCTTTCAGGTTGAGATCAGTTTGTTCTGTCAAATGCCTGCAGTTGTGCTCCTTAATAAGCTAGGCCCCTATCTAAGCCTATTAGCCCATAATGAATATGCCCTAAGCCATCTACATGAATGTCACAAAACACTGTCAAATACATGGTTGACTTCAAGATACACTATATTTCCGTGATTCCTCAGACTTACCAAATTATCAACATTTTCAAGATGTATCTTCTTTATTAAACTAAAATATGTGAAATTGAGCCAACATCTCTTTCAAAACCATTTTTGATATTTTCAATGTCACGAATTCCATTTATGCTCCATATCTTTTTCATCATATTTTACTTTTATGCTTACAAGTATACAGTATAGAGGACACTTGAAAGGCTGTAGCCCCCTGCCCTTTATAGATGATATTAGATAAAACGGAAAATGCCTCAAAGCTTCCAGCAATATGGCAGTCTGAGCTGATAAGGAAAAGCAAATAGGCACAGATGCTGGACAAAATGTAACCATCTTTTTCTACACAGCTGAACTTGAAAGAAAATAAAGAAAATCCCTTGATACTAGAAATGAAAAGGAAACTGAACACCAGAGCACTAGGCAGAAGCTGATGCAATGGAGAGTCACAGGAGTATCAGGTCCAGAGGTCTAAAGATTGGGTTTGGATGCCCACGCAGGGATAGAAGATGCATGCTTGAGCCTGCACATTTAAGGAAGCTAGAATGGAGCCCCATAAACAAAGCTACAGAGCCCCCAAAAGCTGCCTTAATAATGCAAAGTGTATAACTCTTTCTTTCCTTGAGGAAGATACAAATAATATTGCTCTCCGTCCGGGGATGTTGTAAAAATAAAAGAGCTGTCTACAAGAATCAAAATGTCAGGACTTCCCTGGTGGCGCAGTGATTAGGAATCTGCCTGCCAATGCAGGGGACATGGGTTCGAGCCCTGGTCTAGGAAGATCCCACATGCTACGGAGCAACTAAGCCAGCACGTCACAACTACTGAGCCTGTGCTCTAGAGCCTGCAAGCCACAACTACTGAGCCCACATGCCACAACTACTGAAGCCCACATGCCTAGAGCCTGTGCTCTGCAACAAGAGAAGTTACCGCAATGAGAAGCCTGTGCACCGCAACAAGGAGTAGCCCCCGCTCGCTGCATCTAGAGGAAGCCCATGTGCAGCAACGAAGAGCCAATGCAGCCAAAAACAAATAAATTAATTTAAAAAAAAGAATACAAACTTCATGAAGATACTACCCAAAGCCATCTATAGATTCAGTGTAATCTCTATAAAAATCCCAATGGCATTTTTCACAGAAATAGAAAAAACAAACCTCAAATATATATGGAACCACAAAAGATCCCAAACAGCCAAAGCAATTCTGAGAAAGAGCAACAAAGTTGGAGGTATCACACTTCCTGATTTCAAACTTTATTATAAAGCTATAGTAATCAAAACAGTATGGTACTGGCATAAAAAGTGACACATAGGCCAATGGAACAGAATTGAGAGCCCAGAGATAAACCCAAGCACATACAGTTAACTAATACCTGAAAAGGAAGCCAAGAATACACAATGGGGAAAGGAAAAGTCTCTCCAATAAATAGTGTTGGGAAAACTGTATATTCACATGAAAAAGAATGAAATTAGACCCCTATCTTAAACCACTCACAAAAATGAACTTGAAATGGATTAAAGACTTAAACATAAGATTGATACCATAAAGCTCCTAGAAGACAACATAGGGAAAAAGCTCCTTGACATTGGTCGTGGCAATGATTTATTTGGATATGACATCAAAAGTACAAGCAAAAAATAAACAAGTGGGACTGCACCAAACTAAAAAGCTTCAGCACAGCAGAAGAAACAATCAACAAAATGAAAAGGCAATCTACAGAAAGGGAGAGAATATTTGCAAACCATTTATTGGATAAAGGGTTAATATCCAAAACATATAAAGAACTCATACAATTCTATAACAAAAAAACCAAGCAATCTGATTTTAAAATGTGCAGAGGAACTGAATTCTGTTATTTTTCCAAAGAAGACATCCAAATGGCCAACAGGTACATGAAAAGATGCCCAACATGACTAATCATCAGGGAAATGCAAAATCAAAATACAAAATGAGATACCACCTCACACCTGTTAGAATAACTATGATCAAAAAGAGATAACAAGTGTTGACAAGGATATGGAGAAAAGGGAACCCTTGTATACTGCTGGTGGGAATGCAAATTGGTTTGACCACTATGGAAAACACTAAGGAGTTTCCTCAAAAAATGAAAACTAGAACTACCATATGATCCAGCAATTACACTTCTGAGTATTTATCCAAATGAAACGAAAACAGTATCTTGCAGAGATTTCTATGCTGCCAGGTTCACTGCAGCATTATTCACAAAACCCAAGATATGTAAACAAAGTGTGTGTCAACAGATGAATGTATAAAGAAGCTGTGGTGTATATATACAATGGAATATTATTCAGCTGTGAGAAAGAAGGAAATCCTGCCATTTGTGACAATATGGATGGACCTTGAGTGCATTATGCTAAGTGAGCTAAGTCAGACAGAAAAAGACAAATGCTGTATGATATCACGTATATGTGGAATCTAAAAATCCCAAACTCATAAATACAGAGAGTAGAATTTACCAGGGCCTGGGGTTGCGGGAATTGGGGAGATGTTGTTTAAGGGCACAAGCTTGCAACTAGGAGATAAATAAGTCCTGGAAATCTAATGCACAGCATAGTGATTATAGACAATATGTATTATAAACTTCAGAGTTGCTAGGAAACTAGATCTTAATTTTTCCCACCACAAATAAGAAATGATAATTACGTGATGTGATAGACCTCAGTCTCAGCTAATGCTATGGTGGTAATTGATAAATGCATCAAATTAACATGTTGTACACCTTAAATTTACACAATGTTATATGTCAATTACATCTCAATAAAAAATGAAGAATGGGTTCTGACTGATATTACCTGCATGATCCAGAAACCCCAGGATGAGAAGTTAAAATAAAAAATTTTAATGAGATGAATGAAAACCACCAAGTTCCAGTGGGCGGAAGGTCTGCTCCAAAAGCCAGAGCACTATAGGACTCCTCTCTAACTCCTTGGCCTCCCCAAAATGATGAACTCGCAATAAAAACTACACAAAATCATGGTTCTATCAATATGGTGATCTTGCTAATGGGAAAACGCTTCTGCTACAAAACGGCCAGAAATGCTGGACAAAATACAAGAAATTTTAAGTGTGTAGTGCACACACACACACACATGCACACGAGGGAATTCTGCAGAGGGAAAACATAAAGAGGTGGCTATAAACAAAAAAATGAAATTATGATCCGAAGTTACCACTTCTCTAGCATGAATGGAATAGAGATCACCAGTCTTAGTATCATCAAGGATTGAGTTTTAATGTATAGAAACAGGTAATGGACCTTTCGTTCTAAATGAGGAGGAAATTTGGAAACACGTCTTCTGAATAAATCTAAGAATTTCAACACTTATATCCTTAATTTACTGGATTGTCTGTTGGCATGAATTACCTTTCTAAATTTCCTATGCTCTGTCCAATTTCACGGTAGCTAGATGCCTAAGAACGACATTCCTGAGAATCCCCTGTAAAGAGTATTTTGGCTTAGATTTGGCCCGTGATACAGAATTATGAAAGAGTTGAGGATGGAAGAGAAGCTGAAGTCATTGTTCTTCCCCTGGTGGTCATGCACAGATGTGTGAGCTGCAGATGTGAAATTTTGCAGTGGCTTCTTTGTGTAATACTATGAACCACCCTCCAAGGTTGTGCAGAAATTGTGAGTCTCTGAGGTGTCTTTTGAAATGATTGAACTGGATGGTTGTACTAACTTCCTACTCCCCTGAAACCCAGTGGTGAAATGGAGCTATAATAGCCTTACCTGAACTTAATACTTCAAAAAAGCCTCTGATGGTTTATATTAGTACTTATTTATATTATTCCTGGCAAGAAATACCTAGACTGAATCCTTAATGACAGTTAAAGGGTGGATAAGAAAAAATATCTTTCAAATGGAACAGGTAGACATCAAAGGAAGCTTGTCTGTCTTGGTTTAGGCTCTGCATGGGGAAAAGTCTCCCATAAAAATTTGTCATAAGGGACCTGCTCCTCAAGCAAATGGTCCAGGAACCACAAAGTCAAAGAATTAACATAAAAATGATCATAAAGAAGTGAAACTGTTAGTGTACCTGGAAGAAGCATATGGAAATCCTCTCTGAACGGATGTACCCTCAGTCCTGGTCGTAGATTCTTACACCTACAATTTCATTGAACTTGAGCTCACAACCCCAAATGAGGAAACTCACAAGATAACAATCTTATCATAAGTGAGAACCACACTTCACTTACAAGGTGTAATCACGACAGGATTATACTCCCAAGAACCTTAGGTAATAGAACCATTTGATTAAGATGATAAAATAAGTATGTTTGAAATAATTAAAGGTATAAAGAAGGAAATAAAAGACAACTATGAAAAAATAATAGGCAGATTTGAAATATAACCAAATGGACTTCTGAAAGGAACAAAATAGCCAAGAAAATAAAAAACACAACTGCTAATTTTAATGCAGATTAGAACTGCTGAACAGATAGCCAGTGAAAAAGAAAAGAGCTCCAGAATGAAACAGAGAATTAAAGATATAGAAACAGGAAGAGAATTAAGTGACATGGAGGATAGAATGAGAAGAACCAACGAACATCTAATTGGAGTTCTCAAAGGAAGAAATGGGAGAGTCAACTCTTTGGGCAATAGTAGCTGAGATTATTCCATAACTGATTAAGGAATTAATCCTAAGATTTCAGAAGCACAAGTATTCCAGGGAGAATAAATAAAACTAAAAGTACACCTAGACCTATCATTGTGAAATCCCAGGACATGAAAGACAATGAGATAATTTCAGAAGCAGCCAACAAGATAGGTCTTATGCTTTAGAAGGTATATGATTTGATCTCAGACAAGTCACTTAAACTTTATCCATAATTTGAGATGTTATGTTTTTACTCACTTTGTTTTATCACCCTTTTATCAATAGTATTTTTGAAGACTCTCTGTAAAGTCACTGTTGGTGGACTGCTCATACCCCTTGGCTCTCACCATTCCCCTGGAGTCAAAAGTTTCCAACTGCAAGTCTGTATGATCCTTTTCCTGAGGACCATCTCTGTCAACCAGGAGAGCAGGCAGGAGTTCTGGGGAATTGGTGCAGCTGTCAACCAATGGCACGGGAAATACCCCGGCTCCCTCACCCCTCTCCCCTCATTTTGGACAACTCTGATGCAAGTAAACTGTCTCGCAGAGTACCCCAGGGGGACAGGGCTTCAGTATCCCACAGTGGTTAACTTGCTCTATAATGTACCCTTAGCTGGCTTCCTTCTTCATTCCTGTAATTCCCCAGTGGTGCTTCCTGGGACGATGTCTCACATAAATGATGTGCATTCACATCCTTGTATCAGGGTCTGCTTCGAGGGAACCCAACTTAAGACAGACATAAAAAAATATGATTTTGGTCCCACAATTTTAAATAAAAACACTATTTTGGGAGGGGAATATTGTTCTTCATTTTCAGACCTCTGAACTCTGAATTACCAAGTGGGGTTTGGCCATGTCTGTGTGAGACATCCATGAGGCAAGCAGAACATAGTTCATTTGGCCTCTTCTGAGCTGTTTCTCATCAAATCCTGAGTGAGGGACCTCTGACTCCACCCTATGAAAGTCATACTTTTATCTTTTTAAAAACGTTTTTATTTTAAAATAATTAAAGACTTCCAGGAAGTTGAAAGGTAGTACGGAGAAGTTCTGTTTACCCTTCAGCCTCTTATGATGGTAATGCCTTACATAACTTATAGTATATTATCAAAACCAGGAGATTGATATTGGTACAACCTATAGACATTATTCACATTTTACCAGTTGTTGCATGCACTCATTTGCGTGTACATGTGTGTACGTGCATGTATAGTTCTATGCAATTTTATCACATGTATAGATTCATGTAACCACCATCACAATCAGGAGACAGAACTGTTCCATCATCACAAAGGAGCTTCCTTGTGTTACTCCTTTAGAGACATCCCACCCCGACTCCCAGCCTCACCCCTGGCAACCACTCATCTACTTTCCATCTATTATTCTTTCATGTATAACCTTCAGACTTGTGTTAGGAAAAAAGTTTTAATCTCTTACGGAGACAAAGCAGATTAACAGGCAGTTTTTCAATGTCAATGGGATTTTCAGGCTTGATTGTAAATAAATTCACTGACACTTTTGATAGTGAAGCGTTTCTAAGACTGTCCTTTATACGGGTACAAACAACCTACTTCAAGGGAAATAAATCTTCATTTCAAAACTGGGCTTTAAATATTTATGAAACTGGTATGTCCTGCTTTACCAGGTTGGGATACAAAATAAGGGTATTTCTCATGACTTTTTCATTTGTACTGACTCCTTGCCCTGATACCCCTATTTGCAAGAAATGTCTTTCTTCCATCCATATAGTCCACTTTCATGATAATTCTAAGAACTTTAGTGTTGGCTCTTTGGTCCGAGAGCCTCAGTTCTGACTACTATTACCTTCAGCAAAGAGCCATGGAAATACTTTGTTATTGCTGTTGCTTTGGCCCAAGAGTCCCAGGCTCTTCCATTGCTGTCTTTGTCTCATGGTGTTGCTGGTAAGGCAGGGGTTTTCATGTGTTTAGCTCACACAAACTAGAACAGTGCCTGACCCATATATGAAATATTTGTGAATTGAATTAATAAGGGTTTCAGACAGAGGGAACAGCAAGTGCAAAGGCCCTGAGCCAGAAAGATCAGTGTGGCTGGAAAGGAGTGAATGAAGAGAGAGTCAAAGGAGATGACTTTGGAGTGGCATGAAGGGAGTCAACTTTTGCATTTTGGCTTTTATTCTGTTTGTAAGGAGAACCCACTGGAAAGTGTTGAGCAGTGGAGTGATATAAGATTTTCATTTTATCTACCCAGTTGCCAGGGGATGCAATGGGATGACATGGCATGGGGGAGGTGGATGGGAAGCTATGACCAGATCTCTGGGATCAGCGCTGCCATACAAGATTCTTCATGGTGTAGGCATCCCAATCTAACTCCACCTTCCCTGGGACCAGTGGAATTAGAGGGTAACCAAGTCATGAGAAGCTCAGGATGAGGAGCGAGGCTGGGATGTGTAGGTGACACCGAGCAGTGAACGCAGTTAAAGGACATGACAATGCAGGAACAGGGAGTGGCAGAGAAAAATGCATTGTCAGATGATCAGTTGCAATGACAGCTAAAGTAATTGATTGCCCTGGAAAACCGATCAATCAGTGGCACTGTGTTAGCATGGCCTTCCTCATTAAAGAATCAAATAGATTCACATGATGTCTGAGTTTGGTCTTGCCTTGATCTTCTTAGAAAAGAAAGATGTGGGCTCATTGTTCAAAACTAATATATTTCAGGAAAATGTATAATCTTAAAAAGTTTCCTTGTTATAAAATAATACATAAAAGTTTTATTTCACAAATGATAAATATGCACGTATAAAGCAGCTCTGCTGTGAAATAGAAAAATTGTTCAAAATATGATTAAGAAATACAGGTTTAAAAAGTGTTTGGATTTTCACTATTTTCCAGATAATTATATCTATCTCTCTGTTAGTATTTTATTTTTGCTTTTTCCCTCCAAATTCAGGATTTGCCTAGGCAAATTCTATCATTTTTGAATTCATGGATGTGTAGGAAATGCTGCATTTATAAATGGGGAAAACCTCACAGGAAGCCACAAAATTGTGACGACAGTTAAGCAGAAAACATGATCACTTTAACAAAAGCGGCCAAATAAACAAAGATGATTCAGCTCTGTTATTCTCATTTACCTTATATTTTCTTCAGCTTTGAGAGGCTCATGTAATAACCATCTTGTTCACGGTAGAATTAAAATCAATTCTACTTGACTAACATTTATTGTATCTCTGTACCTTACAAGACAGCTTCAATTTAGTAATGTGCAAGCATGAAGTGGTGTGAGTTGGCTTACAGCACCTACCTTTGGCTCACTAGCAGGGAGTGCTATGGGCTGGGGGTGGGAGATGAGCAGGTTGCAGAAATGGCTCTATTTCTTCTTCATTCCCTGAATGAAGGCCCTTGGCCATACAACTCTCTGGTACCTCCTACTTTGACTCTGGCCCAGGCTAATATAGAATGAGCTGGAAGTGCCAATATGCTCAGTCTGAGCCTAGAGGGGCCCTTCAGGGGCCTTGAGTGTTTCTGCCTTCCCTCTGACATCTCCACAACATCGTGGCCTATGCCAGGTGGAATAATGGCCATCCAAAGATGTTGACACCCTAGAAAACTCTAATTTGAAAAGATACATGCACCCCAATGTTCATTACAGTACTATTTACAATAGGCAAGACATGGAAGCAACCTAAATGTCCATTGACAGATGAATGGATAAAGAAGATGTGGTACAGCTTACGTTTCCCCCTCCCCATATCCTCAAGTCCATTCTCTAGTAGGTCTGTGACAAAGTGAGAGAGTGTCATGGACATATATACACTACCAAATGTAAAATAGATAGCTAGTGGGAAGCAGCCGCATAGCACAGGGAGATCAGCTCGGTGCTTTGTGACCACCTAGAGGGGTGGGATAGGGAGAGTGGGAGGGAGGGAGATGCAAGAGGGAAGAGATTTGGGAACATATGTATATGTATAACTGATTCACTTTGTTATAAAGCAGAAACTAACACACCATTGTAAAGCAATTATACTCCAATAAAGATGTTAAAAAAAAAAAGATGTAGTACATATATACAATGGAATATTACTCAGCCATAAAAAAGAATGAAATAATGCCATTTGCAGCAACATGGATGGACCTAGAGATTATCATACTAAGTGAAGTAAGACAGAGAAAGACAAATACCATATGATATTGCTTATATGTGGAATCTAAAAAAAGATACAAACGAACAGAACAGAAATAGTGTCACAGATGTAGAAAACAAACTTATGGTTACCAGGGGGGAAAGGAGAGGGGAGGGATAAATTGGGAGATTGGGGTTGACATATACACACTACTATATATAAAATAGATAACCAACAAGGACCTATTGTATAGCACAGGGAACTCTACTCAATATTCTGTAATGACCTATATGGGAAAAGAAACTAAAAAAGAGCAGATATATGTATATGTATAACTGATTCACTTGGCTGTTCAGCAGAAACTAACACAACATTGTAAATCAACTATACTCCAATAAAAATTTAAAAAAACCGAAAAACAAAGATGTTGACACCCTAATCCCCGGAACCTGTGAATGTTACCTTACAAGGCAAAGGAGACTTTGCAGATACAATCACGTTAAGGATCTTGAGATGGGGAGGTTATTCTGGATTATCTGGGTGGGCCTCATTTAGTCGTGTGAGTCCTTGAAAGTGGAGAACCTGTCCTAGTCAGTCAGTGGGAGATATGACTGTGGGAGAATGGTCAGCGAGATGCTGGTTTTGAAGATGGAGGAAGGGGCTCATGAACCAAGAAATACAGCTGACGTCTAGAATCTAGAAAAGACAAGGAAATGGATTCTCTCCTAGAACCTCCAGAAAGGAACGCAGCTCTGTTAACACCTTGATTTTTAGCCCAGGAAGACCTGTGTCAAGACCTACAATCTCCAGAACTATAAGATAATAAATCTGCATTGTTTAAGCCAGTAAGCTAGTGATAATATATGACAGCAGTAATAGAAAATTATGCATGGCCATAGATAACTGACAGAAGAGAAAAAAGTTAACAGATTTTCTCTCTCTTCTGGTTTAAATAATCCCTTTTATATGATTCAGTCTGTGTTACAGAATATTCAGTCAATTTGAATTTCACCTCCCCTTTAAGGACGCTTTCCTGTTCACCCTTTTCCCCCAATTGTGGTTGGATGCGGAAGCTTGTGGCCCTTCTAGTGTTGGGAGCGGGCGGTGGGGGCCCCGGGCCGTTTCCTTTGTGGGGCTGGTCTGGTTTCTGGATGGGCGTTACTGTGTCCTCTGGGCTGTGCTTGCTATGGTCCTGGAACTGGCTGCCTTTGGCATGCATGGCTCAAGTCCATGGCTTGTACATCTCGTGGTCTATCTTCTCTTTACAGTCAACCATCTCCCCTTGCTTCCTGGGTCCCACCTTGATTCTCTCTGGCTTTGTGCACCCTTCAAGGTTTGACTCACTCTTCCGTTCATCCACCCCCTGAGTGGCCTTCCCCACGTTGCTCAGACACTAGGCTACTCTCCCCTCCACAGAGACCCTTCATGTAAAGTTTCCCAGGAGATTCTCAAGCTTCACTTTGGTCCTTCCCTGGAGGCTGTGGAAACTTTCAGGTCCATTCCACATATGGAAAGTTGGGGGATATACAAGAGTATCACATCAGGATCACTCTCCAGAATGTTCTTCCTCTCTACATGCTTGTCATCTCAGGAGATCCCAGTTAGGAACACACCCCCACTCCCTCAAACCACTCAGCTCTCAACTTCTCTCTCAGACCATGTAACAGACCTCTCCTCTCCAGGATTCAACCCACAGCAAGGAAGCCAAGGCACATCCTCTCACGCTTTCCTTCCTCTTCTCCTTTTTCTTCCTTATATCCCCCCAGGGCAGAAGGAGAGGACTCATTCTTTCTCTCTGAGATGGATTCCCAATGCATTTCAGTCTCCTCCTAAATAAGGTTGTATTTTTCTTGCCCTAATCACTGGGTTTATAATGGCAAATGGGATGCAGGGAGAAAAACAATGTTGCTAATGATGTAAGTTCAAAAAATATGTTTCCTCTTACATGCCTGTTACATGCCAGGCACTAAGCTAGGTACTATGACGTGAAGTATAGCGTCATTCACAAAGATATCTCGGTTTACAGAAGAATGTGAAGAGTGTGTGTGTGTGTGTGTGTGTGTGTGTGCGTGTGTGTGTGCACGTGTATATATTTGCATGTGGCTGTGAAAGAAAATATGGACAGAATTTTGTCTAGTGTAACAAAAAATTATTTACGCAATGTTTTTGGGCAGATTAAAGAATAGAGGAGAGATTTCTTTTAGAATGGCATATAAAACTGGGTGATGAATCACTTAAATCTGCAAAAAAATTGTTCTACCAATAGAGAACTGTGGTCAAGATTCTGAGCTTGTTGTTGCTGTTGTTTAATTGAAGTACAGTTGATTTACAATGTTGTGTTAGTTTCAGGTATACAGCAAAGTGATTCAGTTATGCATACATATATACCTATTTTTTTCAGATTCTTTTCCCTTATAGGTTATTACAAAATATTGAGTATAGTTCCCTGTGCTATACAGTAGGCCCTTGTTGGTTATCTATTTTACATATAGTACTATCTGTTAATCCCAAACTCCTAATTTAAGACTGAGCTTTTACAGCAATACGTTTGGTTTTGAAGCAAAGACAAATAATTTGTATGAATGTTGGGAATGATATGAATGGAAGAGAGTCTTTGCTAAGTTGTGATTCTTTTAAAAATAGTCCTTTCTGCATCCAATAACATCAGATTTAGGTCTTGAATCTGATGTGCTGATTCATAACTTCAGACTTGGTAAAAATGGAGAGTAACTATTTTCACTTGTTGGACAAACTCCCAAGTCAGATTCTCAGCTTCACCCTAGTACTTGTTTTTTTTCTGTTTGTTTGTTTGGTTTTTTTAAAAATTATCCATTACAAATCTGATGTGGAAGAGAGGACAATAAAAGCCCACAATGAGTATAATCAACATGGCACATGTAAGAGTACTTTGCAAATGGTATCGTGCTATCCTAGGTTGGGTTCTCTACAAAAGACCCTGAGGCAAGGATTCCTGTACTCATGATATGTTAAGGAAATGCTCCTAGGGGAGACTGGTAAGGGACCTGGAGAAGCAGGGCAGGGAAGAGAGAATGCCATGACAGCTTCCAGTCTTGGGCAGTTCCCTGAAAGTTAGCTTCGGTCTGATCCTGCAGGGGAGATCTAAGGTGTTAAGTTATGCTCAAGATTTTGCCTCAACTTGGAGGAAAGGAGCTAGGCTTTCATAATCTGGCACCTACCAGTCATTGGTTCAGGGCTGCCAGGAAAATGGAGCATGTGGGGAACATCAACCCCGGACACTCCTGGGTCTCCACCATGCAGAAGGCAGCTCCAGTTACTTGTGGGGCTTCCTCCAAAGAGATCTACAGGTGCAGGTATTAGAAACAAAGGTCCGCAGAAACCAGAGTGGGCACGCACTGAAATGGCACAAGGGATCAGAGGGGATCTAAGTGGGGCACTGAGAGTGTTCACGACCAGTGTCACCTTAGCTAACGTCAGGTCTTATGATGAGGAAAGACTAACCTTCCCCAACATATTCTTACTGCTCCTCGAGGATTCTGGGAGAATCATTAACCTCGGTCCAGAACAGCTGATATACAATTGTGATGCTGCTTAAACCCCAAGTTACTCTCCCATCTCTTTCCATTCCAAGAGAAGAGACTAGCGATGTCCAGAGCTAAGCTTTCATTATCAAGTTGAAATACTTTTCAGTGCAGGAATATTAGTTTCCCAAAGATGACACCATCTGCCATTACAGAAGACCAAGGACATCCCTTTCACTGACCTTCCAATTGCATGGTGCTCCCAGTTTAGGCTCCTTTGCCTGGTTTCTGAGGCCCTCTGTTCCCTCCCTCCACTTTCCAGCCTTCATACTCCCCTCTTGCCAGGTTGATCTGCAACTGTCCACATCTCATATCAACTGTAACATGCTCATACCTGCTTTGCCCCTTTATCCTGGCAGTTTCCACTGCCTGGATTGCCCCTTCCTTCCCTTTCATCTGTGCAAACTCCATTCACTGTCCAAAGCCCAGCCTGAGTCATTCTTCCCCCATCATCCCTAGACAACTCCAGGCCTCACCACTATCACCTTTATTTGAACTTTTATGAGTAAGTTGTCACTAGAGCATTTTACATGCCTCTGTATTGGGCTTTGTCTGTGCACTGTGAATGTTTGTTGTGAATTATGCTCAACTGCAGTGCTATGGTTTGGTCTAATCCAGTTGTTATCAGCCCTGATTGCCTTTTAGAATTACTGGAAAGATTTTTTTTTTTTTTTTTTTACAGAATACTGATGTCTGGATTCCACCAAACCCAATTATACCAGAATCTCTGGAAGTGGAGCCCTGCATACCATTTTGTAAGAACGCTGAGTGATTCTACTGTACAGCCAGAGTTGAGAATTCGCTTTGAGATACAACTGAATACAATCACTGTTATAAGTAGTCACCTCTAGAAAACAGGTTCATACATTGTGACAATGGGAAATATCCAACACTGGAAAGAGCCATTTTACGACCATCCTACAAAAGCTCTGCATCATCTTTAGTTAAACAAAACAACAGAAAATAAGGAGGGAACACCCATCTATCTCCATAACTTCAGATCCCTGTGTTTGGCCTTTTAAGTCTCATTTTTGCTAACAACATCTCACAGTGGCACTACAGATATGACTGCCATCATGTTCCCTAGAAGAAACCTCTTAAGGAATTTCAAGCAGAAAGAAATTTAATACGAGGAATTAGTTGCTTAGAGAACACTGGAGGGGTTAAAGGGATCAGGAGGCCCTCTTCATGCTGACTTCAAGGTTTTATGCCACCATGACTGCAATGCACAGATCAGGAAGCTACTACAGTGACCATGACATTCAGCTAACATCATACCCGCTGAGCCATATTTTTATGCCCAAAGAACACAGAAAAGAATGGCTTCTATCTCCCTCCTGCTTTCCATAGGTCCTATGAGTATATCTAGTTGGCAGAATTTGTATCACACCTGGAATACGAGTGTTGAGGGAGTTTGGTAGATGTAGTTTTTTGGACTTCCAGCCTTTTAGATACTGTAGGTGGTTATGGATGCTGAAGGCCAAAAGACACTGTCTTGACTACATTCCTGAGGCAGCCCACGGGTCAACAACTATAGAGCTGCTGGTGAAAAATAACAATGTTTCATATCAATGGCATTGCCCTGTGTCTGGGTTAAAAAGATGAAAAAGTCCCAGATTTCGAGAGAGTAATTTCCTTTAGAGGAGTTCTTACATCTTAGGCTCCGTCTGTGGCCCATAGCTCCTTGGAGGATTTGTCTTGTTATGTCAATCACTCTTGAAGCCTTTCTTAAATTAGGTAGACTCATGCCTAACTGTGCATGCTTGGGCTCAAGGCTTAATCTCCCCGAGTAAGTAAAACCAATGCATGAAGAATTGGAATCCCTGATGGCAGCAGTTAAGCGCTGCTTTTCCAGAAACAACTCAAAGTTTAAGATAAGTTTTAAACATGGAAATGGCTCAATATGAGGAGCTTTGAAAGTTTTCAGTTTGTAGTACACATGGAACACTCAGTTAAATGTTTTTATTTTTTATTGTTTAGGCAGAAACAGTGGAATAAAATGAGACTGTGAAATGTCAGTGCTAATATATAATACTAGAAACCGAGAAGTTAAGGTTGGTCCTTATCTGCTTGTCATACATTCATTTCTGTTCAAGCTGGGATTTAAACATCAGTGGAAATCTTCTAATTAAGGGAGCTGTAACATTTTGGGCAAATTAATAACTTCTGTGAGACTTAACCTCTTCAAGTGTAAAATAGGAAGCATCACACATTTGTTAGGATTAAATAAAGGAAAGGCCTTTCAAATTTCTTCACTAACGCTCCCCTAACGGCAGAAAGAGTGCAAGGGTACCCATGGAAAATTCAAAGCTTCTCTGAAGTCTTTTGTTTTAGCATACAATGTAAAGTGAATTCTACTTACGAATCCATATTATACTCATTAATATCTTAGATATTTTTCATCAAGTACGACTGACATTTTAGGAGGGTGTACCTGTTTTATCCTATGGTTTCCAGTAGATTCTAGCATGCTCTCTTGAGAACCAAGGTTAAAATTGGAAGTGTTTCACCTGTAGAAGCCCCCTAATTACTCTTAGTTGAATTCTGAAGACGTTTTTAGGTACAGCGAATTTTCTTCTTCCAGTTTTGTAAGTGTACAGCATAATGATTTGACTTACATGCATCACGAAATGATTACCACAATAAATTTAGTGAACGTCCATCATCTCGTATAGATACAAAATAAAACAAATAGAAAAAAATAATTTTTTCCCTGCAATGAGAACTCTTTGGATTTACTGTCTTAACTTTTATATATAACATGCAGCAGTGTCAATTGTATTAATTATGTTGTACATTACATCCCCAGCACTTATTTATCAGATATAGAGAATTTAGAATAAAAACAAAGAGAAGAGTACGTAGCAATTTCTAAATTTTGAGGGTTACTGTTTTTGTCTTGCTTTTACAACTTTGCCCGAGCCTGCCTTTTCCCAGCCAATCCAGTTACAGATACTGAAAAATTTTACCCAGTGAGGTCTTCTCTGTCCAGCCACTTAATTAATCCAGACCAAGACTGCTTGTATGCCTTTATATTACGAGCCCTATACTCACTAACTGATGGTGTGTATTTCTAAGCTCAAAAGTCTCACATATGTAGAGTGTAGCCCAAGTGCCACGAAGGTATGCAAACTACTCTCCCCATTACACTGCCAAGCAACAGCAGGACTGAGCTTGCTCTCTGTTCCCTGAATGCATTCTAGGTCCTTCACTGTGGCAGGAGAAGTTTCCCGATCAACGTACTATTCTACTGGGGTGCATCATGGGGGCACAAAAAAACCAAATTTAGTTTAGCTTGCAAACATGCTGGTCCTATTTTGCTCTCCCTATGCTGACTAGCCAGATATAGGGGGTCTGTATATTCGTCAGTCTTGGATAAACCTACTCAGAACTTTTTAGTCTTGGCCTACTGGGCTTCCACAAGTTTATGGCTTGGTTCGTAAGGTTCACCAGACCTGCAAAAGTTCATGCTTTCTTTGTACTTGGAAAAAATCCTTCTCTTCATCTAGGACCAAATTCAAATGGCAAGTGTCTAAGTTTTCCTCTCCTAGAGGCCTACTGCTTCGTCTACCACCCCCTTTCCCTTTCCTTCCAACCAAGGTGTTCAAAGATCTGTTACATATGTCTATTTTAGCATTTATCACATCATATTGGTGGTTGTTACATGTCATCTGTCGCCCATGCTGGCCTGTGGAGACTTTAGGAGGGAGGGAGACTTGTCTTAGCTATTATGGCATTCCCAGTGCCTACAAACTGTGGGTGACCAAATGTTGACTGAAGGACAGAATGAATATATGAATGAACGAATGAATAGCAGCCTAGATCATAAACAAAAGCACCATCCAAAGGGTTGAAACGCATCAGTACCACTGAAGGTGATTTCCTTCCTTGTGACATATTTGTGAAAACAATATGAAGAATGGAGACACGTTTTTACGTGAAGGTACTTCATTCGCAAATGAAACCTATAGAAAGCATTGCCTTAATACCTTCAATCTGCCTGACTAGGAGAGCTATGTCTGAACAAAACACACTGGAAAGATGACCACACTCCCCACCCCCCTATTCCTCTTCGGTTGTAAATTGTGGAGAAAATAGAATCAGCATATCTGAAATTCACTATCGTACAGTTTGAGTTTGTGAACTGGTATCGTATCTATGATGTTACCAAATTATTTTGAAGTTCGTGGATTAATTAATGGTTAACAATTACATGAGAATGATGCACAAGCCACCTTTTCCAATATTCAACTTCATATTTAATAACTATTTCACAGATTATTTATATGAGTAAAAGACAGTCTTATAGAACCTCCTTTCTCAAGAAAATGTCAAACACTTCCATTTTTAATTTAGCACTGAGACTGCGGTTTCTTTGTCATAGTAATTATGGGCTTTCCTGCCAGGGCCCCATTTTTGCTTCTACTTTACAACACGATCATGGTTGAATAGCTTTAATCAGGCACCAATTAGTCCCAAATCTGTAACTCATTTAAGTCTGGGTTTTTGTTGGTTGTGCCTTCTTCTTTCAGACTGGGAGGGAAATGTTAGGAAAGTTTTGAGCAAATGATCTCAATCCCTGATGAGTAGTTAGAAGAGAGATATTTCTGTAACCTGCCCAATAAACTGGTTATCATATTAAACTCATTTTTAGCAGCTTATATTCACTTAAGCCTTGCTCCAGATGGTGGCTGTCAAAATGTTTCTTATAATTAGCATCAGTAACTCCTCCTGGGCCTTTAACATTCGTTGCAAATCACATGTTGTCTATAATCATAATAAGATTGGAAATGTTATTAATAACCTGCTCAGTATTCTGCTACACCAGTTTCTGTAAAACTACATGGATCAACAGGACCAACTTCTCTCTACTGTGCTGTCTCAAAGGCTGTTAAATGGTAAATGTAACTATATCTAGATATTGTTAAAATTACATATAAAATGGAGACAGGACGTGAGAATTCCCCAAGCAGACAAAACCATTTAAGCCACGTAAGCGAAACTAAATCTAGCTTATTTCATGAACATAAGTGAAGCTTCACTTAGGTTATTTCTTGTAAATGCCTCTCACAATCATACAGGAAACTTAAGCCATCTTCCTAAAAATGGTATGAGATAATCACTTTTAACCAATCCCCTGCCACCTGGAAACCCTTATTGTAATAACCAATCATCATAAAGGTTAAATAACTTGCTCATTTTCACCTTATAAGACATCCTGTAACTTCATGACCCTTAGTTTCATATCAGTTTGTATTGTTGGAGGCTCCCAGTTTGCGAACTGTTCTTACACGCACAATAAACTCTTACTAAATACTACTTATTGATTTGGTGGTTTTAATTTAGCTGTTTCCGGATTTTTCACAATATACAAATTGATTCGATCATTTTCACGGAGTTGACTAATCACCTCTGAAATATATAGACCTGCCAAACCATCTGTTTAGTCAAGCACATAAACTGTTCATATTATTGATAACATATTCTATAAAATAATCATTTGGATCACACCATATCCCATGAACTAGGTGTCTCAGTTGTTGAATTAATCAGGTCTCTTTTGATTGCAAATGACAGAACCTCTATTTGAACCAGTTTAGGAAGAGGAAACAGGATTGAAAGGGTACGGGGCATCTTAGTAACCGAACTTCAGAGATATATTGAACAGTCCCAGAGGGACCAGTGACTCACCTGAATGCTGTCTTAGTTTCTGCTTTTCGTGTTCTTTGGAGAAACCAGGAAGGTAGTGTGAGAAGCAGGACGGGAAAGGGGAAGAAGCCAAACAAATATGCTATTCCAAGCCAAGTCCCAGCTTCAGCCTGATCCCGCGGGGGAGCTCCAAAGCGTAAATTGTAACTCAGAGTTCGCGCCAACTGGTGGCAAGGGAGCTTGGTCTTCATACGACTGCACCAGTCAGCTATTGATTAAGCTTCCAACCCTACCCTGGGGGAAATGTAAACCCAGGCACTTCTGGCTTCACGTGTCAGGGCAAAGAAGCTCCATTAGCCAAAAAGAAGGCGTCATAAAAGAGTCACAGGTGTGGACCATTAAATGCCAAAACACAGAGATGCTCCGGTAATGCAAAAGCTGTTGTCCTAATAGCGTCACAGATGTAGGCTATTAGAAGCAAATGCACACAAGCTGGGGAAGAGGTGCACAGAAATGGTTAAAGGAGGTCTCAGAGGGATATGTGTGGGACGCTGGCAAAGTCCACTACAAACGCTATTAAAATTATTTTTCGTCTTTTATCTCTGCCTGCTGGCTTTGTTTGTTTCCTCCATGAGTCAGAAAAACGGCTACTAATTGCTCTTAAGTATCATATTCTGTAGTTTTCACTACCTGATTGGGAGCTTTGTACTCAGTGCCAACTAGAAAAGGCAAGAGGAAGAGCTTGCATTGTCCTGGTTTGGGTCCAGTGGCCGCTTTTGTACCATTCAACTCTAGCTTTGGGAACAGGGTGATATAAAAACATGGTGGCCCTGCAAGAGCTACATTTGAAGGAAAGGACGAAGCAGTTTCCAAGAGAAGAAGGGCTGTGATGTTACTGGACGAAAGTAAATATGCTGGGAAGACAAAAGAGCATTTGGTTAGAGGACGGAGTTGTCATGGCCAGAGTTACGTATTCACTGCCTGAAGGACTGATCAGTACTCTACATAGACATCCTATTTCAGATTACATTCTTGCTATGGCTGGGGGCTGCAGGGGCCAGTTTCTGGCCACAAAAATAAAAATGAAAGAAGAGGTTGTAGATTGTTTTGGAAAAAAAATTCTCAAAAGGACACCCTATTGGGATAGATATAAACATGAATTCATAGTAATATAGAGTAGATATTACATGAACATGAATTCAACGTTCATTAATTTATTCTATTGGATTCTTATGCATGGACTTCCCTGTTAAATACAAAAGGGATTTCAAATGTAGGAAATATGGCTGGAGGGGAAGTGGACCATTTAGACCGTCTAAATTTATCTCTTAGCCTGATTTTTCTTTGTGTGGCTACAGGTGCTTAATATCTGTCTAATCCAAGGAGAGCCCCACTACTAGAATCTCGGAGGTGAGATACCTACTTTTACTTCTCCAGTCTTAAGAGATTCCATCTTTGCTCATTTAACGTCCCTTTCAACCTATATCCCCACTTCTGTTTATGAAGCGTTTTTAGTGTAACGTGCTCTGATCTTAGCCCCGCCTTGCATGAATATTTCAGTGTGCTTAGGGACAGCGCTGTTATCAAGCACCAGCAGCTGCTGTTTATTGGTGATAAATGAGTTTTGTTCTGTCCAGAGCAATTTCCCTGGTTTTCACTCTATTATCTAGGTAGAGATGAAGGATATAATACATCCTTAAAGCGGTATTCACACAGTTACCCAGTTAATGAGGCACTGAGGAGAGGGGGCTGTGGAGAGAGACACACACACAGAGGGAGAGGGAGACAGAGGGAGAAAGTGGGGTGGCAGTGGGGAGAAAGAGAGACACATGCACAGAGAAAGAGAGAGACAGAGACAAACAGAGACAGAGAGACAGAGTTGGAGAAAGAGGAAAGAGGCGGGGGGAGGGGGAAGGGGAGGGGGGGAGAGAGAGAGAGAGATATGCAGAGATGGGGAGAGAGCACAAACCAGAAAATACTGTGTCTGAAAAGACTGTTGATCCTCCATGGTGCATCTATCTCCAGGGTTTTGTTGTAATATAATTTGTAAGGAAATCTTATCTGACTTGGAAAGGTGGTGAATCATTGGTATTTATGATGAACAAGTTCCCAGGATTGTATTTCACAGTAGGATGGGTGCTTCTGCAGAGGCTTAGTTCAATGAGTAGTTCATACCTTCATGTTGCCAGAGGCACCGCTGTGTTTACGTCTGTCAAACATGGAATCAAGGGAATGAAGTGCAAAGAGTTCATCAGCCTGGGCATTCGGATACACTGCATGCAGGGCAGAGGAGCTTCACCTGTTGAAGGAATAAGTTTAGGGAAGATGGAGTAGTTTGAAAGTTGGCTGCTAGGAGGTGCTCCAGGATCTTAGGGCTCATTTAAGGTGTAGCACTAATTCTGATCAATTCCACAGACATTTCGTGAGCACATGCCATATGCCAGACCCCATGCTACATGCTAGGGATTCCAAGGTAAGTCAGAGTTCCCGCTCTCAGCAAGGTACATAGATTATTTCAAGTCATTGTGGTGGAACTGAACTCATGACTCTACAGAAATACAAAAGAGAGTTGTCTCATGTCTCCGGGGTGGTGAGCGTGGGCCAGGACAATCTGTAGTTCAAAATACAGCAAAGATGGGGAGGTTGACTGGTCAGGATGGGCTACATGGAGACCACAAATCCAAGATCTGAGTTCCCCGGCCTGAAGGATAGATCCTGCATGGTTATCCTAAGCTGTTATCCTTAATGCTGGTCAAGGTAATGTTTGTCCTTAGTGGTTATCATTAATGCTGGTTCATAATGGTTGTCCTAATGCTGGCTAACATAATGCTTATTCTGAATACACTGGTCAATAGTAGTTACCCTTAATGCTGGTCAATGTAATGCTTATCTTTATGCTATCCTCAATGCTGGTCAAAACTGGGTATCCTTGGGCTTCCCTGGTGGCACAGTGGTTAGGAATCCTCCTGCCAGTACAGGGGACACGGGTTTGAGCCCTGGTCTAGGAAGATCCCACATGCCGCAGAGCAACTAAGCCCGTGCGCCACAACTACTGAGCCTGCGCTCTAGAGCCCGTGAGCCACAACTACTGAGCTTGTGTGCCACAGCTACTGAAGCCTGTGCGCCTAGACTCAGGTTGTGCATGATCCTCTGAGTCTGGGCACTTGCATGATTATATTTTTGTCTTTAATAATCATTATTGTTATAACACTTTATATTTCTTTAGTAATTAATCATTTTTACATAGTTCTTTACATTCCTTTTAAAGTAGTCATAAAACTGTTTTCCTACTATATAAATGTGCTTTATAAATGGAAGATTCACAATAGACTTGAAGTTCCTTTGCCACTGAATTTCAGAATCATGGCCTTGGCATCTGTTAGGAAGTCATAGTGAAACTTGTTGATACTGGGAACCAAATTTTAAAAATGCTCTCCTTTAACCCATTTATACCTTTCCTATCATCTTATTCATCTTGACTGCTATTACATTTCTGATCATAGATGTGAAAAAGAAAAATAACACATAACAATCAAACCTCTCCCCGGGCTTCCCAATTCACAGTGAACTTTGAATTCTTTGAGCTTCTAAAGAAACTTCTGTGGCCTGAACTAATCATCTTGGCACTTGGATTGTGTTTGATTTTGTGTCTGGCTCTGTGGATATTAAGTTCATTGAAAAGTTCAGGGTTTCCCTAGTAGTTATTGTATATCTTCCATAGCACTTAGCAGTAGAGTTGATATTCAATATAGTTATTTAGTAAATACTTGAACGAGTATATTTATTCAAATATTATAGTAAATATATGATATTTGACTGACATATTGAATGAATAAGAGAATAAATTATATATATATGTGCATATATATGTATATATATATGCCTTTATTACATTCATCAATTGGAAATTTATGGTTTATAACAAGACCATAATTACAGTGAAATGATATTAAATCTTGAAGCTCATGTTAGAATACTTACTCACTCATAAAAATTGAGTTTCCAAATTCACACATCCATCATATTCTGTAGCATCTCACCACAACTACTGGTTATGAATTTTAAGCAATGCTCTAAGCAAGACTAATGCCTGAAGTGTCAAACATAATCAAAATTGCCTAGTTGCGCAACCCTGCTAAACACTTACAGGAAAAAGCTGCAGGTGCAGTTCTATTAGAGAATGGTTAGTGTTAATGAATTTTCCATCAGAAATATAAATGCATAAATCTGGCCCCCAGCCAATCATTTCTTTCATTCCGGTAAAAAATATTGTGCTTTAAACAAAGTGAGGGAATCTGTATAAGATCATTGGTATTAAGATCTTTCGTAAAACCTTATTTTCAGCCATTTAATATAGCAGATGGATTAATAAATTTTAATTTTTTTAATATTATTTTTGTGAATAAAGTTTCAACCTCTTGAGAGAAAAAATAGCAGACTTCTTGTAATCAAGAATAAAATGGAGGGTCTGGGCAAGATGGTGGAAGAGTAAGACGCGGAGATCACCTTCCTTCCCACAGATACAGTAGAAATACATCTACACGTGGAACTGCTCCTACAGAACACCCACTGAACGCTGGCAAAAGACGTCAGACCTCCCAAAAGGCAACAAAATCCCCACGTACTTGGGTAGGGCAAAAGAAAAAAGAAATAACAGAGACAAAAGAACAGGGACAGGACCTGCACCAGTGGGAGGGAGCCGTAAAGGAGGAAAGGTTTCCACACACTAGGAGCCCCTTCGCAGGCGGAGACTGTGGGTGGCGGAGGGGGGAAGCTTCGGAGCCACGGAGGAGAGCGCAGCCACAGGGGTGTGGAGGGCAAAGCGGAGAGATTCCTGCACGGAGGCTCGGCGCCGAGCAGCACTCACCAGCCCGAGAGGCTTGTCTGCTCACCCGCCGGGGCGGGCGGGGGCTGGGAGCTGAGGCTCAGGCTTCAGTCGGATCGCAGGGAGAGGACTGGGGTTGGCAGTGTGAACACAGCCTGAAGGGGGCTAGTGCACCACAGCTAGCCGGGAGGGAGTCCGGGAAAAAGTCTGCAGCTGCCGAAGAGGCAAGAGACGTTTTCTTGCCTCTTTGTTTCACGGCGCGCAAGGAGAGGGGATTCAGAGCGCCGCCTAAACGAGCTCCAGAGACGGGCGCGAGCCGCGGCTATCAGCGCGGACCCCAGGGGTGGGCATGAGACGCTAAGGCTGCTGCTGCCGCCACCAAGAAGCCTGTGTGCGAGCACAGGTCACTCTCCACGCCTCCCCTCCTGGGAGCCTGTGCAGCCCGCCACTGCCAGGGTCCCGTGATCCGGGGACAACTTCCCCGGGAGAACGCATGGCGTGCCTCGGGCTGGTGCAACGTCACGCCGGCCTCTGCCGCCGCAGGCTCGCCCCGCATCCATACCCCTCCCTCCGCCCGGCCTGAGTGAGCCAGAGCCCCCGAAGCAGCTGCTCCTTTAACCCCGTTATGTCTGGGCGGGGAACAGACGCCCTCAGGCGACCTACATGCAGAGGCGGGTCCAAATCCAAAGCTGAACCCCAGGAGCTGTGCGAACAAGGAAGAGAAAGGGAAATCTCTCCCAGCAGCCTCAGAAGCAGCGGATTAAAGCTCCACAAACAACTTGATGTGCCTGCATCTGCTGAATACCTGAATAGACAACGAATCATCCCAAATTCAGGAGGTGGACTTTGGGAGCAGGATATATTAATTTTACCCCTTTTCCTTTTTTTGTGAGTGTATATGTGTATGCTTCTGGGTGAGATTTTGTCTGTATAGCTTTGCTTTCACCATTAGTCCTAGGGTTAGGTCCGTCCGTTTTTTTTGTTGGTTTGTTTTGTTTTTTACTTAAAAAATTTTTTTCCTAATAAATGTTTTCTTAATAATTTTTTCCTTATTTTTATTTTTAGAAATTAAAAAAAATTTTTTTAATAAGTATTTTCATATTTTTTATTTTAAAAAATTAAAAATTTTTTTCTTAATAATTTTTTTCTTATTTTTATTATAAAAAATTAATAAATCTATTTTTAAAAATTTAAAAAAAATTTTTTTCTTAATAAATTTATTCTTAATAATTTTTTTCTTATTTTTTATTATAATAGCTTTATTTTATTTTATCCTCTTTCTTTCTTTCTCTCTATTTTTTTCTCCCTTTTATTCTGAGCCGTGTGGATGAAAGGCTCTTGGTGCTCCAGCCAGGCATCAGGGCTGTGCCTCTGAGGTGGGAGAGCCAACTTCAGGATACTGGTCCACAAGAGACCTCCCAGCTCCACATAATACCAAACGGCGAAAATCTCTCAGAGATCTCCATCTCAACATCAAGACCCAGCTTCACTCAATGACCAGCAAGCTACAGTGCTGGACACCCTATGCCAAACAACTAGCAAGACAGGAACACAGCCCCATCCATTAGCAGAGAGGCTGCCTAAAATCATAATAAGGTCACAGACACCCCAAAACACACCACCAGACGTGGACGTGCCCACCAGAAAGACAAGATAGAACCTCATCCACCAGAACACAGGCACTAGTCCCCTCCACCAGGAAGCCTACACAACCCACTGAACCAACCTTAGCCACTGGGGACAGATACCAAAAACAACGGGAACTACGAACCTGCAGCCAGTGAAAAGGAGACCCCAAACACAGTAAGATAAGCAAAATGAGATGACAGAAAAACACACAGCAGATGAAGGAGCAGGGTCAAAACACACCAGACCTAACAAATGAAGAGGAAATAGGTAGTCTACCTGAAGAAGAATTCAGAATAATGATAGTAAGGATGATCCAAAATCTTGGAAATAGAATAGACAAAATGCAAGAAACATTTAACAAGGATGTAGAAGAACTAAAGAGGAACCAAGCAATGATGAAAAACACAATAAATGAAATTAAAAATACTCTAGATGGGATCAATAGGAGAATAACTGAGGCAGAAGAACGGATAAGTGACCTGGAAGATAAAATGGTGGAAATAACTACTGCAGAGCAGGATAAAGAAAAAAGAATGAAAAGAACTGAGGACAGTCTCAGAGACCTCTGGGACAACATTAAACACACCAACATTCGAATTATAGGGGTCCCAGAAGAAGAAGAGAAAAAGAAAGGGACTGAGAAAATATTTGAAGAGATTATAGTTGAAAACTTCCCTAATATGGGAAAGGAAATAGTTAATCAAGTCCTGGAAGCACAGAGAGTCCCATACAGGATAAATCCAAGGAGAAACACGCCAAGACACATATTAATCAAACTATCAAAAATTAAATATAAAGAAAACATATTAAAAGCAGCAAGGGAAAAACAACAAATAACACACAAGGGAATCCCCATAAGGTTAACAGCTGATCTTTCAGCAGAAACTCTGCAAGCCAGAAGGGAGTGGCATGATATACTTAAAGTGATGAAGGAGAAAAACCTACAACCAAGATTAATCTACCCAGCAAGGATCTCATTCAGATTTGATGGAGAAATTAAAACCTTTACAGACAAGCAAAAGCTGAGAGAGTTCAGCACCACCAAACCAGCTTTACAACAAATGCTAAAGGAACTTCTCTAGGCAAGAAACACAAGAGAAGGAAAACACCTACAATAACAAACCCAAAACATTTAAGAAAATGGGAATAGGAACATACATGTCGATAATTACCTTAAATGTAAATGGATTAAATGCTCCCACCAAAAGACACAGACTGGCTGAATGGATATAAAAACAAGACCCGGGCTTCCCTGGTGGCGCAGTGGTTGAGAATCTGCCTCCCAATGCAGGGGACACGGGTTTGAGCCCTGGTCTGGGAAGATCCCACATGCCACGGAGCAACCAGGCCCGTGAGCCACAATTACTGAGCCTGCGCGTCTGGAGCCTGTGCTCTGCAACAAGAGAGGCCACGATGGTGAGAGGCCAATGCACCGCGATGAAGAGTGGCCCCCACTTGCCACAACTAGAGAAAGCCCTCGCACAGAGACGAAGACCCAACACAGCCATAAATAAATAAATAAAAATTAAAAAAAAAGACACTAAAAACTCTTAAAAAAAAAAAATAAGACCCATATATATGCTGTCTACAAGAGACCCACTTCAGACCTAGAGACACATACAGACTGAAAGTGAGGGGATGGAAAAAGATATTCCATGCAAATGGAAATCAAAAGAAAGCTGGAGTAGCAATTCTCATATCAGACAAAATAGACTTTAAAATAAAGACTATTACAAGAGACAAAGAAGGACACTACATAATGATCAAGGGATCGATCCAAGAGGAAGGTTTAACAATTGTAAATATTTATGCACCCAACATAGGAGCACCTCAATACATAAGGCAAATACTAACAGCCATAAAAGGGGAAATCGACAGCAACACAATCATAGTAGGGGACTTTAACACCCCACTTTCACCAATGGACAGATCATCCAAAATGAAAATAAATAAGGAAACACAAGCTTTAAATGATACATTAAACAAGATGGACTTAATTGATATTTATAGGACATTCCACCCAAAAACAACAGAATACACATTTTTCTCAAGTGCTCATGGAACATTCTCCAGGATAGATCATATCTTAGGTCACAAATCAAGCCTTGGTAAATTTAAGAAAATTGAAATCATATCAAGTATCTTTTCTGACCACAACGTTATGAGACTAGATATCAATTACAGGAAAAGATCTGTAAAAAATACAAACACATGGAGGCTAAACAATACACTACTTAATAACGAAGTGATCACTGAAGAAATCAAAGGGGAAATCAAAAAATACCTAGAAACAAATGACAATGGAGACACGATGACCCAAAACCTATGGGACGCAGCAAAAGCAGTTCTAAGAGGGAAGTTTATAGTAATACAAGCCTACATCAAGAAACAGGAAACATCTCGAATAAACAACCTAACCTTGCACCTAAAGCAATTAGAGAAAGAAGAACAAAAAAACCCCAAAGCTAGCAGAAGGAAAGAAATCATAAAGATCAGATCAGAAATAAATGAAAAAGAGATGAAGGAAACAATAGCAAAAATCAATGAAACTAAAAGCTGGTTCTTCAAGAAGATAAACAAAATTGATAAACCACTGGCCAGACTCATCAAGAGAAAAAGGGAGAAGACTCAAATCAATAGAATTAGAAATGAAAAAGGAGAAGTAACCACTGACACTGCAGAAATACAAACGATCATGAGAGATTACTACAAGCAACTCTATGCCAATAAAATGGACAACCTGGAAGAAATGGACAGATTCTTAGAAATGCACCACCTTTTGAGACTGAACCAGGAAGAAATAGAAAATATAAACAGACCAATCACAAGCACTGAAATTGAGACTGTGATTAAAAATCTTCCAAAAAACAAAAGCCCAGGACCAGATGGCTTCACAGGCGAATTCTATCAAACATTTAGAGAAGAGCTAACACCTATCCTTCTCAAACTCTTCCAAAATATTGCAGAGGGAGGAACACTCCCCTACTCATTCTACGAGGCCACCATCACCCTGATACCAAAACCAGACAAAGATGTCACAAAGAAAGAAAACTACAGGCCAATATCACTGATGAACATAGATGCAAAAATCCTCAACAAAATACTAGCAAACAGAATCCAACAGCACATTAAAAGGATTATACACCATGATCAAGTGGGGTTTATTCCAGGAATGCAAGGATTCTTCAATATACGCAAATCAATCAACGTGATACATCATATTAACAAATTGAAGGAGAAAAACCATATGATCATCTCAATAGATGCAGAGAAAGCTTTCGACAAAATTCAACACCCATTTATGATAAAAGCCCTGCAGAAAGTAGGCATAGAGGGAACTTTCCTCAACATAATAAAGGCCATATATGACAAACCCACAGCCAACATTGTCCTCAATGGTGAAAAACTGAAACCATTTCCACTAAGATCAGGAACAAGACAAGGATGTCCACTCTCACCACTATTATTCAAGATAGTTTTGGAAGTGTTAGCCACAGCAATCAGAGAAGAAAAAGAAATAAAAGGAATCCAAATCGGAAAAGAAGAAGTAAAGCTGTCACTGTTTGCAGATGACATGATACTATACATAGAGAATCCTAAAGATGCTACCAGAAAACTACTAGAGCTAATCAATGAATCTGGTAAAGTAGCAGGATACAAAATTAATGCACAGAAATCTCTTGCATTCCTATATACTAATGATGAAAAATCTGAAAGTGAAATTAAGAAAACACTCCCGTTTACCATTGCAACAAAAAGAATAAAATATCTAGGAATAAACCTACCTAAGGAGACAAAACACCTGTATGCAGAAAATTATAGGACACTGATGAAAGAAATTAAAGATGATACAAATAGATGGAGAGATATACCATGTTCTTGGATTGGAAGAATCAACATTGTGAAAATGACTCTACTACCCAAAGCAATCTACAGATTCAATGCAATCCCTATCAAACTACCAATGGCATTTTTCACAGAACTAGAACAAAAAATTTCACAATTTGTATGGAGACACAAAAGACCCCGAATAGCCAAAGCAATCTTGAGAACGAAAAATGGACCTGGAGGAATCAGGCTCCCTGACTTCAGACTATATTACAAAGCTACAGTAATCAAGACAGTTTGGTACTGGCACAAAAACAGAAATATAGATCAATGGAACAGGATAGAAAGCCCAGAGATAAACCCACACACATATGGTCACCTTATCTTTTATAAAGGAGGCAAGCATATACAGTGGAGAAAAGACAGCCTCTTCAATAAGTGGTGCTGGGAAAATTGGACAGATACATGTAAAAGTATGAAATTAGAACACTCCCTGACACCATACACAAAAATAAACTCAAAATGGATTAAAGACCTAAGTGTAAGGCCAGACACTATCAAACTCTTAGAGGAAAACATAGGCAGAACACTCTATGACATAAATCACAGCAAGATCCTTTTTGACCCAGCTCCTAGAGAAATGGAAATAAAAACACAAATAAACAAATGGGACCTAATGAAACTTCAAAGCTTTTGCACAGCAAAGGAAACCATAAACAAGACCAAAAGACAACCCTCAGAATGGGAGAAAATATTTGCAAATGAAGCAACTGACAAAGGATTAATCTCCAAGATTTACAAGCAGCTC
The DNA here is from genome assembly GCF_965194825.1 of Balaenoptera physalus. NCBI lineage: Eukaryota > Metazoa > Chordata > Mammalia > Artiodactyla > Balaenopteridae > Balaenoptera > Balaenoptera physalus. Next base: position 12,226,343 of record NC_138903.1, read on the forward strand.
ATGCAGCTCAATAACAAAAAAACAAACAACCCAATCCAAAAATGGGCAGAAGACCTAAATAGACATTTCTCCAAAGAAGATATACAGATGGCCAACAGACACATGAAAGAATGCTCAACATCATTAATCATTAGAGAAATGCAAATCAAAACTACAATGAGATATCATCTCATACCGGTCAGAATGGCCATCATCAAAAACTCTAAAAACAATAAATGCTGGAGAGGGTGTGGAGGAAAGGGAACACTCTTGCACTGTTGGTGGGAATGTAAATTGATACAGCCACTATGGAGAACAGTATGGAGGTTCCTTAAAAAACTAAAAATAGAACTACCATACGACCCAGCAATCCCACTACTGGGCATATACCCTGAGAAAACCATAATTCAAAAAGAGTCATGTACCAAAATGTTCATTGCAGCTCTATTTACAATAGCCAGGACATGGAAGCAACCTAAGTGTCCATCATCGGATGAATGGATAAAGAAGATGTGGCACATATATACAATGGAATATTACTCAGCCATAAAAAGAAATGAAATGGAGGTATTTGTAATGAGGTGGATGGAGTTAGAGTCTGTCATACAGAGTGAAGTAAGTCAGAAAGAGAAAAACAAATACAGTATGCTTACACATATATATGGAATCTAAGGGAAAAAAAAAAAAAAGGTCATGAAGAACCTAGTGGCAAGACGGGAATAAAGACACAGACCTACTAGAGAATGGACTTGAGGATAAGGGGAGGGGGAGGGGTGAGATGTGACAGGGTGAGAGAGTGTCATGGACATATATACACTACCAAATGTAAAATAGATAGCTAGTGGGAAGCAGCCACATAGCACAGGGAGATCAGCTTGGTGCTTTGTGACCACCTAGAGGGGTGGGATAGGGAGGGTGGGAGGGAGGGAGATGCAAGAGGGAAGAGATATGGGAACATATGTATATGTATAACTGATTCACTTTGTTATAAAGCAGAAACTAACACACCATTGTAAAGAAATTATACTTCAATAAAGATGTTTAAAAAAAAAAAAAGAATAAAATGGTCTTGGTCACCTAGAACAATGCTTTGAATAAGGGTTATGTTCATTAACTCTTTGTTGATTTCATCATTTATTAAATTGAATTAAATAATTGAATACAGTTAAATATGCATGCAACATTGATTTCACACTGTCTAGAATAAAATAGAGTCTCATTAAATCAGGGTTTTTTTCCTTGTATCATGGACTTCTTTAGCAGTGTGGTGAAATCCATGTCCCCCTTCTCAGAATCAATGCTTTTAAATACCTAAAATAAAATGCATAGAATTTGGTGGTATCATAGTCAAGGATGCCTTGAATTTTGTGCAGGGATCACCTAGTCCCTGGACTCCAGGTTATGAATCCCTGCAATGGAGGCATGAAAGTCTAATGTATAAATCATAATGGATAAGTAACTGTTGCCACCATGTACACAAATTCCGTGGAAAATTCCATGTAATTTACTTGTGATAAAAATCTTAGAGTGGAATCAGCTTTTCTAAAAGTGTCAACAATATTTTTTAAAGATAAGTAACTTTATCTTATGAAATATATGTGTTTTGACAAAAGTAAATAAGAGTATGGCTAATGAATAAATGATTTGCATAGATTTTTATGGGAAAAGGAAAAGTCACCATAGATATTCCTCCTTGACACATTCAGCCTATGTGTCACATACAAAGTAAACAGAAAACATAAAGATGAACTTATAACTACTGATCCATAATTGATATTTTATTTTTTATTGTATTGGGTTTCTATCCGTCTATGTGTTTGAAAAGATTCCCTGGTAACTGAATGGATACAGGTATATTGTCATGACCCAAACTAAAAACTGATAATAACCAGTTACAATTCATGATTACTAGCTTATGTTAGCCATTATTTATAGTAATCATCTGTTAACAGTATAGGGCATGATATACATATAGTTATATATGGGTGTACACACACTTACACACAGGTGCACACACACTGGAGGCAACGTTGCAGAATGGAATGAAGTTGGGTTTGAAATCAGATGGATATGGCTTTGAATCTTGTCTCTTCCACTTAGTACTTCTGTGACCTTAGGGGCCTCCTTTTCTCCCTCTTTCTTCTTTTGTTTCATTCAGAAATATTCATGCTATGTTTGGCTCGGTATACTGTGAATAAACAAACTGATGGGAAACATATCTCTCTAAGCTTCAGTTTCTTCATATTTAAAATTAAAATTCATCTTATCTACTTTATAAAATTGAGATGAGGAATATAATGAGATACTAAATGAGAAACATTTTATGGAATTCCTGACACATAATAGGCACTGTCTAATTTCATCACATACCTAACAGGCCCTATGAGTGCTTGGGGCTCAACAAGGAAAACCTTTGTGGAAAGAGAGTCGTTAGCTCAACATCACTAGTTATTAGAGAAATGCAAATCAAAACTACAGTAAGGTATCACCTCACACTGGTCAGAATGGCCATCATCAAAAAGTCTACAAACAATAAGTGCTGGAGAGGGTGTGGAGAAAAGGGAACCCTTCTACACTGTTGGTGGGAATGTAAATTGGTGCAGCCACTATGGAGAACAGTGTGGACATTCCTTAAGAAAACTAAGAATAGAGCTACCATATGATCCTGTAATCCCACTCCTCGGTATATATCTGGAGAAAACCATAATTTGAAAAAAAACCATGCACCCTAATGTTCATTGTAGCACTATTTACAATAGCCAAGGCATGGAAGCAACCTAAGTGTCCATTGACAGAAGAATGGATAAAGAAGATGTGGTATATGTATATATATATATATATATACACACAATGGAATACTACTCAGCCACAAAAAAGAATGAAATAATGCCATTTGTAGCAACATGGATGGACCTAGAGATTATCATACTAAGTGAAGTAAGTCAGACAGAGACAGACAAATATCATATGATATCACTTATATGTGGAATCTAAAAAAATGGTACAAATGAACTTACTTACAAAACAGAAACAGAGTGACAGACATAGAAAACGAACTTATGGTTACCAAAGAGGAAAGTTTGGGGGGAGGGATAAATTAGGAATTTGGGATTAACATATACACACTATTATATATAAAATAGATAACCAACAAGGACCTACCGTATAGCACAGGAAACTATACTCAATATTTTGTAATAACTTATATGGGAAAAGAATCTGAAAAAGAATTGATATAATATATATAAATATATATATTATGTATATATAAACTGAATCACTTTGCTGTACACCTGTAGCTAATATAACATTTTAAATAAACTATACTTCAATAAAAAAAGAAAAAGAGTCATTAAAAGGAAATTGGGGGGAGGGGGGAATTTGAGGAAGGTAGTCAAAAGGTACAAACTTCCAGTTATAAGATAAATAAGTACTAGGGATGTAGTATACAACCTGATGACTGTAGCTAACACTGCTGTATGTTATATATGCAAGAGAGTAAATCCTAAGAGTTCTCATCACAAAGAGAACATTTTTTTCCTTTCTTCTTTTATTCATTCTTTTCTTTTTATTATACCTATATGAGAAAATGGATGTTAGCTGAACCTATTGTGGTAATCATTTCACAATATATGTAAATCAAACCATCATGCTGTATGCCTTAAACTTATACAGTGATGTATGTCAATTATTTCTCAGTAAAACTGGAAAAGATTAAACATAATCATGTATTTAAAAGAAAAAAGGGAATTTGGATCCAGTATGAAATGGCTTTCCCATAAGATTTTGGTGTCTTTTGATTGCATTGACCTAGCAAAAGACCTCAAGGCCTACTCACCCTATCCAATACTTGCATCTTTACTACAGCTGGTAAAGCTCACTCGAACTAAAAAGATGTGACTAACACTGATTTAAAATAATGAAGGCTAACACAAATAATACATATAAGAAATGTAAGTCTAGACCAGTGGTTCCCAACCTTAAGCATGCAACACCTGGAGGACCACACCTTGCTGGGCCACATCCCCAGAGTTTCAGATGTGTGTCTGAGAATTTGTATTTCTAACAAGTTCTAAGTGGTTCTGATCTACTTTTCCACAATTTGAGGTCTAGACTTTGTCACACTACAAATAGTAGTGTGACAGAAGATCCACTGGAGTTCAGAGAATCTTGCTATTTGCCGATGGACCAGAGAACATCACTTGAGAGCTCCCATTTTAAAAGGAATGGAGAAGAAAGACAGGAAGCAAGTATGGTAGACAGAATAATGGCCCCCAAAGACGTCCATGTCCTAATCTCTAGAACCTATAAAAATGTTACATTACAGGGCAAAAGGGACTTTGCAGGTGTGATTAAGTACCTTGAGATGGGGAGATTATCATGAATTATCTGGGTGAGCCCAATGTAATCATAAGGGTTCTTTTAAGGGAAAGAGGGAGACAGAAAAGTCAGAGATAGGGAAGGAGATATGACAACAGAAGCAGAGAAGGAGAAAGAGATGTGACAATGGAAGGAGAGGCTGGAGTGATGTGAGGAAGGGGCCACGATCCAAGGAATACAAGTAACCGCCAGACACTGGAGAAAGCAAGGAAAACAGAGTTTTCCCTAGAGACTCCAGAAGAAATGCAGCTCTGTTGACATCTCTTTTTTAGCCGAACGGGCCCATTTAAGATTTCTGATCCCCAGGGCTGTGAGCTAATAAATTTGTGTTGTTTTAAGCCACTAACTTTGTGGTCATTTGTTACAGCATCAATGGAAAACAAATACAGCAAGTCAGAGACAACCTAGCTCTTTGCTCCATTTACCCAAGCAAGAGATTATTATCAATGCTTCAGAATGCAATTATTTATTGTTTCCTTTAAGGATGTTGATAAATAGTTTAAAAATGAAGTTTCTAAGCTATTCAATGGGTCTGTAGATATTGTATCAGCCACCAGTCTATTCAGAAATACCCCTCAATATCTCCTCATCATCTTTACTCCAATCCACTTCCTCACCAAGTCAGCTGACCTTAGATTGTCGATTCAAGTGTAGCCGTATGAGCCTCAGTGTAAAATCAAGTCTGGTCTGATCCACTAACAGGAACTTCACGTGTGTTAGTATTTGTACTCCCACACCCTTAAGATAAATAAAACCCAAATGGATTGTGTAGTCAGTCAAAGAAATTGCATACACTGTTCTTGGTTAAGTTTACAGCGACTTCTCTACCCATTCTCAATTCTCGAACATAGATTGCACAGATTGTGAAAACTAAGGAAAAACAAATATATATGTATATATATAATTATAAAATATATATTAAAATATATAATTCTTAAAGAATATCTCTCTGATCATCATTTGGCCCATTATAATGTATATGGACACCTGGATCAATGAAATGCGTTTTCATAATTTTTGTATGGTACCCTCATCCTTCATATTTTCAAACATTGGTAGGTGCTCTCTTCTTTTAGCAAATGCAAAACCTTACAATTCACATTTATAAAACAGATGAATTGGGACATTACCTCAATACAAAGGCACATGAACCCCTAATATTTTGATGGCTTTGAAATAATTATATACAATTAATGTGTTACACTATTTTTCTCAAAAAAAAGCTGTTATTGACCCAATGGTAATTTTTACAATTCATGGTATCCTAGATGAACAGAAATACAGGAGTATTGTTATTATTATTATTTTTTTGCTTGAAAAAATTTATAATGAATTTCAAATATGCATTTAGAATTTCCCATGACCGGGCTTCCCTGGTGGCACAGTGGTTGAGAGTCTGCCTGCCAATGCGGGGGACGCGGGTTCGGGCCCTGGTCTGGGAGGATCCCGCGTGCCGCGGAACGGCTGGGCCCGTGAGCCACAACTACTGGGCCTGCGCGTCTGGAGCCTGTGCTCCACAACAAGAGAGGCCGCGACAGTGAGAGGCCCGCGCACCGCGATGAAGAGTGGCCCCCGCTCGCCGCAACTAGAGAAAGCCCTCGCACAGAAACGGACCCAACACAGCCATAAATAAATAAATAAATAAATAAATACTTTAAAAAAAAAAAGAATTTCCCATGACCACTTAGAATAAAACTAAGCTAACAAAATGTATACATGGATTTTTAATATTCGCAGTGAAGATACACTTTACAAACATTTGAAAGCTTTCCTGCATCCTAGAAGAGCTGAAGATGGACTGAGGATGGACTAACCCCTTTACTTCAGGGGTTATTCATGATATAGAATGACAAATGTGCCTTCAGTCAAGAGCAGAGATTGGAATCTGAATGAATTCCTTATGGAGACAAGATTTTTCTTTAGGGAGTGGGAATGCTGCTTGTAAAGCAGGAGACAAAATATATAAGATTTTTACTTTACTGTATATTGACTCTGTAGGTTTCTCTCTGTCAGGATACACAAAAACAAATGACCTCATTAATTTTTACAAGTCTGCAATCTTCATGTCGTATACAGCCACGTCGACAGTGGAGAATACATTATAATTATCCAAATTCCTCAGACTGAACTTTGGTAAGAATAAAGAGCATGGTTGATTGCTTTCAATATTAAGATACTGAGGACATGACTTTGGTTGGGCTCTAGCATTTAACGGACGTAGTGTGGTATAATGTTTTCTACCTCTCATTTGACACCAGCGGCCATTTTGTCTTTTCTAAGAATTAGGATAAATCAATGTTACGTTCATTTTATCATTACTTGTTCAAGTGTGGGTGATAGTCTATGCAGATTGATTTGATATTCTCCACTTTGAGTCTCTTTCTAATGCAGCATAGAGAAGAGTTCTCATTTGGTCTTATAAGGAAGAGAAAAAGAGAAAATTCACTAAAATTAATAGGCAAGTTGGTGATATCCTTTAGAGATGACACTGATTTCACCACTACTCTAATTCGCCACTTATTTCTATTGGAAAAGTAATTTAGGCCAATAAATAATTTACATTAAATGAATGTTTGTTGACAAAATGAGTACCATAAAAACATATTTGATGGAATTGTTCCTCATTGGAGATTTACCCACACACATAGTTCATTGTGGGTATATAGTTGGCCTGAGGGGCTCATGAAGGCAAGACTGTATATGTGAATTTGGACTTTGAAAAATTCTATTTTGCTTCCCATATTTTCCTTTGAATGACTATAGAATAATTTTCTCCTATCACATGAATGACACTTTTAAAAAGTTTCATCCCTTGCCCTTCTGTGTTGATGTGCATGCCTCCTTTCATGAGACCTATATTTTCCTTCTACTTCCCAATTTTCTGTTTTTATTGGTAAACCTATTACAGATCCATTGTGACACAAAGATCTTTTCACTTACCACTGTAATATCAGCATCAACACCTAACACTTAATGTCCCATGGTTGTCAGATTTTTTTGAGAGCCCTAATTAACTAGATGCATGCATCATTGATGTTTACATGCAACAGATGGCTTAGCTGGGAGAAGTAGATAAATTTAGCTTCTGTTGGGCATGTGTGAGTAATATACTGGAAAGAAAGATGTGTAGAAAAAAATGACTTGAATTTTTCCTATATTTTGAGAGTTTTTAAAACTCAGCTTTGAGGAATGCTATCTTTTTATAATATTGAAGTCCCTTGAAGGTGGAGGTCTGGCATATGTTTGCCTTGGTGAAGAACTGGCATGAACAAAGGCAAGTTCGTGGCTTTGAATTCTGGAGCAGGACCCTTGGCTAATCATGGACTCTTAGGGAATAGGCAAGTAGCTGATCCTAAAGGACAGAAACTATTGATTATTTGTTGTAGTCAGAGTAAGTGTTAGGTTCTCAAGAAATGATTGCTGGTAGATAAATGAATGAGCAAGTGAATGAATGAATGACTGCTAAGGATAATTAGCAAGGGCTACTAAAGTCACGGTTTGCCTACAAAATCCTTTCATATGCATTTTACTTGAACTTCGTGACAAATCCATGTGGTGGAAAGTATTGTCTCCATTTAATAGCTAAGAAAGCCAGAGTTCAGAAATGTACAGGGGCTCGTCCAAAGTTCTTAGCTGGTAAATGGTGAAGGCAGAATTTAATCAGAAGTTTTGGCTCCAAATTCTCTACTCCCATGGTTATACCCTGTCATGTCCTATTATCTGTGTTCAGTCCGAATTTGGGTGTCTAGGAGGATAATGGAAGGATTTCTGGTGTGATATTTGTGGGGCCGCAAGTTTCCTTAAAGGCCCAGCCTAGGTCTCCCTTTATTTATGGCTTATGAGAGAGGCCCAATGATGCCTGACATTGGGGAAATATACCTGACCCCACTGAAGGCAGTAGCTTCCAGCATAGAAACCAGAAGCCATTTATCTATCTATCTATCAACCTATCTATCTAACTATTGAGGTATGATAGACACATAAAATTGTAAGATATGTAAAGTGTACAGTGTGATGATTTGACAAACGTATACATTGTGAAAGGATTCTCCCCAGCAACCCCAGGCAGGTAGAGCCATATCTCTGGAAAATCAAAAATGATTTCGACCATCTTCCCAGCTGAACTGTAAACACCAAGAGGGCAAGGCCCACACCGGTCTCTTCTACAAGCTTTTCCCCAGTGCTTAGCACAATTTCTGAAGCATAGTAGTTCCTCACTAAACACACTTTCCCCTCACACTTTCAGACTTTAAATTGCGCCTGAAAACCTGACTGCAAAGTGAGAAGACTTTAAATGATAAAATATTTCCATTAATATTAATGGAAAAGATGCCGCTGCATTCCATTCCAACCTGAGACCCCGAATTAATTTTTTACAGGTAGAAGATACCTCAACTGAACGATGAAAGTAAGCTCTTATAAGTATTGTAATAAACAATGTGAAAGTAAATGAATATCGTTTGACATGAAATATAATAAAAGCTTATTATACTTGACAAAGGCAGAAGAGATTTCTTGAGAGTGGGTGGAGGTGGCAATGAAGGAGTATTAAGGAGTCATTCTTTATAAGGAGTCATTCTTTGTAAGGAGTCATTCTTTATACGGTGTATTTGTCTTTCTGCCCAGTTTTATCCACGAATTTTTCAGTCTTTTGGGAGATTATGGTTATTTTGCACTCAAACGTGTCTTAAAAATATTAGAGCACAGAAAACCCCATACAGGTCAAAATAAAGGCTGATGAATGAGAGGACTTTGAAACACGTGAAGATACCTTATGCACCCATCAGCTTGAAGATCTAAAAACAATTTCTGTTACTGGATATATGAACCCAAAGGAAAGCATTTGGGTTCATTACAGTAAGTCACACAATTCGAACATGTTCCATACGATTTTCTCTGACTAGGAAACTACTGTTTCGAGTAAATTGAGGAATGCATCTTTTTCTGAAATGGTAATGCAGATACATTATTTCTTTAGTGTATTTACTTAGTGCTTTTTCAGGTGAAAACCCAAAAAGAATCATCTCAAAAGTGGAATAACTTTCTAAGAACTCTTAGGAAGCCAACAATTAACTGACAGTCACTATGTGAAGTAAATCTGTATTTGATGATTGATTAAAGCCTGACTCAGCAAACTAGAAGCTCTAAATTGACTTGGATGCTGCTGACCTCTGTTGATGAACATGCATGGCTCCGTCAAAAACTTACTAACTTTGCTTTTGTTGGAACAAAGCCCAAAAACAGTTGATCTGCTGCTTGAAGAGGGAAATGAGGGCACGGTAGGGAGAAGGGTTGGCTCCAAAGACCCTCACGGCCTGGTCTTTCCCCCCTCAGGTCCCATCTGTCTACCCAGATGCCTTTCTCCTTACTTCCTTGCACCCCTGTGATTCATCACATTTTTCGTTTTGAAAGTCTCAGAAACAGTTCAAGAAGGCAATTTGAATTTCCGACCTTGGTTTAGAGATATTTTTTTAAAAAAATCTTTCTAATGTTGGTAAAAAATGCACTCTCTTCAATTAGAACTTAAAGGTAGATAGATATTCTTGTAGGACTTTTAGTGTACCTCTATTTTTACTTTACATAATAATTACTAGTTTGAGTATCTTTTTTCCCAGAGTAAACGCATCTCCTTGTGGGAGAGACTTGATTCTCTTTCACTGCATTATCTCCTATGCTTCACGTATACAAGGCACGCTTTTGAAAATAGGAATGCAATAGATGCCCCATGGAGAGCCTGAAAGAAAGACTATTTTAAAGATTTTCCATATATTCACACATAAAGTCATGCACTTATATGCATGTTGAGCTCCCAAAGAAGAATCCAAGGAGGTGGCCAGTATCCTAGATTATCTGGTTGAAGTGCATGCTAAAATTAACGTTACGTTTCCAGTTTTAATCACAGCCCATTGTCTAGGTATGACTCTAAGAGACATTCCATAGCTGTGGTTATCTATATTGTAGCTAATGCAATGCATTTTCAATCTCTGCATTCATTTCTGTTTATGTGTACTTTGAAACTCTCCCTGGCACCTCATGTAGATATAGTTGTTTTTAGGACCCCTTCCCTTTGCTTTGGGCGGTTACAACTCATCTCGGGAGCCTGGCACATTTGTCATCTGGAATTATTCTCTAACATAGCATGCAATAAATTGACCTTTAGCTTTCAATTTGTTGTGGCATTGAAATTGACTCAGTCATATCACTTGCTTCAGCTTTTACCCACTTATTTAGTTTCTATCCTGTAGTACGGAATTGGACATTCTATGTAGTAACAAAAAATTTTAGGAATCTGAAATTAGCAATATGCTACCTTCAAGGTATGCATTCTTAAATGTTAATTGAATGCTCTGAAGTTGTAGGACACATTCAACGTTCATGTTTGTCTTGTTTTTGATAAGTTATTTTTGTTACACAAATGGTAATGGATTACGTGAGCATACAATGGCGAATCTGAATTTATAACAACAGTCTTTGAGAAATAGAAAGATATGCTGATATCTAAATAAAAACGAAACATCCTTTGGTATTTGGGAAGGAAGATAGAATTCCAGAGATTGTTTTCCTCATCAAATGAGAGCTAATAAGAACTGATGACTGAAACAGGTGGTAGAATTAACTAGGCCAACCATCCAATCATACAAGCTGACACAAATCACGAATGTATTTTTCAGGCTGAAAACACGGGCTCTGAAACCCATCAAAGTACATTTTACAGGTGATTTGACAAAATGTCATCATGTAGGATGCAAATCATTTTCTGCACCCTTTCAATACATATTTGGTTTTGGTTTGGGTTTTTTGAAATAAAAATTCCATCCTAGAGGTTTCTTTTAACTCATAACTCTAATAACAAGAGGTATCAAAATAAATCTATCTGGGAATTCCCTGGCGGTCCAGTGGTTAAGACTTGGTGCTTTCACTGCCGTGGACCCGGGTTTGAGCCCTGGTCGGGGAAGGGTATTCATATACTCTTTTTATTTTTATTTCTTTCTTTAAATCTTTTTTTAAAAAATTAATTTATTTATTTTTGGCTGCTTTGGGTCTTTGTTGCTGTATGCGGGCTTTCCCTAGTTGCGGCCAGCAGGGGCTGCTCTTCGTGCGGTGCACGGGCTTCTCATTGCGGTGGCTTTTCTTGTTGTGGAGCAGGGGCTCTAGGCGCGTGGGCTTCAGTAGTTGTGGCACGCGAGCTCAGTAGTTGTAGCACGTGGGCTCAGTAGCTGTGGCTCGTGGGCTCTAGAGCACAGGCTCAGTAGTTGTGGCTCACAGGCTTATTTGCTCCGTGGCATGTGGGATCTTCCCGGACCACGACTTGAACCTGTGTCCCCTGCATTGGCAGGCAGATTCTTAACCACTGCGCCACCAGGGAAGCCCCAATACACTCTTTCACAGGAACTCAAGAGACATTTAGTGACTTGTTCAAGATTGGTTGCTCTTTCAGCAGGAATGGAACTTGGACTCCAATCTAGTGCCTCAACCCATGATATTTTGCTTTTGCCATAACATTACAGATGTCTAACAGCACTGGTGAACCAGTAGATGTTTAACAACTGGGTCTCCAATGGAAAATGAAAAAGCTCTGATTTGTAAATTCTCCCATCATGGCCTATTTCAAGCTACCAATATGATATCATTGTACACAGAATTGGGAAGTGATGCACGGTAGTACACCATTATATGATATTTCCAGCCTACAGATATAATAAACACAAATAACTTCAAGCTCATAAGTAATAGTAAAACAATTAAGGAGTGATGAGTTTGAGTAGTATCAGCTTTTGATAATTTATTTCATTGTAAGTTTGTATAATTTAATTTTTAATAATAGCTATATTTAACCACTGGCTTGTGAAATTTCTGAATATCTAATAATTGGCTCTCATGAGCCAGTACACGCTGGCTCCAGCACTTTATTGCCTGATATTTGCATAAAGACTAGGGATAATGAATACCGGCATTTTAAACATTTCATGTTAAATCTACACCTTACTCACCATTTGGTACTTCTTATCTATTTCTGTGTCTGCAATAGGAACACTTAGATGACAAAAAAAAAAAAAAAAGGAGAATGTGAGCTGCTTTTTGCAACTCTGTGAAGGGGAAAATTTGGGAAACTGAGCCAGGCTTTGAAGCCAGGTCTGGAGAGAGGAACTAGGTAAGAACTGGGAGCTACCCCAAAATTAGGAAGGAGGTTTAGAGATTGAAGCAACAAGCAAGAAGGCCTTGTTCTCCTGGACAGAGTCCCAGAATAATTTTTCTCATTGCCCATCACCAATGTGTTTTTCCTAGACAACTCACAGATATATATGCCATTTTAATTTTAGTGCTGTAAATTGCTACAAGCCTATTAAAACTTCACTTCCTCTTTTCCCACATCCCTAGATGACTCAGAATTTTTAATTTCCATGATGTAAGATCATTTGAGCTTCATTTCTGGATCACACCCAACTCTTCTCTCTAGCATACAACATTTTCCTGATCCAAGTTCTGAATCCTCAACTGCCTGTAAGAGCATCTCTACGAGGATGTGGCCCTAACCCCCAATTTGGTCACAACAGCCTCATCATACTCCCCCCAAAGAAGCTGAACTCGTCCGACTCTCTGGCTTCTGTGAGTGCCCCTCTGTTCACCTACTCATCCAGACTTGAAACTTCTGAGTCATAGTTGACTTTTTGCCTTCACCTCATTGGCTTAGTCTAGTCAATTCTACCACTGAAAGGCCTTCCTAATATGCCTCACTCTTTCGAAGGAACTTTTCCTTTTTTTCTGTCATTTAGAATTTTTTTTCCAGATTTATCGAGATATCATTGACATGTAACATTGTGTTAGTTTAGGGTGTACAATGTGTTGATTTGATACACTTGTGTGTTGCAAGATGATGACCACCATAGCATGAGCTAACACCTCCGTCGCATCACATAATTTGTTTAGCGGTGAGAACATTTAAGAGCTACTCTCTTGGCACGTTTCAAGTACATGATACAGTATTATCAACTGTAATAATCATGCTGTGCATTACATCCCCAGAACTCATTCATCTTCTAACTGGTACTTTGTGCCCTGTGACTAGCATCTCCCCGTTTCCTCCACCTCTGGTAGCCACTGTTCTGTAACCGAGTCCCCCTCAAATTGAGCTCCTCTGCCAAGGTGGTGATTAACCTCTCTACCCAAAACGTTATTCCCTTTCTCATGCAACACCTGTTCCCCTGAAGACTGAGGGGTATCAGAGAAAAGGCGGCATTGGAACTGCACACAAGCCCCTGTGTCCCTGTCCTTTGAAGTAAAAGGCTTTTGCTTTAGTCTCCCAGGCCTCCCTGAGTCTCAAAAGACTGTCTCAAGAGTTAATGATTGGGAAATGTGAAGATGTAGAAACAAAGAATATTATAATGTTGGGTGGGGAAACTAGTAACAATTTAGACTATAAACCAGCTACCCAGCAGAATCACCGAGCTCCCGGTTCCCTGAAAGATACAGCTAAAGGCCTGACACACATGTCTAAGCTGTTTTTACAGGAAGCAGACCCGCACCAGATGAAAACTGCTGACTGCAAGCATGTACACCCTGGACTGGTTGAAACCAGGAGACTGGTGATGCTCAAAACTTCACTTTGATGCCAGCCAAAGCATGAGAACTGAGCACAAGCTGATCATACACCCTGTGGTCTCCTCCATCGCACTGCCTTGAAAACCTCTGTCTCCTAACTGGCAACTTGGAGACCGTCTGAGGACTTTAGTCCACCATCTTCCCAGGTTGCTGGCCTCCTGAATAAAGCAACTTTTCCTTTTTCACCAGCACTTGTCTCTCGAGTATTGACCTTTTGAGCAGCAAGTAGCCAAACTTGGGCTCGGCACTGGCATCCTCTTGTTACAGTTCTACTCTCCGTTTCTATGCGTTTGGCTTTTTTAGATTCCACAGGTGTCATATCGTACGGTATTTGTCTTTCTCTGTGTGACTTATGTCACTTAGCAGAATGCCCCCTTTCTATACAACCGCCGCCCACTAACTCCACTAACAAGGCTCATGTGTCTTATGATTGGACACTGCAATTTCCCCTCTGGCCTCTTTGCTTCTCATTCCTCCGATCTGCTCATTTTGTCACCTTTACCTTCCTCAAGTGTCTACCTAAAATCTGTCAGTGCCTCCTGAATCTAGCCCCGATGCCTTCTCCTGGCTTCATAGTCTTACATTCCAACTCTTTGTCCCATGACTCCAATCTCTACCCTACGCTAGTTAAGGTCATTGTTTCCTGAGTATGCCTGTCCCCTTCCCAACTCCCAGCTTTAACCCATTCTAGGATTTCTGCCTAGAATTAATCTTTTCACCAATTACATCACTTTTTTCCTGACCTCAGCTTTCCATCTAGATCCCATCCTTCCTCTCGGACCTCAGTGGAATCATTCGTCCTTCTTTTATGCCACCCAGCGCCTTCTACCTTTTATAAGTCATCTGGGTAATTGTTTTACCCTCCCTATTAGAAAAGAAAGACCATGCCTTACATTTTTTTCCTGCATTTTTGCAGACTAGAGATATATGCTGACTTATTGAGATGGGCAGCCAGACGCATTTTAGAGTTTCCTCCAGACTAACTTTGTTAGGGCTGTGAGAGAAAAAAAATGCTGTGGAATGTCGATTGCCATAGTGGGAAAATCAATAAGAACAATAATGTAACAATATTAAGAGTTATAATTCCTAAGTGTCTTATCTGTTGTCAGGCGTTTGCTAGGTGATTATCTATCTCTCTCTCTCTCTCTCTCTCCCTCGCTCTCTCTCGCTCTCTCTCTTTCCAGATCCTTACTACTCAGCAAGGGATGCATTATACATGAGTAAACTGCACCTCAAAGAAGCTAAGTAACCTTTGCTAGAATTTTAACTCAGGACTCCCTTTAACTGAGGCTCATACATTTCTAGTATCTATTGGGAAGGAGGACAATACTAGCACAGAAATAGCTGAGAATGGGAGGAGGAGCCCACCACTCTCTCTGTGCCCCTGCCAATCCTCTGTCAATTTTTTTCTGCACAAACGTTTAAAATTTGCCTAAATTTTACACCCACAAATCACTTGATTTCGAGAAGGGTATACTCTTGACCTCTTCCTGCGCTAGGCCTAAAACTCATTGGGTGAGCCTCAGGTTGACCCTTTCAGCTTGACTCTTTTCACGTCCTCTTTCATATATACACAATACTGGCATCACCTCAGAGCAACTTCATTATACTCAGAAATGTGATAAAAGATTAATTTTAAAGGCCAAGAGATATGTAACTATCAAGTACAATAAAATCAAGTCAACCCACATGTGAAAAATTCTGTTGAAGTGAAAAACATGGATAAGTATCTATAAATAAAATTCCAAAGTGTGATACCACAGGGACTATCGGATAACCAGCTTCTGGGCTAGAAGAGGGAGTTGGGGCTCAAATGACAGCACCTCCCAATGTTGGTTACTGAGCAGCATAACTGAACTTGTACTCAAGGGGTTTTGAGATCATGTAAAAGTCAAGAGCTCTAAATTTTCCATTTATTTTTATATCTTTTACTTTATAAACGGTATGATATAGAAGAAAGGGGGCTTTGGGATTAGGCAGGATTTGATTCCTGGCTCTACCCCTTGCTAGCTGGGTGTTCTGGGGCAAGTCACCTAGCCTTTCTGAACCCTGAGTTTCTTCGTGAATAAAATGAAGTTAACACTACCTACCTGAAGGCACTGTTGCCAAAATAATGGCACATACAACCATTGTCTATGGATATATAACTCAGTGGCTTAAAAAAACAATCACTACTGTTATTCACAAGTCTAAGGTTGAGTGGTTCTTTTGATCTGGACCAGGCTGGGTTGTTGTTGGCTGGGCTTACTCACACATCTGCCGTCAGCTGGCAGGTTAGCTGGGCCAGGCTGGTCTAGCATGGCTTCACTCACATGTCTGGCCACCTGTCGGTTGGTATGAGAGACTTGACCTGGCCACATGCTTCTCGTCACTCAGCATGCTAGTTTGAACTTGTCTACACGGAGGCTGAGGAGGATTCCTAGAGAGCTAGCGAGAGCAAGTCACGATGCCAGGCCAGATTCAAAGGTGGGGGAAAAGACTCCACCTCTTGATGGGAGGAGCTGCAAAGTCACATCATAAAGAGATATGGATATAGGAAGGGGAAGAAATTGTGGCCGTTTTTGCAATCTATCACATGACCACTTTGAAAAACTGTCAGCATTTTCTAAAATTAAGTACATGCATTCCTTTTGATCCAGTAATAGCATTCCTAGATATATATCTAAAAGACACATTCATATGAGTTCAAAATAGATACACTGGAATGCTCATAGCAGCACCATTTACAATAGCCCCAAACTGCAAACTACCCAAATACCCATTAGCTTGCCTATTTAGAATACATAAATACATTGTGGTATTTCCACATCATGGAATACTATGTGCAATGCAAATGAACAAACTACAACTACATGCAATAATATGGATGGATATTACAAGAATCATGCTGAAAGAAAAAAAGCCAGACAGAGAGAAGTACATATTTTCTGGTTCCATTCACATAAACTTCAAAAACAGGCAAAGTCAATCTATTCTGTTAGAAATCAAGATAGTGGTTACCTTCGGAATAAGGGATTGGAAATGTGCACAAGGCAGAGGGGGGACCTCAAGGGTGCTGGTCATGTTCTGTTTCTTGATCTGGATGCCTATTAAACAGGTGTGTTCAGTCTGTGAAAATTCATTGAGCTGTACTCTCATGAGTTAAGCACTGTTTTGTATGCATATTTTACATCAATTAAAATGTTTATAAAAGATAGCATATTTGAAAGTACCTATTCACAGCAGGCTCTCAAATATTTATCTTTCCCCTTCACATTCCCCAAAGAGACTATGTATGTGGTAACAATTTCCATTGTTATCTATTTAGCATGAAACAATCAATCATTTATGTGAATGTAAACAGGACACCCAAAGATAATTAAAACAACGGGCACACTTAAATCTTGTGTTTTTAAAGTAACTATCCTGCCTGAGATATGATATTGGCATTCAAAGGGCTGAATCCAGTATAATGACTGGACAGAATGTCTCAGCTGTCTTCAATCTTTTTTTTCCACCTGTAAGATCAGCGAGCGAACTCAGGGTTATATCCAATTTTCAGGTCAATGCCTTATGTCCATTCCTTTTTTCCCTACTCAAAAAAACCATAACGGAATGTAAGAAATCAAGCATAACTTTATTGCAGAGATAACTGTTCATTCTCTCTAATTTATAGCAGAGGGGAAAATCATTCCAGACTCTGGAGATACAATGGTGATCTAGACAGATGATATCCCTATTCTAAAGGAACTTGATGTCATTCACAGTGATAAAATACTTGCAAAATATCCACAGTTAATCAGGATAACCAGTGTATTCTGGCAGTAAACTAACAACTGCTAAATCAGAGCATGGCAATAACACAGAGTGTAATCTAGATAGGGCTGGGTTTTGCTGTGGCAAAAATTATCCCCCAAATTCAGAGGCATGAAAACAACGAAGATTTGTTTCTTTCTTTTGCTGCATGTTTTTCAAGAATTGACTGGGAATTTTGCTCCACTTTACCCTCAACCTGGGACCAATGTCAATCTGGAACACTGTATATCATCATGGCATAGGGATAGAAAAGATGACAAAATTTAAAGCTCCCACTTGAAAGTAACACATGTCATGGTGGTGCATATTTTGCTGGCCAAAGTTTGTCATGTGGCTACACCTAGCTTCAGGTGGGTAGTGAAGTTCAAAACTATCATGTAGAAGAAGAGAGAGCCAGACCGCTGGGGAACAACCTTAATGACTACCATATATTGTCAACAGGCAGGTCTTAAAATAGCTTTCTTTCATTCTTGGTCACAGAATATACCTTGATCCCTACCCTTTCTACCCAAAGTATATCTTGATAATCACAAGAAGGAATGACTGAGAATGTGAACATGAATTAGCATAAATCTATCCTGGTATTATTCAGAAGATGTCAGAGCTGGAAGAGACCTTCTATAGCATTTAGTTCAAACCTTTCATATTAAAGTTAGAGGAATATGGAACTCAGAGGTGACCTGCTTCAAGTCAAAGAGATTTTTGCAGTAAAACCAGAACTTGAACCATGTTTAATGCTTTTAATTCAAAGTGTCAGCTTTGTATGTAAAGGAGAGGAACTGCATATTGCAATAGTATCTGAAGCATTTATAATTTTGGCTGAATTATATTCAGTCTTTTTTCATTCAATAAATATTTATTCAGCACTTATAGGCAATGAACTATTGATAGATACTGTAGTAAATAAAAGATGAAATAGCCACAGAATCTATGCTCAAAGAGTCAGAGTCTGGTAGGATCAACCAAATAATGGGATAAGTATATTAAGCATTACAAAGGAAATAGCAAAGGTCATTTTTGCCCTCTACAAGATTAACTGTTAATGAGAGCTGGTCAAGAATTGATATGTAACAGTCACCTGATCTTTGATGAGGGAGCCAAGAGCACACAATAAAAAAACGACATCCTCTTCAACAAATGGTGCTGGGAAAACTGGATATCCACATGCAAAAGAATGAAATTGGACCTTTATCTTACACTACACACAAGAACCAACTCAAAATAGATTAAAGACTTAAACATAAGACCTGAAAGGTAAAACTCCTATGAGAAAATGTAGGGAAAAAGCTTCATGACATTGGTCTTGGAAATGATTTCATGGATATGACACCAAGAGCACAGGCAACAAAAATGAAAACAAACAAGTAGGACTACATCAAACTAAAAAACTTCTGCACAGCAAAGGAAATAATCAACAGAGTGAAAAGGCAACCTACGGAATGGGAGAAAATATTTATTTGCAAATCATATATTTGATAAGGGGTTAATCCTCAAAATATTAGGGATTCCTATAACTCAATAGTAAAACAAACAAACAACAACAAAAAACAAACCTACTGACTCAATTAAAAAATGAGCTAAGGAACTGAATAGACATTTCTCCAAAGAAGACACAAAAATGGCCAATACGTATATTAAAAAAAATGCTCAACTTCACTAATCATCAGGGAAATGCAAATCAAAACCACAATTAGATATCAACTCACACCTGTTAAAATGGTTATTGGCACAGAAACAAAAGATAACATACTATGTAAAGTGAGTTTGACAGTTTTCTCTTCTTATTGGTATCTGAAAAAATATATATATATATAAATGTTTGGAAAATTTTTCTGGGCCAGTCTGTCGACCAAAAATCAGTCACTGTCCGTATGTAATTGCAAGAGCACCTGGGTAACAGAGTTAGGTGTGTGCCCAGTAAGAAAAGAAGAACACAGATACTGATTAGCACTATTGGTCTGTTACAGTAATTTATAACATTTTAGAAAATTTCCATTGCACCTACATTTTTATATTTATTGGTAGAAATTTATTCATTGAATTCTTTATGATTTTTATAAATCTCCATGATCTTTGGTTTATGCGGTTATAATAGTGTTTATTGGCATATCCTCTCTTTATCCATATATCTGTCTTGCTAGAGGCTTGTTTATTATTAATTTCTTTCATAAAGCAAGGTTTTTGTTTTGTTGACTCTATTGTTTATTTTCTATTTTCTGAATTCCTTTGCTATCTTTGTTGTGTTTTTCCTTTTATTTTCTTGAATTCACTCTGTTGTTTATTTTCTTGAGCTCTTCTGTTGATTTGGAATCCTCGATGTTTCAAAAAGTTCTCTTTTCTTTCATAAACCCTGCCACACTCTTTCCCCCATGTGTACCACCAGTGGTACTAAAGACAGCTCCCAACCCGTTGTAACAGGGATTTTTCCCTGCCTAACTAACACAAGGCAAATATACTAGGGGGTAATCTGTGGTAGCAATAATAGTGATACCGAGCAGGACCCTGTGGGGCTTCTGGGCACAAAAGCCCTTCCATGTCCCCCATTTCTTGATTACAGGAAATAGGCTTTAATTAGCCTCCATGACCTTCCCTGAGTTCCTAAGGGCAGGTTCAAACAGATGTTAACTACAGAAGGGAGGGGATGCAGAGACAAGGGAGAAGCAGTCAAAAGAAACAACAGTGCAGCCTTGCGGCAGGGTCCTGGTTCCCCTCAAGGGACACACATAATATCTTTGAGCTGTTTTGCAGATGCTGAAACCCCACCAGGTGGGAGAAGTTAACTGCACGCTGCCCACAAGCACGTAGACCCCAGACCAGCTGGAACCAGAAGGTTGATGATGCTGACGCCCACTTACCTCCCCACCAGCCAATCAGAAGAATGTCCACGAGCTGATCACACCCTCTTTGAGCCATTACTATAAAACTCCTCACTACCTGCTCCAGGTCAGGACATACAGTTTTGAAGGCATTAGCCCGCCGTGGCCCCCTTTGCCTGGCAAAGCAATAAAGCTATTCTTTTCTACTTCACCTAAAACTCTGTCTCTGAGACTTAATTCAGTGTCGGGGTACAGAGGCCGGATTCGGCTTCAACATCACATGGCAATTTTGAGACACAAAGGCACTGATGTAAAACTTAACCTCCCAAATAACTGTTAGCAAGGAAACATTCTTCATGGATTGGGGCTTGTGGATTTTTCTCTGGCTGAGAGAGGTGAATGCAGGAAAATGGGCGGAATCAGTGAAAGTCATTAGGAAAGTAATTTCCAGCGATCCTGTAACATTTAGAGTTCATTTCCTCAAGAGCAGCATTGCCCAGTGCATCTTTACGCGCTGCTCATTCAGGCACATCGCCCTTCTGAAAGGCAGCGGAATTTGCCCTTCTTAACACAACCCTCAGCGGCTGGGGAAGTGGAGCTTATGGCTGAGGGCTCGCTGGAAGGTTTACATGCAACCCAGTGGCAGGAATGCCGCTTGGAGGAAGGAGGACAGGGAGCTCAAGACCACAGCCAGTTAAAAATGCCACCTCATTAGTAGCAATTAGCACTCAGTCATGCCTGGGAGACTGTCCCCATAAAGCAGGTCAAATCAACTACTGCCTGACTCTCAGACAAAGGTGGAGACCATTGCAGATCGCTACGGCTAGTTCTGAGCTTTTGCGTCTGAGACCAGGAGCAGATTTGATGACACTTTATAACCTTCTCCCCAGAGGAGGGCTTCCCTCTTTTCTTCTGCCCTATGTGCACAAAGAAACATAGCTGCTGTCAAAAAAGGCCCGTGAGTGTCTTCGAGGTTTTGGTTGCCGGAGAGCTGGGGCCAACTTCAAGGATGCTGGAAACTTTGTGACTTTGTGGATGGATGCAGGGGCCTGGAGGGCTTCGCTCACAGTGAGAGAGATGGAAAGGGAAGGAAACTCACACGTGATGCGGGTGCTAATTCCCTCCCTGACATATAGATATAAACTAGCTCAGAAGAAAATCAAAGAATTGATCGTGTCCCTGCTAATGGCTAAGCTGGTGACAGTGCTTTTGTCTTTTTAGGAGGTGATGGAGAAGGGTCAGCCAAGGTGCTTTATGAGCTTCTGGGAAAAAAGAAATGTAAGTGCTGGCCAGGGCCCTGGTGTGGATTCTTATCAGCTGGTGAATGTGCCCAGAGGCAGTCTCCATCTTCTTGCACTGCTGGAGCCCAGACAATAGCAAAGCACACTCCTTGGGAAAAGGCGGAGACCTCTGCTTTTTATGTAACATTTCGTGTCAAGAGCAGTTGCCCTCTGTCATCAGTGTTCTGAGAAAACTCCCCGGGCCCCTCCCCAAAGTGCCCCTCGGAGGTGTTGTTAGCTGGAGTCAGGGGGGGAGGCTGCAGCGGGGGCGGGGTGGGTAAACTCAAGGGCAGGGCCACCCCGAGGTATGGCTGGGGTTCTGGATCTGCCCCCTCAGTCTCATCACGTCAAACCTCCTCCAAAAAATATCCTATCTCCGAAAAAAACCAGTGTTCTTGCTATGCTCACTGAGTTTTCTGACAAGTCCCATCTTCTGGGCTAGATTGCTGTCCCAAAATCTCTTCAATACTGGAATTCATTGGCAAAAAGCTTGGAGTGGCATTTCTCAACATATCTGAGACTACCTACAGGACAATCACTGAGGTTGCTTGTTAAAATGCAGAAGGCTGGGTTCCTCCAATTCCTACCGAATGGGAATCGGAGGGTAAGGTATTCACATAATTCTAACATCCACCAGAGTCTGAGAAGGGCGTGTTTGATTTCCTAGTGGCGTGAAGTTTCATTTATGGTTAGTGCAACTGGGGCTAAGAGACTTGATGTGTGCTATGTGTGATCCCTTCATTCATGGTTTTTCAAATCCTTACTATTAAACACGAAACTTTTTCCGAAGAACATTTTCTTTCTTTGGCCAGGGTTCCCAGGATGTTTGCCGGCCTAGGTCAGGGCCTGGGGCAGCCAAGAGACCGGAGGAGTTCTTAAGGCTCTAATCACCATAAGTCATGGCGATTTCCATGGGAAGAACAGAAATTGAGACAGGCAAGGTATGGAGTAATGGGCTAAAAGCTGTGGTTAGGAATCCAATCAGTTAAGTCAAGACACCAACATCCGGAATGCACCGAGATGAAAATGACCGTGAGCTTTTCAGCAAGGCTCCCTAAAGGCAGACTTCACAACACGGACATCAGTGACATTTGCACAGGGCTCTGTGTTTGCGTCCTCCACTGTCCTGGCAACACCCTTGACAGTGTCAATACCGTCCTCGTTACCTGCCTATCCATGCAGGCTTTCATCCACTCACCCTTCAGGTATTCTGATGATCCCGCTGTGCTCCAGGCACAGCGCTTCGAGCAGAGGACTCAAAGATGAAGGCTTCCTGCACCGGAAAGACACTGGAAGAGAACACATGGGTGTATGAGGAGCCAAGGAAATGTGCAAGCCGCTCCTTCCAGCACCTTCACCTTCCTTCCGTCACAGCCATTCCCGAGTGTATTCCCAACGTGAATCTCACCATCAATCAGAGCAGCCCATAGGCATGACCTTGAATCCACACCTTACCTCTTTAGACCCTGAGATCTTTAGGGATCTAAAGACTTAGAGAAGTTTGTTCTCTTCCCTTTATTTTTCATGACAGGTTTGGACCTTGCTTGTCCTTTTACCCATTTTCACCCCGGGTGCACCCTTACAACACTTCCTACGTGATCTTTAGAATTTTTTTTCTCCTTGAACTTACGTGGAGACTTTGTTAGGTCAATTCAAGCCGCCAAGTTCCGTTTTAATTTGCTTTCTCCATTCACATGCAGCGGTCATTGCATGGGTGGAGAAAGTCATGAAAATGTACTGGCTGGGACTGTTCCAAATCTATCCTCTGTTTCCTCTACTTGGCCCTTTCAGTGGCTCTGCTGTTCTTTTATTTCCTTTCTAGCTTTTACAGCATTTTCTTTACCTCTCAAGGCCTTAGCATCATTCCCGTAGAATATCCAGAAGACTGAGCTGAACTTTCCAATTCCCCCTCCTCCCGGTCATTATATACTTCTCACTGCTCCAAATTTCTATTTCTCGTTAAGTCACCTCTTTTGTCTCAAGAACTCATTTCATCTTTTCAAGGCTAACTCTCGCATCTGGGTTCAATGAAAGAAAATGTCATATTCAAATAATTTTTGTAAGTGGAGTTTATTTTACTCCTCCTTTTTGGGGATTTACATGGCACATTAGCATATTAAAAGCTTTGAGAAGCTGTGTAGTAACAAAAAACGTTTAATTTTGTTTAAACCAATGTTTCTCATTAACTGTAGAACCCTTTATTTGAGCAGTGCCTATTAAAACTCTGGGCAACTCATTTTGGAAAACGTTACTTGAACATATAGAAGCTTGAGAACTTGTTTTAATAATCTTTTCATCCCATCTCCTAGTATAAACCCCTTTCCCTATGGCCTGGTTTCTTTTTTCAAATAATTCATCTTCAATAAATGTTTGCTACATGAGGAAAGGAATGAGTTTATCCATTTAATAATGAGTATTTATTACACAATTATTGTGTTCTAGACACTGGAGATACAATGATGAATAAGACAGAAAATCTCTTGCCCCCATCAAGCTTCCTTTTTAGTGGAGGAGGGCGATTATAAAGAGAGAGATGAACATAGATAGATGAATAATGTCAGGTGATGATAGAACGCTTTGAAGAAAACTAGAGCAGAGAAACAGTGTAGAGAGGGACTTGGATAATATTTTAGATGGAACGAGGGGTCAAGAAAGACCTCTTTATAGTTGTGACATTTGAGCTAAGGCTTGAATAAAGTGGAGAAGTGAGATCTTTGAGTATTTATAGGAGGAATTCAGGTAGAGGGAAAAGCAAGTGTGTGGCAGTTTTCAAATATGTCCACAAATTCTTTCATATCCTCTCCTCAAGAGATGGAACCCACTTCCCATTCCCATGAGTACGAGCTGACCTAGTGGCTTATTTCTGACAAAGAGTATATGGCAGAAGTGATGGTGTGTGCTTTCTGAGACTAGGTCTTAAATGGCACTGCAGCTTCCTCCTTGACTTTTTACTTGGATCACTTGCTCTGGAGAAAGCTGACTGCCATGTTGTAAGGACACTCAAGCAGCCCAATGGTAATATTTCTTCCATTCTCATCTGGCTTGATTTATGTATGATCCTGAACAAACTGAGGTTATTCAGTCCTCCTAACTCCACTTGGTTGGCACAGTCTCTTCTGTTGGGCCTACTTCAGCTGTGAAATGAAATCACCCCAAATCCAAAGTCCTTTAAAAGCTAAGGAGATAAATCTGTGTGGTGTTGGCAGAATCTGAATTGAAGGGTAAGCAAATAGCGGCAAGGGATTATAAATCCTTGCTTGCTTCAACTATAAACCAATCTGCCCACAGTGAGAAAGCATTTAATAAAGGGTTTCATTGTACTGGAGGAAATGGAAAATTATGCTCCATGAGTGCATAGTCTGCCAGCAGCAGCCTGGAACCAGCAGCATGGGTGCCTTTTAATGGTTTTAAAAAAAATCAATAACTTTAGTCTTTTTAATTAAATTGCTATAAGTGGGAAGAACACTTAATTACAGCTTCTATTCCTTCATAAAATAGTCTCCATAAAGAACTAGAGTAATCAGATTTGGATTCTTCCCAGCCAACATACATACATATTTTGCATTGTGTTAGTGGGCTGAATTCTGTGTTTTTGGTGGCCTAGAAATAAAAATGAGAATAAATGGGGAAAATAATAACAAAATGAAAGTCTACCTAGACAGCATCTGTGACCTCATAAATCCCAACTTGGGTGCTAAGGAAAGGATGAAAAAAAAAATCAAGATTTCAAATAGCAGACACAGCACATCCTGTTCCTATTCTAAGCAAGAGCCAGCAAGAACTGGCCAATGTCCAATCTTGGGAAGGCACCTAGAGATTTTTAATATACTGGTGAGAGGAGTGGGCGTTTTCAGGAATAAAATGCCAGCACAGTGCTTCCAAAAATATCCTTAATGCAATGGAAGTCATCTCTTCAGTTACTCTATTTTAATTAGATCCTCTCCTCTGTTTGTATTTGTTCTGCTTTCTTTGTATTTTTTTCATCCTCCTGCTGTCCTGGGGGCTCTTCCCCGTTAACACAGGCGGTGGTGCTCAGTGGTATTGACAGGTTGCCAGGTCCATGCTGCTTCTCTCCCCTGGAGCCCAGCTTACACCAGCCCCCCTGCTCTGATTCATGATCTAGAAAATTCCTTCTGCTCAGGTAGGACAGAATTTACCCTGCACAGATGCTGGCCACAGCTTAAAGACCCCTGTCTTTCCTATTCCTCGTAAATCATTTTCTAAAGCGACAGACCTGAAGGTAAAGTAATATAAAACCTTCAAACTTAAAAAAAGAACAAAAAAAACCCCTTCTTTATCTTACACAAGAGCAAGGTCAATGTCAAAGTCCCTCGCCATGCTATTAGGTGAGGAAAGAGCATACATGGTGGGGAGGCGTCCCTTTCTTTGATTGCTATGCAAAGTGATGGGACTCTGTGACTTGTGTGAGAAACCCAGGAAGCTAACACAGGTTCAACAAGCTCGGTAAGTAACTTTAGACACACACTAGCAGCTTTATATAAAAATCAAATAGCTGCGTAGATGAACTGAGGAACATAGACTGAATATCTATCTCGCTCTATATAAAGCAGCAGCAGCAGCAACCAGAAATAGCACATAGGACATGGCAGCTGACCCTTGCCACTACCTCAGCTCTGTTCATTCCAGAAGAGGTGCTTCATCTCACAAACGGTGGTGCCAATTCTCTCGTCTTATTTTACTATTTAAGGGCCAGTCTTGCCAGTCTAAAAGCCCCTAAGTAGGCTCACAGGAAAAGCACTGAGATGAACCTGATCACAAAATGAGTCCTAGAAAGAATACGCACAGAAAGGAAGACTCTAGCTTGGAAAAGAGCAAGCTTATACAGGAGGGCTGATTTTTCTCACTCCACAAGTATCAGAAGAAAGCTGTTTGAATGGTAGTGAAGGATTGGTTCGTGCCACGGAGACCTCCTCTGAGCGTGTCTACACTTGGCAGGTGGGGAAGGGCCCTTTTTGCCAGCAAAGCTCACTTCTCAGCCAATGGTCAGAAGAGGCCTCTCCTGGCTGGCATTTCCTTCTGTCCTCAACCTCCTGCAGCCCCCAAAGTTTTGCCATATTGGGGTTGAGTTGGGATCAGTCTCCTGCTTTGGTATATCCTTTGAAAGAATCATTATAACATTAAAGAGGAGTATTTTTTTGTGATGAGATTTGGATTTTCTTTACTGGCATTTGTCTGTCAGTCTTTCCTAGAAAGAGAGAGATCATGCACCCCTTACTTGGCGACTCCCCCAGAGAGAGTGATCTGGGTGAGGAGTCACCATCATTACCTAGTTGCCCTTGAAGTTTGTCAGAATCTGGATTAGACAGACTTGTAAAGGAGTGACACACTGCGATCCCTCTGACTGAAATTTTGACCAGTATTGGCAACTATCAATTACCATTGACCTAATGGAAAGGAAGGGGCTGACCTTCCCAAAGCACAGGCTCCTGGGAGGGAATCCAGTTGCTATGGAAGATTTCTTTTCAGGAACAAGATTTTCATGTAGGAACAAGATCATACTTGCAAAAGTCAGAGGAAGAAGGAAATAGGAAAAGTATTGGCCTTTCCAAGAAATCGTACATGATAAAATTCAGAACATGCCATCTGACACAAATCTATTTTAGATACCTTCTGTGATTCTGTGGTAGGTAACTGGCTCTGTAGTCAACCTTGCCATGGCTAAAACGCATGCGCTGCTCCCCTTCCTTCATACCTCCATCAAACCCCAACAAACACACACTTCTCAGAACAGTGGTTAGGGTGACCTACTTGTCCTAGTCTGCCTGGGACTTTCCTGGCGTTAGCACTGAAAGTCTCACATCCCCGGAAGCCCTTGAGTCCTGGGCAAACTGGGATGGTTTGTCCCCCTACTTGGTTATAAAATAGAGTCATCTGGGGAGCTGTGAAAAATCATGCCACACTCCAGACCAACTCCATCAGAAGCTCTGGGGGTGGGACCCAGCTGACGCCAAGGCACAGTCAAGGGTGAGGACCGGAAGCTGAGAACTCATGTGCTAACTTTTTTTTGTGCTGAAGCCAGAGCCTCCAAAGGTAAAACGACACAGATACGTTTATCTTTCCTATCCTATTTGTGATAAATGGTGCCTGCATTTTAACTAGATTAAATTTATCAGGAGCATTTCCTTCGTCCCGAAGATTGAAGACCATTTCGTATGACAAAGCCATCCCTTGAAGAAACAGTGTTTGATTGTAAAAATGGGGAGCACTCCAAGAGCTAGCAATATTTGTACAGAACTTCGGCGCGTCACCCTCCCTTCCCGGTCTCGTTTTCTTTCAGCTCGCTGAGATAAGACTCGTTAGGAGCTTCTCATTTCAAGTATTGGTCACCATTCATGGGGATCTCAGCAGCTTGCTGCCTTTCACCGTCTATGGGATTATCACTAGTGAAAAATGTCACTCGCCCTAGTTGGGTTACTTCATTTTTTTTCGAGGTTGTTCACCTGTACTTATTCTGAAAAATCTCCAAAAGAAGATAATAGTATAATTTCCCTTAATAGCAAGGAGGAGGACACATTCTCAGCAACTCTACACCCCTTTCCTTTCCTGGCTTTATTTTATTTTTTTTTAGTTATCTATTTTAAATATAGCAGTGTGTGCATGTCAATCCCAAACTCCCAGTTTATCCCTCCTCCCCCCATCCTTCCCCCTTGGTAACCATAAGTTCGTTCTCTAAGTCTGTGAGTCTATTTCTGTTTTGTAAATAAGTTCATTTGTATCATTATTTTTAGATTCCGCATATAAGCGATATCATATGATTTTTGTCTTCCTCTAACTTACTTCACTTAGTATGATCATCTCCAGGCCCATCCACGTTGCTGCAAATGGCATTATTTCATTCTTTTTAATGACTGAGTAATATCCCATTGTATATATGTACCGCATCCTCTTTATCCATTCCTCTGTCAGTGGACATTTAGGTTGCTTCCATGTCTTGGTTATTGTAAACAGTGCCTCTACGAACACTGGGGTGCATGTATCTTTTTGAATTAGAGCTTTCATTTTTCTGGATATATGCCCAGGAGTGGGATTGCTGGATCATATGGTAGCTCTATTTTTAGTTTTTTAAGGAACCTCCATACTGTCCTCCATAGCGGCTCTTACCAATTTACATTCTCACCAACGGTATGTAGGAGGGTTCCCTTTTCTGCACACCCTTACCAGCATTTACTGTTTGTAGACTTTTTGATGATGGCCATTCTGGTTGGTGTGAGATGGTACCTCACTGTAGTTTTGATTTGCATTTCTCTAATAATTAGTGATGTTGAGCATCTTTTCATGTGCCTGTTGGCTATCTGTATGTCTTCTTCGGAGAAACGTATATTTAGGTCTTCTGCCCATGTTTTGATTGGGTTGTTTGTTTTTTTGATATTGAGTTGCATGAGATGTCTGTAAATTTCAGAGATTAATCCCTTGCCAGTCATATCATTTGCAAATATTTTCTCCCATTCTGTGGGCTGTGATCAGATAAATCTTTTAGGAATAAAGTTAATCTGAAAAACTCACGCATCATGAAGGTCTAAGATTCTTGTGGATTGAGGTCCCAAGGCCATTTGCCTGTAGAGGGTAATGCTTTCCATTCATTTATACAGCAAACGGTTGAGTCTGTTTATGCCAGGCACTGTGACATTGACTGTGAATACACTGGTGAACAAGGCATTGCATTGTCCTTGATTTCATGGAAGTGATGTTCTGATGGACCTCTTATTACCAAAAAAGGATTGAATTATCCATCTCAGAATTTCAGGTGTTTATAGAGAAATTTTTGTGTAATCTTGGATTTCCTTATATCATTGCATATAGGATACCAAATACTCTGCTGACAGTATGCTTGGCCCTATAACTCTCTTTAACACAATCTAAGTGATATTTATATAAATACATCTGTATATATACACACACATAATTGTGTTTGCATATTATTTAATTTGTAGGCTAAATATTTACTGAAAGCTTATTACAATCCAAGTCCTACTTGAACAGACACAGTGAAATGACTTTTTAAAAAAAATTTATTTATTTTTGGTTGCGTTGGGTCTTCGTTGCTGCGTGCGGGCTTTCTCTAGTTGCGGCGAGCGGGGACTACTCTTCATTATGGTGTGCGGGCTTCTCATTGCGGTGGCTTCTCTTGTCGTGGAGCACGGGCTCTAGGCACGTGGGCTCAGTAGTTGTGGCTCGCAGGCTCTAGAGCGCAGGCTCAGTAGTTGTGGTGCACAGGCTTAGATGCTCTGCGGCATGTGGGATCTTCCCGGACCAGGGCTTGAACCCGTGTCCTCTGCATTGGCAGGCGGATTCTTAACCACTGTGTCACCAGGGAAGCCCTGAGATGACTTTTAAGACACAGAACATCTTATTTTAGAAAATGATTACCAATACCTTCACCTCTCATTCTCTTGTTTTTCTATCACTCTGGTATTTACTTGAGCCTGTAGAAACAAGAATCATAGCGGCCCCTGCCTATATTTATTTTCACAAAAGCCTTAAAGCATTGAACCTCTGGCAATCAGCACACTCCAGGCAGTATGACTCAAGAGATGGTTGATAAACTTTTGAAGAAAACAAATCTTAGCGGGTTACAGAAGGGAAAAAATGAAAGGCAACGAATGGAGCCTCAGTGGCGTGGCAGGGCACACCAAGGGCTGCTGTTTCCCATTGTCCTGGTGGCCCTCCGGTCGCATGGATTAATACTTTAAAGAGCCATTCATGTTTATCGTTTAGTTGGATTATTGCTTGGCATTTTAAGACTGTTTCTACTTAGAAAATTGCATAAATTATATACTTCCCTTCTTTCCTCTGTGTTGTTTGTTTTTTCTTAGTTTTTGAGAAGATGAAACTTTACTAAATACGTTTCTTGTATGTTGTGCTTGGTTTTAAATCTCAGCATGAATGGTATCTGAAATCATTGCACTTAAGATAGATTATATTGCATTATTAAGGAGAAAACTCTTAATAAAACAGAAATCATCTGGGGGAAGAAACAGTCTTTGGCTGTTGTAGAACCTTAAAATTTTTTTCATCTGGCTATCTATCTATCATCTATCAGTCCAGTTTATTTCTTTTAGCACATATACCTTTATGCTTAATATAATCAGGAATTATGTAGGAATATGAGAGTTACAAAGATGAATAACCTTCTTCCCTATTCTTCATTTTTTACATGGCCCAGTCTTTTATCTAATAATTACCAGATCTATTTTGGTGATGGTGACTTGAAGGCAGTTCCCGACATATAGGATGCACACAATAGCAGGTGACAACAACTCAAATACTCTTTTCTAAGGTAAACAAATGCACTGGTGCCTGAGACAGCTTTATGGTTCCCTCTGGATAGTGTTGATCAATGAAACCGTAATTACTAATTAGTGGTCTGTGCAAGGCCCTCGCCAAGTGTATTTTAAGAGATGGATGAATAATACTCCTTGCAATTTCTAAAAGATCCTACGAATTCAGTTGGAGACAAATGGATAGTAGAAGGGACAGGCATGACACCAAGCACAGTCAGGGGAGTTTGAATGACACAGAGAAATTATACACGGGATCTTAGAAGCTGAGTAGGGGATTGATAGGTGCAGAGGGGCTGGCAGGGCATTCAAATTTGAGCACACAGTTGCCAAGGAAAGCTTGAGAACCAGAGTTTCCCCTGGGCCCTGTGCCTGACACCCTAATGACTGGCACATGCCACTGTAGTGACGGACACCGACCCCTCCTGTCAGGGGTCAGCAAACTTCTGTAAAAGACCAGAGAGTCGATGTTTCTGGCTTTGTGAGTCATGTAGTCCCAGATGCAACTACTCAGTTTTACTATTTTAGTGAAAGCAGCCATAGATAATAGTAAACAAATGGGCTTGGCTCTCTTCCAATAAAACTTTATTTACAAAAAAAGGTGGCAAGCCAGATTTGGCCTGTGGACTGTCATTTGCCGACCCTTTATTCTACAAATCCAGTGTTTAACTGTCCCCTTTTTTTCTTTGTAGTCAGTGGTAGTAAAGTAGCCATTTTCAAAAAGAAAACTGAGAAATGAAAATAAACTAGTCAATATGAATCAGCTTACAAGATGAATGTTCGAGAACAAATCATGGACCAAACAGAAGCCACAGCTGCGCTTGTCTCTAGTTCACTTGTCCCTTTCTTGGCGCTGACGCCATCTTAACAAAGTCCTGTTTTCAGCTTATTTACAAAGATGAAATGACCTATTACATTTTGGGTACAGTGAATGGATAGAAGTTATCTGATTTACCCATGTTCTGTCTGACCCTTATCTTTTAGGGATGACCGGGCTGGGGTGGGATGTCCCCTAGAGTCATCAGATTGCATCTTTGCAGCATATACTATTGTAAACATGCAGTGAATTCTTATTCATTAATTCCCAACAAGAGTAAAAGGCATTTCCTCAGAAGTCACGATCCATATTATGCACAGTGACACAGCCCATTCTTTTATGTAGTGCATAAATAAGACATTATTAATGAATATGTAGGTAGATTATATTAGAGAGAGCATAATATCTTCCAATTTAGCATTCCATTTCCCACACAACAGTTTGAATCCATCAATCTTTATAGAATACAGGGTACAATGATAATTTATGATTACTACAGTAGGCAATAGCTCTCTCACACACAGGAGATAGAAACCACACCAGTAATATTAACGGAGAGGATTTAATATAAATAATATTCTCAGGCATTGGAAAACTTAAAAGGCAAAAAGGAAACATATCATGGAGGTAGCAACTGTAGGAAGTACTATTACCTCTACGGCTTGGAGGAGGAGGAGAAGGAGAAGAAGAAAGAGAAGAGGTTGGCTTTATTAGAACTTAGAAGCTTGAAGGAGGGGGCCCACAAAGTGGGACTCGGGTCTCTGGGGAGATGGCAACGCTTGGCTGGCGTTGTTGTCTTTTGAGCTCGGAGCAGGGGCACATGAGGCTGGGACCTAGAACTCTAAGAAAAGGACTTTGCCTGTGAGTGATGATATCTCCAGGGGTACACTGTGAGGCTAGTTCTGAGAGTGTCAGCAAAATTTCAAAGTGGAATCAACCTTTACTACTGGAATGAACTGCCAAGGCTAGGATAAAGCAGCATTGCTAGGATGATGCTGACAGAAATAAAAGCAAACAGGAAGGAGCAAATCCCTTCTTCCTCCTCCAGGCTTGAAATGTTCCTCTAGTGCTCCCTATTGGCGGAGCCTAATGCAGAGCCGCTGGCAAACTGAAATGTAGTTTGCAGAATGCCAGCTCCAGCATCACAGTGGTGGGCTTAAAGCTGAGAGTCAAGGGCTTAACAACGGTGCCCCCTTTAAGAGTGTGCTTCTGAGAAGTTGCATGTCAATCAAATTTTATTAAGTGGAATAAATTTTTTTCACCAACTGTCAGAATAATTTCAATAGCTGCTTTATCTACATATATGCCTGAGAAAATGCTGCAAACAATTGACTGCTGGACATTTTGAGTTTTCCATGTCTCTCCTTTCTTCAGATCAGGGGTTGCCAAACTTTTTCTGTAAAGAGCCAAATAGTAAATATTTTCAGCTCTGTGGGCCACATGGTCCCTGCCACACTACTCAACTACACAGTTGTTGCAGCTCACAACTCTGCCTTTGTTGTGTGAAACAAGCAACAGACAATATATACAGAAATGGCTGTGTTCCAATAAAACTTTATTAACAAAAACAAATGGCTGGTAGGAATTAGCCCACTCTTGCTTTAGTGCAGTGATTCTCAACCCCAGATGCACATTTAGATTAATCCTGGAAAGCTTTCAAAATACTGATGCCCAGTTGCAACTTCCAGAGATTGTTATTCAGTTGGTTTGAAATGGGGCCTGGGCATTAGCATGTCTTAAAGGCTCCTTAAGGGATTTGAATGTGCAACCAGAGTTGAGAACTATATACTGCTTTAGACTCTGGGTAATCCTTTAATCAAGTGATCAATCACCAATAACTCTTTTTTTTTAACATCTTTATTTAGAGTATAATTGCTTTACAATGGTGTGTTAGTTTCTGCTTTATAACAAAGTGAATCAGCTATACATATACATATATCCCCACTACCACTATCTATTCTCAACACAGAAGCTAGATTCATCTTGTTAAAATGTAAGTCAAGTCAAAAAATAGAATTATCATATGACCCAGCAATCCCACTACTGGGCATATACCCAGAGAAAACCATAAAGACACATGCACCCCAATGTTCATTGCAGCACTATTTACAATAGCCAGGTCATGGAAGCAACCTAAATGCCCATCGACAGATGAATGGATAAAGAAGATGTGGTACATATATACAAGGAAATATTACTCAGCCATAAAAAGGAATGAAATTGGGTCATTTGTAGAGACGTGGACGGACCTAGAGACTGTCATACAGAGTGAAGTAAGTCAGAAAGAGAAAAACAAATATCGTATATTAACACATATATGTGGAGTCTAGAAAAATGGTACAGATGAACCGGTTTGCAAGGCAGAAATAGAGACACAGATATAGAGAACAAATATATGGACACCAAAGGGGTAAAGCAGGGGTGGGGGGGTGATGGTGGTGGGATGAATTGGGAGATTGGGATTGACATATATATACTAATATGTATAAAATAGATAACTAATAAGAACCTGCTGTATAAAAAAATTTTTTAAATGTAAGTCAAGTCATATCACTTCCCTGTTAAAATCCTTCCACTGGCTTCCCATCATACTCATAATAAAACCAAAGTCCTTATAATGGCATACAAAGCCCTACAGGATTGAACTTTCACTGTCTCTCTAACATTCTCTCCTACAGCTCTCCCCCTGGTTTCAAGTCCAGCCAGATTGGCCTCCTTCCTATTCCTTGAACAAACCAGGCATCCTTCCAACTCAAGGGCTTGAGAGTGAAGCCTTGCTGTTAGCTTTGCCTGGAACATTCTTTTCCCCCAGGTATCCACATGCTTTCTCCTTCATCTCCACCAGGAGTTTGTTGACATGTTACTTTTACAGTGAAATCTTTCCTGATCAACCTATTTAAAAATGTACCCTCAACCCAGCCCTCTCTATCTTCCTTACATTCTTTAAATTTCTCCATGTCACTATTCACCATCTGACACATTTATACTTACTTGTTTACCATCTCTCTTCCACTAAAATATAAATTCTATGATTATTAAGATTTTTGCCTATTTTATTCACTATTTTATCCCAGCACTTAGAACAGTACATAGCACAAATGGAGTGATAAATAAATAATTATTAAACAAATGAATGAGTGAAGGAAGGAAGAAATGAAGGAACGGATTTTCCTCTAGGATTTAAGTGGTACTAGCCTTAAACTATTTCAGACAGATGCTTAAAATATTATCTCAGGGTGGCCACTCATTCAGTGGATTCCGATTAAATTATGTTACTGACTTACAGGATATAGGTTGATGTTTAACAGCCTTCATTGTGTGAGAATTATTTCTATCTGACCTGCTGAAGTTAAAGAGATTTCTATTCCTTAATCAGTGAAGATGGATAAACTGATTATAATGCTTCATATGACTGTATTATCCAGGGTTTAGTCAGAAAAATAGAAACCATAGTAAGTACTTCAACTGAAGAAATTTAATACAGGGTGATGGTCACACAGTCATTGGAGGTTAGAAAGATCGAAAAGGGAACACTGAGGTAATCTAGTGATTATAACTGCAGGAAGGAGTTGCTACTCCTGGGGTTGTGGGAATAACATAAAGAGGCAGAGATTATCAGAATTAAGAAGCTTGGAAAATATCATATGACCCAGTAAGTCCACTTTTAGGTATATACTCAAGAGAATGGAAACACAGGTCTACATAAAACCTGTACATAAATGTTCGTGATAGAAGTATTCATGATAGCTGGAAAAGTAGAAACAACCCAAATGTCCATCAGCTGAGAAATGGCTAAACAAAATGTGGTATATCCATACAATGGAATACTATTCAGCCATAAGGAATGAAGTACATGCTACAACATGAATAAACTTTAAAAAAATTAAGTGAAGAAAGCCAGTCACAAACGGCCATAAGTTATATGATTTCATTTATAGGAAATGTCCAAAATAGGCAAATCCACAGGAATAATAGGTAGATTAATGGTGGCTTAGGGCTGGAGGAGGGGTGGAAAGTGACTACTGATGGGAACTGGGTTTCTCTGGGGGATGGTGAAAATGTTCTAAAATTAGATTGTTTTGATGGTTGCACAACTCCATGAACACACTAAAAATCAATGAACTGTACACTTTAAATGGGTGAATGTAATGGTATGTGAGTTATATCTCAATAAATCTGTTTAAAAAAAGAAGCTTGGAAGAGAGGCTCTGTGGATCTAGGGCTCAGACCACTGATGAGGGGCCCAATCTGACTGCTTCTGGTACCTCTGAGGTAATATGATAAAGCTGGTTTCGGGATGGAAGAAAAAAGCTGGAAGCTGGAACCAACTGCACTGCTGGGATAAAGGTTTATTGCAGTGGGATGACACTCACAGAAACAGCAAGGAGAAAGGTGTTCTCTTTCTCTCCCCCAGCCTTTTAATCTCTGTCTGGCTCCCCCTACCATCTGAACTTCACAGGAAGCCAGTTGGCAAAGGAGAAATGTAGTTTGCTGAGCTCTCGTCCCAAAGCAGAGCCTATTAGAAGGGTGGATTTGAGTTATCATTGGCCTAATAACTGACAGAATCCAGACCTGTGGTACATCAGGATCCATGCACACTCTTTTCAATTTCATGCAACCAAATGAACAAATTTATTATTCTGCCTAACAAGGTACAACTATCTTTTGCCTAAACAAAGATATTCTCCTCTTCTCTTCAAAAAAGGGGAAAGACAAAGCCCCAACGATCATGGTAGTCATCTCTGGTTAGCAGTCACTATTTCTCTTTCCAGAGAATTTTATCACTCCTTGAGTTTAGTCACAATCACACTTGAATATTCTGTAAGTGAAAGGCTAAATTATGACAAAATTTGCAACTTCTTAGTCAAAATTACTTCAAAGTAAAAAAAAAAGGACTAAAAGTTGAAGTTAACTACCACCAACAATACATACATAAAGTGAAAAGGGAAAAGGAAAAGAGAGATAAAAAGGAATTAGTATTATATATACACACATACATGTATAGACACAGTTATGGAGGCAAGGAAGAAAATGTAACTGAAGGCTTCATTTCTGTAACTGAAGACCTATAACTGTTCACAATGCCATCACAGATATTTATAACTTCCTCTGCCAATACCATTCCATATTCCTTTTTCCCTGAGTAAGCCAGTTGCCATTCTTTTACCTGGTTGGGTGGTTCTGCCTGTTTTTTTGGGGGGCAAGGGGCAGAGTACTGTTACCATTAACTTGCTCTTGGACATAGAAAGCACTAGAAGGATTCCCAGATAGTCCCTTGGATTCCAGATGTAATCTACTCTGACCCCACGGAGTAGCAGCAGATCAATCTCCCCTTAAATCTGGATCATTCATCTCAACCAGGACAGATCTTTACCCTTCTCTGTCTTTGGATTCAGGGTCATCAGGAGTCCAAAATGGTGGTGCCAGTCTCAACTTCCAATTCAGTGAAATCATGGTTGTGTCTCCTGCTTGGAATTAAGTCCTCCAAACCAGCAGAACCCAAGTAATGGGTTTAAAATCAGATATTCTGTGAGTAGGATATTGGGTGTAATGGTGAGAGGAGCTACTCCCATTTCCATCCCTTGATTCCTGGGCCCATGATTTCTGCCTATGGGAGTTAGACACGGATGCTGGTTGCCGACTCAAAGCACATTCTACCTCCTGTGAGATAGTTCCCAATCTTTCCTTTATCCCCCAACTGGTCACAACTAAACCTTTAGTTGGGTTTTCCTTCCTTCTATTAGACCAGCTGCTTCTGGGTGATGGGGTAGGTGGTAAGATCAGTAAATTCCATGGCCATGCACTCATTACCACACTTTTTCTTCTGTCAACTGAGCTTCTGGTCAGAAAGCAATGATTTTGTGGGACATCACAATGGTGAATAAAGCATTTTGTGTGTGCACAGATGGTGGTGCTGGCAGAAGTATTATCGGCACGGAAGGCAAATCAAT
The DNA here is from genome assembly GCF_965194825.1 of Balaenoptera physalus. Taxonomy (NCBI): domain Eukaryota; kingdom Metazoa; phylum Chordata; class Mammalia; order Artiodactyla; family Balaenopteridae; genus Balaenoptera; species Balaenoptera physalus. The sequence goes on from NC_138903.1 coordinate 12,264,260, forward strand.
ATCCAGAAAACATGTCTGCTCAAGTGAAGAGAGAACACTACTCCGTGGGTGACCGAAGGGATCCAGGGTAATCAACCTGCCACCAGGTGGCTGTTTGGTCCCCTGGAAGACCGTTGCCATATGTGAGACCTAGTGTCGGCTTCTGCTGTTAGTAGTTTAGGCGCTCAGCAGTGGCCGTGGCTGGGTCAGCTGGATCAGGGACAGCTAGCTTATAGGAAGAAGGCACTCCCTCTCCCCTCCTCCTGCCTACCAAGCTTCCTCTAGTGCCCCCTACTGGCAAACCCAAATAGGAAGCTAATTGGTAAAGGAGAAATGCAGCTTAACTGAGTCCCCGCCATAGCCTCACGAAGCGGCATCGAGGCCGGTGGATTTTATGGTGAGATACAGTAGCTTAATCACCAGTTGTACTTGGTAAATGTAACTCTCCCCTTCCTGGGCAGAAGAAACTGTGTGACGAGGCTGAGTCTTGTCTATTTGAACTGAGAAACATGAAGGTGTAATAGAATGAGCATGGGCTTTGTTGTCAGAACTCCATCCCAACAGAGAACAGTTATGTGGGCGGTTGGGCAAATCACCTGATTCCTCTGAGTCTATATTTTCCCATCCATGAATGGGGAATAAAAACTATCTCAGAGGGCTTCCCTGGTGGCACAGTGGTTGAGAATCCGCCTGCCAATGCAGGGGACACGGGTTCGAGCCCTGGTCTGGGAAGATCCCACATGCCGCGGAGCAACTAAGCCCGTGAGCCACAACTACTGAGCCTGCGCTCTAGAGCCCGTGAGCCACAACTACTGAGCCTGCGCGTCTGGAGCCTGTGCTCTGCAACAAGAGAGGCCGTGGCAGTGAGAGGCCCGCGCACCGCGATGAAGAGTGGCCCCCGCTTGCCACAACTAGAGGAAGCCCTTGCACAGAAACGAAGACCCAATGCAGCCATAAATAAATAAATAAATAAAATTTAAAAGCCTGATCGATTAAAAAAAAAAAAACTATCTCAGAGAACTGTTGTGAAACTTACATGAAGTACATGAGGTAACATCTGTCAAAGCACTTACTGCTCAAAAAATATTGTTTCCTATCCCCCCAATACTTCCAGTTTGAATCTATGATCACTTATCTTGAGTATGGAATTACTCATTACCTTTTAGCAGTTGTTTTCAACAGGACTGATTTCTGCCCCCAAGATTCACTTGGAAATGTGTAGAGACATCTGTGGCTGTCACAGCTGGGGTGGAGGTGCTAATGGCACCGAGTGGGTAAAGGCCAGGGCTGCTGCTCGACATCCTACAGTGCACAGCCTCCCACAGCACCCAAGATATCAGGCACCACAGATCAATAACGCTGAGGTTGAGAAGCCTGCCCTATGATTACTTTTGTGAAAGCCACTCTCTCAGATGGGAAGGAAGTAACTGCAAAAGGGGTTGAACTGAGTTCACTGACTCCGTGCCACACTGCCTTGATTTCGCTCCAAACCTCGCTCCCAAATGGGTTCATAATGGTGCTTTCGGATCACATTGCAAGGGAATAGCACCAGAGCACTTACAGAAGATAAACAGCTGCCAACCTGGCCAGAGACCAGCCGTCTTCCTTTCTAAATTTATAGCAGTCTAACATTTTGCCTCATAGAGCAGGGGATGAGCCAGCCACATATTCCCTTCCCCAGGTTTAATGACAGTGACATCTAGGACAGCTTCAGTGGCAATGAGAAGAGCTAAAATTTATGGAGTGTTCACTGTGCACCAGGCACTCAGCTCAGCACTTTCCATGCATTATCTCATTTTGCTTTTTTTCAGGGGTTCCACTTTTTGTTTATTCTTTTACATTCAGATCGAAGTGTTAACCCTTTAAATGGTACTGCAGGGACATTCACAGGGTACAGGCAGTGCCATGCAGCTATTATGCTTTGCATGTTCTCCTTCCCCGGAAAACAAATTATCTAAAGAGAGAAATAAATCACTGACTTTCAGACAATTAGTTTGATGCAAGTATTGTCTACATATGACTGAGTGAAAAACAACCTCTCACAGTTTTCAATTTGGGAAATTATTTTGCACTTGTCTTTTGGCTTCTATATTATAATAACCGAAAAGAAAATCAGATCACAAATCTTGGCGAGGAAAGATCAGAGGCGCTACGATGTTGTGTAAGATGGAATTTTCCATAAATTTTGTTCACTAAATATTTGACTTGGTTAATCAATAACTGAAAACTGTATCTCAAAATGTGACTCTACACATTTCTACCTTGAGGAGAAGAAAACTGAGAATCAAACTCTAGAAGGGCAGCAACTCACACCTACATGGGCTTGATTTACTGTTAATGGTTTCCCATATTGAAGAAACACTTATCCTGTGCTGGGAAAGCCCTGGCTTTGGAGGCAGATGAATCTTTTATGACTTTGAGTGAGCTACATATTTTTAAAGAGACTCAATAAAATGGGGATAATGAGACTTACTTTACAGAATCTTTATGAGATTACAGAAAGAACAAAGGCAGTGTGCCTAGTATATAGTTGATGCCCTATAAACAGTATTTCCACTCTCCTGCAGCATTAAAATAGCATTTCCAAGAGATCAAGGTCAACATCACAAGTAATAAGACACATCAACATCATGAGCCCCTTGATATGTTGCACTCTTGTCAAACATGCGAAACTTCAATACCATTGTTAGAAACGTCAGACAAACCCCAAATGAGAAACATTCTACAAAATAGCCAATCAGTACTTTTAAAAAGTTTCAACGTCATGAAACACAGGGAAAAACTAAAGAACTATTACAGACTGGAGGAGACCAAAGGGAAATTAGAACTACATACAAAGTGGAATCTTGGATAAATCCTGGAATAGAAAAAGTACCTTAGGGGAAAAACTGGTAAAACTTGAATACGTTCTGCAGTTTAGTTAATAATAGTCTAATATCAATTTCCTGGTCTTGAAAATTGTGCTATGGTAAGATGCAAACAATAGGAAAATCGGAGCGGGATATAAGGAGATTCTATTTTTTTTGAAACTTTTTTATGCAAGCCTAAAATTAGTTGACAGTAAAAAAGGCAGATTCAATAACTTGTAGGAGCTAAGTAAATACAGCTATGACTTGTGTTCAGTGTACTACATTAATTCTCCCAAATAGGGAAGTTTCCCAAAAGAAATATTTTTCTTTTCTGGGGACTAAATACACTCTCTCTTTCACTCACATAAACACATATACAGACACACATACATCTGCAGGACAACCTAGAAATATATAGCAAATGTTTTAAAATATGCATACATTTTTTATATGAATATTTTTTTTATAAACTAATTCACCAATATAAGCTATTAATATTATCTACATCACTTTAGACTTTTCCTATAAGAAGGTATGCATGAAAAATACTATGAAATAAAGTATGTTAAAGAAATATCAAGTGATATAAAGTTGTATAAATTAAAATGATATCACTCCCCACTGTCCCACTCACAAGTCCTCTTCCCCAGTGCCCAGAGGCAACCACTGAGGATTTCTGAATTTGGTTTTTCAAGTGATTATCATTAATTTGATACTATACCTACACCTAAATTGATCAACTGTGATCATATATTATTGACTCCTTGTCACAAAGTATAAGAAATTTGGTATCATTATTTTATAACCTGTACTCCTCTTCATTACATAATTTTAAATATTATATTTTTAGTTTTAAGGTTTTTTTTGTGGTTGTTTACCTGAACTTTCTTAAATCTATGTTTCTTGACTTAACAAATTTAGGCAGTATTTACTGACTCCTGTTCTGAAACAGGGAAATTAGCACATCTACCTTTCTTTCCGCCTCTTCTGCTTCCCATTCTTGTTTCTCTTATATTATTATTTTTATAGGGTCAAAGTTGAAGACAATGCATTCTGTTCTGTAACTCTAACTCATCATGCATTCCTTTGTCAATAGGCAGATTCTAAACACAGAAAACCCCAATACCTCCTTTGCAATTTATCATTATATAAACATTATAACACTGTAGTAGAACAATTAGAGACAGATGTAAGAAAATAAATTCTTGTGCTATTAATTCTTTTTCTTCAAAATAATATTTGTGGCCCCCGCTTGCCACAACTAGAGAAAGCCCTCGCACAGAAACGAAGACCCAACACAGCCATAAATAAATAAAAATAAATAAATTAAAAAAAAACAAAAAAACCCAAAATAATATTCTAAGCATGGTTCTAATAGAATCTGTTGATCAGGAAAAAAAAATCCCAAAGAAATGAAACTTTCTACAGTTCTTCAGTGTCATATTGCCACTGATTCTTATGTCATACCAATTTCTAGGTTACTTGTTCTTATTCTGGAACATATCTTTGAATAATTTATTTTATGAGGAAATTTAGGATTATTTTTGCAGGCCTGAAAATGCCCTCATGTATAATTTTTTTTAATACAACAGGTTCTTATTTTATACACATTAGTGTGTACATGTCAATCCCAATCTCCCAATTCATCCACCCACCACCCCGCCCCGCCCCCCATGCCCCCCCACCGCTTTCCCCCCTTGGTGTCCATATGTTTGTTCTCTACATTTGTGTCTCAACTTCTGCCCTGCAAACCGGTTCATCTGTACCATTTTTCCAGATTCCACATATATGTGTTAATATACGATATTTGTTTTTCTCTTTCTGACTTACTTCACTCTGTATGACAGTCTCTAGGTCCATCCATGTCTCTACAAATGACCCAATTTCGTTCCTTTCTATGGCTGAGTAATATTCCATTGTATATATGTGCCACATCTTCTTTATCCATTCGTCTGTCCATGTACATTTAGGTTGCTTCTGTAACCTGGCTATTGTAAATAGTGCTGCAATGAACATCAGGGTGCATGTGTCTTTATGAATTATTCTTTCCTCTGGGTATATGCCCAGTAGTGGGATTGCTGGGTCATATGGTAATTCTATTTTTAGTTTTTTAAGGAACCTCCATACTGTTCTCCATAGTGGCTGTATCAATTTACATTCCCACCAACAGTGCAAGAGGGTTCCCTTTTCTCCACACACCCTCCAGCATTTATTGTTTCTTAGCTTTTTTGATAATGGCCATTCTGACTGGAATGAGGTGATACCTCATTGTAGTTTTGATTTGCATTTCTCTAATCATTAGTGATGTTGAGTAGCTTTTCATGTGTCTCTTGGCCATCTGTATGTCTTCTTTGGTGAAATGTCTATTTAGGTCTTCTGCCCATTTTTGGGTTGTGTTGTTTGTTTTTTTGACATTGAGCTGCATGAGCTGCTTGTAAATTTTGGAGATTAATCCTTTGTCAGTTGCTTCATTTGCAAATATTTTCTCCCATTCTGAGGGTTGTATTTTTCCCTTGTTTATAGTTTCCTTTGCTGTGCAAAAGATTTTAAGTTTCATTAGGTCCCATTTGTTTATTTTTGTTTTTATTTCAATTTCTCTAGGAGGTGGCTCAAAAAAAAACTTGCTATGATTTATGTCAAACAATGTTCTTCCTATGTTTTCCTCTAAGAGTTTTATAGTGTCCGGTCTTACATTTAGGCATTTAATCCATTCTGAGATTATTTTTTGTATGGTGTTAGGGAGTGTTCTAATTTCATTCTTTTACATGTAGCTGTCCAGTTTTCCAAGCACCACTTATTGAAGAGACTGTCTTTTCTCCATTGTATATCCTTGCCTCCTTTGTCATAGATTAGTTGACCATAGGTGCGTGGGTTTATCCCTGGGCTTTCTATCTTGTTCCATTGATCTATATTTCTGTTTTTGTGCCAGTACCATATTGTCTTGATTACTGTAGCTTTGTAGTATAGTCTGAAGTCAGGGAGTCTGATTCCACCAGCTACGTTTTTTTCCCCCTCAAGATTGCTTTGGCGATTCGGGGCCTTTTGTGTCTCCATACAAATTTTAAGATTTTTTGTTCTAGTTCTCTAAAAAATGCCATTGGTAATTTGATAGGGATTGCATTGAATCTGTAGATTGCTTTGGGTAGTATAGTCATTTTCACAATATTGATTCTTCCAATCCAAGAACATGGTATATCTCTCCATCTGTTGGTATCATCTTTAATTTCTTTCATCAGTGTCTTATAGTTTTCTGCATACAGGTCTTTTGTCTCCCTAGGTAGGTTTATTCCTAGATATTTTATTCGTTTTGTTGCAGTGGTAAATGGGAGTGTTTCCATAATTTCTCTTTCAGATTTTTCATCATTAGTGTATAGGAATGCAAGAGATTTCTGTGCATTAATTTTTTATCCTGCAACTTTACCAAATTCACTGATTAGCTCTAGTAGTTTTCAGGTGGCATTTTTAGGATTCTCTATGTATAGTATCATGTCATCAGCAAACAGTGACAGTTTTACTTCTTTTCCAATTTGTATTCCTTTTATTTCTTTTTCTTCTCTGATTGCCATGGCTAGGACTTCCAAAACTATGTTGAATAATAGTGGTGAGAGTGGACATCCTTGTCTCGTTCCTGATCTTAGAGGAAATGCTTTCAGTTTTTCACCATTGAGAATGATGTTTGCTGTGGGTTTGTTGTATATGGCCTTTATTATGTTGAGGTAGGTTCCCTCTGTGCCCACTTTCTGGAGAGTTTTTATCATAAATGGGTGTTGAATTTTGTCAAAAGCTTTTTCTGCATCTATTGAGATGATCATATGGTTTTTCTCCTTCAACTTGTTAATATGGTGTATCACATTGATTGATTTGCGTATGTTTAAGAATCCTTGCATCCCTGGGATAAACCCCACTTGATCATGGTGTATGATCCTTTTAATGTGTTGTTGGATTCTGTTTGCTAGTATTTTGTTGAGGATTTTTGCATCTATATTCATCAGTGATATTGGTCTGTAATTTTCTTTTTTTGTAGTATCTTTGTCTGGTTTTGGTATCAGGGTAATGGTGGCCTCTTAGAATGAGTTTGGGAGTGTTCCTTCCTCTGAAATTTTTGGAAGAGTTTGAGAAGGATGGGTGTTAGCTCTTCTCTAAATGTTTGATAGAATTCACCTGTGAAGCCATCTGGTCCTGGACTTTTGTTTGTTGGAAGATTTTTAATCACAGTTTCAATTTCATTACTTGTGATTGGTCTGTTCATATTTTCTGTTTCTTCCTGGTTCAGTCTTGGAAGGTTATACCTTTCTAAGAATTTGTCCATTCCTTCCAGTTTGTCCATTTTATTGGCATAGAGTTGCTCATAGTAGTCTCTTAGGATGCTTTGTATTTCTGCGGTGTCTGTTGTAACTTCTCCTTTTTCTTATCTAATTTTATTTTATTTTATTTTTTTTAAAACTTTTTTTGGGTTTATTTATTTATTTATTTATGGCTGTGTTGGGTCTTCGTTTCCGTGCGAGGGCTTTCTCTAGTTGCGGCAAGTGGGGGCCACTCTTCATCGCGGTGCGCGGGCCCCTCATTATCGCAGCCTCTCTTGTTGCGGAGCACAGGCCCCAGACGCGCAGGCTCAGTAACTGTGGCTCACGGGCCCAGCTGCTCCGCGGCATGTGGGATCTTCCCAGATCAGGGCTCGAACCCGTGTCCTCTGCACCGGCAGGCAGACTCTCAACCACTGCGCCACCAGGGAAGTCCCTCTAATTTTATTGATTTGAGTCCTCTCCCTCTTTTTCTTGATGAGTCTGGCTAATGGTTTATCAATTTTGTTTATCTTCTCAAAGAACCAGCTTTTAGTTTTATTGATCTTTGCTATTGTTTTCTTTGTTTCTATTTCATTTATTTCTGCTGTGATCTTCATGATATCTTTCCTTCTGCTAACTTTGGGTTTTGTTTGGTCTTTTTTCTGTAGTTCCTTTAGATGTAAGGTTAGATTGTTTACTTGAGATTATTCTTGTTTCTTGAGGTAGGCTTGTATAGCTATAAACTTCCCTCTTAGAACTGCTTTTGCTGCATCCCATAGGTTTTGGATCATTGTGTTTTCATTGTCATTTGTCTCTAGGTATTTTTTGATTTCCTCTTTGATTTCTTCAGTGATCTCTTGGTTATTTAGTAACGTATTGTTTAGCCTCCATGTGTTTGTCTTTTTTACGTTTTCTTCCCTGTAATTCATTTCTAATCTGATAGCGTTGTGGTCAGAAAAGATGCTTGATATGATTTCAATTTTCTCAAATTTACTGAGGCTTGATTTGTGACCCAAGATGCGATCTATCCTGGAGAATGTTCCGTGCGCACTTGAGAAGAAAGTGTAATCTGCTGTTTTTGGATGGAATGTCCTATAAATATCAATTAAATCTATCTGGTCTATTGTGTCATTTAAAGCTTCTGTTTCCTTATTTATTTTCATTTTGGATGATCTTTCCATTGGTGTAAGTGAGGTGTTAAAGTCCCCCACTATTATTGTGTTACTGTCGGTTTCCTTTCATAGCTGTTAGCAGTTGCCTTATGTATTGAGGTGCTCCTATGTTGGGTGCATATATATTTATAATTGTTATATCTTCTTCTTGGATTGATCCCTTGATCATTATGTAGTGTCCTTCTTTGTCTCTTGTAACATTCTTTATTTTAAAGTCTATTTTATCTGATATGAGTATAGCTACTCCAGCTTTCTTTTGATTTCCATTTGCATGGAATATCTTTTTCCATCCCCTCACTTTCAGTCTGTATGTGTCCCTAGGTCTGAAGTGGGTCTCTTGTAGACAGCATATATGTGGGTCTTGTTTTTGTATCCATTCAGCAAGCCTGTGTCTTTTGGTTGGAGCATTTAATCCATTCACGTTTAAGGTAATTATCGATATGTATGTTACTATGACCATCTTCTTAGTTGTTTTGGGTTTGTTTTTGTAGGTCTTTTTCTTCTCTTGTGTTTCCCACTTAGAGAAGTTCCTTTGGCATTTGTTGTAGAGCTGGTTTGGTGGTGCTGAATTCTCTTAGCTGTTGCTTGTCTGTAAAGCTTTTGATTTCTCCATCGAATCTGAATGAGATCCTTGCCGGGTAGAGTAATCTTGGTTGTAGGTTCTTCCCTTTCATCACTTTAAGTATATCATGCCACTCCCTTCTGGCTTGCAGAGTTTCTGCTGAGAAATCAGCTGTTAACCTTATGGGAGTTCCCTTGTATATTATTTGTCGTTTTTCCCTTGCTGCTTTCAATAATTCTTCTTTGTCTTTAATTTTTGCCAGTTTGATTACTTTGTGTCTCGGCATGTTTCTCGTTGGGTTTATCCTTTATGGGACTCACTGTGCTTCCTGGACTTGGGTGGCTATTTCCTTTCCCATGTTAGGGAAGTTTTCGACTATAATCTCTTCAAATATTTTCTCTGGTCCTTTCTCTCTCTCTTCTCCTTTTGGGACCCCTATAATGTGAATGTTGTTGCGTTTAATGTTGTCCCAGAGGTCTGTTAGGTTGTCTTCATTTCTTTTCATTCTTTTTTCTGTCTTCTGTTCTGTGGCAGTGAATTCCACCATTCTGTCTTCCAGGTCACTTATCCGTTCTTCTGCCTCAGTTATTCTGCTATTGATTCCTTCTACTGTATTTTTCATTTCAGTTATTGTATTGTTCATCTCTGTTTGTTTGTTCTTTAATTCTTCTAGGTCTTTGTTAATCATTTCTTGCATCTTCTCGATCTTTGCCTCCATTCTTTTTCCAAGGTCCTGGATCATCTTCACTATCATTATTCTGAATTCTTTTTCTGGAAGGTTGCCTGTCTCCACTTCATTTAGCTGCTTTTCTGGGGTTTTATCTTGTTCCTTCATCTGGTACATAGCCCTCTTCCTTTTCATCTTGTCTGTCTTTCTGTGAATGTGGTTTTTGTTCCATAGGCTTCAGGATTGTAGTTCTTCTTGCTTGTGCTGTCTGCCTTCTGGTGGATGAGGCTTTCTAAGAGGCTTGTGCAAGTTTCCTGATGGGAGGGACTGGTGGTGGGTAGAGTTGGCTGTTGCTCTGGTGGGCAGAGCTCAGTAAAACTTTAATCTGCTTGACTGTTGATGGCTAGGGCTGGGTTCCCTCCCTGTTGGTTGTTTGGCCTGAGGCGACCCAACACTGGAGCCTACCCGGCTCCTTGGTGGGGCTAATGGAGGACTCTAGGAGGGCTCACGCCAAGGAGTACTTCCCAGAACTTCTGCTGCCAGTGTCCTTGTCCCCGTGGTGAGCCACAGCCGCCCCCCACCTCTGCAGAAGACCCTCCAACACTAGCAGGTAGGTCTGGTTCAGTCTCCTATGGGGTCACTGCTCCTTCCCCCGGGTCCTGATGCATACACTACTTTGTGTGTGCCCTCCAAAAGTGGAGTCTCTGTTTCCCCCAGTCCTGTCGAAATCCCGCTAGCCTTCAAAGTCTGATTCTCTGGGAATTTCCCCTCCCGTTTTCAGACCCCCAGGCTGGGAAGCCTGACATGTGGCTCAGAACCTTCACGCTAGTGGGTGGACTTCTGTGGTATAATTGTTCTCCAGTTTGTGAGTCACCCACTCAGCAGTTATGGGATTTGATTTTATTGTCATTGTGCCCCTCCTACAGTCTCATTGTGGCTTCCCCTTTGTCTTTGGATGTGGGGTATCTTTTTTGGTGAGTTCCAGTGTCTTCCTGTCAATGACTGTTCAGCAGTTAGCTGTGATTCCGGTGCTCTCGCAAGAGGGAGTGATCGCATGTCTTTCTACTCTGCCATCTTGAACCAATCTCTGTGCATATATTTTGACTCTGCTATTCCACATCTAGAAATTTCTCCCAAGGAAATCACGGTACTCTTTTAGAATAGGTGCTCAATAAATATTAGTTAAATAATTGAATGAGTTGAAGTGTATAAATAAAGGTGTATTTCACAGGATCATTTATTATAATAGAAAGAAGAAACAGCCTCAATTTATGTCAAGAAAGAATTCATTAAATAATGGTAGGTTCCATACAATGGAATAGCTTTTAACTGTTAAAAATGTTGGTGTAGAGATTTATTGACATGGAAAGATGCTCAGAATATATTGTTAATTGGAAGAAATTCAGGTTACAAAATAATCTCATTTTTGTTAAGAAATATATACTTTAAATATACAAAAGGATATACATCCAAATGTTTTCAGCGATTGTCTCTGGAAGATGGAATTTTGCATGTGTAACCATGTTAAGATTGAAGTTTCAGGCCAGACAAGAAATGACAATAGAGATGAAAGTCCAAAAATGAGTCAGCCAAATCATCATAAGTGATTTTAAAGGAATTGAGTCCAAGATTTTGTTCTAGGACTCCTGGACCCCTCAACCATATCGAGGCAATAAAAAGGCATCAGAGAGAGGACTTTGTAAAGGAGATCGTTGAAGCAATTTCTCTTCAACAAGAGGACTGCTGCAGAGCTGCAGTTTCTTGCTCTCTTTAGAGGTGGGGTGGGAAGGGGCTACATTCTAGTCCCATCCTTGTTCGGGGGCCAGGAAGTAAAGCACTGATAGAGCTTGAGATGTGCCTCCTGCTGTTGGGAGATACAGGGACTGGTGTCTGACTCTTGCCTGAGAAAGACTGAGGTCAGACTCCTGCCCAAGAAATGAAAAAGAGGGTTCAGGAAGAGCTGAGAAACTACTTTGTTCCCAGAGCCAAGAGAAGCCTTCTGTATTTGGATGGCCTGAATTTCCAGTTTGGGGATGTATGACATACAAGTTGGAGTGTTTCCTGTGGGTGGGGGGAGGTGGTCGGTGGCAGTGGGGAGAGGTTGGGGGAAGGGGAAGAGAGAAAGAGAGATATTGGGAGAGTGTGTACCAGGAAATGCCCAATGTCTAAGGGAGACATAAGATGTATCCTCTACTCAAGGGAAGTCAGTACAGAGTAGATCAGCTGGGAAACAATGAAGGGGACCTTACATGTCTCAGGAGGTAGCTTTGAACATCTTTGAAGCTCACCAAGCATAATGACAGCTTAAGGCATTATAAGACCAAATATAAGCATTCTTCCCCTCTCCTCTTCTCTCTCCTCACATCCATCTAGTTCTAAAGGAGTCATAGGTTTGAGTATAGCCCATGGTATTCTAATATGCATTTGTCTAAAGAGCAACAATAGGCCAAAGCTCTACCATGTGATCCAGCAATCCTACTCCTGGGCATATATCCGGAGAAAGCCATCATTCAAAAAGACACATGCACTCCAGTGTTCATAGCAGCACCATTTACAATAGCCAGGACATGGAAGCAACCTAAACGTCCATTGACAGATGAGTGGATCAAGAAGATGTGGTGTACATACACAATGGAATACTACTCAGCCATAAAAACGAATGAAATAATGCCATTTGCAGCAACATGGATGGACCTAGAGATGATCATACTAAGTGAAGTAAGTCAGACAAAGACAAATGTCATATGATATCACTTATACGTGGAATCTAATTAAAAAAAAAAGATACAAATGAACTTATTTACAAAACAGGAACAGGTTCACAGATCTCGAAATCAAACTTATGGTTACCAAAGGGGAAAGGTGGGGGAAAGTGACAAATTAGGAGCTTGGGATTAACATACACACACTACTATATATAAAATAGATAACTAATAAGGACCTACTGTATAGCACAGGGAACTCTACTCAATACTCTGTAATAACCTATATAGGAAAAAGAATCTGAAAAAGAATGAATATATGTATACGTATAACTGATTTGCTTTGCTGTACACCTGAAACTAACACAACATTGTAAATCAACTATACTCCAATAAGAGTTAAAACAAAAAAAGAGAAAATCAGAAGAATTTCTCAAAGGATCAAATCAGAATGGAGGTCCCAGTGAGAAGCTTGGGTGTTCAAGTGTTGGTCCTTTTCTTGTCAATGATCTCAGGTTACATTAGTACTAAGGATTGTGTGAAAAAGGATGAACCCTTCAGGTAAGAATGGGCAGAGCATCCATCAGAGAGCAGTGGAGGTTCCATAGGAATGGATGACATATACTGAAATGGAGGCGAAAAGCCACTTGTATTTCATGAGAATAGAGTAAACAAGGATTAATTACAAAGGATGTTTGTATGCTCTTGGAGAGATCTAGGAAGACATGTACAAATAATTCAAATGTAGCAATTTGTTTTTCACTAATACTGTGCTCACTGGAGAAGACAAAAGCATTGGAATTTAATTGCTAAAGAGATGACATGTTTATTTTGGGCAATGTGGCAATTCTTTTTTGGGGCTACCCTTGTTTCTCTTCTCTCCTAATTCCCTTTCGGCTCATTCCACTACATTTTGACTATGTTTTCGTGATGATTATGCTCTAATCAGCTTGACATTCCTTCAACAGCTGTACTAATTTCCATCCATAAAACTCACTCCCACTGCTAGTCAAAGCAGAGAATACCCATGACTGTGGGAGAGAACCAATCTCTCCTGGGAAGATTCAATATGTTCCTTCTAGATCATGGGCTAACTTATTTGAATTGGTCTTTTATCTTTGTTGAGGAAGAAAATGACAAATATATTACTTTTGAGGGGAGGTAGGCATGCTCTTGCTTTAAACACTGGGAAATGCAATTCCACTAACTTCTTTCAATAAAAAGATGTAAAATCCTTGTACTAATTTTCCTTCCCACATCCGGTTCAAGTACCGGAAGAGCACAGTCAGAAAGCAGGATTCTCCACTCAACTGACTCCTGGATTAATGGTCGCTACCTTCCTCCTATGGAAAGTAGCAACTGATGCCCACTGCTCACTGAATGCTTGTGCCTTGTAAGCTGGTCTCAATCACACACACACACACACACACACACACACACACACACACACACACACACAGACACACACAGCTGTTCCCACCGTTAGGGTCTGTGCTTATCAAGTGTTCATTGCATTTGCTTCTGTACCAGTTTATGCCACTCTTCTTTGTCATAGCAATTACTCAATTTAATAAGGAAGAAAATTGCTGTTCTAAGAAATTGAGTTGGGTGCTTTGGAAAAACGCTTGTAAAGGCGAGTTTCTGAAACACTGCTGTCAAAAAGTGTGAGGGGCATAACCAGAAAAGATTGGGGAGGTTTGTAAAAATTAGAAGCATTCTGTACCTTAAATGCATTTGCAAGCAACTTTAAATTCTCATTCTACGTGAGACTAAATTGAACTAGGAACTTTAGTCAAAGTACTAAGGAAGGCCATCTGAAGTCTCATTGGCAGACTTCTGCTAAAATAAAGTCATGGCCTTATGCTGAAAGAATTGGTTAGTGCATATATATTGATGTGTTGTTATTCAAAGCAGTTTATTAAAAAAAAGAATTATTCTCTTTATGATTCCTTACTTTAACTGACTTTTTCAATTTAACAACCAACTTCCAGTCCTGAATGAACTGAAGAGGAGAAATTCTACCCTAAGACCTGGAGCAGGGGTTGGCAATCCACAGCCCTTGGGCCAAATCCAGCCTACTCCTGTTTTCAGATGGCCCAGGAGCTAAGAATAATTTTACATTCCTAAATGGTTGAAGAATATTAAAAGAATAATATTTTGAGATAAATGAAAATGATATAAAGTTCAAATTTCTGTGCCTATTTATAAAGTCTTAATGGAACATGACCACACCCGTTCTTTTAAGTATCGTCTAGGGTTGGTTTCAAGCTACTCTGGCAGAATTGAGTAGTTGCAACAGAGATGGTATAGCCCGCAAAGCCAAAAATATTTACTATGTGGTGCTTTTACAAAAAAAGTTTGCTGACCTCTGTGCTAGAGCATTACTGAGAACTTTCTTACCTCCCATCTCTTTTCCTGTGGTTTGGTAGGAGGCATTTAAGGCTACCTTCACCTGTCAAGGCTGCCTGGATTGATGTCGCCTTTCTGTGGGCTCAGATTCACACTAGGACAAACTGCTCTTCTTGGCAATCAGACATTTTTCTGCCAGAACTGAGTGAAGAGAATCAAGGGTGACCTTTTAATGCACATTATTTACTCACAGGAAGGTTTTATTTAAGTCCAGGCAACTCTGAGTTCATCCTTTGCCTTCTGCATCCTTGGGGGCAGGTTGTCTGAAAGAACAAAGCAATTCTTTTGCTTTGTCTCTATTCTGAAGGAATGATGTAGGTGAATGACCTGGAGAAAATTGATTTTTTTGTTTCTGCCTGTGCATCTTGATTTGATTTTCCTTTTGGAGTTGACAGATAATCCTCCTTTCTGATCTAGTGGAAAATACTGGTATTCAGAGATAGAAATTGGATAGCCAAATCTATGATTTAGGAAGGGAGACAAAAGAAAAACCACATTAATCTCTGTCTTTTTTGGCAGGAAGCAATCAGAGACAAAAGAGAAGATAGGGAGAATCTAGAACTGCAAGCTTTTTTATTGAGACAAAGCAATACCTTATTGAATATTAAAAAGCGTTCAGGGGGACTTCACTGTTCCAGTGGATGAGAACTAGGATATTGTAGGATAATCAGCTTCTGGGGTAACAAGGTGTTAACTGAGAGCTTTGACTGGGGAACCGAGGTACAACTTGTAGCTGTCTTAGATGGCATTCTCTAGAAATAGAGCCCAAGACAGGGATTTCTGTGTAAGTGATTAGAGGAAAAATCTGTAAAGGAGTGGAGAAAGCTGGCCAGGGAAGGAGAGCTGAAGCAAGGAGGTGGTTTCTGGTGAAGTGTAGCCTTGGCTCGAAACTTTGGGGAGCTTTGGAGCATGAATAGCACCGGAGTCTGCCTGACCCTGAGGCAAGGAAGCAGGGCTTTGGTACCCTCACGTCACACAGACCTTTGTCGCCTTGGGTGAGGGAGTGAAACTCCCAGGCACTTCTAGCCAGGCCACCCCAACTGCCAAGGGCAATCCTCCAGGGTGAATAAGGTGGCAGGGGAGTGGGCAGTCGCCTTCACAGCAGCTGGTCAAGGGACCCGTGGGACCAATACCTTTGGCTACGGGATTAGATTCCAAATCAGGTTGCCAGACTGACCATCACGCAGAACTTGCAAAGGGTAAACTAGTCTTAAACTTCTCAGCCTCATCAAGGGGATGAGCGCCTTGGGACAAATCTTTGCCTGCAGGAGAGAGCCAGCGAGGCGTATTTTTCTATTTTGTTGTGCAACACACCAGACCCAGGGGAGGGGAACAAGAACCTTCAAATGAAGATTGAAGGGTTCATTATCATATGGGACTGAACACATGCTGATTGGAGACTGTGTTCTGAGATTTACAGTTGCCACAGACTCCTTTGAATTACCTAAGAATAAGTAGAAAAGTATTCAACCCCAGTTTTAATCCCGGGACAGGGGAAGAACTAGCCCCACCTGGGGGAACTGAAAGAGGACAATGGGAAACGAGAATGTGCTTGCTTGGGGACAGCATCTCACTAGTCTCGCTGAACAGTGTATCACTCTGAGCAGAAGGCATTCAAATTACCTATTTAAAATCTGTGGCCCCTGTTTCTAGAATTGATCAGAACTGTTGAATCCACGGAGAATAATCTTTCATGCTTATATTCTAAAGTTTGTGTCCTAGAGTCCTCTTTGGATTTTAAAGCATCAGATTTGGAAGTACTTATGTAGAGAGAGGCAGAAGCAGGAACGCAGAGACCTGTCTGGGTTGCTGACAGTTTTCCAGTTCCCAATTTTGATCTTCTGTGGGCTCCAAGAGATACACTGGCATCCTTCTAATGAACTTTTGTTTAGTTGGCTTGAAGGGACTTGTGTGTCTTACAACCAAAGTCTTTTAACTAAGACTCCTTCAGTGGAGGGTCTTAGAACCAGTGATCTAGTTCCATGTGGGACGGATGAAGGAAACGAGAAGAAGGAAGAGTTTAAGGATTTAGCCTGAAGCTTTGTTTTCAGGGCAATCATACTATTTTGACTTAGTTTATCTTTACCTGTGATGGTTTTGGGGATGGGTGCTTAATGGAAATTACGGAGGTCCTCAGATCATCTCAAGCCAAACTCGGGAGGTTGCCATTGTAAGACAGTATCATTTCCCTCCTTTTCAGAGATGAGGAAAGAGAGACTGAGGGGTCCACGTAAATTGCCAAAGATCGCATGGTGGCCAAGTGGCAAAGCCTGGGAGCTTAGCCTGCAGGCCTCCAGTGGCCTTGCTCCTTCAATCCTTCTCAGCCTGGTGGAAAAGACCCAGCTTTGGGGAGAAGCCCCCTTGAATGTGTCTGCTGGATGCATCATGGAACGAAGCTTTTGTTTGAAAAGATTTGAAAATCTTTGGAGGAAGGTTATTTGTTCCCATTCACGTAACGCAATTAGCCTGTTGAATGTGAGATGAGAATAAAATGTTTTTCTCTGCTCGGTGTCTCCATTTTTAAAAGCACACGGAGAACCAAGTGTACCAATGCTGACACTAATGTGCGTGGGAACACTCACCAGAAATGAAAACACTAATTTATCTCTGTCTAGTTATTACTTTGGCTCCTTCCTTCCCTCTTAGTGTAAATTGCTAAGAATGTGAGACTATGTCCTGACTGCAGGTTTATCATTTTGCTTAATTAGGTAACATTCTCCGAGGCATTGGTGTTGTCATTATTCCCTCCCTTTCTTATGCCCGTTAGTTCAAATCCTCACATTTACTTCTAGAACATGGTAGGTTTTTCTCCCTCTTACTGATGCTGCCAGCATGGTAGATATTTCTTGCTCTTTGATTTTCACTGTATTGGAACAGATTTTCATTAAACTTTATGGCAATTACTTGTACCACATCACAGGACTCATCTTTTCTCTAGAGATGGCAAGATTCTCATCTTCAGCAATATTCTCTGGAACAGATTTTGATCATGTAATTTAAAAATTCTATAAAATGAAGGGGAGGAAAATATTATAAAGGTATTTTTTTTTAAACTAAGCAGCTGGTTTCATTATCAATTTCCCCCCTTGAGTGTATATTGATGTACACAGTAAGCTTTTGCATTTAGGAAAATAATTGTTTTACATACAAGGTTCATCAGAAAAACAAACGATAATAATATCACTATCATAGGCATATTCATCTATAAGTCTGGGAGGAGGGTAGAGGCTCCTAATTTACCCCGTAGAGATATTTTTTCCACTTGAGATAAATTCCTTGGAACAAATTCAAAATCAAAATCTTGGGCAATGAAATTTCTTCTATTAAGTTCCTTATGAAACAGTAAAGTTATCTTTTCAAGGTAGAAAGTATAAAAATAATACCCAATGATAGTAGTAAATATTTGTGGCTGACCCAGTGCCAAGTGTTTTACAGGCACTTTTTATTGATATTTTTTAAGCCACTTAATTGAGGTATGATTGACATGTTGAAAGCTGTACACTTTTTTCTTTTTTCTTTTTTGCCTGCATTGGGTCTTTGTTGCTGCGCGCAGGCTTTCTCTACTTGTGGCGAGCGGGAGCTACTCTTTGTGGCGGTGCATGGGCTTCTCATCGCGGTGGCTTCTCTTGTTGCAGAGCACGGGCTCTAGGCATGCGGGCTTCAGTAGTTGCAGCACATGGGCTCAGTAGTTGTGGCTCACGGGCTCTAGAGCGCAGGCTCAGTAGTTGTGGCGCACGGGCTTATTTGCTCCGTGGCATGTGGGATCTTCCCGGACCAGGGCTCGAACCCGTGTCCCCTGCATTGGCAGGTGGATTCTTAACCACTGTGCCACCAGGGAAGTCCCGAAAGCTGTACACTTTTAACGTATACAACTTGCTGAGTTTGGGGATAAGAATACATTTAGAAAACCATCATCATCATCAAGGCCATAAACATATTCATCACCTTCCAAAGTTTCCTCCCACTCTATTATTATTATTATTATTTCGACAAGAACTATTCTATTTAATAGTCTACTTAATCTTTATAAAAATCCCTATGAGCTAGGTATTATTATTACTCTCTCCAATTTAGAGTTAAAGCAACTGAAGCTTCCAGATTGCCCAAAGTTCCATGCCTTTTATTAGGCAGATTTGGGATTTAAACCTTCACCTATTCGAGTTTAGATCTTAATTTCTTTCTTATGCTACCTCTCATCACAGAATAAGAGAGGGGATTCTAGGGAGTCAGTTAAACTTGAGATCAGAAACCTTCACAGTCAGACCTTGTTTTATTGTGCTTTACCTTTATTGCTCTTTGCAGATACTGTGTTTTGCACAGATTGAAGGTCTGTGGCAGCCCTGCGTTGAGCAAGACTGTCAGTGCCATTTTCCCAACAGCATTTGCTCACTTCGTGTCTCCGTGTCAAAATTTTTCATTATTATATTTGTGAGGCTGATCTGTGATCAGTGATCTTTGATGTTACTATTGTAATTGTTTTAGGGCTCCATGAACCACGCCTACACAGATGGTGAACTTGATAAATGTGCATGTTCTGACTGCTCCACCGACAGGCTGTTCCCCATCTCTCTCCCTCTCCTCAGGCCTCCCTGTTTCCTGAGACACAACAATACTGAAATTAGGCCAAATAGTAACCCTACAGTGGCCTCTAAGCATTCAAGTGGAAGGAAGAGTCACATGTCTCTCACTGTTAAGTCAAAAACTAGAAATGATTAAGCTTAGTGAGGAAGGCATGTCGAAAGCCAAGATAAGCCAAAAGCTAGGCCTCCTGCACCAAGGATTTGGCCAAGTTGTGAGCGCAAGGGAAAAGTTCTTGAAGGAAATTAAAGATGCAGTGAGCACACAAATGATAAGAAAGCAAAACAGCCTTATTGCTGATATGGGGAAAGTTTTAGTGGTCTGGATAGAAGATCAAACCAGCCACAACATTCCTGTAAAAGCCTAATCCAGAGCAAGGCCCTACCTCTCCTCAATTCTATGAAGGCTGAGAGAGGTGAGGAAGCTGCAGAAGAAAAGTCTGAAGTGAGCAGAGGTTGGTTCATGAGCTTTGCGGAAAGAAGCCGTCTCTATAACATCAAAGTGCAAGGGGAAGCAGCAAGTGCTGATGGAGAAGCCACAGCAAGTTATCCAGAGGATCTAGCTGAGATAATTCATGAAGGTGGCTGCACTAAGTAACAGATTTCCAGTGTAGATGAAACAGTCTTCTATTGGAAGAAGATGCCACCTAGGACTTCCATAGCTAGAGAGGAGAAGTCAGTGCCTGGTTTCAAAGCTTCAAAGCACAGGCTGACTCTCTTGTTAGGGGCTAATGCAGCTGGTGACTCAAAGTTGAAGCCAGTGCTCTTTTACCATTGTGAAAATCCCAGGGCCCTTAGGAATTATGCTAAATCTACTCTACATGCGCTCTATAAATGGAACAACAAAGCCTGGCTGACAGCACATCTGTTTACAACATGGTTCACTGGATATTTTAAGCACACTGTTGAGGCCTACTGCTCAGAAAAAGATTCCTTTCAAAGTATTACTGCTCACTGAAAATGCACCTGGTCACCCAAGAGCTCTGAAGGAGATGGCAATGAGACTAATGTTTTTATGTCTGCTAACACAATATCCATTCTGCAACCCAGGGATCAAGGATAAAACATTAACAGATGATGAGCTGCTTCTTATGGATGAGACAAAAAAGTGGTTTCTTGAGATGGAATCTACTAGTGAAGATGCTGTGAAGATGGTCGAAATGACAACCAGGGATTTAAAATATGACATAAACTTAGTTGATAAAGCAGCGGCAGGGTTTGAGAGGATTGACTCCAATTTTGCAAGAAGTTCTCCTGTGGGCAAAATGCTATCAAACAGCATTGCATGTTACATACAGAGAAATCATTCATGAAAGGGAGTCAGTCGATGCAGCAAACGTCACTTTTGTCTAATTTTAAGTAATTGCCACACCCACGCAGCCTTCAGCCACCACCCTGATCAGTCAGCAGCCATCGACGTCAAGGCAAGACCCTCCACTAACAGAAAGGTTACAATTCGCTGAAGGCTCAGATGACGGTTAGCATTTTTTAGCAATAAAGTGTTTTTTAATTAAGGTATGTACATTGTGTTTTTTAATAAATTTATTTATTTATTTATTTATTTATTTATTTATGGCTGCATTGGGCCTTCGTTGCTGCACACGGGCTTTCTCTAGTTGCGGCGAGCAGGGGCTACTCTTCATTGCGGTGCACGGGCCTCTCGTTGCGGTGGCTTCTCTTGTTGAGGAGCACGGGCTCTAGGTGCGCGGGCTTCAGTAGTTGTGGCACATGGGCTCAGTAGTTGTGGCTCACGGGCTCTAGAGCACAGGCTCAGTAGTTGTGGCGCACGGGCTTAGTTGCTCCGCGGCATGTGGGATCTTCCCGGACCAGGGCTTGAATCCGTGTCCCCTGCATTGGCAGGCGGATTCTTAACCACTGCGCCACCAGGGAAGCCCCCTAATATAGAATTAAATGTCTATATTTGACTCAAATGTCGAAGCCACCTTTCTCTTCCCGACTTTTATTAGAATGTTCTGGAATTTTTTTTCTGAAGCCAGCAAGAGGCATATATGCTATGGCTTCCAAATGAATCTGAACCTTTTGGATCACTGCTGTGGATGCAGGAGGGTGTGAAACTCATGGGTTCCATTCTGAGGATGCAGCAATCAAAAGAGTTTAGCCTTGTTTGTGGCTCTAAGCATACCTGAATGTTCCCATCTCTACCTGCTTGTGAGGACAAATGTGGTTTTATGAATACTGACTACAAATACGGACTTATTAATATTAATACTGGATTCCCCTTGGCTCCCAGTTTCCATCTGCTTATACGGAAATATCAGTGCCTTGCAAATTTCCCCTCCCCGGGCATTTTGGGGGTCCTCAGGGCTGCCTTGCAGATGTCTGTTTATCAGACTCACTCCCGGCTTGCTGTGGCTGCCAGCCAAGTGGGGTCTCTGAATGTGCAGGTCCTAAATCTCCTAGGAGGGCTGTGCAGTGGTGTCATTACACCAGCTATAGCTGCCTCTGCCGCCTCAGTGTGGCTGAGCCGGAGACTTGCTGCCTCTGTGGAGCTTTCCGTGACCCTGCTGGCCCTGACAGCCCTGCAGAGGTATGTCACTTCCGCTCCCATGAGACAGAGTTGTAGCTGCTGCTTCCAAAACCTCATTCCTGTGGCTCACTTAATATCAGCATCCATACAGCCCCCTTCAGGGTGAAAGGAAGACTCAGTTTGTTCCACAGCAAGGCTGCTTGGGAACTAAAGTGCCACGAGGTTGAAGGAACCAGCAGTTTCCACTCCCACTCATGGCTCTTCTGCCTTGCTGGGTTCATCATACCACAAGGGGGTTAAGTTCACAGAAAAGCTAAAACTACTATCTCCTCCCACCCTCAGGCCATGTTCCTGAGTCTGGCTGGTTATTCTGGAGATCATCTCCCCCATCATAAATTCATGCCCAGAGAACCGGTCAGCCCACCCTGAAATCCAGCCTTCTTTGGGGCCTTACCAGTGTGTTGAACTTGTTTATACATATCTGAACTCAAGTTGTGGTCAGGGTTAAATATACCTCACCCCCACTTCCCAGTCCCCAAGTAAATATGTAGATATAAACAAATAAATGTGTGTGTGTGCAGGCGTGTGCACGTGTATCTGATCTATCAAACTTTGAAATCTGGCCCAGCCAGGGACCCCTGTTACAGAAAATCAAAAGACTTTTCTGTTAATGGAAGGCTTGATTATGGTCTACTATGAAGAAAATTAGATATTAGAGAAAACTATATATTATGAGAAAATATATATTTTACATTAGTCTTTTATTTTGAGAAAAATTATATGGCTAATAATGGCTTTTATGATGATTCTAATAAATGCACCACAAATATTTTTTAAATGAATGAATAAAAATTAAAATATACCTTATTCAATACAGCATTTTTCATCCATTCAGAAGCATCTATTAAAGTCATCATTGAAAAAACATTCGTTGTGCATCCATTATCTGCCAGGCATTGGGGATATTGTGGAGATATGAGAGGTCCCTACCCTGATGGATCTCATATTCTATTGGGGGAGTAATAAACAAGTAAAGAAATACATATATAACTTTCGAGTTGTGACAGTTTTCATAAAGCAAATTAAAGCAGAGCAAGGGGATACAGAGTGACAGCTGGGGAATGCTACTGTAGAGAGACAGGATGGAGACGGAAGGCCTCTCTAATAAGGATGTAACTTTGGAGGGAAGACTTGAAGGAAGCAAGAGAATGAGGCTTGCGCCAGTCTTGGAGGAGACAGGCAGAAGGAAAGCATGTGCAAAGGCCCTGGGGGTAGGTGAGGACAGAGGATGGATAGAGCTTCTAGGCTAGCATGGATGGGCATTCCTTTAGGGCAACTTTCAACCTGAATCATACTCTCTTCCCTCTTTCCCTTTCAGAAAGTTTAAGCATGCTGCCTGAAACAAGTCCATTAAACACCGCCACCCCCAATAACAACAAAAATCACCATTTATGAAGATCTACCACGTTCCAGAGATATTTACATAAGTCACTGACAATATTTAAAATAAACCTGGGAGGTGGGCATTGTAATCCTCATTTTAGCTTCATCACATGACCTGCCCATGACCACACAGCTGGTAAGTGATTGAACTCAAATCTACTGAGCTCCAGAGCCCAGTCTATTGCCATCATTTACAAAGTTTGCAGTCTTCTCCAACTTCAGCCTCTTTCTTCATATTAACTATCCTGTACTAGGTGGGTTCTGAGGCTCAAATGAAGACCCACTGGGCAGGAATAAGGAGAATAGGAAAGGAAGGTGGCTGTGCAGGAAGCTGGGTAGGTCCCAGGTGATTATACTGCTTTCATCGACTTTTGGAGGCCTCCACTGAGGCCCTGAGAGCGACCCCACAGTGGAAAGCCCTGCAGGAAGAAGTCGGGGAAGCTCGTCTGCCTCACTGGCCTGTGGGTATTCGGGAGTTTAGGGCCTGGAGACTGGGCATCCCATGGCCTATGAAGAGGATTTGCCTGGAGAGGGCAAGTTATGATACAGGAGGGCCGGTCCACTTATAGATCCTACAGGTCTTCAGCCTCTACAGATCAGGCTCACCATGTCATTTGTTCTGTCCCCCCAACTCTGAGTGTCTATGGTGGTCAGTAGCTGAGAGCTTTCCATCTCCTGTGGGGAGTCTACTAGGACCGGTGAACTCCGTGTCCTGAGCTCGGGCCAGAAGCTCTTCTCTGCAGGCAGAGGGGTGGTTCTCCCACACAAAGTGCCCTAGACCAGCTGGAGGAGGGGTCTTTTTCTTCTGGATTCTCTGCAGGGAGATTTTACGGTTGTGCAGGTCAGGACCCCTCAAGGATTGTGGTTGGATGGAACCCAGTATTCTCTCTTGTAAATCCAGCTTAGACAGGTACGGAGCATTCTCTCTAGTACCTTCCTGAGGACAGGAATCTGTTTTATGTTTCTGAAATCCCAACCATGCTCTTGAAGTCTCTCAAGTCCTCTGCCTCCAAATGGGAATCCTAATTAGTTAAGTACTCATTATTCAAAGAATGTAATTGTTCACAAACCCAATCGTTTATTCATTACTCCTTGTGTTCTTTTGCCCTTTGGGCCATCCCATTCAATTATCTAATACACAGAATGTAATTGAACAGTTCTCAGCATCTGCACCTGGCTGTTCAGTACTATTTGAAACAAAATCACACACTTGTGAAGATGAGTACAAGGATAGAGTAACTGCTATGAAGAACTACCCTCAAATTTTATGAGAGTAACAGCAAAAACGAAGGTCTCACTTACGTAAGAGGGTACCATGTGTATTCTCACTCCGATGACTCTCCTGGGATCCTCCTTTCAAATTGCTGGCTCAGGAACCCAGGCTCCTGCCATGTTGTGGCTCCATCTTCCTCTAAGTCCTTGGAGTTCTCTCTATTCAATCATCTAGTGGAGAAAGAAAAGGAAAGGCCGCATATGTGAGGACTGTGGAGGGTCATGAAGGGGGCTTATATCCCTCTGTCTCATATTCTTTTGGTTCAGACTCAATGATGTGGCTGCATCGTAGGCTGGAAAATGCAGCTTAGCTGGCTACCCTAGAGGAAAAAGAAGTGACTTGGTGAACAGTTGGCTATCCACTGTAAATTCATGGTCACTAAAGTCAACTGGGATGCTGCCTGCCCAGCATCCTCTGTTGCCCTAATCAGCTCTTTCTCTTCTATCAGTTATTTCAAATCTTAGTGTTTCCCAAATTTTGGACTCTACCATAATTCCCATTATTCTTTTTTTCAAAATAAAATATTTCCGACATATGCAAAAGTATAAAGAATGAAGCTCACCTGTATATCCACCACCCACTCAGGAAATAAAATACTGCAAAGACAGTTGAAGCTTTCTGTATATGTAACCCTGATTCTTTCTTAGCAGGTGATGTTGGCTCCTATTTAACAAAGAAAATAAAAGCCCACCATATTGTAACTCCCTCAATGTTCTGCCATCAATAATACAAATATCCTTGCTTCCATCACCATTTCCTCCTGTTTTCGGTGGCCCCAGGAGAGCAATATCTCCCCTCTCTTTAGCCCACCCCTTCCACTTGCTCTTTTCTCTCTTCCCCATTATCACAGAACTTATTCTTTTCTTATCCTCAATCTCTGTGTATTCAGTCTCTTCCTTGCCATCAACACTGAATTATCTTCAAGTCTCTTCCAACTTACTTACAAATACCAAAGCAAACCATCAGGGCTCTATGTAACTTCTTGTCCATCTCCAGGCTCACTCTCCTCTTCATGAAAATTCTCTGTGAAATGTCTGTCCACACATACTTTAATCCACTGTAATATGGACTCATCCCAGTGCTCCAAGGAACCAGTTCTATCCTAGGCCTCTATGACCACTGACTCAAGCCAGCAGACATTTCTCAGTCCTTATCATCTTTGACCTCTTAGCACATTTGACCCCATGGATCTCCCTCTCCTTCTTGAAATAGTCTTTTTCCATGGCTTCCCTGGAACTATGTTCTGCTTTTTCTCCTATCACTGTCTAGATCTTAGTACATTTATCCTCTACATTCCCTTAAATGTTGGTATTTCTTTTTTTTTTTTGTAACTACAAAAAGTTTATTGGTGCATATCTTTCCACACTTTTTCCTGTGTACATATTTTTAATTTTTAAAAACAAAAGTGGGATAATATTCTACATATTATTTTGGTTAAACAGATGATAGTTATCCATACAATGGAATATCCCAGCCATCTTTGTACATCATTAAATATTCTTCAACATTATTTTTAAGGGCAGCATAATATTCCATTTTAATGACAACTATCAAAATGATGATATTTCTTAAATGTTTTTTCCTAGATCATCTTCCCTTCTCCCTTTATACATTTTTCTTAAGTGATCTCATCTACTTCTTTGGATTCTCCCCCTTTTTCTTCCATAGGTCATTTTCTTCTGAATTCTTGTCAGCCCCAAGCCCAAATCTCTCCCACCAAAACCAAACAAAAAATGAACAACTTCATCAACAACAAAAATCTGTCTTTCAACCTTTGCTATGCCATCCACCTACTTTGCTATTCCTTCTTAGCCAAAATTCCTGATAATTACCTACAAATGTCCCTCCACTTCCTCACCTCCCACTTTCTCTTCAGCCCATTCTAACATACTGGCTTCCACTCTCATCACTCCACCATGATGACTCTTGAGAAGGTCATTGGTAACCTTCACATTGCTAAACCCAGTGGACATTTTTATCCATCTTTCCCCTGACCTCTTAGTAGCCTAAAGCCTGTGGAGTGAGTGCTTATTAAAATAGCCTTGGATTCTCTGACATCACACTTTCCTTCCCCTTTTTTGACTACTCCCTCTATGCCACTCTGTGGGCTCATCTCAAAATACCTATCTTTCAAATACTGAGCTTTTCAAGGTTTGGTCCTAAGAACACTTTTTTTTTTTTTTTTTTAATTCTCAAAGTCTCCCTGCCCTTGACTTCAGTTACCATTTAAATCCTAATGATCCACAAGTTTATTAAATGTCTGATCAGATCTCCCTTCTGAACTCCTAACCTGTATATCCAATTTTCCCCTCAGCTTTGCCGCTTGGATATTTTAAAGGCTTCTCCAATTCAATATTTCCCAAACTGATATCTTGCATTTTCTCTCTACATTTAGATCTCGTTCCCCAGTGTTTTCTGTTTCGATGAATGACACCATCATCCATTCAGATACACAAACCAACACCCCCCACCCCAAATTATACTTAATAATTTCTCCTCCCTCTTCCTCTAATTCCTCTTTTTGTCTTGTCAGTTTTGCCTCTTAAATATCTTGCAAATTTGTCAATTTCTTTCCATATCTACCAACACTCCTCTCTACATATCTTGTACCAATTTTCCTTACCCCCCCACCCCCCATGATCCTGCCATACTGACTTTAGAGGCCTTTAAACTAGGTTCACTGCTCATGTCCTGTTTTGTGGAACATTCTCTTTTTCTACTCCATGTTTCCCTATGACCTTGGAAACCCCTCTCATAATTCTGATCCCAGCTTAAGCACTTTTTTCCCCCAGGGAACTGTTCCTTGATTCCTCAGACTGGATCAAGTTTCTTTGTTATATACTCATGGTTTACTGTATCTTTCTTTCAGTACCTAAAACAGTATATTTATATTTGTGTGATTATCTGATCAATGCTGAACCTTCTCCACTAGATTATATAGCTTAGTCTGTATTGCCAACCTCCCTATTCCTGGCACAGAGTTCAGGACATGACACATATCAGGTGCTCAGCAAATGTTTAAGTGGTTTCAAGTACCAACTGTAGGCTGACAACTGCTAAACTATCTCCAACCCAAGTTGCTCTTCTGAGCTTCAGATCTATATAAACAACTGTTTGCTGGGCATCTCTGATTGGGTATCTCACTGGCATCTCAATCTTAACAAATCCCAAACTATGTTTCTTATCTCCTCTACTCCCATCCAGACCTCAATCTCTCCCTGAGTTTCTGTCTTAAAGAATGATTCCCCGCAACCTTTTATTTGCCCAAATTAGATACCAGGCATCAGCTTTGAAGTTTCTCTCTCCTTCATCTCTCACGTCTGATAAAGCACCAAGTCCTACTAATTCTACCCCTCAATTATGTTTCCAATCTGTCCATTTCTACTCTACCTCATGGTCCTCATTCCAGTTCAGATTATGATCAACTCTAGCCTAGATCACTACAAATGGCAACCCCTTTACTGGCCTCCCTCCCCCTAGCCTTGTGTTCCTCGTAGTCATTAACCTTTACAAGCAGTAATATGTCAAAAACGAAATGCTGATCATACGTATTCTTCAAACCCCTAGAGAGTTTCCCATCACTTAACTCTGAAGGATCCAGTTCTTGCTTGGCTCTCCATCATCATCTTTCATCCTTTTCCCTCCATACTCCTTTCTCTATCCATCCTAGATTACTTCTAGTTTATTGAATGGGCCCTGCTCTCTTATACCTTCAGATTTTCTGCATTAGTAAGTTACTGTTGCATAACAAATCATTCCAAAACTTAGTATCTTATAACAACAATCATTTATTATTTCCCACGGACCTATGGGTTAGCTGGGTAATTCTTCTGTTTGGGCCAGATTCATCTGCTCTCCAGTGGACTAGCTCATTTGTCTTTACTCGTTTAGCAGGCCAGGTGGGGGCTGGCTGGTCTAGAATGATCTGGCATGGCCTCATCTGGCTCCCCTCCACATAGTTCCCCACCTCCAATAGGCAAGCCCTGGTTTATTCTTATGGTGGTGGCAGAGTTTAAAAGAAAGAAAAAAAAAAAGAGAGAGAGAGCAGAAACATGCAAGGCCTCCTGATGCCTAGGCATGAAGCTGACATATGATGATTTCTTTTGCATTCTATTAGTCAAAGCAAGTCACAAGGTCATCCCAGAATCAACGGGTTGGAAATAGACCCCACCGCTTGATGGTAGGAGCTGCAAACCCACATTGCAAAAAGATGGGTACGTAAATGGGTGGAGAATCTGGGCCATTTTTGCAATCAGTCTACCCCATCGACTTTATTTTCCTTTTGCAGAGAATACCTTTACCCCAGCGCTTCTCTTTAATAACTCATAATTATCTCTGGTCTCAATTCAGGTGTCACTTCTGGGAAGCTTTCCCAGATTCCTCTAGATGTCTTTCCTCTGGACCTCATCATTAGAGCACATATATTAAATATCTGACTACTTATCTAACCCTCCATAAGTCTTTGAGGACAGTGTCTTATTTGGTCACTTCCTAGTACAATGCCTGGCAACAACAGCAGGGACTGTGCAATAAAAATCAATCAAGCTAGGTCTCAAGAAGCAAATTTAAATGTAAAATGCACAATAAAATCAATCAATATCAGCATGTGCCTCCCCTGCCACTCAAATCTCTGATTATGGATAAAACAGCATCAAATATTTTCCCCAACTCACCTTTACCCCTTTATTTTCCTTTCTTTTTTTCTTCCTCAGTAGAAGCAAAAGAGCAGGATTTGAACTTTACTGTGTGATTCTACTCATGCAGGGTAGTCACAAACATATAAACACAAGAATAATGGGCATGAATCTACCTTATTTTCTTAGTGGGGCAGGAGTATTCATTTCAAGCCCCTTCTTTTACTGCACTGTTCTCATCACCCATCTGATAAGAAGTAATGCACTGTTTTATCTATAAATTACTTTTTCTCAGGGCTCAGTAATTTTCATCACTAGTCTCATGTCTTCTGTGAATCTCTGATGTCTCACAACAGAGCTAAATCTGGTATTCATGGTGCAATCTCTAGAGCAGTGAGGCACAAGATGACTCCAACTTCCTTCAGTCGGCTGGCTTCTCTTTGCCATCTTATCACATTAATTTCCAAGTTGTTACTGACTTTTCTTAATCACCTCTCTCTCTGTAATTACTTTCCTCTTGCCGTAGTTGCTTCCTCAACCACACACCTCACCTCACCCCATGCACAGATTTCATGTGTTGCTGTATCTTCCTCTTAGGACATGGGAGTTGACAATTTTCTAGTCACTTTCCCGTCCACCTATTTTCTTTTGCTTTCCCGTCCACAAATTTTTTTCTCTCGCAAGTTATTATTATTTTAAGTATCTGATCCAACCGGAAATGCTAATCCCCCATCCCTATATAATTCATTTTAATAGCAAGTTGCGATGAAATGGGCAGTTATGGCTCTTACATCTTTAAGCCCGTCAAGGCTTATACTGTCCTCTCCTCACATTACACTCTCATGGTTCCCATCATTGCCATTGCAGCCCATCTTCTTGACCTTTCACCAACTGCCCCTGAGGTCAACTACCATTTATCACAAAAGAGAGGATAAGCAATAAGAACAACCCATGCAAAAAGTATTTCTCAGAAACTCCCCACACTGACCATTAGAGTTAGTCAACTAGGACTCTGATTCAGCAAGATAACCCTTAGATTCTCAAAGTAACAGGATGAATGCTAAGTGAGCCACTATTCCCAACCAGTAGAAGGTTCAGTATTCATAAATCATGCCGAAGTAGCCCCATTTACCTCTTAGACAAATTTACTGGGTAGTCTTCAGTAAAATACTTGGCAAAGTTTCCTGGGTAGTCTTGAGAACCATGAGGGAGAATATAGATAGGATGATCCTATGGTTGCATAATTATGTGGATAGCTAATTATTCCTACACATAGAAAGTTGATCAGTGGGGTTGGAAATGTTTTTTTTTTTGTTTTTTTGTTTTTTTAATAAAGGGCCAGGTAGTAATTACTTTAGGCTTTGTAGGCTGAACTACTCAAGTCTACTATGGTAGCCCAAGAGCAGCCCTAGACAATACATAAAAGAAAGAGCATGGTTGTTTTCCAATAAGACGTAATTTACAAAACAAGCATGGGCTGAATTTGGTCTATGGGCATAATTTGTTGACCCGTGTCTTAGGGTCTAAGCTACCGGGGACATGACTATCTTTTGCAAGTTTTAGTGACCCATACAGCGTAGAATTCTAAACCTTCAATCTGCAACTGGACTGTTGTCTTTAATTACTGGACCTCACGGCACTGTATTAGTGTTCACACTTGCTGACGCACACGTGCACGCACAGATGCTCAGTCACCATAGAGAGGTTTTCTTTTATTCAGGTTAGTATCATATATCCTTAGAGAGAAAAGAAACATTGAGCCTTTTTTTAACAGAAATCGGTGCAGATTAAGAATTAATCTACACATAGACAAGCTCATAAAAAAACATAAGACAACATTAGCAGTTAATTAGAAATTAATGCTAAAATGCTAAATGAAGTTCTTAGATTAAAGCAACTACATCACACTTGAATTGTTAATATGGCAATTAGCTTAGTCACCTACAAAGTACTTGTTAATAAATACTTCATAAAGACTTCTGTTAAATGAGAGTACAGCAGGTTTAGAAAATGTACGTTTATATGGTCTTTAAAAATGTACTCAATGGAGTTATTTGTAGTGAGGTGGATGGAGTTAGAGTCTGTCATACAGAGTGAAGTAAGTCAGAAAGAGAAAAACAAATACAGTATGCTAACACATATATATGGAATCTAAGGGGAAAAAAAAGGTCATGAAGAACCTAGTGGCAAGACAGGAATAAAGACACAGACCTACTAGAGAATGGACTTGAGGATATGGGGAGGGGGAAGGGTAAGCTGTGACAAAGAGAGAGAGTGGCATGGACATATATACACTACCAAACGTAAGATAGATAGCTAGTGGGAAGCAACCGTATAGCACAGGGAGATCAGCTCTGTGCTTTGTGACCACCTAGAGGGGTGGGATAGGGAGGGTGGGAGGGAGGGAGATGCTAGAGGGAAGAGATATGGGAACATATGTATATGTATAACTGATTCACTTTGTTATAAAGCAGAAACTAACACACCATTGTAAAGCAATTATACTCCAATAAAGATGTTAAAAAAAAATGTACTCAATATGCTTGCTTTTTAAAAAGTCTAGTCATGGTACCTTCTTGAAAGAATTCATGCCACAGCTAAACGTGAAATATTTTTTCCCTTCTGAAACTAAAGCCAATACTTTACAATAGTGATTCTCAAAGTATGGTCCGCAGACCAGCAGCATCCGCATCGCCAGGGAACTTGTTAGAGATGTCAACTCTTAGGCTGCACCCCAGACTTACTGAATCACACACTGTGGGGTGGAGCCCAGAAGCCTGTGCTTTAACAAGCCTTTCCAGTGATTCTGATACAGTTCAAGCTTGAGAACTACTGCTTCACAACCCTGAGGATTAGCTGCAAGTAAGGTTCAGCTGCGTGTGTCCTAGACTGTGTGCATGGGGCAGTGGGTCCTACTATGTCAGGTCCTACTATGTCAGGTCCTACTATGGCACCGTGTTGGAATCACCCGGGGTACGTCATAAATACTGATGCCTGTGTCCTATGCAGAGATTACGTTTAATTGGTCTGATGTATGGCCTGGGCTTTGAAATGTTAAAAAACTTCCCAGATGATTCTAACCTGCAGACGTGTTTAGTAAACATTGGAGTAGAAGCCATACTCCAACCCAAACATGGCAGAAAAAGCTGTTTTTGATGGTATGGAGGATGACCGTCTGCTTCTTAGTTCCCTCCCAGGTTAGATTTAGCTGTGTTTTTGTTCAAAGATGGTTTGTTTTCTGTATTTGTCTTTGGGAAAATCCTAGGGTCTTAATAGCATCAGCTTAGACAGGCTCTTTGTGAGGCTGTAAAGAGTGGTATATAATTGTATGGTTACATACATGTACTCTTGTTTTGCATACATTAAAATATAGTTTCTTTTATCCTTAAAACACCTACACACACACACACACACAGACACACACGCTTATCTGTTATGCTGTAAGTCCATAGTGGCATGTACACCATGCCTTTTTGTTAATCTGACATATAGGAGACAACGAATATTGTTTCCAGATTACCAGCCATTTACTAGACAAGCAAAAATGAAACAAAGAATCCAGCAGTCAACTCAAGAAGCAAATAATAAGAAATATAAACCAAAGGAAAGCAGAAGAAATTCATTCATAAATATAGAAAGACATTAGTAAATGAAAATGCAGAAAAAAAATTGCCATGTTTTCCTTAAAAATGAGAAAAAATAGATGAACCATTAACTGGTCTAATTAAGAAAAAAAGATGAAACTCAGCAAACAAAATTAGGAATACAATAGGAGCATCGTATATACAGAGGAACAGAAAAGAATTATACAAATATTCTACATACTTCTATGCTAATAATTTTTAAAATCTGGATAAAAAGGAAACATTTCTAGGACTACACAGTTGTAAAAAGATGATGCAGAAAGAAGGAAAATGTTTAAATAGCTCAGTAACTATAGGAGACAGTGGAAAAAAAAGTTTTCACAGGTACATTTTTTCAAATCTTAAGTTTCAAATATTCCTAAACCATTGAGACAGTTCCAGGGAATACTGAAAGAAAGCAACATTTCATCTTTTTACAAAGCCAGAAGCTAGAGTGATGATGACAAGCACACCTGACATTCAAAAAGATTTTCACAGGCTGGAGAGAGCAAAGGAGCAGGGGAGGGAGAGAGAGAAACTGGTGATTTCGCAAGGACTTCACAAAATGGATCTAAGGAAAACTAAATTTTATTAGCCCAAGTGGGAGGCCAGGAAAAGGCCTTGAGCCTTCTGGAGCTCCCATTGTTGAGGGATGAATGGCCTGGGGGAATCAAAGTATTTCCTTGATTCTAAATCTCCATTGACTGTAAAACCGTCAATTTAATTATAGATATTTTAGGGATAAAACAAACTACATTGAATGAACCTAAAATTAGAAAACATGCATTCATATACTAATATGCCACTCTTTCAATATCACCAGATTGCATCTAAGCCTTCTTCACACTGCAGAGTCTAAAACTTCCTGGGACTCATTTTCAGCGGCTGCAGTGATGAACAGCACACAGTGATGGACTGCTTTCACTATCTGAGCTGCCGGACTTGACCTCCCCACCAGCTTTAGGATGACAGTAAGTTTGGAGGACTATCTAAGAATTCCAAGGCTGTGCCTGCATTTCTTATTTGGTTAAACTCTGGTTTCATTCTTTCCTTTAATCAAATCCCGTATTCGCTGGAAGAGACTGAGCTTCCTTTGAAAGTCAGCCAGAAGCTTTAGACTAACAGCTCTTTGGTGCCTGGGTAATAGTCCCTTGTCACATGTATAGGAGCCACACCAACCACTCTTGGCTTTCAGAATCCTATGGTCTCTTCTGAGATTTTTTATTTCTACTGCCTTTGTTGTCCTGGTATTTTCACAAGAAATCTTCTATTTGCACAGTAATGTCTCTTTCCAATGCAGCATGAGTGGAATATTTTTAAAAGTCATTTTAAAAGACAATTAAAGTAACTACTGCCCAAATCTTTGTTTGTAATACCATTCTCCAATAAAAGGAACTAGGGCTCTTTGGACAAATAGTTGATTCTAGGGCTGGGGCAGGAAATACACAAGTCTGGAGCATCTTGTAGAGGTAGAAATAAAGGAAATGCTTTAAAAAAAAAACCCACAATGATGGGAGTATGTCGAGGGATGCAAGAGTCAACTGAAGGAACTCCCAATGGACGAAGCTGGAATAATTTGAGCAACAAAATAAAGCAGTATAGGATTATTATCCAAAGTATAGAATAAATATCCATGAGTCCATATGGATATAAATAAATGGTTGGATGACTAAGTAACGAACTGAGTAATTAACTAGAGGAAAAGCAGCAAATCCCCCCAGGCAGAAGAATTTCAAATAATTTATGTAGATACTCTGCCCTCAAGGAGGTGGAACATTATTACCCCGCTTCTTAAGTTTGGGCTAGGCAAAGTGACTTCATTCGTAATCTAATCATGAGACAAACATCAGACAAATTTCACTAGAGAGAAATTTTACAAAACAGTTGACCAGTCCTCCTCAAAACTGTCAAGATCATCAAAAACAAGGAAATTCTGAGAAACTGTCATAGCCAAGAAGAGATAAGAAGATACGACAAATAAATGTAATGTGGTATCCTGGATGGGATTCTGGAAAAGAAAAAGGACATTAGGGAAAAACTAGGGAAATGTGATATGGACTTTAGTTAGTAATAATGTATCACTATTGTTTCATTAGTTGTGACAAATGTACCATACCAATTAGAGAAACTAATAAGAGGGGAAAGTGGTTAGGGGGTATGTGGGACTCTGTATTATATTCCAACTTTTCTGTAAGTATACAACTATTCTAAAATAAAAAGTTTATTTAAAAAAACAAGGATGTAAATATAAATTAAAATTCAACTATGTGTACCACTTTCAAAGCAAATATCTCAATGGAGGTGGCAATCAGATGAATGGATTCCTTTAATACATGGCTAAATTCAAACATTCAGGCTAACAACGCAGATTTTCTTTCTCTTCTGACATCATGTTTTAGAATGCATACTGATTTCAAAAATATTAAAATCTAACAAAAGATCACTTAGTATTAAGGATAATTAATTTTAGCATTTATTAAGTGCTAACGGAAGAATATTTATTTTTGTGCTGTGAGCTCCTTAAGCGTAGGACTGGGTTCCATTCATCTCTGTCTGCTCTGCACCCGACAACATGGGTGGCTCAACTGTATTTCAAGTTATGTGAGGCTGAATGCATAATGGCATAAATTTACTGAATGATTAATAAGGGTGCCTGGCTCTGCCCGTAACAGGGAAGAGCTAAATCGGACTCCATGTTCGATCTGCTTCGTTGACTTTAACCTTTGCTTTTCGTTGCTTTTGTTATTCTAATCATACGTAATGGCCTGCCTCAGGGAACCCTGCCCCTCTGCCTGAATCTTAAAAGAAAGTGCCTCTGTTCCGCACACAGGGAGACAGTCTGACCCCTCCCACCTGTGGATGGCGCCAAGAAGGAAGAAACTAACACATCCCTTCCCCGAGGCTGGCCATTCCCGGGGATATTTGCAAAACTTACGGCCTTTTTACTTTACGTCCTCATCTCCTCCCGCTCTCTGTACTATAAAAGAAACTGGCATCCAAACCCCGATAAGATGGTTTTTCGGAGACTCTAGTCCGCCATCTTCTCGGCCTGCCGGCTTTCCGGGTAAAGTCGTCTTCCTTGCATCAATACCTCGTCTCTGATTCATTGGCCTGTCAGTGGCGAGCAGAGCGAGCTTGGACTCGGTAACATGCCCACCAGGGTGGTTACAGAAATGGAGAAGTGAAACCGAGCAGGACCCTATGGGGCTCCTGGGCACAAAAGCCTTTCTGTGTCCCCCATGGTTTTTTTTTCCGCCTTGCAGCTTGCGGTAGTTCCCCCACCAGGGATTGAACCTGATGCCGAAAGCTCAGCCTCTCTGTGCACCGGTGCCGAATCGAATCTCGAAGTCAGTTTTGGGTGAAGTAGAAAAGGATAGCTTTATTGCTTTGCCAGGCACAGTGGGACACAGCAGGCTCCTGCCTCGAAAAACTGTGTCCCACCCCAGGGGAGTTTGGTGAAGAGTTTTATAGCAACGATTCAAGGGTGGGGTTGCTGACAAGATTAGGGTCTCAGGTGGTGGGTCTCCTAATCTGAGGAGCTTCTCTGCTCCCTTTAATCTCGCCTCAGGTGGTTTCCTGGCTGCTCCTCCCTTGATTAGCAACTGTTCACATCTGCCCTTTGGAACTCAGGGAAGGTCATGGAGGCTGGAGTCTTGCCTACAAGAAACAGGGGACAAAAAGGGACTCTGTGCCCAGGAGCCCCACAGGGCCACACTCGGTTTCAAACTCTTGCCCTCAGCAGTGAAAGCGTGGAGTCCTAACCACTGGACCACCAGGGAATTCCCCCGCCCCCAGTTTCTTGATTACAGGCAATAGGCTTCATTCAGCCCCCCTGACCTTCCCTGAGTTCCAACAGGTCGGTGCTAATTAGGGAAGGGAGGGGATGAAGAGACAAGGGAGGAACAGTCAAGAGAAACAACAGTGCAGCCTTGGGGCAGGGTCCTGGTTCCCCTCAAGGGACACACATAACAATACCTTGGAGCTGTTTAGCAGATACTGAAACCACCTCCAGGTGGGAGAAGTTAACTACATGCTGCCCACAAGCACGGAGACCCCAGACCAGCTGGAACCAGAAGGTTGATGATGCTGACGCCCACTTACCTCCCCACCAGCCAATCAGAAGAATGTCCACGAGCTGATCACGCCCTCTGTGAACCATTACTATAAAACTCCTCACTACCCCCTCCAGGTCGGGACACACAGTTTTGAGGGCATTAGCCCACTGTGGCCCCTTTTGCCTGGCAAAGCAATAAAGCTATTCTTTTCTACTTCACCCAAAACTCTGTCTCCGAGAATTAATTGGGTGTCGGGGGTACAGAGGTCTGATATAGCTTCAGAAGGAGTAATAAAAGGAACACAAGCAAACTCATACACATACAGCAGCAGCAATTCTGCTTTGACACTATTTTCTTAGGGTCCTTTGTTTACGTAAGTGGTTTTGGTCTAATTTTACAGGTGTGCTCTTTCAGATGTCAGATGGATTTTCTTATGATTGTTCTTTTGAGTTATTTTTTATGCTCAACAAAATGGTAATTTAGAACTATTTCACCAAAAGCATTTGTAAGATATATTTAAATAAAACAAATATGGGCAAAACAACAACAAAAAACCCCCAGAAGCTTCAGATTTTCTTGAGGACATTTGAAGCACTGTCCCCCATTTCTGCCACGCGTGCTGCAGGGACTGTGGCTGCTGGGCATGAGGACTGTAAGTGAGATGAGTCAGAAGAGCTTAAAGTTTTGTGGCGACTGAGTGTCGTTAAATTGTTAAAGAAGACTTCAATCTTTTTTTGCAGATCTTCTCCTTCAGTGATCCCATTCCCGGAAACCCACCTTCATTCTCCCAGTGAACCCTTTCAGAAGCCCGTGGTCCATCTGGACCCTTCCTTCTCCACATTTCAACAGCAAATTAATCACAGTATCTTGTACTTTCTAAGCACGAAGCTTCTCTTGAATTTGCCCACTTCTAAAGGTGGTTACTCCTTTTGTCTGAGTGACCACTGTTCACTAACGGATTGCTTTTCTTTGATTCTTGTCCTTTCTGATCCACTGCCACACAGGAGCCAAAGGGATTGTTAGCAAATGCAAATTTTATGATGTCATTCTGAATGACTTCCTGTTGTTCTTGGCAGAAAGCTTAAAACCTTTCCGCAGCCTCTCCCTCCTCTGTAGTGAACATCACAGGGCGGGCCCGGACCCCCTCCCTTCAGGATCTAGGCATTCATCTCCCACTTGATGATGCAGGGCTCACAGCTGTCTCTCCCCGGGAATCACGCTCAGTTGGGATTATCATCCAATGACTGGTCAATGGTGGGATGTACAAAGGTCTGTCCCCCTTGCCTCAATGTGGGACAACCCTGAAGGGCGATCCCAGCTCCCCATGTTATCTGCTGAGTCCTCTTTTGCAAAAATGTTGAAGTCCAAATTCTCCCTCTGCTCAGTCCTGCTTCTCCCGACCTCCTTTAGAGGCTGTTCCCGTGAACCCAGTTTAAGACACCACCGACTCTCTTGCCTCACCCCTCCCTCTCTGCATGCAATGCATCCTCTGCCCCATCTCTGTGGCGACCTGGATTCCAGTCCTGCGTCTGCACCAGCTGATGGAGCCGAGGCTCATCGTTTGACATTTACTCTTCTGTAACAGAAGGCATTCTAGATGAGAGAGTCTTGAACTTTCACATGCCTACGAATCACACCGGTCTTGCTAAAATGCACGTGTGGATTTTCTGAGATCTGCATTTCTAATAGCAGCTCCGAGGTGACGCTGATGCTCCTGGCCTATAGACCACACTCTAGTATTAAGATTCTAGAAATTCTCTTAGATTTGTTGTAGCTGTACTAGTTTGACAGGTACCAGCACAGAATTGGTTTCAAACCCCGGCTCTGCCCCCTTCCAGCTATGTGGCCTTGACCCGGGTATTCAGTCCAAGCCTCAGTTGCCTCATTCACAAAATGGGAGGAAATGGTGCCAACTCTTGGGTACCGGTGGAGACTGAATGATATAATACAGGCAGAACACTTGGCACAGTGCCTGGCACATGGCCCTCAAAAATCGTCAGCTTCATTCTGTAACCACACATCAGCATTCCAGGCCAGAACGTGCAGACGGTTATTATGGATCAGTCCCTTGAGCCGCAGCCAGACATTCAGATGGGCACCGCTGGTAGCACCATCTCCGAACTCGAAGTGGTACAGAGCTGCAGAGAGGAATCCAGAACAAAACCGACTGTTTGGGTGCAGAGAGGTGAAGAGGGGCTCTATCCAACAGAAGAGCAAAAGCTAGGAAGGGAGATAGCACTGCTTTCTGGAATTTTCCATGTCATGTCACAAGTAAAGAAAGGCACATAAGTCTCAGCTCCTGGTCGTTCTGTGTTCTGTGGGTCAGATGACCTAGGAAGTGGGGAATGGGCTCCTCGCAGGAGCAGAAGAGAACCCATCATATAAAATAGATGATCAACGAGGACCTACTGCAGAGCACAGGGAACTCTACTCAGTGCTCTGTAATAACCTATATGGGAAAAGAATATGAAAAAAAAAAAAATATATATATATATACGTATGTATAACTGAATCACTTTGCTGTACACCTGAAATTAACACAACATTGTTAATCAACTATACTCTAATACTAAAAAAATTTTTAAAAAAAGAAGCGAACTCATCACGTTATTTGTCTTTTCTGCCCTTTGTGCTTTGTAGCCCCTCCCAGAATATACCCTTAAGACTCATGCTGGATTTAATCCTAGCAAGTGTATGTATGATCAAAAAACCAATAGCCCCCAGACACAGCATTAAATAGGACTCCGTGGCCTTAACATCTTTTCTTTGATTCAGAGCAAAGGAGCTCTATCAACAGGAAGCATCGTTGTTTTCTCTCAGTAGGGATGGCTGAGAGCAGCAGCTGTTGTATGAACCAGCGTACCGACAAAGGGACAAAGGGACACATCCTGGAGCTGTGTGAGACAAACAGGCAAACAGCGAATGTCATTGATTCCATTTCAGCCAAGATCAAGTGCAGATGGGCTGGAGAGGCAAGGACACACTCAAGGCAGCAAAGTTGGGGGCTGGGGGGTGGCATTCGGGGACGGGGTGGGGAGGAAGCTGTCTAGCAAAGCTGCTCTGCTAAGTCCTTGGCAGTCCCTAACCTGAGCAGACACACTGTCAGAGGAAGGGCAAAGGTAAGGCAGGCCTCAGTGAAGTAATTCTGTTTTTAACTGGTGAAAGGAAATTGACATAGAGGAGGACACATTTTGCAAAAGACCTACAACACCTCTGGAAACACAAAGAAAGGGGAAAAGGGAACGTGAAATTTACCTGAGCTGGTCATAACAGCCCTGCTTGCTTTTTAACAAGTTCAGTTGATGTTAATGTTTTAGTCATCTACTAAGAGCAATGTGTTCACTTTTCTAAACGAATGAAATTTTCCTATACTCACAACTCATTCATTCATTCATTCAACTTCGTTTCTAGCTTCCTCTACTGTTACATGTGGCCAAAGGATGGGGTCCTCACCAATGGAACACGAGCGGAAGGGATACACTCCAAGCCTGGCCCATACAACCTTCTCTCCCACAGTCCTTACTCTCTTCTTCATTTGACTGCAGAACAGAGAAGATCTGAAGAATCTTCTGGAAGACCGAGCCACAAGACAGGAGACTGAGTTATTAAATGATTGAATGGAGTAGAGTTCAAGTGCTCAACTGATTCCACGGCCCCATTATATGCGTGAGAAATAAACATTTATTGTGCTAAGCCATTTAAATTTTAGTGCTGTATGCTACGACAGCGAATCTACCCAGACCAACACATGTGCATAATGCAATGAGGGTATAGGATATGAATCACCTTAGTCCCAGGGAATCTGGGAAGGCACTGCAGATGTGAAAACACTCAATGGCGTAGAAGAAGGACGATACGTTTGCTAAACAGACAAGGGAGAGGGGAAGGGCATTCTGTGGGCAGGCAAGAACAAACGCAAGGGTAAGACCACTAAATCGAATGGGTTATTTGGGAAATTCTGTTTTCATATGGTTGGAATGTTAGATGGCAGGTGAGACTTGAGAGGCAGCAGACAACTGAGGGGCAGGGGTGGGCAAACTATGGCTTGTGGGTCAGTTCCGACCTGCTACTTGTTTTTGTATAACCTGTGAACTCATAACGGTTTTTGTATTTTTAAATGGTTGGAAAAAGTGAAAAGAAGAAGAATATTTTGTAACATATGAAAATGATATGAAATTCAAAGTTCAGTGTCAATAACTTAAGTTTCATTGGAATACATCCATGCTCATTCATTTATATATCGTCTATGGCTGCTTTTGCACTACGATGGCAAATGGCAGAGATGAACAGTTGTGACAGAGACCATATGGCCCACAAAACCTAAAATATTCACTATCTGCGTTTTAACAGAAAAAGTTTGCCAACCTCTGCTTTAGAGTCTGGACTCGATCATGTGCGATAGACCACATTATTGTTCCCATTCTTCACTTCTCCTTGAATCCATACTCTTGTCACGTGACTTTGAATTTCATACCACTGGGTGCAGTATGTTTTTCTGCTTCACTGATGTTGGGCTTGGGCCATGTGATTTGCTTCAGTCTATGGAACATGAGAGAAAGTGCACTTGTTCCAAGCCTTGGCAGTAATAGAAATTACATGTTTTTGCTTTTCCTTCTTGTATTTCTGTCATCGTCACTAGAAGGACACATCCCTCATAGCATAAGAATAAAAGGAATGTGGAACCGAGCCACTGGAACTGAACTTCAGACACAGAATCTGAACCAGAGCCATTCCAGCCAATTCTCAGACCTATTAGAGTGTGAACAAATGTTGATTGTTGTATGCCAATGAGCTCTGGAATTGTTTAAGTGGTAGAAGCCGATTGATGTATCATGTAGCTGCTGAGGAGAGAAAATACTAGGTGCAAGCCAAGGCACACATCCTTATAACCAAATGTTAAAGAACATTAGCAAGTTAAGGTTGCTGAGGCCTAATGCTAAAGGCATTTTGTATTAGTCATATGAAAGCCTGGTGTGAAAGCACAGTCACAGTGAATTTAGGCAGAAAACATTTGACTCTTTCTCCTTTTCTTGAGATCTGAATAAGGCCTCTGACATTCCTTCCCTAAAGTTAAGTGGTCCTATATTTGCATAGAAATTGTCTTTTTCTTCCTTTTATTGCAACTAATATTTGTTTTTGCATACCACTACTACGTCTTCAATGGCTCTCTAATAGGGATATGTCCCTTCCCACAATCTGACCTGTCATAGTTTTGGAGCTTGAGAATCTCTAATTCATCTATCCCAGGAAATTCTCAAATATGAATCATTCTCTGAACCACCTAAGAAAGGAGATGAGGTAAAACACTAAAAGTGTCCCTTCCAGGTTTCTTGGCTAATACCTATGTGGGTTGTCTTGGTGACTGGAGAAGAGATGGAGAACAGAGCAGAGACTAGAGAAGATATTGTCATACTGGGACCTATAAAACCTTTGTGAACATTTGTTTCTCAGAAATTAACTCAGAAAATGGCATCATTCACTGACTTGGTTTTCTGGGTATCACAAGGTTAATGAAATCCCCTCAAGATTCTATAAACTGGGATTATTTCTTTTTTTCTCTTATCCCAGAGTCCTAGGGGTCATGGCTAGGGGAAGACGCATCCTGGGCATGGTAATGTTAAAATTTAAAATTTGATCTGTGATTATTTATTTGTTATATCAAAATTTCCCACTTCTTTTCAGTTGCCACCTGCCCTCTCACCACCAAAATTCAGCAAGTAAGACAGGCAGACACATAAAACCACAATCATACTCAAAATAATTAAATCACAATCTCTGGGGGATGAGACACAGGCATCAGTATCTTCTGAAACTCCTGGGTGATTCCAGTGTGCAGAGAAGTTTGAGAACCAGTGTTCTGAGCCTGTTCTTGGTAAAGCAGCATTCTCCTCATCATAGGGGCACAAAGAGACTATCACGCCATTGTAAGAGCTGGGGACATTTAGTCCAGATCAAGACATGTATCAGCTAAGATATTTTCAGTTTCAAAGTAACAGAAATCCTGATTCACACCAGTTCACATAAGACCATTTGCAGTGTCACACACATGGAAAGTTCAATGGCAGGATTCTTTCTGTCTCTCCATGCTGCCACCCGTGGTGTCATCGCTGGTGGTTCTACGAGAGCATTCCAGAAGCATCTGGGGCTATACGCTTTCCTTTCAGGTTCAGTCCTAGAGAGAAAGCTTTCTTTCCTTCAACGACTGGACAGTGTCCTGCCTTTGCTTTGATTGGATCAACTTAGGTGCGTGCCACCCTCATCCACATAGTAACCAATCACCAGCTGTCTTAGCTCAGGCTGCTATAACAAAATACTACAGACTGGGTGGCTTAAGCAACAGAGATTTATTCCTCACAGTTCTGGAGGCTGGGAAGCCCAAGATCAGGGTGCCAGCAGATTCAGTGTTTGGTGAGAGCCCATTTCCTGGGCTGCAGATGGCTGCCTTCTCGCTATGTGCTCACATGGCCTTTCTCTGGTGTATGCATGTGGAGACAGAGGGCTCTTATACCTCCTCCTCTACTTATAAGGCCACCTCATGATGGCATGAGGGCATCACCCTCATGACCTACTTTAAACCTAATTACCTCACAAAGGCCCACCTCCAAATACCATCACATTGG
Source organism: Balaenoptera physalus (assembly GCF_965194825.1). Taxonomy (NCBI): domain Eukaryota; kingdom Metazoa; phylum Chordata; class Mammalia; order Artiodactyla; family Balaenopteridae; genus Balaenoptera; species Balaenoptera physalus. The sequence continues at coordinate 12,307,596 of NC_138903.1, forward strand.
GGGTCAGGACTTCAATATATGAATTTGGGGGGCACACAAACATTCAGATCATAACACTAGCTAACTGGCCAGGAAGGTCTTTACAGATTGGCTTAGAGCTAGGTTACAACTCATCCCTGAACCAATTACTGGGACAAATGTTTGGTTTAGGCCAATTAGGCCTCACCATTAGAGCTGGCACAGAGAATAATTCCATTCAGAAATCCCAGCTGCTCCATAGTAGGATATGACTGGGTCCTGTTAAGAAGGGAAAAGTATGGAATAGCTGCTGGTTAGGCAAAAACCAAATACCCACTGAAGAGTAGAGACAAAGCAGAAGATGCTTTAGGTGATTCATTGGTTCTTCTTTGGCAGCAGAATAGCATTGGATTTCTCCTGAGAAGAGGAGGCCCTTCCACACATTCTTTTCCAAGTCGTGAGCCATGCTGACAGATGATAAGCATCACCAAAGTCTGATCATTCCTGACGTTTTGGATTTCTTCTATCTTCTTAACCATTCTAGGAAGAGGGGAGCAGCATAGGTATTTGCCACCCAGGCGGCCAGAATGTGCCAAGGAGTCAGGAACTCCTCATTCATGGGCCCAAGAGAGCCGACTGCTTCCTTATGATAAAAGCAATGGTGATTCTCTACCCCATTGGGAAGATATCAAGCCACCCTCTCAATATCCTCAGCAATCCCTCAGCCTCCGTAGAAGATGGCAGCAACTCTCCTTGTTTGATTCGAGTAGCCCTCTGAAGAGTAGGAAATTCAAAACCACTAGAGATTAGCCTCTTGGGTGAGGTAGTTCCCCAGTCAAGATGGAAACACTCTTTGGATTTATCAAGTAAGTCATTAACATCTATAAACCTTTTAGTGTGGATCATAGAAAATCAATTTTATGCCTCCTAAGAGAGTTAAAGGGCAGGACTAGTGGACAAGTTCTCAACTTGAGCTGCACGTAAGAATGTCCAGCAGATTAATTAAATCAGAGACTCTGAGGGTGAGAGTCTGGTATCAATGTTTTCAAGCTTTAATGGCGATTCCACTGTACAGCTTAGATGGAGACCTGGTCTTGGTGAGGGCTTTTGGGACGCCTTGGATGGATGAAGCACCTGGAAGGCTTTGGAAGCTGGACAGTAAAGTAGGTGGGGTGGGATTGGGATAGAACCACAGGGAGAGACAGTGGTGGAAAAGGAGTCTGGGTACCAGAAACGATCTGTACCAAAAGAATATGTATCTCTATCTTCACACTCCAGCCTTGGTCTATTCATAGTCTGTATCTGATGAAATGATGTGTCGAATCCTCCGGTATGCTCTTCTCAAACTTTAATGTTCTCCACATCCCTGGGGACATGTAAAAATTCAGATTCTGATTCGGTAGGCCAAGAATCAGTCCTGAGATTTCTGCATTTCTAACAATCGCTGAGGTGCTGCTGCCGCTGTTTTGCAGATGAAATTTGAGTAGCAGTTGTGCAGTATATTACAGGAGGGAACCATTTTGCCTGCTTTAGGGTACCGGCGCTCTTTCCCCCTATAAACTTATAAATCAAAAAAGATATTGAAATTTGACACATTTCCTGTTTATTAAAGATTGAACATGACCAGATAACACATCTCCCTTGTAGGGGAGGAAAAATATCTTTCCTCTACCTCTCTTAGGTTCTCAGCTACGTCTCCGTAACAAAATAAAGATTAAACAAGAGACAAGCATACAAATTAATTTAATGTAAGTTTTACATGACTTGGGAAACTTAGAAAAGGAAATGAAGACCTGAAGAAACAGTTACACTTGAGTGTTTCTATATTAGGCTTGGTGATGGGTGGAAAGTCGTGGAAAAATATGATAGGACAAAAGGGTATGAGCTAAGGGTAGTCAACTCTGGGAAACTTAGCAAGGCCTGTTGGTTCAGATTCCTCTCGGTGTCCCTCCATCTGTGGACATCAGGACGCTCCTTTCCTCCAAGTATCGGGAGGGTACGTCTCACATGAAGATCTTACGATGTTTCATGGGAAAGTCAGAGAGTCCTTCCAGCACCTGCCATTTCTCAAATTCCTTCAGTTTAAAATATTCCATATGTTAAGGTGCCATAATTTGAGGTAGTGTGTCGTGAACCCCATTACTTCTTGTCCCACTGTCTGGCCAGACATGTCCACCTACAATAAAATCTCAGAGTTCCATTTGCACCATCTAAGCCATACTTCACTGTTAACCTGGCTTTTCTGATTTAGTCCTGTGGAGTTCCTGAGGGTTCATATGTACTGAGACTGAAGCTCTGAAGTTGACAAAGAATAGCCAGGGACACAATAAAAGAAAGAAACGTTTTCAGAAGGCTGTCCCATGTCCCCTTGGAACCAATGATGCATGTAATAAAAAGAAATGGGGTGCGGGTGGGATAGATTGAAGTCAAGTACCTTAAAGGCTCCAATGAAAGGAAAATACATTGTAGAAAGCTGAATTACTCAAAAAGCTAACAGCAGGATTTCTCATTTGCCTAGCAAAATGGACGTTCTGAATTAAACATTAACATCAAATTGAGCCAGTGCTGGTGATGTAATGCTCAAATAAATGAGTTTTACAAAAATCATATTCTTCTTTAGAATGTCAGCTTCCTACCGCAATAGGTATTTTAGTCCAACTTGTACTCTCTCTGGATCAAAAGGAACATTCAAATTTTTAAGGTAACGCAACAGAAGCTTCAGATTTCTCCAAGGGCCATTTATAACAATAAGCATAGGCTAGCAACGCCTTCTTATCCAGGAGACCATAATCTGAATTTGAATTGAAATTCAATAAAGTAGCATTTGGAATGCAAGTAGGAAAGTAATTAAGGTAACAAAAAAGGAGGTAAAAGTATATGATTCTCTGAATGCATCCTAAAATCTCTTTGGTTTGAAGAGCCCCTCTAGCTGGAGCCTGTGCAGAATAAGTTGTGCTAATACAGAAGCAAGAAAGCAACAAGATTTTTGAAAAAATTTTCAGTTCTTTAATGTTCTTTCAAATTAGCATGCTGATAATGCACAAATCTTTGCAATTAAATGGAAGGATAAAAGCAGTGCACACATACTTATTCCAGAGAAACTTCTCCTGGATGAATTAGCTCTCTTAGTCAATAAGCATGGATTGTGATGACACCATAAGATAGTTAGCTGTGGGGTAGCTGATAACAGAATTTGGCCTTGCAATCTTTAAACACATAAAGAAGAGGCGGTGTATTGTATTACTGTTCACAACTATTCATTCTCTTGCCTCCTTCTCAGAGGACTTTTCTGCCCCATTGATTCTAGACTTGGCTACATAACTTATGTTTGGCCAATGAAATAGGAGGTCATGTGATATAGATCAAGTTCAAACAAAAGCTTTGAGTATGGTTGTGTGGTTTGGCTTAGCCTTTTGCACATCCTCTTGGCCAGAAATGGGCAGACCGCCTCAAGAGCTCCTTGAGCCCTGCACATTAGAATGAGGAAGACAAGTGAAGCAAAGCAGAGCCAATCAGAGCTGAGCAAAGCCAGAGTCCATGCAACTGACCCACAGCTAAGGTGTCACTGCCGACACGCAATGTGTGTGAGAAATAAATGTTTATGACTGTAAGCCATTAAGTTCCGGGGGACTGTTTGTCACTGCAAGCAAAAGTGACTAATACAGAATTTGGTATACAGAAATGACAAGCTGCCATAGCATTCTCTCCCTCCCGTCTCTCTCTGTTTCTGTCTCTCTCCCCCTCTCTTTTTCTCTCTCTCTCTACACACACACACAAACACATACATGCATATGTATGGGAGTGCATGTATGGTGTGTGTGTGTTGCTTTACTTTTCTTGGTTTTACTGCTTTGTTCACATGCAATTTTAAGCTATGTTTTCTTGTTATCTTTGTTTCAAAGAAATAAACATTTAGGAGGAGAATACTGGTTAAGGTCATGGATCTGCAATGATCGTGCCTATGTTTGAAAATTGGCTTTAGAAAATAGGGATAATAACAGTTTTGACATCGTAGGATTTCTGTGCAGACAAAACAAGCTTAGTCACTGAAGTCCTTACAAGAATTCCTGGCTCTTAGAAGGCACTCAACACTGGAGACCTATTCATATATTATGTTTGTACATACTATATAACATTATGATAAAAACAATGTAAGTTGAAACTGGAGGTCTGTAAGAAGAGTTTTCCTTTTTATAAAGGTTGGACACCTCTCCAGTTAAAAAATGAAACTCTTACATTTGTCCTCCAGCAGCTGACTGAATTTAGCTTGTGGGCGATGGTGATTTTAGGGACTGAGGGATGACAGGCAGTGCTGCAGAGAGTGTTAGAATAGTTCATGTGTGGATGTGGATGTGTGTGTGTATGCGTGTGTGTGTGAGAGAGAGAGAGATCATTTTATTTTAATTTTTAAAAAAAGTTTCTATTGAAATAGAGTGGATTTATAATGCTGTGTTAGTTTCAGATGTACAGCAAAGTGATTCAGTTATACATACAATATATAAATATATGTATTTTTTTTCTACATTCTCTTCCATTATGGGTTATTACAAGATATTGAGTATAGATCTCTGTGTTATACAGTAGGTCCTTGTTGGTTATGTATTTTATATGTAGTCGTGTATATCTGTTAATCCCAAATTCCTAATTTATCCCTCTCCCCCTTCCCCTTTGGTAACCATAAGTTTGTTTTCTATGTCTGTGAATCTATTTCTGCTTTGTAAATAAGTTCACTTGAATCATTTTTTTTTTTTAGATTCCACATATAAGCGATATCATATGATACTTGTCTTTCTCTGACTTACTTCACTTAGTATGATAATCTCTAGGTCCATCCATGTTGCTGCAAATGGCATTATTTCATTCTTTTTATGGCTCAGTAATATTCCGTTGTATATATGTACCACATCTTTTTTATCCATTCATCTATTGATGGACACTTAGGTTGCTTCCATGTCTTGCCTATTATAAATAGTGCTGCTATGAACATAGGAGTGCATGTATTTTTTCGAATTATGGTTTTCTCTGGATATATGCCCAGGAATGGGACTGCTGGATCACGTGGTCATCTTAGATTTATCTTCATTCCATACAAAGAGCAGGCGTACACACTATTAAAAAGGACTGGTGGAGGAATAGGAGATGGCAGGGGGCGGCCTGCTTTGGTCAAAGACCAGGAGTATCTGCCTCTGTCTTCTCCCTCCTTCCCCATTTTCCTCTCCCACTCTCAGGGACTCCTCATAAGAAGTTTGCTTTTCAGACAATTTTTCAAATCAGTGTTCATACTTACAGATTTTACCCAGGATTCTCCCTTTGGACTCACAGAGAGATGGATAAAAATGCCAATCCAGCCTTTTACACACTTTTTTTAAACCCTCTGTACATTTGTAATAAGAGATTCTTGGGTGGAGAAGTATATTATCCTAATTTTGAAAGTTCTGGAGTCAGAGAATGGGCAGCCTTTCCTTAGGTTTTTTTGTTCCCATCAGGACATAGTCGCTCTTGAAGCTACTCAGAGAAAGAATGTCAGGAGAAACATTACTGAGGAAAATTATCCTGTTTAGTGTCCCTGGAAAGTATTTACTGAGAGGAGCTTCTTAAATAGAAAAATCTGATGGCCTAACTCATGTGTGGAGCTAGTTAGCAGAGCACAAGTGATGTAGGAGCACGATGTAGGAAAGTGACAGGGGTGATAACAGCAGGTCAAATGTCATGCGAAGACAGCATGGAGACATTATGAGAGGTGCAGGGTAGGATGAACGCCTGGAAAGATCATTTAACTGTGCCTTGGAGAATCATGCAAACTGTTGACATGGATGCAACTTCCATGATATGGGCTAAAGTTTAAACACACTGTTACTTACAAGTGCAAAGAAAATACAGCTTTATTTTTCTCTTATTAATATTTGTTTAAAAGTATTTATGCATATGTCATATGTATATAATTTTACATAGATGCATGAAGGTGAATATGTACATGCTCTTTGTAGACCAGGGGTCAGCACACTATTTCTATAGAGGGCCAGAGAGTAAATGTTTCCGGCTTATGGACCCTGTGGTCTCTGTTGCAACTACTTAACTGTGCCCTTGTAGGCGAGAGCAGCCACAGACAATACATAAATGAATGAGCAGGGCTGTGTTTCAATAAAACTTTATTTACAAAAACAGATGGTGGACTGGATTTGGCCCACAGGTGGTAGTTTGTCAACCCCATTTTAGATCTTTTTTTCCTTTTCTTTCACTGTTCACCTCTCTCTCTCTTCCCCACACACGTGCCAATTACCTCGAATTTCACCCTGTACATACAACCCATGTGAATTAGCATGCATGTCCTTCCATATTTTCCTTCATAAACTAGCTTTATATTTTCTTCCTATAACTCATTAGGTCCTTGATCCACAGGGAAGTAGGGAGATTAAAAACTTAAGTTGTAAATTAATGATTTCTTTATTAGTTAGGGTAAAAAAATCCTAGCTGCTGTAACAAACCCCCTAATCTTAGCAGCCTAACCCAATAAAATGTTTAGTTCTCGTTCATACAAAGCACAATCAGGTGTGTATGACCAGCGGGCACCCTTCCATGGGGGGAACTCAGAGATCCAGTTTCTCTCCATCTTGTGGCTTTGTTATCCCTCATGTCCTCAAGGTCCTAAACTCTGCTGGATCTTCTGCACATCACTGATAGAAGAGATAATGCAGAGGATCACAAAGGAGATTTTTAGGGGCAGGGCCTAGAAACAGAATGCATCTCTGTCCACATTCAATTGGTCAGAACTTAGTCATGTGGCTACTTGTGACTGCAAGGGATTCTGGGAAATATAATCACGCTATGTGCCCAGAGACACATTCCCCAGCCCTTAATATACATAGTTTGGCAGACTTCTTTCCCTTCTAGTTTGAGAAATAATTTGAGTGCTGGAACTCACTCTTTGAGTGCTGACATGTAACTCCTTCATGTCTTACTCATTCTTAGACCCAGTTCAAATGTCATCTCCTCTCTGTACCCTCCCCACATACCCCATGCAGAATTTATAGTGTCATTAATTCCTTGTAGTATTCCTTAATAGTTTCTTCATTTTTAGTCCTAAAGAGCTTTATATATGTCCCTTTATTTTTGACCTGGTCACAATATTTTCATCATTTGGTTCAACTTGTAAGTTCAGATCCATGCTAACCTTGAGGTCAAGGTTAGTGATTTTGTTAAAATAATTTTGTTGGCCCTAGTCCTAACATACTGCCTCATACAAAGCTTGGACTTTGGAGCCAACTCTTCTGGTTGAATTTCTGACTGTCCTTATGAAAGTTGCTTACACTCTTTGTTCCTCAGTTTCCTAAACTATAAAATGGAGATAATAAAAATAGTACCTACCTCATAGAGTTGTAAGGATCAAATCAGATGATATTTATAAAGTTCTTAGGCATGGAGTATAGTAAGCACTATATAAGTGCTTAATAAAAATAAATATTTGTGCTGGAGAGGGTGTGGAGAAAAGGGAACTCTCCTACGCTGTGGGTGGGAATGTAATTCGTGCAGCCACTGTGGAAAACAGTATGGAGCTTCCTCAAAAAACTAAAAATAGAGTTGCCATATGATCCAGCAATCCCACTCCTGGGCATATATCCAGACAAAACTATGATTCAAAAAGATAATGTGCACCCCTATGTTCATAGCCGTACTATTCACAATAACCAAGACATGGAAACAACCTAAATGTCCATCGACAAATGAATGGATAAAGAAGATGTGGCATATATATACAATGGAATACTACTCAGCCATAAAAAGAATGAAATAATGCCATTTGCAGCAACATGGATTGACCTGGAGATTATCATACTAAGTCAGACATAGAAAGACAAATGTCATATGATATTGCTTACGTGCGGAATTTAAAACATGATACAAATGAACTTATCTATGAAACAGAAACAGACTCACAGACCCAGAGAAAAGACTTGTGGCTGCCAATGGGGAGGGAGGGTGGGGGAGGGACGGACTGGGAGTTTGGGATTAGCCGATGCAAACTAGTATACAGAGAATGGATAAACAATGAGTTCCTACTGTATAGCACAGGGAACTATATTCAATATACTCAATATCATGTGATAAACCATAATGGAAAAGAATATGAAAAAGAATGTATGTAAATGTATAACTGAATCACTTTGCTGTAAAGCAGATACTAACACAACATTGTAAATCAGCTATACTTCAATAAAATAAATTAACAATAAATAAATAAATATTTGTAATAAATGTATTCTACCTGGTCAGCTGAAGCCAATCAGGATTCTTCCCTTTCTAGTAGTAATCATGTCATTATGTGGATCTGACCTCGAGAGAAGGCTTTCCCATCTGCATTGCCCCAACTTACGGTCACTGCTCAACTGTTTCCTGAAGATCTAGTGCTACATATGGTGCCGTATAAGCCACCATATCCTTGTGAAGCTTTCTAAAAGGCAAATAGCATATGAATTAAATATCCTCTTGACTCTAAAAAGAACAAATACTTACAGTAAAAACTAGTCCTGCACAGATAAGCTGATATGGTCATACTGGTTGTCATAAGAACTATTTCAGATGTTTAGATGTATAAGAGTGATTAAAATTTGCTGTGTGTGTATGGAAGATAAGTTGTAAGTGTGTGCCCATTGAGGACATGTGACTGGCTGGTCAGATAGTATAAATACTAATGCAAAGGCCAAGGCAAGAGGAGGACTTGCTAGCAGGATAGTGCCAGCAGGAAGGCAGAACAAACAGCTCAGAAACAAAACAGTAGGAATTCCCTGGTGGTGCAGTGGTTAAGAATTGGCCTGCCAATACAGGGGACACGGGTTCGATCTCTGGTCTGGGAAGATCCTACATGCCACGGAGCAACTAAGCCCTTGCGCCACAACTGCTGAGCCTGTGCTCTAGAGCCCGTGAGACACGACTACTGAGCCTGGGCGCCTAGAGCCCATGCTCCACAACAAGAGAAGCCATCATAAGGAGAAGCCCATGCACCACAACAAAGAGTAGCCCTCGCTCACTGCAACTAGAGAAAGCCCGCATGCAGCAACGAAGACCCAACGCAGCCGAAAAAAAAAAAAAAAGAAAAAAAGAAACAAAACAGTGCCTGGCATAAAAATGGGACTCGCTAATGCAAGACCTCTTTCCTACATTACTTCATTACCTACCTCCTCCAACTAAACCCCTCACCCCTAGTCAATTGAACATGGCCTGCCCTTGGGTTTACTCTCAACAACCAGATAACTCATGGTCATACGACTTCAACTGCAAGCATATTTATCCCCCATTACACTGAGATGTCAGGTTTATGTGGTGAGTTTGACATAAACTCACCCCAACACCAGAATTCATGTTACTCTTCTAGAAATCTTTCATAAAGATGTAATAGATGACCAATATTCTGATTTATTTACAAAAACATGAATTGCAGCCTTACTTATAGTTGCAGAACAAAGGAAACACTTGAACAATGGAGAAAGGGTTAACTAAGTTATGAAGCATGCATATTCTGGGATTTATGCAGCCATTTACATTCCTGTATTTAAAGTCCATAAAGACAAAGAAATATATGATTACAATATACATTAGGTTTTTCTTTTTTTTAATAATTATAATAGAGATTTATTTAAAGTAATACATTTACAGCCCAGATAGTTCTACATTGTACATTTTAGGTTTAACCAGCTTCATAAAAACACTTTAGGATAGCCGCATCCAGATTTAGACTACATGATTATTTCTTTGCCCATTCTTCTCTCTCTTTTCTTTCCTGAATAACCTCTTTCAGATATGGTTAAAGGTAGAATTTATCCTCCTCATATTTTGTCCACTGCTCTTTAGGCAAGATCTGCTGCCTCATGGTCAGGTCTAGTGCTCTCTTAATGCGAAACACCCTGTCATTATAAAGGTTCTCAGGAAGCCTTCTTATGGCTTCTTTTACATCGTCATTCTCATATACTGTATCATCTCGCATTAAGCCCAGTTTATTGAACCCAGCAGCATTGTAATACCATTTTCGAATACCCTCCAGCCACTTGCTTGATGCTGCAATGGCAGGCCTACTCACCATTTTAACCCGAGACAGAAGCGTTGCCTGCTGGGTAAGTCTTATACATTAGGTTTTGTTATAAGATTACAGAATGACATGCACAACATAATTCTGATTTTATTAAAACTTACATATATATGCATTGACACAAAGGTGAAAACTAAAAGGAAAAATATCAAAAAATTAATATTAATCATATCCAGCTATTGGATTTATGGGTCACTTGCATTATATTCTTATTTTTTTTATGGATTCCAGATGTTCTTTCCTAAGCACATACTGCTTTTATAAGCAGAACAAATACATTGTAATTAAAACAATTTTAATTTTTATTGACAATTCATGTGAGAAACTGTTAGGTTAGGAAGTAGTGCTTTGGGACAACATTTCACAGGGAGGGTACCAGGGTACAGTTGCAAAAGCTGCAGAGCTGATCAGATCTACAGCAGCCATGGCCAACCCATAGCTAATGACTTGTGAGCAAGAAAAAAATGTTTATTCCTATAAATTACTGTAAATGAGAGTTGTTTGTTATTGCAAGAAAGCTAAGTCAGAAGATAATGTTTGAAAGTTTCATGACCCTGTTAGTTGTTCTCCTTACTATGAATCTTCTCCTAATAAAATTCATATAATGCTAGATTGGAACACTTTGGGGTTTGTTTTCCTTTCTAATTTTTCAGATGAGTAAGCTGAGGCTCAAACATGTAAAATAACTAACCTAAAGGCACAGTGATTTAATTACAAAACCAGGATTGGAGGTTTCTTTGTCTAGAGTCTCTTCACTATTTTTCTAGTGGATGGGGCAACTGAGAGATTATTGGGGAGATCTTGTATGCTGGTGCCCCAAGTACCATCCACCTAGGTCCAGTTTTTTGTTTTTTGTTTTTTAACCATAGTATTACTGAACAGTTCAATTTCTGTCCTCTCTGTTGTAGATTACAGACCTGGAATCAGAAGCATGTAATAAAAGCTGGGCAGAATCTATATATGAAAAAATTTAGGAACTTATTAAAAGTCACTAAAGGACACCAAACAATTGTTTATGGTTAGAAAATCAAAACAACGTAGATATACCACTTCTCTTCAAAGTGGTCTATAGAATCAATGGAAGTTCAATGAAAATCACAACAGATTCTAATTCAAAAATTTATATGGGAGAGAAAGGAGTCTCTTTCTCCTTTCTGTATGTACATTCATGAAGAAAAATAGGGTGAGCTTATTTACTATGGGAGATATTACTATATAATAAAGTGAAAGGGTATGGTAATTAGGACAGTGCAGAATTCATACAGGGATAGAAAAAAATAGACCAATGATACAGGAGTGCCCAGAAACAGATACAAGGAGAGCATTTCAGATCAGTGGAGAATGGATGGGCTTCTCAATAAACAGTGGTCTGACTAATTAATTAATTAATCTATAAAGAAAAAAAATGGATCCTAATTACAGATCATCCACACAATTAGTTCCAGGTAGTTTAAAAACTTAAGTGAGGAAAGCAAAACTTTAAAATTTCTAGAAGAAAAATAGGAGACTATCTTTATGAGCTTCGGGTGGAAAGGAGTTTTAAAAACTACATATAAAAGTATAAGCTATTAATGAAACAAACAATTGATAAATGTGATTACATTAAAAAAATAAAGAGGGCTTCCCTGGTGGCGCAGTGGTTGAGAATCTGCCTGCCAATGCAGGGGACACGGGTTCGAGCCCTGGTCTGGGAAGATCCCACATGCCACGGAGCAACTGGGCCCGTGAGCCACAATTACTGAGCCTGCGTGTCTGGAGCCTGTGCTCCGCAACAAGAGAGGCCGTGATGGTGAGAGGCCCGCACACCGCGATGAAGAGTGGTCCCCACTTGCCACAACTAGAGAAAGCCCTCGCACAGAAACGAAGACTCAACACAGTCATAAATAAATAAATTCTTAAAAAAAAATAAAAATAAAAATAAAGAACTTTTGGGCTTCCCTGGTGGCGCAGTGGATAAGAATCCACCTGCCAATGCAGGGACACGGGTTCGAGCCCTGATCCGGGAAGATCCCACATGCCGTGGAGCAACTAAGCCCATGCACCACAACTACTAGGCCTGCGCTCTAGAGCCCGCAACTCACAATTACTGAGCCCGTGTGCCACAACTACTGAAGCCAGCATGCCTAGAGCCCGTGCTCTGCAACAAGAGAAGCCACCGCAATGAGAAGCCCACACACCACAACAAAGATTAGCCCCCACTCGCCGCAACTAGAGAAAGCCCACGTGCAGCGACGAAGACCCAACGCAGCCAAAAATAAAAAAATAAAATAATAAATAAATTTATTTAAAAAAATTAAGAACTTTTGGTGCTCAAAATATGCTATAAAGAAATTGAAAATATAAGCCACAAACTAGGAGGAAATATTTGCAACTTATATCATCAACAAAGAATTATTATCCAAAATACATTAAGAAATTATAAAAATTCATTCAAAGATCCATATAAAGATATAAAAATCTGTATAAGTCCATATAAAGATAAGCAAACTAAGGAAAAATGATCAAAGGACATTTACAGAAAGAGGAAACCTCAATGACCAATAAACTTAGAAAAACATGCTTGATCTCATTACACGTTGGGGAAATTTTAAGGAAAACTACAATGAGATGTCTTTGCAGTCCACCAGTGCTATGGACTGAACTGTGTCTCCCCCAAAATGTATATGTTGATGTCACCCAATGTGACTGTATTTGGAGTAAGGAATTAATAAAGATTAAATGACATCATTAGGGTGGGACCCTAATCCCATAGGATTAGTGTTCTTATAAGAAAAGACACAGAGAGACTCTCTCTCTCTCTCTCCCCTCCACCCCTCTCTGCCAAGTGAGGACAGAGTGAGAAGATGGCCATCTGCAAGCCAGGAAGAGAGCCCTCATTAGAACCCAACTATGCTGGTAACCTGACCTTGGACTTTCAGGCTCTAGAATTGTGAGAAAATAAGTTTTTGTTGCTTAAGCCACCCAGGCTATGGTATTTTGTTATGGCAGCCCAAGCTTACTAAGACAATCAGATAGGCAAAACATTTTAAAGCCTGACAATACCAAGTGGTATGCATATGAGTGAGGAGGAATCTTATAGATTCCTAGTGGAATTATAAATAAGTACTTTGAAAAAATTTGGCACTATTCATTAATTTTTAAAATAGTGTAACCTCCAACCCAGATATTCTACTTCCTGCTATTACCCTAGAGAATCTCTTCTATGTGCACATAGGAAACATAAACAAAAATGTTTTTAGCCACATTGTTATAACAGAAAAAAGCACAAACAAAACAAAAACCAAGAACAGCAACAACACTAAAAATAATATAAATGCCTGTTTTAGGAGAAAGGTTAAGAACATTCTGGAATAATAATAAAATGGAACACTCCACAGTAGAGAAAATTAACAACCTAGTACTAAATTCATCAACATGGGTTAACCATAGAAACATAACACTGAATAAAAAAGCAAATGGTAGAGGAATACCATTTATAAGAATTTTAAAAAACAGTTTAACTAAACTCTTTGCATTTTAAGAATGCATGTGTATGTCCACATGTGCCACAGAAATCTTAAAGAGAATCAGTATAATAACACAAATGCTAAATGTGGATAATGACTACCCTGGAAGAATAAGAGAGGAGTCAAGAAAGGACAAACAGAGGGCTTCAAATTTTGGATATGTTACATTTCTAAGCTTGGTGATTGGTACACGGGAGCTTATTTTATTAATATTTTATAGGATACACATACTCATTTGTATTCACCAGATATTTTATAATAAATGACAAAATTAAAATTATTGACAAGTGTATTCTGGCAATTAATGTGATTTTCTTAATTAATGGGTACATATCCTTAAGTTCTAGATCGTACTGGAGAAATATAACTAAAGAAACAAGGTACATGACTCATGACAGAATTTAAATCTGACTAATTGGAACTAATTGCTGAGAGGCACACTGTGATTTGCTCAATTTTATCATTAAGTTCAGGGAACGAGAAACCACCCTGAAAAATCAATGAAACAGCATCTCAAAATGTACCTTGCCTGATTATGCAATGATTATGTTTAGCTTCAATTAATTATGACAATTAAGTAGTTCTTACTCTAGTGGTAGCATTAACTCATTACATTAATTTGTTAGCAGAAGAATTAGCTTGTGACCTGAAAGGGGAATGGCTTTTTCTGATACATTGGCATTTGAAAAAATGATTAACATGCCTCTTTTGAAGGGACATATACGTAGACTCTTTCTGTGAAACATTTTTTATTAAGTGAGTCTTACTTTCATATCAGCTAATATTACACACTATTAAATATTATATAATATAAAATATATGAACCCTGGAGGGAAAAAAGTAATGGTGAATTCTGTTTCAGAATTCTATACTGAACACATAGCCTCTCCCTCCTTAATAAAATCTTTAGAAATGATAGCAAAGATATGATAAATTAATGACTGCATCATCAATCACAAAAACAAAAAGAAGAACGTTGGCAAACCAGAAACTCTGAGAAAGTTCTGAAAGGTAGAAAACCAAGAGAACTGTACTGAAAAAGGATATGGCAGACCCAAATGTTTGGAAGTGAGGTCCATATCAAAAGGAGAGAACAGCACTAAGAACGCTTCCCTCCTGGGTGTCCATGATCCCAGGAGCAGAAAGGGGCTGGCTCCTGCATGTTGGTTAGTGTAGGGCAGCAGCAAGAGGAGTCAGGGATATTCCTGCATGAACTGAGCCATACACTAGCAAAGGGGGATGCCTATCAGTCTCTTGTGGGATCTTGAATCGAAGAATAAAGTCATATCCCTGAGAGGGACAGGGAAACCAATCATAGAGGATAAGCTGCTGAGGTTCAGTGCCTGGCAGTTCAGCTGTCCATCCACTAGTCTTACTTCAAATGCATTGAAAATAGAAATCACTGTAGCATCTCTTGTCTATCCAGAGATTTTGATTACAAAGTTGAGTATACAAGCCCAAATTTCTACACATTTAACGAAAGCCAATCATGAAGGGGAGACAAGACCCAGCAAACGAAAGAATTTCCAAACAAGGAAACAGGATAAGAGGAGCAAATGGAACAGGGTTTTAAAATAAGCTTAATTTGTATCCTTAGAGAGTAAAAGGGATTTGTACCTATGAAGAGAAACAAGTGTTGTCAATTATAGCCTTAGATATTAAAAATAATAATTAGAAAATAAAAAGCTCAACAGGATAACTGCATAGCAGATTCAGAAATTCCAATATCCTTAAATATTTCTGGAAAGAGAAAATAGAGATAAGTACAACTCAATATGTTAGGATTTCCCAATGGTAAATAGAAAGAATAAAGACTGACCCAACCACTTGCTGAGCAAAATAAATTGAACAATACTCGGTGCCACACACACAGACACAGACACAGAAACACATACACACACACTTGTTTGGCTTCACTGTGCGTGGGGCACATGAACTTAGGTTCAATAACAGAAGGAGACAGTGGGGTTCAAGAAGCAATGCTGGGGTTTCCCTGGTGGCACAGTGGTTGGGAATCTGCCTGCCAATGCAGGGGACACGGGTTCGAGCCCTCATCCGGGAAGATCCCACATGCCGTGGAGCAACTAAGCCCGTGCACCATAACTACTGAGCCTGCGCTCTAGAGCCCACGAGCCACAACTACTGAGCCCGCGTGCCACAACTACTGAAGCCCGCGAGCCTAGAGCCTGTGCTCCGCAACAAGAGAAGCCACTGCAGTGAGAAGCCCGTGCACCTCAACGAAGAGTAGCCCCCGCTTGCCGCAACTAGAGAAAGCCCACACGCAGCAGCGAAGACCCAACGCAGCCAAAAACAATAAATAAATAAAATAAAGTAAATAAATTTATTAAAAAAAAAGAAGCAACGCTAAGCAGAGAAATTAGTAAGACTTCCTGTTAAATCAAAATTAGCACTAATTATAAATTTTAAAAACATGTCCTGTAATACATCTCCACACCAAGGGGATGACAGAGATAGAAGGTAAATCTAAGCATGCTAATTATTTTGCTTTATTCGGAGAAGGATCTGTATACTGATTTACTTTAGTTTGGAGGAGGGCAAACCATCAAAGAGCCAGAAGGAAAAAAAAGAGCAGCAAAAAAGTAGCTACAGTGCCAAAAAAAGAGATGGCTATAGTACATAATAGACTAAATATATTAGTATTAAAAATAAATGAGTCTATAAACTACAATCCAGATAAATAAACACACGAATAAAATATATCAGGCAAAATGTCACAGAATGAAAGGATTCAAAAAAAAAAAACAGAGAAGAGTTCTGTTCAGGCAATGGCCGAGTCACTTGTATCCAACTATCAATCCCATAGATAACAATTAAAAACTGGAAATACAATTTTAAGATAAACTATTTTAAAAGTGTGGTGAATGAATAAAGCTGGAAGAAATGAGACAGAAGTTGACCCTTGAAAGAAAACTGCACTGGGTTAAATTTACATTTATATGACTTTGCCTGAGGTCACTCCAGCCAGCCCAGCAAGGGGCTGCTAAATCTCCAGCAGAAAGCCACAGTCTTACTGCTTGAGGAATTCAAAGATAGACAGAGTTCTAAACTACTAGAGCAGTGGGAAAGTAAGTAGGCTTATCCTAAAGGAGGGAGCCATAGAAGGGGAGACTGGAAATCTGATATTAACTCCACCCAAATACTGTGTAAGTAAGATTCAAAGAGTCCTAGGGAAAGCCAAGATCTGCAAAGCTAAAAGAACTGAGCGGGTTCAGCTGCCGCCTACTGCCAAAAAGAGTTTTGAATCTGAATCCAGACAAACTGTTAAAGTAAGTTCGTGTGCCCGACGCATAGTCAGGCCAAACAAACGGAAACGTCCGAGTTTGTAGAAGAGAAAGGCCATGCAAGGAGAGGGTTAGCTCATGCCCTGAAAAGCCCTGAGCTCCCTGACGGCTTTCGGCAAAGCACTTTTAAAAGCCAGGTTGGTCTGCGTCTTTATTTCTGTCCTGCTCCTAGGTTCATCAGAACCAATTTTTTTTTAGATTCCATATATATGTGTTAGCATACGGTATTTGTTTTTCTCTTTCTGACTCACTTCACTCTGTATGACAGAGTCTAGGTCCATCCACCTCACTACAAATAACTCAATTTCATTTCTTTTTATGGGTGAGTAATATTCCATTGTATATATGTGCCACATCTTCTTTATCCATTCATCTGTTGATGGACACTTAGGTTGCTACCATGTCCTGGCTATTGTAAGTAGTGCTGCAATGAACATTGTGGTACATGACTCTTTTTGAATTATGGTTTTCTCAGGGTATATGCCCAGTAGTGGGATTGCTGGGTCATATGGTAGTTTTATTTTTAGTTTTTTAAGGAACCTCCATACTGTTCTCCATAGGGGCAGGACAGGAATAAAGACGCAGACATAGAGAATGGACTTGAGGACATGGGGAGGGGGAAGGGTAAGCTGGGATGAAGTGAGAGAGTGGCACTGACATATATACACTACCAAATGTAAAATAGATAGCTAGTGGGAAGCAGCCATATAGCACAGGGAGATCAGCTCTGTGACCACCTAGGGGGGTGGGACGGGGAGGGTGGGAGGGAGATTCAAGAGGGAGGGGATATGGGGATATAAGTATATGTATAGCTGATTCACTTTGTTATACAACAGAAACTAACACAACAATGTAAAGCAATTATACTCCAATAAAGATGTTAAAAAAATATTAATCTCAAACCAGCAAAATAATATGTAGTGGGTCAACCTGATCTCTGACATCAAAATAAATCTTGCATGGACCCCATAGTAAAAAAAAAAGCCAGGTTGGCGAGGGTGGTGTCGCAGGGTCTGTGATCAGCTTGTGCACAATTCTCTGATTGGCTGATGGTGCAGTAGCAGGGTGGTGTCACAGGGGTTAACATTATCAGTCCTTAGGCTCTAGGAGGCCTAGGGATATGTGCTCACGGTCATCAAGTAGTTAACATCTTCCATTTGTTGGAGAGGGGGGATTTTTACATCTGCAAAACAACTCAGGAAATGTGCATCAAATACTATTATCTAGGTACCTCAGAGAAGAGCTAAAGCAGAGGATATGGGGGAAGGCCTGTCCCAGGAAGGCCCCCATGGGGTCTTGCTCGGTTACAAAATTAATTGCCTACTAGAATAAAAATCATCCCTTTTCAATGGAAGGTGATGTAATCTAAAATCTCTACAATATTTTTTTCTAAATTTGGTGACATATTTAAACTCATGTATCTAAGAAGCTCAGTGAACCCTACACAGCATAAATACAAAGAAAACCATACCTAGGCACATCAGCGTCAAACTGCTGAAAACCAAAGATAAAAAGAAAATCTTGAAGGCAGCCAAAGAGAAATAGTACATTTAACACACTGCAATGATTCAATTAATGACTGATATTATATCAGAAACAATGGAGGCTAGAAGACATAGAATGGAAATCTCTAAAGCCATAAAAGAAAAAAGTAAATCAATGCAGAATTCTATTTAAACATCCACTAAAAATGAAGGGTATTTTCCCTCCTTCCTTCCTTCCTGCCTTCCTTCCTTAATAATTCAGTCCAAAAGCCATGCAAGGTAATTGCCTGCAAGGGTGGCGCTGGAACCCTGTAGGGGCGAGAAGGACAATTATACGGAGGAGGAGTGGTAGCTCAGATTGCCTGTGTCAGACCCCAAGTAAGTTAAGAAAGGTGTCTGGCTGGGAGCAGAGGTTTTGATGGGAAGGTTGGTTACATACTAGAAAATTGATCCTATAAGTAAATATACTGAAGATAATTGGAGTCAGGTTTCTCACTGTTGGATAAAAGAGGTATTAACATATAGGGAGAAATTTAGAATATACTTTATTGTATTATGTTGGAATCAGAGGTATCAGTGTGAATTCAAAAATCTATATAATCAGTAGAAATAAGCATGTATAGTACCTAGATCTTGGTTTTTAAATACTATTTTCCAATAAAATGAACCAGAACTCCTTAGAGAAAAGGCCAATTCAAGGTCAGGACAGGGAAATACAAGATTAGCTTGAAATATCTCATTCACCAGAAAGTAACAACTACTCAAAAAAATTTACCGGATATTCCAAAAGGATACAGGTAGCTGTTTGAGGAGGCTCATATTAGTAAAATCTAGAGCAATTTGAGCATGAAAATAAAGAGATTAATGGATAACTTACTTAATAAACTAAGAGTCTATGAGTCTATACTAATGAAAAAAACCAGATAAATAAATTAATGATGGGGAAGAAAAAAACCCTTCCTTACAGAAAACCGCCAACCAATAAATAGAGAATGATGGAGTTAGAAAACCACCAATGGATGCTTAAACTAATGGGTAAACATCTGATGAGGAAGAGTATTGACCCCATATTTACTCATTGATTACAATGGGGAGAAGCGTAACTGCACAGTGGAGAGCCTGGAAGACTCCACCTTAATCAAGTGATCAAAGTTAACACTACCTATACTGGGGCAAACCAAACTCATGTGGTTTCTGATATCATACACTGAGAAGGACACGATATCACTTCTGTGGTGTTCCTGCCAATAACGAATAATCTGGAATTTAGTCATGAGGAAACATGGTGAGGAGCATCCTCCATGATTGTTGGCCTGCCTCTTCAACAATGTCAAGAGGCTCAGGGATATAGAGATCTGGAGAGAGTTGCTTTCACTCTTTTTAACAATGACAAAAGGATGGGAAAACTGAGAATTCATGAGTTTCGTGAACCATAGGGAAGCTGTTTTCATAACAACGTTGACCCAATATCTATGAGAAGCAAGCCCTGATTTATGTGCGGTAGACCCAACTGCACACCAGTAAGAAGAATGCAACCAGGGTAGTTTGCAGATTTGCAGAGGGTGAGACTGAACCCTCTTCAAAGTTTTTCTCCATACTCACCACCAGGTGCATACAAAACAGATTAAAGAAAGTACTAAGAAAATGTCCTTGGGACTTCCCTGGTGGTGCAGTGGTTGGGAATCCGCCTGCCAATGCAGGGGACACGGGTTCAAGCCCTGGTCCGGGAAGATTCCACATGCCGTGGAGCAACTAAGCCCGTGCACCACAACTACCGAGCCTGCGCTCTAGAGCCCGTGAGCCACAACTGCTGAGCCCGCGTGCCACAACTACTGAAGCCCGCACGCCTAGAGCCCGTGCTCCACAACAAGAGAAGCCACCACAGTGAGAAGCCCGCGCACCACAGCGAAGAGTAGCCCCCGCTTACCGCAACTAGAGAAAGCCCGCGCACAGCAACGAAGACCCAACACAGCCAAAAATAAATTTAAAACTAAGTAACAACTGGTGGCGCAGTGGTTAAGAATCTGCCTGCCAATGCAGGGGACATGGGTTCGAGCCCTGGGCTGGGAAGATCCCACATGCCGTGGAGCAACTAAGCCCGTGAGCCACAACTACTGAGCCTGCGCGTCTGGAGCCTGTGCTCTGCAACGGGAGAGGCCGCGACAGTGAGAGGCCCGCGCACCGCGATGAAGAGTGGCCCCTGATCGCCGCAACTGGAGAAAGCCCTCACACAGAAACGAAGACCCAACACAGCCAAAAATAAATATAAATAAAAAAATTAATTAAAGAAACGTTTAAAAAGAAAATGTCCTTTGTGGAGTAGACGAGGGGATGGAACAGCCAAAGCTGAGGGGGCACAGACCCTTCTCTATCTTCTCTATAGAATGAAATCCTGTCATAAAAGTTATAGAACTGCCATAAAAGTCCAGTTAGTTTTTATAAAGTGAAATTTGTATTGAAATATAATGTTATCTTTATCCATTCACTTGTTGATGGACATTTTTGGTTGCTTCCATGTCTTGGCTATTGTAAATAGCGCTGCAATGAACATTGGGGTGCATATATCTTTTCCAATTATAGTTTTCTCTGGATATATGCCCAGGAGTGGGATTGCAGGATCATATGGTAACTCTATTTTTAGTTTTTGAAGGAATGGATAAAGAAGATGTGGTACATATATACAATGGAATATTACCCAGCCATAAAAGAAAATGAAATAATGCCATTTGCACCAACATGGATGGCCCTAGAGATTATCATACTAAGTGAAGTAAACCAGACAAAGACAAATATCATATGATATTGCTCATATGTGGAATCTAAAAAAAAAAAGATACAAAATGAATTTATCTATAAAACAGAAATAGACCCACAGACATAGAAAACAAACTTATGTTTACCGAAGGGGAAAGGGAGGGGAGGGATAAATGAGGAGGTTAGGATTAACATACACACACCACTATATATAAAATAGATAACCGACAAGGACCTACACAGGGAACTATACTCAATATTTTATAATAACCTATAAGGGAAAAGAATCTGAAAAAGAATATGTGTATATATATATATGTATATATATATAGCTGAATCACTGTGCTGTACACCTGAAACTAACATGATGCTGTAGACCAACAATATTTCAATTAAAAAAAATATGCCATACAGGAAAGTACATGAATAAGAGTACAACTTAATGCATTTTAATAAGACAAAAGCACCCGTGTAACCAGCATCCATATAAAAAAACCCCACAAAAACAAAAACAGAACATTAACCCCCCCAAGAATCCTGCACCCCCATGCATTGCCCCAGTCACTTCTCCCTAAAATACAACAACTACCCTGACTTCTAGCACCATATATACGTTCTGCTCAATTTTGACC
Source organism: Balaenoptera physalus (assembly GCF_965194825.1). Classification (NCBI taxonomy): domain Eukaryota; kingdom Metazoa; phylum Chordata; class Mammalia; order Artiodactyla; family Balaenopteridae; genus Balaenoptera; species Balaenoptera physalus. Next base: position 12,329,313 of record NC_138903.1, read on the forward strand.
TTTAAATAAATGGAACTATGTAGTTTGGACAAACATACAGTTAGTTTTAACATGCCAAGAAAATAAAGAGAATAGACCATAAAATAAGCTTCAAATGCCAAATCCTTATTAACAATGTCTCTTGGATGGGGTAGTATTAGACAGTCAGCCGAAGACGACCAGTGATTACCAGAAAAGTGGGTCATATCTGTGTTGACAGCTCTGTTTTCAATCTTAATGACTTAAGTTTATAGCTAGAATCCTCATTAGAAAGTATACACCCATTGAAAATTAACTTGAAAAGCTTGGAAAAGTTATGATACGCATTGCTAATGTTTAGCTGTCATAAATGTCAAAGAGGAAGCTGGGGGACTTACTGAAAAGGCACAAAAAAGAAGGTGGTAAGTGCAAAATTCCAGCACAGGAATGCCCACACCTCTCAGGTTGGGAAGAGCGGTCCTTTAGAGCAGCGTTTTCTCAGACTATGAAGTTTTCCATTTGTTTTATCTGTGGTAGTTACCAGGATTGTTTAGGAATATGATAGGGCTGCACTTTCCTGCCTCCTTGAAGCGGCCATGTAACTTGTTTCAGCCAATAAAGTGACAGCAGCAGTAACCTGTGTCATTTCCAGTTGTCAGCCTTAAAAGCCAGTGATTGGCCACAGTCCTATCCCTCTGCTGTAGTGATTACAAAGCAAGTGCTGAGTGAACACCACGAGCAGAAACCCCATAAGTGAGAAATAATTTTTACGTTCATGAAGCCACTGAGAGTTTGGGGCTGTTTGTTACTGCAGCATATCAATACTGATAGAGTATTGGTTTCCCTCTCTTTCTTGAAATGATATACTTGAAATGAATGCTTTTCCTTTGAAAGAGAAGTATTTGAGATTATCTTGAGTTCACAGTGATATCTGCATATGATATCTGTCTGTATGACAAGTAGTGGAAATCAGATGGGCACACTCAATAGTGACTCCAATCATCACTTATGTACAAAGCTCCCAAGGAGCCTATCAGTATCATAAAGTTTCAAACTGTTTCCATTCTGAGTCAAATATTATTTAATTTAATTTAATGTAATAATGAACTGATGGGTAAGGCAGGACTTATAAAGCACACTGATGTTGAAACACTGGTTAGTGAAGAGCATAGAAAGGATAACAGTTCTGTGGGTGAGCCTAAAGATGACCTCCATCAGAGCCATGAGCTGCATCCATTGGGTCCAAATTCTCAATTCGCACATGAAGATTACTCTAGGACTCCCAAAGACAGTGTGAAAGATTAAGTGGTGAAAATTACATAACTGTCACTTTTCATTCATTGAAAATGAAGACCCTCCACACCTGCCAGGTATTGTTTGCACACTTACAATTGCAATGAGCAGTGGCTACCTCTACTTGATGTCACTTAGCAACAAACCTCCAAATTATACAAATAAGCCAAGTGGGTGTTTAAATAAAAGATGCAAGAATTCTAAATATCATGCCATCCAAATGATTCTTACCAATTTTAAATACCACAGCACATTGTTCAATATTAATCCATGGTTTGTCTATTCAATTGCCAAATTAAATATTTATATAACTTTTGAATTTAATTTGTTAATAAATTATACATTTTTGTTTAAAAACTTATTTAAAATAAATCAAATGCTTGTATCACCCTTAAATGGGAAAAAGTAAAATTTGTCTTTATGAATTATGACTATTACTATATTTCAATTAAACTTTCTATTAAATTATTTAACAGTATAATGATCTTAAGTAAAGTATATGTGCACATTTTTCCTTAAAAACTATTTATTTACCTCTTACCAGGAAAAGAGTCTAAGTGATTTTTAAAATGTCCAAAGGAGGTTTACAGGATTATTATATATTTTTATGAAAGAGGACTACAAGTCAAGTAAGGTTTATAAACAGTATTTTAAGAAAGCATTATTATAGTTATGAATATATTTCTAGACTTGAAAATTCTATTAAATCAATGGTTATATCATATCAATCCTTACTAACAATTAGAGAGCCATTTGTTGGTAAACAAATCACTTTCACATACTTTCCCATTTTATTCCTCTCTACAATTATCCACTTTTTATTCAATAGATAAGAGTGTTCAAGAGTTAAAGAGACTTGCTTAAAGTTTATACTCTATTTAGTGGGGGATCCAGGAGGAATCTTCTATAAACTACTCACTTCTGCTATACCAGGATCAGGAGCCAGTATACCTTCAAATATTAACCAGGATGTAAACTGTATGAGAAAAATTAAAGAAGCCAAACATGTTTGGTCTGAAGAGAAAAGAAGGAAAACAAAGACTAAAGACTGCAGGATGTAGAATGATTACTACATTATCTTCTAGTATTTTAAGGGGTGAATGAAGATTCTTTTTATAAATCCTTTTCTTCCACAGAGGAAAAGAATCATAACTTCCATTTATTGGACATCTTATATATGCCAGGAGCCACAAATACATTAATTCATTTCTATTTTACAGTAGTTCTCAAATTGGGGTTTATCATCTCTGTTTTTGTTTGTTTGGTTTTTTTTTTTGGCCACACCATGTGGCTTGTGGGATCTTAGTTCCCCGACCAGAGATTGAACCCCGGGGCCTCAGCTGTGAAAGTGCCAAGTCCTAACCACCAGATCGCCAGGGAACTCCCATCATCTCTGTTTTAAAGATAGAGAAACTATGATTTGGAGGGAGAGAGGGAGAGAGAGAGAGAGAGAGAGAGAGAGAGAGAGCCAGTAAATGCAGGAGCCAGGATGCAAAATTGTTCCGTATATCTCTACCCAAAGCCCAACACTTAGCCACTATGATCTACTGGATGCATGAAAATAAGTTAAATTGCAACAAGACACAGAAGATTAAGGGTCCTGTTGCTGCTGCTGTTCTTGTTTTGTTTTCTTTGTTTTTAAATTTCTGAGCTTCCAGAAGAAACTCTCTGGTTTGGGTGTGCTCAGACTAGAGGCAGGCTTGGAATTTTTTTTTTAACTTTGAGTATAGTTGATTTAGAATGTTGTGTTAATTTCAGGTGTACAGCAAAGTGAATCAGCTATATCTATCTATCTATCTATCTATCTATCTATCTATCTATCTATCTATCCACTCTTTTTTAGATTTTTTTCCCATACAGGCCATTACAGAGTATTGAGTAGAGTTCCCTGTGCTATACAGTAGGTCCTTATTAGTTATCTATTTTACATATAGCACCGTGTATATGTCAGTCCCAATCTTCCAGTTTATCCCCCCACCTTGTTTATGTGGGAAGACTCAACCATATCATGGAACACGTTGAGACCACGTGCCTCGGTAGTTTGCATTTCACCTGTCTCTGGAGACCCAGTTTCGTCTAGCCTGAGCTTGGTCTTCCCTTTACTGAGCTGACACCACACTGGGAAAGGAGCCTTCCTGAGAATGCACGGCTTGCATTTCAGACAGCAGCAGCATTTTGAAGCCAAAACATGGGGAACATTTTTTTTCTCTGCTTCGGGCATTACAAATGTTATCACTCAATCAATCAATCACCTAACAATGTAAATGTGCACACTGATAAAGTTTCCCAGCCCTCAAAAGACCCCCATATGCATTAGTACTCAGCTGTATATTTTCCACACATATATCAGTACATTTTTACTTTATTGTTATGAATATATGTTCAAACTCACCATAAAACATTCCCTAGTCTGCAAATGCTCTAATCATGGTTCCCTAAAACAGTGGTTCCTAACCAATTTGAAGTTGCAAAGTATTAACACAGTTTGATTTGGTGACACCATTCTTCTCCCCTGAAAATGCCCTATGATTTTATATATTAAAGCTAACATTAGTTTGTAGATTCCTTGTTTCTCCTCAAGATAACTGGAGGCACCTTGTGGTACTATAAAGCCAGGGTGGTAAGCACAGAAGAAGCTGCAAAAATTAAATTCTAGGAAGCACTCAGTTAACTCTAGGAGTTGAACCTCAGGTTTGTTTTACCTCCTGGAGGTGGTGATGGGATGGGCGGTAAGAAACTCTCCCCAGGGGAGGCCCTTCTGATGGAGAAAACTAGAAATCTAAAAGTCCAGAGCAAAACAAAGTTGAAAGCAGTGAATGGGACCAGGTATCACAGACAAGAATATGGGTGAGGGAGAGAGTGGCTCAGGATAATTTATGAATCGGTTTGCCTGCTATTGTGGCTGACCCTGATTAAGCCCAGCAGTTCATATGGCATTTCTTCTTTCTGGGGTATCTTAATTCCATGTGGCCCCTGACACATAAATTGTAAGTCAGTGATGGTCTGTAGTGAGCTTGAACCATCTTTGGTACCAGAAAGTGCTGCCCCTGACCATGGTTCCATAAATAAAGCAGACTGATAAGAATAGATTTTAAAAAATAGAAAGGAAGAGACTGATGAGCGGGGAGTGGGAGAGAACTGAGGTAGTGTACCAGGTGATGAAGTGGGAGAGAGCTGGCAAAGTAGAGGAGATCAAAGGTAAGGCAACAAAGGGGATGGTTGACATGGAAACAGAGTCTGGACCTTGAAGGATACCTATATGTTGGCTTCTCCTCTGGTCCCTCCTCAGAACAATGTCCTGATACACAAGGGGGTATTCTTTGGAGAAAGGTGCGGAGGGCGTATGGAAGAGGCTGCTGAGATAGACATCTATTGGAAGGTGAAATACAAAGTCTTAACAAGTCTTCCTCCTGAGATCTTAGTGCTGATCCTATCAGTGGATAGAATCTCTGTCATTCTCTGGCTATGCTCTTTGGGAAAATCACTTACTCTCTTTAAGCCTTAGTTTCTATATCTGTAAAATTTGAAGACAATGATACTTGCTTGATCTATTTCACGGATACTCAAGTAATAACATATAGCAACGCACTTGGCTAACTGTCAAGTTCTAGAAAATGAGTAATTAGTTAACTATTGTAGGATGTTCCTTGGGGGCATGAGTGAGATGCTCCCCAAGAAGTTGGAAAGAATGTGTCTCAATGAGGATTAATCTAGTAATACACAAACACACACACGCAATCACACACAGAGAATGTCCAGGGGTAAAGCTAGGGGTAAACTTGCATCTGAAATGTCAGATAGCAGAGTTTGACACACAACTTCAGTCACAGTGACTTGAGCAAACATGGAGGCTGGGTGGGAAAGTGAGCGCCATTTAAGTAGCAGAAATCCAATCCACTGTAATTTAACCTGTTTGGAGAAAGGCTATGAACATATGATTGTCAGGTTTGATCATAGTGCTTCTCAAACATTTTTAAACCACCAATATTTTTTAAATGAAATAGAACAAAATAGAAAATACCTGAGGTATCATGTGTTGCAAGGGTGAGAATTATTCAGTGAAAGTTTTCTTTCAGTTGGGGTACATGTGTGTGTCCTCAGGTGCGTGTATCTGTCCCTGGACTCCAGCCCTTTTCTCTCTGTTTTGGCATAATCTGTCATGGATCATAAAGTTTAGGCTCCGTCTTCTGATTTCCAGCTCACCTGAAAAATTTCTGCCAATCATTGGTCTTTGCATGAAGCTTCCCTATGAGGAGAGAATGCTCTGATCTGCCAGGTCAGCCTTCCAGCGGTATTTGGCTTTATGTGTCAGTTTCAATAAACATGGAATGATGTGAGTCTTCCCATAAGATGGATCTACTTTCAGTGTGGGGAATAAAAATAAAATTTCTAAGCCTGGACTGGGGTGAGTTCGTCAGCTTAAATGACACTGTAGGAAACCTTTTAGTGACAAGCAACTTTCTCTGGTGACCTCTGACATTGACCAGCTCCTAGGGTAACCAGCTGTCCCTGAAATGCTGGGATTATGAGGGGTTTCTGGGACATAGGATACTCGGTACTAAAACGGAATCAGTGCCAGGCAAATCAAAATGAGTTGATCACCCTACCAGCACCTTTTTGTTTGAACTGCAGCAGTGATTCTGGCACAGTTGTCATGAAGAGGTAGTGATGTGAGGGGCAGGAGGAAAAAGGAGACACTGCCTACAGATGGGGATGCAGGAACACACAGGGGATCCAGCAGCTGCCCAGGCAAAGGGGCAACCTTCCATGGCTTACAGACCCCCGGCAGGATCACCTGAATGAGGGAAAACCCCTTCAGGTCCTTTCAAAGCTCCCCCTTCTCATTCTCCCTACTATTCTGGAGCCTCTAACCACATGTCTCCCCAGGCACTGGTGCAAATAATTGGTAAGGGTAACTAACATACTGAGGCTGAGGCAAGCCTGGATGAAGTGAAGATAAATTTCCCAAGTCAACTTCACTTGCAAATTGCCCTCTTAGCAGTCCCAAACTTCAGACCCACCCCAAAGCCTATTTCTGTAGCTAGTTACATCCGGTCTCATATTTTCATTGCACAACCCCCCCTTTTTTTTTTAATTCTGGAGCCATTTCACCATCCTTTTACTCAGAATCTGCAACCCTGTAGAGCGTAACTCAGGAATTGAGGCCACTTTTGAAATATCTCATCTTAGCCCTGGAGTGGGCACTCTACTAAGAGTCATACTATCCATGCTATAGACTCCGCTCTAATTTGCTTTTTTTTTGAAGGGGTGGTGGTGGTATGCAAACAGGATGTTTATTGGTCCTAAGAAGGCGAGTCAGAGGAAAGTATCTTTTCATGAAAGGTTTGTACAGCTTTCCTTTCAAGTCCAAAAGTTGGAGCAACAATTGTGTTGGCAGATAATGATTTTATAGTTGTGGTTTTCTTAAAATTAATTAATTAATTTTTGGCTGCATTGGGTCTTCGTTGCTGCGTGCGGGATTTCTCTAGTTGTGGCGAGCAGGGGCTACTCTTTGTTGCGGTGCACAGGCTTCTCATTGCGGTGGCTTCTCTTGTTGCGGAGCACAGGCTCTAGGTGCGTGGGCTTCAGTAGTTGTGGCTCATGGGCTCAGTAGTTGTGGCTCGCAGGCTCTAGAGCGCAGCTCACTTGTTGTGGTGCACGGGCTTAGTTGCTCCACGACATGTGGGATCTTCCCGGACCAGGGCTCAAACCCGTGTCACCTGCGCAACCACAGAAGTCCCTGTATTTCTTTTTTATTGAGATATAATTCATGTACAATAAATGCCCAGATACTAAGTACACAGTTTGATAAGATTGACAAATGTATACAACCGTGAAACCATCACCTAATCAAGATTAAGGAAATATTTTCATAAATGGTTATAAACGTAACAACTAGTGTTGTTCTGAACTGTGTTTTTTAAATTAAATTTTTAATTTTGGAAGTAATTGCATATCTTTGTGTTAAGAAATAACACAGAGAAATCTCATATACGCTTTATATAGCCTTTACCCAGTTTCTACCACGAGTAACATCTCATAAAACTAACTGCACAATATTGCAAGGATATTGACAATAATGATGCAGTCAAGATACAGAACATTTCCATCACTGCAAGGATTTCCCCATGACCTTTTATAGCAGCACATACTTACTGCCCTCATCTCCTGGCAAGCACTAATCTCTTCTCCATCTCTATTATTTTGTTATTTGAAGAAAGTCCCATAAGTGAAATCATACAGTATGTAACCTTTGTGGATTGACTTCTTTCACTCAGTATAATTCCAAGGAGATCTATCTACCTTGCTGCAGATATCAATAGTTCCTTCCTTTCTATTGCTCAGTGGCTTTCCATCTAACCAGCTTTTTTTTTTTAACATCTTTATTGGAGTATAATTGCTTTACAATGGTGTGTTAGTTTCTGCTTTATAACAAAGTGAATCAGCTACACATATACATATATCCCCATATCTCCTCCCTCTTGTGTCTCCCTCCCACCCTCCATACCCCACCCCTCTACATGGTCACAAAGCACCGAGCTGATCTCCCTGTGCTATGCGGCTGCTTCCCACTAGCTATCTATTTTACATTTGGTAGTGTATATATGTCCATGCCACTCTCTCACTTTGTCCCAGCTTAACTTTCCCACTCCCCGTGTCCTGAAGTCCATTCACTACGTCTGCGTCTTTATTCCTGTCCTGCTTCTAGGTTCTTCAGAACCATTTTTTTTTTAGATTCCATATATATGTGTTAGTATATGGTATTTGTTTTTTTCTTTCTGACTTACTTCACTCTGTATGACAGACTCTAGGTCCATCCACCTCACTACAAATAACTCAATTTCGTTTCTTTTAATGGCTGAGTAATATTCCATTGTATATATGTGTCACATCTTCTTTATCCATTCATCTGTCGATGGACACTTAGGTTGCTTCCAGGTCCTGGCTATTGTAAATACAGCTGCAGTGAACATTGTGGTACATGACTATTTTTGAATTATGGTTTTCTCTGGGTATATGCCCAGTAGTGGGATTGCTGGGTCGTATGGTGGTTCTATTTTTAGTTTCTTAAGGAACCTCCATACTGTTCTCCATAGTGGCTGTATCAGTTTACATTCCCACCAAGAGTGCAAGAGGGTTCCCTTGTCTCCACACCTTTTCCAGCATTTATTGTTTGTAGATTTTTTGATGATGGCCATTCTGACTGGTGTGAGGGAGGTGATATACCTCATTGTAGTTTTGATTTGCATTTCTCTAATGATTAGTGATGTTGAGCATCCTGTCATGTGTTTGTTTGCAATCTGTATATCTTCTTTGGAGAAATGTCTATTTAGGTCTTCTGCCCATTTTTGAATTGGCTTGTTTGTTTTTTTGATATTGAGCTGCATGAGCTGCTTGTAGATTTTGGAGATTAATCCTTTGTCAGTTGCTTCATTTGCAAATATTTTCTCCCATTCTGAGGGTTATCTTTTCATCTTGTTTACGGTTTCCTTTGCTGTGCAAAAGCTTTTAAGTTTCATTAGGTCCCATTTGTTTATTTTTGTTTTTATTTCCATTTCTCTAGGAGGTGGGTCAAAAAGGAACTTGCTGTAATGTATGTCATAGAGTGTTCTGCCTATGTTTTCCTCTAAGAGTTTTATAGTGTCTGGCCTTACGTTTAGGTCTTTAATCCATTTTGAGTTTATTTTTGTGTATGGTGTTAGGGAGTGTTCTAATTTCATTCTTTTACATGTAGCTGTCCAGTTTTCCCAGCACCACTTATTGAAGAGGCTGTCTTTTCTCCATTGTATATTCTTGCCTCCTTTATCAAAAATAAGGTGACCATAGGTGCGTGGGCGCATCTCTGGGCTTTCTATCCTGCTCCATTGATCTATATTTCTGTTTTTGTGCCAGTACCATACTGTCTGGATTACTGTAGCTTTGTAGTATAGTCTGAAGACAGGGAGCCTGATTGCTCCAGCTCCGTGTTTCTTTCTCAAGATTGCTTTGGCTATTCTGTGTTTTTTTGCGTTTCCATACAAATTGTGAAATTTTTTGTTCTAGTTCTGTGAAAAATGCCATTCGTAGGTTAATAGGGATTGCATTGAATCTGTAGATTGCTTTGGGTAGTATAGTCATTTTCACGATGTTGATTCTTCCAATCGAAGAACATGGTATATGTCTCCTTCTGTTTGTATCATCTTTAATTTCTTTCATCAGTGTCTTATAGTTTTCTGCATACAGTTCTTTTGTCTCTTTAGGTAGGTTTATTCCTAGGTATTTTATTCTTTTTGTTGCAATGGTAAATGGGAGTGTTTCCTTAATTTCTCTTTCAGATTTTCCATCAGTAGTGTATAGGAATGCAAGAGATTTCCGTTCATTAGTTTTTTTTTTTTTTCTTTTTACCTCATCTTTTCTTTTTCTCAGAAATTCCTCTCTTTTCCTCCTGCCCTGCTTTCTCCTCCTCTGTCCCCTCCTGTGTCTCTGTGTGTACATACATGCATACACATACATACATAGTTTTTATATATACAAACATATATCTATTTCTATCTTTCTCCTTTAATCTGGAGCAGTCCCTCGGTCTGTCTTGACTTTTTTTTTTTTTTTAAACATCTTTATTGAAGTATAATTGCCTTACAATGGTGTGTTAGCTTCTGCTTTATAACAAAGTGAATCAGTTATACATATACAATATGTTTCCATTTCTCTTCCCTCTTGCATCTCCCTCCCTCCCACCCTCCCCATCCCACCCCTCTAGGTGGTCACAAAGCACCGAGCTGATCTCCCTGTGCTATGCGGCTGCTTCCCACTAGCTATCTATTTTACATTTGGTAGTGTATATATGTCCATGACACTCTCTTACCCTGTCACATCTCACCCCACCCCCTCCCCATATCCTCAAGTCCATTCTCTAGTAGGTCTGTGTCTTTATTCCCGTCTTGCCACTACGTTCTTCATGGCCTTTTTTTTTTCTCCTTAGATTCCGTATATATGTGTTAGCATACTGTATTTGTTTTTCTCTTTCTGACTTACTTCACTCTGTATGACAGACTCTAACTCCATCCACCTCATTACAAATACCTCCATTTCATTTCTTTTTATGGCTGAGTAATATTCCATTGTATATATGTGCCACATCTTCTTTATCCATTCATCTGTCGATGGACATTTAGGTTGCTTCCATGTCCTGGCTATTGTAAATAGAGCTGCAATGAACATTTTGGTACATGACTCTTTTTGACCTATGGTTTTCTCAGGGTATATGCCCAGTAGTGGGATTGCTGGGTCGTATGGTAGTTCTATTTGTAGTTTTTTAAGGAACCTCCATACTGTTCTCCATAGTGGCTGTATCAATTTACATTCCTACCAACAGTGCAAGAGTGTTCCCTTTCCTCCACACCCTCTCCAGCATTTATTGTTTCTAGATTTTTTGATGATGGCCATTCTGACTGGTGTGAGATGATATCTCATTGTAGTTTTGATTTGCATTTCTCTAATGATTAATGATGTTGAGCATTCTTTCATGTGTCTGTAGGCCATCTGTATATCTTCTTTGGAGAAATGTCTATTTAGGTCTTCTGCCCATTTTTTGACTGGGTTGTTCGTTTTTTTGTTATTGAGCTGCATGAGCTGCTTGTAAATCTTGGAGATTAATCCTTTGTCAGTTGCTTCATTTGCAAATATTTTCTCCCATTCTGAGGGCTGTCTTTTCGTCTTGTTTATGGTTTCCTTTGCTGTGCAAAAGCTTTTAAGTTTCATTAGGTCCCATTTGTTTATTTGTGTTCTTATTTCCATTTCTCTGGGAGCTGGGTCAAAAAGAATCTTGCTGTGATGTATGTTATAGAGTGTTCTGCCTATGTTTTCCTCTAAGAGTTTGATAGTGTCTGCCCTTACACTTAGGTCTTTAATCCATTTTGAGTTTATTTTTGTGCATGGTGTCAGGGAGTGTTCTAATTTCATACTTTTACATGTACCTGTCCAATTTTCCCAGCACCACTTATTGAAGAGGCTGTCTTTCCTCCACTGTATATGCTTGCCTCCTTTATCAAAGATAAGGTGACCATATGTGTGTGGGTTTATCTCTGGGCTTTCTATCCTGTTCCATTGATCTATATTTCTGTTTTTGTGCCAGTACCAAACTGTCTTGATTACTGAAGCTTTGTAATGTAGTCTGAAGTCAGGGAGCCTGATTCCCCCAGCTCCATTTTTCGTTCTCAAGATTGCTTTGGCTATTCGGGGTCTTTTGTGTTTCCATACAAATTGTGAAATTTTTTGTTCTAGTTCTGTGAAAAATGCCAGTGGTAGTTTGATAGGGATTGCATTGAATCTGTAGATTGCTTTGGGTAGTAGAGTCATTTTCACAATGTTGATTCTTCCAATCCAGGAACATGGTATATCTCTCCATCGATTTGTATCATCTTTAATTTCTTTCATCAGTGTCTTATAATTTTCTGCATACAGGTCTTTTGTCTCCTTAGGTAGGTTTATACCTAGATATTTTATTCTTTTTGTTGCAATGGTAAACGGGAGTGTTTTCTTAATTTCACTTTCAGATTTTTCGTCATTAGTGTATAGAAATGCAAGAGATTTCTGTGCATTAGTTTTGTATCCTGCTACTTTACCAGATTCATTGATTAGCTCTAGTAGTTTTCTGGTAGCATCTTTAGGATTCTCTATGAATGGTAACATGTTATCTACAAACAGCGACAGCTTTACTTCTTCTTTTTTGATTTGGATTCCTTTTATTGCTTTTCTTCTCTGATTGCTCTGGCTAAAACTTCCAAAACTATGTTGAATAATAGCGGTGAGAGTGGACAACCTTGTCTTGTTCCTGATCTTAGAGGAAATGCTTTCAGTTTTTCACCATTGAGAACGATGTTGGCTGTGGGTTTGTCATATATGGCCTTTATTATGTTGAGGTAATTTCCCTCTATTCCTACTTTCTGAAAGGTTTTTATCATAAATGGGTGTTGAATTTTGTTGAAATCTTTTTCTGCATCAATGAGTTGATCATATGGTTTTTATCCTTCAATTTGTTCATATGGTTTATCACATTGATTTACGTATATTGAAGAATTCTTGCATTCCTGGGATAAACCCCACTTGACCATGGTGTATGATCCTTTTAATGTGCTGTGGGATTCTGTTTGCTAGTATTTTGTTGAGGATTTTTGCATCTATGTTCCTCAGTGATATTGGCCTGTAGTTTTCTTTCCTTGTGACATCTTTGTCTGCTTTTGGTATCAGGGCGATGGTGTCCTCATAGAATGAGTTTGGGAGTGTTCCTCCCTCTGCTATATTTTGGAGGAGTTTGAGAAGGATAGGTGTTAGCTCTTCTCTACATGTTTGATAGAATTCGCCTGTGAAGCCATCTGGTCCTGGGCTTTTGTTTGTTGGAAGATTTTTAATCACAGTCTCAATTTCAGTGCTTGTGATTGGTCTGTTTATATTTTCTATTTCTTCCTGGTTCAGTCTCAAAAGGTTGTGCTTTTCTAAGAATTTGTCCATTTCTTCCTGGCTGTCCATTTTATTGGCATATAGTTGCTTGTAGTAATCTCTCATGATCCTTTGTATTTCTGCAGTGTCAGTTGTTACTTCTGCTTTTTCATTTCTAATTCTATTGATTTGAGTCTTCTTCCTTTTTTTCTTGATGAGTGTGGTTAATGGTTTATCAATTTTGTTTATCTTCTCAAAGAACCAGCTTTTAGTTTTATTGATATTTGCTATTGTTTCCTTCATTGCTTTTTCATTTATTTCTGATCTGATTTTTATGATTTCTTTCCTTTTGCTAACTTCAGGGTTTATTTGTTCTTCTTTCTCTAATTGCTTTAGGTGTAAGGTTAGGTTGTTTATTTGAGGTGTTTCTTGATTCTTGAGGTAGGATTGTATTGCTATAAACTTCCCTCTTAGAACTGCTTTTGCTGCATCCCATAGGTTTTGGGTCGTCATGCTTTCATTGTCATTTGTTTCTGGGTATTTTTTGATTTCCTCTTTGATTTCTTCAGGATCTCTTGGTTATTTAGTAGTGTATTGTTTAGCCTCCACGTGTTTGTATTTTTTACAGATTTTTTCCTGTAATTGATATCTAGTCTCATAGCATTGTGGTCGGAAAAGATACTTGATATGACTTCAGTTTTCTTAAATTTACCAAGGTTTGATTTGTGACCCAAGATATGATCTCTCCTGGAGAATGTTCCATGAGCACTCAAGAAGAAAGTGCATTCCGTTGTTTTTGGATGGAATCTCCTATAAATATCAATTAAGTCCATCTTGTTTAATGTATCATGTAGAGCTTGTGTTTCCTTATTTATTTTCATTTTGGATGATCTGTCCATTGGTGAAAGTGGGGTGCTAAAGTCCCCTACTACGATTGTGTTACTGTCGATTCCCCCTTTTATGGCTGTTAGCATTTGCCTTGTGTATTGAGGTGCTCCTATGTTGGGTGCATAAATATTTACAATTGTTATATCTTCTTCTTGGATTGATCCCTTGATCATTATGTAGTGTCCTTCTTTGTCTCTTGTTATAGTCTTTATTTTGAAGTCTATGTTGTCTGATATGAGAATTGCTACTCCAGCTTTCTTTTGCTTTCCATTTGCATGGAATATCTTTTTCCATCCCCTCACTTTCAATCTGTATGTGTCCCTAGGTCTGAAGTGGGTCTTGTGTAGACAGCATATATATGGGTCTTATTTTTGTATCCATTCAGCCAGTCTGTGTCTTTTGGTTGGAGCATTTAATCCATTTACATTTAAAGTAATTATCGATATGTATGTTCCTATTACTATTTTCTTAATTGTTTTGGGTGTGTTACTGTAGGTCTTTTCCTTGTCTTGTGTTTCCTGCCTAGAGAAGTTCCTTTAGCACTTGTTGTAAAGCTGGTATGGTGGTGCTGAATTCTCTTAGCTTTTTCTTGTCTGCAAATGTTTTAATTTCTCCGTCGAATATGAAAGAGATCCTTGCTGGGTAGAGTAATCTTGGTTGTAGGTATTTCCCTTTCATCACTTTAAATATGTCCTGCCACTCCCTTCTGGCTTGCAGAGTTTCTGCTGAAAGATCAGCTCTTAACCTTATGGGGATTCCCTTGTATGTTATTTGTTGTTTTTCCCTTGCTGCTTTTAATATTTTTTCTTTGTATTTAATTTTTGATAGTTTGATTAATATGTGTTTTGGCGTGTTTCTCCTTGGATTTATCCTGTATGGGACTCTCTGCGCTTCCTGGACTTGATTGACTATTTCCTTTCCCATATTAGGGAAAATTTCAACTATAATCCCTTCAAATATTTTCTCAGCCCCTTTCTTTTTCTCTTCTTCTTCTGGGGCCCCTATAATTCGAATGTTGGTGTGTTTAATGTTGTCCCAGAGGTCTCTGAGACTGTCCTCAATTCTTTTCATTCTTTTTTCTTTATTCTGCTCTGTGGTAGTTATTTCCACTATTTTATGTTCCAGGTCACTTTTCCGTTCTTCTGCCTCAGTTATTCTGCTATGGATTCCTTCTAGGGAATTTTTATTTTCATTTATTGTGTTGTTCATCACTATTTGTTTGCTCTTTAGTTCTTCTAAGTCCTTATTAAACGTTTCTTGTATTTTCTCCATTCTATTTCCAAGATTTTGGATCATCTTTACTATCATTACTCTGAGTTCTTTTTCAGGTAGACTGACTATTTCGTCTTCACTTGTTTGGTCTGGTGGGTTTTTACCTTGCTCCTTCATCTGCTATGTGTTTCTCTGTCTTCTCATTTTGCTTAACTTACTGTGTTTGGGGTCTCCTTTTCACAGGCTGTAGGTTTGTAGTTCCCGTTGTTTTTGGTGTCTGCCCCCGGTGGCTAAGGTTGGTTCAGTGGGTTGTGTAGGCTTCCTGGTGGAGGGGACTGGTGCCTGTGTTCTGGTGGATGAGGCTGGATCTTGTCTTTCTGATTGGCAGGACCACGTCTGGTGGTGTGTTTTGGGGTGTCTGTGACCTTATTATGATTTTAGGCAGCCTCTCTACTAATGGGTGGGGTTGTGTTCCTGTCTTGCTAGTTGTTTGGCATAGGGTGTCCAGCAGTGTAGCTTCCTGGTCATTGAGTGGAGCTGGGTCTTAGCGTTGAGATGGAGATCTCTGGGAGAGCTTTCGCCATTTGATATTACGTGGAGCTGGGAGGTCTCTGGTGGACCAATGTCCTGAACTTGGCTCTCCCACCTCAGAGGCACAGGCCTGACACTCGGCCAGAGCACCAAGACCCTGTCAGCCACACAGCTGCTCGGGGGAGCCCCGCGCGCTGGCTGCTGCCCGCTCCGCCTCCCTGTTTCTTTTTTAAATATATCTTCATTGGAGTATAATTGCTTCACAATACTGTGTTAGTTTCTGTTGTACAACAAATTGAATCAGCCATATGCATATATATATCCCCATATCTCCTCCCTCTTGAGCCTCCCGCCCACCCTCCCTATCCCACGTCTCTAGGTCATTGCAAAGCACTGAGCTGATCTCCCTGTGCTATGCTGCTGCTTCCCACAAGCTATTTATTTTACATTCGGTAGCGTATATATGTCGATGCTACTCTCACTTCACCCCAGCTTTCGTATCTTAGACAAGTCGTTCTGTTTCTCTTGACTTTACTTTCTCATCTGTAAAATGAGGGAGTTGGATGGGAGGACACTAAGCATTCTTTTTCAACTGTGAAATTTTTATTTTATGGGTTCTCATCTCCTCTTAGATATCCTTTCATGACTATACAACACAACTCAGTCTCTTCTTTCTCCCCATCTGTTTCCAGGCTAAAGGCATGAATAAGCAGCCCTGTAGCAGAGGGGGACAGGCAGGAAGTAGGAGTTTGGCTAGCATCAGCAGTGAGCTGAGCGTCTGATTACGTTTTCTCGTGGATTGAATATCTAATGAATGACTTTGGGGCCTATCCATGAGTTTGATCATGGCACCCTTTTCTTTCTCCCTTAGTATCAAACTTCGCTTCATTGCCTGACATGTTATTTGAGTTTTGGCCTAGACTGAAAATCTGGTGGGCCAAGTACAAGGTGGAGGTCAGAGCAAAAGGAAACCCTCAAAACAATCTAAATTGTTAACATTTTTGGCATTTGCCAGAAGCCATCAAAATAAAAGTCTACAGCTTTGCAAGTTTAGCAGTTATTCATTCTGTATGGGGATCTGGCTGGTGCTGGAGTGGAGGCGTGGGGAGTGAAATCTAAGCCCTAATAAACTGCCATGAATAATGGAGATCCATATTTACATTGGAGAAGAAGTGAAGCAGCACTAGGTTGATAATAACGATCCTTCCATCATCTCTACTGGAAAATTGGGGTCCTTCTTACTGTGCCTCCCTAGCACTTAAATATTCAGGGCAAGGTAACTGCATAGTACTTCCTGGATCCTGTGTCTATGTGTTCAGCCCATATACAACTCGGAGACTAGAATCTCTATCTCAACTTGTTCAGCTGATCATCAGAACTGGGTTGATCATTCTGTATCGTTAGTTATCTGTCCTTTTACTCAGCTTCTCAATTAGAGACCCTTTTTTTCCCCAGTCGCCTAAAACGCCACATGTCATTTATTTTTCTTGTGTCAATTTCCCCAGTTTTCAGATGAAAATATTTCAGAGAAGTGATGCCTGACTCTGGCTCTGCAACTCCCCAGGACGTCTCCAATTATCTCAAGAGGTGTCACAACATTCTCCCAAAACAAAATTCTAATTAATTTATTAATGGAAAAAAAGAATTCTGGAGACAGTATGGGGGTACATAGGACTCTAAGTTGTCACAAAATCTAGCAATGGCAGAGCATTCAGTTCCAGAAGGTCAGGAGTTGCTGTGAATGACGGTCTAACCTCTAAAGCCCCATGGGGAAGCCCCGTCAACTTTCTGTTTGCAGCAAACATGCGCCCTCTAAGGATGACTGGCAGCTATGTGAGGAGAAAACTGCAAGTGATAGTGAAGGAGCCCAGACAATTTGAGATGTGAACTGAATTACCTAATTAGGCATGATTTTGCTCTTAAAATCCAGGCAGTGCTGTATTTTCAAGTGAGGTGGGCATCATTTGGAATTATCCATAGAAACGATGTTATAAATAACTATTGGTTTCTTGGGAGATGAAGGAGCCCCAGAAGCTGAACTAATGGTATTAGTGTGAATTCTGGAAAGCTGGGTAGGGCAGGAGTCCATGGCATGCAGAGGGGATGTGCAAGGCAGGGATTAAATTGGTTTTTTTCTTTCAGAGCAGTATTTAAAATGGTTGAAGTTTGCCCTTGATGCTCGCCTATCTTTACTTTCTTGCCTTTGTCCTAGTGAAACTTTCCGCCCATCTTCAATAGTCTATTCAAGACTGTCATACCTTTTCCCCAAATGCTCGTGTTCCACCAATTTGATAATATAAAAGAAAAAAAAACCTTTCCTCAGAATATCCTGGTCATCTTGCAAGTCTTTAAGATGGCACATAATTTTATGGTTACTGTCGCTCCCATTTTCAACTCTTTTCTCACAATATCCACTTGAATATCCAACTGACACCTCAAACTCTACACGTACGTGACTGGACTCCTGATCTTTTCCCCAATACCTTCTCCTACCACATCTCAGATAACAGTAACTTAATGGTTCCAGTGTTTCAGGCCAACCATCTTGGTGTTATTGGTGATTCTTCTTTCTCTCACACCTCACATCCGATCCTCGAACAAATATAACCACTTTGACCTATGCACTGCTACTCTGGTAGAACCACCAGCCTCTCCTATCAGATTCTTGTCATTGCTTGCAGTAGTCTAACTTACCTCCCTTCTTCCTACCCTTGCCTCTGTATGGTCATTCCCCAGCAGAACTGCCACAGAGATCTTGCAAGATGTAAGCAAGTTCACATCACTGCACTGCTGAAAATTCTCCAAGGTTTTGCCATCTCACGTGAGTACCAATGGAAGTCTTTCCAATACCTTACAGACCCCAGGATCTCCTGTCTTGTTCCCTCTGTCTGGAAATGTCTTCCCTCAGTATTCATCAGGCTTGCTCTCTACCAACTCCGAGTCTCATCTTGGTGTAGTCTTTGTCTTAACAAGTCTATTCTAAAGAGCACATCTTACTCCCCATCACACTCACTCACTCGTTATCTCCTTTCACTGCCTTGCTTGGCTCCATGGGGCTTAGCCCCTCTAACAAACATTCTTCCATCAAGTAGGAAGAAGCAAACTTCCCCTTGAATGAATCTACAGGAATTTTTATTTGATTAATACTCTAATATCTCAGACTGGGGAAGTATCATTTTTTAAGAAAATCCTTGTTATTACAAGTAAATTTCTTACTGGCAAAATTTTCAGTATACACAGCTGAAGTGAAACATTTAGGCAGCTTTGGAGGGCAAGGAGATTTACATGAGGATGTGGTGTGTGTGACTGCAGGGGTTGGGTGACTGATGGGAAGGGACGTTGTAGGGGCACAAGAGCCTATGAGTCTCTTCCTGACCAGGCCTCCTAAATTCCCCTACCTAATTTTTTATTCTCCTAAGTCTGAATCTGGAGAAAATGTACCATTTCTTCCCCAGTGGCTTTCTTTCCATGGCAAGTGGTAATCTAGTGGTTTTGCGTAGGGTCACCTGTACACAGGGAATGGAGGATGTCATCTGTTGGCTAATTACTTGTAAATCAGGCATTCCTTGTACTTTATGAGTTGATGTATCTGAATGGCTTAAAACTATACCTGACATGTAGAAAGTTCTATATGTGATGGTTATTATACAACTGTATAAAATAATATAATAAATTATTATTGTTGTTAATATTTTTAGTGACTATTCAAGCAAAGGAGGATTAAATCTACAGATTAGCTATATAATATATGTGTAATTTATAAATACACATACATGTATATGTGTGTATATATATATATATACACACACACATATTTTTCCTTGCTGCATATTTACAGTAACGTTTTCTAACATCTATCATCCCCATCTCCATTCAAGAAACTATGAAAATAACATAATTTAAAATGGAACGTCAGGGCACCACCCTGGACCCTGTAATAATATTATTTAATGCCCTTATGAAATCCCCATTGGCAGACATGAAACCATGAGACGCTGTTTCATGCCTTCATTAATAAATGTTGCAATTACATTCTAAAAATACAGCCATGTTTACCAATTAATTTTAGTGGACCAGGTCACAGGTAAGCATTCACTATGCAATATGCTGCTGATTAAAACCAGAACATTAGTCACATATGGTGAAGTAAATCATCCTGTAGGTTATTTATGGGGAAGAGCATATTTTAACTCTTAATTTGTTAAATTTGACATCAATCATTTTTAGAAGTTTGCTTCCCATGACTTAACTTGTACAGTCTGAAGCCATACGAGCACAAATTTACCGACAATGCATTTGGTCGCAAATACTCTCTACTCAGGATCTCTCCCATTTTTCAAGCTCATTTTCAAGCTTGTTTTATTCTATATAAGGAACACTAGAGTGGGCTAGTCACAGTTTTGCTTCTAAGTGGCTATGTGCCTTTGGACAAACACCTGTTCTTTCTGCATCAGTTGCCTCAGTTGTGTAGCTGGACAACTACAGTGATTCTCCCATTTCCCCCGTCCTAGTTGCGTCCTTCATTATTACATTCCTCACAGACACACCCAAACCCTCTCTCTCTCTCTCTCTCTCTCCCTCTCACTCTCTCTCTCTTTCTCTGTCTCTCTCTCTCACACACACACACAATTATTTAAAACTTGTTTATATTTTAGATTTACATAAGAGTTGTAAGCTAGTACAGAGGGTTCCTGTATACCCTTCACCCAGCTTCCCCTATCGTTAACATCTTACACAACCATGGCACACTTCTAAAAAGGAAGAAATGCTTGTCTCATTTGAAACCACTTTGGCTTCTTCCACCTCCAAAATTTTACTCCTCTCGTGTCTCCTTCGTGAAATACCTCTCCACTATGTTAAGGCATCCATCTTTATACAGGAACTCATCACAGACCACTCCAAACCTTGGACCTGCTTCTTCCATTGCAACCTCCCAGACCCCAACATCATGTGGCAGCTCATATATATATTCGACATTATTTATTGTTATTCCTCATTTTTCTTATGACATTGGAAGCTCCCAGAATGACTGAATGGAAACAGAGCCTTCCCATGTGCTCCCCATCTTCCCTTGCCCCTGTTGACCATCTTGGACTAGTATGTAAACAAATAAACTGTTTAAACCTCTGAGATTTTCTTTTATTAGAATATTTAACACTAAATGAAGTATCGTGGAACAAATTAGGTAGAAGAATTACTGTGAAAAAGTACATATTAGTTCTTCCCAAAAGAACGCCTCAACAGACTGTTAAGTTGATAGTAAATCAATAAATAATTATTTTAGATGTTTACTATCAGAAGGACATGTCACGTGAATTGTTTTCTGAAGGATGGTTGGTGTGCATCAATGTTTTTCACTTCTCAAGTGAAACAGGGGGAATCTATGGCTTTGTTGGAGATCAAAACTATATGAGCTACACTGAGGCTGTGCCTGGGCATCAACCTTGTTACGCTTATGCTGGAGCTAGCTTTCTGCTATTACTACACCCTCAATCTTACGAGCACTTTTGTAGCCTCTTTGCCATTTGATTCCCATAATCCTGGGAGGTAGACAGGATAAGAAGTGTTAATCCCACTTTTCAGATGAATAAACCAGAGCTTAGAGATGTTACCTGAATTGCCCAAGGTGACATAAGAGGTGGTAACAATCTTGCTTGTCTTAAATCTCTAAATCCTCTAACCCTCTGCCTTGCAATTTTGCGCTGCAGCAATACCAAACAATTTCTATTTTCTTCAACGTAAAATACAATTGCTCATCTTCGGGGTTTGATTCGTGCTATTCTGACTCTAATGCCATTGCTTTTCCTTTTGGTCACTGTCACGTCCCTGATATAAGTATTTCTCTCCCTCCATTTCTCCTTCCCTTATGCATGTACGCATACCTACATACTGTCTTACCGGCTATGGGAATGTAAAATGCTGCAGCTGCAGGGCAAACAGTTTGGCAGTTTTCTTAAAATGCTAAATGTAGAGTTACGATATAGACCCAACAACTCTACTCCTAAGAAGATATTCAAGAAAATAAAAAACATGTATTCACACAAAACCTCGTACACAAATGTTTACAGCAACATTATTCATA
The DNA here is from genome assembly GCF_965194825.1 of Balaenoptera physalus. Taxonomy (NCBI): domain Eukaryota; kingdom Metazoa; phylum Chordata; class Mammalia; order Artiodactyla; family Balaenopteridae; genus Balaenoptera; species Balaenoptera physalus. Next base: position 12,350,695 of record NC_138903.1, read on the forward strand.
ATCATCAAAAAGTGGAAACAATCCAAATGTCTATCAACTGAGGAATGGATAAACGAAATGTGGCATTTCCATACAATGGAATAAAAAGGAATGAAGTACTGATATGTGCTACAACATGGATGAATCTTGAAGCATTGTGCTAAGTGAAAGAAGTCTGATACAAAAGGCCATACATTATATGATTCATTTGTATTAAATGTTCAGAATTAGCAATCCATAGAGACAGAAACTAGATTAGTGGTTGCCCAGGGTTGGAGGGAGACAGGGAATGGAGAGTGATGGCTAACGGGTTCGGAGTTTCTTTTTGGAGTTCTGGAATTAGATAATGGTGAGAATTGTATAACCTTGTGAATATGCTAAAACCCATTGAGTTGTACAATTTCACTGGGTGAAATTTTTTTAACATCTTTATTGGTGTATAATTGCTTTACAATGATGTGTTAGTTACTGCTTTTTAACAAAGTGAATCAGCTATATGCATACATATATCCCCATATTCCCTCCCTCTTGCGTCTCCCTCCCACCCTCCCTATCCCACCCCTCTAGGTGGTCGTAAAGCACTGAGCTGATCTCCCTGTGCTATGAGGCTGCTTCCCACTAGCTATCTATTTTACATCTGGTAGTATATATTAGTCCGTGCCACTCTCTCACTTCGTCCCAGCTTACCCTTCCCCTTCCCCGTGGCCTCGAGTCCATTCTCTACATCTGGGTTTTTATTCCTGTCCTGCCCCTAGGTTCTTCAGAACCATTTTTTTTTATGATTCCACATATATGTGTTAGCATACGGTATTTGTTTTTCTCTTTCTGACTTACTTCACTCTGTATGACAGACTCTAGGTCCATCCACCTCACTACAAATAACTCAATTTCATTTCTTTTTATGGCTGAGTAATATTCCATTGTATATATGTGCCACATCTTCTGTATCCATTCATCTGTCGATAGACATTTAGGTTGCTTCCATGTCCTGGCTATTGTAAATAGAGCTGCAATGAACATTGTGGTACATGGCTCTTTTTGAATTATGGTTTTCTCAGGGTATATGCCCAGTAGTGGGATTGCTGGGTCGTATGGTAGTTCTATTTTTAGTTTTTTAAGGAATCTCCATACTGTTCTCCACAGTGGCTGTATCAATTTACATTCCCACCAACAGTGCAAGAGGGTTCCTTTTTCTCCACACCCTCTCCAGCATTTATTTTTTGATGATGGCCCTTCTGACTGGTGTGAGGTGATACCTCATTGTAGTTTTGATTTGCATTTCTCTAATGATTAGTGATGTTGAGCATTCTTTCATGTGTTTGTTGGCTATCTGTATATCTTCTTTGGAGAACTAATGGGTGAATTTTATAGTATGTAAATTATGTCACAATTTTTTAAAAGGCAAAAAAAAAAGTCTTACTTGGCTAACACCTATTTGCAATTTACTACACCACACATACATCAACTCCTTCAGAAACTCTTCCCTTGAATTACTATCATATGCTTGCTTTTGTTTTTAATCAATTAAAGAGCAATACAATTTTCTCTCTGAATATTGTCTGTCCCTCATTCTCTGTGTATTACTTCAGGAATTCCTATTGAGCATGTTGATCTTACCTATTGTATCTTCTATTTTTCTCAACTTTTCTTTTGTGATCATCATTTCTGTAGCTTTCTATGCTGCATTCTGGGTAACTTTCTCAGATCCAAATTGTAGTTAATTAATTTTCTCTTTAGCTATTTCTAATAGAATTTTTAACCTGTCCACTGACTTAATTTAAGTGACTATGTCTTTCATTTCTAGAAGTTCTTTTAGCCCCCTATTTTCTCTATCATTTTTATTAGCATCTGTTTCTTAGAGTCTGTTCCTTCTTTTTTGCTGTATGTACCTACTAATTTCATATTCCCTTCCAGAATGTCATTTCATTTTCCTGAATTCTTTCCAGTTTGAATATGTGGATTGTTATCTCCAACGATTCTCATCCATTATAAACTATTTCCTTCTAAAAATATCAAATTTTGTTCTTGAAACCATTCTTAGCAGACATTTGTATTGTTTTGTTTTTCCATGAATATTGTTTGTGGTATGGGTTATGGGAACATTTCTGCAGAAGAATTTTGTGTTTGGTTTCCTGGGTGTTCTTGGTCCAAGTTGGTAGTATAAATATGAACCCCAAATCTGTGTGAGGTGAAGGCCCAGGAGCTAAAACTCTCAGATGAGAGCACCCTTCCTCAAGGCCAGCTTAAGAAAGACAGGAGCTCAAAGTTTCATCCTATGTCCCTCTGCCGATGGGTGGATTTTTATCTATTTCACGCTTTTATTGAGGGTGCAGCCCTTTGAGATCTTAGTTCCAACTTCTCATCTCATTCAGGCTCAAGACAACACCTCTGTCCCTTCCTGGGTATTAAAACCTAAGCTTGCAAATGACCGGGTAGTGTCAACTCTCCCAGACAGCCAGTGCTGGCTCACTTGCTGGCTTCTCTGGGATTTTAGCTCCTTCATTTCTGTCATCTATATTTCTTATGACCACACACACTTACTTAAACTATTTTTTCTTTTCAGAACGTCTAGCTATTTACAGCAAGAATATTTTTTCTGATATCTTAGGCTACCATGTTTCTGGAACCAGAGGTTTGTAATAACTTCATAAGTGGATTCCTTGCATCCAATCTCACAATTCTCAGATCTAGTTTTACAATTACAGGCAGAGAGATAGTTTCAAAATGCAAATGTTACTCCCCAACTTAAAAATCTGTCATGGCCCTAAGGAAAAAGACCAACTCTTTGGCATGACTACAAGGTCCCCTGTGATACGAATCACACCTATCTCTAAAATCTCACCCTTGCACTCCTGACCTCATTCTCCATGTGTTGGCAATAAAGAACTGTTTTTCTGTAAATGGGTCATATTCTCTTTCACCTCAGAGTATTCACATATGTTGTACTTTCTGCATAAGCCCTCCCCACTTTTAGCATTTGCCATTCTTACTGATCCTTCTGGTTTCTGCTTAAATGCCTTCTTCCAAAAGGCCTTTACTATGTATGCCCTGATGGTACATGCACTTCTCACCTTATAACATCCTTATAGTTACCAAAGGGGAAAAGGAGGGGAGAGGTAAATTAGGAGTTTGGGTTTGACAGATACACACTACTATATATAAAATAGATAAACAAGGTCCTACTGTACAGCACAGGGGACTGTATTCAATATCTGGTAATAACCTGCACGTTTACTGCAGAAAGAAATGTTCACAGACTCATATAACTGTGCTAAGGCAATGCTAGTCTAAGCTGAAAAAACAGGAGAGTGTTCAAGGCTAGAAAGTGAGGTCTGTGGGGGAAGGGCAACCTAGGGACGGAATTGGCAACGCCATCCTTTCGGGAAAAGAGGTGGTCAGAAGAGGGGAAGGTGATAGATAACTAACAATAACCTGTTGTATAGCACAGGGAATACTCAGTACTCTGTAATGGCCTACATGGGAAAAGAATCTTAAAAAAAAAGAGTGGATATATGTATATGTATAACTGATTCACTTTGCTGTACACCTGAAACTGACACAGCATTGTAAATCAACTACACTTCAGTTTAAGAAAAAAAAAAGAAAGAAAGAAAATAACATCCTCAATCTTGTAATTATCGTTCAGCTCTGTCTTTCTGCCTCAGTGCTAAGCTTCCTAAGATGTGAGATGGTCTCTCTTGCTCACTGTTTTCTGTCTGGTAATTAATCTAGTACTTGGCATATAGTAGGGGCCTAATAAATCTTTGTGAACAGATGAATGAACAAATTAAGCACCGCATTCGTGAATGGAATTCCCTGACTGAAGCTTTGCTTAACATCAGATAGTTGCCATCAGTTTTAAGAACAGAACAACTCCTGAAGGACGTTTCTCTTTTAAAAATAAATGCTGTGTTGGGAAAATTCTGATCTTTGAGAAGTGAAGACGAAAGTGAAGTAGAAACCCAAATTTCTGTTTCAATTCAGCCTCATTCAAAGAAGGGTCTGAGCCGAACAGACCAGAAGAGAGAAAGACAGGCATGGCTTATGAGACTTCAGTGCAGGCATAGTAATGAGATTCAATCAATGAGAATGCTTGGATGAAACAAAGGAATCTTTAAAAGACGAGCAAGAATCATTTTCTATTTCTTCTGGATCAGTGACCTCCAGCAGGACTTAGAAAAGGCTTAGGACACATGGCACCATTTTGTCAAAGAGCAGGTTGTCTCGTCATCAAGTACAACATAAGCATGGACTCACTGGGCTATGAATCACTAATACAATTGAGATATCATAACCATCGTGTCAAGATACTCCTTACATTGCTATCTCTAAAACCATTTATTTCAAGAATCAGGTATTCATTGACTAGAAGACCAGATTTGTAATTGTGTCCAATACATTTTTATGATCACATGAAACTTGATTTTATTTCCTTTTAACTTTAAGGTTAATCTTTCACTGCTTTTGCAGATAACATCCTTTCATGTTAATATTCATTTTTACTGCAAGACACAGAGGCAAGCCTCTTTTTAAAGCTTACCTTCTATGTCAAGATCTAGGATGAATAATTACTTCCGATATGTGGGTTGTCTTCGCTTCTTTTCTTTCATCCTCCCCTTCCCATTTTTTTCTTTATTTATTGTTGGAGTCAGAATGAGAGGGAGCATAAAGGATGAAGTGTTTTCTTTTCAGAGTCTATGAATTATCCTTTCCTATCAACTCCATCAGGAAGACAAAAAACAAAGCCCAAAAGACTAATTTCAAAAGATAAAAATAAAACACAAACGTTTCAAAAGTGATTATTTTTATCTTCTGAAAGAAGCCCTTGTATACCAGTCTTTGATATAAAAATATGACCATGACCATTTAAAAAGCCCTCTCTAGATATATCTATTACTATTATGGGAAGTAGATATTATTGGAGAAATTTGAATGTCTCTATTATTGGGAGAGAATAGATTATGAAAAGCAATTCCTAAGGCAGTGATGATATCTAAGTCATCTCCCATCGTTCCAAATATCTCACCAAATATTAATTGAATTTTCTACTTACTTAATGTGCCTGAAATACTGATACTGAGAATTCAATTAGCTTATCAAAGCTACCTTTTAAGAATTCAAATTCCTTTGGAAGGATTAAGAAACCATTTTCATGTTAGTGTGAATTAGTTCAATCAGCCTGCTTTAATATTATCTCAATTTCACTGAATGACTTAGAGATTCAGAGCTTTAACCGGGAAGGGATGGAGGATTTGGGACAGCGTGAAAATACAGATATCCTTAAGAGAGGGGCAAAAAAGGCAATATAAGACTCATAAAGAGAGACGGGAAAGTATTAAAGTAAAAGGGCATTTTCTTCTTCCTCCTCACATCTGAAGTAATCTAGTGTTCAGGCACATACTATTGATATTGGGGTCTGGCTAAATCATGGTTTATATAGTCTTTTAGAACTACCTATATGACCTAGCTGCCATTTAACTATATTTTATTTATTGGAAAAGATATTCTGAGATTGTTAGGATATACTGAGATTTAAACCCTGATGGATAATCATACTTTTGATGTTACAGATTGTTCCTAAGTTGTTATGTGTATCATATCACGTCACTTTTGAACATAAATTTTGAGGCCATACACAGTAAAAACTTAGATGCTTAATTGTTAGTTATTATTTCTTTGAGTTTATAAAAGAGTATTAATATATCCTCTTCTTGGCTTACTGGGAAGAGAAAAACCTCCCTCCAGTACTTTCCTAGACTAACGCTTATTTTTGGAGAGTAAGCTATTAGAGTCTACTGACATTTATAAGAAAGAAAGAAAGAAATCCTCATTTTTTCAGTTCTCAAGTTGTCACCTATCAGGAACATAGCCAAGAACAAAAAATAAGTTATAAAAGTGTGTCTGATCAAAGTACCAACATCTCCTGTTCTTTACTCATAGGGAAAGATACTCAGACAAACCTCAACACTTATTTACTCTTACTTCTGGTAAGCTGGATTGTCTGATCTCCAAATCCAAAATAGCCTGGAGACAGTGAATTAAGGTCTGGCATGGGAAGAGGTCCTTATGTAACCTCACGGAACATTGTAAGTGGCATATTATGAGAAGTTATCTTTATTTTCCTTAAAAAATCTTTTCTAACTTACCTTTCTTTTTTGTAAGATTTACTTATTATTTACTTATTTATTTTATTTATTTTTGGCTGCATCGGGTCTTAGTTGCGGCACTCGGGATCCTCATTGAGGTATGCGGGATCTTTCGTTGCGGCGCGCGGGCTCTTAGTTGTGGTGCGCGGGCTTCTCTCTAGTTGTGGCATGCGGGTTTTCTCTTCTCTAGTTGTGGTGTACAGGCTCCAGGGTGTGTGGGCTCTGTAGTTGTGGTGTGCGGGTTCCAGAGCGCATGGACTCCGTAGTTTGTGCCATACGGGCTCTAGCTGAGGCACGTGAGTAGTTGTGGCCCGTGGGCTTAGTTGCCCCGCGGCATGTGGGATCTTAGTTCCCTGACCAGGGATCAAACCCATGTCCCCTCCATTGTAAGGCGGATTCTTTACCACTGGACCACCAGGGAAGTCCCGTAGCTTACCTTTCTTGAGCGAATATTCTTTTCCAACTTTAGGGCTGAGCACTTTATACCTTACTTAATTATATCTCACTCAATTTAATGAGTTAGGAATTACTATCTTTATGCACTCTCTCCCATTCCCTTTTCCCCTACCCTCATAGAAGAACTAAGTGGTTAGGTAGGGATATTATATTTATTGAATGCATATTATAGGTCATGCAATACTTGAAAGATAAGGCTAATAGTTCCAATAGCATCAAGGGTATTATCCTAGGGAAGTTTTCTATCATGATTGCTGTTAAAAGGCTATATATAAAACCTCCTCTCCTCCTGCCTCACTTCGCCATTCCCACAGCAGAAGGCTTTCACCTTTCTTTAGAGAAGGCTCCAGGACATGGGCAGGTTTCCTGCCTATCCCACAGTAGCAGCCAACCACCACCTTGTGCCTATGCAGTTTTTTTTTTTAATTGGGGTATAGTTGTTTTACAATGTTGTATTAGTTTCTACTGTACAGCACAGTGAAGTAGAGTTCCCTGTGCTATACAACAGGTTCTCACTAGTTATCTATTTTATACATATTAGTGTATATATATGTTAATCCCAGTCTCCCAATTCATCCCACCCCCTTTTCCCCCTCTTGGTGTCCATACGTTTATTCTCTACATCTGTGTCTCTATTTCTGCCTTGCAAACCAGTTCATCTGTACCATTTTCTATGCAGTTTTGTTCTACCCTCAAACTTAGGCAGAACTTACAAGCCTGCGAGCATATGTATGTATATGTATAAAGTTTTCTCAAATTCACTAGTAATCAAGGAAATGAAAATTAAAATCTGTTCATATTACTTATGGTCAGGATACACTGATGCTAGGAGTATAAATCTGTACAAAAATTTAGAAATCAAGTTGACAATATCTATCAATGTCATTAATACCCTGTTACCCAGACATTCTACTCTTAGGTCTATGTGCTGGATAAACTCTCATGCATGCACATATAGGCACAAACACAACAGTACTATTGGTAGCAACTTCATGATAGCAAAAATAAGAAGAACCCAAATGCCAATCATTAAGAGAGTGTTTCAATTATTGTTTATCTATCCCATAGAATAATAAACAGCAATGAAAAATCCATGGGCCCAGAGCTACATGTATCCATAGAGATGAAAATCTAAGCTTAATGCTGAATGAAGACAGCAAATTTCAGAAGGACAAAAACAGTATACAATTTATGTAAAGTTTAAAACATTAAATATTATTCAAGCAAACATACATACATAATTAAACTCCAAAGAAATCCACCAAAACCCAGGCTGTGATTATCTATAGAAGGGTGTAAATTTTGATCAAAGAGGCCTCAACAAGGAGTATCAATTCTTTTGGTAATATATAATTTCTTAAGTTGAGTGAGATGTACATACATTTCTATAATATTATTTCAATACCTTTCTGTATGACTGAAATATTTCAAAATAAATTGAAAAATTATAAAGCAATATAAAACACTGGTTACTACTAAGTCACAGAAACTCACACACCAAAGTCAAAATTCTCTCTAACAAATATCATCAAGATGACAGTAGAGTTGCATTTCACCAGAATTCAATTACTTTCTAGTCTCAACTAATAGAAATAAAGGTGAATTTCAGGAAGTGCAAAAATGTGTATATTAAGACATAAATGGGCACACAAACAAACATGCATGGACACACACATACTCACCTGCACGCTCATGAATTACCAACGTCAAAAAATTCATGTATGAAAGGCATTAATATTACACTTTGAAAAACACGAGAAGTAGGCATTTTAATGACTATAATAAGTGACAACCAGCTTCAAAGAAGAGGACAAAATAATGCATTATCCAGGAACATACTGCAAAAGCTCAGGAGCATAGAGTCATTTAAAGTAGGACCAGATGCTTATGATAATAAAATACATTATTATTATAGTCACTGTTTTTATTGTCAATATATCTGTCAATTTTCTGTCCATCCTTCAATTCCCCTGACACTACATTTTAACCAATCAAGCAATGTTACATACTCCATTTACTTTCAGAAGCCAAACCATCAATAACATGTCTGTTACTCATGCAGATTATTGGTTATTCCTACGTGGGAGAATAAAGAGGGGCAAGGAAGGAATTCTGTTTCTTGAACAGTATACTTTCATCTCACGTCCCTTCTGCCCATGTGAGTGAGGAGCAATGGCTAAAAAGACAAAGCCCACTGTCTTTTTTACTAGCTTCCCCATATCAGATCTATAAGAGCAGCTTCTATAGAAGGGAATTAAATTTTTTGTACTGATTATGATTTTCACAGAGAAATTTTTTTTTTCAGGGAACTAAAATAACATTTTTCACTTAGTATCTATTATAGAATTCCCTTAGTTGTTTGCATGACTGATGTCACATCTTCTCTTACTCATACAGAAACTCCTAGATTTAGTCCACTAGGTTTATGTAAAGAACTAGGTTAGGTTCATTTGGAGTCCAGTTTTAGTTTCTTTTCACTACTAGAGGCTTTGATTCTAATTTTTAGTGGAAGTGCACCCTAGGCTGGCACGTTTGGGGTCAGACTGGTTTATTTTTGTCAGTACTTGCCTTTTAGGTTGTTGGAATGAGTAAAGCTAGTGGTTAAGTCTACCCAGACAGGATTTTTCTCGAGAAACACGTGTTCTGCAGAACTTCATCGTGAAATAAGGGAGCAACTGGTCATAGTACCAGCTGAAGCCTTCCACTAACACCTTTACTTTATCATGCGTCACAGTCAAAACTGGTGATTGGAAGTTCTTATTTGTATGCTTGAGCTTTATAAATAGCCCTCCAGAATGCCATACTAGTTATTGTATTTCATTAGTGAAAAACTAGATATCAAAGGGAGAGTCTCTGAGGAGACGTAGGCATGGATGAGAGAGGAATGCTGTTTTGAATTTTAATGAAAAGAGCCAGTAGAATGTGAACTGATTTCATCTATTACTGCTCTAAAAAGAAAACCCCAAAGGCATATATGTAAATTTTTAACACATCTGCATTGTTTGGGGAGACCATTTGTTCATTTACAGAGTAAGGAATTAGAATCACACAAATTAGACTGAGTCATTTTTGGAAAGAGAGGAGACTGGGCTCGCTGGTGTTGTGTCTGAAGCTCAAGAAAGCGACACAGGAGGAGGCTAGCGCTGGAGAAGACAGTCTTCCCTGCCGGCCAAATACGATGCTTCTTGAATGGGGTGCGCCTGGCTGATGGACTGGTTATCACCCGCCTCTAGTAGGCTTGGGCAGCCTTTGGACTTCTGTAAATGTAATGTCTGCTCCACTCTGGAGCTGTCTTTCTGATACTCCAGAAATTTCTACCTGGCCCTCTGTTTCTTAACAGACCAAAACCCAGACACTCTTTACCTTTATTCCAATGATGATTAGGTTTGGTGAAAGTTTTTCCTGATTGAGACTGCACTTGTCTCCTTACTAATGGCCACCACGTTTTTTTCATCTTGGAAGTTCCATGGGTAGGGTGAGACCTAGTCTCCCGGTTGCCTGAAAAGAGTAAAAAAGAAAAAATCATCAATAAAATACTAATGACAAATTCAGGGAAAAGGGAGGAGGGAAGAGAATGAGGATGGAGGGAGAGAAAGAGAGAAAGAACTCTTGGTAACACAAGAGCAAAAGCAGAGGCTCCAGTCCACATCCATCTTGCATCCTTGGGAACCACACCACTGTACTTGATGGATATTATTTCAGCAGAAAAAAAATCTCTTTGAGTTTGTCTTCACCATGTGAATTTGACCACAGAGGTTTTGCTTGTATTCCCTCCTCAAATACAAATATTCAGAGCACGGATGCCTAAGACAATGCCTTATTGAATCCTCTTTTAAGGGTGGCAAAAGATGTTTACCCCAAATCAAAGGTTCAGAGACCCATTAGCGCATTTCCTTGTCTGAGGCCCAACTAAGCCCTATGCTCTTCTCTGTGCCCTTTCTGGACAGGTTCCCTAGATGGTCTTGATTCTTTTTTCTTATTTAAATTTTACTGAAGTATAGTTGATTTACAATGCTGTGTTAAGTTCTTCTGTACAGCAAAATGACTCAGCTATACCTACATATATATATTTTTTCATATTCTTTTCCATTATGGTTTGTCACAGGAGATTGAATATAGTTCCCTGTGCTATACAGTAGGACCTTGTTGTTTATCCATCCTATATATAATAATTTGCCTCTGCTAATCCCAAACTCCCCTTCCTTCCCTCCCCTACCCTCTCTCCCCCTTGGCAACCACAAGTCTGTTCTCTATGTCTGTGAGTCGATTTCTGTTTTGTAGATAGGTTCAATTGTGTCATATTTTAGATCCCACATATAAGTGATATCATATGGTATTTGTCCCTTTTTGGCTTACCCCGCTTAGTATGATATTCTCTAGTTGCATCCATGTTGCTGCAAATGGCATTATTTCATTCTTTTTTTATGGGTGAGTAATATTCCATTGTATATATGTACCACATCTTCTTCATCCATTCATCTGTCAATGGACATCTAGGTTGCTTCCATGTCTTGGCTATTGTGAATAGTGTTGCTATGAACATTGGGGTGCATGTATCTTTTTGAATTATAGTTTTGTCCAGATATATGCCTAGGAGTGGGATTGCTAGATCAGATGTCTCACTTTTAAGTGATAAGTACAAAGTCCTTCTGGGGGCCTAGTGGAGCAAGACTGGGTGATACTAGGCAGTGTTTCTCCAAAGCAGATACTCCATTTGATGTGCCCTGAAATCTAGTCCTGCAATGACCCAAGAGAGCCCACCAAGCAACAGTTGTTGCTTCCTTTGCAGTGTTGAACTTTGTTACCAGAAGAACTTGGCAAAAATCCCTGGGCTGAGAGACACAGAGTTCAAACTGGATCACAGATACTCTCTATTCACTCAAGTCCAAAGTCCAAACTAAGTGCAATAATGATGCTAATTTGTTTATGCATAAAGACATTCTCTATTATGGATTGTTTAGTCTCCCATGCTGTGCTACTCAACCGTTTATGCCCTTCCTTTCACTGCTCCTTCCTTTAATTCTATTGACTTTTTAAACTTTAGTTTAAAATCCATCTGTTCCACCAAACTTGCCTAGATCACTTATTTTAGCCAGAAGTTATGTATCTCTTCCCTGAATTGCTGTTGGTATAACTATGCATTATCTTGTGATTGTCATCATCCTCTCAAAGAGCCATTTAAAAATTTTATTGTTATTTAATGAGAAACATGTATCAGGTATATTTTCTCAAAAAAGATGGTGAACCTTTGAGAGAATACATTATGCTTTTTTGTGTCTGCCATAATGCTTACCACAAATAACTTTAGTGGACATGATATTTGCATTTGCATAATGGCTTCTTCAAAGACCTGCAAACCATCAACTCCTAAAGATTTCTGCTACTGGAGAAGGTCAAGTGGATAAGAATAATCCAACACTTGAATTATTCAAAAATCATTTATACTGAGTTTGGGAAGATATTAGTGGCAGCTACATTCTTTCTCTAATAAATGATTTATAAAAAAATAATAGTAGATCCACCAGAGGGCAGACAGCAGAAGCAAGAAGAACTACAATCCTGCAGGCTGTGGAACAAAAACCACATTCACAGAAAGATAGACAAGATGAAAAGGCAGAGGGCTATGTATCAGATGAAGTAACAAGATAAAACCCCAGAAAAACAACTAAATGAAGTGCAGATAGGCAACCTTCCAGAAAAAGAATTCAGAATAATGATAGTGAAGATGATCCAGGACCTTGGAAAAAGAATGGAGGCAAAGATCGAGAAGATGCAAGAAATGTTTAACAAAGACCTAGAAGAATTAAAGAACAAACAAACAGAGATGAACAGTACAATAACTGAAATGAAAAATACACTAGAAGGAATCAATAGCAGAATAACTGAGGCAGAAGAACGGATAAGTGACCTGGAAGAGAGAATGGTGGAATTCACTGCTGTGGAACAGAATAAAGAAAAAAGAATGAAAAGAAATGAAGACAGCCTAAGAGACATCTGGGACAACATTAAATGCAACAACATTCGCATTATAGGGGTCCCAGAAGGAGAAGAGAGAGAGAAAGGACCCGAGAAAATATCTGAAGAGATTATAGTCGAAAACTTCCCTAACATGGGTAAGGAAATAGCCACCCAAGGCGAGGAAGGGCAGAGAGTCCCATACAGGATAAACCCAAGGAGAAACACGTCGAGACACATAGTAATCAAATTGGCAAAAATTGAAGACAAAGAAAAATTATTGAAAGCAGCAAGGGGAAAACGACAAGTAACATACAAGGGAACTCCCATAAGGTTAACAGCTGATTTCTCACCAGAAACTCTACAAGCCAGAAGGGAGTGGCATGACACATTTAAAGTGATGAAAGGGAAGAACCTACAACCAAGATTACTCTACCCGGCAAGGATCTCATTTAGATTCAACGGAGAAATCAAAAGCTTTACAGACAAGCAAAAGCTAAGAGAATTCAGCACCACCAAACCAGCCCTACAACAAATGCTAAAGGAACTTCTCTAAGTGGGAAACACAAGAGAAGAAAAGGACCTACAAAAACAAACACAAAACAATTAAGAAAATGGTCATAGGAACAAACATATCGATAATTACCTTAAACGTGAATGGATTAAATGCTCCAATCAAAAGACACAGGCTTGCTGAATGGATACAAAAACAAGACCCATATATATGCTGTCTACAAGAGACCCACTTCAGACCTAGGGACACATACAGACTGAAAGTGAGGGGATGGAAAAAGATATTCCATGCAAATGGAAATCAAAAGAAAGCTGGAGTAGCTATACTCATATCAGATAAAATAGACTTTAAAATAAAGAATGTTACAAGAGACAAGGAAGGACACTACATAATGATCAAGGGATCAATCCAAGAAGAAGATATAACAATTATAAATATATATGCACCCAACATAGGAGCACCTCAATACATAAGGCAACTGCTAACAGCTATAAAAGAGGAAATCGACAGTAACACAATAATAGTGGGGGACTTTAACACCTCACTTACACCAACGGACAGATCATCCAAACAGAAAATTAATAAGGAAAGAGAAGCTTTAAATGACACAATAGACCAGATAGATTTAATTGATATTTATAGGACATTCCATCCAAAAACAGCAGATTACACTTTCTTCTCAAGTGCACATGGAACATTCTCCAGGATAGATCACATCTTGGGTCACAAATCAAGCCTCAGTAAATTTGAGAAAATTGAAATCATATCAAGCATCTTTTCTGACCACAGTGCTATGAGATTAGAAATCAATTACAGTGAAAAAAACGTAAAAAACATAAACACATGGAGGTTAAACAATACATTACTAAATAAACAAGAGATCACTGAAGAAATCAAAGAGGAAATCAGAAAATACCTAGAGACAGATGACAATGAAAACACGACGATCCAAAACCTATAGGATGCAGCAAAAGCAGTTCTACAAGGGAAGTTTATAGCAATACAATCCTACCTCAAGAAACAACAAACATCTCAAATAAACAACCTAACCTTACACCTAAAGGAACTAGAGAAAGAAGAACAAACAAAACCCAAAGTTAGCAGAAGGAGAGAAATCATAAATATCAGAGCAGAAATAAATGAAATAGAAACAAAGAAGACAATAGCAAAAATCAAAAAAACTAAAAGCTGGTTCTTGAGAAGATAAACAAAATTGATAAACCATTAGCCAGAGTCATTAAGAAAAAGAGAGAGAGGAGTCAAATCAATAAAATTAGAAATGAAAAAGAAGTTACAACAGACACTGCAGAAATACAAAGCATCCTAAGAGACTACTACAAGCAACTCTATGCCAACAAAATGGACAACCTGGAAGAAATGGACAAATTCTTAGAAAGGTATAACCTTCCAAGACTGAACCAGGAAGAAATAGAAAATATGAACAGACCAATCACAAGTAATGAAATTGAAACTGTGATTAAAAATCTTCCAACAAACAAAAGTCCAGGACCAGATGGCTTCACAGGTGAATTCTATCAAACATTTAGAGAAGAGCTAACACCCATCCTTCTCAAACTCTTCCAAAAATTGCAGAGGAAGGAACACTCCCTAACTCATTCTATGGGGCCACCATCACCCTGATACCAAAACCAGACAAAGATACTACAGAAAAAGAAAATTACAGACCAATATCATTGATGAATGTAGATGCAAAAATCCTCAAAAAATACTAGCAAACGGAATCCAACAACACATTAAAAGGATCATACACCACGATCAAGTGGGATTTATCCCAGGGATGCAAGGATTCTTCAGTATATGCAAATCAATCAATGTGATACACCATATTAACAAATTGAAGAATAAAAACCATATGATCACCTCAATAGATGAAGAAAAACTATTGACAAAATTCAACACCCATTTACGATAAAAACTCTCCAGAAAGTGGGCATAGAGGGAACCTACCTCAACACATTAAAGGCCATATATGACAAACCCACAGCAAACATCATTCTCAATGGTGAAAAACTGAAAGCATTTCCTCTAAGATCAGGAACAAGACAAGGATGTCCACTCTCACCGCTATTATTCAACATAGTTTTGGAAGTCCCAGCCTTGGCAATCAGAGAAGAAAAAGAAATAAAAGGAATACAAATTGGAAAAGAAGAAGTAAAACTGTCACTGTTTGCAGATGACATGATACTATACATAGAGAATCCTAAAGATGCCACCAGAAAACTACTAGAGCTAATCAATGAATTTGGTAAAGTTGCAGGATACAAAATTAATGCACAGAAATCTCTTGCATTCCTATACACTAATGATGAAAAATCTGAAAGAGAAATTTAGGAAACACTCTCATTTACCATTGCAACAAAAGGAATAAAATACCTAGGAATAAACCTACCTAAAGAGACAAAAGACCTGTATGCAGAAAACTATAAGACACTGCTGAAAGAAATTAAAGATGATATAAACAGATGGAGAGCTATACCATGTTCTTGGATTGGAAGAATCAATATTGTGAAAATGACTATACTACCTAAAGCAATCTATAGATTCAATGCAATCCCTATCAAATTACCAATGGCATTTTTCACAGAACTAGAACAAAAAAAATCTTAAAATTTGTATGGAGACACAAAAGACGCTGAATAGCCAAAGTGGTCTTGAGGGAAAAAAACGGAGCGGGAGGAATCAGACTCCCTGACTTCAGACTATACTACAAAGCTACAGTAATCAAGACAATATGGTACTGGCACAAAAACAGAAATACAGATCAATGGAACAGGATAGAAAGCCCAGAGATAAACCCACGCACCTATGGTTAACTAATCTACGACCAAGGAGGCAAGGATATACAATGGAGAAAAGACAGTCTCTTCAATAAGTGGTGCTGAGAAAACTGAACAGCTACATGTAAAAGAATGAAATTAGAACAATCCCTAACACCATACACAAAAATAAACTCAAAATGGATTAGAGACCTAAATATAAGACCGGACACTATAAAACCCTTAGAGGAAAACATAGGAAGAATACTCTTTGACATAAATCACAGAAAGATCTTTCTTGATCCACCTCCTAGAGAAATGGAAATAAAAACAAAAAATAAACAAATGGGACTTAATGAAACTTAAAAGTTTTTGCAAAGCAAAGGAAACTACAAACAATATGAAAAGACAACCCTCAGAATGGGAGAAAATATTTGCAAATGAATCAACAGACAAAGGATTAATCTCCAAAATATATAAACAGCTCATTCAGCTCAATATTAAAAAAAACAAACAACCCAATCCAAAAATGGGCAGAAGACCTAAATAGACATTTCTCCAAAGAAGACATACAGATGGCCAAGAAGCACATGAAAAGCTGCTCAACATCACTAATTATTAGAGAAATGCAAATCAAAACTACAATGAGGTATCACCTCACTCCTGTTAGAATGGGCATCATCAGAAAATCTACAAACAACAAATGCTGGAGAGGGTGTGGAGAAAAGGGAACCCTCTTGCACTGTTAGTGGGAATGTAAATTGATACAGCCACTATGGAGGACAGTATGGAGGTTCCTTAGAAAACTAAAAATAGAATTACCATATGACCCAGCAATCCCACTACTGGGCATATACCCTGAGAAAACCATAATTCAAAAAGACACATGCACCTGAATGTTCATTGCAGCACTATTTACAACAGCTACAACATGGATGCAACCTAAATGCCCATCGACAGACGAATGGATAAAGAAGTTGTGGTACATATATACATGATGGAATATTACTCAGCCATAAAAAGGAATGAAATTGAGTCATTTGTAGAGACGTGGATGGATCTAGAGACTGTCATACAGAGTGAAGTAAGTCAGAAAGAGAAAAACAAATATCATATATTAACGCATATATGTGGAACCTAGAAAAATTGTACAGATGAACCGGTTTTCAGGGCAGAAATAGAGACACAGATGTAGAGAACAAACGTATGGACATCAAGCAGGGAACGTGGCGGGGGTGGTGGTGGGGTGAAGTGGGAGATTGCGATTGACATATATACACTAAGATATATAAAATGGATAACTAATAAAAAAAATAATAGTAACATCAACACTCACTGGGACTTTATACTTCTCAGAGCTTAGCTCAAACTAATAACAATTCTATATTCTCTGAGCGCCTGTAACAGAAGGCAGGAAGACGGCCCAGTCAAGGACTGGTTACAAGAAAAGTCTAGAGATCCCGTTTCCTTGGTACTCCACATGCTACCCACAACCATATTGGTCTGTGCTTCTGCATTTGCCGTGCTTCACTTATGTTTCTCACTGACATCGGTTGATAAGTGACTGACAGCAGCACTTAGCCTCCGTTCACATTCTGGCTCTTCCATTTCCTGGCTCTGTGATCATGGACAACTTACCTAACCTTTCTATACTTGAGGGTCTTCCTAGGCAAAATGGGGAGAATGATAGTGCATATTTCATTGGTTTGTGTGTTTTAGAGTTAAATGATACATGTGAAATGCTTGGCACAATGTCTGAGACATAGTAAATTCTCAAATGTTAAAGAGAGAACAAGCAAGTGCAAGTACACAGAGAGGAAGAGAGCCACTAGAAGTTCTATTTCCTTCCTTTATTCACCTAGAGTCCAAAGTGTAAAGAAGACCAGAGAGGGAGGAGAAGCCAAGTGTAAAGAGAACCCAAGCCATGTTCTCCTCTTGGAAGAGAATGAGGGGAAAGAAGAGCAGCACAAAACCAGTGTAAGAGCAACTCGTAAATGGGTACAAAATTCCCAAGGGTAAGCCATTGCTATGGGGGGGGGGCTGCTGGCTATTGGAGGCGACATGTAAACAATGTGGAGTGGCTCAACCAACAGCAAATGTTTGACTTCCGGACGTTTCTAGACGGTGGACTATGTGCCTAACTCAGTTTCTATGCCAACTGATGATACACCATTGAACTCCTGCTATGATGCTGGCGCTGGTGACCCAAAGAACATTTAAGGGCTCAGGGTTTTGGACTTGGGGGGGGCACAGGCATAAATTGCAACCTGGGGGAGAATGAATGTGAATTAAAAAGGAAGCAAGAGTTCAAGCTGTCGTATGAAAAGTGCCAAATCAGGGCTACAGAGAGAAGATCTCACCGAAGTCGCTGAGAGAGAGCTGCCTAGTGAAGGGGTGATTTAAGCCAGGCATTGAAGGTTGAGTAGGAGGTTAACTGAAGCATGCCACAGTAGTATATTATGATAGAAAGAACACTCACTCTTGTCTCAAACAGGGCTGGGTTAGAAGCCAGGTTCCATCCCTCATCAGCTGCATTTACTAAATAGTACATATTTTCAATAGTATTGTGGGGAATATTTGGTAAGTATCTAGTACAGTGTCTGGCATATAGTAGAACCTCAAAAATAATAGCTACTATTGGTAACCATAGAGTCTTGGAGTATTTTTTTTTTATGCTGCTGCTGCCTTGAGCACTGGTAATAAGCACAACTATTTCATATTTCTTCTCTGTGACCCTGGGTAGCAGTGGTGAATATCTGCAGGGGTTTCTGCATACATCTCCCTGGAAATACCATAGGGAAAGGACACAGGCCTAATTCAGAATATTCAGAGGCCCATAACAGAAGCAATGGAACAAGTTCAAGCCAGCAGCCACAGAAACCTTCAAGCCAAGGTCCTTGGAAGGGCTGAATTATAAACCTGAGGCACTTTGCCTTCATCTTTCCTTCCTCCTCCTCCTCCAATCCTTCTCCTTCTTCCTCTGCCTCAGGGTGCAACGTGGACCGCCAGCTGCTTTGCTCTTCCCATCCATGGGTAAAGGCAACAGTCTGATCAAACTCCTAAACACTAAGATTCAAGGAATTTATCAAGTTATTTTCCCCACAGATAATTGGTGTTTAAAATATTTCAAGGGATGGGCAATGTTTAATCTAAATCATGCATATCTGAGAGTAAGAGTTTGGGTTTTAGCAATGAGTCAACGGATAAGGTTGAGAGTGGGGTAGTTATGACTAGAACTACTGAATTCATTTCCATGGAGAAAAGCATGGTGGAAGGGAGGAGTGCTTGGCATTTAGAATTGTGGGAACTACCTTAAAAATCTCAACACTGGCACTTTTTAGTTACTGAGCCTTGTCAAGTCACTTTACTTCCCTGTTCTCGTTTTCTAAACTGAGTAATCCTTACCTTATACAGGATGTCCTGAGGGTTAGGCAAGCACTTCTCAAATTGAATGTGCACACAAACCACTTGGGCATCTTATTAAAATACAGATTCCGATTCTGGAGCTCTGGAATGGGGCCCGAGATTCTGCATTTCTAATGAGCTCTCAGACGGTGCCAATGCTGCTGACCCAAGGAGCACACTCTGAGGAGCACGAGGCTGCTCGATAATGTAAGTAACGTAACGATAAGGTGGGCTTTCTTCCTGGACAACTTGGTGGGAAGAGATCATTTCTCGCCCTTGGCTTGCTCCCAGTGACAAAAATAAAGGCAAGTCGAGGCTGGAGAAATGTAGAGAAGAAAAAATTGCTACCAAGGTTTGGGGAGGGAGCTACTACTGAAGCGAAAAGGCTGAAAATGGTATTTTGTCACCTTGGAAGGAGCTGCTCGGGAATCTCCAGGCCAGGGTTGCTCGAGGGGAGGTCAATCGCATTATGATTTTTCCTCCTCCAAGCACCGAGCAATGGCTGCCTGCGTCTCTAATGGAGGCTGCCTCATTCCATTGCTGCCTTGAGTTGCTGTTCGCTTGCTCCTTCTTCATGTGTTTGTAAACATAACTGATGTTTACTTTAAGGAAAATAATCCCTTAGTTTCAGTCTTCTCACATTTTATTCCATTTCTATAAATATGAGTGCGCTCGATTGCTAAAGGTTTGCTTCCTAGGTGTATTCCTTTCTCCTCTCAGAATTGTTCCTGTCCTATGCTTCATCCTTTCTCTCTGTTTGTCCTCATCTTCTTCAGCCTGCTAATGATGGTAAAACGTACATTCTTGAGGAACTTACTCCGGTGTCAACTGCAGCCACATCATTAACCTTCTCTCATTTACAGGCTAAATTATCCTAGAGCTGAAAAACATTGCGCATTTCTATACATGAGATTAAAGCCAGCCTCTTGACCTAGAGCTGGTTAATTTTAATCATCTGAGAAGGCGTAACCATTCCACCCAGTGCAATAAGACCGTCTTGCACCTATGCACACATGGTTGACAAACACTTGTGAAGCAACGAGTATTAGCCATGCATGAGACATTGCAGAGAAGATAACGGAGAGCTATAAAAAACAGCGCTAAATTCCCTTCTGTCAGGATGGAGAAGAGAATGTGAAGTAGGTAAAAATGGGGGAGGCAGGAGAAGTTAGCCCAATGTTTCTTTGCCTAGGTGGGCAGACAAGTGGGTGTCTCACGTGCAAAGTGAAGGTAGGATTTAGTGAGTCTGTAAAATGAATTAAAAATTGTGTTAAAAGAGCCTTTGGTAATTTAAAAAGTTAATCCTTGACAACTTGGTTAAAAAAATTAAGAGTTATTTTAAACACACATTTTTTTTTTTTGGCTACACCATACGGCATGCGGGATCTTACTTCCCTGATCGAACCTGTGCCCCCTGCATTGGAAGTGTGGAGTCTTAACCACTGGGCCACCAGGGAAGTCCCTAAAACACATTTATTGGGATAAAATTGACATATAAATGTCATATATTTAAGGAGTACAGTTTAAGTTTTGACATATGTATATACTAGTAAAACCATTACCACAATAAAAATAATGAACATATTCACGACCCCCAAGTTTCCTTGTGGCCCTTTGCAATAGCTTTCCATGCCCTTCCCATCACATCTCTCATCCCCAGGAAATACTTGATTTGCTTCCTGTCACTATAGATTAGTTTGCATTTTATTGAATCTTATATCAATAGAGTCCAAAAGTATGTACTTTTTTGGACTGACTTCTTTCACTCAGCACAATTATTCTAAGATTCATCCATGTTTCTGTGTGTTCATTCCTTTTATTGCTGAGTAATATTCCATTTTATGGGTATATCTTAGTTTATTTATCCATGAACCTGTTGATAGACATTTGGGTTGATTCCAATTTGGGGCTGTTACAAATAAAGTTTCTATGATAGTCTTTGTATGGGCATATGCTTTCTTTTTTATCAGATAAATACGTAGGAGTGGAATGGTCAAATCATATGGTAGGTATTTAACTTTTTAAGAAATCGCCACAAACTGTTCTCCAAAGTGGCTGTACCATTGTACATTCCCATCAGTGGGGTATGGAAATCCTGTTCCTCCTCATCCTTGCCAACACTTGATATGTTCAGTCTTTGTTAGTTTAGACCTTTGAATAAGTATGGTAGTATCTCACTGTGGTTTTAATTTTCATTTCCCCAAGGACAAATGATACTGAGCATATTTTTATTGCTTATTTGTCATGTGTACATCTTCTTTGACAAAGTGTCTGTTCAATCTTTTGCCCATTTTATATTGAGATATTTATTTACTTTTTATTGAGTTTGAGAGTTCTTTATATATTCTGGGTTCAAGTCTTTTATGAGACAAATAGTTTGCAAATATAGACCCAGCATTCCAGTGGATTCAGAGGTGAATAATAGCTAGATCCTGCTTTTAGGAGCTCATGGTTCAATGTAGGGGTCGGGACAATAAAAAATAAAATAATAATAACTGAATAAAAAATAATCACTGAAGACTTTGGGGGCTACAACTGAGACTCTTGCAAAGTGCCATGGGAGTGCAGAGAATGCACTAAATTTTGCCTGGGAGAGCTTGGAAAGATTTCCCAGAGGAAGGGAACTTAAAGCTTTGTTTTGAAATGTGAAGAGTTGAGTAGGTAGAGAATATCTGTAAGGGAACATTGTAGGCAAGGGGAATTTGTGCAAAGGCAGGAGGGTAGGTTTGGGAATCATTAGTTCTGGATGACCAGAAGGAATGGGGGAGGATGAAAGGGGTAAGCGAGGAAGACTGAGACTAGATTGTCAGATTGTGGAAGGTTTTGTAGATCAGGCCTAAGAATATGAACTTTATCTTCAAGGCAATAGGGAGTTTGATGAAGGGTTTTAAGTAAAAGAGTAAGGGGTCAGATCAGTATTTTAAGAAAATGTTCTGTACTGATGGTGGAGGATTAGAAGATAATGAATTCAGAAAAAATGACAAGAACCTAAACAAAGCAACAACAGCAGAGAGAGAGAGAGAGGAGAGAGGAGGGAATGGATTCTTAAGAGGAATGGTAGATATTTGTGAGTGTTTAGATGTTACAGGTGAGGTATATAGAGTGGTATACAGGAGGTATACAGGATGGCTCCCAGATTCTGGTTGAACTAATGGGATAACTTGGGGACACATTCATTATGTCCAGGAATATATGAATAGAAACAGGAGAAGTGGGGAGTATTATGGGTACAGATTATATAACAGATTCATTTATTCAACAAAGTTTTACTGAGTGGCTACCATGTGCTAGGAACTGGGAATCTGATGTAGATCAAAGCAGATGCTGTGTTCGCCTTCACAGAGTAAAAAGTCTAGCATGGAAGAGAGAAAAATGAATAACCTCACAAATTTATAATTTAAAACAATTGGCTCTGAATTGCTTAAGGTAAAATAGTAGGGTGTTTGGATACTGCATTCAGGTAGATCTCAGTCTCAAGAAACACTACCTTGAAGTAAAGCTTAAGAGGAGACTTGAAGGAGTTCGGCTGGTGAAGATAAAAGAATAATGTCTCAAAAAGAAGGAACAAGGCAGGTTAAATATTGTAAGACATCCAGGTGGAGGTTTCTAATAAGCAGATAGAAACATGCACCCAGAAACAAGGCCTTGGAGAAGTTATCAACCCATAGGGGCAGGTAAAACCGTGGTAGAGAATGAGTACTTTGAGGGAGGGTTTGCAGGATGAGGAGAGAACAAGATTTATGCTTGATATGTGGAGTACTAGTATTTAAAATGCAGGCAGAGTAGGAGAGCAAATCAGCTAAAGAACAAAGAGGAACGGTCAAGCATTTAAGAAGAGAAAAGAAGAAAGTGGAGACAAAGCCAAGAAAGAAAATTCGTGGACACCAGTGCCCAATGGATGGAAGTGACTGGGTTTATTGAATTCTCTTTCCTCTCACCCTGTACGGAAATCTTTGCATGGTATTAACTAATTCTGTTGATTGTCTTTTGCCAGGCTGAACCAGGTCCCTGCCTCATTAAACCTCAAGGAAGGCATGCATATAAAGAAAACTATATTTTATATTGATTCTAAATGTTCTCAAGGGAACTTGTTTTGGCATTTTCCCCTTTGCCTGTCATTCTGAAGAGTGATCAATAATTCTAGATTCATGAAATCACTTTCCAGCATATTTTAAACATAATTACATTCTAAATTGTGTGCTCCTCATTCCATGAAATGAGTCAGAATACTGTGGCCATTTCTCCTCTTCTGGGAAGAAAAATCAAGACCCAAAAGAAGGTCCTCCCACCTTGCAATAACGGTATGCATCTGTACATGAACAAGAAAGTTTGCCAGGCAGGCTTGCGGCAAGGCTCAAACAAACTACCCAAAGAAAAGCTACTACCCTTCTCCCTGCCTCCTTGCTTCTATGGGTTGGTCGTTCAAAGGCTTAACTCATCATCTTCTGCAAAGAGTTACCTCCAATATTACAGCACTCACCTCACTGCCCTTCTATTAATAACAGTCATTTCTTAAGAAGCTGCCATGTACCATGCATTGTGCTAAGCATTATTGAACAATACATTGTCTTGCTTAACTTCAAGCAATTGTGTGAGGTAGTTTCATGACACCCATGTTTAGAGGAGGAGGCTGAGGCTTAGAGATGCTGAATTATTTCCCACATCTGTTGAACTCTAATATGGTAACGAAACTAAGATTATTTTATCATGCAGGATATGCCCAGTCACGCTGCAGTAACCAAAAACCCATCTCTTAATAACAAACGTTTGTTTCTCACTCACATAACATGTGCATCACAGGTCAGTTCTGCTGAATATCCCCAAACCCCATGACTCAGGTTATCAAAGCTGTCACTATCTTGAGAGTTGTTGGTTCTCAAGGTCGAGGGAGGGAGTTCTGGATGGTCCTGCAACAGCAATTAAATGCTTGGCATAGAAGTGACAGGTACTGCTTCCATTCACAGCATATTGGCCAGAGCGAGTCACTTGGCCCTACCTCACTGCAAGCCATTCAGGAAATGCAGTCTGCCTTAGGACTTGGAAGGCAGAAAAGCCCCAAGTAAGCTGCACTAATGGCCACACAAAGTGAAAGAGGTTCTAAGTATTAGATTTCTGCATCTATTTCAGCACCTGCCTTGTAGCTTTTAACTGATAAGAACATTAAAATTGCATTGCAGAATCAAAACCATAATGAGATACGACTTTCATACCCACTAGGATGACTATAATCAAAAAGACAGAAAACAGTAAGTGTTGAGAAGGCTGTAGAGAAACTGGCATCCTCATACATTGCAGGTGGGAACAGAAGCCACTTTGGAAATCACTCTGTCGATTTCTTAGTTACCATATGACTCAGCAATTCTACTCTAGGTATATACCTAAGAGGAATGAAAACATATGTCCATACAAAAACTTGTACACTAATATTCATAGCAACATTATTCATAATAGTCCAAAGTGGAAACAATCCAAATGTCCATCATCGGGACTTCCCTGGAGGTCCAGTGGTTAAGACTCTGCACTTCCAGTGCAGGGGGCGCAGGTTTGATCCCTGGTCGGGGAACTAAGATCCCACATGCCACACGGTGCACTAAAAAAGTATAATAAGGTATAACAATGTCACATCAAATAAGATAATAATGTCACATCAAATATAGAATATCAATAAAGAGATGGAAATTAAAAAAAAAATGTCCATCATCAACTGATGAATGTATAAACAAAACATTGTATATCTATACAATGGAACATTACTCAGCAAAAAAAAAAAAAAAAAAGGAATGCAGGATTAATTTGTGCTACAACTTGCATGAATCTTGAAAATATTATACTGGACTTCCCTGGTGGTCCAGTGGTTAAGACTCCATGCTTCCACTGCAGGGGGGCACAGGTTTGATCCCTGGGCAGGGAATCCTACATGCCACATGGTGCGGTCAAAAACAAAACAAACAAACAAAACAAAAAAAAAACAAGAAAAAAACCCCACATTATACTGAGTGAAAGAATGCAGTCACAAAAGATCACAGAGTTTATGAACCCATTTATATGAAATATCCAAAATAGGCAAATCCAGAGATACAGAAAGATTTGTGGTTCCCTAGGGCTGAGGGAATTGGGAGGAAATGGGGAAATGTAATGTGGATTAGTACTGCAGTGTCTGGATGTTAAGGACAACTGACATTAAAATCATGACACTGATCCGAGAATAGATCCATCAGGAATGGTAACATCTAGGTTGAGGGAAGTACCTCCTAACCAACATCCTGATAAAGGGCTGTTTATTAGGCAAAATTGGGTTTAAATGTGAGAAGGGAAGAAAGGAGCTGGAATATGCTTATTGCCACTAACCCAAGGAGGAAGAGCTCAAGGGGAAAAAAGTAAGATCAAAAGTTTTGCTGTTACTTTAAGCTATGATGAATTTATCATGTGTAGAAATTAATCTGTATTTCAGAGTTTTAAAAGCTCCTCTTCTGAAAAAGTTTTACGAACTTGGAACTCCAACTTTGGATGATTTGAGCCAAAAATTTTTTTAATGGCATGCAAAACTTTGGGTCTCAGAAGTAATTTTCTACGCAAACTAGGCACATTTCAAGTGAAAAATCAAAAGTGTTTCATTAAAACGTGAAACTGCCAATGGTAAAAAATTAACAAAAAGTAATCTCTTTTTGAAAATTCTGTTCAAGAGATGTGCATGTAACCTGGTGAAATACAGAACTAAGAATGTCTGAGAAGTCACGAACTATATTCATAATTACATCCAGGGTGAGACATGGTTCCTAAGCATACTGATTTGAAATTGTTTCAAAACAGTGCAACCAAAGTGTTAACTAATATTTGCAGACAAAATTTTGTTTAAGAAAAGATGACCTTCTTGGGACAGAACCAATATGAGATAAAGAAGGAGACGCTGGCACAAAGCCCAGATCTTCTCCAGTCTTGGAGAAAGACCAAATACTTTTTCCTGTCTGGAACATTTAGAATTTTTGACTTGAAACTAAGAAGGTGCATGGGGGATGGGTGAGGGATTCCCTCCTCACCCACACATGTTCAATGAAAGATGATTCAAAATTGGGGAAGAAGGGCTTCCCTTGTGGCGCAGAGTTAAGAATCTGCCTGCCAATGCAGGGGACATGGGTTCGAGCCCTGGTCCAGGAAGATCCCACATGCCACGGAACAACTAAGCCCGTGTGCCACAACTACTGAGTCCGCGCACCTAGAACCCGTGCTCTGCAACAAGAGAAGCCACTGCAATGAGAAGCCCGTGCACCGCAATGAAGAGTAGCCCCTGCTCGCCACAACTAGAGAAAACCCTCATGCAGCAACGAAGACCCAACACAGCCAAAAAAAAAAAAAAAAAAAACTGGGGAAGTACCCCAAGAAAAGTTTGGCTAAATGAGATTTGATTTAAAAATATTCGGAAAGAAAAGAAGTTCTTCCTTAGGCAAATTTAAAAGGATCCTGAGAGAAGGGAGGGTGAACAGGGAGGAAATACAGCTCAAACAAGAAATTTTTCAGAACGCTGGATCTCCAGAGAGAAGAGGGGTTAAGCCCTTGTACAAGATAGATTGAAGACGGAGACATCCCCCCCGCCTCCCCAGCAGAGCAGCGCCATTAGCAGCAGTAAGACCACAGGATATCTGCAAGTGAAACCACATGGCTCTTAGGCTATTGGCATTACCCCTACCTGAATCCAGGTGCCAATTAAACATGTAGAGAGTCCCTCATCAGATCCCAAGCAAACAGCATCCAAGTCAGTTAAGTTATTGGAGATCATAAAGTTTGAGCCACACAGACTACCAAACTATTAAAATGAATTACTTTCTCCTCGCCTCTTCCAGATGCAAGTAGGAATCCCAACATGCAGTGGGTCTCTTTGGATTTGGGCAAAGCTATAACTCACATTTGGAGATCTCGTGATGCCCTATTCACCAAGTTCTCTAGAAAAAAGTGACTGATTATTCCTTGTCTGTAGTAGTTGTACACAGAATTAAGTGTTAGAGGGGCCAAAATCCCTGCAAAGTACAGATAACTGCATCAAAATATTCTATAGCTACAATTTGCTGAATTCTCATTTGTTTTGTATTTGGATTAAAACTTCTAGGATACATCCAAAAATGTTGGGGAATTGATTGTACGGGGATTTGGGGATATTTAAATGTAATGTGATTACAGAATTACAAATGAAATTTGCCATAATCCAAATGCGCTAGTGTTTTCTGGTTGGCTCTTTTAAAATTTTGACAATTCATAGAAATTATTCTACCTGAACTCTTTGGATTAAGTTTTATAAGTGACTCAAATTTCTCAAAATCAATTTAGCTGTATTCTGTAACATTCTTAATTAGTTTTTGAAAAGATGGACTGGCGTAACAACCAGATAAGTAATTTCAGTATTTTTTGTATCAGTTACCAACTGCCTCGATAATGCTGCAAGATGAACGAACAAACCTCAGCTGCATAAGATGGTAAGTGTTTATTGCTTACACGTCTGGAGTGGTTGGTTAAATGGGCTCTGCCATTCTTGGCTAGGTTCACCTACAGGTATGGGTATTGCTCACTGTTGGTTGAACTTGTCTGGCTGTGGCTTGAGTAAATGGGGTGACTCAGATATGTTACATGTATCTTTCACGCTCCTGGGTATGTTTTTATGGCAGAAGCAGAGATCCAAGGGAGAGAGCAGAAACATACAAGGCTTCTTGAGAATTAGGCTCAGAACTGGCACACCATCATCTTCATCAAATTCTACTCGCTAAAACATGTCACAAGGCCACCTCAGATGAAAAAGATGGGAAAACACATTCTGCCTCTCTAGTGAGAGAAACTGCAAAGTCACATGGTAAAGGGTGTGGACACAAGAGGGGGAGTGCAAGTGAAAAACTAGGGCTCTTAATAGAATCAATCTACTAAATATATATAAACACAAAGGACTTTAAAAAGTTGCCATTCAGTATTAAGGTTCCCATGATAAATAATAAGTCATGATACTATGACCCATAACAATAAAAAGTTAAAGAGCTTTGGGAAAAACCTTAGAGGTTTATAAGTATCTGCATTGACTCATTCCTTGTTATTGCTGGCAAAGTTATGAGAATCTAGCCTGCGTAGACACTGGGTAGCCTGTGTCTCTGTATTCTTTGGTGTTCCCTTGGAAGAATGTTGGGATTTCTTTTTCTTTTTAGACAATAAACGATTGACAGGTACAGCCAAGGGAGTTCATTCAGACTAAGGGTTGGCAAACGTTTTCTCTAAAGGGCAAGATAGGAAACAGCTTAGGTTTTGTGGGCCAGGTAATCTCAATCACAACCATTCAACTCTGCCCTTAAAGTGCAAAAACAACCATAGGCAACATGTAAACAAACGGGCATGACTGCATTAAAATAAAATTTTACTTTAAAAATCAGGCAATGGGCCAGATTTGGCTGATGGGCTGTAGTTTGCTGACCCCTGATCTAGACTTTCACACTTTGGTGTCAATTTCATGATACTTGAGCAAAAGAGAAAGAAGAGAAAATAAAGACTTCTAAATTTGGGGCAACAATATAAATCAAGAGCATTGTTTGCAGTGACAAAATATGGCATGGTACACCAGGAGTTACTGGAAGGAATAAATAAAATGGGTTAATAAACTCTCACATTAGAGGAAGATAAAAATACATCTGATACTTGAGCTTTGGAGAAAAAGTACTTTTTCTGCCTTATGTCAGTGGTTTGAAGCTCCTATGTCACGTTGCTCTGCTTTGAGCTCTCTTGAGAAATAATACAATGTACTCTCCCTGGTACCCAGATGTTTGTCTCTTTTGGGGCAAGAGAACTCAAAATACCTTGTTGAGGATATATTTTTTAAATATCTGAAGATGATGGCCCTTACAAAGTGTCCCTCTCAGGCATTCTGCAACAAATTGAACATCCAAAAGTAAGCAATAATTACTAAATTGGGACCAGCTGAGCCTGTGGATGGCATTAAGTCCATACTGACAGTGACAAAAGGCAAATAATAAATATGCATTCAAGAGAATACTTCTATTGCCTACCAATTTGAATTAATTATTTGTATCCAATTAGCAGAACAGGAAGAGGGTGGAGGACAAATTATTCAAGTGATAAAGGAACACGGAGCATTTTAGTTTGTTTAATGGATATAATACTTTCCTTTCTTTGGGCAGTTTGAATTTTTTTATGCCTCTCCTTTGAGCTACAAATCAGCATATTCCCATTAGTCATGTCGTCTCTCCATGGATGTCTCAAACATAAACCCAAAACCGAGCCATCAAATTCTGACACGCATGCACACGGAAATATTTCTCTCCCAGTGTTTCACAGCCCTATAAATGAGCCACCATCCACTCAACTGAACTAGCCACACTCCATGTTCAACTGATTTCTGTGCCTGAGTACTTTTCCACTTCCCTGCCTCTCAAGTTTATCTTCTCTCCACAGACACCACCACCTGTTTCAGGACATGATTCTTTTGTGACCCGGACCACTGTCATGGCTACCTAACTGGTCCCGTCCCTGAAATTTTCACTTTCCTCCAGTACATTCTCCATTTTCTGGTTACATAAACACAAATATGGTCATATCACCATTCTCTGAAACCTTCTGATGCCTCCTAAAGGCTTTACAACAAAGGCCAGATGCCTAACTCAGCTCATGAAGCCTTCCATGATCTGGCTGCAGCCTGGCTATTTTGCCTCACTGACATTTCCCCTTGCCCACTCTGCTCAGCCTTTCCGAGCCATCTTGAATGGACCAGTGCTTCTGTGCCCTCACCCTGACTGTTCCCTCCCCACACGCAGGTCCTCACACCCGGCTATTCTCAACCTCCAACCCATCCACCTGCTTCCCTCCTGTGCTCTCCTTCCCTTTGGAGGGCATCTTCTGTCTTACCAATTTACACTGCAGGACTCAGGAAGGTAGAGGCTGTCCTGCTTCACACACTGTTGCATTCCCAGTCCCAGCACCACTGCTGGCACATAATAGATGCTCCATAAATAACTGCTGAATGGGTGAATCAATACTTTAACTATTTTACAACAAAACTTTGGTAGGAGTCACCAAATTTCTTTTAGGGAGAGATAAAGAATGTATAATTTGGTAAAAAAAATGCATCTTTGGCTAGACTACAATGTTATTAATGTTAAGAGTCCGTAATTTTCGTAATGAACTTTATATCCCAAGTTCCTAACTTAGTTCCAAATAAGCAACGACTCCACAACTTTCTAACTCTCAAAGGTTGTATACACTTCTACTAATCTGGGACTATAAACAATTAAATAGTTATTTCCCTTAGGTTCAAAAACTATATACATTTTTTCATTTACAGTCTGATGGGATTTGTGAAGATATCCTTTCTTTTTTTTTACTTGTTTGTTCCTTGTCTGAAATCACCCTAAAAGACATTCTTTCACTGTGTAACTTAAAGTACAGATGAAAGATATGGTCTGACCAGTATACGGGAGATTGATTCTATATTAGTGATAGATTAAAGTAGAATGGTTAAAAAAAAGCACAGAAGTAGTTTTCAGAAAAGCCACATTCAAGTCCTGTCTCAGATACTTCTATGATATATAGCTACATGGCAAATGTATGAAACCAGAATCCCTAAAATGTAAGTTTCATGAGCTCAAGGGTTTTGCCTATTTATCACTGTAGAACAGCACACCCAGAATAGTATTGATACATTACATAATAGATAGTCATTTCCCAATAGCTATGTGTTTAATGAATGAACAAATGAAACTCTGGGCTGTATAGCTCTTTTCAGTTTCAAGTTGCTACAAAGTGAGGTAACATTAAAAATTCTGGCAATTTCAGAAAATTATTGGGACAGGTCAAGATGTATGTTTGTAAAGATTTTAAATCTAGGGGACTCCCTGGTGGCGCAGTGGTTGGGAATCCGCCTGCCAATGCAGGGGACACGGGTTCGAGCCCTGGTCCAGGAGGATCCCACATGCTGCGGAGCAACTAGGCCCGTGCACCACAGCTACTGCGCCTGCGCTCTAGAGCCTGCATGCCACAGCTACTGAGCCCATGTGCCACGGCTACTGAGCCTGCGTGCCACGGCTACTGAAGCCCACAAACCTAGAGCCCGTGCTCCGCAGCAGGAGAGGCCATAGCAGTGAGAGGCCTGCACACCCTAACAGGAGTGGCC
Organism: Balaenoptera physalus; assembly: GCF_965194825.1. Classification (NCBI taxonomy): domain Eukaryota; kingdom Metazoa; phylum Chordata; class Mammalia; order Artiodactyla; family Balaenopteridae; genus Balaenoptera; species Balaenoptera physalus. The sequence continues at coordinate 12,382,078 of NC_138903.1, forward strand.
CCTGCTCACCCCAACGGGAGAAAAGCCCACGCGCAGCAGCGAAGACCCAATGAAGCCAAAAATAAGATAAATAAAATAAATAAATGTAAAAAAATAATAATAACTTTAAAAAAAAAGATTTTAAATCTAGAGGAAACTACACAAGTTTAAGGTGTTGTTATTGACAGTTGTGTGATTTCCCTCTAATGCCCATACTCTGAATACCTAATTTTACTGGATTATTTGTTTCATCATATCTGGGGTTTTATGCCCTATCATTGCAGGAAATGATTAGTGTTCTTTCATTCAAAGTGCATTATAAGTTTGAAATGAGATATGAGATTACAGATATTTCCAGTAATTTGAAAGCAGTCTGTGTTTAGGAAAAAAAATAATTTTGATATAGTGGCAGATTAAGAATCCAGAGAGCATGATTTCACATGGAATAATTTCAAAGGCAACAAGGAAACATTTGTATAATTAACATGTATAAAAACTTCACAATTTTTAAACAGCCCGTACACGTTATCTCATTTAATTTTTGCAGTAGTCTTCTTGCATCTAGATGGTATTATTTTCATTTCACAGATGAGGACACTGAGGCACAGAGAGAGTAAATAAATTGCCCAAATTCACACAGCTAGTAGAGCCTGCCACTGAACCTGGATTTTCTGCCCCCAAATCTTTGCCAATTACATTATACCACTGTGAAGAGTTTAGGTCAGAATATGAAGTTGGAGGGCACAGTCCCCAAGACTGCTTTCACTTCTGACACCAACTGCAAGTTTGGGAAGGGTTCCCCAAAGCACCCTCAGTTTCAACGCACCGAACTCACTGAAAGCTATTATACTCATGGTTATGGTTTACTGTAGGAAAAGGATACAGATTAAAGCTAGTCAAGGGAAGAAAGGCATAGGGCAGAGTCCAGGAAGGTTCCAAACACAAATCTTTCATTGTCCTCTCCCCGTGGAGTCAAGATATGTTACTTTCTAGATACACACATGCAGTATTGCCAACTGGGGAAGCTAACTCAAGCCTCAGCATTTGGAGTTTTGACTGGGGCTCCATTATGTAAGCATGACTGATCAATTGACTGCCTACATGGTTGATCTCAGTCTCCAGGCCAACTGATACCACATGACCCAAAGCCCACACCCTAAATCACATTGTGGGTGGTTGTGGCATGGCCAGCCCTCACCTTAAGACTACATGGGTGTGCCCCCAGAAACCCAGCCCCAAGCAAATAATGATCTGTCTTCTATCAAAGAAATTTGGTGTATGATTTCTAGAATTTACTAAAATTATACAGTATGTAGTCTTTTTTGCAGGGCTTCTTTCACTCAGCATGTTTTGAGATTTATCTCTGTAGTTGTATTTATCAGTAGTTTATTCTTTCGATTGTTAAAAATTCTTCCACTGTTTGATTTTGCCATACTTTGTTTTCCATTCTTCTGTTAATTTTCTGAAATTTTGAGTGGTTTATAATTGTTTGCTCTTGTGAATAAAGATGCTATGAACTTTCTCATCTAAAAAAAAAAGACTCTATGGGTGTGGTCATACCCCATCTTAAATCACTTTGTTAGACTATCCAGTATGACTGAAGGCTGCCAGGCATACAAGGACAGTCCTAACAGGCATAACATCACAAGAGCCCAGAGATTACCTCCCAGGAACAGGGCAAAGGCCAGATGTTCTCTTTGGGCCAAATTCTTTACTGAACGACTATGTTGGGAAAAAGAGTTCACATAGAATAAAAAGATGTAGAAAATGAAGACAGCTGGTAAATGTATATGTATCTACACATATGTCAATATGGCTTGTTGAAATAAAAACTGGAATCTTGATTTGGTTACTCTCCTCTGGCCAGAAGATCAAATGAACTGGGAAATGTGAGAAGTCTAAGATGAAAGGGATTATATCACTGTCATGGTTCAGATATGCCTCTTGTAGCTTATAAGAAGAGGTACAACTGTGGAAAGTGAAAAAAGCATAGAGCTCATTGTTTGAGGAGCAAAGTCTGCTTGGTTTATGGGTTTTTTTTAGGAGCTCTTAGTTGTTTTAAGTTTAAAAAATTGATATCCATTATCAGACCAGCAACAGTCAACTCCTGGGGCTTTTTGCTAAAATTAGTTTTGATACCTTAAAGAATATTGATGACATTTTAGAACAGAACAGCCTAACAGATCCAAAATAAAAGCTTTCTAAAAAAGACTTTATCCTTTAGCTTTATCAAGAGGCCAAAAATGAAATAAAAATGAGTTCTGCTATTAGACGTAAAGGCTCCAGTCATTTCTATTTATACATCCGCTCAGCTTTATCTAGCATAAAATAAAGTAAAAGGAAGCAGTAGCATGAGTGAGCTGGGTGGTGCATAATAATTCCTTTATAATTTATTTTCCTTTGGTATAACTTTTAACCATTGAAGTAAATGAGGACTGTCTCTGGTGTCCTGAAACCCCAAAGTACTACTTCCCAATGCCCTCTGCCCAACCCCCTCCTTTCAGAGACCCCCTTTTAAGCCCCCTAAAATTCTAAGATATCTTCTGTTTCTTCGATTTCTCTGGAAAGGAGGAAAATCTGTGATCATCAGGGTGGATTAGGTGAATGTGTTATTCCTCTTCCCAAGAGCATAGGCAATTAGGAGACTATCATGCGGATGAAATTTTCTAATTCTATTTACCATAGTGGGTTTATTAGTTAGAATAGGCAAAGCTCTGCGGTAGTAACCTCCAAATTTTAATGGATTGACACAGTAAAAGCATTTAGAGCACAGATTCATGGGGATTGAGTGCTCTTCTTGCCTGCCTTTCTTCCAAATGCTGACTCAGGGACTAGTGACTTTTATTTTGTGACTCTGCCATCTTGGAGTCCTTTGCTTCTAGCTGTGTGGACCTAAGAGCGAGAAAGGATGGAAAAGGTGGGGGACCTTCAAGATGGCAGAGGAGTAAGACGTGGAGATCACCTTCCTCCCCACAAATACATCAAAAATACACCTACAGGTGGAACAACTCCTACAGAATATGTACTGAACGCTGGCAGAAGACCTCAGACCTCCCAAAAGGCAAGAAACTCCCCACGTACCTGGGTAGGGCAAAAGATAAAAGGAAAAACAGAGACAAAAGAATAGGGACGGGACCTGCACCAGTGGGAGGGAGCTGTGAAGGAGGAAAGGTTTCCACACACTAGGAAGCCCCTTCGCGGGCGGAGACGGTGGGTGGGTGGGGGGGAAGCTTTGGAGCCACGGAGGGGAGTGCAGCAATAGGGGTGTGGAGGGCAAAGCGGAGAGATTCCCGCACAGAGGATCGGTGCCAACCTGCACTCACCAGCCCGAGAGGCTTGTCTGCTCACCCGCCAGGGCGGGCAGTGGCTGGGAGCTGAGGCTTGGGCTTCGGAGGTCGGATCCCAGGGAGAGGACTGGGGTTGGCTGCGTGAACCCAGCCTGAAGGGGGCTAGTGTGCCATAGCTAGCCGGGAGGGAGTCCGGGAAAAAGTCTGGACCTGCCTAAGGGGCAAGAGACCATTGTTTTGGGGTGCATGAGGAGAGGGGATTCAGAGCACCGCCTCAACGAGCTCCAGAGACAGGCGCGAGCCGCGGCTATCAGCGTGGACACCAGAGACAGGCATGAGACGCTAAGGCTGCTGCTACCGCCACCAAGAAGCCTGTGTGAGAGCACAGGTCATTATCCACACCTCCCCTCCTGGGAGCCTGTGCAGCCCGCCACTGCCAGGGTCCCGTGATCCAGGGACAACTTCCCCGGGAGAACACCCGGCGCGCCTCAGGCTGGTGCAACGTCACGCTGGCCTCTGCCGCCGCAGGCTTGCCCCGCATCCGTACCCCTCCCTCCCCCCACCTCCAGCCTGAGTGAGCCAGAGCCCTCTAATCAGCTGCTCCTTTAACCCCCTCCTGTCTGGGCAAAGAACAGACGCCCTCAGGCGACCTAAGTGCAGAGGCAGGGCCAAATCCAAAGCTGAACCCCAGGAGCTGTGCGAACAAAGAAGAGAAAGGGAAATTTCTCCCAGCAGCCTCAGGAGCAGCGGATTAAATCTCCACAATCAACATGATGTACCCTGCATCTGTGGAATACGTGAATAGACAACAAATCATTCCAAATTGAGGCAGTGGACTTTGGGAGCAACTGTAGACTTGGGGTTTGCTTTTTGCATCTAATTGGTTTCTGGATTTATGTTTATCTTAATTTAGTATTTAGAGTTTATTATCATTGGTAGATTTGTTTAATGATTTGGTTGCTCTCTTCCTTTTTTTAAACATATATATATATTTTTCATTTTTCTCTTTTTGTGAGTGTGTATGTATATGCTTCTTTGTGCGATTTTGTCTGTATAGCTTTGCTTTTACCATTTGTCCTAGTGTTCTGTCTGGTTTTTTTTTTTTTAGTATAGTTTTTAGTGCTTGTTATCATTGGGGGATTGGTTTTTTGGTTTGGTTGCTCTCTTCTTTCTTTCCTTTTTTCTTTTTTTTATTACTTAAAAATTTTTTTATTCTTAATAATTTAAAAATTTTTTTATTTTAATAACTTTTTATTTTATTTTATTCTTTCTTTCTTTCTTTTTTTCTCCTTTTTCGTACGAGCCGTGTGGCTGACAGGGTCTTGGTGCTCCAGTCAGGTGTCAGGCCTGAGCCTCTGAGGTGGGAGAGCCGAGTTCAGGACATTGGTCCACCAGAGACCTCCCAGCCCCATGTAATATCAAACGGCGAAAGCTCTCCCAGGGATCTCCATCTCAACGCTAAGACCCAGCTCCACTCAACGACCAGCAAGCTACACTGCAGGACACCCTATGCCAAACAACTAGCAAGACAGGAACACAACCCTACCCATTAGCAAAGAGGCTGCCTAAAATAATAATAAGGTCACAGGCATCCCAAAACACACCACCGAGACTGAACCAGGAAGAAACAGAAAATATAAACAGACCAATCACAAGCACTGAAACTGAGACTGTGGTTAAAAATATTCCAACAAACAAAAGCCCAGGACCAGATGGCTTCACAGGTAGATTCTATCAAACATTTAGAGAAGAGCTAACACCTATCCTTCTCAAACTTTTCAAAATATAGCAGAGGGAAGAACACTCCCAAACTTATTCTACGAGGCCACCATCACCCTGATACCAAAAGCAGACAAAGATGTCAAAAGAAAGAAAACTACAGGCCAATATCACTGATGAACATAGATGCAAAAATCCTCAACAAAATACTAGCAAAGAGAATCCAACAGCACATTTAAAGAATCATACTTCATGATCAAGTGGGGTTTATCCCAGGAATGCAAGGATTCTTCAATATATGCAAATCAATCAATGTGATAAACCATATGAACAAATTGAAGAATAAAAACCATATGATCATCTCAATAGATGCAGAAAAAGCTTTTGACAAAATTCAACAGCCATTTATGATAAAAACCTTCCAGAAAATAGGCATAGAGGGAACTTACCTCAACATAATAAAGGCCATATATGACAAACTCATAGCCAACATCATTCTCAATGGTGAAAAACTGCAACCATTTCCACTAAGATCAGGAACAAGAAAAGGTTACCCACTCTCACCACTATTATTCAACATAGTTCTGGAAGTTTTAGCCACAGCAACAGAGAAGAAAAAGAAATAAAAGGAATCCAAGTCGGAAAAGAAGAAGTAAAGCTGTCACTGTTTGCAGATGACATGATACTATACAAAGAGAATCCTAAAGATGCTACCAGAAAACTACTAGAGCTAATCAATGAATCTGGTAAAGTAGCAGGATACAAAATTAATGCACAGAAATCTCTTGCATTCCTATACACTAATGATGAAAAATCTGAAAGAGAAATTAAGGAAACACTCCCATTTACCACTGCAACAAAAAGAATAAAATACCTAGGAATAAACCTACCTAAGGAGACAAAAGACCTGTATGCAGAAAATTATAAGACACTGATGAAAGAAAGTAAAGATGACACACACAGATGGAGAGATATACCATGTTCTTGGATTGGAAGAATCAACATTGTGAAAATGACTGTACTACCCAAAGCAATTGACAGATTCAATGCAATCCCTATCAAACTACCAATGGCATTTTTCACAGAACTAGAACAAAAAATTTCACAATCTGTATGGAAACACAAAAGACCCCAAATAGCCAAAGCAATCTTGAGGAAGAAACACGGAGCTGGAGGAATCAGACTCCCTGACTTCAGACTATACTACAAAGCTACAGTATCAAGACAGTATGGTACTGGCACAAAAACAGAAATATGGATCAATGGAACAGGATAGAAAGACCAGAAATAAAACCATGCACACACGGTCACCTTATCTTTGATAAAGGAAGTAAGAATATACAATGGAGAAAAGACAGCCTCTTCAATAAGTGGTGCTGGGAAAACTGGACAGCTACATGTAAAAGAATGAAATTAGAACACTCCCTAACACCATACACAAAAATAATCTCAAAATGGATTAAAGACCTAAACGTAAGGCCAGACACTATAAAACTCTCAGAGGAAAACATAGGCAGAACACTCTATGACAAAAATCACAGCAAGATCCTTTTTGACCCACCTCTTAGAGAAATGGAAATAAAAACAAAAATAAACAAATGGGACCTAATGAAAATTAAAAGCTTTTGCACAGCAATGGAAACCATAAACAAGACGAAAAGACAACCCTCAGAATGGGAGAAAATATTTGCAGAAAAGCAACTGACAATGGATTAATCTCCAAAATATACAAGCAGCTCATGCAGCTGAATATCCAAGAAACAAACAACCCAATCCAAAAATGGGCAGAAGACCTAAATAGACATTTCTCCAAAGAAGATATACAGTTTGCCAACAAACACATGACGGGATGCTCAACATCACTAATCATTAGAGAAATGCAAATGAAAACTACAATGCGGGATCACCTCCCTCACATCGGTCAGAATGGCCATCATCAAAAAATCTACAAACAATAAATGCTGGAGAGGGTGTGGAGAAAAGGGAACCCTCTTGCACTGTTGGTAAGAATGTAAATTGATACAGCCACTATGGAGAACAGTATGGAGGTTCCTTAAAAAACTAAAAATAGAACTCCCATATGACCCAGCAATCCCATTACTGGGCATATACCCTGAGAAAACCATAATGCAAAAAGAGTCATGTACCACAATGTTCATTGCAGCTCTATTTACAATAGCCAGGACATGGAAGCAACCTAAGTGTTCACTGACAGATGAGTGGATAAAGAAGATGTGGCAGATATAAACAATGGAACATTACTCAGCCATGAAAAGAAACCAAAGTGAGTTATTTGTAGTGAGGTGGATGGACCTAGAGTCTGTCATACAGAGTGAAGTAAGTCAGAAAGAGAAAAACAAATACCATATGCTAACACATATATATGGAATCTAAAAAGCAAAAAAAAAAAAATGGCTCTGAAGAACCTAGGAGCAGGACAGGAATAAAGACTCAGACGTAGAGAATGGGCTTGAGGACATGGGGAGGGGGAAGGGTAAGCTGGGACGAAGTGAGAGAGTGTCATGGACATATATACACTACCAAATGTAAAATAGATAGCTAGTGAGAAGCAGCCACATAGTACAGGGAGATCAGCTCGGTGCTTTGTGTCCACCTAGGGGGGTGGGATAGGGAAGGTGGGAGGGAGACGCAAGAGGGAGGAGATATGGGGATATATGTATATGTATAGCTGATTCACTTTGTTATACAGCAGAAACTAACACACCAATGTAAAGCAATTATACTCCAATAAAGATGTAAAAAAAAAAAGATGGAAAAGGTAACCTTCTCTTAATTTCCTGGGACTGAATGTCACACAACACTTCTACTCAAGCTGCATTGGTGAGGATAAGTCACAGAGAAGCATGATCGCTGGGGAATGTAGAGAGCAAAATGAGGTATGTTTGGGAGACAGAGGGAATTTCAGGAATCTACAAATCATATTAGCAGAGAATTACCCCTTCCACCAATAGATTAGCTCACATTTGTGTCAAGAGCTCAGTTAACCTTTACTGCAAATCTATTGTGAGCCAAGAGTTGTGTTAAGTGGTGGGCACACACAAAAGTAAAATGTGCTTGTTATTCTCAGGAACACCACTTGAGTGAGGGAGGTTGACAGGTAAACCCCTAACTACAATGCAGTATGACATTTACAATAATAGATATACAGGTTACATTTGTACAGTGTGTAGCTCTTCAAGATTGCAATGTGAAGGTGAGAATTATGGAGAGCTTGACAAAGTACGTAACCCCTACACAGGTGGTGAAGGAATTTTGCATGCAGAGAAAGAGGAAAGAGAAGAGACCTGGGAGGAAGAGCTAATAATGTCAAAACTGCAAAAACAGCCGAGAACGTGGTGTGTTGAAGTGACAGTGGAATGCAGAAGGTCACTTCAAGGTGGGATAGAGAACAGGAGGCTGGAGAGCTGGGCTGGGGCCAGCCTTTGTAGGTGCTTCCTTTTAGCCATGCTGAGGTGCTTAGGGTCCTGTGGGCAAAGGGAAACAACTGAAGAGTTCTCGGCAGGGAGATGATCAATGTGCAAGCTACTCCTGAAAGCTTAAAAAATTCCTAACCTTTATTGAACTTTCACCATGAGCCAAGCACCAAGTGGAGCACTGTGTGGGCATGTTCTTATTTCATCCTTTCAGAAACCTCATGAAGTAGTAGTATTATCGCCATTTCCATATGAGGAAACTTGAGGCACAGAGAAGGCCAGTAATTTGCCCAAGGACGTACAGCTAGTATGTGATGAAGCCAGGATTAAAACCTAGGCAATGTGATGCTGGAGTCAGATCCTTTACCTAGGCCACAGCTGTCCACCAGAAATATGATGTGAACCCCACAAGAAAATTAAACATTTTCAAATAGCCACATGAAAAAAAGTAAAAAAGCAAAAAAAACCCAGGTGAAATTAATTTAAATAATTTTTCGTTTAACCCAGTATAGACAAAATACTATTATTTCAACCTATAATCAATATAAAACATTGTTAATGAGTTATTGTATATGATTTTTCCATACAAGGTCTTTGACATCAGTATTTTACACTGGCAACGTATCTCCATTCAGAATAATCACCTTCCAGATAGTCAATAGTCACATGTGGCAAGTGGCTACGTATTGGACAGCACTAACCTTGATGGCTTATTTCTGTGGTTTCAGGGGAATTTAGCTAAAAGGTACTAAGAAGCCATAAAACTAAATGCCTGCCTCTGTTTTCAGGTGATTTGTTTATAATCGCACACACGAATTCCACAAACGGATTAAACAGCTAGATTTTAGATAATTTTCTCCTCTCAAAACTTATTCAAAAGTCCTCCTTCCCTCCTCCTGGCAGTTTTCAGTAGTAATTATACCTCCATTCGTAAATTAGCACATCTGGCACTGATAGGTGTCATGGCTCATTGTCATGACTATAAATGACAGATGGATTATTCAAACTCTACATTCAGAAGGGACCACGAGCTGCCTAGTATCTAGTAAATTTTCTCTTCCAAGTTGGATTCCCTCATAGAGATGGCAGGTGTTACATATGCCCAACATGTTTTGAATGCCAATGCGTAAATTCTAGCAATTCCAACTAGGGTCAGCTTGTTGCCCTCGGGGGAGTCACATCAAACATGGATAACTGAGTTCCCCAAACAGAGGATGACCTCACTGTTTGCCCTTCACAAATACACATGGTCTCTTAGCCTATTTAACTAAACTCCTATGTAAATATGCCCTGTGGGAAAGAGGAGTTTATACAAAGCCATCGAAGAGTCTCTCCCAAGCCCCCTCTCCCCACTAGACTTCTTTGTGCCCATTATATACCTTTATTGAAAATCTATCCATCTGCCATTCCCATGTCAACCAAGATAACTCAGACTGTATTTTGAAGCACAAGACACACATGATAAATTTGTCTGTGGGAAAAAGTTGTGGTTGTTTACATTGCCAATGGAGTAAATCTTATCTCTTTCAAGACCTACAATTTAATAAACCTTTTGGAGTTTCTATGACTAAGGAATTTATCCTGGATATTGGGAGATGGCAAAGGATACACAAAGAATTATATACTGCCCCTGACTACAAGTAGAATAGCACAGTGGGTAAAATTTGAACCCTGGTCTGAGACAAATCTAAGTTACAGCTACAGCTTCCTAGCTTATTTGACCTTGAAGTGAGCTACTTAAACCATCTAAGCCTCGGTTTCTACATCTATAAAATGGTGTTAATGACACAGTTGTTGTGATAATTAAAGTATGAACTATAGAAAGCATTTAGCTTAGCAGCTGGCAAAAGAATAAGTGGTTGCTAAACATTCTTTTTTACTGTCTTTGTCTTTTTCTATTGTTGTCATCTTCTAGGGAGAAAGGCAGACACATAAATACCAATAATGAAAACCACTGTACAACAAATACTAGTTGTAATGCAAATCAACGCTGGGCAGGTAGAAGAAGAACTATTCATTCTGATTAGGGTTAGAGATATTTTAATGGAGGTGGTAGCATGTGCCTAGGGCTCTGAAGCATGAAAAGAGGGAGGAAAGAAGGAAATTCTTGGCAAAGCCACTTATAGCGGAAGCATCCTATGTAGTCTAGGAATAACAACGGAAGAGACTGGTGTGTTGGGTCATTAGAATTTGGCTTCAAGAATGGTTTGGTTCTCAATAAGGGTCTTGAATATTGGACTAAGAAATTTGTGACTTTCTTAATAAATGGACAACCATTACTCATTTGTGAGAAGGGCAATCACAATACAGCATGTGTTTTGTTAGAAAGATAACATTGAAGGCATTGTAATAGAAAACAAAATGAAGATGGAGACCATCTGGGCAGTTTCAAGATAGGGCTGGTATTTAAGATGGGTCATGAAAAATTAACTTCTTGACTTTCAAGCCTCACCCACTATTAGTACAAAGACATTCTCAACATAAAATAGATTATGTCAGTGATTGTGAACTCTGTTCCACCTCCCTTTTTACCCTGGGTATTCTCAAGACTTGAAGAAGTATGAAAAATAGATCTGGAAAATACTGCCAACCCTACTTAAGACAGTGAACAAATTGAAGACCTCTTATTTTCAGTATCTAGTATAATCATAAAAATTTTGTCCTATGGTAAGAAACAAGCCTGGAGAACTTTTAAAAAATACCGATGCCTACGTCCCACCCAAGTCTAATTACATCAGAATCTCTGGGTGTGAAAACCACTGATCTCTCTTAGGTGTTTGATACAAATTTGGATATTTAATAACCAGTGACTTTGGTGGCCAAGTGCATGCCAGTCCTTTGTAAATATTCTGTGGACGTATGAAATCAAGGATTATCCTCTAAAAAAAAAAAGCAGTGACTTAGACTTGTGATAATCTGTACACAGTGTTGCACAAAGATTATCTAATTGATTCAAGTCTTCACCTTCCTTTCCTACATTCATGCTTTGTAGAGAAGTGACTTATCAAGGAAACGTTCACAATTCCAATGCCTCTTCCCATGGAATTCTTTCCTTTTCCATGATGATAATGAGAGATCACCAGAAGCATAGGAGTGACAGCCTAGTGTAGTGCTTCTAAAATATTCCACCAGAGTATTCATTTGGTAAAAAAAAAAAAAAAAAAGAATCTACTCTCAGGGAGCTAGCTAGCTTACTATTTTTTTCAACCAAGCCTTTTGTGAATATTACATTTGCACAATATGTTTATATTTTCTTAATTTAAAAAATAGCATCAAAGTAAATTCTATCAAGTAAAAATACATACCAGAAAGATACACCATGGTTTTGCTGTAGTTTCCCAAGTCCGTTGGTACTCTGCCTGACTTCTCCAAGAATACAAGTATAGCAGCTTAAGAAACATGGTGAGCAGAGAGAAGGTTTGACTCAAAATTATGAGACCTGAGACTTACACAGTTCTGCTACTAATTAGTTAAGGTGACTTAGTAAATAATTTGACCTTTCTAGATCACATGCACACATACATATTAAATGATATTTGGGGGACCTTTTATATTAAAAACATTGAAGATGGAAATTTTGTATGATCTTATAAAGAACTGGAAGTCAGAGACTTGTATAGGTACTAAAGAGTTGAAACAGGAAACTCCTTGAATGAGAGGGATGTGTGTGCTATTTTGTTTATTAATTCTTTGGGAATCCATTATGCAGAGATGTAAATTTACTCAAAGTTTAGATATCTTACTTTTCATCTCTAAGACCAACTTTAAAATTTATACTTCATGCATTTGCCGATTAGTTGCTTTTTTAAATGGATGCAGTGAACAGTTTTCCTACATCGTGTTTCAATTATCTATTTCTGCAATATAAGCTGGCCCAAGATATAGTGACTTAGAACAGCAAGGGTGTATTGGGTTGGCCAAAAAGTTCGTTCAGCAAGGATGTATTGGGTTGGCCGAATGAACTTTTTGGCCAACCAGTATTACTCCTCACAGTTCTGTGGGCTGACTGGGCAGTTCTGTGCTCTCACTAGAGCTCACTGCAGCCAGCTGGTGGCTCTGCTTGGATGGCTGGGCCTCTCTCTTCACGTAGTCTTTCAATGTCAGCTTCTGCACCATGGTCTTAGGGTTCCAGGAGAGCAAAACTCACCACACAAGCATGTATCAAACCTCTGCTTGAATGGCATGTACTGATGTTCTACTGGCCAAAGCAAGGCACGTGGCCAAGTCCAGAGTCCAAGAGGGAGAGGATGAAACAGGGCAAGACTTCTGGGAGGTGTGATGAATTGAAGGCCATTATTTAACAATCTATCGCAAGTCCCTGTCCATTTGATAAATGTGGGAGACGGCACCGTAGGATCTGAGGAGTGCTGTGAAGACACTCTCTCTAAAAAAATTTCCCTTTGTTACATTACTGGAAAAAACTACACTCAGAGTTTCACTCCGGCAGCTTAAGGCACCGGTTCTCTAGAGTTCACTTCAGGAGTATTGCGGCATTTTGTCAAAGACAGATAGATGCCTGGCTCCTACATACGGCAACTGAATCAAATCACTCCACCTGGTTAAGAGTGGCTGGGTGGCAAATTCCATTTCCAGTAACGATGGATTAACTCTTGGGAGACCAAAGCAAAAGTGGAGCACCGGTTCCCAAGGAGTAAGAGCTGGCCGAGAAGGTAACTCATTGACGTTTTCAGATCCCTCCTCTCCAAGTCCTGCAGAAGTGGCGTAGCTCTCCAGTCTGGAGTGTGGGAATTGTTGCCAATGATTGTTTTGTTCTCCATCCTCTCAACCAAAACTGAGAGAGAGTTTCATTTTAATATCCTCTTACAAAAAAATTGAAATGACTAATGCTTAGGAAGTTACATATTCCTTTACGCTGTGTTTTAGGCAGGCACTATCAGGTGAATGAGAACAGTGAGTTGCTCATGTGGTTAGGACTTACTCTTGTTGAAGATATCGGATATTATAGATTAGTACATAATTTATTTATTCATTTAAAGTCCATAAAATATTTTAAAGGAATAAAACATGCTAATGAAATACTCACTGGTGATTAGGGAAAAGCAATACCAAATCTATCACCAAACTTAACTATGAGCTGGTTTAATTTACCTCCTAAATTAAAGAGCCTTCTAAAGTCGAATAAAGCAATTATTCTAAAGGTGAAAAAAGCAGTTTACCATGAGCCTTTTCTTACTGTGAGTGTTTCTGGTACCAGCCCAGGCCTCTGGAGGTCTGAGAGGAGCAGCACGTCGGCTTTCTCATCTCTCTGTGCTAGCTGAGTATTCTGTACACACACTCTCCCCTGCTCAGGGAAGAGAACTCGCTTGCCCTTCTAACTTCCTTGGGTCCTCTTATCCATGTGGCAAAAGCAAGGGGAAAAATAGCAGGCCTCATTGTGACTTTCCAGGTCTCAAGTTGAGAAAGTAATTCACTCAAACCACCTCTTCTTTTCTTCAAAGAAGCTTACATTGGCACACATAATTGTTATAAATGCTAACTTCAAGCAGATGCTCAAAATTATCCATTAACCATTCAAACAGGCACCTGGCTCCTTTTGAAAAAGTTATATTTTTTAAGGGCTACACCCCCTTTTTATTTTTGGACACTGCTTTTGAAATTCACTTAAAAATAATTGCTTCAAAACGAGCAGGTAAAGGCACTGTTGAATGCACTGGGTGATGCGATTGGAGACAGGAAAAGCTGGGGTTTTTATTCCATTTGCACACCTCAGTCATCATGCAGATCACATCCATGCATGTTGAGCAGAGAAACAGCACTGATTTGATTCATAAGACCGGACCTGTAATTCTGGCTCTGTCATCAATTATTTGTGAAGTCTTGAACATATCATTTCACCGTGTAGGAATTTATTTTCTGCATGGTCAAAATAGGGTGGTGGTGTGCTAGCTGATTTCTAAAGTGATTGCCAGGTCTAACAGTTGACTATTCTGAGTACACTGTACTTTTCTTGGTACTGACTTGATTTGGTCTACTGTTTGAGGTCAGAAATATTTTGATAACCTTCCCATCAGTAATTGGAATCTAAATTTCTTTTAAGAAAATGCTACACCAATGTTTTAAAGAAATAAGGAGATGGAGGACTGTCTTTATGTAGCAGGAATGTTATACTTAATGCATTAATAATTTGCAGGCTTTTCTTCTTGAAACCTAATCTGTGAACCTCTATGGGATTATATATTCTTCAGAGGTTCTCTTATAAATTACCACAATTGGACAGTTAGGAACCTATTCATGACCAGACCAGGTAGGTTAACAAATTATTTATAGTTTTATTCTCTGAGGCAACTGCAGCCCTTTTACTATCCACAAAACTATTCTAAATGCAGAAGATTGGAACAATGCATCACTGAAAAGATGCCATTTAAAAATGTTCTGGGACTTCCCTGGTGGCGCAGTAGATAAGAATCTGCCTGCCAATGCAGGGGACACGGGTTCGAGCCCTGGTCCGGGAAGATCCCACATGCCGCGGAGCAACTAAGCCCATGTGCCACAACTACTGAGCCCACGCACTGCAACTACTGAAGCCTGCATGCCTAGAGCCCGTGCTCCACAACAAGAGAAGCCACCGCAAGGAGAAGCCCGCACACTGCAACAAAGAGTAGCCCCCGCTCGCCACAACTAGAGACAGCCCACGCACAGGAACGAAGACCCAACGTAGCCAAAAATAAAAGAAAAAATAAAGAATCCCTGGATTATTTTATAAAAAAAATAAAAATGTTCTGAAACTGAGCATCTTAAACTTAACCACGCACAAACCACCTAGGGAATCTTGTTAAGATGCAGGTTCTGAATCAGTAGGTCTGTAATGGGGTATGAGATTCTGCATCTCTAGCAAGTTTCCAGCTGGGGCCAAGGCTGTTAGTCTTTTGAGTAGCAAGGCACTAAGGGACTGGATAAAATATGTGTGGATTATGTATCATTTATAAGTCAGTTGGCCCATTATAAAGATAGATAGGCTGTACACCACTTCCAAAACACACTACCTGAGCTAATGTAAGAAGGATCTCTTTCCAAATAGCACATCAACAGAATGGCATGTTTCAACTTTAAATATTCATGACTTGTCTTCCTCTTGTTTCTTTCAAGAGTTTTGACATTTACTTAAGTAATTACTGTCACTTTCAAATGGCGGCCCATATTTTTGTCCTTTGTAAATCCCCCTATGTTATTATTCATGCCTTTGTTCTGTTTCTACTCTTGGAAGCTGCCTTTATCGGGTTTGCCAGGTGGATTCTGCACACATCCGGAATTAATCTCCATGGCCCATCAGAGTGTAGCCAACTTCATTTAATCAAGGAAAGAAGCAGGGAGGGAGCCAGTGACTGCGGGGACAGTCTGGAAGGCTGATGACCACTGTAACTTACACTGATCAGACAAAACAAAAAAGCCACTTTCTACTCACGTCTTTTTAGAACTAGCAACGCCAGAATCTTAATGTGTTGTGCTAAATCCATTGCAAAGAGTTGTCTTCTAGACACACAGATTGACATGTTAGCTTCATAGAGTCTTTGTTTCTCAAGATTATCCATATTACACAATATTTCAGAACTGACAAATTGTCTTCCTCTCTCTGTGAGTCCGTTTGGGATTTGAGCTGTGGGAGATGTTTAAAAGGAACGGGAGGTACTCCTAACTGTGCTAAAATCTCTAAATATATTATTAATCCTCTAAGCCTATTCAGTGTATTTAAGACACAGCCAGTTATGCATGAAACTCCTATGAATGGCTGCTTTTGTTTTATTAAAGGGAAAAGTCATTTTTTGATTAAGAAGCAGTTCCTTTTTTTAATGAAAATTCTTTTGGTTCTGCTATACAGAAATAAATCACCAAAGCTTTCTCAGTAACGGCCGCAGATATTTTGTACTTGTGCACTTCTAAAATAAAAGTTGAAGTCATTTTAAGTCGCTCAATTAGTCTCTGCCAAGGTTAAGTACATTTGGGTATTAGCACGCTATTGCATAATACAGTGAGCTGGCAGAACAGAAAGTCATCGTCCAAGTTTAAATGTTCATAGGTTCTTTATTTGGGGGGAGACCTTAAGGCAGGCAATTAACAAATACTTCACATTTTAATTTTTCAGGTAAAGAAATCCAGAAGAGGTTAACTAATTTAATCCAAGATCTGAGTAGGTAACATCGCCAGGGGAGAAGCTACTATTTGATGCTATCTGTCACTGTAGCAGCTTAAATGGGGTGTGGGGGTGGGAATTATGTTTAAAAAATGACCTCTTGACAGTATTTCTTGAATGTTGATAATATACACTGCTTTTTCTCCTGGGAGGCATTATGTCTCCTTCTTTCCCCGAGAGATACAAGAGCAATCCTTAATAGGCAGCTTTTTGTTATGGCTCAATACTGTTGCGTCTGCAGACACAGAGAACAGACTTGTGGTTGCCAAGGGGGAGGGGGGTCGGGAAGGGATGGATTGGGAGTCTGGGATTAGCAGATGCAAACTATTATATATAGAATGGATAAACAACAAGGACCTGCTGTATAGCACAGGAAACTACACTCAGTATCCTGTGATAAACCATAATGGAAAATAGTATAAAAAAGAATGCATATATATGTATAACTGCATCACTTTGCAGTACAGCAGAAATTAACACAACACTGTGAACCAACTATACTTCCGTAAAAAGAAAAGTGTTGCGTCTGAGTATCCCCATGCAGGAGGCTGTAAAACGCCTCCCGTCCTGTTGTAAGTGACAGGATCACACACACACACACACACACACACACACATCCTTCACAATCAGAACTTTCGAATTCTGCCAGGCCTCGCTTGGAATCATCAAGGTCGGCTGCATGGCGCCAGGGAGCGCGCCTGTTAGCGAGGAAGGGTTGGTTCTCTGTGGGGCGTGCTGACATCTCGCTACGGAATGATTTCAGTGCTCATGCTCTGACTCCTCCCTTTGGGACGACAAATCCATCGTGACACACATCTGCAGGGGAAAAATAGCTCACCGTTTCATTTACTCAGGCGCAGCCTTTTTTGGCAGCCTCTAGGTCACCTGAGGTGAGGTCTGCGCCCTGTGTGCATGTGATCGCAGAGCACAGAGAACACAGGGCTCCTGCTCTGGCTGTCCTTTCCTGGGCTCACTTCCATGCTTCTTTGGCACTTAGTCTTTTGAGTCTCCCTTTCCCAAGAAGCTCTCAGCTCTTGAAATGCCTGAAATTGAATATGTTTACTTTCCTGTATCTGATGGATGCTATTAAGTATTGCTTATATAGGTTTAATCTTCTTTTCCCTTGACTCAGATCATCATGTGTGATGTTTTCTTTCCATTTCAGAGTGACCTAACACTAGAGATTTGCTGCCACCAGTCAGTCAAGTAGTCAGTGTCTGTAGACCATCACAGTGCACTAAGGAAGCTTGCTATTCACATGGGCCTTTAATGCAGTACTCCAGGGCTTAGAGGGCACGGAGCAAGGAGGCATTCTCTCCTGGCTCTGTGATGCCTCTCTGTGGTGAGCATACTAATACTGGGGAAAATTATACTGGAAAAAGAGGACTTCTTTAGGATTGCTCCCTAATATTGATTCTAATACCAGTGAATAATATCTGATATTAGAAAGGAGACTCATTCATTCTATACTCAGCATCCATATCACTAGTAAGGAAAGTTTTGGTCTTTCCTAGCGGAGATCGGGGATTTTATACAGTGAGCCTTGAAGTGGCAATAATACATTTAAGTGTCTATTCCATAAATGAAATAATGACTTCTGGTCCACATTTCACCCTTGAAATGGTACTGGTAGTGTCATTCCCCAAACTGGATGATTAGAATTATAGTCCAAATTGTCATTTATTTCCTTTATGATACTATTTAAGAACTTTTTGCCTACTCATATGTCATGAATATAGTATTCTATTTTTTTTCATTGCTTTACTTTTACATTTATGTCTACATTCTATCTGAAATTAATTTGGGGGAAAATGTGGGGTAGTAGGAAAGAGTCATTCCTTTTTACATTTGGGTATTTAAATAATTGAAAATATCCTTTCTCCCATTGCACAGCAGTCAATTTGGTCATAAATCATGTGACTGTATATGGGTGAGTCTGTTTCTGGACTCTCTATTTTGTTCCAATGGTCTATTTGTCTCTCCCTGCCCCAGTACCACACGGACTTCATTCCTTTAGCTTCATAATAAATCTTGACATCTGGCATTTTCCTCCAGCTCTGTGCTTCTTGAAGACTACCATGGATATCCTGGCCTTTGCATTTCCATGTAAATGCTACAGTCAGTTTGTATATTCTCACAATGATTGAGATGGCATAAAATCTATACATCCATTTGGAGAGAAATAGTATCTTTACAATATTGAGTCTTCTAATCCACGAATATAGTATATCTGGAGTAGCAGTGTTAAAGTTTAAAAAGATCTGCCTCTCTCCAAGTCAAGCATTTAGTTGAATGCCAGACACGTCCTGAAAAAATATGTGAAGAAGGTGAATATTAGCTTCATTCTTGCTCTCCACTCTTTTTGTCTTCTCATCTCCTTTTCCTACCACCCAAAGCCCAGGAACTTCACGAATTCTTTTGGGTGTCTGGCATTCATCTCAACCAAACTCTGTATTTCTTCTCTCCAATCAAAACTCACATATCATACAGTAACATGATACAAAATTGTCATGAGTTACTCATTTAAGAAATATTAGTTATGTTGGGAATTCTAGGCATTGTATCAGGAAATATTTTTATTGGTGTATCAGTAACTATGATCACAATACTGCTGCGTAACAAACAACCATGGAATCTCAGAAGCATACAGCAATAAGTCCACAAATTTGAAGATGAGCTTGGGGATGACTAATCTGGGAGGGACTAGGATGGGGAGGTTCTGCTCTCTGTGGCTCTCATTTTCTTCCCAGGAATAAGGAGATAGTAAGTTCTTCTCATGGTGATAGCGGAGGTGCAATTGATAAAGCCCAACTTCTCAGGTATTTTTCAAGCCTTGTGTCTCCTGACATCCCATTGCCTAATGCATGTCAGTGGACAAACCCAGAATCAAGGGATGGGCAAGTATACTCCACCCACAAAAATGGGGGGGGTGAATAAATAATTTTTAACAATAACTTACTATACCACAGTTGGGAAATCTTACAAGTTCTTAAACCATATGAGCTTGTTAACAGCCAACATATAATCAAATTCCGTTTCAGTGAAATAACAGAAATTAACAGGTATGTTTATGTTGCCCTAAGAATTCCTTTGTTTCATATGTATCCAGTCCACATTTCATCAGTGACATGATCTCTTATGAGTCCAAAATTCATTTTATTAATCCTGTCCTCTCTTACAATATCAGTTCACCACAACTTCAAGCTGACCAAATTGACTCCCTCTCTACTCTTCCCAGTCTCTGAGAATGGTCCATCCAAATCTCCAGGCAGAAGTCTAGGAAACATTCTTGATTATTTCCTTCTTTTGGTCACTCCTTATACTCAATCAATCCCCAAGTGCTATGGATTATCGTTCCTAAAATTCTCTCAGATCAGACCACTTCTTTTCAGAGTTCAGGCTACCATCATTTTTCATCTAGTCTACTGCACCTGCCTCCTAACTGGTCTCCATAATTCCTGACTTGATTCCCTCAAATCCAAATTCCATACCTTAACTTAAGTGGTTTTTCAAAAATATAAATGTGATAATGCTATTCCTCCTGCTTTCCAGCCAGATCCCACAATCTAACCCACTTACCAACTGGATAATTGTATCTGAAACTGCTAATTGCCCCCACTATCCATTCTTCCCTTTGAACTTTAGTAATAATATCATTGAGTTTTTGCTGTGCATATGATGATCAGGTAAAGACTGCATTTCCATTCTCTCTTGCAATCATATTACTTGGTGCTGGCCAAAAGGGTATGAGCAGAAGTGATGAGTGAAATATCTGGTTCATTCACTTTGAAGGAAAGGAGCATGCCTTCCACACTCCTCCTGGAATACAGGCATGATGGTAGGAGTTGGGGTGGCCATTCAGACCATGAGATGGAAGCCATGGGTTAGAGATTACAGAGTAACAAGATGGAAAGGGCCTGGGTAGCCCACACTGTAAATCTGTCTTATCTCCCTGGATGATTTATGATTGAAGTTACAAGAGAGAAGATGAATGTCTATCTTGTTTAAGCCACTGATATTTTGGAGCCTATATCCTAATAATATTGACTTCTGCCCATCTTACTGCCATATCATTTATAAGTTCCCAACCTAGCTAGTGATCCTTGCTTTGTCTCACCTCTGTGCCCTTACATGTGTGCCCCACTCATCTACTGTGTTAACTTCCCATCCTTTCAAGATTCGGCAAGTCTTTCCTCCTCTGGAAGCCTCACTAATGCCTCCTTCTGTTGGGTATTTAAAAAATATCTGTCCCATGGTCTTCCATAGCATTCACACTGTGCATTAATCTATTAAAGCACTTAATACACTGTGCTGAAAATAGGATTTGCTTGTCCGCTTTACTTTAACAAGTCTACTTTCTCAACTGTCCCACCTATTCTCTTACTGAGGGTTGCTGTAGGGCAGGATTGGCCTTTATTTATTTTTTTATCCTGGACATTTAACAGGTGGCAATGAATAAATTCATGTTAAATGAGTAAATGGATAAATGATTTCTCTGCACACTTAGTGAGTGTATATCTTCTTGGGAGGTTTTGTGTCTCCTAGGAGGAAGCAACCTAGTCGAGTCAAAGCATTTGTTAAATTAGATGTTTCTGACTATAAGACACTGATGAAAGAAATTAAAGATGATACAAACTGATGGAGAGATATACCATGTTCTTGGATTGGAAGAATCAACGTTGTAAAAATGACTACACTACTCAAAGCAATCTACAGATTCAATGCAATCCCTATCAAACTACCAATGGCATTTTTCACAGAACTAGAACAAAAAATTTCACAATTTGTATGGAAACACAAATGACCCCAAAGAGCCAAAGCAATCTTGAGGAAGAAAAACGGAGCTGGAGGAATCAGGCTCCCGGACTTCAGACTATACTACAAAGCTACAGTAATCAAGACAGTATGGTACTGGCAGAAAAATAGAAATGGAACAGAATAGAAAGCCCAGAGATAAACCCACGCACATTTGGTCACCTTATCTTTGATAAAGGAGGCAAGAATATACAATGGAGAAAAGACAGCCTTTTCAATAAGTGGTTCTGGGAAAACTGGAAAGCTACATGTAAAAGAAAGAAATTAGAACACTTCCTAACACCATACACAAAAATAATCTCAAAATGGATTAAAGACCTAAATGTAAGGGCAGACACTATAAAACTCTTACAGGAAAACATAGGCAGAACACTCTATGACATAAATCACAGCAAGATCCTTTTTGACCCACTTCCTAGAGAAATGGAAATAAAAACAAGAATAAATGAATGGGACCTAATGAAACTTAAAAGCTTTTGCACAGCAATGGAAACCATAAACAAGATGAAAACACAACCCTCAGAATGGGAGAAAATATTTGCAAATGAAGCAACTGACAAAGGATTAATCTCCAAAATATACAAACAGCTCATGCAGCTCAATATCAGAAAAACAAACAACCCAATCCAAAAAAGAGCAGAAGACCTAAATAGACATTTCTCCAAAGAAGATATACAGGTTGCCAACAAACACATGAAAGGATGCTCACCATCACTAATCATTAGAGAAATGCAAATCAGAACTACAGTGAGGTATCACTGGTCAGAATGGCCATCATCAAAAAATCTACAAACAATAAATGCTGGAGAGGGTGTGGAGAAAAGGGAACCCTCTTGCACTGTTGGTGGGAATGTAAATTGATACAGCCACTATGGAGAACAGTATGGAGGTTCCTTAAAAAACTAAAAATAGAACTACCATATGACCCAGCAATCCCACTACTGGGCATATACCCTGAGAAAACCATAATTCAAAAAGAGTCATGTACCACAATGTTCACTGCAGCTCTATTTACAATAGCCAGGACATGGAAGCAACCTAAGTGTCCATCGACAGATGAATGGATAAAGAAGATGTGGCACATATATACAATGGAATATTACTCAGCCATAAAAAGAAATGAAATTGAGTTATTTGTAGTGAGATGGATGGACCTAGAGTCTGTCATACAGAGTGAAATAAGTCAGAAAGAGAAAAACAAATACCATATACTAACACATATATATGGAATCAAAAAAATAAAAAAATGGTTCTGATGAACCTAGGGGCAGGGCAGGAATAAAGACGCAGACATAGAGAATGGACTTGAGGACACAAGGAAGTGGGAAGGTTAGGCTGGGACGAAATGAGAGAGTAGCATTGACATATATACACCACCAAATGTAAAATAGGTAGTGGGAAGCAGCTGCATAGCAGAGGGAGATCAGCTTGGTGCTTTGTGACCACCTAGAGGGGTGGGATAGGGAGGGTGGGAGGGAGACGCAAGAGGGAGAGGATATGGGGATATATGTATACATACAGCTGATTCACTTTGTTATACAGCAGAAACTAACACAACATTCTAAAGCAATTATACTCCAATAAAGATGTTAAAAAAATTATATGTTTCTGGTCTATTTAGATATTTTAGGTATGCTTCAACTGAACTCAGGTTGGAAAGCTCTCTTTTTTAATTCAGATAAAAGAAATGGAAAATTTTTCAGAGGGGAAAATTACTTAATGTGAAGTATTATTTTGATTTAAAATAAAAATCAGTTGCCTGGTAAAGTACCAGGTTTTATTGGATCTCATGAAGAGACCAAGTATTTCCTACACCTATTGTATTTACATCTTCTAGATTTCAGTTTCTTTGAATTATTTGTCTATTGAGATTTTAAAAAAAGAAAAGGCAAAACACCCACTGTCTCTGAACAGAATGCATTTGTGTTTGAACTGCCTTTGAGGACGTACCTCTCTGTAGCAGCCACGCATATGTGCCTTCCTCAGCTGGCATTTGTTTGTCTTTATCTAGGGGATTGTCCTCTCTCTCTCCTTCCTCCTTGAAAGGCCATTTCCTTTCTCTCCCACAGCCCAAAGACAAATTCCTTTTGATTCATTCATTGGCAAAAGGAAAGTCCCAATGACAGAAGATAACAGGACCTAGAATTGTTACCTGACAGTGATGTTTGAAACCCTTTACCTTTCTATTGCCTTTAAGTGATAGCTAAGTCTCTGGGCAGAAGGTAGAATTGAAGATGCTTACATATATTCCCTTTTTTTTTTTTTTTTTTTTTTTGTGCGAGGGCTTTCTCCAGTTGTGGCAAGTGGGGGCCACTCTTCATCACGGTGCGCGGGCCTCTCACTATCGCGGCCTCTCCCGTTGCAGAGCACAGGCTCCAGATGCGCAGGCTCAGTAATTGTGGCTCACGGGCCCAGTTGCTCCGCGGCATTTGGGATCTTCCCAGACCAGGGCTCGAACCCGTGTCCCCTGCATTGGCAGGCAGACTCTCAACCACTGCGCCACCAGGGAAGCCCCTATTCCCTTTTTTGTGTAGGTAAAAACCTCAAGATTTGGCTTAAGAATCCCTTTAGTGTACTTTTTCAGTTGATTCCTTTTTCTGATAATAATTTAAAGTTTTTTAAACAATGTATGGTCATTGTAGAAAATATAGACAATAGTCAAATAAAACTAATAAGATTTAAATTATCCCTAATTTCAATAATACATTCATTATAGAAAAATAGACCATAGTTAAATAATAATATTCAAACTATCCATAAGCTCAACATCTAGACAGAACCACTATTAAAGTCTCTCTCTCTCCCTCCCTCTGTATGTATGTATACATATATAAAATACACAGATGTATACACACACATTTTTAAGCAAAAACATAAAAATATTGTACATGTTGTTTCCTAGCCTACTTTTTCACTTTATAATATATAATGAACATTAACACTTTCCTTCTTAAGACAACCCTCAGAATGGGAGAAAATATTTGCAAACGAAGCAACTGACAAAGGATTAATCTCCAAAATATACAAACAGCTCATGCAGCTCAATATAAAAAAAACAAACAACCCAATCCAAAAATGGGCAGAAGACCTAAACAGACATTTCTCCAAAGAAGATATACAGATTGCCAACAAACACATGAAAGGATGCTCAACATCCTTCTTAATTATTCTTAATTCTTAATTATTCTTCCACAATATTATTTTAGGGGCTGGATTATATTCCGTTGTGAATTATATAATAATTCATTTACTCAGTCTATACTTGGTACATATTTAAGCTTTCTTCCCTCATGAACATAATTTTAGCAAATACCCATGGAAGCAGATTTTCAAAGCCCTGTGATTTCCACCCCCCTAGGATAAATTCCGAGAAGTAGATTTGCTAGATCAAAAGATCTGCAAACTACAAATTAAGTCTTTTCATATGCATTGCCAAATTGCCTCTTCTGGATTTGTTTTAATACTTATATATTGCTTTTCAGTTATAAGCAATGTGCCTCATGAGCATATTCTGTCTCTTGCTCACTTCCTATGATCTCTGGGAACCCTGAGGGACAAGGGATGTTATGAACTGTGGTTGTGCTACCTGCTGGCTGTGCAAGCAGAGATGAATCCGTATCAGACACACACTGGTGTCTGCCTTGCTGAGGTTCATCTTTACAGAGAGATGAACCCCTAAAATCTTCCCTTAGCCCTCATGGTGGCACCTTGGGAAAGCGCTAGCCAGAGTTTCAAATCTCAAGTCAGATGCCATGCCAGCAATAGGTAAAGGGGTGCATTGCTGGTGTTTCATTTTTAAAGGCTGGTCAAATTACACGCCAATGGCAGACTTCCCATTACCGCTCCTAGCACAGCGCATTGCTCCTAGTAAGCCGTCAGTCAATATCTGTTGAAAATTAAATGGATAGGTGAATGAATGCTGTCTGTTATTCTTGATGTGTAAAAGTGTCTATGTATGGTGGAAGTACTTGAGACTCTAGCCATGGCTGGGGTGTAGCCACATTCTTCTTGGGTCTCACTTAAGTCTTTAAGAAGATATGAGTGGAGCTAGAAATGTAAGTCAGAAAGAGTAAGACTGAAAATTATTACAAAATATCACAGTTCTGTCAATTAGTTGTGAATAAGGTGAGTGGGATGGCCCGATTAGGACTGGAAAGTTTGAATAATAATGATAAGAATGACAACCCTAATTAATCCTGGAAATGTTTGGTATTTACATTTTTAGGGAATCAGATTGGCAACAAGTCTTGTGTGACGGGAAATAAGACTATGCCCACTAGAGGGGATCAAACATCTCTTTGGAATCCTGCCTGATCATACACACACACACACACACACACACACACACACACACACACACACACACACACACTACTTCTTTGATGATATGCAGAAGATGCTAATTATTTGGCATTTTTAGAAAAGAATCTGTATTCATTATCTATTGCTGCATCACAAATTACTCCCAAATTTAGGGGCTTAAAACAGTACACATTTATTATCTCAGTTTCTGTGGGTCAGGAATCCACATATGGCATAACTGGGTCCATTGTATCAGGGTCTCTAACAAGGCCACTGTCCTCTCAAGGCTAACTTAGAAGGATGTGCTTCCTACCTCATTCATGAGGTTGTGGGACCCATATTGGACTGAGGGCCTCAGTTTCTCATTGTCTGTTGGTCAGAGGCCTCTCTCAGTTCCTTGCCATGTGGCCTCTCCACAGGGCATCTCTCAATATCATATCTGGATTTATTAGCACGAGCATATGAAAAGGCGAGACAGAGAGAGCAAGTCAGATGGAAGGAAGTCACAGTGATTTGGAATTTTTGTTACTTTCAATTGAGGAAGTAACATCCTATTACTTTTTCTGTATTCAATTTTTAAAGCAACTTGCTATGGTGGTGCAGGCATACTCAAAGAGCATGGGTTATACATGGGTGTGAATACCAGGAGGTGGGGCTCCCTGGGGCCATCTTAGAAGTTTGCCTGCAGAACCCACAGAACCCACGAAGGGGAGTGGGTATATCTCTGTATCTATCTGTCCGTCCATCTGTCCATCCACCCATCCATCCATCCATCCACCTACTTACCTATGCATCTTTATTAAGATTCCAGTAGTTAAATAGCTCATGGGGAATATCTGCAGCCTAGATTAGCTTTATAGACCTTTATCATCTCAAAACTGATTATTCATTCCACCAACTATTTCCCCATCCTCTGTCCTCCATAGATAGCACCTTGTTTAGCATCAGATTGAGAAGCATATTATGGCAGCAGCAGCAGCAGCAGCAGGAAGACCAACAAACTTTTATTGGACAACTAACTTCTCTATGGAAGGAACACGGAAGGACTAAAAGGATATTAAGTTCATCCATCCTTTTTTTTTTTAATTTAATGAGCATTTATTGAGTGTCCTCTACCTACCCATGCAAAGCATTTGAGAGCTACAAAGATGACTATGAATGTCTCATTGAATGTTTGTCTAGTTAAAGTCATTAAAAGAGGTCCAGAGCCCATGCTCATGGGGAGATTCTAGACTTGTCTGAGCAAAGAGGAGGTGCTACCCAATTTGGTCTCCCTATTCAAGTCCTTCCCCCAACAGCTCTCCATTGCAGTACAGCTGGGCTGACCTCCACAGGCTGTGTTGGAACCTTGATGGTAAGCCCATGCCATCAACACAGCCAGCGCTAGAACAGTGGTTCTCCAAGTGTGGTGCTAGACTACCAGCATCAGTATCACCTAGAAAGCTGTTAAAGATGCATATTCTCAGGCTCATTCCAGACACCAAATCAAAATTTCTTAGCAATTTGTATTTTAAGGAGCCTTACAAGTGATTCAGTTTGAGAGCCATTGACCCAGAAGATCTTTTGCCCTTATTTCACAGTAAACAGTTTTTTCCCCCAGTCCCAGAGATTACTTGTATTCAAATTCCAAGATGGGCTTAGCCCCAAAGCCCCCTAAAAATGCTGACTTGGAAATCATCCTCTCTTCCATTGTCTTTCAGCTGCCGGTTGCTTCTCCATCTTTTCCCCTTCGGCCTTCTATGTACCCTACTGTACCCCTGTACAGGCATTCTTGCTCTGGTCTTTAAGCCACTGATAAATAAAATTCAAGAAGCTGGCCATCTCACTATGGAGAAAGATGCACACATAACCAAAGCATGTTCAGAATGATATAAATCCTAGCCATGATCAAGGTGGAGATAAATGTTGGCAGAATCCAAGGGAAAGATGATTTTGTTCCAGCTGGGAGGATTAGAGAAGGTGTTAAAGAAGAGAGAGCACTTGATCTGAGCTTTGGAAGATGAGAAGCATTTTAATAGGCTGAGAAGTGGGGGAATTAGTGTTTTGACATATACCTGAAGTGATGGGCAGAGTGTATGCTTAGAGGTAAAACGCTGCAGGCACAGCCACTGGAACTCTAGCTTTTCCCAACTTGTAGCATTATCTGTTTTAACCTGGGTTCATTCTGATCTGCCCCAGCCCCCCTTTAAGAAAGCCCATTGTCCAGACTTTCCTCTCCTTTCTCGTCTCATAAATGTTCTGAATTTTCTCCTTCATGAGATTAGCATCTTATAGACAAGCTGGAGCAGGCACATCCATAGCTAGTGGAGACAATTTGAGAGTTTAGAGTCTGGGCAAGACTTAATAGTTGGAATCCTATGAAAGCAATTTCACTTTGGTCTTAGTCTAGTAAGTCATCAGAGCAGGCTTATCATCTTATGGATCTGGGTGATGAGCTGAGGACTTTGGTTGGAAAAGAGGAGGGAAGTGGGTGGTTAAGGAAAGTTTTTATTTCCAAAACCGGGAAAGAGCCCAGAGGAGGAGATAAGTGAGCATTAGTGATCTTGTTTTGCTTAGATTTAGAATGTCATGATGGATTACAGTGATTCTTAAGAGGGGAAAATTTTGTCCCCAAAGGGACATTTAGCAATACCTAAAGACATTTTTGGTTGTCCCAGTGGGGGCAGGGAGCTACCGGCATCTAGCAGATAGAGGTCGGGGATGTGGCTCAACATCCTTCAGTGCGTAGGACCGCCCCTCCCCCCCACCCAACACCAAAGAATTATCCTATCCAACATGTCAGTAGTGTTGAGGATGAGAAGCCCCGGATTAAAAGTACATTCCATTACAATCAGATTGGCTAAAATAAAATATAGTGACACACGAAGTGCTGGCAAGGATGTGGAGAAACAATAGAATCAGTCATGCACTGCTGGTGGGAATGTAAAATGGTAGAGCCACTCTGGGAAACAGTTTGGTAGTTTCTTGTAAAACTAAACCTGCAATCATCATAAGACTCAGCAATTGCATTCTTGGGCACTTAATCAAGAGAAATGGAAACGTATGTTCCTACAAAACCTGTGCACAAATATTCAAAGCAGCTCTATTCAGAATAACCCCAACCTGGAAACAACACAGATGTCCTTCAATGTGTGAATAGTAAAACAAACTATGCTACATCCACACCACAGAATTTTACTTAGCAGTAAAAACAAGAGACTATGGATAACATGCAACAACTTGGACGAATCTCCTGAGAATTATGCGGAGTAAAAAAAGCAAATCCCTAAAGGCTACATGCTATAGGATTCCATTTATACAACATTCTTGACAAGAAAAAAAGTGTATAAATGGAGAAGAGATTAGTGATTGCCAGGGGTTAAGGACAGGGAAACAAGAGAGCAGGTGGGAGGTAGTTGTGCTTTGAAATGGGTAATACAGAAGATTCTTGAGGTGATGGAACTGTTCAGGATGTTGGCTATAGTGGTGGATAGACAAACCTACCCATGTGATAAACTTGCATGGAACTAAACGAACACACATACACACACACCCCAACACACACACACAAATGAGTACAAGTAAAAACTAGGGAAATACCCTGGTTGTGATATTGTATTTTGGTTTTACAAGATGTTATTGAGTGAAACTGAATAAAAGGTACATAGGATATCTCTATATCATTCCTTAAAACTGCAGGTGTATCTATAATTACCTCAAAAGAAAAAGTTAAAAAAGAAGCTAGTTCAGATCCACATACTTTGAGAGCATGAACGGTTTGTTTTGCACAACCTTTCAGGAGATTATAACTTTTCTTTTCCTGATCAAGGCCATTGTGATTTTTGTCTTCTTTCCTCAAATTAAGTGTAAGGCCTCAAGGTAAAACAAAATATATTCACCCTTGTTGATAATTTCTCAATGTCGCTAGATAGGAAAACTACAGTGACCCCCATCCACCTTGCCATCTTGGCTTGCAAATGCCACCGTCCCTACTAATTCCACATGCTTCGCTAGGCTAAGAAAACAGAGCCTGTTGACATCAATACAAACACAAAGTACTTGAAATAAGGCCATCCTCATCTCTAATATACTGTGATTCATAGAAGAAGAATATAAAACATAAGCTCAACAGAGATTATAAATATAAAAGAGTGACCTTTAAAGAAAAGCAAAGTTCTCAAAATAGCTCTTTCACTCCAAGTTTTATATATTCAACATTCCTCATTAATATGCTTCTAATTAGAACTCCATAGACATTACTCATGTAAACGTTGAGCCTAATGTGTTTGTTCTGTTAATTTGTCACCGCTAAGAATATGTCTTTATTTCTTCAGGATGAACGGTGATTTGCTAAACCGGTTCCCTGTTGCAGTTGGGCTAGTAGCTTTGCGTCTAAATCAGAGCCACTACAATTCAGAGTGATGGATCAAAGATATAAAACCTGCTTTGTAACATGAGGGATATTGCTATTTCTGAAACTATGGGAGGTAGAAAGCAATAGGAGAGTGTGAGGTTAGGTTTTTCAACTCTCTGATGATAGATTTCTTTGACAAATAAAAGATAATCATAGTCTACATGTCAGGAAAAGATAGAACCAGAGTGTCAGCACAATTTCAGAGAAACATCTGGAAAATCGCATAGGACAATGATACTGTGTGCCTATCACAGGTGAAAGAGAATTTCTCTTAGTTAACGAGCAATATAGTTGAGAAATTATTTGGCAAAAATTTCTGAGGATAAAATTTGACTAAGTAAGGCTCAATAATCCACTTGCTTGACTAAAAGTGATGTTTGTTTTCAACACTGACTTTGATAACTGAATGAGTGTTTCTTACTGCCCAGGAAGATACTGAAAAATTGACGGTAGGGATCATTGTCTTGATCCTGTTTTTAATGGGAATGTCTCTATTTTACTACTTAGTAAGAAGTTTGTTCTTGGTCCTTGATAAATATGCTTGCTCCCGTTAAAGGGACACTTTTTTATCCATCACTTACTAATAATCTTATCATGAATTTCTGTTTACTTTTAGCACATAAACCTATTAAAATGATGATATGGCTTTTTTCTCTTTCATTGTGTAAATTGTTTCCTGATGTTGAATTATCCTTGTATTTCTGATGTGTGGTGTATTATTCTTTTAGAATCCACTTTAACATTCAATTTGCTAATGTTTGCAGTATTATTCATAAATAAGATTGGTCAATAGTTTTCTTTCGGGCAATAGGGCTGTCATCTGATTAGCATGTCAGTTAGCTTAGTCTCTTAGAAATAAATTTGGACTTTTATCTTTTTCTTTTTTTGGAACAGTTTAAATAGAACCCAGATTATCTTTTCTTTAAAGATATGATAGCACTGTTCCGTAGAACTAGCTGGGCATAATGGCTTTTGCAGGGGAAGGGAGAATTTTCACAATTAAAAAAAAATTTATTTTATGGTCTACTCAGTCTTTCTAACTGTACTTGGGTCAGAGTTAATAATTTTTGTTTTCTTTGAAAAATATTCCAATCATGCATATTTTCAAAGCTATTGGCATATAACTGTAATTCTCTTGCATGTTTTTAAATGCCTTGGGCAAAGCAAAATTTGAACATACTTAACTATACCAGCTATTGTATTGAAAAAATATCTGTATTTAGGAAGGCTGATATCCTATCCTAGGTGTGGGAAAAATGAAGTCTCACTCAAGTGTCCTCTACTTTCAGTAAGGCTTGCTTTAAATACAGTCAGACTTGGCAGTTGCTTGGATGACATGTATTGAAGGGAACCAAAAGCCTCTTTGCTTCAAATTCTTTGCTAGTTCTTGATCTCAATTAAGAGTGAATTCCACCAATTAATCTCTTCTTTAGATTAAGACTTCAGAGGTAAAGTAAAAATATGCTTTATGGAAGGAGTGCCACATTCTCCATTTTACCTTATCACAATTTTGTTTAGTTTGAACAGATCCCTGGACATCCTGGTGGGATATATACCCATGGATTTCAAATTCAAATAAAAATGGGCCCAAGTGCTTGCCCTTGAGAAATATATCAATGCCTATTGTTTTATTCCAGACTTTGTATTTTAGATTTTATTCCATGCCAGGCAACCTACACCTAATTTCTGCCTCAAATTTCCTTGCCTGTTTGATTTTACATGTTTAACCCTGGATTGTGATCTTTGGCTAAGGCATAACCCCTCAGCAGGAATATTCAGAA
Organism: Balaenoptera physalus; assembly: GCF_965194825.1. NCBI lineage: Eukaryota > Metazoa > Chordata > Mammalia > Artiodactyla > Balaenopteridae > Balaenoptera > Balaenoptera physalus. Next base: position 12,413,937 of record NC_138903.1, read on the forward strand.
TCCCCACACTAGATGTAGACTTGAAAGTACACGAACGTCCATTGACCACAGATGAGCTGGTGAAAAGTTAATTAACAATTAAGTAATTAAGAGCCAAATAACAGGGCCATCAGCATGCATGGTACCAATAGCTTGGAAATTCAGTTATTCATTACCCCTGAAATTTGTATGGACTAAGATGCATCTTCACGCTTCTTGGCATCCATCTACTTCCTTATTATACGCTGAGAGGATCGTTAGGACTACCTAACAGCAAACCTAATGAAACTAGGAAGTTAGTTTTCCTTAATTCTAAAAAATGGAGTCTAGGGACACCACTACATAGGGTATATAGCTAAGAGCTAGTAGTCTGAAATACAGCTCACCACGTTTAGCTCTCTCTATGCATTGTCTCCAAGTGCTCTAAGATTGAGCATAATACATATTGATCCCTTACCTTCCAGGGGTTTTTTTCATGGTGTAATGAGCTGCTTGTGTAAAGTTCCTTAGAGAAAGCTACTGCTAAGATACAGCACTTCAAAATGCATGGAAAGACGATAGGGCACGTTCAGGGTGGTATGGAAGACATACAGATTGCCAGCAAACACATGAAAGGATGCTCAACATCACTAATCATTAGAGAAATGCAAATGAAAACCACAATGAGGTATCACCTCACACTGGTCAGAATGGCCATCATCAAAAAATCTACAAACAATAAATGCTGGAGAGGGTGTGGAGAAAAGGGAACCCTCTTGCACTGTTGGTGGGAATGTAAATTGATACAGCCACTATGGAGAACAGTATGGAAGTTCCTTAAAAAACTAAAAATAGAACTACCATATGACCCAGCAATCCCACTACTGGGCATATACCCTGAGAAAACCATAATTCAAAAAGAGTCATGTACCACAATGTTCACTGCAGCTCTATTTACAATAGCCAGGACATGGAAGCAACCTAAGTGTTCATCAACAGATGAATGGATAAAGAAGATGTGGCACATATATACAATGGAATATTACTCAGCCATAAAAAGAATGAAATTGAGTTATTTGTAGTGAGGTGGATGGACCTAGAGTCTGTCATACAGAGTGAAGTAAGTCAGAAAGAGAAAAACAAATACCGTATGCTAACACATATACATGGTATCTAAAAAAAAAATGGTTCTGAAGAACCTAGGGGCAGGACAGGAATAAAGACGCAGATGTAGAGAATGGACTTGAGGACATGGGGAGGGGGAAGGGTAAGCTGGGATGAAGTGAGAGAGCGGCATGGACATATATACACTACCAAATGTAAAATGGATGGCTGGTGGGAAGTAACTGCATAGCACAGGGAGATCAGCTTGGTGCTTTGTGACCACCTACAGGGGTGGGATAGGGAGGGTGTGAGGGAGACGCAAGAGGGAGGGGATACGGGGATATATGTGTATGTATAGCTGATTCACTTTGTTATACAGCAGAAACTAACACACCATTGTAAAACAATTATAGTCCAATAAAGATGTTTAAAAAAATGCATGGAAAAAGAAATCAATCGCGCCTTATCAAATAAGATTAGAATACACTCACACACACCACTTCTTGGTATCCTGAGGAAAATCGCACATTTTGGGGGGTTTTGTTTAAATCAAGGAAGTGTTAAAGACTTGATTCCCTTTTCCCCATTAGTCCCAAGAGGATAGCGGCAGGGAAATACAGAGCGGACATGCCTGGATAGAAGAAAGCCAGTGACTGACTACATCTCTGCTGTGCACGCTAATGCCTCACCCAGGATGGTTCCGCAGGGGGAAATGAGAGGGCTGCATTTATTCTGTCCACACCCCTCCTTAGCTCTGGTTGAAGCTGAGCTGTGCTGCTGGGTTGTCAGTTCAGAGTGGGAAAGGAAGCTGCCTGTTAGCTTACTTTACATCAAAGCGAAATTGACTAAATTAGTCACAGTGGCCTGTATTTTAATGCTTCCTTTCAAATGTTTCAGAAAGTCTCCAGGTTTGTTTCTGTTTCACAGACTTAAAAGCTCACACACCTAATATATTAGCTTTGGTGTCTATTTCAGAGCCAAAAAGAATGCTTGAGTTCAGAAGGAGTTGGTGAGTAAACATAATTCTTTCCAGCTTCTGCCTCCCAAATTAATTCCTTGCATTGGAATATACCCTAGACCAGTGCTTTCCTGATATTAAGGTGCACACAATCCCATGAGGATCACGTTAAAATGCAGAGTCTGACTCAGTAGGTCTGGGTGGGGCCTGAGATTCTGTATTTCTTTCTTTTTTTTTTATTTTTATTGGAGTAAAATTGCTTTACAATGTTGTATTAGTTTCTGCTGTACAATGAAGTGAATCAGCTATATGTATATATTTATCCCCTCCCTCTTGGACGTCCCTCCCATCCCACACCCCATCCCACCCATCTAGGCCATCACAGAGCACCGAGCTGAGCTCCCTGTGCTATACAGCAGGTTCCCACTAGCTAGCTATTTTACACATGGTAGTGTATTTATGTCAAACCTAATCTCCCAATTCGTCCCACACTCCCCTTTACCCAGTGTCCACATGTCCATTCTATACATCTACGTCTCTATTCCTGCCCTACAAATAGGTTCATCTGTACCATTTTTCTAGATTCCACATATATGCGTTAATATACGATATTTGTTTTTCTCTTTCTGGCTTACTTCACTCTGTATGACAGATTCTAGGTCCATCCACATCTCTGCAAATGACCCAATTTCGTTTCTTTTTACGGCTAAGTAATATTCCATTGCATATATGTACCACATCTTTAGCCATTCATCTATCGTTGGACATTTAGGTTGTTTCCATGTCCTGGCTATTGTAAATAGCGCTGCACTGAACATTGGGGTACGTGTGTCCTTTTGAATTATGGTTTTCTCAGGGTATATGCCCAGTAGTGGGACTGCTGGGTCCTATGGTAGTTCTATTTTCAGTTTTTTAAGGAACCTCCAAACTGTTCTCCATAGTGGCTGTATCAATTTACATTCCCATCAACAGTACAAGAGGGTTCCCTTTTCTCCACACCCTCTGCAGCATTTATTGGTTGTAGATTTTTTGATGATGGCCATTCTGATTGATGTGAGGTGATATCTCATTGTAGTTTTGATTTGCATTTCTCTAATAATTAGTGATGTTGAGCAGCTTTTCAGAGATTCTGTATTTCTTTTTTTTATAAATTTATTTTATTTTCGGCTGCGTTGGGTCTTCGTTGCTGGGCGTGGGCTTTCTCTAGTTGCGGCGAGCGGGGGCTGCTCTTCATTGCGGTACGCGGGCTTCTCATTGCAGTGGCTTCTCTTGTTGCGGAGCACGGGCTCTAGGCGGGCAGGCTTCAGTAGTTGTGGCACGTGGGCTCAGTAGTTGTGGTTTGCGGTCTCTAGAGCACAGGCTCAGTAGCTGTGGTGCACGGGCTTAGTTGCTCCGTGGCATGTGGGATCTTCCCAGACTAGGGCTCGAACCTGTGTCCCCTGCATTGGCAGGCGGATTCGTAACCACTGCACCACCAGGGAAGCCCCAGATTCTGTATTTCTAAAACAACTCCCAAAGCAATGGCTGAACTGCTCTTCCACACACCACAGCATAAAGAGTGGAGCCATACTGTCACACAGAGGTGCTAACTGTTCCTTAAATGTCTTAGAATATTAAAAAGGAAGAAAAAGTAAACAAGAAGAAGAAAGTAACCAGACAACGAAGGAAATATGGGAAGGTCTGGATTTTTAGACAGTAAATGAACAACAAATAATTTACTACCACTGTGCAAAACACTCCAAATCAGAGGTGTGCTGATGTGATGGGCCTGCATGTCCAATCATTTAAGCTATGTACAATAAGAAAATAGAACTAGTAGAGATAAGCAGTAACTGTTTTGAACATGGATTCCATTTCAGACCCCAGATGGATAGAGATTTTCACTCTCTCATGATTCCTCAGGTAATGAGAAAAAACTCCTGAAGTGTGACATAAATGGCCTTCAAGAGGCATTAGTGCTTAAAGACAAAACATCTTTTACTTCAAGGTTATTGGGGGGAAAAGGAGCACTTCAAATTGCAGGAATGGTAGTAGCAAAGGGTGAGGCAGGATTTTCCTGCTTAAGTGGGTCAGTTGATGAACTATTCAAGTCTGCTTATAATCATGCAAATGTTCTAAGACATGTGGATGTATCACAGCGTTAGGTTGACTTGAATCTTGGAAGGAAATGTCAGAAGGAATCTTCCCTGCTCTGTTTCCTTGAGGTGAGGAAAGGACTGTTGGATGGATATGGAAGGAGGACTTGGCCCCTCTTCATCTTTAAGTAAAGATGTTGAACACTTGGGTTTAATAAAAGTGAGCACTCGGTAGGGAGTCAGAATATCTGAGTTCCAAAGCCAATGCCGCCATTAACTAGCTGTTGGACCTTGGGCAATAACTCTCTGAATAAGTTTCCTTCTTGAGAGGATTAATCTAGATTAACATTTCCAAAAGTGTGACAAGATGTTAATTGAAGTTATATGGAAAATTGCTATCTGTGGTTAAATGAGGTATGCAGATATTGCAGTTAAGTACACTTAAACAGGTTTCATTAGAGGCAAGCTTCTTGAATTCTTTACGTGGAGCCTCTGAATATGGAGAGCAGTATTCACCAAACATATTTGATTGTGGAACCCTTTTTATAAAGACCATTTCAAAAGATTAATGTTCTATGGAACTTACTTTGGGAAATGTAGATGCTTTTTAAGGCTACTTCCATTTTTGGTACAATATCCTACTATTAAAGTTAAATCAGGAATATCTAGAAATCTACCTACACCAAAAACTGAAATTAAAAAATAGTGAGGTTTCTACTATTTTTAATTTATTACTGTTTTACCTTGATAAAATCTGTTTTAAAAAACAGATCTTGATCTAATTTCAAAATCAATGTACTTTTAATGTAGAATTTGATTTGAAAAGTAAGGAAGAACACAAAAATTTATAATTATAATTTATAATTATTAAGAGAGTCACAACCATTAATATTTTCATAGAGATCCTTCTACAAATCAAAGTATATCCTATTATTATTTTCATCCTTAAGTCAAGATTTTTACCTCCCATTCAGCAGGTCATGTTCCAGTTTGCATATGGCCATGCCGCTTTCACATTTGGCCCATTTTTTAAAATAAGGACCTTCAAATACAAAATTTTTCTAATATAAAGTAGAATACTGAAGCTTAAAAATAGTCTCAAAATGAAAGAGAGTAATAAATTGCAAAGTAGAAAATTAGCTTCATCATTATAGTAAGATACATTATTCTTATAGTCTAAGGCTGAATTCTTGCCATATCTGAATATTCCCTGGCAGTGGCATCCAATTTATTTGTATATTTATACCCTACCCTGTTGCAAACATAATTGATGGTGACTCTTTAAGTGTCATTAAATTGACTCCAAGAATTAAAACTCATCGGCTTTGAGATATTGAGAACCCACAGCCTCTTAAATATCTCTTGAGGGTAGGAGATGATGATTTTCATTTTATAGATTCATCAGAATAGCAGGATTAATCATAATACCTGAATAATAGTCTCCACCTTGGGGTGCTTTTATCGAAAAGGCTGGAAAAAATTCTAGGAGATTTTGTTTATAACCCTGCCTAGAAAAATGAGGGATCCACACAATGACCTCTGGGGTTGCCTTCTAACTTCTAATGAATCCTTCTATTAGAAAAACAAGTTATTCAAGGAAGAAATAGTGGGTATTTTTTTCTCTTAAAATGTGTTTTTCCCCATTAAATTTGTGCAGTCATTATTTTCTGAGATGTCTATCTTACAAAGTTGTATTACTGATATTTAAAGGACAAATCACAGGTTTTTGAACTGGAGAGGAGTTTTACTGATTTTCTATGATTAAGGGATAAAGAGAAGATTGTACAATGCCAGTCTTCCTTTGCCAGCTACTGGTATTTTGATTGTAAATATCAAAATATATTTCCCTTTAACACTCTTAAAAAATTAACAGTGAACCTAAGAATTAGAGGTAGTAATTGTTCAGATGGTTTGCCGTCAGCTGAGGCCCACGCCACGGATGGCTTAAGGATGAATGATCAGGCTCTCATCCGAAGAACTTTTATTTTTAATAATTGATGCCGCCTATGTCTTGCCGCCACTGTTCCCCACTTAATTACTTTTCTTTTTGATCAAACACATTAACGAAAAGAGACCTAATAAATCATGTGCAAAAACAGTAAAGTGCTTAATTAACGTGTTGCTCTGATTGATGGTGATAGAAAGCCACAGTAGCGCGGAGCAGGCTCAAAAGGGCACCTTCAACAGACGTGGTATCATAGTATCTTGAACAAACATAAGGCTGAGAGCGTAATACGTAGACTCTATTCTCATTTAAGTACTAGTCGTGACACTACAGATCACAATGTGATTACAGTCCTCTTTCTTCTTTTTGACTCAGAGGCTCTGTGTTCCTGGCTTGGGGGATGTAAACAGTATGTGGGAAACATAAACCAACAAATGCTGAGGTAGGCTATTTCTAATCCTAACAGCCAGTATTTATTGAAGACTTACTATGTTCTAGGTACTCTGCTCTGTGTTTTAAAAGATTGCTCAGTCATAAAAAAAAACGTGGTACAAATGAACCTATTTACAAAACAGAAATAGAGACACAGATGTAGAAAACAAACTTATGGTTACCAAGGGGAAAAGGTAGGGGGGATAAATTAGGAGATTGGGATTGACATATACACACTACTATATATAAAATAGATAACTAATACACACTATTATATATAAAATAGATAATTAATAAGAACCTACTGTAAAGCACAAGGGAACTCTACTCAATACTCTGTTATGACCTATATGAGAAAAGAATCTGAAAAATGAATGGATATATGTATATGTATAACTGACTCACTTTGCTGTTCAGCAGAAACTAATACAACATTGTAAATCAGCTATACTCCAATTAAAAATTAATTAAAAAAAGAATGAAATAATGCCATTTGCAGCAACATGGATGGGCCTAGAGATTATCATACCAAGTGAAGTAAGTCAGACAGAGAAAGACAAATATATGATATCACTTATATGTGGAATCTAAAATATGATACAAATGAACTTCTTTACCAAACAGAAACAGACTCACAGACATAGAAAACAAACTTACGGTTATCAAAGGGGAAACTGATGGAGGGATAAATTAGGAGTTTGGGATTAATAAATATACACTACTATATATAAAACAGATAAACAACAAGGTCCTACTGTATAGGACAGGGAACTATATTCAATATCTTGTAATAACCTATAACAGAAAAGAACCTGAAAAAGAACATATACATATATGTGTGTGTGTATATATATATATAACTGAATCACTCTGCTGTACACCAATAACTAACACAACATTGTAAACCAACTATATTTCAATAAAAAAAGATTGCCTTATTTAATGCTTCAACAATACACTTAGCTAGTGATCATTACTATCTTCATTTTATAAGGAAAAAACTAATACATATAGATGGTAAGCAATGGTCCAAGTTACACAGCTAATAAATGAGGTAGTCTGGTCAATTTTACCCCATAGCTTCATTTCATTGCCTGGAAGATGTTTTTCCATACATTTCCAGCTAATTTGAAATTCTGTGGGAGAATCACAAACTACTGTAGATGTCCCTAGAATGAGATCACCTGAGAACCAACAAGGGTTGCAATAACTCGGTTTTATACATACACAGTGAAAAAGTAGATTGCGTTGCATGATGAAAAAACAGCAACATCTTGATTTTGTGGTGTGAGAATGGTAGAGCAGGGGAAAGTCAAGGGAAAGAAAAGATTCATGTTACATATGGAGTGCAAAGTACTTCTGTGTAAAGGACAATCAGGGTCTGGTTTAAAAAGAAAAACAGTTGAACAAGAGCTCCCCATAAGTTGTTGTTGTTCAATAGGTATTAAATTTCAGGTATGAAAGATGAATAAGTTTTAGAGATCTCATGTACAGCATACTGTCTACAGTTAACAACATGGTGTTGTGCCCTTAAACATTTCTTAAGAGGGTAGATCTCATGTTAAATGTTCTTACCACACACACACACAAAAGGGACACAAGGAAACTTCTGGAGGTGATAGATATGGTTATTCCCTTGATTGTGGGGATAGTAACATGGGTGGATGCATATGTCTAAACTCATCAAATTGCATACCTTAAACATGAGCAGTTTTTTGTGCATCAATTATACCTCAATAAAGCTGTCAAAGAAAAGAAAAGGAAGAAAACCAAGTCATCCTCTAATGAAGTGAGATGCTCACAAATTAAGATTCCATTACTGTAGTGTTTTTTAACTCTTGGGGAAGGGTAGTGAGGACAAAGATCCCTTTAGGAATCTGATGAAAGCAACTGAACCCTCTCCACCGGTAAAAGCACACACACTCGTTCACATGAATTGTTGCGCTTAATCCCAGTGGTTCTGCATCCCAGCTATGGTGTATCCATGGACCCCATTAAAGAACACCAGCATTGCTGATTGCTCTCAGGGTTGTTCCGGGATTCCTCCCATCCTCAATAGGTGAATAAGGTGCTGCCCTTGTGCTGTGGGCATTTCTGTGTCTTGTCATTTTCTATGCACGCAACTCATCTCTAATTCAACAGTTGTCTACTCCCACTTTAGAATGATAAACCAGCCTGCTCAGACTTCATTTCTGCACACAGGGGACTGTGCAGGGATATGATTTTCCTTTTTCTGTGATCAGTGCAGGTATTTGTGGATATCATGAAAGGAAACTGCTCCAGATTTTAAAAGGAAAAGGAAAACTTTCCAAATTGAAGAAAATATGGAAGAGAGATTCCAGTTTTTTCCCTTCATATTTGATGGCGTGATAACATGTAGAGAGTGAGGGGAAATTGTCACTGGAGCTTGTCTGGCTGTTTCCTGCTGCTCTGTTACATAGGAACACATCTGAAGAATGGTTTTGCACAGGATCCAGATGGATAATAAAATATTGAAGTAATTATATCTTCTAAATATGCATACTTTTCTTAATAAAAATGCCCAAAGCAATCCTTACACCTAAGAGGCCATGTGTGTACAATGACTGCCTTCATTACAACAGTCAATCTGGAATTTCTGTGATGATGTACAATCTATTATGCATTCACTGAGTCTGATCTTATCATTAGACCATCTAATTTCCCAGCTCAGCAGGCTCTTCTTGAGTCATTTCACTCTCTCCTATATGACCGGACAGTCAGAATCCAACTACTCTACCAGGCAGAGATTTATTGGTGGTTTCCCTGCAGCCTTTACAGCTTAATCTGCCTTAACATACTTTGCACCTCAGGCTGCCATGTTTAATGGTGCAGCTTGTGTCCTGTACAGATTATTGGGCTTGGGGGCTTGAATAAGGACTGTTTCCCGTCAGAGCTTACTGGCTAAGTGTCACATTAGCCTTTTCCAAATACCCAAATACCTCAAACCTTGGTGGCTTAAAACAATAACCTTTTTTTTTTTTGCTCATTATTATAGGTTGGCAATATGGGTTGGGCTCAGCTGGGTGGTTCTTCTAGGCTTGGCTGATCTCGGCTAGCTTGCTTTTTCATCTATAGTCAGCTGATGAATGGGCTGGAGCTGGCTGGTTTAGGATGGCCTCAGCTCGGATGGCCGGGATGACTGAGACCTCTCCCCTTATAGACTCTCACCATCCATCTGGCTAACCTGGATGGACTGTTTGCATGGTAAGAAAAGTTACTGAGAACAGCAAGAGGGCAAACTCCAAAGTATAAGCCCTTTTCAAATCTCTGCTTGCATCATGTTTGCAGATGTCCCATTGGCTAAATCAAGTCTTAACAACAGTCTAGAATTAGTGTGGGAGAGCAGTACCAAAGAGTATGGGTAGAAAAGACTACTTCATGGCCCTTGCTGCAATCTACCACACAGAACCATCGTGCTGGCCTAAGTCTACATTAATATGGAGGAAGGGGCAACTCTTTCTAGATGGTCCACCCATTAGGTGTGTGTTTTCCTAATTCATTTGCCCAGAATAGGTACCCCTTTTTACTACTCACAAAGGCACTATATGTGCTATCAGAGATTCTGATTGCCCCCATATGTTTTCCCTTACTAACTGGATTGTAAGTGGCAAATAATATCCCCAGGGATATTTTACCCTTTTTGTCTTTTGTAGACTTTCCAAATCAGGCAGGCCCAACAATAAAGACTGCTTCTTTAAATTTTTTTATGTCTTTGAGGGAAGGATCCATGTCTAATTAAACTTTATAAACTCCACAACCTTTAGCCTAGCCTTAATTGGGGCTCAAAAATATTTAATCTGAATTGTTAAAATTTTATCATTAATATCAGTTACAATGTCTACCCTAGAAACTTGCTCGAAGTGGATCTGCAGACAACCTGAATCAGAATCAGCTGGCGCACTGGTTAAAATGCAGATTCTTAGGTCCACCTCAGGTCTAGCGTACCACATTCTCTGCCTGGGGCCTGGAAATTCAACTTCAACACACCTGGGTACTTTCTATGTACATTAAAGTTTAAGAATCACTGTCTTAGTCATAGAGAAGGGGGAGGGGGATGGAGGAGGGATGGATTGGGAGTTTGGGATTAGCAAATGCAAACTATTATATATAGGATGGATAAACAACAAGGCCCTACTGTTTAGCACAGGGAACAGCATTCAATATCCTGTGATAAACCATAATGGAAAAGATTATGAAAAAGAATGTATATGTATGTATAACTGAATCAATTTGCTGTACAGCAGAAATTAACACAACATTGTAAATCAACTATACTTCAATAAAATAAATTTTTTAAAAAAGAATCACTGTCTTAGAGAAGTGGGTTTTGCAACATTTTGACCTCTATCCAAGGTAATAAATAATTTTTACACCCCAATTGCACACACACATACATACATTTACACAAAGACAGATGACTGAAAAGAAGATATCGAGGAGAAAATACCTTAAGTTCAATAGATATTTTCTAATCCACTTTTCTAAATGCTGATCAGTGACTCAGATGTATTTCACGACCCAGTCATGTGTCATGACCTGGCTTTTGTAAATCAGAACTCTAGGGAATATGCTTATAGTACATTTATTCAAACATTTTTGTTTCTTCTCCCATCTGTACATGACAAATATATAATGTTTCTCCCTCCATGCTTAATAAATACCTCTTTTTTATGATGGGAAAGATTCACTTTCTTTTATGCAGGTCTCCTCACTTCTGGCTCCATACAAATGAAGGAGCACATGATGAAACTTGGTGGTTGCTGTGGTGGAGGGAAATAGCTCTGAAGGTTATCATGAAATATTCAACCCTAAAGGGATACACGTGACTTCCCCTCACAACTCATTGGCCAAAACTAGTCAGCTGGCGACCACAGTGGGGTCAAGAAGTGCAATCTCACCAGGATCCTGGGAGACTGAGAGGTGGAAACATACAGAGAATAGCACTAATGGCCGGTAGAGTTTTCAACTCATCAGCGTCTGCTTTCTATCCCAACTACTCCCTGAATTTGTCATCACCAATGACAAATCAAGTGAACTATATAAATGCCTCTTCATAACCATTCACTTGGGGTACTTGTTAAATCACAACTTTCTGAGCCCCGTCCCCAGAGTTTCTGATTCAGCAAGACTGGGACAAGTCTAAGAAACTGCATTGCTAACAAGTTGGCAGACTAATGCTGCTCCTCCAGGGACCAAGTTTGAGAACCACTGCCCTATATATTCCAGTCTCTTTTATTTGGTTCACAAGCCCTAAGAAATCCCCAAGTTACCTGACTGATTTTTAGTACTGCTTTCTAACCACATTTGCCCCATTTCCTGATTGTTTTTTTATTACTGCTTTCCAGCTACATTTGCTTCAGCTGGGTTTCCACTTGCTCAGATTTCGCTTGCATTGTGTAATGAACATATTGGATTCAGCTGGCGTTTCCCTAAAGCCTGCCAAGTGCACTCCAACCATTGTCTCACTGGCATGTTTCCTGACTGCGATTCTAAAGCTGTTCTTTTAGTTCCTCCGTTTCTTCAGAATGCACTAAGATGGCTCAAGTCCCAGTCTAGTGGTGCTGTTTGTTCTGTAAAGTTAGATTATTGTTGTCTCAGAGATAGGAGATCAGTCCCTCAAGGATGTCATTCTGATACTATTAAGCATTTCTTCCTCCAAGGGTCTGCTAGGTCTCAGCCTGAGTCTACTGGCCTGTGTTTAGTACTGTGCCTCATGCTATTGGAAATTTCACTACAACAAGCAGAGAGTGAAACATTTTTGGAAATTTTATATGTTTGGTGGGAACTGGACAAAGGAGCAAACTGTTATATTACCTTCTCTCCTCCCAATGCATGAATGTGACATTTGTTCTAACCATTCTATCCAGTTTGTTTTTGGCTGTGAAGAAAGAGGAAGGGGAAAACAGATACGTCTAGATCTCCCTGAAAATTCTGTATTACCCATGGTAAGAATGGACCAGCTTTGAATGTTTTAATACACGGGGATAGGGGACTCATTCCTATCCTAAGAACCCTGCATTCTGGCCCCACTACACGCAGTTGTTGTCTCTTGGTTATTATAAGCTGATTAACACCTATGTCATGCATGCTTTCAAGGGAAAGATATTTGGGAATCTGATGTCATCACATGTTTTCTCTCCCTTACCTGTGACCCAGACATTCCTCAGGGCCAGAAGGGTGCTATGGTGCTCATGGCAGTTGACCCTAACACTTCCCTGTAAAGCTTCCAAGGTCAAAATATCTCTCCTATATCCTATAATCTGTTTATTTGGGGAGTGGGTGGGATCTCTGTGTTCTCATGCAGGACTTAGAGCAGACTTTAAGCTCTTTTCTAAGAAAAATTTGGACTCTGTGCTCAAGACCATCTGAGGCCCATTTCCATTTAAAGGTAGGATGAAATGAACTTATTTACAAAACAAAGTCACAGATGTAGAAAACAATCTCATGGTTACCAGTATGGGGGGAGGGAAGGGGGAGGGATACATTGGGAGATTGGGATTGACATATACACACTACTATATATAAAATAGATAACTAATAAGGACCTACTGTATAGCACAGGGAACTCTACTCAATACTCTGTAATGGACTATATTGGAAAAGAATCTAAAATAGAGTGAATATATGTATATGTATAACTGATTCACTTTGCTATACAGCAGAAACTAACACAACATTGTAAATCAACTATACTCCAATAAACATTAAAAAAAATAAAGGTAGGATGACTTTTTAATCTAAGTGAGAATACAAGCCAGGTTCTTTAATTTTCAAAAAAAAAAAAAAAGACATTTATTTAAACTTTCCACATAGTCATCTGAAAGCAAGAGCATATGGGTCTCATTTCTATTAACAACACAAAGTATATACATATCAGATGCCCATTGGAAAGCTTATTTTTGTACTGATATGCAGCTTTGGCCAAAATCATGTTTGGGAAGGGTTATACTTGCAAGAGATGGTCTAGGTTATCCACCAATAATTCTAGGATCTCTTGCTTCTAGCCTTGTGTTAAGTGTTAGATCCCCTCAAAGCAATGAATTCAATAAGATTATCTTGGCTACAGGAGAATCCTTCTTCAGGACATCACCCCAGTCCCACTCAAAAGGTAAGAGCAGTACCCTGGCAACCATTCTCTGTGATATGGCCTTGGCTTCCTGTGCACAGTCGATTGGTCCAGACTTGAATGTGTGACTCAGACTGGACAAAATAGAGGACCTTCCCTGAAAATTTGGAATTGGAACTGAGATTCCAGTTTCCATCAGGACTGCTTACTTAAAAGAAGGCAATATGAATCCATGAATGGTGGTGTGATCCTGTTTTTCACCATGCAGATTAAAGAGCAGGGAATCCCAGGAGAAGAGAGAGAAAGAAACTTAGAGAAAGGGACTTCCCTGGTAGCACAGTGGATGAGACTCGGCGCTCCCAATACAGGGGGCCCAGGTTCGATCCCTGGTCAGGGAACTAGATCCCACATGCATGCTGTAACTAAGAGTTTGCATGCCACAACTAAGAGTTCGCATGCCACAACTAAGGGGCCCACCTTCTGCAACTAAGGAGCCCGCCTGCCGCAACTAAAGGAGCCCACGTGCTGCAACTAAGGAGCCGGCAAGCCACAACGAAGGAGCCCACCTGCCACAACTAAGACCCGGCACAACCAAATAAATATTTTTAAAAAAAGAAACTTAGAGAAAAAGAGAAAGAAATGAGGAAGGCTTGTAGAGTGATGCAGAGATGAGAAAGGGACAGAATGCAGATGGTGTTTTAAGCCCTCATTCTAATCTCTTCCCAAGGCCTTTGGGGTCCATGTTATTGTATCTTTTTTTTTTTTTGGCTGCATTGGATCTTCGTTGCTGTGCATGGGCTTTCTCTAGTTGCAGCGAGTGGGGGCTACTCTTCTTCGCAGTGCACGGGCTTCTCATTGCGGCGGCTTCTCTTGTTGCGGAGCATGGGTTCTAGGCATGCGGGCTTCAGCAGTTGTGGCTCATGGGCTCTAGAGCGCAGGCTCAGGAGTTGTGGCTCATGGGCTTAGTTGCTCCGCGGCATGTGGTATCTTCCCGGACCAGGGCTCGAACCCGTGTCCCCCGCATTGGCACGCGGATTCTTAACTACTGTGCCACCAGGGAAGCCCCAGGTTATTGTATCTTAATAATAAGTAGTGGCTTTTTAGTTTATACTAGTTTGGGTCCACTTGAATCCATTTCTGCTATATATAGCCAAAGTTGTTGTAAGTAGGACTAAAGCCTTCTCTGAACTACTGTCTCGTGTTACCTCTCAGCTTGTATCAGAATCCTTACGGAAAAGATATCCATATTTTGTACAGAGATGTGGTTGAAGTAGCCCCTATTGTATTGCTAGTTGGGTGAAAAATACTCACACTGACTTGTATCTTATTTGTGTGAATGTGTTTCTGTGTGCATATAATGTTACATTTTCTCCATGAAACTGTTTACCTTCTTTCAGTCATCTGACAAATGTTTACTGAGTACCTACTATGTGTCAAGCATTATGATAAGACCTGGTTTTTAAAAAATGACCATTTCTTCTATTAGGTGGTGACAGTTTTATGATCTATAGTGTTTCCCTAACTATCTTGCCTACCAGGTTAAGTTACATGTCAGTTACAGTGACTATTTCATTTCATTATTTTATTCCTGTTATAGTCTCACAATTTAAATTGACCACAATTTAAATTCCTTTTGACTAGCCTGGATTCAAATGTCTATGCATTTTTATTTTAAGTTGACTCCAGTAGTTTTTTGAGAAGGTGGGGCACAGATTATTTGGAATTCGTACTAAGAAATTTGGTTCCATTTGGGTTGGTCTTTGCAATAGAGTTGATATTAACTCAGGAGTTGAGTCATGATATGGTCATGTCACATGGATGAGGGAGGAGAGACTATCAGTCGAGAGAGAGAGACAGAGAGAGAGAGAGGGAAAGAGAGACAGAGAGGGAGAACATAAGAAAGAAGATAGAAGTAGGCATGCAGGAAAATAGAGAGGCAAAGTGGCAGATGTAACACTAAACTGGGCTTTCAACTTTCACGTTCATTCTTTTAGTTATCCTCCAGAGATTTACTGGGTGCTTAGAAGGAAGTGTGCTGAGTGCTGAATATCGGAGAGAGAGTTTGCTCTGTTTTTACACCACTGAGGGATCATCATTTAAAACCTTCTTTAACTGAATCAGATTTAATATTGCTATACCCAGGATGTTTTTTTGTTTGTTTGTTTGTTTCCAGACTAGCTTCCAATGGGTCTCCTAGCTGTATTTCTGATCTATGTTGCTGGATTCCACTTTTCACCTACTGGCCTAATTAATGCCCGGGTGGCCTCTCCTAGCCTTCACTAAGCCCTTGGTATTTACTGAACGCCCCAAAGCCAGGGATAAGTCAATATTAGGTCCACACCCGATGG
Organism: Balaenoptera physalus; assembly: GCF_965194825.1. Lineage (NCBI taxonomy): Eukaryota > Metazoa > Chordata > Mammalia > Artiodactyla > Balaenopteridae > Balaenoptera > Balaenoptera physalus. The sequence goes on from NC_138903.1 coordinate 12,429,844, forward strand.
TTTATCTCACTGAGGTCAATGGTGAGTCATGAGACAGGGATGAGAGCTTGATATTGGCAGCTGGCAGTTCATGCAAGCTAGCAATTTAGAGTGAAAATTCAGCTGCTGGTCGCTTGAGCTCTTTCACATTTTAACAATGGAGGTTTACTGGCAGGGGAAGTGAGGCCCATGCGGGAAAAAAAGATTAAAATATAGAAAATCACCCAATCTTCATTAATAAAATTAAAGCTATGCTACTTCTCCCACTATATACTCTAATATGTTGATCTGGAGAGATTTTCCTTCATGCTGTGACTGTAAATGAATTACATGAGATCCACAAAAATACTCTTATCATTTCAGGGCGTGAAGAGTGATTACAATGCATGGGCATAAAAACAACACACACACGTACATACCCTCGTAGTGGTGAATTTTTCTTCCAATTCAATTAAATTTGGTCCTATTTATAAGTCTGCATTTTAGCCCACTCCCGTAAATATTGCCTTGGAAAGCTGAAAGAAAAAAAAAGCAACTAAATGCTTCTATTTTATAGAATTGAATACAATTAAAATGCTTATATATGCACACAGTAGCAAGTAGGACTAACCATTTGGTTTAATTATACATTCCAGACTTCTTAAAATGTGCTTTAACTTTCAATTAGTATTCTAAAATCTGAGAGCATACTTCCTGTGATAGTGAATGGAAGGAATTCCAGAATCCAAAGAAGCCTTTCTTGATGTCTCATCTCTAACCACAAATAATACATAATGCTCAGTGAACACAATTATAAATTAATTTAGATAAAGAATGCCCAGGGAATTATTTATTGAAATTCAGTGTGCCTGGTTACAGTGGACAATACAGACTGGAAGTAGATGTATGCACAGTACGTATAATGAATTAGGTGAGATATTCCACTTACAAGCAACATGATCACACTATTTCTTTCAACTCTGGGAATGTTCTCATCTGTTCACAAGATTGTTCAGAATCACGTTCTGCGAATTCTAATGTCTGGGCAATGGGGGGAGTGGGGGGTGAAGGAACTTTCATCTAAGAAAAAATCTTCTCACCCAGTTTTGCTGAGTCAACTCTGGTTATAGGGAAACTGGTAAAAATTTCTCTCAAATGCTTGTATAAGGTCTCAGAGAGATGGCAAAGATGAAGTACGTAGAAGTCAGTAATGGACCATAGAAGAGCTCACTGAAGGACAATTTCTAATTATAAATATTATATTCATAAGTATAAAACATAGAACATCTCAGCTAAGTGTCCTAAAATTTAAGGTTCTAAAATTGAGCATGTCATCAGCAGAGACGGTTTTATCATCATCACCATCACCATCACCATTGTCATTATCAGGGAGTGTTTTTTTATGTACTAGGCATAAAGTTAAGCATTTTATTCTCAATAGCTCATTTAATACTTACAAAGACCCTATAAGGTAGATAGTATTATTCTCCTTTTACAAGAGAACAAACTAAGTCTTAGAGCAGCTAAAGATATACCACTAAGTCCAAATTCTGCTGTCCATCTGGTTATCTGCCACTATGGAGTCAGCAACCTTAAGTGTTTTTAATTTGGCATTCTTCCTAAGACAACACATTTAAAGTTTGAAGCATGCAATAAACATTTGTAAACCGATAGGCAACCCTCTCCCAATATGGAGCATGAAAGAGCTACCTGAACGTGATTTAAGATCCTTTTACCATTACCTGACTAGTCAAGAAGCAGCTATTTTTACATCATCATGACTCCTGCTTTCCAAATTTGTAAAAGTAGTACACAGACAGACCAGGGCACAAAATAAAAAGTTCTCTCTTTTCACCCACAATTTGTTACTACAGTAAGTGGTAAAGTTGATTTTCCCACCTAGACATCAGAATGGCAGAACAATGCAGAGGTTGTAATGCAGATTCTGAAGGAGGACTGCTTGGATTCTTCCAGATCCTGGCTGTACCACTTGCTACCTGTATGCCTTGGGGAATTTCCTTAACCTGACTGTACCATAATTTCCCTGACTGTAAAATGGTGATAAAAATAATATCCTACTTCATAGGTTTGTAGTAAAGATTAAATGAGATGTTACATGGAACACAGAACTAGAACCATGCAATAAATCTGAATTTGTATTATTATCTGTCTATAGCATTCATCTCTTATTCACTACCAAAATGCTCCCTGGAAGTGATCATGGGCCTTTGCTGTCTTTAAAACCATTGGCTTCTAACTCTATCTCCCCATGATAATAAACTCCTTAATGGTGGGGACCATTTGTTATCTCTTTATACTTCCTAGAGTCCGGCACAATTGCCTTTTTATGTATAAGAACTCCATAATGTCTTACTGCATCAAAAAAGTGTGGGTGTTCTTGCATTGGAAGAATCAATATTGTGAAAATGACTACACTACCCAAAGCAATCTACAGATTCAATGCAATCCCTATCAAACTACCAATGGCATTTTTCACAGAACAAGAACAAAAAATCTCACAATTTGTATGGAAACACAAAAGACCCCAAATAGCCAAAGCAATCTTGAGGAAGAAAAACAGAGCTGGAGGAATCAGGCTCCCTGACTTCAGACTATACTACAAAGCTACAGTAATCAAGACAGTATAGTACTGGCACAAAAACAAAAATATGGATCAATGGAACAGGATAGAAAGACCAGAGATAAACCCATGCACATATGGTCACGGTATTTTTGATAAAGGAGGCAAGAATATACAATGGAGAAAAGACAGCCTCTTCAATAAGTGGTGCTGGGAAAACTGGAAAGCTACATGTAAAAGAATGAAATTAGCACACTTCTTAACATCACACACAAAAATAATCTCAAAATGGATTAAAGACCTAAAAGTAAGGCCAGACACTATAAAACTCTTACGGGAAAACATAGGCAGAACACTCTATGACATAAACCATAGCAAGATCTTTTTTGACCCACCTCCTAGAGAAATGGAAATAAAAACAAAAATAAACAAATGGGACCTAATGAAACTTAAAAGCTATTGCACAGCAAAGGAAACCATAAACAAGACGAAAAGACAACCCTCAGAATGGGAGAAAATATTTGCAAACCAAGCAACTGACAAAGAATTAATCTCCAAAATATACAATCAGCTCATGCAGCTCAATATCCAAAAAACAAACAAGCCAATCCAAAAATGGGCAGAAGACCTAAATAGACATTTCTCCAAAGAAGATATACAGATTGCCAACAAACTCATGAAAGGATGCTCAACATCACTACTCATTAGAGAAATGCAAATCAAAAGTACAATGAGGTATCACCTCACACTGGTCAGAATTGCCATCATCAAAAAATCTACAAACAATAAATGCTGGAGAGGGTGTGGAGAAAAGGGAACCCTCTTGCACTGTTGGTGGGAATGTAAATTGATACAGCCACTATGGAGAACAGTATGGAAGTTCCTTAAAAGACTAAAAATAGAACTACCATATGACCCAGCAATCCCACTACTGGGCATATACCCAGAGAAAACCATAATTCAAAAAGAGTCATGTACCACAATGTTCACTGCAGCACTATTTACAATAGCCAGGACCTGGAATCAACCTAAGTGTCCATAGACAGATGAATGGATAAAGAAGATGGGGCACATATATACAATGGAATATTACTCAGCCATAAAAAGAAATGAAATTGAGTTATTTGTAGTGAGGTGGATGGACCTAGAGTCTGTCGTACAGAGTGAAGTAAGTCAGAAAGAGAAAAACAAATACCGTATGCTAACACATATATATGGAATCCAAAAAAAAAAAAAGGTTCTGAAGAACCTAGGGGCAGGGCAGGAATAAAGATGGAGACGTAGAGAATGGACTTGAGGACACAGGGAGGGGGAAGGGTAAGCTGGGACAAAGTGAGAAAGTAGCATAGACATATATACACTACCAAATGTAAAACAGATAGCTAGTGGGAAGTAGCTGCATAGCACAGGGAGATCAGCTCGGTGCTTTGTGACCACCTAGAGGGGTAGGATAGGGAGGGTGGGAAGGAGACGCAAGAGGGAGAGGATATGGGGATATATGTATACATATAGCTGATTCACTTTGTTATACAGCAGAAACTAACACAACATTGTAAAGCAATTATACTCCAATAAAGATGTTTAAGAAAAAAACTGACAGGCAAAGAAAAAAAAAAGTGTGGGTGACAGGGACCCCTTTTATTTTGTACCCTGATCTATTTTTATACTAGTTTTACAAGTTTCAAAAGCTAGAGTCACGACGATATAAAAATAACTGCTGTACTTGACTGATGATGCAAATGGAAAAGAATCTTCAAAGTACATTAAAGCATCTCTTACATACTTTGCATCACCTTGTTCCTGGCTTTGTTTCAACCTAGTCAATGTTAACTGCTGATTATTGCCCTGCATTTTTTTTTTTTATGTCTTAAAAAGAACACCAAGTCAACAACACAGTGTTGCTGACCTTATATTAGCAATTAACCCAACAGAACGGAGAGGAGAATTTGGGCATAATTATATGAGTCCTCAGGGATATGAGTGGCGTTAGGTACAGAAGGCATGAGAGTGGCCCAGAGGGATGCAGTCCTTGACCAAGTCTTTTGGTTAGACATCTATTATAAACCCAAGAAAGGAGAAAGCATGGTTTCTGTAGCAACCACGCATTAACTTGGTGTTCATAATGTTAACCTGAAAACCAGTGCCTGGTCCTGGCTTTGCAGACTGAGGTGTGTGGGGAGACACTGTGTCATGTTGGTAATGGGGTGTGTCATCTCTGAAAGTCACCTAGTCAACGAGGTCATATCAAAACATCCATCTTAAAGGGCTGATGCAATCAGAAAAGCATTTGGAAAGCATTTCACTGGTCAGCAGCAGCAGAAAATAATGGTCATCTTGGTAAATACCTAAGCTTTCTTCCAAGGGGCTCAAATGTTCTATTTATATCCAGATAACACAGAAATCTCAAAGCTCTTTACTGTAAGCTTTCACCCTCAGGATCATGCTAAAATAGCTCTTGGTCTTAAAAAAATGTCCTCTTGGAAGCCACATCGTTACAGCTACTCTTGTTTACTCTGATTATTTCCCAAGATGGGCATGATTGTTAGCGCCTATCAGATGGCTAAGTATCAAGGCTTATAGACATCACTCTTCCATCTTCACTACATTATCAGGCAAGCATCACCCAGGGTCACAACTTGAGTGTGAGGGTATCTCTAGCTTTAAGGAACTATAGGATATTAGAGTCTGAACTAGGTTGTCCTTTATGTCCATGTCCCATGAGGGAGAGAGAGGGACTATTTATTAAACACATATACATACCGTGTCCCAAACCTGTACTAGGCACTATGTGTGTACTTTACATATATTCCATATATGTCATATATACGTTATTTATGTACTAGACACTACATAATCTATCCTTATGATTGCTCAGCCAGAAATCTTAATGTATCGTTCTTTTTTTAAAACTGAAGTATAGTTAATTTACAATGTTGTGCTAGTTTCAAGTGTACAGCAAAGTGATTCAGTTATACATATATATATATTTATATTGAATATATATATATATATATATATATATATATATATATATATATATATATATATATATATATATATTCTCTTTCAGATTCTTTTCCATTACAGGTTATTACAAGATACTGAGTAGACTTCCCTGTGCTATACAGTAGGTCCTTGTTGTTTATCTATTTTACATATACTAGTGTGTATATGTTAATCCCAAATGCCTAATTTAAGCCCCCCACTCCCTTTTGGTAACCGTAAGTTTGTTTTCTAAGTCTGTGAGTCTGTTTCTGTTTGGTAAATAAGTTCATTTGTATCATTTTAAGATTCCACATATAAGCGATATTGTATGATATGTGTCTTTCTCTGTCTGACTTACTTCACTTAGTATGATCATCTCTATGTCTAACCATGTTGCTGCAAATGACATTACTTCATTCTTTTTTATTAATGTATCATTCTTGATACCTCTCTTCTTCTTTTGATGCCTCTCTTCTCTTATGCCTCACAGTGGATTCATTAGCAAATATGATCAGCTTGGTCTTCATAATATACCTGGAATCCAACCACATGTCACTACTTTTACTGCCTCCACTCTGGTCTCATCTGCTATCTTCTCTCACCTGGATTGTTGCACTGGTCTCCCTGCTTCTACTCTTGCCTCACAAAGGTCTATTCTCAATTAAGCTCCAGAGCGATACTTTGAAGACATAAGCCAGGTCATGTCGTTCCTTTGCTGAAAATCTTCCAGTGGCTTCCATCTCACTCCATGATCTGTCCCAGCCAGTACTTCTTTGATTTCATCTCCTGCTCTTCTCTATGCCTCACTGGAGAGAATGTGAAGCATTCTGCTTTGAGTTTTAAAGTAAACGGAAGCATAGATTGGTTATTATTTTCTGTCTGGCTGCCTTATTTCAACATTATAGTAATTAAGAGATGGCAGTATTGTCTCAGGGTTAGACAAACAGACTAATGGAACATAAGGGAGGGGCTGGAATTGTGCCCACATATACACAAGAGAGATGAAAAGATACTTGAAAAGATAAGGAGAGATGAAAGATACATGAAAAGAGAGGGCCTAGAACTGGCCGGCATAAACAAGAGTTGGCATGGGAGATCAGTGAGTAAATAACCCATCTATTCAATAACTAATACTAGAATGAATAGTTATACCTATGGAAAGAAATGAATTTGTATCCCCATTTTATATCATAAACAAAATCAACTACAGATGGATAAAAGACTTAAAGGCAAACACAAAACTAAAACATAAAGAAGAAAATATAAGAGAAAGATGTTACAACCTCTGAGTGGGGAGGATTTTTTTTAAAGATAACAAATGCACAAGCAAAGGAAACATATGCTAAATTTAAGTACGTTAAAATTAAGAATTACTGTTTAATAAATACACCATAAAATAAAATGACAAGCCACAAATAGGGAGAAGATATTTGTAGTACACGACTGGCAAAGGATTCACATCCAGAATATTTTAAAAATCCCACAAATTAGTGAAAAAAAGAAAACAAGCAGGCATTTCAAAAGAAAAACTATGAGACTGAAAATATCCCTGATCCCATTAATAATCTGGGTATGCTAATTAAGGATACAATGAAATGGTATTTTATGCCTACCAGATAAACAAAAATGAAAAGGTCTGACAAAGATGATTATTGCCAGAATATGGAGAACCAACCACTTCTGGAACTACTGGTGGGTGTATAAATTGGTACAGCCACTTTGAAAAACAACCTAGGATGACCTCGTAAAGCAAACATATGTGTACCGTTCTTACCTAGCAGTTTGACTCCCAGGCATGTACCCTAAAGAGGGTCTCTCTTATCTGACCCTACGAACATGTGAAAAATATTCTGAGTATTTGTAATAGCAGGAAAATAGAAACAACACTATTACCATAGACTGGAGAATGGATGAAAAAACTATAGTGTATTAATATACTGGAGTACAGCACAAAAGAATACCTAGTCTGTGCTTCCATTAAATAAAGTATGTTAGTATATTAATAAGAGCAGTGAAAATGACATACAGCTCTACGCATGAATAATGGGTGACTGTTAAACATAATATTGTTTAAAAAAGCAAGTCACCAAAGAATGCACACAGTACAATTCTGTTTATCAAATGTCCCAAAACATGTGAAGTGAAACAAAATATTGTTTAGAAATACACAAAAATTTTGGTAAAAACATATCAAAAAACTAAGGGAATGATGAACACAAAATTTAGGATAGTAGTTACCTCTGGGGGTGGGATGGGATACAAAAGGATCAGGCAGGGGCACTTGCGGAACCTTAGAGGTTTGGGTAACATTGTCTTTCTTAGGAAGGGTTGGAGGGTATGTGAATTATTTTAATATCACTTAAACTGTATATATTATATAATCTTTTATGTCTATGATATATTTAATAAAAATATAGCACCCATGAATGAAACAGTTCTTCTAGAACTGTGCTTTCCAATATGGTGGTCTCTAGACACATGTGGCTATTTACAATTAAATAAGATTAAACATTCAATGCCTCAGCCACACTGTCACATTTCAAATGTTCAATAATCACATGTGGCTGCTAGCTACCACATTGGAAAGTACAGATTATTGGGCAGCACTGTTCTAGAACATTCTTGTTTCCTTAGAGTTAGATACTGCTTTTGTCCACTTTTTATAAAATCAAGCAATTCATTGGCTTTCTGCAAAAAAAGAAAAAGTCTCCATAATTCTTTCAATAACAGCAGTAGGAGATGAAGCAAAGATTTACTTCCTATGGATTTTGTTTCTCCTCTTGATTGAAGGAAACTCCATGAACAAATTTGTCAAACTTCATACTTCAGTTCACTTAATTCATCAAACGTCAGCATGAGCCTGATTATTTTTCTGCTTCAGGAAGTCAAATACTGTTTCCATGCAGCTTCTTGTGCCAAGAGGATTGTGAGCAGAATTTCACCTGCCAAAAAATGTCATTGTGTGAAGATTTCCAAAGTTCTGTATCCTCCAGGGTAGAGTTCATAAGCGGACAGTGGTCTTCTAGAATGAGCTCCATTGGTACTACAGAGAAAGGAGATCTCTTCCTTCTTCCCATCTACTTTCTAGGTCCTCCCCAAAGCACGTGTTGCCAATCTGAGCGGTTCAGACTCTAATACTTCAGCGTGTGTTTCACCCTGTGTGTTAGAGGGTCAAATACACGGGTGTATTTCTCTGTTTGTCTTGCCTCCGTGGAGCAGAATCCGGCCTTGGGCTCTGGCTTCCTTTCCTTCTTTTCTATCTCACATACACTCGGATGTTCTAAATCCTAACCTTATATTTCTAATACAGTTTCCATAAGGATGGTAAAATTTGAAAGTGGGCTTTGGGATTAGAGGCGGGTTGAGCTCTCACCACCTGCCCCAGGTCTAAGCCATGGATTCTTGTCCAGTTGCCTAGAAAGGTCTGCATTGGAGTTTCAGCCACAGGCTCATTGAAAAGAAATAAAGCCTTTCTTCCCGTACCATTGTCCATTGTGGACACAGTGACCTTGAGGACTTCCAGGAGAAGAGAAGGGATGAACCAAGATAAGATTCAGGTGATGCTTTAGTCTTAGCTCAAAAGTCCATTTAATGGCACTTGAAGCCCCATCATCACCCCCAGAGATCCCAGATGGGGATTCATGATTCAGAGCTGAATGGGGAGATAGAGAAGTAGCAGTCATGAGCCTGCTTTTAGCTGTAACACCGTTCCGTGAGGAGTCGGCATCCCTCTTTAAACAGGTGTTTTCCTCACCTTACAGGTGATCATCATCCCATCAACACTAGAGGTGGTATAGTAGGAGGCATCAAGTTACCTTCCATCCTTGCTAAGGGCACTTGGGACATTCCTATCCATCCTGGCAATGTTACATCTCAAAGCCATGAATGTTTGCATGGTCTGTAGTCCTGAATCCCCGAAGATAAAACCATCTTTAAAACCCATTTTAATAGTTAGAATCTACCTCTAAAGCAGACTTATCTCATCTGATTGCTCTACTAACACAGTTTGTTTACCCCAAAGCAACAAGTACCCCTAAATTCATCACAGATGTTCAGAGCAGTAACAAGAATTATCACAAAATAATTTCCCATTCACCAACCAAAGTAATTGTAATTTCAGACTCAGCAAAGAGATCTGCTTCTTCCTGTTTTACTAATAAATCCAGGTTTGTTTTTCCCCCAGTTATTTATTTTTTTTGTATTTATTCATTCGTTTATTTAATAGCATTCATTGTCTAAGTCACCAGCTTCAAATCCTTGCACTGTGGACACTCAGGAACTCTGAGTGCTATGCAAAAGGATCTTTAATCCCCCTGCTCAGCAAGTATTGGCTGCATAATGAATAAAAGTAGATCTTCCTATATATGAACTGCTACTTTCAAATGTCTTCAGGTCTTGTGATTGATCAAATAATCATTTAAAACTGTTTTTGAAACAATAGTCAGTTCTTTTCCTAGTACAAGTATTTGCTCAATCAACTAATACTACAACCAGGTAAAATGATATGACTTGGAAATTTTCCTGCTGGTATAAAGGGGTCCTCAAACTCATAAGGATTAGGAAACTCCCATCCAAGACATGCAAGGCTGGCTCCTCTCCCATCGTGAATTAATGTCTGCAAATGGACTTTCCAAATTCTTGAGCAACAGGAGCCACTGCTGACCCCTGACTACATTAAAAATTGCTGGAGCAGAACCTGGGGCAGATGTCTGGAATGTTAAAGGAAAATGAACAAAACCCTTTACAACCAAAGAAAAACCCTTTTGCTGATATAAAGTGATTGTTTCCTTCCTCTTTCTGAAAAATCCTTTAACACCACAATTTCTTTCCAAACAGAAGGGAAGCATAGCACCTAGAAGGAATATGATGAGAAATCAAGGGACCCCAGGCACCTGGCCATCGAGTCTCTCCCCCCAAGCACGCCCTTGTCCTGCTTTTTACTCCCCTAGGTGTTCCCGGGAGGCAGTGCCCAGTTAACGCCTTAGTCAGCACCCTCACTTTTCAGATAATCTTCTGCCTCTTTCTCCCGCTACTCATGTGCCTGAGATTGAAGCTGTAGGAAGATGAGTAGCCAGCTACGAATCCTCCCGAGGCAGCACGTGCAAGGTGCCAAACATCTCTGCGGTTCTGGTTAAATAGTCAATACCTCTTTTTCAATAAGCTGCAATTGAAGTCCAAGTGGGGCAGAGTGAGGGCTAAAACTGCTGCTGATGCACCTGAGCTCCAGTCCCAAGATCAAGAGAGAAGATGTGATGACTAATTCACTTCTACTGAATTTTTTCCTAGAGAAATTAATTGGAAAAACAGATACAAGTATTATATGATATGTATCTTTTGCTTCAAGTTTCAACAGGAGGGACAGACAATTCTCCAAAAAACAAATTCCTTCTGGATAATAATCTCTTTTAGCTCATGTCCACACTTTACCCCTCGGACTTCAGTTCATCAGTGTGCAAAATGCGTGTTTTCTGTATTAACTGGGAGGGGGGAGGGTGAATCTTCACGGCTGGATGAAACAAAGAAACAATGAAAGTTCTGTGCCCCTGATGCTAAATCAGTACTATCAGCTTCCCGTAGAAGAAAACATACTTTGATAAGGGACGGGGAGACTGCAGAGGAGTGGAAGGAGAGTACAGAGGGAAAGACAAAAACTTCGTCACCTTCTATTGCCTACATGGGTTTTGGTGGACATTTTCTAAGGCTAGCTTAGCATACTTCCCATTCAGTAGAATGATGGCCGGGCTTCAGCATGAAGCACACTTTCCGCACATAATAAGCACCCAATAAATATTTATTAACAGCATCTGACCAATTCGAGACCAATTTAGAAGACTGCTTCTGTCTTTTTTTGCCAGCTTCCCGGGTCACCTCTACTTGATTTCAGCTCTCAGAATTCCTTTAACAAGGCTCAAGACTGAGAAGATAGTCCGAATTACTCTAAAACTTGCTCACTTTGCCCTGGTTTTATGCTCAGAAAATAATTTCTTTTCTGAGGGAAATACACCACCAATAGCTTTGCCTGTTTTTTCCTGTTTTCTGAATACTAGTTTTTAAAACATGAATCGTAAGGAAAATAAGAAACTGTCTTCATGGAAAATTACTTTATGGTGGGCATTTCCTCTAAAATAGTTCAAAACTAGGGTTGTATTTTTACCTGCACTTCACAATAATATTTTGCCACCTATGACTGTAAAAGGAGGGCCACACACTCTCCTGTAAGCTGGCAATTTTGTTCACGGTTATTATTGAAGTCATTTTAGTTCTTTTTTTAGGTTTAGGGAAGTCTGGTCCTAAAGGAGTAATAAATCAGCACTCACAAATTTGAAAATATTGGGAGAGGCATCTCCTTTCCTCTTCCCAACTTTTAAATTCAGCTTTGTGATAAGTATAAATGAGTAAGCAGTGGTTCTTGAACTTCAGAATGCGTAAGAATCCCGTGGAAAGCTTGTTAAGATCCAGATTCCTGTGCCCACCACCAGAGATCGGACTCAGAAGGGGGTGCCCGAACCCTGGGATTTCTAACAGGCTCCCAGGTGATGCTGACGCTGCGGGTCTGCAGACCACTCTTTGAAGAGCACCATTCTCATGGCCTGGATGAGTTCATGCAGCCATTCAGAACACCTGACATCCAGGATTACGTGCGCGTTCACGTACTCCTGCCTAATAAGCGAGAATGGATATCAATATTTGGGCATCTTAACCTTTGGCTATACTAGAAATAGCATGCTTTGAGACCAGCTCCAGTTTGACAAATGTGTTGTCACCATCATGACCCGTGCCTACCAATTCTGTTGTTAAGGCAGCATAACTGAGAAGCAGGGGAAAGCCTGCTTCCCTACCTTGAGGACTACTGGGTCAAATCAAACTTGAGGTCATTACAATAGAACTGTGAAAAAGAGAGAAAGCATCCAAGCAGATCCAGTTACTTTCTATGATAGCAGTTTAAAATACCATAACTCAAGAGGAATGGGTGAATTTGCTTCTGTGAGAAGCAAAATGGGGGTGACAGTCACAAAAGTGTGGGGTGTATTTTCAATTAATTCACACCAGTTCTTTTGCCCACTTGAATTTTGTAGGAGCATATCATACAGAACAGCAGGCTCTCAACAAACTGGCAGACATGATTCAAAGGAGATGGATTTCGTTGAAATGCATTTATATCATCTGGAGTCCTCATGCTGTTAATGCTCCATTTATTTGCTGCGCCGGTTGTGAGACCAACAGAAAGCACATTCTCTGAGGCATATAATAAATTCAAAAGATATTGAGGACTTCTGGATCTGGTGAGATGGAGGAAGCACAATTCACCCTATCCTCCCACTAATTACAGCTAAAAAACCCTGGACAAAACACATAAAGTAACTATCTGAGAACTGAAAGTAAACACACAAAAGTATGTTCAACAACATTAATCATTAGGGAAATGTACATGAAAACCACAATAAGAAATCACTACACAAGTATCAGAATGGCTTATAAAATAACCTGACAACACCAAGTGCTAATGAGGATGCAGAGCAACTGGAACGCTAATACGTTCCTGATGGGAACTCAAAATGGGACAGTCATTCCAGAAAAAAAATTGGCAGTTTCTCATAAAGGTCAACAGAACACCAAATAAGCCAACATTCCTAAGTGATTATCCTAGAGAAATGAAACTTACATTCACACACAAACCTGTATGTGGGACTTCCCTGGTGGCACAGTGGTTAAGAATCCGCCTGCCAATGCAAGGGAGACAGGTTCGATCCCTGCTCTGGGAAGATCCCACATGCTGTGGAGCAACTAAGCCCGTGCACCACAACTACTAAGCCTGTGTGCCGCAACTATTGAAGCCCGCGTGCCCTAGGGCCCGTGCGTCGCAACTACTGAGTCCACACGCCGCAACGACTGAAGCCGGCGTGCTCTAGGGCCTGCATGCTGCAACTACTGAGCCCATGTGCTGCAACTACTGAAGGCTGCACACCTAGAGCCCGTGCCCCGCAACGAGAAGCCACCGCAATGAGAAGCCTGTGCACCATAACGAAGAGTAGCCACCACTCGCCACACCTATACAAAGCCCACGTGTAGCAACGAAGACCCAATGCAGCCAAAAAAAAAAAAACCCCCACAAAAACCAAAAAACAAAACCTGTATGTGAATGTTTACAGAAGCCTTAAAGAGAAAAAAAAAGTCAATAGATTGATGAACTAACAAATTGTGATCCAAATAATGGAATGCTACTCAGTAATAAAAAGGATTGAACTAAGTATATATAAAGAACATAAGTGAACCTCAAATACGTTGTTCTAAATAAAACAATCTAAAAGAGGTTACAGACTACATAATTCCATTTATTAAAAAAAACCAAAAAAGCAAAACTATAGAGAGTGATCAGTGGTTTGTCAGGGAAAAGTGTAGGTTAGGGGTTGACTATAAAGGGGCAGAATGAGGGAATTTGGGGGGATTTTTTGCTGTTTAATCCCGATTATGGTGGTGGTTACAAGACTGTATGCATTTGTCAAGACTCACAGAACTTCACACCAAAATGAAAGTGAACTTCACTGTATGTAAATTTAAAAATAAACGAAAAAACAGTATCTACTAAGGCTGAACATACGTGTGTTTCAGGACCCAGCCATTCTACTTTTTGGTTTATATCCAACAGAAATGCACATATTTGTTCACCCAAAGACATGCACGAAAATGTTTGTAGTAATACTATTCACAATGGTCCAAATCTAAAAAAATGATACAAATGAACTTATTTACAAAACAGAAATAGATTCACAGACATAGAAAACAAACTTACGGCTACCAGAGGGGAAAGAGAGGGGAGGAGGGATAAATTAGGAGTTTGGGATTAACATATACACTGATACATATGTATAAAATAGATAACCAATAAGGACCTACTGTATAGCACAGGGAACTATATTCAAAATCTTGTAATAACCTATGATGGAAAAGAATCTGAAAAAGCATAGATTTATATATATATGTATATATATATATAAAACTGAATCACTATGCTGTACACCTGAAACTAACACAACATTGTAAGTCAACTATACTTCAAATAAATAAATTAATTAATTAAAACAAACCGACCCAACAATGTAATGCATAAATAAATGTGGTTTGTTAATCCAATGGGAATTAACGAACTGCAACTACACATAATAACGTGGTCTGCTCTCACAAAAATAATGTTGAATTTTAAGAAGCCAAATATTAAAGTGTGCATACTAGATGATTTCATTTATATGAAGTTCAAAAGCAGGCAAACACTAAGGTGTAAGAAGTTGCGGTAACATTTACCCTTGCTGGGCTAGTGACTGAAAGGGGAAACAGAGGTCCTACGGGGGTGATGGTAATGCCCTATTTTTTTTCTTTTCTTTTTCTTTTTTTTTTTGGTAATGCTCTATTTTTGATCTGGGTGCTGTTGATATGGGTCTGTTCAGTTTGTAAAACTTTATCAAGCTATGACCTTTTGATTAGTATGCTTTAGCTATGTTATACTTCAATATAATGTGAATATACATAGATTTTTCTGGGAAGAGGTTCCACAGCTTTCATCAGTTTTGCAAAGGGGTTCCTGCCTCAAAAATAAGTGTAACTATCAAACTGGAAAACAAAGAGCAGATCTTGGATGGCATTACGATTGTGGGTTAACCGCAACTTTTTTCTGGATTTTCCTAAATTGAACAAGTCAGAGTCTTGTTCTGCTTAAAGAAGTTGGTGGTCATGTGACATTTCCCACCCCAGCTATATTTATTAGAAGGCTTGTTCTGTGTTTTCCCAGGACTGCAGGGTTTCCCAGGACTAAGGACTTTCCCTGCTAAAGCTGGGTAAGTCCTGGGCAAACCAGAACGGTAGTGGAAGACTCCTGTTCTGCTTTTTTTTGGAAAGAATACATCTTAAAAGTCCAGTGTCATTGGAGTTATGGGGCTTCGGGAATCACCTGCCCTCATAGAAGCACCCAGATGGGTTTTTTGGGGAAACAGAGTGGAATTTCCAGCAGTTCCTGTGTTAGAAGAAAACTAACACGGGTCAGGGCAGCGTTTAGAATTTTCCTGGTGTTCTGAGGATGAGGGCTGCCACAGCACCTGGCCTTTAATCAACGCTCTGTATGATTTCTCCTTTCATTTCTCACGTTAAACGCGGGGACTTGGTTTCCTGTCACTTCAGCTGTCTGCAATTTCAGCAGTGGTTTCAGGACAAGTGATTAAATGAATGTCTTTCCGAGTCCTTGCTGGTGGATCAGATTTAGCCAAGGCAATCATGTGTCTCCATACAATGCGTTCCCTAATGCCCAGAGAGAAGGCACAAATGGCCCAGGAGCCCTTGAGGATTTTCATTGTGGTGGTTTCTCTCTCCAGGATCGTGGGTTTTGATGTTTTTCTCTTAGAACAGGTAAACACCACTTAAAAATATTCTCTATAAGACAATAAAAACTTGTCCCCTTAAGAAACGACCAAGACATGCTTCCTTTTTTTTTTTTTTTAAATAGGTGGTTTCTTTGCCTTGTTGCACTTGTGATTAACAAATGATCTCTACATGGAGTGGAGGAACAGACAAAGTGGCCAGATTCTCTAAACATTGTAGAAAATTATAATGTAGGCTAGTGGACAACATGTTTTACTTTTTAACCTGGTTTTAAATTTCCTCTAAAGGAACACATCTACACATGGATTTTGTTAGGTGATACAGGGTCCAACTCTAGCCTCTAGAAAAGCTGCCATGATTGGTATGAAAACTAGAAAAAGGGCAGAGAGATAATGTAATTGATAACAAGCTTACTGAGCATTGAGTACTTAAGAAATTTCTGACTGTGCATCTATATAGATATCTGACCATATATGTCTATTTCTGTGTCTATACCTATATTATCCTTACACATATATACACATATAAGGAGATATGTGTCCACATTTATTATACACATATATCCTTATTTAATCTTCTCAACAACTTTTGAGTATATTATGATCTGTTTTATAAATGATAATCTAAGATTGAGAGAGATGAAGTAATTTGCCTTAAGTATGCACAGAAAACAACAGAGAAAGGATTTGAAGCCAGTTCTTCTTGATGCCTAGTGATACATCAGGGGCTTTATGACCAATGTGGGCCTGGGAAATAAAACAATCCATTTTACAAAGGAGGACTTGAGCTGGGGGTTTTCAGGATAACTTTGTTTCAGATCATTCAAGAGAACAATGAAAACAAATTAAAGGGCAGAAGTTTGTGAGCTTTGATGTTTGCAGCTGTGAGGACTTCAGTGTGTTTGCGGGGAGAAGAAATAAACCAGCACCCAAGGTCTACCTGGGGTGATGGTGAGGGGAAAAATTGAGATGCCCAGATTGCAGGGGGAGGACAGCGGCTTGAACCCCAGGTAAGGCATGCTGGCTCAGGTGACCCAAAATTCCCCCTTGGCATTGAGAGCGGTGACTGAAACCCAAATGAAGCCATTTTATATTCTATTCATGGCACTATATACCTTTGTCTTGAGTTTCTACTCTTTGAAGTGACAGACTTCTCTAAGATTAGCCAAATTAAATATGAGCAAATCCCACATTTGTGGATCAACTTCAGACATCATAACTCAGATTGGTTTTGAATACTTGGATATGTTTTCCCTAAGTTTTCAATGTATTTATCACTACTTTCCATCCTTGAGATGTGTCCGAATAGTCATCTCAGCTAGAAGGCAAGCAGAGAGGCTGATAATACTGGATTTGCTTTAGAATCTTGGAAATCAGAGACTGAGCTGACCCTGCTTCCCAACATTATCTGCACGGGAGCACCAAATTATTATAAATCCAACGTATTTCCCAAGTGCATTTAGTCTGAAGGATTCAAACTATTCTACAAATTCTTTATTAATCCTCACAATATGTGACACAGGGACCTGCTGTCAAATGTCAGGCCCATTTTACAGATGGAGGATTTGAGCAGCTTAACCAAAGACGTGTCAGCCGCATCCTCAAAGGAGTGCGGATCCAGCCCAGCCGTGACCCTGGACCTGCTTGTTCCTGGCTGTTGCTCTTCTTTATTACAGAATGTGGCTTCTCTGGGTTTCACTCTGGTGCTGGTCTTTGGCTGGTTACTAGGCAACTTGAGCTATCACAGCCTGGCTGGTTCAAAATACCAGAGCATCAAAGTCCTATAAAAATGAGGCGAAATCTTCTCATTATACATGTGTTAAATTTAGTTTAGTACAACGCCATTCCAGTGAGGATCAGCCAGGAAAAACAAAAAGCTTTGAGGGGCAACCAAACAGTGTGCATCTGATACACTGGGTTCATTTTAGGCAGATAATTATTACAGGTGTCTTAGCGCACAGAAGAGAAAGACAGTACAGCTGCTTGCTCTAGAGAGCATCGAGCCAAAGGCACTCGAATAAATACTTGTACCTCATGGAAAGATGATGTAAAGGGGATGATGAGGGGTCAAGATGGAAAAGAGAAATTATCCAATAACGAGGGCAACTTGATCTTGGCTGCTTTGAGCTTGCCCAGTGATTTCAAAACAGGGAAGCAAAAAGGTGAAGGTGAAGGGAACAGCACCCCAGCTATTTATTTCTAAAGCATTAAAAGGAATGCCTTGTAAGAATAAGAGGAGGAAAACGAGCTCCGTGCAGTCATTTACAATTCTCAGCGTGTGGATCCACATGGGCCCAGTTATGGGAAGCGGGTTTTGTCTTTGAGGAAAGAGGAGGGTGTGAGATATGGTCCTGGGCCTCGTAAACATCAGGCCTGCAGCACAGTCCTTACACATAGGGAGGGAGGGGCTGACTGAGCCTCTAGCTTTCCATCGACCCTGCGTATGTTGCTGGGAGTGTTTTCACTCCATTCTGTTTAAAGAAGGGGCATTTTGACCAGACCTAACATGTAAAAAGTTCAAATTTTCTTAGCTTTTAAAAGTGTGGCTACTCAAGTCTTATTATAAAACTATACTAATCAAGACAATGTGGTATGAGCAAAAACATAGAAAAAAACTATCAATGTAAAAGAATATAGACTCAAAAAATATACTCAGACATATACAGACAACTGATTTTCAACAGAGGTGCAAAGGCAGTTCAGCAGAAAAAGGATGATCTTTTTCAACAAAAGTTGCTGAAACAATTGGATATCCATATGCAAATACGCGAACTTTGAACCATGCCTCACACCATACCCCTAAATTCACACAGAATAGAGCATAGAGCTAAATGAAAAATCTAAAACTATGAAAGTGCTAGAAGAAAACATACTAGAAATATCTATGTGAGCATGGGTTAAGCAAAGATTTCATAGATATCACACCCAAAACACAATTCATAAAATAAAAATTAGATAAATTTGACTTCACCAAAATTAAAAACCTCTGCTCTTATTGTATGTCAGCTATATCTCAATAAAGCTGTTCAAAATAATTTTTAAAAAGAACCAGTTGCGTGGGACAATCTACCCCTGAGATGTAATTCACACCCCGCCCCACTCAACCTCACAGCTGGGCAGAAGAACTCTGTCAAAATGTGTCTCTTAAAACCCCTCTGATTCCATGTGGCCCTGCCCAGGGAGCCGCTCTGACTCTGCAATATCACCCTGAATATGACAGACCATAAAAGGGATGACAAAGTACCTGCTGTCACAATTACAACCCTAACGTGAACACTAGCCAGTAGCTTATGCTCGCTCAAGAAAGAGATGCTATTTTCACTTCTTCTGAGTTCTAGCTAATGCAATACACCTTAAAAAGTAAAGAAGCTATGTAAATGTTGGAAGAGAGTCATATTATCCTGTTTTGCAAATGATACAGTGGTTTCCTAGAAAAACGTTCAGGCACAATTAAAAGTAAATTATTAGATTACAAGTAAAATAATTTAGTAAGGTACCAGTTACCAGGAAAAATACTTTACAGATCAGTTCATTTACTGGTAGAAACCAGATAGAAATGAAAATGGGAAAAAAATACCATACACATCCCATTAACAATAGAGACAAAAGTTACAAAATACATAGCGAAAAATTTAACAAGAAAGTGTAAGATTTATTTGAGAGAGCTATAAATTCTATTGAGCAACATAAAACAAGGCCTGAATAAATGTAGAGACACACCATGCTCCTGGATAGAAAGTCGTAATATAATAAAAACGTCAATCCTTTCCAAATAAATATATCAATTTCATACAATTTCAATCAGAAACAAAACAAGCTTTCTTTTTAAATTTAAAATGATTTAAGAATGCACATAAGAAAACAAAGTATGCAAAATTGCCAAGAATGTTTCTGAGAAGGTAGAAAATAAGGAGAGATTTATCCTCCCTACTATTAAAAGCTACTGTATTCCAGAATCTTCCTCTCAGCATCTGCTTCTGAGGAACCCAACATGACACAGTTATGAACAGTCTGTCACTCAACCATATTTTAATGGGGATGCCAGAATTCAATTTCAACAGTGGTTTTTACACAGATAAAAGAGCATGAAAGGAAAGTGAGTTTAAGCTTTTTTTTAACATCTTTACTGGAGTATAATTGCTTTACAGTGTTGTGTTAGTTTCTACTTTATAACAAAGTGAATCAGCTATACATACACATATATCCTCATAATTCCTCCCTCCAGCATCGCCCTCCCACCCTCCCTATCCCACCCCTCTAGGTGGTCACAAAGCACCGAGCTGATCTCCCTGTGCTATGCGGCTGCTTCCCACTAGCTATCTATTTTACATTTGGTAGTGTATATACGTCCATGCCACTCTCTCACTTCTTCCCAGCTTACCCTTCCCACTCCCCGTGTCCCCAAGTCCATTCTCCACGTCTGCATCTTTATTCCTGTCCTGCCCCTAGGTTCTTCAGACATTTTTTTTTTTTTAGATTCCATATATATGTGTTAGCATATGGTATTTTTATCTTTCTGACTTACTTCACTCTGTATGACAGACTCTAGGTCAATCCACCTCACTACAAATAACTCACTTTCGTTTCTTTTTATGGCTGAGTAATATTCCATTGTATATATGTGCCACATTTTCTTTATCCATTCATCTATCGGTGGACACTTAGGTTGCTTCCATGTCCTGGCTATTGTAAATAGAGCTGCAATGAACGCTGTGGTACATGACTCTTTTGGAATTATGGTTTTCTCAGGGTATATGCCCAGTAGTGGGATTGCTGGGTCATATGGTAGTTCTAATTTTAGTTTTTTTAAGGAACCTTCACACTGTTCTCCATAGTGGCTGTATCAATTTACATTCCCACCAACAGTGCAAGAGGGTTCCCTTTTCTCCACACCCTCTCCAGCATTTATTGTTTGTAGATTTTTTGATGATGGCCATTCTGACCGGTGTGGGGTGATACCTCATTGTAGTTCTGATTTGCATTTCTCTAATGATTAGTGATGGTGAGCATCCTTTCATGTGTTTGTTGGCAATTTGTATATCTTATTTGGAGCAATGTCTATTTAGGTCTTCTATTTTTGAATTGGATTGTTTGTTTTTTTGATATTCAGCTGCAAGACTTGCTTGTAAATTTGGAGATTAATCCTTTGCAGTTGCTTCATTTGCAAATATTTTCTCCCATTCTGAGGGTTGTCTTTTCATCTTGTTTGTGGTTTCCTTTGCTGTGCAAAAGCTTTTAAGTTTCATTAGGTCCCATTTGTTTATTTTTGTTTTTATTTCCATTTCTCTAGGAGGTGGGTCAAAAAGGATCTTGCTGTGACTTATGTCATAGAGTGTTCTGCCTATGTTTTCCTGTAAGAGTTTTATAGTGTCTGGCCTTACTTTTAGGTCTTTAATCCATTTTGAGATTATTTTTGTGTATGATGTTAAGAAGTGTGCTAATTTCATTCTTTTACATGTAGCTGTCCAGTTTTCCCAGCACCACTTATTGAAGAGGCTGTCTTTTCTCCATTGTATATTCTTGCCTCCTTTATCAAAAATACCGTGACCATATGTGCGTGGGTTTATCTCTGGTCTTTCTATCCTGTTCCATTGATCTATATTTCTGTTCTGTCCAAGTACCATACTATCTTGATTACTGTAGCTTTTTAGTATACTCTGAAGTCAGGGAGCCTGATTCCTCCAGCTCCGTTTTTCTTTCTCAAGATTGCTTTGGCTCTTCGGGGTCTTTTGTGTTTCCATACAAATTGGGAGATTTTTTGTTCTAGTTCTGTGAAAAATGCCATTGGTAGTTTGACAGGGATTGAGTTGAATCTGTAGATTGCTTTGGGTAGTATAGTCATTTTCACAATGTTGATTCTTCCAATCCAAGAACATGGTATATCTCTCCATCTGTTTGTATCATCTTTGATTTCTTTCATCAGTGTCTTATAGTTTTCTGCATACAGGTCTTTTGTCTCCTTAGGTAGGTTTATTCCTAGGTATTTTATTATTTTTGTTGCAGTGGTAAATGGGAGTGTTTCCTTAATTTCCCTTTCAGATTTTTCGTCATTAGTATATAGGAATGCAAAGATTTCTGTGAATTAATTTTGTATCCTGCTACTCTACCAAATTCACTGATTAGCTCTAGTAGTTTTCTGGTAGCATCTTTAGGATTCTCTATGTATAGTATCATGTCATCTGCAAACAGTGACAGCTTTACTTCTTCTTTTCCGATTTGAATTCGTTTTATTTCTTTTTCTTCTCTGATTGCTGTGGCTAAAACTTCCAAAACTATGTTGAATAATGGTGGTGAGAGTGGACATCCTTGTCTTGTTCCTGATCTTAGCAGAAATGGTTTCAGTTTTTCACCATTGAGGATAATGTTGGCTGTGGGTTTGTCATATATGGCCTTTATTATGTTGAGGTAAGTTTCCTCTATGCCTACTTTCTGAAGGGTTTTTATCATAAATTGGTGTTGAATGTTATCGAAAGCTTTTTCTGCATCTATTGAGATGATCATATGGTTTTTATCCTTCAATTTGTTCATATGGTGTATCACATTGATTTGCGTATACTGAACAATCCTTACATTCCTGGGATAAACCCCACTTGATCATGGTGTATGGTCCTTTTAATGTGCTGTTGGATTCTGTTTGCTAGTATTTTGTTGAGGATTTTTGCATCTATGTTCCTCAGTGATATTGGCCTGTAGTTTTCTTCCTTTGTGACATGTTTGTCTGGTTTTGGTATCAGGGTGATGGTGGTCTCGTAGAATGAGTTTGGGAGTGTTCCTCCCTCTGTTATATTTTGGAAGAGTTTGAGAAGGATAGGTGTTAGCTCTTCACTAAATGTTTGATAAAATTCGCCTGTGAAGCCATCTGGTCCTGGGCTTTTGTTTGTTGGAAGATTTTTAACCACAGTCTCAGTTTCAGTGCTTGTGATTGGTCTGTTTATATTTTCTATTTCTTCCTGGTTCAGTCTCAGAAGGTTGGGCTTTTCTAAGAATTTGTCCATTTCTTCCAGGTTGTCCATTTTACTGGCATATAGTTGCTTGTACTAATCTCTCATGATGCTTTGTATTTCTGCACTGTCAGTTGTTACTTCTCCTTTTTCATTTCTAATTCTATTGATTTGAGTCTTCTCCCTTGTTTTCTTGATGAGTCTGGGTAATGGGTTAACAATTTTTTTTATCTTCTCAAAGAACCAGCTTTTAGTTTTATTGATCTTTGCTATTGTTTCTGTCATTGCTTTTTCATTTATTTCTGATCTGATCTTTATGATTTCTTTCCTTCTGCTAACTTTGGGGTTTTTTTGTTCTTCTTTCGCTAATTGCTTTAGGTGCAAGGATAGGTTGTTTGAGATGTTTCTTGTATATTGAGGTAGGATTGTACTGCTATAAACTTCCCTCTTAGAACTGCTTTTGCTGCATCCCATGGGTTTTGGGTCGCGTTTTCATTGTCATTTCTTTCTAGGTATTTTTTGATTTCCTCTTTGATTTTTCAGTGATCTCTTGGTTATTAAGTAGTGTATTGTTTAGCCTCCATGTGTTTGTATTTTTTACAGATTTTTCCCTGTAATTGATATGTAGTTTTATAGTGTTGTAGTCAGAAAACATACTTGATACGATTTCAATTTTCTTAAATTTACCATGGATTGATTTGTGACCCAAGATATGATCTATCCTGGAGAATGTTCCATGAGCACTTGAGAAGAAAGTGTATTCTGTTGTTTGGGGATGGAATGTCCTATAAATATCAATTAAGTCCATCTTGTTTAAAGTATCATTTAAAGCTTGTGTTCCTTATTTATTTTCATTTTGGATGACCTGTCCATTGGTGAAAGTGGGGTGTTAAAGTCCCCTACTATGATTGTGTTACTGTCGATTTCCCCTTTTATGGCTGTTAGCATTTGCCTTGTGTATTGAGGTGCTCCTATGTTGGGTGCATAAATATTTACAATTGTTATATCTTCTTGGACTGATCCCTTTATCATTATGTAGTGTCCTTCTTTGTCTCTTGTAATTGTCTTTATTTTAAAGACTATTTTGTCTGATATGAGAATTGCTACTCCAGCTTTCTTTTGATTTCCATTTGCATATCTTTTTCCATCCCCTCACTTTCAGTCTGTATGTGTCCCTAGGTCTGAAGTGGGTCTCTTGTAGACAGCATATACATGGGTCTTATTTTTGTATCCATTCACCCACTCTATGTCTTTTGGTTGGAGCATTTAATCCATTTACATTTAAAGTAATTATCAATATGTATGTTCCTATTACCATTTTCTTAATTGTTTTGGGTGTGTTATTGTAGGTCTTTTCCTTCTCTTGTGTTTCCTGCCTAGAGAAGTTCCTTTAGCATTTGTTGTAAAGCTGGTTTGGTGGTGCTGAATCCTCTTAGCTTTTGCTTGTCTGCAAATGTTTTAATTTCTCCGTTGAATCTGAATGACATCCTTGCTGGGTAGAGTAATCTTGGTTGTAGGTTTTTCCCTTTCATCACTTTAAATATGTCCTGCCACTCCCTTCTGGCTTGCAGAGTTTCTGCTGGAAGATCAGCTCTTAACCTTATGGGGATTCCCTTGTATGTTATTTGTTGTTTTTCCCTTGCTGCTTTTAATATTTTTTCTTTGTATTTAATTTTTGATAGTTTGATTAATATGTGTCTTGGCATGTCTCTCCTTGGATTTCTCCTGTATGGGACTCTCTGTGCTTCCTGGACTTGATTGACTACTTCCTTTCCCATATTAGGGAAGTTTTCAACTATAATCTCTTTAAATATTTTCTCAGTCCCTTTCTTTTTCTCTTCTTCTTCTGGGACCCCTATAATTCGAATGTTGGTGCGTTTAATGTTGTCCCAGAGGTCTCTGAGAGTGTCCTCCATTCTTTTCATTCTTTTTTCTTTATTCTGCTCTGCGGTAGTTATTTCCACTATTTTATCTTCCAGGTAAGTTACCCGTTCTTCTGCCTCAGTTATTCTGCTACTGATCCCTTCTAGAGAATTTTTAATTTCATTTATTGTGTTGTTCATCATTTTGTTTGCTCTTTAGTTCTTCTAAGTCCTTGTTAAACGTTTCTTGTATTTTCTCCATTCTATTTCCAAGATTTTGGATCATCTTTACTATCATTACTCTGAATCCTTTTTCAGGTAGACTGCCTATTTCCTCTTCATTTGTTTGGTCTGGTGGGTTTTTACCTTGCTCCTTCATCTGCTGTGTGTTTCTCTGTCTTCTCATTTTGCTTAACTTACTGTGTTTGGGCTCTCCTTTGTGCAGGCTGCAGGTTCATAGTTCTCGTTGTTTTTGGTGTCTGTCCCCAGTGGCTAAGGTTGGTTCAGTGGGTTGTGTAGGTTTCCTGGTGGAGGGGACTAGTGCCTGTGTTCTGGTGGATGAGGCTGGATCTTGTCTTTTAGTGGGCAGGACTGCATCCGGTGGTGTGTTTTGGGGTGCCTGTGACCTTATTATGATTTTAGGCAGCCTCTCTGCTGATGGGTGGGGTTGTGTTCCTGTCTTGCTAGTTGTTTGGCATAGGGTGTCCAGCACTGTAGCTTGCTGGTCATTGAGTGGAGCTGGGTCTTAGCATTGAGATGGAGATCTCTGGGAGAGCTTTTGCTGTTTGATATTACATGGAGCCGGGAGGTCTCTGGTGGACCAATGCCCTGAACTTGGCTCTCCTACCTTAGAGGCACAGGCCTGACACCCGACCGGAGCACCAAGACCCTGTCAGCCACACAGCTCAGAAGAAAAGGGAGAAAAAAAGAAAGAAAGAAAAGAAAGAAAAGGAAAGAAAGAAAGAAACAAAGAAAGAATGAAAGAACGAAAGAGAGAGAAAGAAGGAAGGAAGGACGGAAAGAAAGAAAGAAAATAAATTAATTAAAACAGTTATTAAAATAAAAAAATTAAAAAGTAATTAAAAAAAGAAAGAAAGAAGAGAGAAACCAAACCAAAAAACAAATCCACCAACGATAACAAGTGCTAAAAACTCTACAAAAAAAATAAATGGACAGACAGAAGCCTAGGACAAATGGCAAAAACAAAGCTATACAGACAAAATCACACAAAGAAGCATACATATACACACTCACAAAAAGAGTAAAAGGAAAAATTTATATACATTTACATATAAAAAAAGGAAGAGAGCAACCAAATCAATAAGCAAATCTACCATTGATAATAAACTATAAATACTAAACTAAGATAAACATAAAATTGGAAACAAATTAGATGCAGAAGGCAAACCCCAAGTCTACAGTTCCTCCCAAATTCCAGAACCTCAATTTTGGGATGATTCATTGTCTATTCAGGTATTCCAAAGATGCAGGGTACACGAAGTTGATTGTGGAGATTTAATCCGCTGCTCCTGAGGCTGCTGGGAGAGATTTCCCTTTCTCTTCTTTGTTCGCACAGCTCCCGGGGTTCAGCTTTGGATGTGGCCCCGCCTCTGCATGTAGGTCGCCTGAGGGCGTCTGTTCTTTGCTCACACAGGATGGGGTTAAAGGAGCAGCTGCTTCGGGGGCTCTGGCTCACTCAGGCCGGGGGGAGGGAGGGGTATGGATGCAGGGCGAGCCTGCGGCGGCAGAGGCCGGCGTGACGTTGCACCAGCCTGAGGCGCCGTGCGTTCTCCCGGGTAAGTTGTCCCTGGATCACGGGACCCTGGCAGTGGCAGGCTCCACAGGCTCCCGGGAGGGACGGTGTGGAGAGTGACCTGTGTTCGCACACAGGCTTCTTGGTGGCGGCAGCAGCAGCCTTAGCATCTCATGCCCGTCTCTGGGGTCCGCGCTGATATCCGCGGCTCGCTCCCGTCTCTGGAGCTCATTTAGGCGGCGCTCTGAATCCCCTCTCCTCGCGCACCAGGAAACATAGAGGCAAGGAAAAGTCTCTTGCCCCTTAGGCAGCTCCAGACTTTTTCCCGGACTCCCTCCCGGCTAGCTGTGGCGCACTAGCCCCCTTCAGGCTGTGTTCACGCCGCCAACCCCAGTCCTCTCCCTGGATCCGACCGAAGCCCGAGCCTCAGCTCCCAGCCCCTGCCCGCCCCGGCGGGTGAGCAGACAAGCCTCTCTGGCTTGTCTGGTGAGTGCTGGTTGGCACCGATCCTCTGTGCGGGAATCTCTCCGCTTTGCCCTCCGCACCCCTGTGGCTGCGCTCTCCTCCGTGGCCCCGAAGCTCCCCCCTCCGCCACCCACAGTCTCCGCCCGCGAAGGGCCTTCCTAGTGTGTGGAAACCTTTCCTCCTTCACAGCTCCCTCCCACTGGTGCAGGTCCCGTCCCTATTCTTTTGTCTCTGTTTTTCCTTTTTTCTTTTGCCCTACCCAGGTACGTGGGGAGTTTCTTGCCTTTTGGGAGGTCTGAGGTCTTCTGCCAGCGTTCAGTAGGTGTTCTGTAGGAGTTGTTCCATGGTAGATGTATTTCTGATGTATCTGTGGGGAGGAAGGTGATCTCCACGTCATACTCCTCCGCCATCTTGAAGGTCTCGAGTTTAAGCTTTTTAAAGCTATATGTTACAGCAACTGGGTCTCAGGTGGGCTACGGCTCCAGAAAGCAGTCCTCATGATCCCTTTCCCATTGTCTTCTGCCTGAGCTTTGCTTTTTAAACATTTGCCTTTGTGACCTGGTCCTCTTCTTTCTTGGCTGAATCATTTGGCTTGTTTCTCCTCCATCACAACCCCTTCCTGTTTTGCTTGTAATTCTGTGAGTTGGCACCCCTCCTGGTGCCTTGTTCTGGCTTGGCCACCTTTACGTTCCACTTGGCTTTGGCCCAAGATCCAGCACTTTTTCTCCCTTGCCCCATTCTTGCAGGCAGTTCCAGAATTCCAGATTTAGTCACAGCCTCATTCAAAATTACACTGCTCCCTCCCTGGAGAAAACTGCCTCCAGTGGATTATGACAAGTGGCTAGACTCTGAGTGATTTGGATTCTGGGGCCATGTCCTATTTACCAGCCAGGCATGGATATTGTAGTTGCATTAGTTTGTTAGTATCACGATCTAAGAGGCTTAAACAACAGAAATTTATTTCCTCACATTTCTGAAAGGCAGAAGTCCAAGATTAAGTTGTCAGCAGGGGTAGTTTCTTCTGAGGGCCTCTTTCCTTGGCTTGTAGACTGCCATCTTCTCCCTGTGTCTTCACATGGTCTTTCCTCTGTGCATGTCAGTGTCCTAATCATCTCTTCTTCTAGGGACACGAGTCATATTGGACTATGGCCAACCCCAATGATCTCATTTAACCTTAATTACCTCTTTAAAGATGCTATCTCCAAATACAGTCCCATTCATAGTTTCTTCAGTGATGCTTACTTAGTCTAGCAGGTACAGAGTGGTAGGTTGGTAAAAGAGGGGCTTAATGAATGACCTGCTGACTTAAGCAGTTGAAAGGAATGTTCTGATTCCTTGAACCTTCTGGAAAGGAAGAGGATTCCAAGCATCTGCCTCCTGAAGGAGGTCCAGCATTACTGCATTTGCTGAATGATTAGTATCTCTTTCCAGAGGGTACCACAATCAGGGTAAGACCCTACTGAAGTCCAAGCTGAGTTATGTAGCACGTCAGCATGTCCTTGTGTGTCCTGTGGCTCCCAGGAAATGCTTGCAGTTGACTTACATGGAACTAGCATTCTCCCTCTTACTCAATTCCTGGCTGAAACCCTTTCCCTCTCCTGTGTGGCTATGGCTCACCTACTTTCAGTGTTTTCAGTGTTCTCTGCAATGCCAACAGCCAGCATTCTGCAAGGTGTCAGCATGGGGGCAGTGGACCCATCTCTGATCTGGGACTCACCTGGCCTTGTTCTACTCCATTCTGACACTGGACATTGGCTGTCTGTGAAAACCACCGGGGGGAAGGCTTTTTAAAAGCCATCAGTGTGATTCAATATCCACAAATCAATCAACGCAATACACCCCATTAACAAAATGAAGGATAAAAATCATTTGATCAGTGCAGTAGATGCAGGGTGGTATGGAAGACATACAGATTGCCAGTAAACACATGAAAAGATTCTCAACATCAGTAATCATCAGGGAAATGCAAATCAAAACCACAATGAGGTATCACCTCACACCTGTCAGAATGGCTATTATCAAAAAGACAAGAAATAACAAATGCTGGAGAGGGTATGGAGAAAAGGGAACCCTCATGCACTGTTGGTGGGAATGTAAATTGGTGCAGCCACTATGGAGAACAGTATGGTAGCTCCTCAAAAAATTAAAAATAGAACTACCATATAATCCAGCAGTTCCACTTCTGGGTATTTATCTGAAGAAAATGAAAACTAACTATAATTCAAAAAGATACATGCACCCCTATATTCATAGCAGCACTGTTCACAATAGTCAAGACATGGAAACAACCTAAATGTCCATCAACAGGTGAATAGATAAAGAAGATGTGGTATATACACACAATGGAATATTAGCCACAAAAAAGAATGAAATCTTGCCATTTGCAACAACATGGATGGACCTAGAGAGTATTATGCTAAGTGAAATAATTCAGACATACAAAGACAAATACCGTGTGATTTCACTTATATGTGGAATCTAAAAAACAAATAAACAAACAAAACAAAATAGAAACAGACTCACAGATACAGAGAACAAACTGGTGGTTGCCAGAGGGGAAGTGGGTAGGGGTTGGGGAAAATAGGTGAAGAGGATTAAGAGGTACAAACTTTCAGTCACAAAGTAAGTCATAAGGATGTAATTCACAGCAAGAGGAATATAGCCAGTAATACCGTAATAACTTTGTATGGTGACAGATGGTTAATAGACTTATTGTGATCAATTCACAATGTATTTAAATGTCAAAACACTATGTTGTACATCTGAAACTAATATAATATCGTATGTCAACTATACTTTAACCAAAATTTTTTAAATTAATAATAAAAAATCATGAAGGCCAGGCTCCATCCCTGACCAATCAGGTTGGCTCTGGAGGTGGGGCCCAGGCACCCCTATTTTCTAAAGCTCTCAGACATATTTCATGTGCAGCCAGAGTGGAGAACCACCACTCTGATTTGAGTCTCACTTTCCTCATCTGTAGAAAAAGATGTTGGTAACTGATGAGTCCCAAGATAGTGTGCTATGAGCTACAATCCTAAGTTCTATTTCAAAATTACCAGGGCACTTCCTCTTCCAGTATTTCTTCCACTGATGTAGCTACTAAGATTTTCTTCCCCATAGCATGTTTACAGCATCACTGATGTCTGCCTCACTATTTAAGTTTGGTAGGAAGTAAAGTGATTTTTCCCCTCCAAAGGAACTAAAAATGAAGGGGCAAAAATATAACTCAGCGTTTACTGAATGGAAAGAAAAGCACCATGATCTTTCCCATGCTCACTGAACTTGAATGCTCTATGGCGTGAATTTCAACGCCACTTCATGTCTCTAATCGCATCCCTTGAGCACAGAGGTCTGAGTACCATTGCTGCAGCTGGAGAGAGCAGGAGAGACACGGAGTTGAGCCAAACCAGTTTTTCGTTTTTGAAAAAGAACATGTCTGGGACTCGGAAAAATAGTTCAGATCAGAATCTACCAAGTAAGCCTAGAATAGATTTGAGTGGGCTGATGAGCAGAGCAGAGGCCACAGGGTTCTCGCCACAGGCCAAATGCTGAGTGAAGTAACAGGAGCACTTTGGCAGAGTTCTCATCAAATAAGACGCTAAAATTCCATGCTCGAGTTACTTAACAAAACCCTCCTTGGATGATACGTACCAGGTCTTCTTAAGGTAAAACTAAGTGCTGAGAATAATTCAGATATACCGATCAGCAGTGGTCTAAAGAGACTCTTTCTAGCTGTTTGATAAATGGAGTTAAAAAAAATTATCCCCTGCTAACTTGATAGGTCCAGGCACTCGGGCCATGGACTGCATGGCGGATAAAATATATAGTTGACCTCTACCCGCCAAGATACAATGTTTTCCAAAACTGTCAGTAGTGAAGAGAAAAGCTGATGGAAAGAAGCTCTGACGGAAGTCTGAATTTGGGTCTAGGACCTTCCAGAATGTATGAGAAGTTTGGCAGGACTGACTAGGAAAATAGCCAGCAGTTATTGCAATTTGCATGGACAGCAAGTGACACTCAGTGACATCTTCCATGACTCCATGAGATCAGATCCCAGAGGGAAAAAAAATCAAGGCTGGATAGAGGGTGTTGTCCATGGCAGACAGAAGCAAGCAGACAGAATGCATCTACACAGGTAAGGATTAGAGACCTTGGGGTCAGAAGGCAGAATTGAGAAGGCCGGGCTCAAAGACTGGGCTCCAACAGGTGAAGGACTCAGTGAGACTCTAAAGTGAGACAGAAACTTACTCAGGATTCCAGCAACAAAACAGAGTGATTAGTAAAGAAACATCTGGGAATCAGGGGCTTTCTGATAGGAAGACTGGGAGTTTCTCAGCTTTAGCACTCAAAGTCCTACACCCAGGCCAACCTCTCAGACCTGGCAAAACAGGGACGGTAGGGCACCATACTGCTGTATAATCCTGAGCCAAGACCAGAGGTTTTCTGAGTAAGACGAAGCCTATTCTAAAGAAGATTATTAAAGTACACAGCTGATTTCAAGGTCAATGTCATAGAGGGGCTAGGGAATCAAGAATGCTCCTTAGAGCTACCATACCTGGCCATGAGATCTTCTAAATGTCCTCTCATCTCTTTGGATTTCAGTTTCTTTATCTGCAAAATGATTACTTGGCTCTCAATCATTTTTATTTTCCTCTTTTAAGAGTAGCAGAATCCTTTCTTCAAGTGATATCTTAACCAGAAAGGAATATATCCAGGAGCTAAAGCAGAGCCACTGGGTTGAAGCCAGGTTGGGGGTCTATAACCCAACCACTTTGCTCTACACTCAACCCTTCCCCATTCTGCCCCAGACAGCCCGTGAGACACCTGTGCTGAACCTATACAGCTCTGAAAAACAGACTTTTAAAACCACCAACCGGATGAGTTTCAAGATCTCTCTGGGTCAGAAATCCCATGATGCCTTGGCCATCTGCAGCATTATCACTATTTTTCAGAACTGGATTAGCTGCCCCTATTTGCAGAGTCCTGGCCTCAACATCTCTCTTTTTCTCCAACACACACACTACTCAGAACACAGTCAAGGAACCAGCTTGATTGGGCTTTGCTTACCCTCCAAGTCAAATAACGTATAGAAAACATACTGAAATAAGCACCTCTGGATTGTGGGAATATGGGCGACTGATTTCTTGTGATGTGTGTGTGTGTGTCTGTGAGTGCCTTTCTGTATTTTCTATAATTTGAATGTAATACTTATCCCTGGGGCTTGGGCATGCTTTGGCCTGGTCTATTACATTTGACCTACTACCTCCCGCTGCTCAGAGACTCTTTTTCCTTGGCTCCTCCCTTTTGTCTGGCATCCCTACATTGACAATGCACTTTCTTCAGTTTCTCCTATATCATTTTCCGTCTTGCATTTCTTCTTCCTACTTTAGCTAGCAATGTGAGTTTCTATCATTAGCTTCAATGTCCCCTGCTCTCAGGGGACTGATCCAGCCCTAAGACACCACATTTTGTCTCCAGTGGGTCTCCCTAGGTGCTAATTCCCTGGTGAAGTCCTCTTGTTTTCCTGCAAATAGCTTAGTGATCACTCTGTGGCCACCTCCCAGCCTTAGGGGGTGATCTACTCCTAGTTCCGTTGTGTTTCTCTGTAAAGAGGATGCGCTGATGAAGAGGAGACAAGTTCTTGAATTTGTTGACCCTGGATAGTACACTATTTGGTCTCCCTGAGGATAAAGACCCTCCAATTGAGCCTCAAGTGGCACCAAAGGATGTGTCCTTCCCTTTGCCATGTAAAGTGTTATGGATAGACGCTGATGACCTTATCGCCTTAAAAGAATCAGGACCGCTGGGTTATAGTGAGATCCATATAGTACATTGGAAGGTGGTAGAAGAATCAGATGACAGCTGTTAATAAGAATATCTTTGGATGCTTTAGGAAAAAAAGGATGCTTAACAAAAGGGAAATCCTTTTTTCCAGTTTTTTACTGGGGTAGTTGCTTATGAGGAACACTCCATAGCCTGGCAACCAACTCCGTTTCAATCATTCTTATCTTCAATTACCTAGTACCTGACTCATGCCTCAGCTGGTTCTCCTGGTCTTTTGCTTCCAGTATTAATTTATGACCTTGGCCTATTGGACCCGATCCTTCCTGATGTCATTATCTATCAATAACCCTGCATATTACAAACTATCCAACATTGCTTCGTGCTGATCCTTAAGGAAAGATGGTGGTGGACAGATGTGAGTCAGGAAGAAACATTCCACCAGTGATTGATTTTGTGACCTTCAGCCTATAACCTAAACTCTCTAAACCTCATTTTCCATCTGCAAAAAAGAAAAGAAGAACTGCCCCACAGGATTGTTGTGAAGACTAAATTATGATATTTATAAAATATTTGCCATAATGTCTGCCCATTAAAAGGTGCTGCCTATTATTTATATAGAACAGGGCTAATCAAAGTGTGGTTCATGGACCAGGGCTAGTTTTTCATTACTGGTCTGTGATGAAAAAAAGAGTACAGAAATTGAGAGCTAGCATTCAGAAACTTTTAGACTAGAAATTTCCTTTTTAAAAATAAGTCAATTCCCAACTATACTTAGAGAAGCACTGATATAAATGGGACCTCAGTCGAGGAAATGTCTGTTGTACAGCTTAGCATACGTCACCTGGAAAGACATTCTTAAGAAATATTACATGACCTCTTCCCTTTCTGCTGGCCAGTTACCTTCGTGGTATTGTTGATCCTTGAAAGTCCTCCTGTCACACCATCACATTTGTGAAGGACCTTTTTACCTTTTCTGCTCATCTCTTGGTGTCTGTTAAGAAAACACAAATTAACGTTAACATTTGTTCAAAACATAACTCAGAAAATCTGTTTCAAAAGCATGCAGGATGCATTCCAAGGCCAACTGGCACTTCTGATTTGTGTTACCCATGCCATTTCCCAAAGCTGTCAGGGGATAATTAAAAATCAGAGGGGAAATTTTAATTCTTTTCATGTTAAGGTATAGTGGCTGTAGTAGAGAGAAAGCATTAACATTTTCAGGGGAGGAGGTGAGGAGTGCTTGATTAAATCCAAAGAAAACAATCAATTCTAGGCGTATGCTGTGGTCACTTTATCCATTAGCTTCAGGACAAGAGTGGCATTTGGAGCACAGTCTTTTCAAGGCATTGGCACCAGGCCATTCCTGAAGCACACAGTCATTATGGAGACATTTAATTAGTGCATTTTGCATGATTGCCTATGGACACAGGCGGGCAATGTGCCATCTATCCCTTTTAGGGTCAACTGACGGCTGGAGAGGAGGCCAGCCTGCAAAGTCATGGTAAATTCGATGAGGTTAGGGACTCCATATTACTTCCATTTTTAATATCCCCCATGCCCATAATAGAGCCTGGAACACAGTAGGCACTCAATAAAATATCTGTTGAATGAATCCATGATTTCAAGGTCACCAAAGCTAGAATCCCTCCAGAAACCTGGTTCCATCCAGCATGCCTGGTTCTAGTAAATGACCGAACCAGGATTCAAACACAACTCTGGAGTTCAAGGCTCATGCTACTACAGCTTGCTGCAGAGATGACATCAGAAACAATTGCCATGCCCTCCATAATTGGGGTGGCCCCAGAATGCCCCCCTCCCGAGACTCCATGGGGCTTAGTTACCTGCCACTGCTCTCACTCCTCCCTAAAGAGGGGTATAGAGTGGTGCCTCTTAAGCTTATTACCAGGAAAATAGAATTGGACCCTTCTACTGTGGGCAAAGAAGTCCTCCCTCTCTCTATGATCCTGCACCGGATGTGTTCTGGCCATATCTTGAAGAACATAAGCTGGCCCTCGGGGGTACAAGAGGAGACATTACTGTAATAAACTGAAGTATAAAGCCCAAGTGGAATCTGGTTCTAAAAACCCATTCCAGTCTCATCTTCATCCTCCCTGCTTCAACAGCCTCATGTACTAAATGACCCTTGAGCATCTTTCACTTGAATTTTTAAAATTACAGTGTAAGAACTAACAACAGTGTTTAGTTTAAGTAAACATGAAAGCACTTTCCAAGTAAATTGACCTCCGTTCTTTGAGCAGCCAAAAAAAAAAAAAAGTTTAATATGAGCTCTGTGTTGTGCCCTGAAGGGTGAAAAATTCAGACTTTGTTATATTGAGAGAGCAAAGGACTGTCAGACTCATAAACTCAGAGTCCTTTGGTTTGTCATCAATAATCCAATTTAGTGGCTTTATAAAGGGATGCTCAGGACTTAAAGGGTTATAAGAATTGGGTCCAGGAGAAAAATAGCGATGAAGGCATGGGTTAAGACTGGAAGAAAATAAGGAAGGCTAGTGTGAAGTAAGTCAGAAAGAGAAAAACAAATACCGTATGCTAACACATATATATGGAACTAAAAAAAATTTAAAAATAAAAAATGGTTCTGAAGAACCTAGGGGCAGGACAGGAATAAGGACGCAGACGTAGAGAATGGACATGGGGGACATGGGGAGGGGGAAGGGTAAGCTGGGACGAAGTGAGAGAGTGGCATGGACATATATTCACTACCAAATGTAAAATACATAGCTAGTGGGAAGCAGCCGCATAGCACAGGGAGATCAGCTCGGTGCTTTGTGTCCACCTAGAGGGGTGGGATAGGGAGCGTGGGAGGGAGGGAGACACAAGAGGGAAGAGAGGGGAACATATGTATATATATAGCTGATTCACTTTGTTATAAAGCAGAAACTAACACACCATTGTAAAGTAATTATGCTCCAATAAAGATGTTAAAAACAACAAAAAAAGAAAGGCTAGAAAGGAAGAGAAGCAAATCAAGAAATAATGAGTTGAAATTTCAAATCTTGCTCCTAATTAGTGCCTCTTCCTGGACTAAAAGCTATGAGAAGTATAAAGAATGGATTTCTGTGTCATCTTTAGGTGAAATATGTCTTACATTTAACTAAATAATTATATAAGAATTTAAAACCAAGTGCAAAGTCATAACAGAGCATAGAAAACATGTGCTAGAGCTGATAAGGAAGAAGAGAAAGTAAAGTTGAGTCACACCTTGCAAAACAGAGGTAAAGAAAAGGAAAGGGAGTTAAAGGTCAGAGAGAAGAGTTTGAACTTGATCCCATGGGCAATGGTGGCTTGTATGTGAAAGCGTCCTGGCTGGGAACAGAGGGTGTACTCAAATGAGTTAATTGAAGAGGGTTTACTAAAAGGGCTATTTACAAAGGCCTGTGGTCAGGATTAAAGGAAGTCAATTAGAAGCCAACACAGCAGGGAGCTGTTACCATCTTAGGCCTGAAGGCACAAGAATGGATCCATTACTAAAAACTGGAAAGAACTATAGCTGTAAGAGAGCCCCACCTTCCAGGAACTGTGTGTGTGTGTGTGTGTGTGTGTGTGTGTCTGTGTGTGTGTGCGTGTGTGTGTGTGTGTGTGTGTGTCTTTTCTGTCTATGTACTTTAATTGATATAAATGATACATTTTTCATTTGTATTTTTTATGTTATGATTTTAGTTTTTAACGTTTCTTTCCTTTTTTGTTTATCCATATTTTTTGTTTTGTGCTACAAAAGTTTGGTTTGCAACTTTTTTATCCATTTTCTATTAAGGTATACTTAACATACAACTATACTAGTTTCAGGTGTCCAACATCATGATTCAATATTTGTATACATTGTGAAATGATGACCACAGTAAGTCTAGTTAACATTTGTTACCATATACATAGTCATAACATCTTTTTCTTGTGATGAGAACTTTTAAGATCTACTCTCTTAGCAACTTGCAATACAGTATTATTGGCAAATATGCAACACACTATTGTTAACTACAGTCACCATGCTGTACCTTATATCCCCATGACTTATTTATTTTATAACTGGAAGTTTGTACCTTTTGACCCCCTTCACCCATTTTGCCCCCCTCACCGCCCCCAACCTCTGGCAACCACCAATCTGTTCTCTGTATCCATGAGCTTGTTTTGTTTTTTTTTAAATTCCACATATAAGTGAGATCATATGATATGTGTCTTTCTCTGTCTGACTTATTTCCCGTAGCATAACGCTCTCGAGGTCCATCCATGTTGTTGCAAGTGATAAGATTTCATTCTTCTTTATGGCCGAATAATATTCCATTGTATATTTTCTATCTGTTTTAAATTGAGGTATAATTCACCCATCATAAAATTCACCCTTTTGATACGCACAATTAAATGGTCTTAGTATATCTGTAGGGCTTTCAACTATCACCACTATCCAACTCAAGAATATTTTTATCACTCACCAAAGCCCCAAATGCATTAGCAATCATTCCCCATTTTCCTCTCTCCCAAGTTGCTGTAAACCACCCATCTATTTTCTGTCTCTTTGAATTTGGCTTTCAATAGAAAAAAAAAAAAAAGCCCCTAGCAAATTTCTGCTCAGCTGGGAGGGAGGTGATGGAATAAATATTCCAACTCTCTTTCCTTCCCAACTCTGATCTCCTGCTGGTGCCTCCTATTGGCTGAAATCGACTGGAAATCAACTGGTCAATAAAGCCTAATTTGTGTAGCCCATTGACCAGTCTCCAGAGGCTGGAGGGACATACAGGGAAAAGAGAGTGCCCAAGGGCCCTATAGATTCTTGAGAAGATGCTAGGAAGAGAATGGATTGCCAGACAGAACTGGAAAGTAGAAGGGTTATGCAACCTTGGTGCAAGAAGCTGTGACTCCATGGTGAAAGGACATGCCCCTGGGGATAATGGGTCTAGTCAACATAATGGAATCAAGGGGTCTGAAGTCCATACTAAGATTGTTTTCAATGTCCTTATGTAACAAAAGATTAATAATGGCATCGTTTCATCTTAATTTTTTTTTTTTAAAGATTTATTTATTGATTGATTACTATGTTGGGTCTTCGTTTCTGTGCTAGGGCTTCCTGTAGTTGCGGCAAGCGGGGGCTACTCTTCATCGCGGTGCGCGGGCCTCTCACTATTGTGGCCTCTTTTGTTGCGGAGCACAGGCTCCAGACGCGCAGCCTCAGTAGTTGTGGCTCACGGGCCTACTTGCTCCGTGGCATGTGGGATCTTCCCAGACCAGGGCGCGAACCCGTGTCCCCTGCATTAGCAGGCAGATTCCCAACCACTGCGCCACCAGGGAAGCCCCATCTTAATTTTTAAGTGGCTTCTGGAGACCCAAGAAAATGATTCATCATCCATTATTCATATTTCATTTTCATTCTTATCTGTATCAGTGTGACTTTGTATACATGACATTGAGAATTGCATTTACCATTTCTTTATGGTATCCTATAAATAAATAGAATAGCTAATTTTCTAATTATATGATGGGAGCCTGTGCAACTAGATTTGTCTAGTATTGACTTAAAAACTGATTTAGTTTTACAATATAATTTAGCCTTATCTTGAAAGCATTGCAAACCATAACAAAAATAGATTTCCTTAAAAGGAGAAAGATTAATGGTTACTCAATTGTTTCCATCTCTTTA
The DNA here is from genome assembly GCF_965194825.1 of Balaenoptera physalus. NCBI lineage: Eukaryota > Metazoa > Chordata > Mammalia > Artiodactyla > Balaenopteridae > Balaenoptera > Balaenoptera physalus. The sequence continues at coordinate 12,468,193 of NC_138903.1, forward strand.
GTTGATTACATTTCTTGGTGCCCTGGTCAAGAAGCAAACACAACTCAATATTTTCCACAGAGTAGGTCTAATGTTTACATTAAATTATCTCCAAGGATTGAAGACATGCTAAAAGGGAAGATTACATTTTTAGCATGTCTTCAATCCTTGCTAATCTTCCCTTTTAATAAAGAGGGAGTGTAAAAAACTATACCTCAATTTAAAAAAAAAAAGAAAAAGATGGAAGCATTTTCTTCCTCTTTCTAGGAAAAAAAAATAAAGAGGGAGTGGGCAACAGTTTACAGGTAGATTTTAATCATATTGCTGTTCATTGCATTTATTTTTATTTATTGGTAGTAGTAGTATAGGTTTTCCATTTATGGTAAGGACAGCAACGATTTCATTTTCAAACCTATGTCTTTTAGTAAATAAAAAGAATCAGTTTTAAGAATAAAAAATAAACAAATAAATAATCTCCAGCTCCCTTCAAAAATTTTTCTCTGACAAGAAACCCTTTCCTTTGTGTCAATTTAATTCTCCCCTCATTCATATTTAGCAATTTATCCAAGTCATTTGGCATGATTACTCAACATACTTTTTATTACTAAAGTTAGGAACATAAAAGTTGAATTAGGTTTTCTTTCCAGAAGCTCATATGATAATTTCCCATCTGAAAAATAAAAGGATCTTGTTTTCTTCATCCATATATGTTTTGCATATACTATCCATCATCACTGAAAAATACATCTCTCTTTTTTTCTATTTTCCTAAATTAATGTGAAATGTTGAATATAAATTATAATCCTCTCCTTAGAATTAAGTAAATGATTAAGGAAGCTATTACATAAATGGCCTCATGTGACTGTGATAATGAAAGCATTTATTCAAGAATAACAATAGCTTACATTTATTGGAGTCCTCGAAGTTGATATAGCCCTCTAACCCACGTCATTGGATCCTTGCTACCACCAGGGGTGGTAGACAAGGAAGGTAATACATCTCCCATTTTACTGAAGGGAAACTGGAGCTCAGAGAGCTAGTAATCTGTCTATGATTGTAGAGCTAGTAAGCAGGAACTAGAACTTGGATATACATCTTCTCAATTCTCAATATCATGTGCCATAGATGCACAAGCCTGGAGGGAAATAAGTAGGTTTATGACAGACCCACACTTTTTTTTAAAGGCTCTGTTAATAGAGATTCCATCCATTTTTCCTTGCCTGTTACAACAGTCAACCATTTGGCAGGAATTCCCATCATTTATGTATCCTAGACCCATGGCCCCTATACGGCTGTCCTGAAAGATGGAGATACGCATCTTTGGCATATTTTAGAAAATGGACTTTATACTCTTGAGGGCAACAATTACATTGTCCTTTAACGTTCTTATATGAAGTGAACTAAGTCTAGCACCTTGGTCTCTGAGAACCTGGAGTTAAGAGAGGGAGGGGGAGGAAGAGAGGGAGGAGAAGAAGGAAGAGGAGGAGGAAGAGGAGGAGGAAGTGGGGGAGGGGGGGAAAGGGGAAGGATGAGGAAGAGGAGGAGGAGAGAAACCTTTGATGAATATGTTAAACCTATAACATAGTCAGTTAACTATGTTAATCCTATTTAACTTTTTTTTTTTTTTTAGCATTTAACAACTTGTCAGGATGCCCTCTGACCTTCTACTTCTTCTATTATTCTCTCTGCTCATCTTCATCCTCCTTAATTGTTCTTTCTGCTCTATTCCAATGTGATGTCACAGTATAGCTTTAATCCAGATGATCTGGGTACTAATCCTGGCTGTCTGTAGTAAGATTTTTTTCACCTTAAAACTTACTTTTGTCTGAAATTAATATATACCATTATTATTTATTCATATTTACCCATTTGTATAGCAATTTCTATGTTCACTACTTTTACTTGCATCTTATACCTTCCTTCTGGAGTCATTTTCTTTTTTCTTGAAATAGTCTTTCACTCTAAATTTTATTTCTCTTTTATTCCTCTCTTGACATTTCCATTGTCAGTAAACAGTCTCAGTTTTGTTTGGAAATATATTTATTTCACTCTTGCTTTTGTTTTTAAAAGAATTTTGCAGATAAATAATTCTAGATTGGCAGCTATATTCCCTCAGTATATTGAATAATTAATTTCATTATCTTCTTGTCCTGTTATTATTGCTGAGAATTCAGCTGTCAGTCTAATTGTGGTCACTTAGTAATTTTTAAAAAATTGATTTCTGACTGATCTCAAGGTCTTTTCTTTGTCTTGAGTGTCTTCAGTTTCACTTTCAGTACAATTTATTTAGGTGTCATAGTTTTTTCATTTATTCTGCTTGGATTTCATTTGAATCTCTGATTCTGATGCTTCAAGTTTTTCATCAATTCTGAAAAATTTTAGTCATTGCTTCTTCACAAATCACCACTCCTGAAATCTATTATTTCTTTGAAACTCCTATTTGTCATGTGTTAGATCTACTCTCTCTATCCTCTATGTTTCTTAACCTCTCTTTCATGTTTTCAAATTCTTTGTCTCTTTGTGTTATTTTTCCAGATAATATCTTTGGTCTCTCTTCCAGTAACCTTATATGCTATATCTAATATGATATTTAAATAGCTCATTGACTTGTAAATGTAAATTATTATACTTTTAATTTCTAGGTACTGTATTTGTTTCTTTCTGAGTCACTTATTTCTCACTCATTCTTTGCTTCTGTAATTGTTAAACATAATTAATATATTTATTCTAAGTCTGATAATTTTAATATCTGAAGTGTTTGAGTATCTTCCTTTATTATTCACTGCTTCTCCCGGCTCTTACTTTTGGAGGCCTTGTTTTGTCATATGTTCTGTGATTTATGTTTGCAAATCATATCCATTATAACTTTAGCTGAAAGAAAACTTTGAAGTGTGTGTTGAAATTTGTTTCTCCCAAGTGGATGAGCATTGCTTCCACCAGAGATACTTGAAGTCACCAACTCAGAACAACTTTAAATAAATTCTTGGTTTGAGGTATTTGGATTATAGATTTAGGATCACAAGCCCATATGAGGTTTTCCTGTGGTTACAAATTCTCAGATATGTTTTAGTTCCATTTAGAGTCAAGTTTTGGGTAGGCAAATGCTTCTGTGTTATCTCTCCTTTTCTGTGGTTTATACAGAGGGTTTCCAAATAGACCACCCACCTTGTCTGGGCTGTAGGCCTTCTCTCTCATTCTCCCTCCCCCATCCCACCAAGCTGCCATAAAACCGAAGTCACAAATCTTGGGGGATAAAGAGATACTCTAGGGTAACTCCTGTCTTTAGCATTTGAATTTTAGTTTGGATTCATGCTCTCTTGTTTCGGGTCTCTGAGAATTTCTCTTAGTTCATGGCCAGTTCAACTTTGTTTTTAAAAACATATTTTATCCACAAATTTTAGGTGTTTTGTCTTGAGAGGTTTTTTTCAGTCTATCTACTCTTCTATATTGCTTGAACTGGAAGATGACACAACAGTCTCTGTAAACATTAATACTGACAATCCTTTGACATGGTTGCTATAGTTAATCTTCAAAGACAACTGCCCAATGAACCATACCCTCTAGTATTCACACCCTAGAGAAATTCCCTTCCACATTGAAACGGAGCTGGCCATGTGTAACCAGTAAAATGCAGCAGAAGTGACACAACATGCCTCCCAAGACTGGGTCATAAGAATCCTTGCAGCAGTATTTTTCTTATTCTCTTGGAATGCTCACTGTTGAGACACACCTTCTCAGAACCCAACGCACCATGTTGTATGAAGCCCAAGTCCCAGGGAAAGGCCATGTGTAGGTCCGCTGGTTGATTGTCCCAGCTGAGTTCACATCCAATACCCAGCTAGTAATATCAATACCAGACAGGCAAGTAAGCCATCTGGAAGTCTGACCCAATTGAGCCCTCAGATGACTCAAGCCTCAGCTTCCATACAACAGCTTGAGAGACCCCAAACAAGTATGTCCATATGAACCCACTCCAGGTACAGACCTTGAGAGACGAATAGTTGTTTTAAACCATAAAAGTTTGGGGGTACTTTATTATACAGCCACACATTACCAGAAGAACACTTAGGTCTTTTTGGATTAGGAGGCATTTTATCTCTTTGAAGTTCCTTTGCAAAATTAGGCTCTAATGTGTTACGCTGATATTATAGGGCATTTTAACTTCCAAATTCTTAGAAGGACAGCACCTGGTTCCTGTTTTCATATATGATCTACACCTATCAATTAACAACTAAAAGTGCATGACACTCACATAGACAATTAAAATAGACAACATTTGCTCTAGGTATTAATCATTTAAATGTGAATGATATTAAAAACTTTGAAGATAATAGAAGAACACATCTTCATAATTGCAATACTGATACTTATATTACAAGACAAAAATAGCAAAAATCGTAAGGGAAAAATTAATAAATTTATGTTAATAATACGATAAAGAAAGTGAAAAGCCACAAACTGGGAAAAGATATTTGTAACATATATGACTAGCAAAAGATTGCTATAAAATAGTTTTACACAAAAATAAGGAAAAGGAAAAACCTAATTGAATAGTTTTCAAAAGAAATAAACAGATGTTTCACAGACATAACACAAATGGTCAGTAAACATACTGAAAAGGTACTCAGGCTCATTAGTAATTAGATAAATACAAACTGAAACCACGAGATGCTATTTAACATTCTCTAGATTGGCAAAAATTAAGAAGTCTGACAATGCCAACTGTTGGTGAGTATATAAAGAAACTAGAACCTCTCTCCACTATGGTGAGAGTGTAAATTATTAGTACACTGTAAGAAACAACTTAGCATCATCTAATAAAATGAAGCTTTGCATACCTTAGGATTCAGTAATTCTTCCTCTACATATGCACATGTACAGGAGAAGAAAGGTACAAGAATATTATGCAGCATTATTTATCATAGCAAAAAACCTGGAAGCAACCCAAAAGCCCATCTATCAACAGTGGAATGGATGAATAAATTGTGGCATGCTCAGAGAATGGAGAAACACAGTATGAAAATGAATGACTTCTTGCTACATGGCAACAATATAATATGGACCAAACAAAACAAGTCACAGAAGAATACAAACAATCTCACTCAATTTATGTACCAGTTAAAACATGAGAAACTAAACAATATGTGTGTATGTGTGTGTTAGAATAATAAAGCAAAGCAAGAAAATGATGAGATTAGTAGATTAGCATTTAGGGGGCTTCAGAAGTGTGGGTTATTTTCTATGTCTTATGCTATGTGTGGTTACATAGAAATTTGTTTTATCATTATTATGTATATTTTATAAATATTCCAGATATATATTTTTATAAATATCCAATACTTCATAATACACCATTTTCAAAAAGCAATTTAAGGTAATAATTAGCAGTGAAGTTTAATTAGAAATAGAGCATCAAAGAGAGAGGTCTGAGAGCTAACTCAAATTCCAATCCAAGGAGTGAATAATAAGAACAGATAATATAAATGTTCATAATGGGTATTATGAAGCTGGAGATGGCTCTATCAGTCTATTTGAGATAGGTTCTACTCAACTTTTTCACATTTCAACCATATGGTCAGATGGTTGACTATAACTCTATAACTCTAATTTCATGTTTATCATGAAACCTTCCTAGGCAGAATGCACCCAAGAAGCTTACACATCATTCAGTCCATATGGGTTACTTGGCAGCCTGACAGCTACATTTTCATTCTGGTTTATATGTCAGGTTTATATGACATATAGTTGGTATGTCACATCCTTGATTAGTAACATATTTGGGGCACAGACAAGATTAATTTTGTGAACCTGCCAAGCTAAGAACCAGAGTTTAAATGGTGAAGAATCCATAGGTGAATGCCACATTTTGAAGCTCTTGGGTGTCAGTAAGCTGACCTCCCCAGATGATACCCTGACCTAGAGTCCTGATCCCATAATATTTATTTTTCTTACCTTCACATATAGATCATAAGTCCCTAGAGGGCAGAAATAATGTCCTATATTACTTTGCCTCATCTTCAGAGAAATACACAGTACTTTGTATATAGTAAATGCTCAATCAATATTTGTTGACTGGTTGATTGACAGGACTGTTGATTACCTACGTCCTTTCCCATTAGTATCTATGCTATGCTTTACAACAATAATAAAAATGTTGTCATTGAATATAATGAGTGGAACTCCACTTCAACTACCAAGTGCTAGCTTACTTGCAAATATAAAACTATTGCTATTGTCCAACTGAAAATAATTCACTCTTTCAAAATCAGCTTCTTTTTAGTCTTCTGTGAACCAAGAAGAGGCATTTTATATGGGGGGGGGTGCAAACATTATCAAGTCAATAATAAATATTTAAAATCTGAGAACTTTCCAAAAGAAAATTTCAGCAAGAGTATCATGATAACTCAGGTGATGTCGAGGCGGTTTTCGTGTCAGTTGTAGAACCAAACCTAGGAGATTCTAAGACAAGTGATACTGCAGCAGTCAATCTTACTGTTATTCGTTATTTTCATTTTGAGAATTGTGGCAAAGAAGGAACCTTTCCAATACATTCGAGTAGGATTATATTTGATTTATCCTCCAAATTATTGTTTGCCTACTTGATGTTTATGAAAAGAAATGCTGCATTTCTCACGTTAGCCAGCAGAGAAGCAATCACTTGTATGAATCATCACTGGAAATAGAAATTGTTTCAAGTGCTGGACACATTTGTGGTCTATGAACATTGAGCACTAATAAGCAGAAGAATTCCAATCCTAAAATGATTTTTCTGACATCTAAGTCACTTAATCCAGAAATGCTCTGGACAGACATCCAATTGTCTGCATGGAACCTGGAAGAGCAGTGATTTCACATTTACACTTCACGGCCTTGAAGCTTGCCTCTCTGCATGCTGCGCATCTTTATTCATTCCACAAGATAAAGAAGAGAGAAGCAAGCTGGATTTCTAAAAATTGGAGAATAAATGCAGGGTGACAGCAGCTCTTTAGGCATCCTTGCTCTGTAGACAACGCTGGCCATTGAAAACTGCTTTAAATTCATCAGTACTAGTGCTTGCAGCAGCCTGCACAAATCAAAACGTGGGAACTACATTTTTTTACCTCCCTTTTAAAATTCCTGTCCTGGGGCTTCCCTGGTGGCGCAGTGGTTAAGAATCTGCCTGCCAATGAAGGGGACACAGGTTCGAGCCCTGGTCCGGGAAGATCCCACATGCCACAGAGCAACTAAGCCCGTGCGCCACAACTATTGAGCCTGCGCTCTAGAGCCCGTGAGCTACAACTACTGAGCCCACGTGCCACAACTACTGAAGCCCGTGTGCCTAGAGCCCGAGCTCCGCAACAAGAGAAGCCACCACAGTGAGAAGCCCGTGCACCGTAATGAAGAGTAGCCCCCACTCGCCGCAACTAGAGAACGCCCGTGTGCAGCAATGAAGACCCAACACAGTCAAAAATAAAGAAATTAATTAATTAAATTAAATAAAATTCCTGTCCTCCTATCAACTTATTTAACCCAATGGAGTGGGCTCCATAATGTGCCCTTTATTTCCAATATAACCACTGCAAGGAGATAAAGGACATATGGACCAGTGAGTGGCCATGAAGGTTGAGAGTCAATTGTTGACTCTGCAGTGGTAGCTTAGAGATCTAGGATTTAAGAGATAGACTCTACCTGATACCTGAGATATTACATATAGTCAAAAATGGCAATCACTAATCATTAATCTCACAAGCTACACATTTTAACCAATATCATAATGACCATGCAGCCTCACGTCAGAGGGTTTTCTCACTCAGAAATCCATTCCAACCTAGGGCCCTAGAGTGAGAAGAGGGTCTGTTGGAGGCAGGAGAATGTAATTCAGAACATTCTATCACGATGAAATTGGGTTTATCATTCTCTGTGAGGAAGTGTCCTCAAGCAACTAAAGATTTGGTAAAACAACTTCTTGCCCTCTCTACTTAAACCTCTACTTCTCAGCTGGTGTCAATTATAAATTAATAAGTCCTTTCTTAATCTCTACTTCATCTTTTCAATGGAAGAAAGAATGGCCACGTAAGAGGAGGGCCATCTCTCTTCAGGAAGACCCATAAGAGTTCACGAGGTGACCTGAGGCAGGATATTAGACATCTTTCAACTCTTTTCCTAAGGAAATTGACTTTGAGACTCTTAATAATGGGCTTTCGGGACTTCCCTGGTGGCGCAGTGGTTAAGAACCTGCCTGCCAACGCAGGGGACACAGGTTCGAGCCCTGGTCCAGGAGGATCCCACATGCCACGGGGCAGCTCAGCCCGTGCGCCACAACTACTGAGCCTGCACTCTAGAGCCCATGAGCCATAACTACTGAGCCTGCGCTCTAGAGACTGCGTGCCACATCTACTGAGCCCACGTGCCACAACTACTGAAGCCCGTGCACCTAGAGCCCATGTTCTGCAACAAGAGAAGCCACCGCAATGAGAAGCCCTCGCGCCGCAACAAAGAGTAGCCCTGCTCACCGCAAGTAGAGGAAGCCCGCTCACAGCAGCAAAGACCCAACGCAGCCAAAAATAAATAAATAAATAAATAAATAAATAAATAAATAAATAAATAAATAAATAAATTTATAAAAAAACAAATGGGGTTTCCATTTGTCATTTGTGTGTATGAATTTAATGGAGACCAAAATTCCATCAACAAAGGGGCACTTACTACAATGGACTCATAAACATAGTTATTAAAAACAGTGTGGGTATATAGTAGTTTCTCCGTGACTTGAAAAATATCAGTCATACATATGATGAGAAATAAGTCTGTTCCCTGGATAGGAAATATAGAAAGTATGACTTTGTCACTTAATAATCATGTGGACTTGGGAGAATTGATCAACTTACATGAGCTTTAAATTCCTCACTGGAAAAAATATAGTGATTAATCATTGTTCTGCCTACTACATAGTATGGGTATCTTGAAAACTACAAAGCATTATGTATATGTTAGAGATTTATCAGTGTCAGTAAATGATACTGATGTTCAAACGATTCTGATGTTCATAAGAAATGTCTATTTGTTTACATCTACTTAGAATTCTTTAATATGTGGCATCATATAGACCAAATATTGTGTATTGATCCTTATGATGTTATAGGATGGGTCAGAATCTTCTCATTTTTCTGGTAAGAGTACAAAACAAGGGTGCCGCATGCCTCAACCAGCTGTGATTCAGTGAATTAGAAGCTTAGGTGGATTCAACTTCAGGATTCTATTGCATTGCAAATAAGAGCTATTCCAAGCTCCTGAGACTTACTGTCTTTGAAAGTGGAATTGTCCAAGGGACAGTGAAAACATGAACTGTAGCAGTCAGTAGATGCTCAGAACTGAGATTACGAGCCTAAAGCACACAGTCAGCTATGATGTGATAAGACTTTCAAGAGTATTCCGTATTTTTTGTAGCAATATCATCATCTATATTTTATATATTATGACAATGAGGCTCAGTGGTATTAAATGACTTGCCCATGGTCATATAACTGATCAGTGTTAGAGGTGGTACCTGGATTAAGGACATCAGATTAATAGTCTCTTAGTTGTATTTTCATCTCATGCTATAGACTCCTGAGCCACTGAGCTGGGTTTCCTTTCAAATCATCATAGTACTCAACTTGTTAATTCCCTAACAAGTAATTTTTTTTTTAGATTTAAAATGATTAACAAGTAATTTTTGACAGAATGATACATATGTAAGTATATTGGTTTTTTTAAGCAGCACTTCTGGGTGCATTCAAAAAATTACATTCTCATCACCATTATGATTCCTGTCATAACACTGAATGGATGGATATACCATGGTAGACAAAACCAGATGCTGCCCCTGTCCGTTACAAAACTCATTACCTAAGCAATTAATCATATACATGTATACGTGCAATGGTGACAAGCTCTTTGAATCAAAGTTGCTGAGTAGTAAGGGAGCCTGTAATAGATAGAGGTGTGCAGGTCGGGAAAGTCCTTCTTGAGAAAATAACACTTGAGAAGAGATTTGAAAAATAAGCTGATGTTAACAAGACAAGATGGGAGGCATGAGCACTCTCTGGGATTAAGCAAGATGGCAAGCACGAGGGACTAAAAAAGGGCCGGTATGGGTAGAGGAGAAGGCATGAGATGAGTAGGGAATGAGATGAAAGACAATGTAGGCATAGGCCAGACCACGTGGAACTTTTAGATCATGTTAAGTAGTTTTCTTGTTCTACCTAAAGATCAGCGGAAAGTCATCATGTTACTCAGAGGGTATGATGTGATCAGATTTTGATTTCTGAACAGTCGTTGTGGATGCAGTGTAATCACGAGGTGGAGGAGGACCTGCTGCTGGTGCAGGTAGAGGAGTTGGGTAACTATGGCCACAGTACGAGCAAGAGATCAGGGTAGCTCAACTAGGGTCATGGAGGCTGAGAGGGAGAGAAGTGGACAGACTTGGTAAATATGTGAGAGAAAATCAATAGAGCTTCGTAGAGAACTGAATATGGTAGGCGACGGAGAGGGAGTCTTAGCGTTGATGCCTTGGCTTTTGGTTGGTGATAATGAAACAGGCACAGCAGAAAAGAAACAGGACTTGAAGGAAGTATTAAAAGTTTGGTTTTGACCTGTGGACTTTGTGGCGCCTTTGAGACATTCAACAGGAATTGTTTAGGATGTGCAGGTCCGGACAGAAATATATATTTGTGTGTCATCTGCATAAAAGGAAAATGCAAGTTACAGATGTGTATAATATTGTCTAAGAGAGTGTAGTATGAGAAGATAAGAGGACCTCCAATACAGACTTTAGAAAATCCAACTTTTACAAGCCAGGTAGAGGAGGATATGGCTGCCAAGGAGACAGAATAGGAGGCAAGCCAGGAGTGTACTGTGTCACAGGGTCGAGGGAAGAAAGCCCTTCAAGAGAGCAGAATGGTAGCTCTTAGGGACAGAAGAGAGGGGGAAATGAGGGGCTGCTAATCAGTGGGTATAGTTTCAGTGATGCAAGATGAGTAAGTTCTAGAGATGCACTGTACAATATTGAGCCTGTAGTTAACAACATTGTATTTTACACTTAAAAATCTGTTGAGAGAGTAGATTTCAAGTTAAGTGTTCTTTCCACAATAAAATAAAAATAAATTTAAATAAAAGAAGAGAAAAGAGATCGATGATGTCAAGTGCCATGTAAATGTCAAGTAAGATGACAACAGCAAAATATCTTTCGGCCTTAGTTACAAGGAATTCATTGGCAGACTTAGTGAGAGCTGTTTCTGTAGCTTGACGGAGCTGGAATCCAAATTGAGGAGAGCTGAGAAGTAAAATGAGGAGGTTACACTAGATCCTCTCTAAAGTTCCTTCCAACTCTAAAATAATATGTGCTTTGATCTCATGCTGCTAGCCAGAGTCTCCCTTTGTCACAGGTTTCCCTACTCACCCTACTCTTGTTTAATAACAAAACTCTGCTGTTGAAAGAAATGACTTGCAAAGACTGTATTACTTTAAGCATCATTACAACCTCAAAAAATTTTAGGACAAATCATTTTCATATACTTTTACATAAATATTTTCTCTTTTGGAAAGAATCTTGAACACAAAAAAATCTTGTATGAGTTTTCCATAGCACCAATTGAAGAAATATATTTCCAAGAATTGATTTTATTTTTTGGGTCAGGACTGCAGGGATAAAACCAGGTCTAGAGTTTCCATGTGGATGAATTCGGAAGTGAACAGATTCAAAGCTGCAGTCCAGGGATGTCTCACCCTACACCATACTGTTTTCCTTTTAAATTGAATCACTTTTTCTGGGCTTTGGGAGTTAAGAGAACACTTCCAAAGAACTGATTTTGAATGGAAGCACAATGCTTGGGCACTGCTGCTTTTCATCTAAAGAAAGGTCCTATATTCTCACTGTCTTGGTGGGATAAATTTCTGATAAAAGGGCATACAGACCATTGCTACTTGACGTGTGATCGGTGGACCAGCAGAAACAACCTCAGCTAGGAACCTGTTAGAAATGCAGAATCTCAGGCACCACCTCAGACCTACCAGATCAGAATCTGCATTTCAACAAGCTCTTCAGGTGATTTATGTTAAGATTAAAAGGTGAAAAGAACATGCATTTTTTCTCAGAATCTACTTTCTAAAAACATAGAATTCTTTGTTACTCTGCCATAATATTTAAACTTATCCATGGGCATATTAGTCATTTATGGACTGAAAATTAATCATTTTATTTTGTTTTAAAATTAAGACCTGCAGTGGAGTGCCAAGGTGACGAACAAGGTACATTTTACAGACAAAAAGTAGGTTACACACCCAGCTCATGGCAGAACATGCATTTTTCATTCCCCCTTGCCAGAGCTGATAATTACTTACACTGAACTATCTACCCTTCCTCTTTTTTATTAATAACAACATTTGTAAGTTTAATTTGAAATAGCAAGGTTACCTGTCATGCTTTTGTACAGGATTTATAAACTTTCACTATTTTCTGTCTCTTTAGCCAATTTAGGAGAACATTTACACTTTATTACACGACTCCTCCCTGGTGATTAACAACTGGAATGGGCAGATGAAACTCCACCCGCAGTCTCACCCTTCCTTGCTCCAGCTCTTACTCGGAGCCCTACTCTCTAACCTTTAACCAGGGCAAGAAAAGATTGCTACTGCCCCCTGCCGGCCCATTGTATTTTTCCTCCTCTACAAATCCGTGACTTGAAGAGGATGCCCAAGGATTTTGAGCCGCTGAAGAAAGCTCAGAGAAGGGGCTTTCCCTAGTAAAGGAGTAGAGCGATCCTTTGGGAACAGGCAGCTAAAATCAAACGAAAACACTCAAGGGGCGAGGAAGGTATAAAGGGCTTCTAAATTAAATTATCGATCCTCATGACCATTTTCTGCATATGGGCTTCTCTATGCCCATGAAATGTACCCTCCTCTTCAGCACAGGATTCCTCTTTTGCCTCTAGCTTTCACTGATAACGAGTAGACTACCCACTCCCCTATTATAATTTCAGTACTCTAGATCCTGTTCTCTGCTTCGCCCAATTTTCTTTTCCCACGCCTAGACCTTATTCCCTTCTCTTTTCTGCTTCAAACTCCCGTCCCGCCCACCCACCGACAGACTCGCATTTCCAGGAGCTCAGACCCTAGCCTTCTTCACCCTCTCCATCTACCCTGACCTCTGCTCTTCCCTGGGCATCACCGCACCCCTTCAGCACCCCTTCGCGCGGAACAGCCAGTCACTCTTTGCCTTGGAATAGCAGGCATGTTCCCTCTGGAATGCCTCTCCCCGACCCCCGCCCCAAGCGACTGAAAAAGGAAACATGCGCACTTCAGAGCTAGGAGCTGTCCGAGTGCTGAAATTTATAGGCTCGGTAAGATCACGTCTCCGTCTTTCTGTAGCCCTCATTCCAGCACAGGATTTCAGCAATTTTGCCCTCTTCTTCCTACCCACTCCAGCACGCAGAGTCCTTTCTTCTCCCTCATTTACAACTTCTTTTAAAAAGAGAACATTTTCTAGAGAAAAGGGATTTGCTAAATAGAAAGGACATAAAACAAAAGCTACAGCAACCCGACTTCCAGCATGGCATTGTCACCAGCCCCCTTTGCATGGTGATGCGATTAAGGTAGCAGCATTTTTATTATTCAGGAAAAGCAGCTGGGGGAGCCATCAGTTCTAAGGCTTTGTCTTTCCTAGGTTAACTGATGGTCCTAAGCCCCCGTTTGACCTGACCATGATGCCCAGTACTGGCACTTTTTGTTTTTTCTCAGCGAACTGTACAAACCCAAATCTCTTTTTGATTTTCAAGGAAACTAGATTCCTGCCAGATTTTGAGTCTGGACAATAAATAGATACTTTGTCCTAGCTTCTTTCTGGAATCATTTCGGGAATATTTTCCACAAGCATCACAGATACAGGAATGAACCGGCAGCTAGTGAACATTTTGACAGCCTTGTTTGCATTTTTCTTAGAGACAAACCACTTCAGGTAGGTGAAACGACTTTGCATGCTGATATTTTCCACATGAAACTGTTTGAAAGAGAACGTGTCATGCAATTTTTATCTATTTCTCTATGCCCCGGACCACATTATGTTAATTTTATAAAGGAGAGTTAGAGTTCTTTTGTTCTTTTAAAAAGCTTAATTATGGTGGGAAGGTGGTAAATTTTCACAAAGGCAAGTTTTATGATGCATAACCCCACTCTGCATTTCAACGTATTTTCACAGCCAATGTGATATTAAGATACTCTGATGAGTTGCATGCTCTTTACATTTCTAAATAATGGTGATTTTTTTTTTCTTTTTTGCTTTCAAATTCTTCTGAAAGTCATTTAAAGGGATTATTGAATGCAGTGCTTTTCATATGGTGGAAGTGATTGAATTAATTTGCCAGGAGCATGCTCATTTTATGTAAAATACAAAAGAACCCAGATTCTTAGCTAACTTGGGACTTCTATTGTATTTCAGCAACTAGATGCATGCTATGAGAACTACAATTCAGGAAATTTCTTGAAATATCAAAAACATTTAAAATCTCATTTTACCACTGTAGTCTACTGTTCAATATATTTAGAAATGTATTGCCTATCAAAACTGAATTAATATGACATCTTTGTATTCATGCATGCATGAGAAATGGACTATGAATAATTTTAAAAAGTGAGAAATCATTATTTGCATGCTTGCATTTTCTACTTAATTTACAAATTGTCTAATCAATTGATACCTCAAAATACCAGATTATTACCAGTAAGTGAAATAGCCATCCTAATGGCTAAGAGGTTCTAAGACAAGATAGAGATAAGAGATGTTCATACAACAAAGTGTAGGACTCTTCATTTAATTTTCACCAAATTTTATGGTATTTTTTCACAGAACCAAGAAAAATGGAACATATAGCAATAATGCTATGAGTACTGGGAAAACCCACTATGTTCCTTTCAGGTTCACACCTCCTACTATGATTAAGAAAAATTGTAGGCTGGGTTTTATTAGAATCATCATCATCATCATCTTCATCACCACCACCATCACCATTATAATCAAATAATACTTGATTAATCAGATGAATCTGCATATGGGAATGTGAGTATTTCTAGGTGATTGTATCAATTTTTAACTCTTACCAAATGTTTATATCATCTTTGTACTTATATTTAATATTACTTCTTTGAAAAACCGGCAAGAATGTGGTATTTTCCTAGTGATAAGAGTTAACAATATTATTTGTTAAAATGCTGAAAAGAAAGCTTGTAAAATATATACTTTATGGAAGAAATCAACATTCAGTCAACCACTATGTATTGTCAAAGAATTCATTTAGCTACAAACCATATATGCTCTTTTTATAAGCCTTTTAAGGAAAATGAAAGTCTGAGAAATTTTCCAATTACCATTCAGTGTTTTTGATAATGCAAAAGACAAAATGCTTTAGAAGTTCTTTTTCATGAATACTTTACTAGAGAGTCAACAATTTAAATGCTAATATATAAATAACAACTGATAAAATAATAGAAGTACAGACATGCTCATTGTTGACCTATTTTAAAATGAAGTTAAATTTCCAAGTGAAGATTTTCTTTTAGAAAACACATTGGAAATTATTACTAGCTGAAAGCTGGAATAGAATCTAGCAGGTGACAAAATAAGCAATGGGATACTTAGTTCATGATTTACTTTGTTCTGCCCATCTTATTATATATTTTTTATAAAAAGTAGAGGACATATTAAGGGCCGAAATTCTGGAAGAATGTTTTGGAAGTCATGGGGAAATAATTTAAGACAATCATAAATTTTAGAAATTATCTTCATTTTTCTGATGACACTAGAAAGAAACAGCTTTATATATCCATAAAACCTACAACCTAAAGCTATGCATGTTGCATCATCTTAATCATCTTATGGCAAAGTTTGGTAACTTAGGAGATATGACTCAGGATTTATACCTTTCATCACTTAAAGTTAACTCTAGACCATGTACAAGTTAGGAAGTTGACCAAAGAGTTTATAATTTTCCTTTTCTTCTTCTTAACGTATCAAATATATTTACAAAACATGATGTCAAACATTCTGTGAGCATCAGTTCTCAGGTGATAAGAATGGAATTGTTGCTAAAAGAGTTAATGATGTGTTTAGGGCAGCTTTCTGCAAAGACCATGACTCCAGGTCTGGAAAACAACCTTCGCAGACCCTATCTCCTTCAGATTTCTTGGACAAATTAATGGGAAGGACATCAGGATATGACGCAAGAATCAGGCCAAATTTTAAAGGTAGGTTTCACTGAAACTTACGTTAATTAAGCCTGTGGGAAATCTAGATGTTTGAATACTCTGAAAAAAAATTTTCAGGGCTTTTTATTATAAAGTGAAAACAACAAGCATAGTATTCATTTCATTTTGGCATTCTTTTGAACTAGTTGATTTAATAGCTTAAATTTTACATGTCGCTTGCCAGTTTCAAAAACTTTACTCATTTGTGTTATGTTCCACAAAGAAAACTAACGTCAGAGATTATTGCCACATTTCCTATGTTATCTTAAGTGGGAGTGGGACTAGAAATGAATACAAGAACAAATGATGGACTTGATTTGTATGAATCGTTACACCAAAATCTTTGGTTTGGGTTTTAAATACGTACTCCCAAAATGAAGTTTACATCTCAATATATAACATGCCATTTTATACACTTTCAGGCCTCTCTCATTTTTAAACCTTGTGAGAAAAGGCTCTAACTGAATATATTACAAAGTTTTGGTTTCCTCTTGTTTAAACATTCTAATTCTTTATTTGAAATTATTTATCTGAAGTTAACAAAGAAGATCACAGAATTGTAAAGTGTGTATGTCAAAGATGGTGGATACTTTCTTTGTTCAATTAGAAACAAACCAAAAAGTTTGGTGTTTTTGTATGTTTAACATTACAAAAATGCAATTAATATAAATTACTTTTTAGAAATTACCTTTTATCTATTTGATTTATTTTTACTCTGAATCAGAAAAATACTGAAATAAGAAAGAACCAATTAATTATTAATTGAATTGTTTTTGATGTTTTAATTTTTCGATACATATTTTAAATAAATGCATTTTATCTTGTAATTTAACTTAAAATAACGCATTGTGAAGTGCTTATATTTTATAAAAGGATAAATCTATAATATTCTAGGTATTATGTCATAATTCATGCATCGCTTTGGTTTTGCTTATTAGCTATTTAATTGGATTGCTTTCCTTGAGGTTTGATTAATTTTTATTATTGGCAAATATGAGCATGAAAACTAAATTCAAAATTCCTTTCTTCTTTAAATGCTGCACCTCTGAATATACCCAGCTAAGGGCACATTTCATAAAGAAACATGTCAGAATTTTGACCAAACAGATGTTTTTGATTTATAGAATATTTCCAAAAGAGACAACAGAACTTAGTTCAAAAGCTTGATTTTGCTGAAAACAATTTTCATGTTCGCCCAATTTCATATTAATTTTGTGGTCATTGGAAGTCAATATTTGAAATAAAATCCTATGAGTGAGTATTCAAGAGTCAGCTTTTTCAATGGGCCTGCTCACTTGTACATTTATTCACTGAGCCATTCAATAACTTTTGAGTCTGAACTACATGCAGGATACTAACTACTGCATGCTTTGAAAACTTGAGAGTTGAAACAGGTTTGGATGCTACCATCAAAAATTTCAGTGGAGAGACTAGATGTTACATGAATACTTATACAATAAAATACTACAGGATTCCAACAAAAGTAGAGATGCTTTCCTATTAAGCTATTCACGGAAAGCTTCATAGAGAAGGACCAGAGATGGAAAATTGTTTCAAGTTTATGAGCATCTTGTTTAATAGCAGCTATTATTCATTATTTTCTAGAAATAATTTTTTAAGAGGGAAGAAAAGTGCAAAGAGTAATAAAACAAACACCCATGTTGCCAATGCTACTTTAAGTGACCACATAGAATGAGCAATAATTTCCACACACAGCTTTTTTTTCTGGTTCTTCTGGGGATGTCACCCTTTGGAGATAACATTTCTCATGATTCTAAAGAATAAATAAATGAGGAGAATATCAAGCATAGCAAAGCATGGCCATGTTTTTGAGATCTGTCCTAAAGACCTGAGTACAGGATGTTTTAAAGACTTATAAAAGGGAAATGGGTGAATATAATTTAAGACTCTAACATTAATGAACTTTACTGACTTTTGTCTCCCTCTTCCCTTAACTCTCCGATTCAATGAACCCTGATATTCTTTCATAACTTTTACTTACATGGACCATTTATATCAGATCAATTACCTAACAGCTCTCACAATTCCCTTTACTGTGAGGATCTTGGCTTTTCCTAGATGTAAAACATTCTCCATTATTTTAGACTAAAATGATTTTTCCTCCTTGGTGTTCCCATGAAACTTTATATGTCTAATACAGTTCTTTTGCACATTTATGTTTTATCAACTCACCCCCGCACCGCATCTGAGAGGGCAGGGAGGTACCTTATTTGTATATATATAATATTATATATATAGTTTATATATATAATATTATACATAGTTTCAGGTGTACAGCATACTGATACAGGGTTTTTGTTTTTTGCAGATTATATTCCATTAGAGGTTACTACGAGATATTGGGAAGGGGTGGGAAATTTTGAGGGACGAACAAGTGGTCGTAGTGGCTAGCAAAGATGATTTTAGCTGAGCTGAGGAGAAAGAAATAAAAGAAAGAGATAATAGGGGACTTGTAACAGCAAAGAGGCTAGGAAGACTATAGTACTTACTGCAGTTGATTAGCAATGTATCAATGAGAAATTTTATAGAGTAGGTAGAAATGAAAGGTGATTAGGAAATGTGATTGTATCTGGAATAGTGATAGGCTCCCTGTAAATGCCAAAAACCAAACTGACTATGATAACAATAAACATGGTGATGATCATGACAATGGTATTGAAAACAACGATAATGGTGATTAATAAGAAGACAAAAGGGCAAAATTTGACCACAAGAATATAAGCAAGAGCCAAATATGGGCTGTTGAGATAAAGGCTATGGCTTTTCTAGAAGTCTTATTAAATATTAGCACATTTCTCTGTTTTCCTTGCTGCCGTGCATTGGCAAGGGAAAAGAAATGTATATGCACAATTTTTCTTATTGGAAGGAATTTTTCCTGCATCCTTTCAAGTCAGTAAAATATTTCATGTCTATTCCATATCCCTGATGGGCTCTGAAAAATGTCATAATGGGCATATATACAAGAAGGAAGATGGATGTAAGCTAGAAAAGGGAACCAGAAGTGATTCAGACTTAGACTCTGTAATTGAGAGTCATTCTTAGAAACTATAGGGAAAAAATAGCTTTTCTGATGTGCTGAAGCACAAGTGTATAAACAAAGTCATGAGTCAGAGTTGCCAATTGCATTCCATCTATGAGAGCCATAGAGACTTGGGTCAGACCCCGTCAAAACATAAATTTTCAAAATCCTCAGTTCAGATAAAAACACAAGCTATGTCCATTCACAATTACCTGTTTCTGAAACCATGGTAAATGTTGATTCTATGTCAACAGAGAAGCCTCTTTCCCCACTTGGGTGATTTGTCTCGTTGTCAGTTGATTTATCATGGTGTTATTCCATCATCCTATCAGATATTCCTTTGTCAGTATTACTGTATCTTGAAAATGCCACTTTAAACATTAAGCTTTTAAAGAAGCCAAATGAAATGCTCAAACCTGGGCAAAATGCATTAGTTCTGATTCTCTCTCTTTGAAACAAAGCCTTTATCTATTTTAATGAAATTTTCTTTGAAAAGAAAATTAACTTAGAGTTATATCTTAAGTTTCATCCCAATGTGAATAAATACATTTCACCAGAACATTCATTTTGGGATAGGATCTGGAATAGATAATGCCAGGAGATAATTATTCCCTCCACTTCTTTGTGCAGGCCATGCACACTAATCTTTTTTCCATATCCGGAGACCTAAATTTTAAAGTGTGATGTGCGATATTAAAACCTACATTTGCATGCAGTATGGTTTCCTTTATTTTCCAAGGAGTTATCAGCTCAAAAGGTGTTTCAGATATAAGTAAGAAACAGATCCACTTCCAAAAAACTAGAGGTCTTCATGTTTCTCCCCTTGGAAAGTTTCTTGTCTGTAGCCAAGTGGAGCTCAAGCTCATGTGTTGTGCTTACCAATCCCTGGAGGGGTGACTTGAACACAAATGTCCAGCAGAGACACTTGGAAAGAATGATTCTCTCAGTTGGTGATAATGTAGCCCTAGTGTGATCATTTCTTTGATCACTCTGGCAGATGCAGGCATCAGATAATACCATGGGTTCTGAGAAAAAGAACAGAATGCTTACAAGTCTCAGAAGTTTTTTTTTTTTTTTTTTGCAGAAGTGTTTGACTTGAGTGCAGAAAGTGGTGGAAACCTTCAGGCACCTGAAAGGGTACAGTCATTTTATATAGAATAAGACAATAGGAGATAAAAGGGAGGAAATGATTATTGAAAGGAAAAGCTGGGTGTATCAAAGAGAAATTTATATATGACAGTTTTGTTCAGGGATGATGTTGATGAAGATTTTTGAATATCCAAAATCCACTGGCTGTGTCACAATTTATTTTAGCTTTTGTGTGCTGTATGTATACCAACCAACACATTTGTATATACTAGGCTGCTACGATGGGCCTGCAAGTTGCTTGTCAGGGATTTGAGGTAACATCAAGAAGGAGGCATCTACAGCATTCTAACACACTCTGATAAAGTCTATTCCAAAGGATAAGTTCATTTATTGGAGTACGTCTTCCATTCCATGGTGACAGAGTAGTAGAGTGGGAGGGGCCTTGGACTTGGATCCAGAAAACCCAGGTTCATGTCCTGGTTCAGCCACTTTGGAGCAAAGATGTCTCCACCTCTCCATGACTCAGGTTTTCTTCTGACTTTGCCCACCTCATTTGGGCTGTTCTGAGCATCAAATGAGATCATACATCTGAATGATTTGTTTCCAACTATTAAAATTATTACAAATAATTTGAATTATTATTACTAGTCTTCTATTTCTCTTTGATAACTGACACTGACTATGAAGTCTCAAAGCTTAGCCTTCATGGTGATTGGGTCCTTAAAGTTGTTTGAATTTTTTTTAATGGAAAAAAACGAGTCAAAGAAGTTCTAGCATTTTAGAGTCCTACCACAGTAAGCAGGATGTAGATGTCACATGTCTCAGCGGGTTCTCCTTTATTAGTCTGGTGGGAAGATTTCCAACCTGAAAGGGCTATTTCATATTCCTAAATATGAGACAAAAAGGGAGCCATTTGTGGGAAGGAATTATCTTTATCCATTCAAATCTTATCCCTGATTATTTTCTTAGACTCATTTTTTAAATGAACCAAGTAAAAGACATAGAACCAATTTCGCTTGGTCCTAGAAAGGGCTCTAAATTTAATGGAAGATATATGACTGTCATTTCTGATGTATTTTCTTGTCCAGTTACTGCAGTTGCAAGGGTCACTGCACAAACGTGAATTGATTTTCTATTTTAGAATAAGTATTTTAAGGAGAACATTTAGTCTCTACAACATGGCAGGTTAAGAGCACTGGAAATGGAAGCCCATAATTTAGTTTTTGAGAATGTATTGTTCCTTGGTTGATTCTGGGTGATTTCATATCCTTAATTTTCATTATGAAAAGAGCCTAAACTTTTTATCCTGAGTTCTATAGTGCTTTCTGTTACTCCCCATGCTGAAGAACAATTCAGTCCATTTTGCTGATAATCCGAGACTTCATTTAAAAAAATAATGGCATATACATCAGGGTATCTCGGCACTTAGAGAGTGGACATTATAATGCGTCCAGTTGGCACTATCAGACTTAGAGAAAAAATAGTTATTAGCTTGTTCTTCGTGGTGTTGGGTATTTTTCTTGGTGTGTTGGATCAGACACGTTTGGAACAGGGTCTTAAAAATGAAAATATAGTTGATTAAGCCTCATAACAAGGTCTTTGGAAGCATTCTGTGTTCTCCTTGGAGTTAACACCTAAGAGGCTGTCTCGACTGTAGGATGCAGCACATTCCTCATTGACTTCTTTCTTGAGAGGGCTACTCTGAACACTTGTGACTGATTGCAGACACTTTTAGCCATGTGAAGCCCATTGAAGGAAGGACATGAGCAAAAGGAATAGGTCTCTAACTGGTATTCTTAAGTGTGAAGGACCTGTAAGAATAAAGTCACTAGATTTCCATTATGGAGTCTAGTCTGGCTAGCCAACCAAATGCGGTCATGGGGCAAGTATGAGAGGGAAACTGGACACTCTCTCTGACTCATGCCCTGGCTTATGCACTCACCACTCCTTTAGGAAGTATAATACATGAGTACACCAAACGATGGCTCTGTTTTATTAACATGTCCATCCAAGAGGGAAAAATAAAATCCTGGATCGAGTCAAAATGCGGAAACTCAATAGGCAATTATCATGAATGTGACTGGATAAGTCTTGTTTTCTATTTCTTCTTTTTTTTTCTATCAGGAGGTGGCTCATACTTTCTTGAGGAAAAATAAGCTACACTTGCCCATGCATTGTCAAAGCAATAGAATAAATTTGCAGCAAGGAAGTACATATGTGAGCACAAAAAAATTACATGTAAAGGTTTTCCATCTTTATATTTGAATCTAAACACACAATTCATTTGTTTATTCCTTTAATAAATAAGTAGCGAGCAGTATCTATATGCCAGGCACCATGTTCCTTGCTAAGTATACAGTGGTAAACAGAAATTTAAGCTTTTAAATGTCAGTTCTCACTTCAGTAAAAACTGGAACATAATTTGTAAGTTTAATGCTGTACCATCCAGGATCTTTGCAGGAAAGAAATGACACACTCCAACAGGGTGTGGGAGGGTTTGGAAAAAACCAATCCCTAAAGGGAGAATGTAGTACTCTGGAACTGCCAGCAGTAGACCTGAAGAGGCAAGGGAGGGAGTAGCTGCCAGAACCTAGAGAAAGTGGCTCTACAGAGAGGCCACCTAAGGAGATCTATGGAGCAATGGAGTCAATCTGTGCTGGCCTAGCAGGGAGGAAGCTAGGGAATAAATATTCTGACCTCACTCTCCTCCTGCATTCCATTTCCTTGCGGGAACCTCTCGTTGGCCAAATCCAGTTCGAAGTCTGAGGGCAAGGGAGCTCAATGATGCAAACCTGGAAGGTCAGCTTCCCAGAGCACAGAGAAGAACAGAAAAGAGGAGAGTCTCTGGGGGGAAATGGAAGATAATCAGCTCAAAGTCAACTTATGAGCAAAGCCACCCTTCAACCTGGTCGAGCAGACAGCTCCCAAACTGATAATCCGTTTAGTAAGCCTTCCTTTATCAGTCTTGGGAAAGCAGGGAAGTGAGAACGGGATATCATCTGGATATACTATCCCAATAGATAAATGATACCTCCAAATGCAGAGAAGAGAGAGGAAGATAGTGGAACGTGGTAGTTCTGTTTCCTAAGCAGACAACTGAAAGATGTGCAACCAATGGACAGGGGTGGAGGCGGGGAGGGAGGGCGGGAAGGGAGGAGGGAGAGATCTTCCTGCGGAACATATGAAAATAATTAATATAGCTTCCTTTCTATCTGATTTAATATGTTTATATGTTTGCTAATATTGTTGTGTTTGCCCCACAGTCAATCCCCTCCAGGCTTCCCATGCTGGGATGGGTTGTGGACTTAGATTTGAGCACAAGATTTAATGCCAAGTCTCTTGGGGCAGCATTTCTGAGACACAGTCTTTCCTCCGTGCTCTTCTGTCTATACAGAGCTGAAGTAGAAGTGTTAGAAGAAAAAAGGATTGGGTGGGAGGGTTAGAAGAACATGAAGCCCAGGGGCAGAGTATTGTGCATTTTGAGGAAATGGCAGGTCTAAGGGAGAGTTGCTTGTTTCCCACTCCTTGGTTGGTTTGATTACTGCACCTGAAATACAGCTACTGATCGTGGCAATTCTGCTACTTTAGGAAAACCTCAGAACCACTTAACCACCTAATTTTTCTTTCACTTTTAAAACCCAAGTATACGTAGACGATAATATAATCTATCTTCTTCTGATTTATTTACATTTAAATACTTCAAGATGTTGATTTCTAAGAACCAATTCATGCCCAACAAGGCAGCTGAGATTTCTTATATCAGGCTTTCTCTTAGAAATAGCATTCTTTGCGCCCCTCTGCCTCAAATGTATTCAGAAAACAAGGGGTCTGTTTATTTAGCTTTGAACCTCCAAGTCTCTGAAAAGTGAAGGATACACACATTTGGCAAACCACACTGTAACAACTCCAGTTAGATGATACAATTCAGGATAATTTATACATATATTGCAGTGCTCAAAATGGATTTCTCATATTCTACTTTTTCCTTTGAATTAATTGTGTCTTTCATACTTGAACTTTGTATAGAGTACACCAAGTCAAAGGACTTAGGATTTAATGCTAAACTAAACCGGCAACCAACCAGATGTGTTTCTGAAACCACGCTTTTCGGAATACCTGCTTTAGAGCCTGAGTCCTGTTAAAAAGGCACATATCTGGGCCCCGCATTTCTCCAGCTCTACCTCTCCAGAAACACTGAATGATGGGATCTGAAAATACTGACTTTAACGATTTCATTACTCCCTATAGTTTAAGAACTACAGCACTAGAATGAGAAGTTTTTGCTCCTGTAGCTGAAGAATAATATCTTCCTTATAGTATTTTTCCCAAGATACTGTGGGCCAGCATTGCCCTACCAAATAAAGGCGGGGGGAGATCCTACAAGAAAAAAAAAATCTAAACTGAGACTCATGAGGCCGTGTTTTAACTACACTTTTGCCAGCTGTGACCTAGAGCATGCCACCTAACCTCTCTGGGATTAATTCTTGTCATCTCCAAAATAAAGGACTTGGACCAAGATGTCTAGGTCCAACTTTGATAGTCCCTAGTCTTTATAGTCTAACATCTTTGATTATGTCCTTTTGTAAATCATTGATTCACCCACAGAAGAGCTTGGATGCATCCAATCTTCCTAGAGAATTGGTCTCTGAGAAATTATTAATTCTATCCAGAATTCTTAGCACTTGCTGATATCTTATTTTGACTCCCAATATTTCAAGGATGATCATTATTCTCTGGAAGACTCTGGAAACTTATGAGAGGATTACTGGAGAAATCAGCCATTCACAATTTTTGTCTTGTTTCTGAAAGGTTCGGAGGTAGCAAATTCATGTACCGAGGCTGCTTCTAGGAAAAGTAGCTACCATGTTTCTTTAGTTCAGCATCTGGCCAAAGATGTTTCTCGAAACGCTAGTCCCATGAGATGTTCTCAGACATAAGGTTTAAAATGTGAAATAAGAATGGAAATTCTGCAAAACAGCCTCCAAAAGACTCCCAATATTCATTAGCATATTAAAATGTTTTGAGAAAACCTGCAGTAAAAATATACAAATAAATAGATATTTTTAAAACTTCTTTTACCCAGGGGCTTATCCTCTACTTATTAGATCATAGATTCCTTAAATGAGTAACATTCTGGGGAACTGGTGTTTCATGGGATACACTTTGGAAAATGTGGTCTTGGTAAAATCCATAAATCTAAAAAAATTTTTTTGCCATGAAAATAGGTGATGATGATGGGAAACCTACATACACATAAAATACGATGATCTGCTAGAAAGATAACATTCCTAAGAGTGGGAAGGCCCCAGCATTCAGTAAATGTGGCTTTCATTTTGATACATGGTCAACATTAGCATTCTGATGCCACAAGAGAATTACTCTACAAGTTAGATTATTATTGCAGGCTATTTATCTCCTGCTTCATTTACATGAATAAATAAGCAAACAGTGGCATTTTGAAAAAACAAACATTGAAGACAAAAGAAAAAACATGTCAGTACAGCAAAATACTTTGATCTGATAATCACCTTCTGTTTTAGTCTTTATGATTCTTGAATGCTGAGTGACAAATACACACTTAAACAAGTGACCTTTAACCCTGAACTAAAGACATTTTTTAGCAGAATATGACAAAGTTGCATGCCTGTATGGAAAATTTCCTTTTGGATTGCCATTCTCTTTCGGGCAGTTTTCCAAGATGGATAAATCTCGTACAATTTCCATTCAACTGTTTGTTGAGAATTTTTTCCCCATCACTTCCTTGAAATTTTAAAAAATTTGAATCCATACTAAAAAAAACTTCATTTGATAATTGAAAGTATGCAATATTTATCTCAAATAATGTGTGTAGATTTAAGGTTAAGGTCTTCACTTATTAGTATTTTTTTAATAAATTTATTTTATTTATTTATTTTTGGCTGCGTTTGGTCTTCGTTGCAGCACGTGGGCTTTCTCTAGTTGCATCGAGCGGGGGCTACTCTTCGTTGCGGTGCACAGGCTTCTCACTGCAGTGGCTTCTCTTGCTGTGGAGCAAGGGCTCTAGGTGCACGGGCTTCAGTAGTTGTGGCACATGGGCTCAGTAGTTGTGGCTCACAGGCTCTAGAGCACAGGCTCAGTAGTTGTGGTGCACAGGCTTAGTTGCTCTGCGGCATGTGGGATCTTCCCAGACCAGGGCTCGAACTCATGTCCCCTGAATTGGCAGGCGGATTCTTAACCACTGTGCCACCAGGGAACTCCCCACTTATTAGTATTAAAATATATTCTAAGTTGGTCTGCTCAAAATTGATGTTTCATATAGTTAGATATATAAATTCCCAGGAAAAACTATTGAAAATAGTTTTCAATGAAGATGGATGCAGAAAGAGAAATGTCTTTGAAATATCACTAAATGTCTTGGGAAAAGAGTTATCTATATATAAAACTTGTTTATTACTAGTTCTTCCTTCATACTTTCTCTGAGTTTGTCAAATAAGCAAGCACGATTTTTTTCCTCCTGTTTCTTACTCCAGGGTCTTAGTAAACTATAGAGAACAAAGTAGGGGGTGGGAAGATACTAAAGCTACCTTAGCCTTAATGGCTCCTGATCCACGTCATTTACAGTTGACCCCTGAACAATGCGGGTGTTGGGGCACCGAATCCCAGCAATTGAAAACCCATGTATAACTTTACGACGGGCCCTCTGGTATTCACAGTTCTGCATGGGTGCATTCAACCAAACATGGAGCGGATTGTATAGTACTAGCAGGTATTTACTGAAAAAAATTTGCACGTAAGTGGACCTGTATAGTTCAAACCCACATTGTTCAAGGGTCAACTGTATCTCACACAGTAGATGAAGACACATTGATGATGGAGCCACTACACATTCTGTATCAAACAAGTCCTTTATTTGAAATATTGCTTCAAGGTATCCATGTGATGGCACTGGCGTTGCTGATATTCCACTGTACAACCCACAGATAATGGAACACCAATGTTTAAGCTTTTCTGGTAATTGAGGGTTGGCATATACTGGACCCTGAAGAGGAACTGAGTGAAGATTAACTATAAAGAAGTGATTTAGCACGCACACGGTTTGCTTACTCTGTCTTCAGACTTTGTATCATATAGCCTGGGTGCCTGACTCAGATTCCTTGTTATCATTTGCTTCCAGTATCACTGAGGCTTCTGCATTTCTAGGAGGCAGACAGTGGCATCATAGTGGCAGATGGGGAGATGGCTTTGCTGAATCCTTAGTTATAGAAGTCATGGAATATGAATAAGAGGATAACAGTTTCCCCAGCATTTTCTGAGATTTGATTTTAAAATGAAGTATATAGTGTCTTCTCAAAATATAAAAATTTAAGAAGAGATCATCTCTGTTTGAAAAGAAATGTCACACAGGCCCAATGCCATGCCTTATGAATAGGAAACCCTGGCACCAAATTTTTTTCAGGAAGATTTTTTTATAGATAAAATGCCACTCTGCTTGTTCTCTCTAAAATTTGAGGTCATAGCTTGTTACCAACAAGGTTGCTATGCTATTCAGTATTTATTTTCTCTGGAATATTCCTATTATATTTTCTGGAGTTAGTGACCTCTCTGTGACCAGTGGCATACGTGACCTGACCCTTGCCAGACTAATCCTATATTATCAGACATGTTTTCTCTAGTCCTCCAAAAATAGGAGGAATTACCCACAGTCTGGGATACGTATTCCTTTTATTTCCCCCAAGCACCTACATTTCCAATATTCACATTTGTTTATCGTGCACATATGCCTCATTTAAGCTCATCCTTTATTCAAATCTTCTGAGCAAATATTCCCACTTAAAACTCAGCAGGCGGCTTCCTGTTCCATACATATCATGATGCCAACCAAGTTTGTAACATGCAGGGCTTTCAGCAAAATGTATAAATTTCTGACTTGGGGGCAAATATCCCAAAGCCCATTAAAAAAAGGATTTCCTCAGCAAGAGAATACACTTATCTCAAGGAAAAAATTCCGCATTTCTACTTGTCAACAAGACTCTGCAAATAGCATAATCACAGGCACATTTTTTATTTTCCTCCTACTGGAAACTGGGCTTCTGTGAGCCCCTGGGTGAAAAGTCTGCTATAGTACCCAGTTGCCCCGCTGAGTTCATTTAAGAGATGTCAGTGTACAACTAACAGCAATATAGCTTGCGCGAAGGAGTCTTCGCAGAACTCAGTAGAAGTGGATGAACATGTGAAGCGTCCATGACTGTTATGAGTCCTTCACCATGGGACCTTTCTCACTCCTCCATACATTGAGAGAGCATAATTATTATATAAGAATCTGGAAGCAGGTGCTAATAATGTGCCATAATAACTGCATATGTAAAGTCCCAAGAAAGCAGGTGTCCCCTCAGGGTCTAACTTTCCATATAAATGTCAGAATAAATTATCTGCTTCAGTGATGAAGCAAAGCAGGTGAGGGTATTAACAAAAAGTGTCCATCAGTGACATCGTGCAAAATGCCACATGAATTGCAGAATAACGCCTCTGAAAAAAGTTACTGACTTCTGAGGGGGGATGTGGCAGGTGGAAAGAAAGCAAAGAAATATAGAGTGGATAATAAATAGATCCTTCAGGAAAGCTGAGATCAGAAATAAACTCCTATACTTTTTTTTAGAAACTCCATAGTGCAGCTGCTCCGGGTGCCTGATTGGTTATGTCTTTATCTGAATGCACAGGAAAATCAAGCTGAGCTGTCACCCAAGGGAGTGAAGAGCTCGAATACTAGTACCCTTGAATTTCTAGGCCCCTCATGACTCTTGAAACTCTCCTGGGACTTCTCATCACTTCCAGATAAAGTCTATACACCTGTACATGGCTTACTGGGGTTTTCACGGTTAGGTTTTTGACTACATCTGTCTGAGGTTGGGTTTCTGAGAAGCAGATGCTGTGTGGAAGTGATTTATTAAGGATAAGTGAGCAAGGGAGACATAAGAGAGTGATGAAATCAGAGAAGGACGTGGCGGGGAAGCCCAGTAAGGGTGTGATCTCAAGCAAAGTCCAACAGTGGATGAGTTCGACCTGACCCCTCCGGGGAACTCTGGAGTGTAAGATACACCCCAGAGCTGTCTGAATGGAGGCAAGAGAGCTGACTTTTCATACCCCCTCTGTTAGTTATTGGGTAAAGACGGCCCTCAGGGTATGCATGTGGGGCACGGTAGGGAGAGTAAATTCCCACATGCTTCTATCTCTTCTCAGGTGGGTTAAGTGAGCTCCAATAGCTCTGGGACAGTCCTCGGTGAAAAAACACATGTTCTGGCTACTGAAAGCAAAAGCATGGAATTTTGCCATCTGCAGCAACATGGATGGACCTGGAGGGGATTGTGCTAACTGAGATAAGTCAGACAGGGAAAGGCAAATACTGTTTGATATCACTTATATGTGGAATCTAAGAAATACAACAAACTAGGGAATATAACAAAAAAAGAAGCAGACTCACAGACCTAGAGAACAAACCCGTGGTTGCCAGTAGGAGGAGGGAAGTGGGGAGGAGCAATATAGGGGTAGGGGATTAAGAGGTACAAACTACTATATATAAAAGAAATAAGCTACAAGGATATATTGTACAACACGAGGAATACAGCCAGCATTTTATAATAACTATAAACAGAGTATAACCTTTAAAAATTGTGGATCCCTATATTGTACACCTGTAACTTATATAATATGTTACATCAACTATATGTCAATTAAAAAGAAAAAAGCATACTGAGGTGAGAGGCACAAAATGGTAAATGGGATCCAAGGAACTTGAGGGGGGAGCATCAATATCGTCCTCTTCAACATCACCATTCCACATGCCCAGCCATGCCCTCCCACTCTGTTCCAACCTCAGTGCCCTGTTTCCTGTTCTCAAACCTTTTATTCTGGTGCTTTGCACTTTCATTTCCCTTCACCATGCCTTCCTTTTCACCAGCCTAATTCCTACTCATCCTACAGACTTCAGCATCAATACCATTTCCTCTAGAAAGCTTCCCTTACACTACTAAGTCCATCCTCTCCTACATGCTCAGTCTACAAGCTCTCTCGTGACTGGCTGCTTCCCTGTCCCTTTCCCTCCTAGACCAGTTCAAGGAGGCCAGAGATTGGACTTATCTCATTCTTCATTGTACCTCCAACACCTGACAGTAGGTAGAAGCCAATAAACACGTATCAGATGAATATAAAAATGTATAACACCAATCATTAATCACAGAATCTGTACTAATGCAAAGGTGGGTGTGAGCAATTGAGCTAAAATAATAAATTATTATCTAATATTTGTGATTCTTTCAAAATGCACAAAGTCTTTTGCCACGTATGATCTCATTTCACTCCCTACACATTTCTCATAATGGAAAACAGCTGTAATTTTGTTTACCATTCTTGTTATTTAGGGGGGAGAAAAAGTTATCTTGTTACCCGACAGGACTTAGACCAACACTAGCTCTCCAGATACATAAAGCCTAAGACGGGGAGGAATGTAGGCCATCATTTAGAGAATGATGTCAATGACACTCATTCTCGATCTGCCATACTTTATTGAAGGTATTTTTAACATAGATGTCCCCCCTTTTTATTACAGGATGATTCTAATTTATCTTCAAAGTTGCAGGTTTTTGTGTACTTCCTGTCTTTGTAGGAGTTTAATAAATGTTTAATGTTGAATGAGATGAGTGGATTCATTCACATATAGATACATATCAAGCATTTATGATGCATATGTCACTGTGCTAGGCACCAAGTAGAGGAGAATTAAAAGGCAAATTGTTAACGTACCAGCTTTCTAACCTCCAGCCTTTCTAGCCCAGCCCCTCTACTTTACTACTATTTCAGGACCAACATCCCATGTCTAAAAAGCTTTATTTTCCATGCCCAATACTGAACAGGGGTTATGGTGGCATTAAGGTTACCCAGATAGAATCCACTGGCCTGAGGCAACTCTCCTCTTCAGTGCGTGAAATGTTTAGTGAGTAAAATCACTACACTCAAATGTTAATTTTGGATATACCTGAATTACCAGTAATTTCCAACTGCTAAAGTAATATCAGATTTACTTCATGGTTATAGCATTTAACTCCTTCCAACCAGCAAACCTGTGGTTGATTCTCCTCTAGAATGCTCCTTTTGAGCCTTATCTCCCATCTTCATCAAAACTTGCAAAGTGGTTCTCAAGTTACAGGATTCTCCCAGATTATGAAACAATGGACCAAAAATCTTTATAAAGCCTGGAAGGCCCAACTAAGGTAGCTACTACTAATGATAATGTTTATATTTCTCTGGAGCCTTTAACATGTGAGAGCTCAATCTGCAGAGGAGAAAAAGAAGTAGCTCTAGGCTTCATATAAAAGGTGATGTTTTAATTGGGTCTTGAGAGATGCATAGGCGTTCAAGGAATGGAAAGGGGGACTTCAGGTAGGGAACTCTCATGTCTGGAAAGAATCTGATTATTTGGGGGGGATAACAAAACATGAGTGTAACTGAAGGAAGTAAAAGGACGGAAGTCATAGAAAACGAGGCTAGAGAATAAAGTTAGTTAGGGCTAGAGTGTTAAGCTGATTATTAAGGCATTAAGATCTAACCATAGGTAACAGGAAGTCAAATCAAGGTTTTTAAGCAGAGAAGGGGCATGATTAGATGTGGATTCTAAGAAGATAACTCAAGATGCCTTTAGAAGGATATGCTAGAAAGATGGGGGTATCAGGGAATCATGACAATCACCCACAAGAGAGAAATGATGACAGTTCAGGCTTAGGCTGTGGGATTAGAAAGGAGAGGCTAAATTAACAAGATAAGTTCAAGTCAAATTGCATCAGACAAGATATAGAGGGTACAAGAGAAAGAGTAATGTTTGACTCAAGGTTCCAGGTTCAGCAACTGAGCAGACGGTGTTCTCATTTACTCAGAGGAGACGTTAGAGGAAGAAGATGCTGAGGGAGATAATGAGTTTAGCTTTGAGCATGTTTTTGAGATGACCGCCACAAATCCACATAGAGATGTCTAATCTGCTGTTGAAAATGTTAATCTGGAGCCAAAAAGAGATATCAGGGCTAGAAATGTAGGAATGGGAGTCATCAGATCATGAGAGTGTTAACTAAGATCACTCAGTGCAAATGTGCAGAATGAAGAGAGAGAGGAGTAAGGATGAGACTCCCATGCACATGAACACTGATGGAATTGGGGGAGAGAAGGACTCGACAAGGAATACGAAGGAGTGGTCACAACATCTGGAAGAGAAGCAGGAAAAGATGTAGGCATTGATGTCAAGGGAAGAGAGAGCTTTGGGGATGAGGAAATCAAACCTGCCAAGTGCAGCAGGGATGTTGAATAGAAAGAGGCAAGGAAGTGGGCAATTGGGTTTCGTCAGTGGGACATTTTTGACCTTAGCGAGGGCGATATCTCTAGAGCACTGAGACCGAAGCCCAGATTGTAGCTGGTTGTAGACTGAATGAGATTGGAGAAAGTACGGGAAAGTGACTGTGTAGACTTCTCATTTAAAAGACTAATGCCAGCATATGGTATTTGTTTTTCTCTTTCTGACCTACTTCACTCTGTATGACAAACTCTAGGTCCATCCACCTCACTACAAATACCGTATGCTAACACATATATATGGAATCTAAAAAAGAAAAAAAAGGTTCTGATGAACCTAGGGGCAGGACAGGAATAGAGACGCAGACCTAGAGAATGGACTTGAGGACACGGGGAGGGGGAAGGGTAAGCTGGGATGAAGTGAGAGAGTAGCAGTTACATATACCCACTACCAAATGTAAAATAGATAGCTAGTGGGAAGCAGCCGCATAGCACACAGTGAGATCAGCTCTGTGCTTTGTGACCACCTAGAGGGGTGGGATAGGGAGGGGAGATCAGCTCGGTGCTTCGTGACCACCTAGAGGGGTGGGATAGGGAGGGTGGGAGGGACGAAGACGCAAGAGGGTGGAGATATGGGGATATATGTATATGTACAGCTGATTCACTTTGTTATAAAGCAGAAACTAACACACCATTGTAAAGCAATTATACTCCAATAAAGATGTTAAAAAAAAAGACTAATGCCAGGGAGAAAAAGGGAGATCAGATATCAGTTCACAAAGTTTGAGGGAAGAAAGGTTTTTGGTTTGGGTTTTGGTTTTGTATGAAATGGCCTCCATTTTCTTGGTGAAGCAGTGCCCTGTCGTCTGCCACAGACGGGCCACCACCACCGCCTAGGCTGGCTGGTCCTGAGTACAGTCAGCATGAAGCTGAAAAAGGGCACTAGGCTCTTGATGCTTTGTCTTGATGGCCTTCTTTACCATCAGGACAGATCACCCAGACATTCAGGAAACATTTGTGAAATTTAAACACATTATAAAACAGAGTTTTCTACTAAAATACACTTCTCAGTAGGCTTATTGAGTAGGGAGAATTTTTAAAATGTATTTTAAATGTAAGACCCAGAAGATGAAGCCAGAAGGTATTAGAGGCAATACTCAAACAGAAGATGAGGGGAACAAAAGGGGCTCAGGGTCCAAGTTATCCATCATTTGCCTTCTTGGCCAACTCTTTATTCCTCACCGCATCCATCCATATATTTCACACCATTTTAATTGTAGCAACTCAGAAAGCGTTAATAACGATAACATTATTTGTTTATATTATTTGAGTCCTTACCATGTGTCAAGCATTCTTCTAAGTACTTTGCATATTCATTCATTTACTCCTCCCAATAACCTTACAGAGAAGTGCATGCATGTTATTATTATCCCTACTTTACAGATGAAGAAACTGAGAAAAGAGAGCTGATGTGTTTGCTC
Organism: Balaenoptera physalus; assembly: GCF_965194825.1. NCBI lineage: Eukaryota > Metazoa > Chordata > Mammalia > Artiodactyla > Balaenopteridae > Balaenoptera > Balaenoptera physalus. The sequence goes on from NC_138903.1 coordinate 12,502,345, forward strand.
ATGGTTATATGGGTAGCAAGGATGCAGAGCTAGCTTTCAATCCCAGGCAGTCTGGCAGGCATCCAGCCTGTTACCAAGAGTAAAGGCCTGGAAGATTTGTGTTGTTGTACACCAAGTTCATGAGTTAGACTTGTATCTGTTTCTTAATTACAGAGCTATGCTAGGGGCTGTGAGTCTGGAGGCCTGCAAGAGCCTTTGGAGCACTTTGCTTCAGAATCTGTTTATTATTATTCAAATTTGCATCCTCAGACTCGAGCACATTATTAATCCTCCATAAATGTTTGATGAATAATTAAATGAATGAGCAAAGCTGATTTCTCTCCAATCACCCAATAGCTTTCTGCTTGGAATGTATTGGAACCAGCTTGTAGATCGTTTTGGAGCGGGGGTTCCGGGGGGCGTCTGGTGTGTGGGGAGGCAGTCAGTGGCTAAGGAAAGGAGATGGGATACAGCAACTGCTACCTTCATGGGTTACATATTCTGTGATTTTGTCTCTGACTAATGGCATTTTCTAGTCATTTTTTTACATCTTCTTTCAGTACAAATGTGTGATGCATTTAAATATATTCCAGGAAAATGCTGACTATGACATACCAAAAGCATGCCCTTCCATCTGGCATTTTCTCTAGTCCTATAGTCTGCTTCCTAGTGCACTTTATTATCTGGGCTCCAGGAAATGTTTTCATTTAATAATCTCAGTCATTTAGGCACAGTGGGAGAAAACGCTAAGTCTGAAACCTGAAGTTTGCAATTTGATTCTCCTTATGATTACTTTCCAACATATATGAGGAGTCCAAGCCTGCCAAGGGAACAGAGGAGGAAAGGTTTTGAGTGCTGCTTGCTTGCTGGGGTAGCATTCTTTAAGAATTGAGACTGCTCTCTGAAATAATGCACGTGGTTGTTTCTTAAGCACAGGAAGTACTTAGTGCTTACGAACAATGTCAAGTTTACTTTGTAGCAAGGTACAAATGAATCACAAAGTATTTGGGAGAAACACTTATGATGTGCCTAACTTATAGGGGCTTTGGGAACTTGCTGAAAGCAATATCAGACAACCCCTGTCCTTTAGCAATGTGACACGTTGCGGAGCAAATGAAATAGCACATGGAAAACAAGTCTGAGCACCACAAGCCAACTCTTGTCTATGTAAACATGCAGCTACATAGGGAATGATGTCACGGAAACGAGGATTTCTGAGTAAGGGGAGTTGATGATGGCTAAAGTATAAGGAAGAGATAGAAAATGAGTGAGGCATGAAGTATAGGTGGGGTTTACAGAGAGAACACGTGCCTCGTGATGTGGCAAGTAACATGTTAGGTGTGTTCCATGCATGATCTCATTCATTCCCGACAAAATTGATAAGCGCTCCTGTTACCAATTCCCTTTTTCTAAATCTACAAACTAATATTCAGAATCCTTACAGTTGGCACAGCTGTGAGAGGCAGAGCAGCTGGTCAGATCCAGGCTATCTGGGGCTGGAGCCTGCACACGTACCCACCACACTCTTCCTTGCAGTGGTCTAGGCGGGCTACCAGTGTCCAGTAGGGAACATGTGGAGAGGTATGCGTTGACCCAGGCTAATCCCCAGAAAGAAGACTCTCTTACAAAGATTCTTGCCTTTTAACTTGAGGGACACGCTCCCTCCATTTCCTGAGAGTTTGAGAATGGGGCCATTTCTCCTCAAAGGATTTTCTTGGCTACAACGCTGCTCTATTGTGTTTGGTACTACACACAAAATTAGAGCCTTTTAAAAGCCTCAACAAATCTTCTCTCTAGTATGAAAGGATTATGAGTACAAACCCCATCCTGTTTCTTTAGCAAAGCATTCAAACTCCCATGTCTTCAAATTGTAAGCCTCTCGAGGTGCCAAGGTGACGCTGCTGCTCATTGTCATGAGCCCACAGGAAGGGATGGTGTCTCACAGGAGAAGGGCGTTCTCCACTTTAAGTATAAACTCAGCAGTGCTAAATGCGAGGAGGCCACTTAGCTTCTTGACTCTTGGAAGGACAGCTCTACTCAGCTCAGCATCAGAGATCCTGTCACACTGAGATGGAGGTGGAAATATACGCTATTAAGATCCAGGGATAGGAAAGTTTCTCCACAACTTTAAAAAATCTCGAACAATGCAAACTTGGGGGGACCTTCGAATTTCAAGGAAGATATACAATACAAAGATCAATATGCAGGTAAAACTTTCAATTGCTGATTACACTTTGCCTAGTGATATGTCCTTTTTATAAAATAGAGCCGTCTCTCTCCCCTCCTCTGTATGTAAAGAAATTCATCAACATCCCTACAAAGAATCTCTCCTCTCCTTTCCCTTTCTCCTTTTCCCATGCATGATTCATTGCTTCCTCTGCTACATTCCCTTAAAATGTTAGGCTTATTATCATGTTACATCATAATTAGTCTAATTCATGTCTTTCTGCCATGGCAAATTGTGAGTTTATTGAATTCAAGGATCGGGTACATTTTGGTATTCCCAGCACCACGGAGACACCACTGTCGGTACCCAACCCCTATCCCCAATCCCTTACCACATCACTGCACCATCTGACTTCCAAACACTAGCACTTGCATTTCTTTGCTTGAGGGCTTTCTCTGACCTAAGCCACTTTGCCCACTCTTGTGGCCGACCAGAAGTGAAGATGAATTAATGCCCCCTGAGAATACTCCCATCTAATGACAGCTGGGTGTTGACATAAAATACCCCAGCTCCTTCTCCCCTTGGGCAGAATAGCTCAGAAGAGTGTGTCTTCCAGAGTTGCTTATGGGATAAATCTTCATGTGCTCTTTGGGGATGGATAATAGACTTGCTACAGCACCTTTTCTTGGCTTCCTTCCCTACCCTGTATCTCTTTCCCCACTTCCCAACTGGTGTATTATTTGCCTCCTTAATAAACTACCTTCACCTGAATCCTTGATTCGAGGGTAGCCCAAACTAAGTAAGCACCTAATATACAGAAGAAGTCCAGTAAATGTCCTTTTAATTAAACTGAGTTACAAAGCTGGCTAGTGTAGCATGAGATAAGAGAGATGGAAGCCTATGCTACATAAATGCAAGGGGCCTTATCCGTCAGATGTGAGCACACGAAAATGCAACAAGCACCATGATTTCAGGGTTTCCCTCTGCAGTAGGGAAGTGGCTGTCCTAGTTGTTAGTAGAGAAGAATGCATGTCAGGAACTCTGGTTTCTATTTTTAGAAATCTTGCTGACATAGAAAACTTCTGTTTCCTCCCAGTGCAATGGTGACCTTCCTACCCTCTGAGAAATGGTGCAGAATGCCTAATGAGGAAACAAGTTCCCATTTGTGGAAGCCACAGACGAACAGAGGAGGGATGTGAGAGCTTAGGTACTATTCACCGGCAGACATGGTGCTCTAAGATCTCTTTTGACTGTGGAACTGGAAGTGCTGGGTTCCCAGCACTGTCATGGCCTTGAACAGGATTTAGGTCTTTAAGCTTCCACAGCCTGGCTCTGAGTCTAACAGTTCCAAAGGGTAATAATTTCTTCTAACAATTCACATTAAAAGATAATTTTCAAAAAAAATAAAAAGATAAAATCATGACTCTCGTGCAGATATAAAATGAATACGTGTTAAATTTTATTTAACTCATTCATCAATGAGGGAACCAGGCAGATGGCATAACCAGTTCAAAAGAAAATCTAAGAAACAGACACATTTATAGATCAAGACTACTGGCCTGAATGTGCAAACAGAGGCAAAACCAGCCTCTTCACGGTGGGGGAGGGCAGTCACTTGAACCTCTGTGGCACAGGACACGGCAGGATTTGCATGTCTCTAAGCAAGAGATATTTCCCATCGTTATGAGTTATACAATTTAAAGAGTTATAAAATAGCTCCCATAGAATGAGAGTCGGATGACATGGAGGGGTGTACTATAGACAATCCAGAGTTTTCCCTTGAAGCACAATTTTTCCCTATACTCATGATTGCTAGATTCAATAATACACTCCTTCTCCAATAAGGAGATCTCTTCTTTTTTGCTAGAGCCTATTTAAAATCCAGGTATTTTTCTCAACACTGTGAGTAAGGGTGAGCATAATAAAATGTAGAGCAGAGGTATGATGCTTGAGAAAAGTACATCTAATTGTTAAATAAAGGGAAAATCTCAAGGTTTAGGAGGAAGATCCTTCCTTGATAGGGGAAGGAGATGGTAAGAGAAAAGAAATAGGTGGCATTTCACACACATTGTCACATTCTCCTCCCAATGAACCTGTGAATTAGACGAAGATATTTCTCCTTTTATAGATGAGGAAGCTAGAGCCCAGAGTGATTAAATAGCCTACAGAGAGTTATAGAAATAGTACAAAGCAGAGACAGGTTTTAAATCCAGTTCTAGCTCTGAAGTTTGTGATTTTTCCCTTTATTCTATGCTGCACTGGTGAGGGATAATGTCAGGAGGGAGGGCAACAGTCAAGAAGTTTCCCGACCCCCACCTCAAACATGGCAGTTCAGTAGTAGTTTCAAAGGGCCATGTTGCTCATTGGTGACTGTCATGTTTTTGTCATAATTTTATCATTCGTGTTGAGTGCTTTGCAAAGAGAGCAAACAGAATGCTCTTTCTATTTCACAGGCTGAGATGAAATAATTGATTTAAATGAAGGACTTTTTGAATGAATTCCTCTTTGAAGCTGAAGGGATGGAGGCAACTGATGGGGTTAAAATGCCTTGTATTGAAAGTTGCTCTGAAATAGAATGGAAATGCACAGATTTCTTGGCATGCCACTGGCATTTACTTACACAAAAAGGCTTATATTCTGATCAACAGCATTCACGGAGCATTTATTGAATGCCTACTATGTGCTTAGTACTATATAAATGCCTTAGGAAACGCTACAGGGAATCAGATCTGGGCATACTGTCTAGAACATACTAGACAGAATTAGACAAACATGAAAAAAAATGACTATACTACAACATGGCAAGGATTATAGGGCTCTGGAAGTTCCAAGAAAGATGATATTCAAGTAGGAAGAATCATGGGAAAATTCACTGTATATGTGTGTGAATTGCACCCACCAATTTCATTATTATAACCTCAAAACCAGCATAGTTCCCTCTTTAAAAATTACTAATGCAAAACAAATCTATTTTCAATTTGTCAGGCCCTAACAAGTTGATGAACTTGCTATTCATTTTGTAAAGTAGTAGAGGGTTCAATTAACATGAGAGAAAGTCATCTTTAATCCTATTTTTGTTACTTGCTAAAATGAAAGGAAATATCATTTGGGTTCATGAGAAATTCTCAGATCTCTTCATTTCAAAACTAATTCCAAATGACATTTAAAACTGTCTTCTTCTAAGGCTAAATGGGCCTTTATTTATTATCCACCCCAATCCCAAGATGGCAAGAATCTCACGTTTTCCAGCAATTCTCCATCTGATGACATTTTATTATAGCATAAATAGAAATATATGTAGATTACACTTACAAATTATTCCCAACATGAAGGTTTCCACTTAGTCTCTGAGATCTTTAAAATAGGAGATGAATCTTGTCACCACAAACAAAGAGCCCTAAATCTCCCAGAACACAAACTGCTCACAAAGGTCACTATGACTCTGCAAACAACAAAAAAGCAGCAGTTTGCTTGTATTAGAAAGAGGCTTACAAAAATGCCCTCTCTGTGGTGCTTGGTTGGGCACACACTTTTTGTTTCATCTGACATTTCTTGCAGAATGAGTGAAGGGCTTTCCAGCAAATTGTTTCTGACTTGTCCTTAATGCCTGATTTTCTTATATTTTGTCCCACAATTCACCATCTAACTGTAAATGATAATTAGTACAAGACCAGGCACATAATGGGTACTCAATAAATGTTTGCTGACTGAATGACTGACTGAAGAGATATAAGATGGAAATGCACAGAATTCAGCAAATGCCTGCAAAGAGGCACCAAATTTAATTTCTTTATGAACAAACCAAACAAAGGAGTACAAATTCCAAAATACTGCCATTTATTCATCCAAAGTATGTTTAAATATTTTTAAAAATCCACATTCTTTGTTGAAATACATGAGAGATGACTTTCTTATCAGAAAGTCATATGACCAAAAATATTTGAACATGACGCTAGCATTTGTTTGGCTAAGCAGAAGAATACTCTGAAGCGCATTTCATTGTTACATAACATGTAATCCTTGTTAAGTTGCCTTTCCACTCATCCTGCATTTTTACCTGCTATTTATAATTTAGTAGTTCTCAACCAGGAGTGATTTTTGTCCCCCAGGGGGCATGTGGCAATGTCTGGACATGTTTTTGGTTGTCACAGCAGGGGCTGTGGGAGGCGGGGTGCTATTGGTATCTAGTGACTAGAGACCAAGGATGCCGCTCCACATTCTACAACTCAAAAGACAAACTCCCACAGTAAAGAATGATCTGGCCCCAAATGCCAATCGTCCTTAGGTTGAGAAACCCTATTTTATTTTTTAAAAATTTATTTATTTATTTATTTTTGGCTGCCTTGGGTCTTCGTTGCTGCGCATAGGCTTTCTCTAGTTGTGGCGAGCGGGGGCTACTCTTCCTGGTGGTGTGCGGGCTTCTCACTGCGGTGGCTTCTCTTGTAGTGGAGCACGGGCTCTAGGCGCACGGGCTTCAGTAGTTGCGGCACGCGGGCTCAGTAGTTGTGGCTCGCGGGCTCTAGAGTGCAGGCTCAGTAGTTGTGGGATCTTCCCGGACCAGGGCTCGAACCCATGTCCCCTGCATTGGCAGGTGGATTCTTAACCACTGAGCCACCAGGGAAGTCCCTGAGAAACCCTCTTTTAAATAAAGAAGCTAGCAGCAATGATCTCAAACCCATGGTGCTACGTGGTTGTCTAGACATGAAGAATGTTTATGCATAATTCCTGAAAGCAAGAAAGTTATACAAGGTGGTTGGATCCTGCTAAAAATTTCTACAGAGCTGAGAAAAAACAATTTATGGAGAGAAGAGAAAGGAAATTGGATGAGATGGGAATTATTTCAGGTAAAGCTTAGCATAGAAAAAGTTGGGAAATCTAAGTTGTAGTCTCAACATTTCAGTTTACTCTATATTAAAATGGGTTTAATGATGTACCTCCAGCAGAGGCATACTTTGACAATCCAATGAACTTGTAATAATGATAGTAGTATTACTACTATTACTATAAATAAGCTTCAATTTATTTTACTATCATGGGCTTTCCATACATGACTACCAATTCTCACAATTAACTTCAAGGCAACCATCATTATTCCCATTTTACAGAAGAATTAATAGACCCAGAGAGTTTCTATAATCTGTTTAAAATTCACAGGTAATAATAAGCAGAGCTAGTGGCAAAAATAAGACAGACTGGTAGTTACCATACTTCAAATATATCTTTGAGTAGTATGACCCAAAGTCCAGGTTTCTCAGGACAGTACTGGTTTATGCCTGGCGTTCTTGTGTAATTATTAATAGCACCCAGTTTCTCTCTTAAAAGTGATCATCTTGCATAAGATAATGGCCCCTGTCTTATCCCTTCTTTTTAAATCATGGAGAAATCCACAGTATGCAAAGATAGAAACTTGCCAGCATTCTCAAAGCCCTCTGACGTGGATCTGAGCCGTGTGCACATCTGTCCATTCACTCATCCTTGTGTGAGAGCAGCTGACAAGTGGCAGCCATTAGTGGGAAGGACTCACAGATTCTGCCATTTGGTTCTCTGTATTCAAGCTACCTAAGTTGCTAATTAATTGCTTTGTCTGGCAGTTTTATCATTTTATCAGCATGGCTGGTCCAAAGCGAATGGTTTGCTGCATCAGGCTGTGGGAATCAGTAAATACCCAACCTTTTTTACTTATCTGAATAGTTTGCCCTCTGCACAGACCTGGATGTCAGCAACTAAACTGAATGTAGTAGGACTGATAAAAATCGTTTTGACCATGTGTTGGGCAGAAGAATCAATAGTACATAACTCATTAGTGGTGAATTTTCAAGAAGATTTAAAAAATGCAATGGGTTAGTTTGTGTGACCATTTCTAATTAATATCATGACATTAAAAAAAAAACAACAACTTTCTCCATTCTTTGAGATTAGATGCTTCAAATCACCCCTCACAAAGGGAGTGCCACCATGAAAAGCCATTCCCTCCCTTTACAACCCTCTCATCCTCCAAGACTCTCTCTTTCATGGGCATCAAATCAAAGTACCATGCAACACAGGAAGCCATCACAAGAAACAGTGCTTCCCCGTGTTCAAACAGCAAGTCTCTGACCCTTAACTATACATCTTTTTGATTTCTCTATGTGCTTTATTTTCTCCCTTTATCTCTTGAGCTAATGGTGAGAATCTTCCTGTGAGATAAAAATCTTCTTATTCCAAAAGAAATTTAATTTCTGTATAAATCAAGCACATATAGTTACTATTCCATTCCCATCCAGGGGCCCCACACTCAATCAGTTGTGATACTTCAGGACTCATTAAATTATTTACAAGGAATAAAATGCAAAATCAAAATGTCATTCTTGTCTATTTGTGACAAGAGAGAAAAAATAATTTTCATCTTAGAACTCAAAGAATGCCCTCTGCTCTCAAGTCTTTTGCCCTAAAATGATGTTGGAAAATAACATAACTGAGGCAAAACTAATGAATAGTGACTAGTTGTTTTGGTGTTACACAGATTCTCTACTCTTTCCTAGTGCTTATTTTTTTTATCTTCGCTGCAGCCCTCATTTAAATGTTTTCATGCTTTATTGAGATATAATTGACATATAACAATGTCAAGTGTGTAAATTTAAGGTGTACAATGTGTTGAGCTACACACTTACATATTACAAAATTATTACCATGTAGCATTACCTAACAGCTCTATCATGTCACATAATTACAAATTCTTTTTTGTGGTAAGAACATTTATGATTCACTCACTTAGCAACTTCCAAGTATATAATACAGTATTGAGAACTATAGCCACCACGCTGTACATTAGATCCCCAGAACTTATTCATCTTATAACTGTAAGTGTGTACCCTTTGACCAACATCTCCCCATTTCCCCCACCCCCCAGCCCCTGGTAACCACCATTCTAATCTCTGTTCCTATTAGTCTGGCTCTTTTAGATTCCACAAATAAGTGACGTCATACAGTATTTGTCTCTGGTGATTATTTTTAAATAGAATCCATCATAAAGCTTTAAAAAATAGTATTTATTGTTAATTTAGAAAGCTTTGGTCAATACAAATATATATAAGCTTATTTTAATTCAGTCACTATGAATAATAGATAAAATTTTCATTACCATGGTAGAAGTTATAAAAATCAGTTCCAGGTTTTAAATATGCAAGATACAGAATGCTCTTACCATTGATTCATTTTTATGAGCAAGCCTGAGTCATATTAAATATAATTACTGAGTCAAATATTTGTGGTCCACATTATCTGTCCTGGCCCCATTTCTCTTCCATACTGCCTCCTGGCTCTTGTGATAGCATAGTGGTCTCACTGGAAATTCATGGTTTTCACCTGGGCCCACTACAGTGCAGCTGGCCCAAAGGATATCATTTCCCATCCACCCTTTCTGCTAAAGTGGATTTTATTCATGCCACAAAGCACAATATCAAGCTCACTGTAGATAGACCTACAGACAGTCCCTATGCTCCTCCATGTCCATGGCCAGTCCTCACTTCAAGATATGGAAAGATTATGGAATTCCAGAACCATTTCTGTTGTTCTCCAACCTCCGACTCTAAGAGTCCAGAGCAGGGCCCAGCAAACTTGACCCATGGCCAAATCTAGTCCACCACCAGTTTTGTAAATAAAGTTTTACAGTAACACAGCCACACTCATTTATTTATATACTGTGTATGGCTACTTTCACTACAAAGACAGAATTGAGTAATTGTAACAGAGACCTTGTGGTCCACAAAGCCTAAAATATTTACCATCTGGCTCTTTACAAAAAAATGTTGCTGACCTGTCATCTAGGCCACTGAGTTTTTAAGAGAACTCATCTAGGAATTAATACATTTATCAAATCTGATTACAAGCAGAGTTTGTGACTTGCATCCTTGAATTACATTCCTAGACTACAGGATCATTACGTAAATTGAGAGTCTTAGACAGATAACTGGGAAAGGTTAAGCTGATCTTTACTGATTCTTTGTTCCTCTTCCATTACCTTCTCATCCCAGGCACCTACCCTGCAGCCCCCAATAAAACATTCCCTCCTTGGCAGGATCACAGGGTATGATAATACCTCTATAATAGCCTTTAGTTCTTATAGTTATATTATTATCATCTAATATATTTACTGTTCAACAAGAATTTGTTAATTGAATTAATAAATGAATTAATGTAGATCAGCATTTTCAAAACTATGTTTTGAAGAATGCCTGCCATCTTTGAAATGTGCTCCATGAAAAGGATGGTCTATTTTACATAGAGAACAGACTTATGGTTGCCAAAGAGGAAGGGGGGCAGGGGAGGGTTGGCTTAGGAGTTTGGGACTAACAGATGCAAACTGTCATATAGAGAATGGATAAACAACAAGATGCTATTGTATAGCACAGGGAACTATATTCACTATCCTGTAATAAACCGTACGGAAAAGAATATGAAAAAGAATACATATGTATAACTGAATCACTTTGCTGCATACCACAAACTAACACAACATTGTAAATCAACTATACTTCAGGTTTTTTTTTTAAAAAAAGGATGGTCTATTTCAAAAAAACAAAAAATCTCCTATGGTCAAATAAAGTTGGGAAACAACAACACATACTTTATTCTCCTTTAGAAGCACCATAATTCACATGACTGTATGAAAGTTTTGCAGAGGAAAAGGTTGACATCAACAAAATGGCAGAGTAGGCATCTCCAAGCTCTTGTTCCCCACACAGAAACATCAGAAAGTAAGTATAAACTGTCAGAAATAACTTTGTCAGAATTCTGGAAAATAGTCATAGGTCTACAGCAACCAAGAAACTACTGAATCAAGAAAAAGCTAACTTCAAAATGGCAGGAAAATTTTGTGGTGTCCTTACTTGTCCTTGTCCCATCCCCTCCTCAGTAGTGATTCTGGTTTTGAATCAGTGGCAGCCTACGTTCCCAGTGTGGAACCCTGGTCCCTCGTTCTGGAGGAGGCAAAGCAAACATTATTCACAAATTATTTTGTCTCTCTATTCTAACCTGTCTGTGTGCTACCAGAAGGACAGATGCAAAGCACTTGTATTAGTTTGCTAGGACTGTCATAACAAAATACCACAGACTAGGTGACTTAAACAACAGAAATTTACTTTCTCACAACTCTTTAGGCTAGAAGTCCAAGATCTATGTGATAGCAGTATTGGTTTCTCCCAAGGACTCTCTCCCTGGCTTGTGGGTGGCCACCTTCTCACTGTGTCCTCTTATGGTCTTTCCTCTGTGCACACACATCCCTGATGTCTCTTTTCTCCTCTTCTTTTAAGGACCCTATTTGTGTCAGATTAGGAACTACATTTATGACCTCATTTAACCTTAATTACCTCTTTAAAGACCTTCTCTCCAAATGCAGTTACATTCTGAGGTACTGGTGGTTAGCACTCCAACATATAAATTTCTTGAAGGGACACAATTCAGCCCATAACAGTGCTCATCTTTGTTCCCCCTAACGTGGTGGAACTCAGGATAGAAAAGCAGTAGGTATTGATCAAAAACACTGCAAGAAACACTAAAAACCTTCAGATGCCTGGGTAAAAGACTACAGTTGAAACATACAATAGACCATCTAAGGCCTGAGAGCAAAAGCTGAGGAGAGTTTCTTAGGGAAATTACGAAATTCAAAATCAGCCATGGATGCAAGCAGGAAAATTTAGAAAGCCATATGCATTCTCAGGGCAAGATGCATGCTCAGAAAAGACCTGAGAAGATCCTAAGATTTCACCTTGGGCTGATCGCTAGGTTCAGCTCAAGAATGGCTAAGTATTGAAGGAGTGCCCCAGAACAGAGACAATCCATAAAAACTGGGAAAGGTATTTTTTGTTTGTTTGTTTGTTTGTTTGTTAGATTTTTTTTAGCCCTTGGCATTCAAGAAAATTTCTATCGAAACCCTAGTTGAACACAAGCTGAGAAACAGAGACTATAAAGGCCACACAGAAGAAGGAACATAGTCTTTCCAAAAATAGTGTAGCAAAGTCACCAAACAGATGGCCTACAATAGCTTTCAACAATAAAAACATCCAGCTCTGGGCAAACTCTGGGCAAAGGGGGAGAATCTAATTTCCCCCTTTTCCCTTACTTTCCCCCTGAGTGATCAGTTATAACAGTCAAATGTCTAATTATCAACAAAAATCACAAAGCATACATAGAAACAGGAAAGTATGTCCTATTTGAAGATAAAAAATAAATTGACAGAAATCATCCCTGAGGAAGTCCAGACATTGGACTTTCTAGATAAATCCTTTAAAATAACTGTCTTAAATATGCTTAAAGATCTAAAGGAAAACAAGGACAAACAATAAAAGGAAATCAGGAAATTGATGTATGAATAAAATGAGAATATCAATAAAGAGCTAGAAATTATAAAAAGGAACCAAACAGAAGTTCTGGAGCTGAAAAGTGAAAAAACAGAAATGGAAAATTCACTAGAGGAGTTTAACAGTAGGTTTGAGCAGGAAGAAGAATCAGTGAATGCAAAGACGGGGCAAGTGAATTACTGAGTCTGAGGAGCATAAAAGAAAAAGAATAAAGAAAACTGAACAGAGTCTAAAGGACCAATGGGACACCATTAAACAGGCCAACATAAACATTCTGAGAGTGAGAAAGGGGTGGGAAGAATCTCTGAATATTTGAAGAGAATATTTGAAGAAATAATGGCTTCTCAAATTTGATGAAATATATAAATCTACAAATCCAAAACCTTCAATGAACTCCAAGTAGGAAAACCCAAAGAGATTCACACTGAGAAACTTTACAATAAAACTGTTGAAAGCCAAAGACAATGAAAGAATTTTTAAAACAGCTAGACAAAAGCAACTCATTACTTACATGGGATGCCCAATAAAATCATTAGCCAATCTCTCAGAAGAAGCCTTGGAGGCCAGGAGGCAAAGGATGATATATTTAAAGTGCTGAAAGAAAAAAAAAATGTAGCTGAGAATTTGTATCCAGCAAAACTATCTTTCACAAATGAAAGATAAATTAAGACATTCCCAGATAAACAAAAGCTGAGAGAGTTCATTACAACTAGACTTGCCCTACAGGAAATGATAAAGGGAATCTTTCAGGTTGAAATGCAAGGATGCTAGACAGTAACTCAAAGCCTAATGAAGAAATAAAGATCTCTGCTAAAGGTAAATACACTGGCAAATATAAAAACAGTATTATGGTATTTTTGGTTTGTGACTCCACTTTTTATCTCCTACAGGATTTAAAAGACAAATTCATTAAAAAGTTATTAATTTATGTTACTGGATGTACAATAAATAAAGATATTATTTGTGACAAGAAAAACATAAAGGGAGGAGGATGTAGCTGTACAGGAGTAGAGTTTCTGTATGTTATAGACGTTAAGTTGATATCATTTCAAACTAGACTGTTATAAATTTAGGATGTTAAATGTAATCCCCACAGTAACCACAAAAATAAAAATCTAAAAAGTATACCCCTTTGAAATAAAAGAGAATCAAAATGGTTCACTACAAAAAAAAATCAACTAAATACAAAAGAGGGTTGTAACAGACAAAAGGAAAAACAAAAATGCTGTAAAATATACAGAGATCAAATATCAAATGGCAGAAGTCATTCCTTATCAGTAATTATTTAAAATGTAAATGTACTAAACTCTTCAATCAAAAGACATAGATAGGAAGAATGGATAAAACAAACTATGATCCAACTATATGCTGTCTACAAGAGACTCACTTTAGATCCAAAGACACAAGTAGATTGACTGTGAAAGGATGGAAAAAGATATTCAATGCAAATAGTAACCGAAAGAGAGCTGAGGTGGCTATACTAACATAAGTCAAAATCTCTTAAAAGAGGCAAAGAATGACAATATATATTGATAAAAGAGTCAAATTATCATGATGATATAACAATCCTAAAAATACATGCACCAAACAACAGAGCCCCGAAATATATGAAGCAAACTTCGATAAAATTGATGGAAGAAATAATACTTCTACAGTAATAGCTGGAGACTTTAATACACCGTTTTCAGTAATAGAGGGAACATCAATACAGAGATCAGTAAGGAAATATAGGATATGAACAACACTATAAACCAACTAGACCTAACAAACATATAAAGAATATTCCACACAACAACAGCAGAATACACATTCTTCTCAAGTGTACATGCAACATTCTGTAGGACAGACCATATATTGGGCTACAAAATAAATCTTAATAAAATTTAAAAGATAAAAATTATAAAAAGTATTGTATCTTTTCCAAACATAGTAGAATGAAGCTAAAAATCAATAATAAAAGGAAAATCAGAAAATTCACAGATATTTGGAAAATAACACACTCTTATACAACCAATGGGTCAAAGAAGAAATCACAAGGGAAATTAAAGAAGAATGAAAACAAAAACACAACATACCAAAACTTACGGGATGCAGTGATAGCAGTGTTCAGAGGGAAATTTATAATGTAAATACCTGCATTAAAAAAGAAGAAAGAAAATAGCGGAGTAGAAGGACGTGGTCTCACTCCCTCTTGTGAGAGCACCAGAATCACAACTGGCTGCTGGACAATCATCGACAGGAAGACACTGGAACTCACCAAGGAGGATACCCCACGTCCAAGGACAGAGGAGAAGCCACAGTGAGACGGTAGGAGGGTGCAATCAGAGTAAAATCAAATCCCATAACTGCTGGGTGGGTGACTCACAGACTGGCGAACACTTATACCACAGAAGTCCACCCACTGGAGTGAAGGTTCTGAGCCCCACGTCAGGCTTCCCAACCTGGGGGTCCAGCAACGGGAGGAGGAATTCATAGAGAATCAGACTTTGAAGCCTAGTGGGAATTGATTGCAGGACTTCGACAGGACTGGGGGAAACAGAGACCCCACTCTTGGAGGGCACACACAAAGTAGTGTGCGCATCGGGACCCAGGAGAAGGAGCAGTGACCCCTGGGGGAGACTGAACCAGACCTACTTGCTGCTGTTGGAGGGTCTCCTGCAGAGGTGGGGGGTGGCTCTGTTTCACCATGGGGACAGGGACGCTGGCAGTGGAGGTTCTGGGAAGTGCTCCTTGGCCTGAGCCCTCCCAGAGTCTGCCATTAGCCCCACCAAAGAGCCTAGGTAGGCTCCAGTGTTGGGTTGCCTCAGGCAAAACAACCAACAGGGAGGGAACCCAGCCCCACCCATCAGCAGTCAAGTGGATTAAAGTTTTACAAGCTCTGACCACCACAGTCACAGTCAGCTCTACCCACCACCAGAGCCTCCCATCAAGCCTCTTAGATAGCCTCAACCACCAGAGGGCAGACAGCAGAAGCAAGAAAAACTACAATCCTGCAGCCTGTGGACCAAAAACCACATTCACAGAAAGATAGACAAGATGAAAAGGCAGAGGGCTATATACCAGATGAAGGAACAAGAAAAAACCCCAGAAAAACGACTAAATGAAGTGGAGATAGGCAACCTTCCAGAAAAAGAATTCAGAATAATGATAGTGAAGATGATCCAGGACCTCGGAATAAGAATGGAGGCAAAGATTGAGAAGATGCAAGAAATGATTAACAAAGACCTAGAAGAATTAAAGAACAAACAAACAGAGATGACCAATACAATAACTGAAATGAAAACTACACTAGAAGGAATCAAGAGCAGAATAACTGAGGCAGAAGAACGGATAAGTGACCTGGAAGACAGAATGGTGGAATTCACTGCTGCGGAACAGACTAAAGAAAAAAGAATAAAAAGAAATGAAGACAGCCTAAGAGACCTCTGGGACAACATTAAATGCAACAACATTCGCATTATAGGGGTCCCAGAAGGAGAAGAGAGAGAGAAAGGACCAGAGAAAATATTTGAAGAGATTATAGTCGAAAACTTCCCTAACGTGGGAAAGGAAATAGCCACCCAAGTCCAGGAAGTGCAGAGAGTCCCATACAGGATAAACCCAAGGAGAAACACGCCGAGACACATAGTAATCAAATTGG
Organism: Balaenoptera physalus; assembly: GCF_965194825.1. Lineage (NCBI taxonomy): Eukaryota > Metazoa > Chordata > Mammalia > Artiodactyla > Balaenopteridae > Balaenoptera > Balaenoptera physalus. Next base: position 12,518,468 of record NC_138903.1, read on the forward strand.
CAAAAATTAAAGACAAAGAAAAATTATTGAAAGCAGCAAGGGAAAAATGACAAATAACATACAAGGGAACTCCCATAAGGTTAACAGCTGATTTCTCAGCAGAAACTCTACAAGCCACAAGAGAGTGGCATGATATACTTAAAGTGATGAAAGGGAAGAACCTACAACCAAGATTACTCTACCCAGCAAGGATCTCATTTAGATTTGACGGAGAAATCAAAAGCTTTACAGACAAGCAAAAGCTAAGAGAATTCAGCACCACCAAACCAGCCCTACAACAAATGCTAAAGGAACTTCTCTAAGTGGGAAACACAAGAGAAGAAAAGGACCTACAAAAAGAAACCCAAAACAATTAAGAAAATGGTCATAGGAACATACATATCCATAATTACCTTAAACGTGAATGGATTAAATGCTCCAACCAAAAGACACAGGCTTGCTGAATGGATACAAAAACAAGACCCATATATATGCTGTCTACAAGAGACCCACTTCAGACCTAGGGACACATACAGACTGAAAGTGAGGGGATGGAAAAAGATATTCCATGCAAATGGAAATCAAAAGAAAGCTGGAGTAGCTATACTCATATCAGATAAAATAGACTTTAAAATAAAGAATGTTACAAGAGACAAGGAAGGACACTACATAATGATCAAGGGGTCAATCCAAGAAGAAGATATAACAATTATAAATATATATGCACCCAACATAGGAGCACCTCAATACATAAGGCAACTGCTAACAGCTATAAAAGAGGAAATTGACAGTAACACAATAATAGTGGGGGACTTTAACACCTCACTTACACCAATGGACAGATCATCCAAAATGAAAATAAATGAGGAAACAGAAGCTTTAAATGACACAATAGACCAGATAGATTTAATTGATATTTATAGGACATTCCATCCAAAAATAGCAGATTACATGTTCTTCTCAAGTGTGCATGGAACATTCTCCAGGATAGATCACATCTTGGGTCACAGATCAAGACTCAGTAAATTTAAGAAAATTGAAATCATATCAAGCATATTTTCTGACCACAACACTATGAGATTAGAAATGAATTACAGGGAAAAAAACGTAAAAAACCCAAACACATGGAGGCTAAACAATACGTTACTAAATAACCAAGAGATCACTGAAGAAATCAAAGAGGAAATCAAAAAATACCTAGAGACAAATGACAATGAAAACACGACGATCCCAAACCTATGGGATGCAGCAAAAGCAGTTCTAAGAGGGAAGTTTATAGCTATACAAGCCTACCTCAAGACACAAGAAACATCTCAAGTAAACAATCTAACCTTACACCGAAAGAAACTAGACAAAGAAGAACAAACAAAACCCAAAGTTAGCAGAAGGAAAGAAATCATAAAGATCAGAGTGGAAATAAATGAAATAGAAACAAAGAAAACAATAGCAAAGATCAATAAACCTAAAAGTTGGTTCTTTGAGAAGATACACAAAATTGATAAGCCATTAGCCAGACTCATCAAGAAAAAGAGGGAGAGGACTCAAATCAATAAAATCAGAAATGAAAAAGGAGAAGTTACAACAGACACTGCAGAAATACAAAACATCCTAAGAGACTACTACAAGCAACTTTATGCCAATAAAATGGACAACCTGGAAGAAATGGACACATTTTTAGAAAGGTATAACCTTCCAAGACTGAACCAGGAAGAAACAGAAAATATGAACAGACCAATCACAAGTAATGAAATTGAAACTGTGATTAAAAATCTTCCAACAAACAAAAGTCCAGGACCAGATGGCTTCACAGGTGAATTCTATCAAACATTTAGAGAAGAGCTAACACCCATCCTTCTCAAACTCTTCCAAAAAATTGCAGAGGAAGGAACACTCCCAAACTCATTCTATGAGGCCACCATCACCCTGATACCAAAACCAGACAAAGACACTACAAAGAAAGAAAATTACAGACCAATATCACTGATGAATATAGATGCAAAAATCCTCAACAAAATACTAGCAAAGAGAATCCAACAACACATTAAAAGGATCATACACCACGATCAAGTGGGATTTATCCCAGGGATGCAAGGATTCTTCAATATACGCAAATCAATCAATGTGATACACCATATTAACAAACTGAAGAATAAAAACCATATGATCATCTCAATGGATGCAGAAAAAGCTTTTGACAAAATTCAACACTGATTTATGATAAAAACTCTCCAGAAAGTGGGCATAGAGGGAACCTACCTCAACATAATAAAGGCCATATATGACAAACCCACAGCAAACATCATTCTCAATGGTGAAAAACTGAAAGCATTTCCTCTAAGATCAGGAACGAGACAAGGATGTCCACTCTCACCACTTTTATTCAACATAGTTCTGGAAGTCCTAGCCACAGCAATCAGAGAAGAAAAAGAAATAAAAGGAATACAAATTGGAAAAGAAGTAAAACTGTCACTGTTTGCAGATGACATGATACTATTCACAGAGAATCCTAAAACTGCCACCAGAAAACTGCTAGAGCTAATTAATGAATATGGTAAAGTTGCAGGATACAAAATTAATGCACAGAAATCTCTTGCATTCCTATACACTAATGATGAAAAATCTGAAAGAGAAATTATGGAAACACCCCCATTTACCATTGCAACAGAAAGAATAAAATACCTAGGAATAAACCTACCTAGGGAGACAAAAGACATGTATGCAGAAAACTATAAGACACTGATGAAAGAAATTAAAGATGATACCAACAGATGGAGAGATATACCATGTTCTTGGATTGGAAGAATCAACATTGTGAAAATGACTATACTACCCAAAGCAATCTACATATTTAATGCAATCCCTATCAAATAACCAATGGCATTTTTTATGGAGCTAGAACAAATCATCTTAAAATTTGTATGGAGACACAAAAGACCCCGAATAGCCAAAGCAGTCTTGAGGGAAAAAAACGGAGCTGGAGGAATCAGACTCCCTGATTTCAGACTATACTACAAAGCTACAGTAATCAAGACAATATGGTACTGGCACAAAAACAGAAACATAGATCAATGGAACAAGATAGAAAGCCCAGAGATAAACCCATGCACCTATGGTCAACTAATCTGTGACAAACGAGGCAACAATATACAATGGAGAAAAGACAGTCTCTTCAATAAGTGGTGCTGGGAAAACTGGACAGCTACATGGAAAAGAAGGAAATTAGAACACTCCCTGACACCATACACAAAAATAAACTCAACATGGATTAGAGACCTAAATGTAAGACTGGACACTATAAAACTCTTAGAGGAAAACATAGGAAGAACACTCTTTGACATAAATCACAGCAAGATCTTTTTTGATCCACCTCCTAGAGTAATGGAAATAAAAACAAAAATAAACAAATGGGAACTAATGAAACTTAAAAGCTTTTGCACAGCAAAGGAAACCATAAACAAGACGAAAAGACAACACTCAGAATGGGAGAAAATATTTTCAAACGAATCAATGGATAAAGGATTAATCTCCAAAATATATAAACAGCTCATTCAGCTCAATATTAAAGAAACAAACACCCCAATCCAAAAATGGGCAGAAGACCTAAATAGACATTTCTCCAAAGAAGACATACAGACGGCCATGAAGCACATGAAAAGATGCTCAACATCACTAATTATTAGAGAAATGCAAATCAAAACTACAATGAGGTATCACCTCACACCAGTTAGAATGGGCATCATCAGAAAATCTACAAACAACAAATGCTGGAGAGGGTGTGGAGAAAAGGGAACCCTCTTGCACTGTTGGTGGGAATGTAAATTGATACAACCACTATGGAGAACAATATGGAGGTTCCTTAAAAAACTAAAAATAGAATTACCATATGACCCAGCAATCCCACTACTGGGCATATACCCAGAGAAAACCGTAATTCAAAAAGACACATGCACCCGAATGTTCATTGCGGCACTATTTACAATAGCCAGGTCATGGAAGCAACCTAAATGCCCATCAACAGATGAATGGATAAAGAAGTTTTGGTACATATATACAATGGAATATTACTCAGCCATAAAAAGGAATGAAATTGAGTCATTTGTTGAGACGCGGATGGATCTAGAGACTGTCATACAGAGTGAAGTAAGTCAGAAAGAGAAAAACAAATATCGTATATTAACGCATGTATGTGGAACCTAGAAAAATGGTACAGATGAGCCGGTTTGCAGGGCAGAAGTTAAGACACAGATGTAGAGAATGGACATATGGACACCAAGGGGGGAAAACTGCGGTGGGGTGGGGATGGTGGTGTGCTGAATTGGGCGATTGGGATTGACATGTATACATTGATGTGTATAAAATTGATGACTGATAATAACCTGCAGTATAAAAGAACAAACAAACAAAACAACTAATACTAAACTTTCATTGGGTTATTTGTATGGAAATATGTTAATATAAATGTTTCAGATATTACATGAAATTTCTAAAAATCTTATATGTTCTGGTATAATGTTATAAGTCATAATCCTAGTTATTACTTTAAAATGTATATCTCAGAAATAACTAAGTTTCTTGTCAACTGTCTTATTATGAACTTTCATCAAATCTTTAACCGTGGTCATTTTTAAGTCTTTTGTCATTTACAGACAGTTCTGGGTGTACTCTGATGCTTTTGCAAATATGTTCCTATAAAAGGGTTTCATCTTCAAGAAGTTCATGGAAAAGACTGACAAGTACAGGTTTCTGGTAACTGACTGTACTGCTGAATTGAATGAATAAGCATTTTCAGAACTCTAATGAAAAACTGATGAACTCATAAAAGTGCTAACAAAAGATCAAGATGAAAAAAAAAATTAATTACATGGGACTGAGTGAACCGATGAGGATGATTATAATTTTTGTGACTTTCTGTTTGAATTAAAAAAAAAATCCCACAAGGACTCAGAGGCAAAGAATATGCAAATCAATTTTCACTGCAAAGTAAAGGAGCTGTTACAGTGGAGGATTACTGGACTGAATGTCAATATTATGACATAGTATGAGTGTGTTTCATGTTTGGTAATTGCAATCATTGTTGCTTTTGTTGTGGTCATCCATGTACAATGCTTGGTGTCAGTCTATTTATCTCTTGTAAAAATAAAATACAGTGTGTGTGTGTGAAAAAAAAAAAGAAGAAAGATCTCAAATCAGTAACCTAATATTACACCTTGAGGAACTAGAAAAAGAAGAGCAAACTAAACCCACAGCTAGCAGAGGAAATAAATAATAAAGATCAAAGTAGACAAAAAGAAAAAAGAAAATAGAAAAGCAATTAGAGAATCAACAAAACCAAAAGTTGGCTCTCTTAAAAGACCAACAAAAATTACAAAACTTTAGCCAGACTGACAAAGAAAAAAAAGAAGACTCAAATAATTAAAATCAGAAATGAAAGTGGGGGCATTACTACTGACCTTACAGAGGTAAAAAAGAATTATAAGAGAAGACTGTAAACAAATTAAGTAACCTAGATAAAATGGACAAATACCTAGAAATACAGAAATTACCTAAACTGACTCAAGATGAAATAGAAAAATCTCGGACTTATAACAAGTAAAGAAACTGACTAAATAATCAAAAACCTTCCAACAAAGTTCAGGACCAGATGGCTTCACTGCTGAATTCTTACAAACATGTAAGGAAGAATTAACACCAATCCTTCTCAAACTCTTCCAAGAAATAAAAGAGGAAAGAATACTTCCTAACGAGGTCAACATTACCTTGACACCAAAGGCAGATAAATACACCACAAGAAAATAAAATCACAGACAAATAACCTTTGTGGATATAGATGCAAAAATCCACAACAAAATAGTATCAAAACAAATCCAACAGTGAAGTAAAAGGATTATACATCATGGCAAATAGAGATTTATCCCAGGAATGCAAAGGCCGTTCAATATAATGAAATTGATCAAAGCAATACACTACATTAATAGAATGAAGGAAAGAAAACATGTGATCATCTCATTTGATGCTGAAGAGGCAGTTGACAAAGTCCAACATCTTTTAACAGTAAAAAAGGAAAACCACTCAGAAAACTAGGAATAGAAGAGAATTTCTTCCACACAACAAAGAGCATTTATGAAAAATTCCCAGCTAACAACATAATTCAACTATATGCCTTCTACAAGAGGCATACTAAATGGTGAAAGACAAAGCTTTCTCCCCAAGATCAGGAACAAGACAAGGATGCCTGCTTCCACCACTGCTATTCAGCACTTTATTGGCAGTTTTTTCCAGAGCAAATAAAAGGCATCTAAATTTGAAAGGAAGAAGTAAAACTATCTCTATTTGCAGATGACATGGTCCTATACATTTAAAACCCCAAATAATCCAAAAGAAAACTGCTAGAGCTTATAAATGAATTCAGTAAAACTGCAGCATACAAGATCAACACACAACAATCAGTTGTGTATCTATACAACTGCAATAAACAATCTGAAAAGGAAGTGAAGAAAACAATTTGATTTACAATAGCATCTAAAAGAATAAAATACCTAGGAATAAATTAAACCAAGGAGTGAAAGATTTGTACAAAGCAAATCACAAAACATGGCTGAAATAAATTAAAGAAGACTTTAAAAAATGGAAAGACACACCATGTTCATGGGAAGAAATATTTAATATTGATAAGGTGTAAATACTATGCAAAGCAATCTATAATTCAATATGACTCCTATAAAAATTCCAACAGCCTTTTTTTTTTTTTGCAGAATTGAAAAAGCCAATCCTCAAACTCATATGAAATTGCAAGAGGCCCTGAATAGCCAAAACAATCTTGAAAGAGAAGAACAAACTAGAAGGGTTCACAATTCCTGATTTCAAAAATTACAGCAAAGCTACAGTGATCAAAACAGTGTGGTACTTACATCAGCATAAACATCAGTTCTATCCAATGGAATAGAACTGAGAGTCCATACATCTATAGCCAATCGATTTTGACAAGGGTAGCAAGTCCATTCAGTGAGGGAAATACCAGTCATCAACAAATGGGGCTAGGACACCTGGATTTCTACATGCAAAAGAATGAAATTGGACCTCTATCTCACATCATATACAAAAATTATCTCAAAATAAATCAACGGCTTAAATATAGGGCCTCAAACCATAAATCTCTTAAAAGAAAACAGGAGTCAATTTTTATGACCATGGATTTGGCAGCTGAATGTCTGTTTGTTTTTGATGACACCAAAGCATGAGCAACAAAAGAAAAAAATAGGTAAGTTGGACTTCATCAAAACTAAAAACTTTTGGGTGTCAAACGACATTACAAGGAAAGAGTAGAGACAATCTACAGAATGGGAGAAAATATTTACAAATTACATGTCTGAGAAGGGTTTAATATCCAGAATATATAAAGAACTCCTGCAATTCAGCAACAGAAAGACAACCCACCCAATACAAAAATAGACTTTTCTCCAAAGAAGATAGCAAATAATCACATGAAAAGATGCTCAATGTCATCAGTCGTTAGGGAAATGAAATTCAAAACCACTTCACACCTACTAGGATACCAATTATCAAAAAATGGAAAGTAAGCATTGGTGAAGATGTGGAAAAATTAGAAGTCTTATACATTGCTTGTGGCAATGTAAAATGGTGTAGCCAATGTGGAAAACAGCATGGCAGTTCCTTAAAAAGTTAAACACAGAATTACCATACGACCCAGCAATTTCACTCCTAGATATATACTCAAAAGAACTGAAAGCAGAAACTCAAAGAATTCATTGCAGCATTACTGACAATAGCCAAAAGTTGAAAACAGCCCAAGTGTCCACCAACAGAAAAAATTTTTAAATGTAGTATATATACAATGGATTATTACTGAGCCATAAAAAAGAAGTTCTGATACATGCTACAACATGGATGAACCCTGAACTCATTATACTAAGTGAAAGAAGCCAGACACAAAGGACAAATATCGTATGATTCTACTTATATGAAATATCTTCAATAGACAAATTTATGGAGACACAAAGTAGATTAAAAGTTGCCGGGGGGGCTGGAGAGAGAGAAGTATGGGGCACTATTGCTTAATGGTTACAAAGTTTCTGTTTGAAGTGATGGAAAAGTTTTACAAATAGATAGTGGTGATGGTTGCACAACTTTGGGTTTGACCTTAGAAGTTTTATTAATGGACTAGAGTTAACATTTCAAGGAACACTCATGAAAGACTGAATGAAACAAAGAAATGATTTTGATCTTGAAAGGGAGAAAAAACTGATCTGCAGGAACAAATCCCCCTTGTTAAAGTGCAGACCACTTCAGCAGGACTTGAATGCGGCCTGAGTTTCTGGGACCAGCAAGGTCCCAGGCGGTGCTGATTCTGCTGATCTTCCAAACCCGCTTTGAGTAGCAGGGGATACAATAGTTACGATGCACTATTCACAGTGATCCTATTCCCTCTTACGGCGAATTTGATCAATTGATCCAAAACTGAAGATGTTAATGAGCAATAATCAATAACTCTATTATCCCTCTCAAGTAGCATAACTGTGACTTTACTTGGGTTACCAAAACAAATGCCTTACTCCAAAGAAGAGTCTGAGAGAGATATTTAGCAACAAAGAGGATCAGTATGGGATGAGGCTTGTTATACCTTGTGCTGGGGGTCAGGGAGGGGAGCCATTTTTCCAAATCCCTATGAAGTATTCTAAATATATTTTTTACTTCCATTTATACTTGAGTTATGGCAAGGTTGTTCTTTCTCATAAGAATAAGGCAAAAAATAAAGGAAGAGAGTGAAAAAGAAAGGAAAAGAGGGAGGGAGAGAGGGTAGATGGGAGAGAGGAGACAAGGAAGGAAGGGAGGGAGGGAGGGAGGGGAGGATAGGGATATGAGAGATTAGATGTCTACATAATTCTTCTTCCCAGTCAAATTCTCATCCAATTCACTTTGGAATATCTTTGCTGATCAATCAATTAGATGAGGTTAACTAGTGTTAACTCTTTCTGCAGTTTATAGAACACATTCATTTGCTGGTGCTCACATCTAAGAATGTGTTCTTGTTAATTAGAACACCTTAGCAGATTATTGGGCTAAAACACAGAGGGAAGGTTGTGCTGGCACATGTCAGGATAACTCTTAAAAGTGAAAAACAATTCTATCATTCAACCCAAAGAACTTGCAGGCATATTCCCATATTTAGGTAACTTCTATCCTTAGAATGAGTCTATTGGCCTCAGGCATTCTATCCCTGTAGTTTAAAAAGGTGTCCCTAAAGTTAGGCAGTTTCTGCCTCTTACAAACTCTGTGACCTTGGGAAAATTAATGAATTTCCTTTATGCCTCAAGTTTCCTCATCCATAAAATGGGGGACATGGAAGCATGTAATTACTGAAGAATGAAATAAGGCACTCATTGGCATGCAGCGAGGTTTTAATATATGTGGGCTCTTATTATACGCACGTGCTAATCCCTTATCAAAACAAGTTACTTTTTTTCTTCCCAAGGTTTTATATCCAAATGCAAATGAACCTTAAGGCAATGCCCAAGATTGAAGTGATCAGATGTAAAGGATTAAATTATCCCAGAAATGTACAAACCAATGGGAAATACCATGGTTGGCAGGTCAGAGGATATTATGCAATGAATCCAGTGCAGCAAAGTGGTTGAAAGTTTAGGTTTTTGGAATCAGAATGATGAGACATTGAGTCTCAGCTTCTCTAATTACTGTGGCATGACTTTAAGCAAGTCACTTAACCTCTCTAACCCCCAGTTTCCTCATCTGAAAATATTTATTGGAGCAGTAAAACAATTCCTCTCTTGTGAGGATTAAACTAGGTAATTTTTTTAATGTGCTTAGTACAGTGTGTCAATATGTGGTGGCTTAAAAAATATTTTGAATTCTAGCAATATACTCACACTGTCATTTACTGGGAAGGTTAAAAACAGATATATGATGGTAGGACCCAGCCTCCTAATTGGTTTCAAGCCAGGTGGGGAGGCCAGACAATCAGATAATGTACAGTACAGGACAACCTACATTTGGATTTTCAAATTCTTCCTGTTAAGATGACATTTCTCTCTTTCCTGTTTCTTTTCCCACATCATTCATTTTCTGTCTTGCATATAAAAATTCATGAAAGTTTTCCATCCTGAATTGGACCATCTAAAAGGAAATATTTTCTTGTGAAGAGAGGAAAAAAAAGCAAAGATACACAATTTCTCATGACATGCCTCTACCTTGTCTAATTTATTTCGTATTAGCAGAAGAATGTATTTGTTATAGAATAAAATTCTATGGCCAAGAAAGAGACTCTTTTTGTTTTTTGTTTTGCTTTGTTTTGTTTGTTTTGAGTAACCAAAACAGAAAAACAAAATCAAGCAGAGTAGGAAGTGACCATGGAGAAGAAGTCAATTTGGCAGATGCTGAATAACAGAGGGATGAACTAAAAGATGGAATATTTCAAAGATGCAGGCTGAAAATGTTTTGGTAATATGGTGGTGCCTATGATTCCATGCCTACAAACACTTCTTTAAAAATAAACACATTTTTTATGTTCCTATAAAAGGGTTTCATCTTCAAGAAAGTCATGGAAAAGACTCTGACAAGTACAGGTTTCTGGTAACTGACTGTACTGCTGAACTGAATGAATAAGCATTTTCAGAACTCTGATGAAAAACTGATGAACTCATAAAAGTGCTAACAAAAGATCAACATGAAAAAAAACAATTAATTACATGGGACTGAGTGAACTGACGAGGATGAGTATAATTTTTGTGACTTTCTGTCTGAATTTAAAAAAAAAAAAAATCCCACAAGGACTCAGAGGCAAAGAATATACAAATCAATTTTCACTGCAAAGTAAAGGAGCTGTTACCGTGGAGGATTACTGGACTGAATGTCAATATTATGACATAGTATGAGTGTGTTTCATGTTTGGTAATTGCAATCATTGTTGCTTTTGTTGTGGTCATCCATGTACAATGCTTGGTGTCAGTCTATTTATCTCTTGTAAAAATAAAATACAGTGTGTGTGTGTGTGAAAAAAAAAAAAAAAAACAAGTAATCCAAAAAAAAAAGTAAAATCGGGTTCATTGTTTTCATTGTTAATTGAATTAAAGAGATTTCAAAATAAAAAAAATAAATAAATAAATAAAAAAACATTTTTTTTCCACTAAAAACAGAAAGTTAGTTATGTTAAAAAGAAAAACAGCTCAATACATCTCTTTTACCCAAACTCCTTGCTCCTTCTTTTACCAGAAGTCCTTGCCTGGGGATGTACATTAGTTGTTGAGCCCTTTTCCTTTCCTCATTTTGAGAACTCAACGTGGACTTGTAGAAGTAAAAACATGGCGCTCAATTGTGGGCACAGCTGTGTTTTACTACCAGCCTTTGAGGGAGGCCTCAAGTCAAACTCCTCCTCATTCAGATCCTACCGACTTGTTGGGTACTGAGCCAACTGGGGTGTAGCTTGCACCAGGTTGCTGAGCCTTTGTCAAGTGAAAAGAGACAAATTTCCACAGGGGAAAGCAGTGAGTGAATAGACAGTTCATGGCAGTATGAACCATTTCTAATCTCAGAAAGCATTATGGGGAAACTACATGAGGGCAATAAACATATTGCTCAGCATAACATGAAACTGGAAGTCATCAGAAAGTGATTTATCTGTTGTCAAAGGGCAAAGAGTCTGTGGCCATACCCCTTGAACACGTCTGATTATACCTGATGTCTGAAGCTAAGCAGAGTCAGGCCTGGTTAGTGCTTGGATGAGAGACAAAGGGCAAGAGGAAAGAGAGTTAGTCCCTCCGTCTCTGGAGGAAAAAGTAGGCTCTTTGTTCACAGCATATCTAGGATTAATAAATCTTTCTTTACAGTATATTTACTGAGGCAACAGTCTGGACATTAAGTGACACTGCTGTGTTTGTTTCTTAAAATGAGCTAATTTTCTTTGATTTTGTATTTCTGTGCATCATTTTTCATTGGGGGGGGGTGGTCACAGGATATAAAGAAGGAATAGGGTAAATTCAGAGGTATCAAGAGAATCAAACTAGATCCACTGATTTAAAGGGTATCACACGAAAGGAGGTGGATATTCCTGACCCATCCACAGTTCAAAACGCAGCTCCATTTAAACTCATAAACGTGGGCTATTTCATCACCATGGGCGCCTACTGTTGACATCTACAATGTTGATGAGCCTAAGGTCAAAGAAAGTCACCCACCCAAAAGGCAATTTTGATAGCAACTATTGACAGTGAATTCCGTTTAATAGTCTTCAGCTTATATTTTCCAAATCCAAAACTCTTCAGGGTAAGTTATCATTGCATAACTGTCATTATTGGAAATGCTAGTGGGAATGCTATCACTGTTAACCTCTCTGGGTAAAACTTTTTTTTTTTTTTTGCAATCTCACCATCATTTTAATTTTGTTTACATCTCTAGTCATTTGCACAGATGTTGATGGAGCTGTATTTTTGCTTCAATGTCTCTTGCAACATTCTTATTGCGTTCTGCAGGTCCTCCAGTAAACGTTACTTGCAATATTTTTATCAACAGTTTTGGATCAGTCACAGAAACCACCATGGTAAGTGCTACAACGCCACTGGCAAGAGAAAAACGTGACTTGATTATGCCATGAACACAACCTGTCAAATTTTCTATTTATTGTTCAACTTGCAGGGCCTCCTGTAAATGTTACCTGCAACATATTTATCAACAGCTTTGGGTCAATAGCAGAAACTACAATGGTGAGTGGGACTGAGCACTGAAGCCATCGTGTGAAGGAATGGGATATGCGATCAAAGAGTACTGTTGTATATTTGTGGGACATTTACTGAGTGCCAATTTCCAAGTTCATTCACCTCTAGAAAACAATTAGTTATTTATTTAAAATTCAATAATCTTTTATCCATCATGCCAGAGAAATTTTGGAAACACGTGATGTTCGGTTAGATTTAGGTAGAATTATCAGTATTAAGCATGGTTTATAGTTAAGGATATTTAAATATTTGCATCTCCAATGTTTCAGAAATACAAATTTCAAAGTTTGGGAGATATTTTTCATATAATGGGAAGTTTTAACATAATCAAGCCTCAGACATGCTACACTTAAGACAGGGGTCCCCAACCCCCCGGCCTCGCACTGTTACCGGTCTGAGGCCTGTTAGGAACGGGGCCACACAGCAGGAGGTGAGTGGCGGGCTAGCTAGCGAGCGAAGCTTCATCTGCCGTTCCGCATCGCTCGCGTTACCACCTGAACCACCCAACCATTCCCCACCCCCACCCCGCCCCCGGTCCATGGAAAAATTTTCTTCCACGAAACTGGTCCCTGGTGCCAAAAAGGTTGGGGACCACTGATTTAAGATATACGCCAAGGAGCTGATCTTACAATGAACACACACACACACACACACACACACACACACACACACAATTTGGTGGCAATAGAAAGTTGTTGCAAGTCCAAAGCAGTTACATCACATGCATGGCTTTTCCAAAAAAAGAAAAACATAAACATAAAAAACTAATACAAACCCATCACACTCTAAGGGCAGACATGTTTCACATATATGAAAAAGATGTCAGATACTGTAAAATCCACCCAGATTCCTTATCAGTGTCAAGATGGTGTTGTTGCCTGTGACACAGCCTATTAGATCAGTAGACTTACAGTGCTAGGCTATTGTGTGGAGATTACATTTTGGGTAAAACATTTTCTTGGCCCCCATGCAATTTAAGTCCTAAGTCAATTGGCTGGTTCAAATTTTCAGTACTATGTAAAGTATACAGCCATATTATTGGATGAGATAGAAATAAACTATAGTTGAGCTTGACTATACTACTATGGTGGCCGATGTCCTAGAAACACTCAAGAAGTGAAATAATGAGCATAATGCCATTGAGAAGTAAAAAATAGTGTTCCCCTGTGTTTATGAATTCTCTCTTTTAGGCTACCAGGATTGTGTTTAACAAATTACTGTACTTTTTGGTGTCCTTGATGTTAGAAAAGAATAATTTACCTCTTATCACCCCTTTCCACTGGCAAGTCAGACATAATGCAACTCCACTACCTGTTTTAATATTATTCTGACACAGCATTGTCCAGAAACGAGACTTTTGGGGCTTTGACAGTATGTAGTGCATTAAGAATTTTACCCAACCAGGATAGTTTTGATAGGGTTATTAAATGACTCATAAGAAAAGCTGAACATGGAAAGAAGACTCCAACTCTGTACTTGGCATTCAGTTTCTGTCTCTCCCCTCCTGGTTTATCCTGGTAACAGAGGGGCAAATCTTCCAGACGCCCAAATCACTATCACCAGCTTTACACGATGGCATTCAATGACAATATTTGCACGACCTAACGCTGATTGCATTAATTAGACCCTTAAGTTGCTTTGATTAAATCTCCTCATTGCATTTTACCCTCAATCAAAAATGTAAATGTGCACCTTTTCAGTGTTCATTAATGCAAGAAAAAGCTAAACATTTAAGGAGATGAAAATGGAAACGATGGATATCCTTGCTTTCCTGTGTCTTTAAGAGCTACTGAAGGTGTTTAATAAATGGGCTGCTTAGGTGCTTCATGGCCACTTATTAAGGTGTCCTTTGTCGTGTTTCCTATGCGAAAATTTGGAAATCGTTGTCCAAGTGTAATATCAACAGCCTGTCTATTCTGCTGTATGAGACGTATTGAATCGCATGATCAGAAGAATGATGTGTATTGTGCTTCTTTTATTTCTTAGCTTCTGATGTAATGACAAACTGAATTTGGCTTTTAAAAAATATCTTTTATTTTCTTCAATTATGGCTTTTGTGTGAAACTAAAAAAAAAAAAATGTTTTTTGAAACTCTACCATGCTTAAACCAAAGAATAAATCCTCATGTCATGTAGGGTAGGGACTGGCAAACATTTTTCTCTAAAAACCCAGACAGTAAATACTTAAGACTTTGAGGACCAGACAGTCTCTGTCACAACTACTTAATTCTGCCCTTTTGGCATAAAAGCAGCCATAAACAATAGTAAGCAAATGGGTGTGGCTGTACTCCAAAAAAAACTACTTATAAACACAGGCTATGGCCAAATTTGGCCCACAGGCCATAGGTTGCCAACTCTGGGATCTAAGGCACCACTATTTAAAATGGACATTATTCAGGGGCTCATAAGAACATAAGAATTGCTCCACCTTGAAAAGGTCTTACTTTCCCAGACCCCTTAGGCCCTGCCTGGGGATCTACCTGATGTACCCACAGAGTGTCATCACAGCCTGAGCTTCCCTTACCAAAACCCTGAGATTCTACCATCCACGAATATTCTCACAAAATGTGACTCAAAAAAATGGTCAAAAAAGTTAAACAGAAACAGATTCTTCCTTGAACTGTCTTTAGTTGGAGTCAAGACATCAGGCCCTTAGGTTTTATGCACAGTAATATATGTAGTCATTGAGGACGTTGATTAGTGCTATGGGGGGGGATAATAGTTTTGCTTTCTCTATGTTTTCTGGAATGATTATTTTCCAAGAATGTCTCAGAATTTTGAGTTTCTGAACATGTTGATTTCCCTCTCTTCCCGCATGTCCCACTCTTATCCCACGACCCTTGATAACATTATTGAAGAATTTAGTTTGGATGTTTGTTTCTAAATAAGAGGCAATAATTATCTGTTTTAAGAATGTGATATGACTTTCTTTTGGTTCTATCCAGTCTGCCCTCTTATGTTTGATGAAATCCCACTAAATTACTGCTGGTACTAACTGCCCACAAAGATTAGGCTCACTTACAGACACAGTATTGCCTCTTACTCCTTTGGTATGTTAGTGTTTAAAGACTGTGCTCACAGGACAATATATTTGTGTTATTCTAAGGAATATTTTTAAGGATCATTATGATCATGCACATTATTTCAAAATATGTACTTCTGTTCATTAAGAGTCACAGGGACCTGGTGATGTTCATTACTAGCTGACCCTGTGTTAAAAGTATTCAGTGGAACAATTTTTTTTTTTTCTTATGATTCCAAAAGACTCAGAAGACCAGTAAGGGATGTATGATGAGACAGGTTACCTTTCAGTTTTGGAACGTCAGTTTACCATTTCCTTTTCTTTCTTTCCCCTTTTCCTTTAGCTAGTGATGGCAAGTGAATTTACAGGATGAGGAGTGTATTTGCAACCGCCTCCTTCCTACTGTAAAGGCATAGTTTGGGAATATCGATAATGTCAGTAAAGGTCAAGAGTATCTGCATGCCATCTGCATACAGCTGTCCCCAAGGTTGGGCCATCAGAAAATGGAGAAGAGATAGTCTCCTCAAAGTTTCCAAATGACTGCCTGGAAGGATGTGGGTGAATAGAGTGTGATTTGGACCTATGGGTGCTGGAACACTCCCCATGCTACAGCAGCAGACTCAGACCCTTTCCTCATTTAATAATGAGAGACTGCAATAGGGGGAAGGGGGTAGAAAGAGCTGAAAGTGTACAAAACGTGTCCACTTGGAGAGCATCTCTAGCATATGGTTCCAGCTCCCCAAACTCTTCCCCAAATTCCACATGCTCTGCTGGTTACTGCTACAGGGTGAAGAGTTGTTTTATCTCCGATCTGAAATCACGTTCCTAAAGAACTGGATAAGGTGTAGATAGCCTCTTAGGAGAATGCAGGCTATGCTGTAACTGCTGGAATGACATTACAGGCTCCCTTTCATTCTATAGGTGCATAAGCAACTCATAAGGAGATGCTAACTTACCAGGAATAGCAGGTAGCTACATTCCTTATTTCTGACTTTTTAAGGGAGAACCAAGAATCTACCTAACATTTTGTTAATCTGAGATATAAGGTGTCCTTGGTCTCTAAATTAACAATGCAATGTTAAAACCTGGATTCATCATAAAGCAACTGCCCCCCCTCCCATAATTTCAAATTCAAAGCTAACTTCCCATATTCAAAGCTAGCACAGACTCAAGATGATGAAAACTTCACTGCAGTGTAGCTAGAAGTTAAAACTAAAGTGCCATATAGGTCTGTGGGAAATCCACAAAGCATATCTTTGTCTCTAATAACTTTATAACATAATTGGATTGAAAAATATATACCTATAAAAATAAAAAGAGAGTAGTAGTAAAGTTTAATAATAATATTTATGAGACAGAGTGGCAATCTCTATGTACAAATGCTACACTAAATATAATAGTAACAAAATAATTCAATTTAAGGAAACAATCTTTGTGGCAATGGGCATAGAATTAGAAGGTACCAAGAAAAGTAAAACTTTAGAAATTCTAAATTTGATATGAAATAACAGTATGGAACATAGGTACTTTTATTAACTGTGTTAAGAATATAATAAAGATTCTATGACTTACATATAGCTTTTGAAAAAATAAAAGATATGTGTATGCTTTTACACAATACACATGTGCACACATACACATATATATATATATATACACATATATATATATAATATATATACATACACACACACTTTTTAATTTGAATGTTTCCATTACCTAATCTAGTACCCAGAGGGTCAATCATAGGAAAACAAATTTTAATACAAGGAAATACATCATTTATTTGAAGTAGAATCTGTCTCTGGAGAGAGAAGGCAGTATAAAAGAAAATTCAGTCTACACTTAAGCATGTCTCTTAATACTTACTTCTTTAATATTTCATTAAACCTAGAAGCAAAAATAAAGACAAAGAAAGGCTACAGAGCAATATAACTATCTCCTGTGGTTTGGAATATCTTGAGAGAATAAACCTATCTGTAAATAAACAGAGGTGATGCATAGATAAATCATGCGTCAAATTTGTACCCTACATTGAAAATGATAGTGAACTGAAAGAATTACAGAGGCACAGCCCCGGAAAATCTTTTCTTTGGCTATCTACTTCTCTATATCCTTGGGTGTCCTTTTCTATTCTTAAAGGTTTTAAGGGTTGCCATTTATTTTGGAATAATGTATAGCATCATGAACAAAATTATGGAAAATTTTAATTCCTATACATTATAAAGAACAAATACTCCCAAAATATCTAATAAAAGTCTTGTTTCATATAATTCCTGTCATTGTGGCGTAAAATGTATTTTCTCCTCTAACTTTTCCACTTATTCTTGCTTACAAATAGGCTAATTAATTTATTTTAAATTAACTGTTAGATATTTAATGGTTCTATTGTGATAAGATAGATTCAGTGCTCTTTTTAAAGTTCTGGTATTGGGAGAACCTATTTTATTATTTTAAATATATAAAATTCAAAACAGAAAAGCAGGAAACACTGGAGAAGAATACTTGTGGGAAAGACTTTTTAAAAAGATGTATTAATACATTAGCTGGGAAATTTTATATTGAGATTTTTTTTAAAATAAAGGTCAATGTTTTCATATTGTATGTCACTAACGTAATATTCTCTAGAGTCTCTCAAAATGCATCTTTAAATCATTCTCAGGTTCAAAGGAGGACTGCGACGATGTTGTCCTGGTGATTTTGCTGCCCAATGCTCGCTATCTGGCGTCTTATAGCCTCTCCCATTCTATGTTTCCTTCTTGGGTGGGGGGCTTCAATGGCCTCCCAACGGCCTAAGAAATTTAACCCATTCACCTCTGCTATTTCCAGCTGTCATTACTTCTTATACTTAGAGTTTTTCTACCTCCAGAATTGGCTAAGAGATGACATCCTCTTCTCTCCTACTGAAACAAGCTCATAGACCCCCACACACAAAATTTTATGAAGGATAATTGGTTCCCACCATAAGGGAAATAAAAGGGGTAGATGTCACACAGTGGAGACACTGCGTTTTTTTCCTTCAGGAAACCTTAAGAAAATCTCACAGCTGATCTATCCAGTGCCTATTTATATGCAAATTGGATTATTATATTTTCAATAGCCCCTGTTTTGATTTTCTACAAATCACACATTCCCACTCTTTACTCACACAAAACTCCAAAGGTTCCAGTCACTCCTGTTGCCGATGAAACACTGAACTGGTAATCTCTTTCCAGTTACTACCCTCTGGTCCCTTTGGACAATCCCCAAAATGCAAAATATGTGATGGGGAGAACTTTGAGGTTCTGCCATTCTCTTGGCTCACTCGTGGAAGGAGGGGGCAGCCAGTGAGCAAACAGAATGGGATGGAAGCCTGGCTGGTCTCACAACAGCACCCTCTTAGGTCTGGGAATTTGCTGTGCAAGCCTGGTATAATCCCAAATAAAAGTCAGCTGATAAAATTTTCCAAGTCAGAAAGTCCTTATGTTGTACAACAAAGAAACGTACGGTTATTTCTTTTAATATTTCAGCTTTTCCTAATAAGCTGGGTTCTGATGACTGATTTTCAGAAGTTAGTAACTACTTGATTATTAGCATTCTTTAAACCCACACTGGGCACTCTTTCTAAGAACTGCCACTTCCAAAATACTCTATCAGCCTGATCGTCAGGATGGCTGTATTTGGGGGGGGGGCGAGTCATGGGAATTTGTGGAGTTTAGTAATAAGCAGAAGGAACTGGATTTGAAGTTCTCTTCCATACACCCTGATCTTTATAACTTACTTACAGATTTTCTTTTGGCTCTAAAGGGAATAACCAAAACCGACCAACCCGAGGTGGTCTCCATTGTACCTGATAGAGTAACCAACCATCTGAGTTTTGCCTAGGACTGAGTGGGTTCCCTGAAAGCTTCGTTTTTACCTGAGGCTAAAACGGGAAAGTTCTCAGGCAAACCGAGGACATGTTGGTCACTGTTAGAGAAAAGTAAACAATGACTCAAAATCCAGGTGCCCAAACAAAGATGTGGAGACAAAGCAAATGAAGGTGAAAAAGGTAAAGGAAAGAGAGTAAGATGGGATGAGTATATATCACCCTAAATGATCACAGTGGCAGATGTGGACCACTGTTAGCTCTGAACCATAGTCCTGCTTGACTAGGGAATACTGTTGAAGCCTTTATTGGGTCTGCTCTGTCAAGCGAAGCAACAGTTTCCATGAACCTAAAGACCTTTGAGTAGAAATCCTCTGAAGAGAAGTTACTGTCCCAAGCTGATTCATTAGCACAGAAGAAAATTCCCATGCCAAGTGGGAATGACAGGGTGTACCTGAGGCTCCCACAGGGAGGCACACCTTTATCAAAAGGTGCTCAGATTAGGAAAACATGAAAAAGATTTCTGTTTTGATGAAGCATCCAGTTGACTACTGTAGATACAACCCATTCAGAGAAATGATTAAATATTTAAGAATTTCAAAAGTAAGTAGCTGTAAGGGAATTATCTTGTCAACATGAACCATCTTAATATTTATGTTGATGAATTTAAAAAATATTGCCCCATCATGTCAGAGTTTTATGATAAGATTTCTACTACCAAAATTACAGAGTGGGTTTTCTTCTGCCCAGAGCATCTGAGCAGATTGAAAATAGAGATCATGTCATTTCTGATTTGGAAAATGAATCGGTTTTATTTGACAATCTGCCATCACAGACTGACTCCTGTACTTATCATTACCTTTTTCTACAGCAAAATCAGATTGAGTTAGTATTATTTCCTCCCAGAATGATTAAATGAAACAAAAATTCAACCAGCTCAACTCGTTTCATTAGTGTTCTGGTTTGGTCAAGTCTTCTTTCCTTCTCGCCTCTGTTCCCACTCCTAATAGAATTGAGTGGTTTATTTTGACCAAGATATACACAGCTGGGTTTACTCAGATACCAACACTGCATGCATCGAATCAGGCAGAAGAGTGAGGGGAAAATATGCCAGAGTGGGCAAGAAGTAACTCTTACGCATGGCGTTTCTGTAGGACTACCGAGTGAATATTTTTCTGAGACAACAGTGGAATGATTCACGGCTGGCTTATAGCGAGTACCCTGATGATTCTCTGGACTTAGACCCATCGATGCTGGACTCCATTTGGAAACCAGATTTGTTCTTTGCCAATGAGAAGGGGGCCAACTTCCATGATGTCACCACCGACAACAAGTTGCTTCGCATTTCAAAAAATGGCAAAGTGCTCTACAGTATCAGGTAAGCTTCCTTCGGCTGCCCCCTGCTTCCTTCTTCATTTTTCTCCTGACCTAGAGCTGCATGATTCTGCAGGGCAGGATGTATATGAATATTATCCTTTGTGGTCTCTTGTTTATTATTTAAACTTAAAGTTGGTGAGAGTGCCAGTGGTTCCCATGGTCTCAGAAATGTAATTCACCATAACCAAAATATATTTGGTAGGATGGTGGGTAGGTGATGGTATCATATAAATATCTGCACAAATATGTTTCTATTTATTATTTTATTTTATTTATTTATTTTTGGCTGTGTTGGGTCTTCGTTGCTGTGCACGGGCTTTCTCTAGTTGCGGTGAGCGGGGGGTACTCTTCTTTGCGGTGTGCGGACTTCTCATTGCGGTGGCTTCTCTTGTTGCAAAGCACGGGCTCTAGGTGTGCAGGCTCAGTAGTTGCGGCTCGTGGGCTCTAGAGCGCAGGCTCAGTAGTTGTGGCTCACGGGCTTAGTTGCTCCATGGCATGTAGGATCTTCCCGGACCAGTGCTCGAACCTGTGTCCCTTGCATTGGCAGGCGGATTCTCAATCACTGCGCCACCAGGGAAGCCCCACAAATATGTTTTTGATTGGTTCAATAAAGGAAGTGCAGGCCCTTTCGTTCAATTACCACTGAGAATAACACACAAATTCTCATTTCAAATAATTATGCCATTCTATAGCATTTAAACACACACACACACACAAAGATTCAATGGCTCAGTATCGTCACTGACAGCATACTTTGAGCTCAGTGAATGGAAAACTGGTTCTAATCCCAGATCTACTTCTAACTAAACATGTGATCTTGATCTGTTAACTTTTCTTGGGCTTGAGCTTGGGATAGAAAATTTCTCAGATGCATTTTTGCTTTTTTATTCAAATATGATCTTCTCCAGAATATTTATCACCCTACAATCAAAATAATCACTCCCTTTTTGGAACTCTAATAATAGTTTCTCTGTGAATCTGTAAGGCTCTGACTTCTTCCTACCCCATATTTTGGCTACTTCTGTACACAAATATAGCATAAGAACATAGACTTTTGGAATCAGACAAACCTAGAATTAAACTGAAGCTTTGCCACTTACTAAGTTACATAAGCTATAACCTTCAGTTACCTTAATTGGAAAATGGGAAACACCATATTTATCTCAGAGTATTCTTGTGAGAATGAATTATATACAGCAGAGGTCAGCAAATATTTTCTGTAAAGGGCAGATGGAAAGTATTTTAGCTTTGCCGGTCAGACTGTCTCAACTCTGTCAGAGCTACTCAACTCTGCCATTACAGCACAAAACAGCCATAGACAATACTCAAACAATTAGGTGTGACCATGTTTCAATAAAACTTTATTTACAAAAACAGGTGGTGGACTAGATTTAGCTCTTTGGCCATAGTTTGCCAACCCCTGATATAGAGTAAATAAAAATACTTGCCACAGTTCATGACACAGAGTATGTTCTCAATAAATGAAATGATGGCTGTTTGCACTTTTAAGTTAACATTCTTTCTAAATAATAAGCTCTTTAAAGCCAAGATATTCGGATTTTGCATCTTTTGTAACCCCTCCCAAAGGGCCAAGACAGTGTATTGTATATGAGAGAAATCGAATACATTGAATAAATATTGACATTTTAAAGATCCTTTAGAGAATTCCGCCTTTCTCTCCAATCTTATTACCAAAAAAAAAAAAAAAAAAAAGACAGCTAGTGTCTTTGCAAATGATTTTCACAAGTTTGCAGACTCACCACCACCAAAACTGTATTTCACAACTCTATATACAATTTAGGTCTGTACTGTATATTCCATTCTTAACCCAGTAATTTCACAGCTTGCTGATGGCAGATAGCTGCAATGTCTTTTGGAAGGAAAGCGGCTGCTCATTTGTAAAAAGTGGCAAAGTCACCGCTTCCACAAAGAACCAGGGAAGCTTCCCCCACTTTATTTTTAAGAAACTTTACATTTATTTTTATAAAAATTTTTAAGGAAACACAGAATATTCCACATGGTGATGCATTTGGTGTAAGATGCAGTATTGGGCACAACCTAAGTTGATGTGACCTGATGAAATGGGACATATGTAGAGCATGGTGCTGGGAAGGAGAGTTATAAAAAGCAGCACAGGGTATCAGCTGCTCCAGCTAACCCTCTGGGCCTTGGGTGGCATTTGCTCTAGTAAATACCTGGCATCATGCACTGCCGAAATAAAACCAGGTTTTTTTTTTTCCTTCTGTTCTATAAAGGCCCTTCCATTCTAGAACCATGAAGAATATAATGTTCCCGAGACTTGATCCAGAGGCAATTCTTCTATCTCTGGTTCCCAGTAGGCTCTGAAATACCCCAACAATTGTTTTGGGTTGGGTGGAGTTTGTCCTGTGGCAGGCTGGTTTAGACTTTCCCTTCATTGTGGGTATTCTATGAAATCAGGGGAAAGACCCTTGGTGTAGGAGAACTGGGCACGCCATTTTAGGGAAACACAGCTCTTGGCAGATTTGAATTGCAGGAATCTAATTACTTGCCTGGAAGGGTTTTCAATGAGCCAGACACTGTGCTGGGCCTAGAGATCCAGAGCTGAGTAAAATGTGGTCTCTGTCCTGGAAGGGCTCCAGTCTAACAAGGCAGGCAGACATAAGATAAATTGAGTAGTAGGAATAAATAGGGAAGAAGGAAAAGAAAAGTGGCTCTAACTTTGCAAACGAATTCTGTGACTCAAATATTGTTAGAATTTGGGGGTCGGCACCCACACTCCTGTTTACTTGAGTCACTGGACTCAATTTAACTAGAGGGTAAGGAGGAATTAGTGCTAATATATGCCCAGCTGCAGGTCCAACTCAAGTTTTAAGTACAGTTTCTGGTGTCTTAAAGGTGCTGGAAATTCCTTGCTGATATTCCATTAGGAAGGACTTTCCTTCAACTCTCAGGTTCACTATGCAAATACCCCCAGGAGAGGGAATACGCTGTCCTCAATTCATACTAAGCCATAAAGAGCTGATACGAAATTTTCTTTCTGATAGTAGGTTTAATGTCTGTGAAGAATAGTGAGAAAGAGCATGTTGGATGCCTGAGAGGAAAAATCAGATAGGACGAAGAGAGTTAAGAAAGATAGAAGGAAGGCATACAACAGAAGTACCAAAGATAAACTCATGAATTGCCTCCACCTGACACATTTTAATAATTACTTCAACATTGGTCCACATTAAAAAAATAATGTTCTATGGTTATGTTTTGTATTTGAATTTTCCTGAAACCTAAAGCAAATGGATGGTAGCGTTTCAGCCAGGAAAAATTATATGTTTTCTTAGCTTTGTAGGAGCAGAGGTAGAATTAACTCTGCATGGAAACCAAAGCCCAAGGCTTTGATGGCCAAACAAAACACAAAGAGAACTATGCAGCCCATTGACTTCATAACAAGCAAGATCACACTTCCCAACAGGTAATATACCTGTTTGCCAGAAGACAAAGATTTAAAAAAGGGAGTGACAGTAGGCCAGAAATCCATACACGTCCTGCAGATTCAAACACCTGAGGCATCTGAGTAAAATTTAAACAAATCTTTTAAATAGGAACCAAAGGTCTTAGCTCAGTGTTAGAAAATTTCTATCCAGTGATGCAGGACATAGTCTCTGATGATGAAAAAGTGTCAAATCTATTTCTGTCCACTTATCCTCTGATTTCTTTTCTAATTATTCACTTCCCTCATATGTTTGATCTTACTCTGTTTTCAAGTTTTTTGTTGATCCACCCCATTAAGTATTGACCATTCTTGACCAAAGTGTAAACAAGGACACACATCTTGCTTTGTATACCCTCTTCAGAGATAGTCAAATTCTAAATTCATATTACTTTAAAAGGCCTGAATCCACAGTGGAATAACGAGGTGAGCCTTAAGTATAATACATATTAGTGCTCAAACAATATTTAAGAAAATTTCTATCCAGTGATACAGGACATAGTCTCTGATGATGAAAAAGTGTCAAATCTATTTCTGTCCACTTATCCTCTGATTTCTTTTTTAATTATTCACTTCCCTCATATGTTTGATCTTACTCTGTTTTCAAGTTTTTTGTTGACCCACCCCATTAAGTATTGACCATTCTTGACCAAAGTGTAAACAAGGATACACATCTTGCTTTGTATACCCTCTTCAGAGACAGTCAAATTCTAAATTCATATTACTTTAAAAGGCCTGAATCCACAGTGGAATTACGAGGTGAGCCTTGAGTATAATACATATTAGTGCTCAAACAATATTTACTGACTCGAGTATAATGAATTGTAGTAGAAGTCAGGGCATCATGACCTATGGTGTGCAATATGAAAGAGAAAAGGAGAGGGTGAGCGTTTTTAAAGAGGAGCAGCTGATCTCACATGTCCACAATGTCTTTGCTAATATTTGTTTTCTTCCCTTACTTCCCACTGCTTCTGAGACTTTTCTGCCGAAACTCTGACTTTTATAGAAGCATAGGATTTTTTTTTAAATTGAAGGTATTACAGAGCAAAATATCCTTGTTTTACTGATGAGGAAGTGACTTCTTTAAAAAGTTAAATGAGCTAAAATAATGGAGCCCATAAATAGGAAAGCTAGGACAAGAATCAAAGCTCTTGACTTCTATTTCAGAGCTATCATCTCCTACCCCACATTAATTCTTCATTTACTCCAACTCAAATCCAAAGACACAAACAAATACAACACCAAACACATGTCATTTTCAAACCAACCTTTTGGGGACTCAATTTTCAAAGGACTAGTGGAGGAAGAAGGTAACATTTAAGATGAGAATATAAAGTATCTTCAAATTTCGCAAATGTCTAAAAAGACTGTTTAAATTCAAGATGCCACAATTGACCTTCAAATAGGAAGCTCATTTGATAGTTTTATACAGCATGTATAGCTTATATAGCATATCTACTTTCTGAAAACTTTTACTATCCCAGGGATTAAAGGGCTGAAAAGACCCATTAAAGTTATTAAGTGAACTCCTTACCTTCAGGCAACCTGTTGAGAACTTACTCTATTTTTAAACACCTTCAGAGAGGGAGATTTTATATTCTCTCCTTGGATCTTATAATAAGTTACTCTAACATTGTGCAGAAATTCCTCCTTATATAACTTAAATCATATTTGCTACAACTTAAATCAGTTGCTTTTTCCCACATTTGTTAACATGATAAACAAATGGCTACCATTTTTAGAAGGATGGAGGGATTACCTCACTGTTTTTGTTTCATTTTTGAAAATGAAATACATTTTCATCCCACCAGAGTTAGTGGACATATGTTTAGTCACCAAAACTATGTTGCTGGTTTAATTTTACAGTGTGTAAAATCAGCACCAAGATGTTCTTCATCTTGCAGTTTTCAGCTCGCTGTACGGTTCGGGGTGCATACTCTGAACCTTATGATGTTGAATGTTATCCTGGTTCCTTCTGATACTATAGTAGACTGGGGTTTTAGAGTCAAACACCCTTGGGCTAGGGTCTCTGGCCTCAGAACTAGCTGTGTGACCTAGGGAAAATTTGTTCTCTCCCTGAACCTCTATTTCCTCAGCTTTCAAAAAGAGATGATTTGGTTAAGAGCTTTAGTAGAATACACTCTATGCTATATGCATAGACAGTCAAAAGTGGCATTGCCCTGTACTCTAGGGCCCTTGGTATTTTCTTGTAATTTCATGATTGTGCTTTCTGTCCCAGTCTTTAAGACAAAGAGTAAACTGACCAGGATAGATCCCTACGATCTCCGGACATTATTGTTTGCCTTCAGTGTCTTTTTATTTTACTGACCAGGTACCTAGGGGCCCTATGCTACCTGCCAACTGCATAGAGTTCTCCAAACAATAAATAGTTATGGGATTGACCCTCCACAACAGCACCCCGCATCACCAAGACGTCTGTGCCCCTCATCATCAAACTTTATCTGACCTGAAACTTATTCCTTTATGGTGTTAGAGGTGATTTACTTGTTAATTCCTTTTGATTCAATTCATAATTGCAGGTGTTGACGATTCAGTGTCCCACCATCCCAGTAGTATCTGAGTTGTCATAGAGAACTCTTGGGGATTGACATGCCTTCTACCTCTGATGATAGATGACAGGCACCACCGAGAGTAGGTGGGGTGTAGATTTCTAGACAGACATCCAACAGAGCTCCCCAAATAATCCTGTCTAATGACCAGCTCTATCCATACACATAAAAGGCCAACTTTTCTAACATAGCCTCCCACCCTTGACTCATCCTACAGCCTGATACAAGAACTTCAAAGATTCTAACTTTAGCTATAGAATGATTTTTATGGCATAGGAAAAAAGAACATTTTTTATTTAGATGTCAGAGCTGAAAATAGAATGAACAGTGAACTAAGACCTGCCTAAATGTTACCAATGGTGATACTTTGATTATCTTACTCTCAATTGTGATGAGACATGTAAGCCCATATTTTCTATTAGAAGGCAGCTACGCAAGGCTGTGATTTATTCTCTCTGTGCATATTTGGACCATGTTTATCTTTATATCCTATAATCCAGGCAAAATTACATTCTCATTTTCCAAATCTGTGTCCAAATCCTCATTAGTTTTGGGACTTGACTTAATGCAGTAATTAATGACTGTAACATAAGCGCCCACATCAGAATTAAGCAATGAGGCTTCAGAGAAGTGCTGGAAAATGCCATGGAAACCACGATTCCCTTCTTCCTAGGGCAAGCAAGGTTGGGAGGGTGGGAGGTGCTGGCATGCATATATGCCGGTGGCTTCAGCAGGAGCTGAGCTAAGTGGTGCGGAGGGGGCACTTTTGGACAGTGGTCCTCAAAAAAGATGCGTCTGATGGTAGAAGCATTAAAGTCTAGAAAGTGTGCTCTGTACATGACAGACTCTCTTAAAGCGCTGGAAAGCTCTGCTGAGCTCCTGATTGGGTTCAGAAATACACATACACTCAAGGTCATAATACTGGTTCAAACACAACAGAGTAAGGATTTTACCCTTGTTTGAAGGAAAAAAAGGGGGTTATGCAATGAAATACATGGCAGGCGGCATGACCACTTTTCCTTGACTGTTTGCCTGATTGGACTAGCAATAGCAACCAGTAGGTTTTTCTCCATTTGGAGGTAACTTTCCACTGCATTAATATTCATTAGAGTTTGCTCTGAAGGTGATGGTGCAAAGAACAGAATACCAAGAAGGTAGCTTAGGGCATCAGGAGCGCCACACCTCCTTCTATCATTTACTGTATCCTCTAGGTTCAAAGACCAGCCTCTCTAACCCCATCAGTTTATCATTCTGAGTCTCGGTTTCCTTACTATAAAATGAGATTGAACCAGGAGATGAGATGAAGTCTGAGGCTCCTTCTAGCTCCGTCATAAGTCTATAATAAGTCTCAAAATGATCTCTTTCCCAAACCACAAAACTCCTTCTGGATGAGGAAATAAGAGTGGGTCCTTCATGTCCCTTAGGGTTTGGGAGTCAGCAAGAGGAGATTCTGAATTGTAAGGTGCCTATCTCAAACTACTTTTGGATCTTTGAACCTTTTTCTCCCAAACTGAATATCTGAGGAGAGGAACTGACTTTGGAGTGGGGTAGGGAAGGTTGGACTACCTGTGGTTTAACAGGCAG
Source organism: Balaenoptera physalus (assembly GCF_965194825.1). Taxonomy (NCBI): domain Eukaryota; kingdom Metazoa; phylum Chordata; class Mammalia; order Artiodactyla; family Balaenopteridae; genus Balaenoptera; species Balaenoptera physalus. The sequence continues at coordinate 12,547,052 of NC_138903.1, forward strand.
CCTTATAGTCAACATATAGTTTATACCGTGACAAATACTTAATACTGAGCTCCCTATTGAGAAATTTCCCAATCGCAAATTAGATCATTTGTACCCTCTGATTCAACCAGCAGGAGTATCCATGAGATATTATTTTAGAATGTGTTCATGAATTATGGGTTTATATACTTTCAGACAATTATACAAAGATGGTTGGCTAGGATAAGTATTAACTTGATATGTAAGACTAAAGGAAATCACCTGGTAGATTTGAGCCAGCAGAGTTCGAGGGCTAGTCTGCCATTATTAATCACCTGAATTTTCCTGTGGCAGGAAGCCAAAGGAAATTCAGAGGTCCTGGTGAGCCTGCTGAACTTATGTTGACGTGGGCCTCTGCCTGGTCCACAGTGCTGCTTTTCAAAGGCTCCCTGGATGGCATTAATCCCAAAATAAACACAAATAATATCACCATGGCTCTTATGAAACGCATGAATTACTTTAGTGCATTCTCATAGCACATAATTCAAAGGAAAGACACTTCGTTTTAAAATGGGAAAAAATCGTCTATCCTCAAAGCTCAACAGTCTTTCCAATAAGTCTATCCTTGCTTGTGGCATTTAAAACTACAAACCAACATCTGATACAACATTTATCATTGGACAGTCACTGAAAGACAATTAAGGACATATATAATTATGTGAAATTCTACACGTGACACACACTCAGAGCAAGGCCGTCCCATATGGGATTGATCGTCCCTTTCCAAGGACAGCAGAACAAATGTTTTATTTGATGTTTCGTTTTAGTGGAGATAGTTTGCTAAATTTGAGCAGTTAGATGAAAGATAGAAAGCAAAAAGTGAGCTAAGGGATTAAAGACAACACTATGGGGGTGGGGCAGATGTCAGTTCTGAAGTTCAGGAGGACTTGGGTTCAAATCCAATCTTACTAAGTGACCATGAGAAGTCACTTACTTTTTCTTTGATCTGCAGTTTTCCTCAGTCCCCGATTCATACTAAATGTTCAGTGAATGTCATAATCACCCTGGGTTGGCTGTAGGATAAGGGGAGGGGAGTGGCGAGACAGTTCTCCCCGTTCTTCCTAACCCGTACACACGGACATTTCCTTACTCAGTACCTGTTACCCTCAGGCTCCACTCACCTTCCATGAGTCCCAAGCAGATGACTACTCTCTGTGCCTTGGGTTTCCTTCCTTTGGGAGGTATATCGCTCCTAGCAGAAGTGACAGTTGCATCTTTTTTTCAGATAATGGCTTGGGCCCCCTCTTTAGCTGCTTGTTAAGAGTCAACTAAGGAATTGTGCTTGGTTTCAAAGTGTTATCTAATCAAGAATGGACCATCCTATCATCTGACCGAGACTCCGTTCTCTCTCCAACCTTTGCCACCAGAAACAGTGGCCAGCAACTCTCCGCCAGTCACCACAGCAGAAGTCTTAGTGCAGCAAAATACCAGCAAAGTAACACAATTTTGCTCTCAGCTGTCAGCAGATGAAAAGTTACTTTGGTTTTCTTAAAACCATATCTGCAGTTCACAAGCACTTGTTCTTTTTCTCTTTCACCAAAAGTAAAATAATCCCAAATAAAACATTGCTATACAGTGCTATTCCCTCTTTTTTCACCTCAGTGTCACCATTAAATAGCTGTGAACTGAGGCAATAGTTCTCAGTTCAAGAAAACTGAGGCATTATTTTAATGTGCAGGCTAATAACATTTTATCTTCATGAATATTTGGTTGTATAAATAAATACTAGCTGTGATATGACTGAAATTTAAAATGTAACTAAACTGTGGGCAGAATTGGTTATATGAATCTTTGATAATTTGAGCTCTTCTTTCTGATGGTGTTCCATTTAGCCCTCTCCCATTCACCACCTTCAAAACATTTTTGTTCAGGAAATATCAAAACATTTGGAAAAGTTTTAGCTGCAGATTTATCAGTCGCTCTCCAAGTTGAATCCAATCCATATTTGGACTTAATTAACATGGGCCCACCATATGTGTGCACATTTTCTGAAGCGACCAGGCACAGATGGGCGCAGATATTGTATTTCTGTCCTTCCCAGCTAGTACTGCTCAATGCATATGGGTATTTTCTGTGATGCCTTTATAATGTTTGGTAAACATGGACCTTCCTAGTCAGCCACTGGCATTTTAATCAGGGGAGAGGAGTAGAACAGCTGATGAACCAGCAGTGTTGCCATTCATCTCCTGAAACTCCCAAGGTCAACATGGAGAAACAGGTTTTATATTTATGTGGAATTAACTAAGGGGATAGAGTCTAACTGCACAGCTTACGACCAACCTGGGGTTCAGTTTCAGCCCTAGACAATACTGGAAAAATGATTCCTCTCTGGTGTCCTAGCCACAGGGTTCCGAGCCCCCTTATCCACCTAGGTTCATCCTTCCGCTTGATACTCTCAGTATCAAAGTCTGCTCTCAGGGATATCGGTAGGGAACCTGAGAATCTATCAACTCATATACACAAAGGAGGAAACGACTAAGGGTACTTGAAACACTATACTCTCCCTAGATTTGCATCTTAATAGTCATGGAAGCCTTTAGCTAAATGTCTATTAGCTCATTATACTTGGCAGCCATGAATTTTCAACCTTTACTTACATAAAAAAGCACAGCCACATTTCATGCCTTGCCTGCCTAGCCAAACTTGGACCAATTACTTTTGTTCTCTGTGGACAAAGATCCTTTCGCGGGTACCTTGAGTTTTGATTCAGGATCATCAAGTGATGATTGCAAGTCATACTTTCCTGACAGACCCAAAGGGCCCTCTCAGGACCTAGGTCTGGAAGGGTAGGTTATCTGCTCTACCCAATCAGCGTGAGCGCTTATCTAGGCCCCAAGGGAGTAATGAAAAGCCTTTTACTTGATTTAGTTCAGCTATGTCTGATTTACATAATCTGGAAGGATTCTTTAAATGAGAATTTGAAAACAACTTTAAAAAGTTGAATAATAAATGCAGAACTATTGGGATAGACTCCATTAAAAGAATATACGTATGTACACACACACATATATACACATATATATTAATAATATCTTAGTAATGTTAAACTATGATCTCCTTCAAGAGGGAAACTCTTATTTCAAGTGTCTGATAAGCATGACACTCAATAAATGCTTGCCAAAAATTGCTAAATGGATGTACTAGATCACAGCCCAGTTCTGTTTAACACGAATCCCTCCTCACTAAAGACCTGGAGCTGGTCTTCCTCCACGCTCTGACCTCCTCCCTGCTCAGTACCAGGAGCTTTTGTAAATTTTTAGTTGGGGGTCATCCAGTGAATGTTGCAGCCACCACCCCAATTTCCTTTGAAATTTCTCAGTGGCTGATTTTTCTAGTCAGAGACCAGAGACAGCGCCCTGAGTACAGTTCCACTGTCCACCTTTGCACACTCGTGTGTGTTAATAAGCATCTGGTCTGGGTTCCTCTCTGCTGTACCTTCCACCCCTCTTAGCAGCTTTCCCAATTTTCTAGCCACACCCACCATATTCTTGGTTGCCAACGAACTGACCTTGTTTTTACTGCATTGACCTTACCAGCATGCCACTCCATGGTGACTGAGGCTCGTGATTAACCCCCCTTGTCTCACTACCCCCGGTCCAATCACTTAGAAGCCTACTTGAGCCTCATTGTCCGGACCTGGTTTCAAGTAGAAAGTCATATTTTCCAAAGAGAGTGCTAGAGCTACTGAAAAATCACAGACACCTTTCTCAATCCCTTCCTATTTCCCTTTCAAATTTTTCTCCTTTTAGTCCATCACAGGGACAGTAAATAAAAGTCCTCCCTTGGGACATGCTGAAGTAGAGCTTCTTAAAATGTGCTCCACAAGACCAGCATCAGTTTACCTGAGCTGCTCCTCAGGAGGGCCTGAGAACCTGCATTCCTACTAAGCCCTTCGGATGACACTTACGCCCACCAGAATTTGAAACCCATGGTGCTAAAGGAGATCTTGATCAGACAACCAGCCTGGTGGGGTCTTTTAATCCAATGACTCCTCTAACTCTTCCCTCCCTCTCCCCATATGTGTGAGTTGTATAAATGATGCACATTTGGGACTTTCCTGGTGGTCCAGTGCTTAAGACTTTGCCTTCTAATGTAGGGGGTGCAGGTTTGATCCCTGGTTGGGGAGCTAAGATCCCACACGCCTCGTGGCCAAAATACCAAAACATAGAACAGAAGCAATATTGCAACAAATTCAATAAAGACTTCAAAAATGGTCCACGTCAAAAAAATCTTTAAAAAAAAATAAGTGATGCACATTTAACTTGACTTCTAACTTGCCCCACGCTAATTTCACTTAAGGTCTAGGTAGGTTAGGAGGACACTCTTGTTCAATACATGATGCATCCTGTCAAATCTCCCTGACATTAGAATGTCACATGGTTTAGAGATTTCTAGGTACACCTGAGAGGAAAGGGTCAACAGGCCTACATTGTACAGTAAGGCTGTCCTTATGTTCTTGGAGAAAGAGTGGATAGCATTCTAGGATGTTGGATGACAAAGCCCTATGGGGGCAACAAATATCTCACCTATATACCCAGACTGCCAGAAAGTTCCAATTTTAAGAAGCATTATTATTTGGACTTAAGGCTTTCATCATATTCAAGAGTGGAAATTCACCTATAAGAGGAAACCTTCATGCTGGTCACTGTCACTTACAGTTTAGAATCATAGAAATTTTGAGCAGGATGGGGTCGTGGGTGAGGAATGAGGCCCAGAGATTTAGTTAAGGTCAAATTGCTCTTTTTCTGTAAGCCTGGTCCACCACCCAGGCCCCCGGATCCCCAGTCAACGGTGCTTCTCCTCTGTGAGGTGGCCAGGAGAGGCTGGAGGAGTTTTTAAAAGGAGAAGTCATGGGAAGCCGGGAAGCCTGCAGAAAAAACGAAAGGTCTACAACCTATTCTGCTAGCTTCACAGACAAAAGAGGATGATAACAGATTCTTTTTCTAAGGAGGAAACGTGGTAGAGTGGAAAATAATAAATAAACTTTGACATCAATTAAAGTTGGGTTCAAATCTAACTTTGGTTGCTTACTGGTTTTGTGACTTTGGGAAAGCGGCTTAACCTCTCTGAGCTCCAATGTGCTTATCTCAAAGACAGAGAGAATGCTGTGTGCCTCGTGGGATGGTACTCCATGACTGCAAAATAATGAGAGCACCTGACCTACAGCAGGTGCTCAGAGAATGATTATCAATACTATCGACATCACTTGAATTTTTATCTTTCCTTATTAAGTATTTTAATCCTAAAAGAACACCATAGGTTCTACCCCCTCTGATATTTCTGTGTACTGCTAGGGTTTGCAGTGTGCTACACAGAGTGTGCTAAGCATGGTCTCTGACAGAGGAACAGCAGCAATATGCCTGAGACTCTTGCTTTTCCTGAAACACAGAAGCATCCCTTCACCCTTCCTTTCCAAACAAGACAGGCTACTATAACCATCAGAATTAACTCTCTCAAAAGAGGACATTGGCAATCTTTGCCTTAAGCAGGAAGATCCCTAATGACAATTCGTAATTCCACCTGAAAATTCATTTTCTCTTCAAATGGCTTTTTTTCCCTCAAGAATCTTTTGCTGGGAATGGACTTCCACTTCTAATACTGAGTGCCTTATGAACGAGTAGTTGCTTTGTGAGTCAAGGAACCTCCTGTCTGCCATGACGTTATAAAGTTAAGTGATTAGTCCGCATGCTTCTAGCAAGAGGAGAACAGTCCTGGCCGTGGACCCAGCTACCTGAGCAAGGCTCAAGGACAGGTGGACAGGGCTTCCAGGCTTTCTTGCAGCTTGATTTGCCTTATTTCTAGTTCCCACTAGAAATGCTAGCAACTTACAGAAAGGGCCAGGCCAGCTTTCTGGCTTCTTTGCCAGTCTGGGAATTTGGCAACACCCCGTGGGCTCAGATGACCCTTCTTCTCTTCTAAATCCTTTGTCCTTTCCCATTTCTGCTGAATAAAAGCCTTAAGTTCTCCCACAGAGCTTGAGGATGAAGATACGTTCATTTGCTCAACAAATATTTATTGAATACCTAATCTGTTCAAGGCATTATTTTAGATGGTGAAAAAGAGAGAGTTGTAGCCTTTGTGGTTCTTGCATAAGGGAAGAACCTTGCGTAGGAGAGAAATAAGTAAATTAAAAAATATATTTGATGTAAAAACTTATAACATTAACTCAGTTTACAATGTCTGCATCTATCAGTCTTTTAAACTTTAAGTAAGGTATAAACCCAAGAGCTGGTTTGATGGCAAGGTGAACTGAATAGGAGAGTAGTAAGGAAGGGGAGGGAGATTTGGGGGGAAGCTGACTTCCTGTGCTTTGTCTTACCCTCTTGCCTTTAAAATCAAAATGTTCACTCAGCCTTCTTACTCTCTATAAAGAAGTAGGGCCTCTATAAGGGAACTTTATTCCTTCCCTTGTGCAAACAGGAGCAGGGGCGCCCTGAGTGCATGCATGTCGCCACAATGACAGTGGGGGATGCGTGACAATGCTTCAGGAAATGAGTTCTTTAAGAAAAGTCAAATGGAAGATGGGTGGCCTCAGCTCACTGCCTTCACACGCAATGGCCTTAATATTTTAGATGGTGAGAAAGAGGAGAGCAAATCTGACATGCTGTAGGCAGTGTCTGCTAGCAAAAAATCTGACTTTCAATAAAAATACTTGATTCTGTGAGACCCCCTCCCAAAAAAAAGATGGAGAGCCAGAGTAGAGGGGATAAAAATAGTTCACATTTTAGTATATGCTGTATGTGTCAGTCTTATTTGGTGCAATTTCTGCATCTCTGTACAAAATAATATCGTCTCGTTCTTTCCCCAAAACTCATGTTTTTAAATTAAAAAATAGCTTTTAAAAAAAGCAGTGGTGGTTACTTTTGAAGGTTCTTGACTGAGAAGAGAGCACATGGGAATGTTCTGGGGGTGATGGGAATATTCTAAATCTGGTCTGGGTGCTTGTTAAACAGGTGGGTATAGGTGCAAAAAGGTATCACGCTGTAACTTAAGATTTGTGTATTTTTAACTGTGTTTAATATATACTTCAATGAAAAGGAAAAAAATAAGTAAAAGGCAAGTCTGAGTTTTAGGCCTGCAGATGTGTGGTACACTAGACATCATAAATTATGGGCTGTCTTGGCCATGAAAGAACTGATTAAATCTTTCCAATCGCTTCCCACTTGCTCAGCGGATGACGTGATTTAGCAAAGTGGGGAGCTGTTAACTTGCCTCCTTGTTACTGGCACCCATTGGGTTCCCATACAAAACCTACCTAGAAAGGAAATTAGAAAAACAAATAAGGAAGAAGGGAAATACCCACTGGGTTCTCAGCTGAGACAAAATTCAGAGAGAGTTTCATGCTCATTGGGAATTTCTCTCAGGGGGGTTTTCCATGGCTGTTAATAGTTTTGACCCCAAAAATTCTGGGTTCCTATAGGATTGTTAGATCTGCCACAAAGGCAGAAATATCATGTCTGAAGCCTCTTCCCCCTAAATAAATGTGAAAAGTTCACTTCACAAAAGAATTGTATTCAGCAAACCTATGATTAAGAATACTAAAATTGGGTTGTTTCCAATAGCAAACAAAATACAACTGAATTTCCTGTTGCATGTTTTTAAGCTGTATTCATTTTTGCTATTATTATTTTCTAATTTCTCAAAAGTAAATTTTTCAAAATCATAATGAAATTTCCAAGTTTTCTAGTTTTGATTCACTTAAACTATACACATGCCCTCTGATTATTTTTATATGATGCACATATTTTTGTTTGATGTAAATATTTCCTCTTTAAAAAAACAGAAAAGAATAAATAGATTCTTACTGTGTTAGTAACAGTTTTAAACCCACAGATCCTTTTGAGATTCCCCTCCCTTAATAAAGTGTCAAATTTTTTAAATTTTTTGATTATTAGAGATTTTCATTTTGATTCTTTTACTCTTCCCTTACTTTAAAGAGTTCATGGCATTGATCTCAATAAAATAAAATCTCAAAAAAAAAGTCTTTATGCTGGGAAGAAATTTAAATATCTTTAACTATATTTATACTGATATCTCTAAATGAACTCCACAACTGACAAAAATTATTTTTCCTGTCTAAAATGTTATTTTAACTCAGATGGTTAGAACCCAAAACTATTGTTTTTCCTTTAGAAACATGGTATTTGTGTTCTCAGAATAGCTCAGAGAAGGTAGGTAATTTATTTAGCAATGAAGGTGAAATACTGTATGTTTGTGGCAAAATTTTAATAATAATAATATAATTATAATATAGCAAAACATTATTGAATAAAACATAATTTAATAATTTTACCCTTCAGCTATTGTTTGAAGAAAGGCATGTTTAATTACATAAAGACGGACATCTTAGAATAGCCTACACTTGTCAATATAGATAATGCAGAATGAACAGAGTAAAAAAAAAAAAAAAGAATCATCCCACCAACCAGAAATATCTACTCTTAGTATAGTGTTGTGTTTACTTCCAATATTGAAAACATATTTACATAATTGAGATTATACTGCACTGTTTTGTATCTTGCTTTTCCCAGTCACTGTTGTATTTTGATGATTTTGAAGACTGTCAGCATGGATTCTTTGTCTAACCTCACTTCAAATCCCAAATCTTTTCTTTCTTTAAAATAACTGGGCCACTCTTTTTTTTATTTTGTCTTGGCTTGTATAGAAAGTATAACATGAAGCTGAGAAAGGAAAGAGAAGGGACCCAGGAGGGGAGAGCATGACAGAAAGGGAGAGTTTAGGTAATGGTGTAAGAGTTAGAAGGGTCTATGGATAGAAAAGATGTTTGAGAGAAAATGAACAGAACTTGGAGCAGTGAACTTCAGAATAACATGGATTCTAGTACTAGAGCTAAATGGCAATAAGCATCATTTGATCCTACCCCATCATTTGGTGAGGATGCGTGTTTACTGAGTTTAAGGTCTTGCTTTGGGGACAGAGGCAGCTGGAGGCAGTACTTGAAAGGGAACACAGGTCTGCTGATTCTCAACCTTAATTTCCTCCCTTGAATCTCTGAGGTATAGAAAAACTGAAGAGCAAGAGGTGTGTACCATTTCCTTGAGGACTAAAAAAGGAAATAGTAGAAAAGACGTGGTGGCTTAATCAATATCCTGATAAAGGACTTAATCAAAGCTGGCTGGAGCTTGGAAAGTTAAGGAAAGGGGGAGCATAGTAGTCCCCCCAGGGTGCAGAGAGGAGAAGACTATGTATTTATACAAGCCACCATCCTCAAATGGTTTTGTTTTGTTTTTTTTTTAGATCAAGGATTACCTGCCCCAGATTTGTCAAAATTCTAGAATGAATGCTACAATGTACAACTGACCTATCCATGTAGTTAGCAAATGAAAAGATATTGAAGTATTTGCCCACCTGATGGAAGGAGAACGAATACTTATCACAACCAATTATGCTTATCACATCGTTTATTGTCTTTGAAGCAAAGCCCACCTGTCCAATTCTAAAGCAGTATAAACTTTACGTCTTTTGGACATCAGTGTGTGTAAGAAGAGCCCACGGTTCTTGTTACACTATTTCTCAGTGCTCTTCTTGATTCTAGAATAAACTTGAGACCAGTGCCACTGGGGAGATGAGACTCAGAGGCTGGAAGATGGGAAGTAGAGAGTATGGGGTTACAGCAAAATTCTATAGTATTTTAAAAATTTACCAATGACTACTGTTCATTTGAAAATTAGAAAGCATTGTCCTGAGTGAGAGCTGAGACTTCAGTACTTGAATCAGTGTCACTCTGCTTAATGCCAAATGTGTTTTTGGTTTGCTTCTCAAGAACCAGACCTCAAAAATTTAAAACTTGTTTTTAAAATTTTTTTTCTCTGCTAAGGCTCACCTTGACCTTATCCTGTCCCATGGACTTGAAGAATTTTCCAATGGATGTCCAGACGTGTACAATGCAGCTGGAGAGTTGTAAGTCACTACTACTGAAATGACCACCTGCTTGTTTTAACCAATGACCTGGTTCTTTCAATGTGTCATTAAGGAGAAAAAACCCGTAAGACTCATTCTCTACCTACTTAACAACTCCCGAGGTCCTTAAGGGAAGGACAAGCAAAAGTGTGTGTGCATGTCTTATATCCAATAGAGCGAAGACCATTTTTCGAGGTAAAATGCCAAATAACTTGCCCTTCCTCAAAAAATGAGCCTGATTTAGTAAGCTTTTCTTTGAAATGAAAATGTCTCCTGGGAAAATTAAGATTATTAGTCATTTAACCTCTATAATGAATCACATTCTAGTCAGAAAATTGTATTTCCTTCTATCTTATGCTTGTATAGGCCTTCACCCCAAAGGAATTTTGGCAGGAAGGGATAACTGATTTGAGGACAAGACGCAGGGGCCTTAGCCAGAGGAGGATGCAAAACTGAGGGGCATGAGATGATACGGAATAAAGGCATCTCGCTTAGATGGGCAATGGATAGCCAAAGCCTGGTGAAGGGAATAGAAAAATGCTACTACTTTGTCCCCTTTATGCCGTGGCCCTGATGCCACTGAAATCTTTGACATGTGCCATAAGTTGCTGATGCCTCCAAGGTAATGGGATTTTTAGACAGGAGACATGAAATTTTTTCTGGCTTGCTCTGTCAGTTTCTCTGTTTGTAAAATGCAGGGAATAATAAGTGCTACTGACCTACAGGGATGTTAGGAGATTTAATGAGGCAGGGGCAAGAAAATACTTTTAACTTCTTGGTTTAGAAAAATAACAAATGTAAAAAGACATATCAACTATTATTAAAAAAGAGGCGGTGACAGGGTTTCCTTCTGATCATTTAAAAATCACTGTAGATTTCCCTTGAAACTTCCTACAGAAATAAACAAAATAATGAAACATCCTTGTTTGAAGAAGTTGTCAGGAATAAAATGAGAATTTCTGGCTTACAATAGGCTTTATATATTCACCTTTTCCCTATCGCCCCTTCTCTTGAGAAGACAGTTAAGAAAAACTTTTTCCTACATAATGATTCCTTCTTTGTGGCTTCTCTACTGCTCCCACCTCTCCCCGGACTCAACCCAACGCTTAGTTTCTCTATAAAACAGCAACCATAGCGGTCCTCTGAGGCTCCTCCAAGGCTTAAAAACTCCAATTAGTAAATATGCTTGGTCCTTGCAGGACCTAGAAGTAATGAAATCAAAGAAGCAGTGATGTGTTTACCACTGACTTTGACTGTGAAGGGTGGGAATTGCTCTTTACTTTTCTACCCTCATATTACGTCCTCCTTCCCCACATCTTTACCTCTTCTGTTTGCCCCCAGCTGGGGTTTCCGGGTGGCTGACAAGGACTATTATTGTAGTGGTCAGCAAGAAGCCGACCAGACAAGAATAGGGGGTGTTTGGCAAGCTTCTAGTATTTGGTGGAGATACCCAAGAAGGGCTCATGCAGCACTGATGTGGAAGAGATAGGGTTGGCCATTCTCTTTGTGGACCATCAGTGCTTATACGAAGTCCCCTTTGTGATTCCTTGCTTGTTTTTATTTTCTGGCTTTGAATGGAAAAGGTAGCCCAAAGAAAGAGGAAAGTAGATTCCAATTAACTTTGCCATTGATTTCTGGGTAGCTTTGGTGAGTCACTACCTTGCAGTAAACAAGAATAAGAATCTATAAACTTAATAAACTTGCTGAGGTTACTGGCCAGCCAAAACCTCACATAATAACCCTTGTCCTCCTCAATCTCCTTTTAGAGTTCAAATATCACAAATAAAGAAAGAAGGGAGAGAACTGATGCCTGAAAAAAGAGTAGCCTTCATTTCCGGGGTGTAAAAAACCCAGAAGCCCTTGACATAATGACCTAGTTAGCAGGAGCTTGGAGACTAAGAGCTAACTTTGGTTTACTAAACTGATAACAATCTTACTTTGGATGGTTCAAAAGTCATATAACAATATGACTTTATATAACAGAGAATGTGTTTTACTTCACATTAATCATTGTGATGTGTGGGCCCCTTTAGCAAGACACTAGCACAAATGAATATGCTTGATTTGCATATCCCACAGCTTCCTCTTAGGTTACCTGCCTATAGCCTTCCCCACTTGCTAAAGTAACTGAGGATTGACCATAAGGACTTGAACATAAACTTTCTCAAAACAAAGCTAATAGACCCTAGGAGAGGGGCCAAGTTTGCAATGGAAATATTTTAAGCAGGCCTGTGATAAATCCATTCTCTTTTTTTTAAAAAAAAGGAATGCTTTTCATTTGAAATACTAATACTGGTGCCATGAACTGCATTGTCTTAATGGATATCCACAGACACAGCTCTTTCAAGTAAAGACAATCTTCAAAGGATTTTTGTTTGTTTACTTGTTTGTTCTTCAGAAACATTTAGTGGATAGAGTGGGCAGAAGAAAAATGGACTTTATAAATTCCATTCTCCCATTACACAGAAAAAAAAATCATTCAGAAATAGCTTGCTGTCTGCCATTTCTTTGGCTCCAATGACATGTAGTTGTCATGATGATTGCAGCTCTTTTGTTAAAAAATGCTCTTGAATTGACTGAGCATGTCTGCTTTAGATGATTTCCTTGTTTGTTTCTTTATATGGCTAGACTTTCAAGCTTTCTTGGAAAGATGCATTCAATTTTTCACTCTGATTTGTTTACTCCAGTTGGGTACACGATGAATGACCTGATATTTGAGTGGTTAAGTGATGGTCCAGTTCAAGTTGCTGAAGGATTGACCCTGCCGCAGTTCATTTTGAAAGAAGAGAAGGAGCTCGGCTACTGCACAAAGCACTACAACACTGGTAAGTTTCCTTTGAGCTGCTAAACCCAAGTGGGCTCCATCTGCCACTTGGAGTATATATCCCACCACCTTAATTGCTGCATATTTACCAAGAAAGTGGAGCTACAAGGCACTGTCCTGGGCTTGGCTCAAAATCCCCTCAACACATAAGATGCCTATATCCTTTCGAACAGGTCAGGGAGCCCAACAGATAATTTTTCCAAAAAAGAGAGAGAAGGAAAGAGATTTGGGGATCTTTTGCTGTTCTCTTGCTGACCATCTACTATCAAATGAGTCTGAGGAAAAGTGTATGAGACCTTGTAAATGGTGCAGGAAGTGTATGAAGTCTGGCCCATTCCCAGCATCCATTCTTGACGTTAGCTCCTCAGGTCAATTTGCACTCTCTGCTTTAGTGGAAGACAGAAATAATAACACAGGTCTTTGCAAACCCAGAAATACAGCTGTTGTACTCTCCAGTCCTATAGACAGCGTGCATGAAAATCAGCTTGCGGGGAGTCAGCTGGCTCTAAAGTCATGCATTGTCAGTGGTGCTGACAGACACATGGGGCAGGGGGAGAATGTGAGGTAGCAGCAACAAGTGGGCATCTGTTGTTCCCTGGAAGATTATGCCCGCCCAGTAAAGTTGATAGCTTTTCCTATGAACGCCCTCGTCTGTGATGCCACACAGCTGATCAAAGAGAGGCAGTCGAGACATGATGGTTTGTTCAGTGACTGCTCTGGCCCATGAACACTTGTTCCAGAAGTCAGCAATGCTTCCTATGAAATAACTAAAACCTGACTCTAAGGTGTTCTTCCTGGACAAGAAGAACCCAACCCCATCTCATAATTTGTGTGAGCTAAGCCAAATTACCTTCTGTGTTTCTAACTCCAAGCCAATTAAAGAGGAAGGAAAGTGGTAAGGGGCAGGAACATCTGTCTCTTAATAGTATGTTACAAGTTTTAATATCTTTATATGCACTGTATTTTATAGGCAATGCAACACTGTAAACAGATTCTAGGACTATTCTAAATGTCCTCAAGCAATTACCCAGGAGGTTATGAAATTTTTACAGTGACTAGATTATATTCATGGTTTCTACAAATGTATATTTTTCTTTTGCTATTGGTAACACAAAGATAGATACACAATTATCCAAATCCTTTAGGAGCCCCATGTGAACTTTACTACTTAGGAAGGAATGGTTTCAACTATTTCATATTATATGTTATATATTATATGCTGTGTAGTATATGCTATACATATATGCTATAGGTTATATATTATATCCTATATATTACACACTATAACCCCCACAAAACATGAATATTTTCTTTCCAATGGATAGTCTAGAAAATTCTGAAGCTCTGTCTAAATAATCAGGCTGCAACAAGCACAGATTTTAAAATTAAATAGGCCACATGGTTTTGGTCCAGTGACTCTTTAGATCACTCGTTCTCACACTGTCATTTCCATTACGGGTTGAGTTGGAAAAGAGTTGAAGTGGGTGTGTGGTGTCAGCGTTTTGTGCAATCCTTCAAATCCATCTTTAATGCTCCTTTTTAATAAAAATAAAGTGGGAGGCTGGAATGGGAAAGATAAATTCAAATTGGATTTTAAATCGTCACTTCCTGTTTCCAGGAAAGTTTACCTGCATCGAGGTTAAGTTTCACCTGGAACGCCAGATGGGCTATTACTTGATCCAGATGTACATCCCCAGTCTGTTGATAGTCATTTTGTCCTGGGTCTCTTTTTGGATAAACATGGATGCAGCCCCTGCCAGAGTTGCACTGGGCATCACGACAGTCTTAACGATGACCACCCAGAGTTCAGGCTCCAGGGCATCTCTGCCAAAGGTAAGAAATCTCCTCACTTGACAACAAGTGACCTGAGAGGTTTGTCAAAGGTCTACGGGCTGGAGAATTCTGTGAAGACAGAAATGTTTGCTACCCTGCGGCACTGTTGGAGATGCAAACGCAGTAAGAAGAGAATGGAAAGCTGAGTTTGAGAGTTAGAGCTCTGAGGACATGGGGGAGCTTCATAATCAGATCAATTAGGGGAAAGGGGATTCAGGGTTGAGAGAGAAGAGGAATGAGTGGAGGCAGAAACATGTCTCAGGAATTCTAAGAAGCCCTTGAGTACTTCTGACCTCATGTTGTTTATGAGGCATGAAGCTTGCAGGAACTGGAGTAAGATTGATGCAACTTATGTTGTATTGTCAAGTAGTTACTGGGGAGGCTATTGTGATTCACATGCTCAGTGAAGTCATTTACAGTAATAAAAGACTGACTTAAGCTCCTGCAAATTTACACAGAAAAGCCATATGCAATGAGTATACCTAAGAAATAAATGTGCAGTATGAGGGTGCATCAAATCAGACACGTGGATGTTTGCTATGCCTTAATTTACCTTCATGGCTAATAACACTACTATTTTGAGTGACACAGTTACCTAGAGAAGGACAGTGGACTCACTGAAGATGGTGAAAGTTCTGGCTACTGTGGCAGGTTGACAGAGAAGTGTGGAGTGGATATTGGGGACAGAAAGACATTTTGTAGCACCCTGAATAAGAAATCATAATGGCTGCATAATCTATTTTTATTAAGAGCGGCCCTCTGCATTTGTAAATATTGCTTAAGCAAGTAAGGGTAAATGTTCTGCTTGTGAAATGCCCCAGCGCCCCAAAATGTGCCTATGTGTATTTCCCCCTTTCACTGAGTACATTAAGCCATTAGCCTCAATTTTCCAGGAGTCTGAGTTCAATTTAGTATTCAGTATACACTGTCTCATACTGGTTTAGCAGTCCCTCCAAAACTCAGTTCCAGAAAATAACTGAGATGTAATCCCCTATCTTGGCTGGCTCGGGCTTATGTTCAGTTGTGCTGCAACTGACATGATGAGAAATGTTATGTAATGTTCCACATTATCTCCTATGTTGGAAGATAAGATGGCGTACGGAAGAGGCCTGTGGCTATGATGGAGTCGGGTTGAATAGTGGGAAAATAGTTAAACAAATTTTTCAAGTTCCATGCCTCCAAAGATAAATATTAGATTTGGTATGCTAATAGAGAAAGGAATAGAGCTGTCTCTGATACTTTTTTACTTTCTAGAATAACAAATAGTACAAGATACCTGTGTCATATTTCTGTTGGAATACAGATGTCAGAAATGGTAACAGCTTTTTTATTTCAGCTACATAATCACAAATCAATATTGCCTAATAGAAATTCTAATCCCCTCTGTGCCTCCTTCCAAACAGGTTCATTTGATTATATCCCGTTATTTATTAGCTACTGCTATCACTGTAATGCCATGCCATTAAACACTAGGACATACAAATATATTTTACATTTTACTAGACAGCTAAAGTACTGGAGGCACACTGCAAGCAGATAATGTGAAAACAAGACATTTAGCCTCCAACTACTCATTGCTGCAAAAAGAATAGTCATTTGTTTTCAAAATGAGAGCTTGAGTTTTTTTACAAATTTGTTATTCATTCTTATTAGCCATTGTGATTTTACAGCATGGTCAAAACTATTGTTAAAAAGGAGATCAATCAAGACGGTAGAATAGGAAGACATGGAAGTCACCTCCCCCCATGAACACATCAAAAATACATCTACATGTGGAACAATTCTCATTGAAAACTAACTGGAAACTGGCAGAAAGACTCCTGTACAACCAAGGCTATAAGAAAGATACATATGGAATTGGGTAGGAAGGGAAGAAAAGCAATCAGGTCAGGACCTGTGCCCCTGGGAGGGGACTCAGAGGAAAAGGGAGAACACACGAACAGACGCCCGCCCTGGGGAGTGAGCAGTGAGAACCACAATTGGAAGCCCCAGTCCTGGCATCCTACACAGGGAAGACAAGCCCCCTCGGCTGCTTGAAGGACCACTGGGACTAATAGGAGGGCTGGGGGAAGCCTGGACTCCGCTCCTGAGGAACATGCATGTGCACGAGTGCTTGTGCACTGGCTTGCCCCTGGGGCAGGGCAGAGAGGGCGGTGAGAGGACTGCTCCAGTGGCTGCCAAGTTCCCCACAACTGCCTCAGTGCATGCTCCAACAAAGCTTACTCCACGTCGCAGTGTGGTATGGGATCTAGGGCTGCCACAACCAGGGAAAAAACGTGGTCATGGGATGCAGAGATGACCCAGTCCCAGGGCAGAGCCTGGGTGAGGCGGCAGTAGCCAGTGTTGGTGCTTACTCAAACATCCTATCAGAAGCAGCCCAGAACTCTGATGATGGCCACTCCACCACAGCTTACCCCAATACACAAAGAGAGTCCACACCAGCCCCGCCTACCCTGCAGTGCAGCTCCACAAAAGCGCAGGGGTGGCAGAGACTGGGGGAAGTGATTAGCAGTGAGGGACAAAGGGGACTTGGACCCGAGGCTGCATCTGAGCAGATCGAGGGAAATAACTGCTGGCACCTGTACTGGCAGCACATCGGAGACAGCTCAGACATCTGTCTGTGGCAAAAATGAGCCGAGAGCCCACATGGGCCTCCCTTGCCTCAGCAATCCCCAGCTCTGGGGCAAAGGTCCCAGTGCTAGGAAAGGGGAAAGCAGACACTTAAAGGGAACAGAGCCAGATCAAGCCCAACCCTCAGGGCTTCTACTCCAGCAACTTGGAGGGCAGTGATGGCCACTGAGCAGAAGGGAAGTCCCACCACACACCCGGCTACATCTCTAGCCCCTCCATCTTCAGCCTTATGCCCTACCAAAGTGACAGCTACCAGCACATCCTGAGGAAAGACCTGGCTTATGTCCACATCAAATCTGCTCTCCCACCAAAGGCATTAGGCACATACAGTCTATAATATGAACACCCCTTCCAGACTGGAATAGATAACTGTTTCATTTAAATTCATAGAGGCAAAGAAAGTTAAGCAAAATAATAGGGCAGAGGAGCTACTCTCAGCTGAAACAGCAAGAGAAAACCACTGAAAATACATAATTAAACAGAAATAAATAACTTACCAGATAAAGGATTCAAAGCATTGCTTATAAGAATGTTAATTGAATTAGGGAAAAGAATAGATGAACACAGTGAGAATGTTAACAAGGAACAAGAAAATATGTTTAAAAACCCAATCAGAAATAACAAATTCAATAACTGAAATAAAAAACACAGTAGAAGGAATGAATAGCAGACTAAGTGACATAGAAGAACACATAAGTGATCTCGAAAATAGAGTAATGGAAACCACCCAATCAGAAAAGCAAAAAGAAAAACAAATTTTAAAAAATGAGAACAGTTTATGAGATCTCTGGCATAACATTAAGTGTACCAATATTCAAATTATAGGGGTCCCAGAAGGAGAAGAGAGAGAGAAGGGGATTGAAAATGTATTTAAGAAAATTATGGCTAAAGACTTCCCAAACCGGTGAAAAAGGAAACAAATGTCCAGGTACAGGAAGCACAGAGGGACCCAAACAGTATAAACCCAGACAGACATCATAATTAAAATGGCAAAACTTAAAGATACAGAGAATTTTAAAGGCAGCAAGATAAAAACAGAGCCATATACAAGGGAACCCCCATAAGGCTATCAGCTGATTTTTCTGCAGAAATTTTGCAGGTCAGAAGGAAGTGGCATGATATATTCAAAGTGCTGAAAGGGAAAAACCTGCAACCTAGGATACTACCTAGCAAGACTGTCATTTAGAATCCAAGGAGAGGTAAAAACTTCTTGGAAAAGAAAAAACTAAAAGAGTTCATCAATACTAAACCTACCATAAAGGAAATGTTAAAGGGTCTTCTCTAAATGGAAAAAAGTAAGAATCTATAGGAAATGGAAAATCCAAAAAGGAAAGGCAAATATATACTAAGGACTAAGGATCTACCACTTAAATAAGCCAGTACAAATATTAAAAGACAAAAAATTGTAAAAGCAACTATAACTACAATAAACAGTTAAGGGATAAACATGAAAATGTAAAATATGACATTAAAAACACAAAAGTTTCAGGAGGGGTGTAAAAAAATGTATATCTTTTATGAATGGAGAAAGAAGATATGGCACATATATACAATGGAATATTACTCAGCCATAAAAAGAAACGAAACTGAACTATCTGTAGTGAGGTGGATGGACCTAGAGTCTGCCATACAGAGTGTAGTATGTCAGAAAGAGTAAAACAAATACTATATGCTAACACATATATATGGAATCTAAAAAAAAAAAAAAGGTCTGATGAACCTAGGGGCAGGACAGGAATAAAGACACATAAGAAGAGAATAGACTTGAGGATACGGAGAAGGGGAAGGGTAAGCTGGGACGAAGTGTGAGAGTAGCATTGACATACACTACCAAATGTAAAATAGCTAGCTAGTGGGAAGCAGCTGCATAGCACAGGGAGATCAGCTCGGTGCTCTGTGACCACCTAGAGGGGTGGGATAGGGAGGGTGGGAGGGAGACGCAAGAGGGAGGGGATATGGGGATATATGTATACATATAGCTGGCTCACTTTGTTATACAGCAGAAACTCACACAACATTGTAAAGCAGTTATACGCCAATAAAAATGTTAAAAAAATGTAGATCTTTTAAAATGTGTTTGAACATAAATGACTATCAGTTTAAAACAAGTAGATATAGTTATAGGTCAACATATATGAACCCCATGACAACCACAAATCGAAAACCTACAATAGATACACAAAAACTAAAAAGAAAGGAACAAGAGCATACTAAAGAATATCATCAAACTACAGGGGAAGAAACAAAAAGAAGAAGAAATGAACAGGGAAAAACTATAAAAACAACCAGAAAACAAGTAATAAAATGGCAATCAGTTCATACCTATCAATAGTTACCCTAAATATGAATAGACTAAATGCTTCATTCAAAAGACATAGGGTGGGGACTTCCCTGGTTGCAGGTGGTTAAGAATCCGCCTGCCAATGCAGGAGACACAGCTTCCAGCCCTGGTCCGGGAAGATCCCACATGCCATGGAGCAACTAAGCCTGTGCGCCACAACTACTGAGCCTGCGCTCTAGAGCCCGCGAGCCACAACTACTGAACCTATGTGCTGCAACTACTGAAGCCCGTGCACCTAGAGCCTGTGCTCTGCAACAAGAGAAGCCACCGCAATGAGAAGCCCGCGCACCGCAACAAAGAGTAGCCCCTGCTCGCCGCAACTAGAGAAGGCCCGCGCACAGCAATGAAGACCCAGTACAGCCAAAAATAAATAAAAAAACAAATTTATACATGAAAAAAGACATAGGGTGGCTGATTGTATTAAAAAAAAAAAGACCTATCTATATGCTGCCTACAAGACTCACTTCAGAACTAAAGACATACACAGACTGAAAGAGAGGGAATGGGAAAAGATATTTCATGCAAATGGAAATGATAAGAAAGCAGGGGGTAGCAATACTCATACCAGACAAAATAGACTTTAAAACAAAGGCTGTAACAAAAGATAAAGAAGGGCATTATATAATGATAAAGGGATCAATACAAGAAGAAGATATTACACACATTAACATATATGCATCCAGTAAAGGAGCATCTAAACATAGAAAGCAAATACTAACAGAAATAAAGGGAGAAATTGACAATAATACAATACTCGCAGGGAACTTAAATGCCCCATTTACATCAATGGACAGATCATCCAGATAGAAAATCAATAAGGCAACAGTGGTCTTAAATGACACGTTATACCAGTGGGACTTGATAGTACCTACAGGAAATTCTATCCCAAAATGGCAGAATACATATTCTTTTCAAGTGAACATGGAACGTTTTCCAGGACAGATCACAAGCTAGGCCACAAACTAAGTCTCAGCAAATTTAAGAGGATAGAAATTATTTCAAGCATCTTTTCTGACCACAACAGTGTGAAGCTGGAAATCAGTTACAGAAAGAAAAATGAGAAAAGAACAAACACATGGACACTAAACAACATGCTACTAAAAAACCAATGGGTCAATAAAGGAATGAAAGAGGAAATAAGAAAATACATTGAGACAAATGAAAATGGAAACACAACTTTCCACCACAACTTTCCAAAATCTATGGAATGCAGCAAAAGCAGTTCTAAGAAGGAAGTTTATAGCAATACAGGCCTTCCTGAAGAAACAAGAAAGATCTCAAATAAACAGCATAACCTATCACCTAAAGGATTTAGAAAAAGAACAAAAAAGCCCAAAGTCAGCAAAAGGCAGGAAATAATAAAGATCAAAGAGGAAATAAAAATAGAGACCAAAAGTAAGAAAAGAAAAGATCAATGAAAGCAAGAGCTGATTTTTTGAAAAGATAAACTTGATAAACCTTTAGCCTGGTTCACCAAGAAGAAAAGAGAGAAGACCCAAATAAACAACATAATAAGTGAAAGAAGGAAATAACAACCAATGCCACACAGATACAAAAATCATAAGAGAATACTACAAACAGTATATGCCAACAAATTGGACAACCTCGAAGAAATGGACAAATTTCTAGAAGCATACACTTGCCAAGACTGAATCAAGAAGAAACAGACAATTTGAAAAGACCAATCACTAGCAGTGAAATTAAATTTGTAATTAAAAAACTCCCAGCAAACAAAAGTCCAGGACCAGATGGCTTCACAAGAAAATTCTACCAAACATATAAAGAAGAGCTAATACCTATCCTTCTCAAAATATTCCAAAAAATTGAAGTGAACAGAACACTCCAAATTCAGTCTATGAAGCCACCATTACCCTGATACCAAAACCAGAAAAAGACACTACAAGGACAGAAAATTACAGGCCAATATCACTGATGAACATAGATGCAAAAATCCTCAGCAAAATGTTAGCAAACCGAAGCCAACAATATACAAAAAGGATCATACACCATGATCAACCGGGATTTATTCCAGGGACTCAAGGATAGTTCAATATTTGCAAATTAATCAATGTGATACACCACATTAGCAAAAAGAAGGATAAAAATCACATGATCATCTCAATAGACCCCCAAAAAAAGCATTTGACAAAATTCAACATCCATTCATGATAAAAACTCTCATCAAAGTGGACATAAAGGGAACATATCTCAATATAATAAAGACCATTTATGACAAACCCATAGCTAACAACATACTCAACAGTGAAAAGCTGAAGGTCTTTCTTCTAAAATCAGGAACAGGACAAGGATGCCCACTCTTGCCACTTTTTAAAAAAAATTTGTTTATTATTTATTTATTTTGGCTGTGTTGGGTCTTTGTTGCTGCACATGGGCTTTCTCTAGTTGTGGTGAGCTGGGGCTACTCTTCGTTGTGGTGCACAGGCTTCTCATTGTGGTGGCTTCTCTTTTTGCCGAGCACAGGCTCTAGGCACGTGGGCTTCAGTAGTTGAGGCATGTGGGCTCAGTAGTTGTGGCTCGCGGGCTCTAGAGCACAGGCTCAGTAGTTGTGGCGCACAGGCTTAGTTGCTCCGTGGCATGTGGGATCTTCCCAGACCAGGGCTGGAAGCTGTGTCTCCTGCACTGGCAGGTGGATTCTTAAGCACTGCACCACCAGGGAAGCCCCTCTCGCCACTTTTTTAAACATAGTATTGGAAGTCCTAGCAACAGCAAACAGACAAAAAATAAAAAACGAAGGAAGGAAGGAAGGGAGGGAGGGAGGGAGGGAGGAAGGGAGGGAGGGAGGGAGAAAGAAAGAAAGAACAAGCATCCAAATCGGAAGGGAAGAAGTAAAACTGTCACTCTTTGCAGATAACATGGTACTTTATATAGAAAATCCTAAGGTCTCCACCAAAAAACTACTAGAACTAATAAATGAATTCAGAAAAGTTGTAGAATACAAGGTTAATATATAGAAATCTGTTGCTTTTCTATACACTAATAATGAACTATCAGAAAGAGAAAGAAAAAAATCCTGTTTAAACAACATCAAAAAGAATAAAATACCTAGAAATAAAACTTAACAAAGGAGGTAAAAGACCTATACTATGAAAACTATAAAACACTGATGAAGGAAACTGAGGATGATACAAAGAAATGGAAAGATATCCCATGCTCTTGGATTGGAAGAATTAATATTGCTAAAATGGCAATACTACCCAAAGCAATCTACAGATTTAATACAAGCCCTATCAAAATACCCATGATAGTTTTCACAGATCTAGAACTAATAATCCTAAAATTTATATGGAATCACAAAAGACCCCAAATTGCCGAAGCAATCTTGTGAATAAAAACAAAGCTGTGAAATCACCCTCCTTGACTTCAGATAATACAACAAAGCTACAGTAACCAAAACAGCATGGCACTGGCACAGAAACAGACACATATATCAATGGAACAGATTAGACAGCCCATAAATAAACCCATACACCTATGGTCAATTATGACAAAGTAGGCAAGAATATACAATGGAGAAAAGACAGTCTCTTCTATAAGTGGTGGTGGGAAAACTGGACAGCTACATGTAAAAGAATGAGATTAGAACATTTCCTCACATCATATATAAAAATAAACTCGAAATGGATTAAAGTCCTAAATGTAAGACCTGAAACCATAAAACTCCTAGAAGAGAACATAGGCAGAACACGCTTTAACAAAGGGTACCAATATTATTTTGGATCTGTCTCCTATGGCAAAAGAAATAAAAGCAAAAATATACAAATGGAACCTAATTAAACTTAAAAGCTTTTGCACAGCAAAAGAAACCATCAACAAAATGAAAAGACAACTTACCGATAGGAGAAAATATTTGCAAGTGATATGATCGACAAAGGGTTAATATCCAAAATAAATAAATAGCTCATACAACTCAATATCAAAAAGCAAACAACCGAAACAGAAAGTAGGCTAAAGACCTAAATAGACATTTTTCTAAAGAGGAAATGCAGATGGCCACCAGGCACATGAAAAGTTTCTCAACATCACTAATCATCAGGGAAATGCAAATCAAAACCAAAATCACCTCACACCTGTCAGAATGGCTATCATCAGAAAGTCTACAAATAACAAATGTTGGTTGGTGAGGATGTGGGGAAAAGGAATTCACTGTACATTGTTGGTGGGAATGTAAATTTGTGCAGCCACTAGGGAAAACAACATAGAGATTCCTCAAAAAACTAAAAGTAGAACTACCATATGACCCAGCAATTCCACTCCTGGGTACAGATCCAGAAAAAATCAAAAACACTAATTCAAAAAGATACATGCACCCCAATGTTCATAGCAGCACTATTTACAATAGGCAGGATATGGAAGCAACCCAAGTGTCCATCAATAGACAAATGGATAAAGAAGATGTGGTATAAATATACAATGAAATATTACTCACCATATAAAAGAATGAAATTCTGCCATCTGCAGCAATGTGGCTGGAGCTAGAGAATATTATGCTTCATGAAATAAGCCATACAGAAAAAGACAAAAACTGTATGATATCACTTAAATGTGCAATCTTAAAAGTAAAATGAATGTATATAGAAAAACAGAAACGATCTAACAGATATAGAGAACAAACTAGTGGTTATCAGTGGGGAGAGGGAAGCAGGTGGGGGAAGACAGAGGTATGGGATTAAGAGATACAAACTACTATGTATAAAATAGATAAGCAACAAGGATATATTGTACTTCACAGGGAATTCTGGCCATAATTTTGTAATAACTTTTAATGGAGTATAATCTATAAAAATATTGAATCACTATGCTGTACACCTGAAACTAATATAATATTGTAAATCAACTATACTTCAGTTTTTAAAAACTACTGCTAAATAAATGGTCACTGATTAGTGATCTTTGTATGAGAGGCAGTCAGAAACTCAGATAAACCAAAAGAGGGTATAATAAAAAATCATTTTATATTCAGCTCTGAACTCATCATGGTCATCCTTTTGCCATCACAGGTTTACCTTCCTACGTGTTTTTCTTAGGCTATTATTAAACACGGTTGGCTCTCAACTGACTGTGGGGAGTTGTGACTCATATGGATGACAGTAAGAAAGGAAAATGGGATAGAAAATGAGTCACGGAAAACAAATAATTACTTACACACATACACACGCATTCTAATTTATAAACATGGCCATCCCTGAGAAGGTGCTTCACTGTACTGATTGTACAGTTGCTCCAGGGCCTAGGGCGACACCCTTTACACAGTAGGCATGCACACTGCACTTCCTAATCTATAACAAGTAAGACATGCTTCTTTATATATACGATAGAAAACACAGAAAGTACCATTAACGTTAACCAGCCAGTATATAACTGTCGAGTGTTTTTTCCACATGCGTTTGTAGGCAAACCCCCACACATGCACACACAGAAAACTTAGATCAAACTTTTATACATTTCTATACTATGTCCTATTTTGCATGGCATTAAAAATCTATCATGACTATAATTTGCAGTAACTTAATAGTCTATTTGATGTAGACTAAATAAATCATCATTTATTTTACCGTCTTGGATATTTCAGATTTTCTTTTTTTGCATTTGTATGATCATTATAAATATATCTGTATATGAGTGTTGTATCTTTGTTTTAGATGACAAATGCTTATATTTTCTTAAATATTATTTTGCAGTGGAAAAAAGAAGGAACTAAGGATGAGTGGAGTAAATGAGAGATGATCTATGGGAAGAGGCTAAATGGGATGTATGTTCCATTCAGGGAGAAACTTTGTTTTCATGTTAACTCCAGCACCTAGAACAGTGTGTGACTTAGACTCGTTGATCAATAAATCCTCACCAGATGGATAAATAAATAAATTAATGAACAAGCATGTTCCCCCATGTGAAACCATGTAGAAGATATAGAATAGGCTTGAAGCAGAATCTATGGGTAAAGGTTTTCCAGAAAAATATTAGGGCTCTAATGTATGGAATAATATCATAATACTGTGACATATACTATAGAAGAAAGGAATTTCTCTAAAGGAGTATGTCTTCCTTTTCAGAAGTTCTCAAGTAGACTTTGGGAAGTTAAGAATATATCCACGATGGTATCTTAATATTTTGAAACACAGGCAGGCCTGTACCTAAATCTTAGAGCCTTCACTTCATTCAACCTCTCTAAGCCTGTTTCCTCATTTCTGAAATGAACATATTATTTTCTACCCCTTTCATAAATTAAATGAGGATAAAATAGGGCATTATCTGCATACATTGTTGAGCTCAGTTTTTTTTATAGGGTAGGCAGTCAATTCCTTCTGGTTATTTGGTCATTTTTCCCTATCCATAACGTAATAGAAAAGACTGCTCCAGGGATGGGAGGTTGTATTAGAAGACTCATACAGGGCCTTATGAATAGAAGACACCATGTTCTTTGGATGGCCCGTTATTTGCTTATAGTCATGCTGCCAATGTGATGAGCCAAAGTTTATCATATGTGTGCGTGTACATGCATGTGTGTATTTTTCATAGGTAGGCAGTTTATTGAATGGGTTAAGCTCTAGAGGGTCTGAATAAGCAATGGCTGTTTTTCTCCAATCACTGCCATTAAAACAGTTGGTTCTGTTTACCCTGTCCCTGGGGGACCTCAGGAAGATTCCATAGATTCTCAGTCACTACATATTATGTCATTAGACCCAGAATGAACAAATGTGTGTTTTACAATTTAATAGACACCTAAAATATTGGTGATAGATACTTTATGATAGTCCACTATCAGATTTTTAAAAAGTCATCTAGCCTGAAGCAAAACTTCAGTCTCACACCCAACTTCATATTCTTTCCATCCCTTGCCCCCAGCTCAGGCCTGCCCTTTGGCTTGAAGATATGCAGTGAGGCAGGCACACTGTCTGTTCCTTCACAGTTCTTCCCCTTGCTTTTCCAATTCTCTTCCCCGCTCCTGTTGCTGAGCTCACCAGGCTGAGGGTAAAAAGGTGGATGGAAGAAAGTTGTATGTGACTCACACTGCTGTATTCTAACTCTTGCCTTCTCTAATGGCAAGCCTCCAAATGCCAGCTTTCTTGTGAATTGAACTTGATTTCTTCAGAGATTTCTGGGGGTCCCACATACCACGCCATCCCTGGATGAATAATGCACTCTGGCTGATGTCTTACAGTCTCCTCTTAGCTATTGTCTCCTAGCAGCATATTCCATACAGTTTCTTACTTGCAGGGCCTCCTTACTCAACTAGACAGCCATCCTGGTTGGCATGTTTACAAGATTCACATCTGGCTATTTCCCACACCATTTATTTGGCCCACCAAGAACATGTGTTCTTGCCAAGCTAAATAGTGGAAATGCAACTTAATTGTTAACCCTTCTGCCTTCACCCTTTCATCTTGGGTATTCCAGCTAACTACTGCCTTTGGAATTTATCCAGGTAAGAAAGAAGTACTTGTGTTCATATTTTCATACAAAACCCAACCTGCTGAGGACACACGACAGGTTCTCCTAAGAACTCTTTTACTCTCCAATTCCAGGGCAACTTGGAATTTCAGCAGCTCAGCAGGTATGACATGTGGAGGAGAGCTCTTCTCTTGCTGTGGTGGGGTAAACCACCTTCTCCCAACCCCCTTTAGGAGAGTAAGGAAAATGCCATAGCGCTGTCAACACCCACAAATTCCATGACTTCAATTAATTCTTTTCAAATGTCTAGTCTTCCAGAATACAGGGTGTCAGGTATAATGGTCTCTAGATAGCATTTCTTCTAGAAAGTCCTGCATCCTGCATACATATGTGTAGAAATCCCATTCCCATACTACTATACTTATAAAATAAACAAACATACCTAATTTTAGAGTTTTAGCCCTATGACGGCAAGAACTCTTGATTTTGTCCATGTTTACCTACCCACCACTTAGTATAACACCTGGCTCATAGGAGGTGCTCAGTAAAGAGTTGGTTAGTGAACAAATAAACAGTGTTGAAAAGGCTTGTAGTCAAGTGGTATTCCAGGTATAATTTAATTGGCAGTTCATTCATCCATCATTTATTCAACTAACATTTATTGAGCATCTCCTCTGGGCTATTCAGTGTGCTAGGAGCTGGGGAAATCAAAGATAAAAAAAAAACAGTCCTTGCCCCTGCCTCAGGGGTTTGTAATCTGGTATGCCAGAGACAGATACGTGGAATGGTAATTATTAAACAATGTGGAATATATGGACATTGATGAGGATGCCTAACATTATTAAATGGAGGAGGGGGAAATGGAGGGGGAGGAGGGAAGAGCGAGAGGGGAAGGGAGTCAAAGAAGGAAGGAGTAGTGCTAGGAACGTGGCCTGAAGGAGGGAGCCTGAGCTGAATCTATGAAGCAGACTAAATAGGTGAAGTAGGAGGAGGTAAAGGTCATTCCAGGCAATGAGGACTTTGCTCTTCATAATATTTGGGCTACACTTATAAAACAAGCTTTTCTAGAAGACAATCTGGGCAGGTTTCCAACATGCTTCACGAATTTTAAACACATTTCAAGTAAGAAACTTGTGTTTATTGATTCCAAGTTAATTCCCTGACTTCCTGCCAACCAAAGCTTTTTGTGGTTTTTGCTTGGTTTGGTCGGTTTTGTTTGGTTTGGTGTTTAGAAGTTCAGTCTCTTCCCTCAATACAGAAAAATGAAACACTGGCATTATATCTGTTCCATAGGTACTTTCCCATTTGAAGCTATAAAATTGCTTTTTTAAAATATACATCTTTATCAACCTCCAAGAAGCTGTTCTGCTGGTAATGTTCTAACAGTTTGGTGCATAAAACCCCTAGTGGCAGTTATCACCAACAGTTATCACCTGACTGTAATATTATCTTAAACCTGGAAATCCTTGGGACTTGGGACATTTTAAAGATTTAAATAGAAATAAACTCTGGCTTTTAAAAAGCTTAAAAAAAAAAAAAAAGACTGAAGGCTGGGTGTATTGTCGTCTTTCTAACCCACAGGAAAATATCAGGATGAACTGAATAGAAGGCTGTGAGACATCAGGCAGGCTTTGAGTGTGGCCAAACAGAGTTGAACAATTCTTTTCCTTTACACTGTGTTTGTTATTATAGCTAAACGATTCGCAGCCACTCCTAAGTGTGTCTTGAGTCCCATTTGTGGCTACAGCCCAGAGGCTGTAGAGCTGAGAGCAAGCATTGATACGGGACAGTTGGGATGCAGTGTGCAGGTGACTCTGACGGGTCCATAACCATCTCCTTGCAGCAAAGATCCAGAGGCATTATCTTTAGCCA
Organism: Balaenoptera physalus; assembly: GCF_965194825.1. NCBI lineage: Eukaryota > Metazoa > Chordata > Mammalia > Artiodactyla > Balaenopteridae > Balaenoptera > Balaenoptera physalus. The sequence goes on from NC_138903.1 coordinate 12,575,902, forward strand.
TTATTAACTGAAATGCCCTATTTCCTATATAAGGAAATTTTGCCTTACTTTTCAGCCATCTGGTCAACTAAGACCAGCTGGACCATTTCAAGAAGCTGCCAAACCCAGGACAGCTTGGAATTTAAAACAAGAGTCCTGCCATGTTTGTTCTTGCTTTATTCCCCATGAGAATGTTTCTATCTAGAGACTGCAGCAAGAGAAACTATGAAAGCAGTAAGACTGATACCTACAAAAGTTTTGAAGTAAGGATTTTTGGGGGATGTCTGTTTTAACTCTAAAAAATAAAGATGAATGCTCCTTGAATCAGGTACATCCCCAGCTAATTGGAATGAATTTCCTAGGTCGGATTGGTATTTCTGAAAGAGGTGGGGAACAATTCTGTTTTGTGAAATCAGGATTTTACTGAGTTCTTGGATAAAAGATTGAAAAGTAACAAAGCCAAGCTTTAGCAAATTGATCTGCAGGCCTGCTTACTTCAACCAGAGGTCTACGTACGTGGGAGACTTCATAAACTTTCCCTTCTGACATTTCCTGAGCCACAGCAAACTGAAGAGTCGTTGATGCAGTGACTGTGTGATAAAAAATATGCAAAGAGATGATGTGTGTAAATTCTCTTGGGACAGAGCTGGAGCATTATTGGCACCTTAGTTCAAGAACGTTGTTGGCAGCTTTTACAGGGAGCTGACAGTGGGAGAAGCTACCCAGGCTGTGCTTCTGCTCACCTCCTGGTGAGGCTTATAAATATTTTGAGGTTCAGGATTATTTTGAACTCTCTTTCCATTTCACTAAAATGGGGAACCCATCTGCGTCATACAGCCTAAATGTCTTCGGTTCTTATAAATGCCACACAGTGAAGAAAAAATGAACTATTATGGAGCATGTACTACAAACTCAGGATATAGACATGAAGAAACAGACTGACATATACATAAAATAGGAGATTATAATTCAGTAAAGTAAGGGCATTGGGGTAGACTTTTAACAAAAATGGCTGTAATAATTCCCTTCTCTGTATCCATACCCTTTGGGTAATAGCCCCCTCCCACGTTGACTGTCAACTTGACCATGTGACTCGCCTCAGCCGAAGGAACAATGGCAAATGTGACATAACCAGAGACTTGAAAAATGCTTGCACATTGTAGCTCACTTTCTCTTGCTGCTCTTGGGACCCTATGAACACCACCATGTGAAAAAAGCCAGGCTAGCCTGCTGAATGATGAGAGACAAACGACCCAGTTATTCAATTACCAAGATGGCAGCCAGCTAACTGCCACTTTCCTGCTCATTACTCCAGGCACACTGGCCTCCTTGCTGTTTTCCGAATATGCCAGGTACATGCTGTCATCCCTGGGCCTTTGCAATGACTGTTCTCTGTGCCTGGAATGCTCTGCCCCCAGATATTCACATGACTAACTTCTCTACCTTTTCCAAGTCTTTATTTAAACCTTATCTTCTCAATAATGCCCGTACTAGCCATTATCCCTTCACCCATGCCCTCATCCACACCTTGACCCAACTCAACTTTTTGATTTGTTTCCCCACTGTACTTTATCACCTTAGAGTAACACTGATTCATATCAAATTCTATTACGGATTGTCTTTATTCTATATTGTCTGTTTCCTTTACCTTGAATATGAACTCCATGAAAGCAAAGATCTTCATCTGGCTTGCTCCCTATAACAGCACCTAGCCTACAGTATATGCTCAATAAATGTCTGTTGATTGAATTAATGAATACATACATCTCTAACGTCTAGTCACTGAGAAAACTCCATCTAACCTTTCTCTAGAAGACAGAACAAATAAAAGGGAAACCACATAGCCAGGGGCCCATCTTTCCTTAACTGGCTATTCTTTACCACCAAGAATCCTGGCTACCTACAGTATGTCACTCTAACATAATATCATTTTTATAAAGTTTTACTTCTCTGACGGATTGTATCAAGTAGTGTTATATTCATTTTTCTTTGATAGCTATTTCTTATAGAGTAATATAACCAAAGAAACAATAATAAAGTGGCAATGGTTTAGATGAGAGGGCATCCAGACAGGCTATTTTTATCTCAGTTTTGCTTCCTCAGCACCGTCACAACCAATTTGGAGGTTTCTCAATGCTCCGATACAAGTGCCCATTTCCGCTTCCAGCTCCTCCAGTTTGTTTGGATGCAAATATATTCTTTGAATTCTGATAAAGGCATCCAGAGCTCTCCTCAGCTGAACTCTCTACAGCCACTCTGGGCCAGAGGTGAAGCCCTCATACTCTTCCATAGGGGCCCAATCATCAGAAAATACCCCCTTTTCTTTATTTAACAAGAACCAAGTGGGTTTTTGTTTTCCTCTGATTTTCATGTGTCATTAAAAAGTATCTGTGCATCTGAACTTAAGGATTGCTTTGGACTGCATCATCATCTAGGACTTGAGAAGCCCTGAGCTCCAATCTGAAGCAAACTGCGTGATATGCCTAAAGCAAACCATTTTCCATCCCTAATGAAAAAAAGGGGGTGACCCCAGTTTGCTTTCCAAAATTGACCACGCCTTAAGGAAACTGGAATATCCAAATATTTTCCGAACTACACAGGAACTAATAAAATCTAAAACTTTTGTGTTGTTAGCAGAAGGGGTGCAAGCAATCCTGTTAGGGATGGGAAAACTGATGACTAGGAGGTTAATTCACTTTCAGTCTTTCAAGATCTGCTTGAAGTAGATGCCACTTCTTACATGAAGCCCTCCTGGATCTCCATCAAATATAAATGGCCTCTCTTCCTTACCTCCATGGTACTTTGTGTCTTATATCAGTCACTGCATTCAGACTTGTGGCTTAGTGATTAGGGCCCTATGTACTTGCTCTAATGTTTTGTAAACTCTTTGCGGAGAGGACCAAGTACTGTTCAACTCTGCATGACCTGAGTGACTTACATAGAAGAGGCCCTCAGTAGTTATTATTATAAGGGGACTGCGTTCAATGGCTCCTGATGTTCTGTGATTGGAGTAGGAATAAGTGCAGGAGCTTAATTGGCCTGATAAGGAAGTGTCAGTAAAGCAGGGGGCCTCAACCTTTGCTGCACATTCGTATCAGCAGAGATTTTAAAGCTTTCCCATACTCCATCACAGATAAATTAAACTATCTGGCAGTAGGGTCCAGGCATCAGCATTTTTTAAAGCTGGTTTTAATGTGTAGCCAGGGTTGAGAACTGTGGCTCTAAATATTGTTGTCTTGGGAAGTGTTTTCACTGTGTATCATTTGCCAGAATATAGATGCATTTAAACTTCATGACAACACTGTAAACTACATATTATTATTATCCTCACTTTGTAGAGGAGGATACTAAGGCACAGAGGGGTTAAGTAAGTAGCTCAAGTTCCCACAGAGCTAGACTTGAATCCAGGCAGTTGAGTCTGAGTTGGTATGATTCATCTCTTGGCCACACCACCTCCCGTTGTTAACGGTTACCGAGTTTCTTCAACATGCCCAGCACTGTGCTAAAAGCTTTACGTAGGTTATCTCACGGCAAACATATGAGATAAGTATTGATACAACTTCGCATCACCAATTTACAGGTAGGGAAACTGAAACATCAAGAGGTTAAGCAATTTGCCCACAGTTATGTTGCTAGCAAGTGAAGAACCAAGATTCAAACCACTGGTCAATTCAAATCCTCCCAGAGGAAGAACTAAGAATTTTAAGTTTCATCACATAGTCCGTATTATGCGAATTACAGGTGGAAACTTTTGAGTATGAGATAAGCTATTTTCCAGGCTCTGTAATCCCTGTCTTTTGGCTGCGCAGATTGCATTCACTGTGTATTACATGCAGTTGGCAACTTTGTTCACCATTTTGATGAAGAGACAATGTTTGCCTGATTGCCCTTTCTCTTTCATATTAAGAATAACTTATAATGATTCCTGAGGCTTCTGTTACACATTCATCCTCAGCAGACTTTCTAACAACTCAGTTGCTGTTTATTGCTTGTATCAACTGTAGCCATTTGAACCATCATTTTCATCAGTGTGATTATGTTAAGAGCCCAACCTGGTAGAGGCTATTATCCATCATTTAATGGCAAGTAAAAGGTTGAAGGAAAGCAGATTGGATGACCATGAGCAATAAAATGGTTAAATAAATTGTGGCCTATTCATACAATGAAATACTAGATGGAAATAAAAACGTAAGAACTGCAGTCACACATAACAACAGAGATGAATCTCTCAAATCTTACATTAAGGAAAAGTTAACAATCATAAAAAAATATTCACAGGCAAAATTCATCTATGGTGTCCCAACTAGAATTCTGGTAGGATTTGGGAAGTAGCGTGGGACTAGTGAGGGACCATGAGGGGCTGAGCTTCAGGGGGCAAGAAATGTTATATTTCTTGGCCTGGGTGGCAATTAGATGGGCATGTTCATTTTGTGGTCATTCACTGAACTGGACAGTCGTGATCCTGATGCTTTTTTTCTCCACTATGAATGGGACATCTTGTTTATAAAAAGTTGAATAAAGGTTGTTTGGTAAAGCAAAGAAATACAGGTTCCCCAAATAAACTTAGAGGAACATTTTAGCACAAGCCCATTCTTTCTCCTTCTCTTTTTTTGATCCTGGTACTTTTAAATATTTTATTAAAGAAGTTAAAAAACCCAGATTGCACCAATAATGAATAAATAATAGAGGAAACTCATACACTTTAGGCAGTTTCCTCCTCTTCCTTTTTCAGAATGAAAACAACAAAAGCTGATACTAATTGACTCTAGGTTCCAGACCTGCTACTAAGTGCTTTTCATTTATGTATTATTTAATCTTCTCAACAACCCTATGAGCTAGATATTATTGGTCCCATTTTCTAGATACGTAAATTGAGACTCAAGGTTATACAACTAATAAGTACCAAAGCCAGAATTCAAACTTAATGGGACCCTCAGCTCTATTCCTGTCTTACTTAATAGTCACTAATGTCCCTTCAGCCTTTAAAATGGATGTCCTTTATGCCTGTTGCAGTTTATACACTTGAGGGTTGATTGATGGGACTCAAAGAATTCAGTAACCTAGAGATTCCTTCCATATTCTTAAATTATGGTTCACAGTTTGGAGTAATCATAGTGAGTCTTCCATACAGTTCTAAATTCTCCCTGGAACAGTCCCACCCTTTATTTTGCTTTCCATTGCTGTTTTCTGCTCACTTCCTAAACAATCCTTTCTTATGGAAAGGGAAATTAGCACCTTTCTGTCATCGGAGAGAATCTGAAGGTACAAGATACTAAACAGAAATTGGTATCTATTAATGTTTCTTGCCCCCATGTAACCCTAATTAAAAGAGGAATTGAAACAGGAATTAACACTTTGTAATTGGCTCATGTAGAAGACCATTCCCCATAAACCATACATTTTATTGTTGGTTCTAAATCATATACATGGATTTCTCTTTTTGGGAGACTCCAGAGAAAGGATGCTCTGCAAATATGGAAATACGTGTTATAGGGTTAGTTTGTACTCATTCATTCAGTTTATTTACTATTCATGGTATATACTGTATTCTAAGATACTTTTTTTCCCTATTTTCACAGCTTTGAGTTTGGGTTGTAGCTTAAAATTGAAGACAGATCAGTTGAATTGGAGATGTTTTTCTTTCTTAGTGCTGTGTAAAATAATGGTGCATCTTATAGTCACTGGCATCTTAGATTTAATGAACTACTATACTGAACTTCAAGAGCCAACCATTATGCTTGGCACTGGGCATACAGAAGTGAGTAAAATAGATGTGCTCCCCACTCTCATATCCCACTGGAGTGACAAATACTGAGCATGTAATTAGCCGATCATGCTTGTTAAGAAGTAATTCTGGGTGCCATGGGAGCATGTAACAAGTAAATGGGTGCTTGTCCAAGTGTCAGAGGAGACTTTTCCCAAGGAAGTGAAGTCCGAGTGGGATGTGAAGGCTAAGTAAGAGGTGCCTAGATGAAGGTGACCAAGGATGATCCCAGAGGAAGAAAGAGCTGGTCTGCAGGATTTGAGGTTGAAAAGAGCCAGTGAACTTCAGGGAATTAGAAAGAAAGAAAACCTGATTAGAATGTAGAAAACTAAAGGGGAAGTGGCAAACACAAAGCCACCCAGGTCACACAGGGCCTTGTAGGCCTCAGTAAGATGTTTGAGTTTTCTGACCGTAAGGATATGACGTGATCTATCTTTTTAAAAGGGCTATGATGACCACTCTGTGGACTAAGATTTGAGAGGGGCCAGGGTGGAGGTAGGGAGACTAGTTGGGGAACAATAGCAATAACAAGGGAGAGGTGGCTTGGATAGGCTGTTGGCTGTAGGAATAAAGAGAAATGGATAAATATGAGATAAATTTTGGAGGTAGAATTGGACATGGTAAGAAACATATGACCATATGTAAGGAATTGGTGGAGACAGAAATGGAGCCAAAGTCAACGACTGGAGGAGAACTCATCCTAAGGGAATTAAAAATGAGGGCCTAGAGGCTTGAACCTAGGAAAACATCTCAGGATTGGAAGAAGTAGGTGTTCTGAGTACAGCCTGGGATTTGTAACTCAGACGTGAGTACTAGGGAAGGAAGGCTGTGAGAAACCATGGAAAGCCTCCTCCACAAAGCCCTGGGAGCCCAAGCAGCACTGACTTGTAGCTAACATATCAAAGAGTCGTGTCACTGGGTGCCAACGCGTACTTCCCAATTCGGGGTTATCAGCAGAGCACAGTGGATTGAGTAGTGCTCGTCTGAACCAGAGAAGTAGCGGGAGAGTCCGTGGCCTATGGTTGGCATCAACAGGAAACAGTAACTGCCTCCCCACTTCTGTGACACCACCAACCTGTCAGGTTCATGACCATTAGCCCTTAGCAGAAAACCCCACCCAGGGGTTTCTTAATTGAGATGTTTAGAATATTCACATTTAATATGATTACTGATAAGGTTAGATTTAAATCTATCATTTTATTATTCCTCTTTTATTTGTCACATCTATTCTTTAACCTTTTCCCTCTTTCACTCCCTTCTTTTGGATATAGTACCTTAGAGTGTTGTATGTGATATCTTTTGTTGGCCTGTTGTCCATGCTCTTTTTGTATTATTTTTCTGATTGCTTTAAGGTTTATAATATAAATCTTCAACTCATCAAAGTCTACCTTCAACTAATATTATATTCCTTCTCATATAGTACAAGAGTCCTACAAAGCAAACTTCCATTTCGTCTCATACAGCTTTTATGCTACTGTTGTCATATTTTTTAATATATTATAAACCCTATATTATTTTTGTCTACAGTCAATTATCTTTTGCATGATTCTAATAACTTGAAAAATATCTTGTATATTCACCTGTACAGTTACCATTCCCAGTGTGCTTCATTCCTTGGGTAGATATATAATTCTATCTGGTATCATTTTTCTTTTGCCTATGGGACTTTTTTGTTTTTTTTTTTGTAAAAACGACCTGTTTTTAATTTGACTTAATTGCTTTATTTCTTCAGTTGCTTTGCTTTTTTTTTTTAAACATCTTTATTGAAGTATAATTGCTTCACAATGGTGTGTTAGTTTCTGCTTTATAACAAAGTGAATCAGCTACAGATATACACACGTTCCCATATCTCCTCCCTCCCGTATCTCCCTCCCTCCCACCCTCCCCATCCCAACCCCCCCCAGGCGGTCACAAAGCACCGTGCTGATCTCCCTGTGCTATGCGGCTGCTTCCCACTAGCTATCTATTTTACATTTGGTAGTGTATATATGTCCATGACACTCTCTCATCCTGTCACATCTCACCCTTCCCCCTCCCCATATCCTCAAGTCCATTCTTTAGTAGGTCTGTGTCTTTATTCCCATCTTGCCACTAGGTTCTTCATGGCCTTTTTTTTTTTTTTTCCTTAGATTCCATATATATGTGTTAGCATACTGTATTTGTTTTTCTCTTTCTGACTTACTTCACTCTGTATGACAGACTCTAACTCCATCCACCTCATTACAAATACCTCCATTTCATTTCTTTTTATGGCTGAGTAATATTCCATTGTATATATGTGCCACATCTTCTTTACCCATTCATCCGATGATGGACACTTAGGTTGCTTCCATGTCCTGGCTGTTGTAAATAGAGCTGCAATGAACATTTTGGTACATGACTCTTTTTGAATTATGGTTTTCTCAGGGTATATGCCCAGTAGTGGGATTGCTGGGTCGTATGGTAGTTCTATTTGTAGTTTTTTAAGGAACCTCCATACTGTTCTCCATAGTGGCTGTATCAATTTACATTCCCACCAACAGTGCAAGAGTGTTCGCCTATGGGACTTTTTAACATTTCTTGTAGTGCAAATCTGCTGGTGATGGATTCTTTCAGCTTTTGTATGTCTGAAAAGTCTTTTATTTTGCATTTGTTTTGGAAAGATATTTTTACTGAACATTAAATACTAGGCATTTTTTTCCAATCAGTACTTTAAAGATGTTACTCCATTGTCTTCTTACTTGCACTGTTTCTAATTTAAAAATCTGATTTAATCCTATCTTTTCCTATGTACATAATGTGTCTTTTTTCCTCTGATCATCTTAACTATTTTCTTTCAATCCCTACTTTTGAGCAACTTGATTATGATGTGCCTCAATGTCATTTTCTTAATTTTTCTTGTGCTTGGGGTTTATCAAGCTTCCCAGATTTGTAGATTCATAGTTTTCACCAAATTTGGGAAAACTGTATCCATTAGTTTTTCAAATAAATTTTCTGTACCCCTCTCTGTCTCCTCCTCTTCAGAGAATTAAATTACATGTATATTAGGCCACTTGACCTTGTTCCACAGCTCACTGAGCCTCTGTTCTTCTTGTGATCTTTTCTCTATTTCATTTTAGTTTCTATTGTCATATTTTTAAATACATTAATCTTTTCTTCTGTAAAGTATCATCTGCCATTAATCCCAATCCAGTATATTTTTCTTCTCAGGCATTATATTTTTCATCTCTAGAAGTTTGATTTCGGTCTTTTTTTTTTTTCTACCTCTTCCATGTCTCTTATTACCCTGTTCAGTCTTTTCTCCAGCTTTTTGAATAGACTGAATACAATTAAAATGACTTTTAATGTTCTTATCTGCTAATTCTAACATCTGTATCAATACTGGGTTGTTTTCAAATGGTTTATTTTTCTCCCAGTTATGTGTCTCTTTGTGCTTCTTTGCATGCCTAGTAATTTTGTATTAGATGCCAGGCATTGTGATTTTTACTTTGTTGGGTGCTGGATTTTCTTTTTCTATAAAAATTATCAAGATGCTCTGAGACACAGTTAAGTTACTTGGAAACAACTTGATCCTTTTGATCTTGCTTTTAAGATTTGTTAGGTAGGCTCAGAGCAGTAATTTAGTTAAGCAAGGCCCTTCTGAATACACTGTCTAATGCCCCATGAATAATCAGGTGTTCTAATCTGGCTTGTGGGAACAACAAGCACTATTTTCAGCCCTGTGAGAACTCCAAGTACTTTCTCCTCTAGTTTGATTTCTTTTTTTTTTTTTTTGGCTGTGTTGGGTCTTTGTTGCTGTGTGCAGGCTTCCTCTAGTTGCAGCGAGCGGGGGCTACTCTTTGTCGCAGTGCGCAGGCTTCTCATTGCAGTGGCTTCTCTTGTTGCAGAGCATGGGCTCTAGGCGCATGGGCTTCAGTAGTTGTGGCTCGCGGGCTCTAGACTGCAGGCTCAGTACTTGTGGCACACGGGCTTAGTTGCTCCGCGGCATGTGGGATCCTCCCGGACCAGGGCTCGAACCCCTGTCCCCTGCATTGGTAGGCAGATTCTTAACCACTGCGCCACCAGGGAAGTCCCTGGGTTTTTTTTTTGTTTTGGTTCTTTTCTTAGCCTCAGCTACCTTCCTCACATGTATGCACTTATCACTACTTTGCTGACTGGTCCAAAGGAAACCTCTTCAGACTTCTGAAGTTCTCTCTCTTTCTCTCTCTCTCTGCAATTCTCTCCATTCTGGTACTCTACCCTGTCAACTCTAGCTACTGTGGACTCCCCAGATTCTCAGCTCCATCTCTTTAATTTTGGGAGTTTGTTGGGCTCTGCTTGGGTTCCTCCTCTCTGCATCATGACCTGGAAACTCTCTTAAGACAGTAAGTTAGAGCAATAGCAGGACTGACCTTGCTTGTTTTCCATCTTTCAGGGATCACTGTCCTTTTTGCCTAATGTCTAGTCCCTTGAAAACCACTTTTTCATGTTTTGTCCAGATTTTTTTAGTTGATTCAGGATGGAGGATCAATCTGGTCCTTATTACTCCATCTTGGCCTTGAGTAGAAGTCACTGCCAAGGTTTCAAATCTTTGATTTATTTTTAAAATTAGACACAGCTTGTAAATAAATTGAGTGTGACAATTTAGATAATTGAAATAATTACCAGAACTAGCATCAGATTGTAAATGCTAAGAGTACAATTGTTCTAATCAATGAAGTCTGCATTTATTAAATACATGGTCTATGAACTCTAAGACTGAGAAAAAATGTTTTGGAAAATAAATAAATAATTGGTATGTATGGGCAAAAATATTAATATCCTAATGGGAAAATCGGTTTTGTTCTACAAGATGTTTCATCAAAAGATTTTCTTCAAAGTGATATATTCCAATATATTTAGGCTTATAGCTGACTGATTATTCTTATTTCTTTTTTTATAACACACTCTGGACTGCTTTGGGAAGAAAGGACCTTTTCTCTCATACAGCAACTCCTCTTTACATGTCAATTTCTCTTAATGGTTCCTGCTTTTTCCTCCCATGGATGCAGTCACTAAATCACATAGATATTTAATTAAGTTCAACTCAATTCAGTAAGTATTCAAGATATTACCTACTATGTTAGGCATTAAGTAGGTTTAAAAATAGTAAGATAGTCCCTGCCCTTGAGGAATTTTTAATCTAGTATAAGAGTCAGCAAATATTGTCTGCAAAGGGCCAGATAGTAAATACTTTAAGTGTTGTGGGCCATAAGATCTCTGTCACAACTACTCAACTCTGCAGATGCAGTGCAAAGGCAGCGGTAGACAATGCATAAACAAATGAGTGTGGCTGTGTTCCAATAAAACCCATGATCTAGTGGGAAGAAGCTGAGAAGTACATTGAAAAGTATATATATTACAAAGGTGACCAGAGGCAAGTCCTATGGGATGTCAAAGAAGGGAGATTCATGTCTTAATAGGTGGTTTGTAAAAACAATGAATGATTGAATAGAAGCAGCAGTATTGGAGTTGATGTATGAAGATTAGATAGAATTACAATAAGCAGAAGTGACAGGAGAAGATCTGAAATAAATATTAGAGATGAGTAAGCACTGAAGATTTGGGGGAAGAAGTAAGTAGTCCCGTTTATCTGGAATGTTAATTATATTCAGGAGTGAGGTAGAAAAATAAGGCAAGGTAAGGCCTTTGAATCCCCCCAGACAGAAAGAAGGTCTTCCTCCTCTAAACGGTTTAGCTCCTCTCTTTGGTCCATGATCTCATCCTGCCTTACAGTATGGTGGTTTCGGGACTTCTCTTTGTTTCTCTACTAGACAATTGTCACCTTTAGGGTGAGGATTATATATTGCTCATAATTATATGTTGCTCATCTTTGAATCTCCACTGTTTCTAGCACAGAGATGGAACGCAGCAGCAGAGCAAAAATATCTGTGGGATTAATAAAAGAAACCATCCACTTCAGTCCAAACCATTTGAACTTATTAGACACTGAGGCACCGCAGAAAGAGTTTAAAAACTCGGTGACTGCCAAGGAGTGAAAATGTTCACTCATTACCACATAGCACCTTTATTTTTCAACAAGGGTTTTGGTAAGGGATCTTGCCATTGTGCATGGGTTAATTCCTTTAATTCCTCCATCATGTAGATTTGACCGTAATTAGTAGCCACTTGAAATACAGCTTCTAAGTTGCAATTCTCCACAGTCTATTTCAAGGGAAAAATCCATATAGATAAGTACTGGGGTTTTATTTTCTAATCAAAAGGTTAATTAAGTGAATTAATCTTTATGTTTGAATACATTTTTGCATGGAATTTGGAATAATTTAAATGGGTTAAAATCAAATCAGTGCAGTATTAAAATGAATAATAAAGCTAAGGGAACGAGTGAAAATCTTATGTGTTCTATTAATTATGCAACAGCAGACAAAATTGCCTCTGGCAAGTTTAACCTGAGAAGGCAGGAAAGCTGATAAAGATTCTCAAATCCTCTTGCAATGGCTAGTATCCCCATAGACATCATTTTGTAAAATGTATAGTGCTTCACAAAGACATAGCTTATGAGCAGTTCTTTAAAGAAAAACACCAAGCGGTTAGCATTTAAATGAACCTTCTGAACTGCACTGAGAGTAAATAACTGCAGAATTATAAACTGGCTTTGTCATGTCCACTGAGACAATGAAGACAGACAGCAAAAATGGAATCTGACTAAACACGGGTGGCTGAGAGAAGAGGAGGCCAGAGTCATTTACTGAAGATTTTCAAGGAGCAAATAGTGACACCATCCATCAGCATGATCTGTTTATATAACACCTGTGTGTCTGTGAGAGTACGTAGGTGGTAGCTTGTGAGTGGGAACCTTCTTTTGTTGGTAAATGTCACCAAATAAGCAAATAAGTTAAGAGACATATGAGGGCTGCAGTCCATGTCACTATTCAGAAGGAAACAGAAGGATATATTTTTATAAGAAGGATATGACGTACACTTCGTACACTTCACAATATCAGAGTGTAAGACAATTTCTGTCACGATCTTTGGGGGGGCCTCCAGAGAACTGTTAATTTGTTGTTTATGTGACATTAACTCGGTCATGTGAGATACGTATCTCATGTTCTCCACTGGAAACAACTCCTAGGGAGGAGTTTTGGTTACTGTGTATGTCTCTTAGCCCCAAATCATGGGGATCAAATATCAGTGTGAATTGAGAGCAAAGAGGTAGTACTCCTCGTGCCCAAGTAGAATCACTGCTCCTGGTCTTCCCTGGCCATACTGAGATTGGGAAAAAGAAAGAAAGAAGGAAGGAAGGAAAGAAAGAAGGAAGGAAGGAAAGAAAGAAGGAAGGAAGGGGGGAGGGAGGGAGGGAAGGAAGAGAGAAAGAAAAAGAGAGAGAGAGAGAGAGAGAGAAAGAAAGAAAGAAAGAAAGAAAGAAAGAAAGAAAGAAAGAAAGAAAGAAAGAAAGAAAGAAAGAAAGGAAGAGAAAGAAAGAAAGAAAGAAAAAGAGAGGAAGAAAGAAAGAAAAGAAAAGAAAAACTCCTAACAGTAGAGGTATGTCAAAGGGACATAGGAGCCAACTGAATGAGTTCCCAGTGGCCAAAGCTGGAACAATTTAAGCAACAAAATAAAGTAGTATTGGATTATAACCGATATTATAAAAAAAAATATCCAGGACTCCATACTAATATAAATAAATGATTGGATAAAAATAGTTGAGGGATAGTAGACAAATCTCCCATGCAGAAGAATTCCAAATAATTTATGTAGATATTCTACCCTCAAGGAGGTGCAGCATAATTCCCCACTTCTTAAGTGTGGGCTCTGTATAGTGACTTCTTTCCAAAGAGGGCAATATGGAAAGGGCAAAAAGAGGAGAGGAGAAACCCGACAAACACTACCTCAGCCAGATGACCAAGGTCAACATCAACAGTGAGGAGTCATGTTGACAGTATATACCCTTGATATGATGTGATGAGAAGGGAACTTTACCTCTGTTGTCTTCCTTCCTAAAACCTATAACCCTGGTCTTATCATGAGAAAAACATCAGACAGTTCCCAACTGAGGGGCGTTCTACAAAATGCCTAATCAGTACTCCTCAAAACTGTCAAGCTCATAAAAAACAAGAAAAGTCTGAGAAACTGTCAAAGCCAAAATGAACCTAAGGAGAGACAAGAGCTAAATATAATACGGTACCCTGGATTGGATCCTTGAACAACAACAACAAAAATTAGGCAAAAACTAAGGTATCCATATTGGTTTGTTAGGCACAACAACCAAAGTGAGATGTTAACATTAGGGAAAACTGGGTGTAGGGTATATGGAACCTCTCTGTGTTATCCTTGCAACTTTCTATAAATCTAAAATTATTCTAAACTTCTTAAAGTTTTTTTTTTGAAAGTGATACCTATTTTGAAACAACTAAAAAATCTTATGTAATCTAAGAATTGATGTGCATGTGGGCATCCAAACTGGACTGGAGAGATGAAAAAGAGTAGGAACCTCTTTGTCTGTCTCTAAATAAAAGATGTGATTTGTTCTGTTCTCTCTCTCCCTGCCCCCCACCCAGCTCGCTCGCGCGCTCTCTCTCTCTCTCTCTCTCTCTCTCTCTCTCTCTCTCTCGCTTGCTCGCTCTCGCTCTCGCTCTCTCTCTCTCTCTCTCCCTCTCCCCCTTGTCTCTTATTTGCACAGGGTACAGAGCCTGGCTATAAACTGTGCCAGGATGTTCATTTGTGTAATTCTAGGCACCTGAACAGGGATTGCTTTCTTTCTGGTCCAGTTCCAAATTCCCAGAGGAAAGGGTCATCTGCTTTGGGACAGGACTCCACCTCTGTTTTCACCAGCTGTGATAGGCAGAGTCAGGGATAGGACTCTGATTACCCGAGTTCAGGTTGTCTGTTCACCCTGGACAAATCAATTACCATCAGGGGAATAGTTACATGCATGTACATGGCCGCCCAGAGACCCACCCCTGTGGATAGTAGGGAACCATGGAGGAGGTGAGACAAGGAAGAGGAGTTTCTCCCAGGGTTGACAGCAGTGGGGACAACAGGGACGCTCCCACCAAATAAAAGAATGACCATAAAGCATCTAAGATTGGGGGAGGAGGGAGCAGACTTAATATAAAATGTAAATAGCTAGCACTTCTGAAAATGTACAGGTCCAAAATCCCTTAGCCACACCTCTGAAATCCCCAAAGCTCTGAAAACCAAAAGGTTTTCCATAGCTCATTTGGCAGCAAACCTGTCCTCAACTGATGGGAGGCTAATTATAGGGTCTGCAGATCCCATTTAGTGTGAATATTCATACCGCTTGCCAAAGAAATATTGTGTTTGATTACAGGGTTATCCCTAAGCCCTACTAGAAGTAATATGTAATAAATTGTATATGTTACAGCATTACCTTAATAAAATCTGAAAAACTCTGAATTACAGTGCTTAATTGCTCCCCTGAGCTTAAGGGATACACATATACTAGTACATATATTGAAGAACATAAATGTCAATTGCCATGTGGCTCCAAAAATAAGAGCCACAAAAATAAAAACCATAGAAAACAAAGAAAAAAAGTTTTTAAATATTGAAAGGAAAGTACACAGTACCTATGCTGGTTTTGGAGGATAGGCTAACTCTATTAATAAGAATACATTTTCACATAATGCTTAGTCCTCAAATCTGTTATTTTTTTAATCATCAAAACAAGTTTTGGACATAAGCAGGGCCGATGCCTATTATTGCCTTTTATGGATGAAAGAGTGGTACCTAGAGAAGATTTTACTATAAAAAGGGTAGGGTCTCAGTTGCATGTCTCCTAATTGCTAATCCAGTGCCCTTGAATTCCAGCACTCTGTGTCTCAGATGGAAAGGAGTTATTGAATTGGCACTTTCAGCATGTAGGTAAAAGCGTACCAAAGCTACTTAATATGTGGTTTCTTTGATGTTTGAGGACTATGAAAAGAAAGGTTTGCCAAGGATCCTTGGGAAGGGTGGTGGTGAGGCAGCCTCCTGTAGTAGGATAAAATATCCAGGGTTCAGATTTCCTTGGATCTGAATCTCTTATCAGCCGTAAGTGCCCTTGGTCAAGCCAGTTATTATAATAGCTACCTCTTTAAGCTGCTGTGGGGTCTCGCATGACATTCTATAAATAAAATGTCACATGGTGTATTCCATAAAAGGTAGTTCTTTTCTCCTTAAAACTCCTTTCTCAGGAAGTCACCCAAACTTCCCTTCCCGGGTGAATCTTAATGGGAATCACGTCCCTAATGCTGAGAAATATGACACTGTAGACCATACACTTCATGAAGGCAGAGACCCATTGTGTACCCAGCATAACACAGAGCTTGGTACGAAGCAGGTGCTCAATTTGTATTTGTCGAATGAATAACTAGAGGAAGATTGGGAATCTCCCATTGGAGGAAATCTCACATCAGAGGCAAGGAAATCCTCAACAGTTAATTATTTAAATTAGATGATTTAACACTCTTAGAATAAATTCCCTCCTGCACTGCAATTATTTATGGTTTTAGTTATTTGGTGACAATAACTTTAGCTTTTCATACTGACACTGAAATAGCTTTTCTATTTCAGTGTCAGTATGGGAGCCCCAGGGATGATTGCTAAAGCCAGCTCTTCAGTTCTGGGCCCTGTGCCCCTCTGCTTTCTACTCCTCAAATGCTGCCCATCATTAGCAATTCTGAGACTTGTGTTGCCTTTGTAAGATTCTAAACTCTTATAAATGCCTGCAAAATCCACAAAAAGGACTGAAATCTACCTAAACCTGAGAATTTAATTTTATTTAAATAATCCCTCATTTGTTTGCTATATTTGCTCTTCTTAGCTTTAATGGGAATGTTTTCATACAACTTTTTAAAACTTGTATTATTTAGCAGAATATTTGTAATAGTAAAGAGAACTACTATAACAGATGCCAAAATAGCCATAGTAAAAAAAAAAGTTTTTGCATGATGTGTAGAACAAGTATATCTTATATGTGAATTTCACATATTTGGTGATCCAAACAGCATTTTAATACTGAAATTCAATTTTGATTTCTAATTGGGAGAATATTTTACAACACTTTTTCCCTGCCACTGCATTGTTTCTTCCTCTTTGCATGGCCATAGTATAGTGACACCCTTAAAATGGATATAAATTTTAAATGTTTGTTTTCCTTAAAGATTTGTGTTTGTGGTCAAAAAATAAAAATAAAAAAAGAAAAGCAGTCTATTGCTTTACCAAGACAGAGGCAAAATATAGCAGGCGTTTTTAAGGAAGAAAAATTGCAATGCCTCAACATTTTTGTTTGGCAGATACGTATGTGGTAAATGCATCATAAGAAAAATAATCAACAAGTATTGCACCATGAGGCAAGGAGTATCATGCAAATGAAAAGGAAATGAAAAAGCGCTAAAATGTCCTGTTCAACCATATGTAAAAAAAATTTCCCAGGCAGAAATCTCTTCCTTTTTTCTGGAGTTGAAAAAATACATACGTTAAAATGCCCTAATGTTCATTGTACTGCCCAATGAATTTTAACATGTATATACATTTCAGATCAAGATAGAGAATATTTCCAGTATTCCAGATAGTTTTAGTTCCCCTTCACAGTCAACACCTCTCCCCAGAAGTAACCACTGTTCTGACTTATTTAACTATTGATTAGTTTTGCCTCTTCTTGAATTTCATATTAATGGAATTTTACAGTATGTATTCTTTTATAACTGGCTTCTTTTGTAGGACGTAATGTCTGTGGGATGTATCCATGTTTGTGTAGCTGTAATTTGTTCCTTTCTGTTGTCTATTTTCCCATCGACAGGCATCACTTCCAGGTTTTAGTTTATTATGTGTTAAATCTGCTATGAACACTTGATATATAACTTCTGATGGATATACACATTCATTCATTGTAAGAATATATCTATGAATGGAATTGCTGGGCCACAGAGTATGAATATGTTTGGCTCCAGTGCATATTGACAGTTTTGCCAATTAGTTGAAACAATTCACACTTCCCCAGTAATGTATGAGAGTTCCAGTTGTTCCACATCTGTGTCAACACTCATCTTTGTCAGTCGTTTTCATTTTGGCCATTCAGATGGTATTTAGAGGTACTTCATTGTAATTTTAACTTGCATGCCCCTAATGACTAACGATGATGAGCACCTTTTCATATACTTAGTGGTCGTTCAATTATCTTCTTTTGTGAAGTGCTTGTTCCAAGTTTTTGTACGTTATGTTATTGCCCAAGCACAATTTTTGAGTTTAACTCGATTATCTGAGTACACTATGTTGAGTTCTACATAATTTTAGTAAACCAATCTAATAAGGTTTTTCAGGGGTAACAACTTTTACCTTTTAAGAAGCTCTCTGTGGTGGTTTTCAAAAACTGATTTCAAAATGACCATTTTTTAAAGTGTAGAATTCTATATGATGGGGTTCTAATCCTGCATATATTATCAGAAGTGAGATAAAATCCTGCATAGTTTAGTAGTTCAGAGCATAGACTCTGAAGCCAAGATGCCTGGGTTCAAGCCACATGATGTTGGTCGTATTTATATGCCTCTGACACCTCATCTGTATAATGAGTATCATGACAGGACTTGCCTCATAGTGGAGATGATTGGGGTTAACCTATACAAAGCTCTTAGAGTATGCACAGTGTACAGCAGGCTCTCGATAGCATTATTGATAACATTACTTGGGGGGTCAGATTATGCCCTCATTGTGTCTGTTCAATCAAAAGAAGGCTAAAACATCATCCAACGAATTGAGGAAGCATTCACATGTGGATCTGGACCACTCAAACAAAAACTGTGAGATTGGATGGGAATCTACAGAACTGGCTGTGTGAAATGACCACTGAAATGATCACTGAAGCCTGTTGAAAATGTTCTTTCTGGTCCATTTGGCTTTGAGGACCCAACATATGCCTACTGGCTCCATTGGTGTATGAGTTAGGAGGGCCCAAGCCAAATTATACATATTCATGACTTGTAAATTGTTCAGCCTGGCTCTGAATAGGAACTAAAAGATTTAGGAGAAAAAGAACAGCTCCCCGTCCAGGCAGCCCAAGACCCAGGAGCACTTTAATAAAATGAGGACTTGGGTTCCACCAGAATCAATTTCTAAAATCTATAATACACTCCTCTAAAGGTTATATATTCAAGGATATCCAAGTGGCGAGAGAGCACAAGTCAAATGTGGCAGGGGAGAAATTGCCTAAGTAAGAGCACTTCCTTTCTGTCAGTAACGTAAAGGAGGCCATGAGCTTTTCCTCTCATTAAGTCCATCTGTCTAGGCTAGGTGCCTGGCAGTTCCTCTGCTAATGAGAATCTGCTCTTCCTGATACTGGAAGAAATAAGTCTTCATCTCTACTGCTTTGCATGTGCCAGCATCATGTCAGGAACAATTTTTCAGGAAAGAGACATTTCAAGGTACAACCAGGTATGATCATTCAGTGACCAAGCCCCTCAGTCATTTGATGCGATGCAGACAGAGGACAGTGCTGACTGACTGTCCTTCCTCTCGTGACTCATTAGATTCAGAGGGGAATCACACCCTTACTATCCTATGCCATCAGAATGTTAGCTTCCCATAAATGCTCACATAAGACTGTGCAATGATTTGCACTTGGTCATGATTTTTTTTCTTTTGCACAATTTAAGTTATAACTACATGGATTTCTTGCTATTAATATGTCCACTGAGCAGACAGTTATTTTTATTTTGCTTATGTTTTTTAAAAAAAACTTTCTACATCATGGATTTTAATAAAATGATTCTTGAGAATTATTTGGCTCAAAGGAAAGTCAGCCCTGGGACCCTTTTTCATATGCTCTTTGACCTGGTGTGGTAGCCAGAATTCTAAAAATGCCCTTCCCCACCAAGACTCCATGTCCCTTTCCCCCAGAATCTGTGAATGTGACGAGATGTCACTGCTGTGACTGTGTTACGCTGTATGGCACAGTTGACCCTAACATATGGAGATGATCTGGGTGGGCCAGATCCAATCACATGAGCCCTTAAAAGCAGAAACCTTTCTCTGGCTGGTTGCAGAAGAGGAAGTCAGAGAGATTTGAAGCACAAGGAAGATTCAACTCTGGCTTAAAGATAGAGGAGGTCACAAGAGAAGGAGTATGGGCTGCCTTAAGGAGCTGAGAGAGTCCCCTGGCTGACAGTGATCAAGGAAACAGGTACCTCAGTCCTACAACTACAAGGAATTGAATTCTGCTAATAATAGGAATGAGCTTGGAAGAGGACTCCAAGCTCCAGATGAGAACACAGCTGACTGACACCTTGACTTCAGCCTTGTGAGACCCTAAGCAGAGAACCCAGCCATGCTGGGCCTGACTTCCGACCTACAGAAATCAGCTAATAAGTGCGTGTTGTTTAAAAGCCACTGAATTTGTGGTAGTATGTTACACAGCAATTAAAAAACTAATAATTCTGGTTTCTTCTCTTTGCATTCTTTTAAAAGGCCAAGCAAGGATTGGGTAGAGAAAATTAAAAGTCCTGAGAAACACGCAGGGATTAACTCAGGTTATTAGAGATTATGGGGTCATCTCAAGAAGAGGAGGATCCAATTCACACCATCTTGATAGTAATTATCACAATACAATTAGGGCAAGGAAAAGAATATTGAGTCTTCTAGTGGGAGTATAAGAGAGTTCACCAGGTGCTGGGTTTGACAGTCATTTTTCCTCAAATTTGAATCATACCAGGAATGTCATCTTGCTTTTTGTGCTTCCCTTTCTTCCTTGACTTTGAAGGGCTCTTTCTCATTCCTGTAGCAACATGGCCAAGATCAGGAGTGCCTTGACAGCTCCATCAATGAAATGGGAACATGCTGACATCATACATCATTGTCATGAAATCCATTATTAAAGCCTACACAACATAGGTGTCACAAGGTGTTAGAAAAATGGAAGGTGGGAAGTGGTGATAAAAAAATTAATTTCCAGGATTACAAGAAAGTATAATATGTAGATTCAGGAATCTTCTCAGAAGAGAAAGAGGTTAGGAGTACGGGTCCTGTGTGTGTTTAACACAGAGCAAAAGTAGGAAGCCACTAAGCGAGGAATATACTTCTCCACCCCCTACAGCTTCTAGAAACAGCTCTGTGGGCCCTCTACTCTGGTGCAGATCACCCCCACCGGGCTCTGCTTACCCAGGTGTGCCACCAAAATACTGGATTTTCTCTACACTCCTGACCTCCTTTGCCCTTCTCTTTCCATGGCCATTGGGACAGCACTTCCAGTTCTTAGATTTTTTCCAGGGAGTTTCTTCATGATCATGCCCAAATGGCACTCTTCTTTCTGATTTTCAGGGGCCTCTCCTCATCAGAGCTCACATCTCCTGCTTTATTTGATGGAAAACTGGAGTTTAGACAGACTAGTGGGATAATCAAAGAAAGGAAGTGATTTTTTTTTAGCAATAGAGAAATTGAGGATAATGGATTTTAATAAACTAATGGGGCAAGCTAGACATTTGGAAAATCCTTCTTTCAAATAATATTCCAAACTTTCTAAAAAAATAGAGAATTCTGTATGGGAAAAAAAAAAGTGAATTCAAAGCCTGTTAATTCAAGCAAGGTAAAGAGGTATGGCATTCCCTAGAGCCAAAATCTCATAAGGAAAAGCCCAGGACATCAAGTCAGAGTAAATTAATTTTATAATCCTAACTTACAGTGTTTCTTTTGCTGACATAAGGTTTCAGAGGATGGATTTTATTTATCTTTTTAATTAGTATGCTTTAAAAAACCAAACACCTAGAAGGTTCCTTGGTCTACCAAACAATAAACTTTATTTCCTACCTAAGTGAGTGGCTCTAAATTGTTTAAACTATTGCTCTGTCCTTAAACATTCTTACTAGTCAAATTAAATGCTAGTTTGAGGGAAAGGAATTAACAGGAGAAGATAATTCAGTTCAGTATTGGCTTTTGGCTTTATAGTTTGCTAAAAGCAATTTCTTGCTTGCTTGTTTATCCTATACCTTGCTAGTGCTAACCTCTAGTACTAATCACAGCACTTTAATGGGTATTGTAAATAGTGTTCATAGTTCAATCTCCGAAAACATATTAATGCTTAAGCCTTCATCTTCGGGTGAAGAATTCTGATGGAGGTGTAAATAAAGATGGCCCAAGCAACTTTCTTCTATGAGCATTGATGAAAAATATCGATTTTATACAACTGATATGACTTCTGTGATCCACAGTAATGGCACAGGCAGGTAAAGGTGAACAGCAAATTCCATGCCTGCTCTGCCCATGGTTTGATTACTCAGCTTGGGTAGATAAAAGGTAACTGCAAGGTGGAGGATGTATATTTTCCTCGATGTGAGCCATAGACTCTTTTTACCTACAGATCAAAGTGTCTAATAAATATTCCTCCTTTTCTTGCACTAGAGTGAAGGTGAACACTTAACTGATGCCCTCATTTTTCTCTTCTCCGTTCCTGATGGCTGTACATGATTCATTTTCTTATTGGGTTATATTTCCTAGTCTCTTCCTCTGGGACAGGAATTAAGTTATACTCTTAGCAATAGAAAACTGAGAAAAATATGGAGAAATAACCGTAAACTCTATTTCTGGGTCTTTTCTTCTTTGAGCCCATAATTAGACACTATACACAAATATGTGTGCAAATAGCAGCGTCATTTTTCAAAGAAAAAAGCTTTGAACACAGATCCAAACAAAACACAGCTCTCAGTCCATTATCTTGCCTCTTTGGAATGAAGCTAAAGGAAAGACTAGAACAAGAACTCGTCACAGCTTCTGGAACAGAGTTCACCTGGGGCTCGCCGGACTTGGTGCAGTATTAGATGGCTGGTTTTTCCCGCAGTGTGACATGATAGATGTGCTTTGAAAACTAATTAAACGGCTTTTATTTGTTGGGTTAATTTAAACTGCCCATTTGCTTGCCTGTTCCCTTGCTTGTCTTCCTTGTACAATACCTCTGTTGATCCTCTGTGAGTTGAGAAGTATCACAAATCTAGTTTATGCAAAAATAGCTCTTCTACCTTCTGACCCGACTTTACGAATATACGATGAAAGCCATCCCCCCTCTGGAATCAGTGGAGACATTTGGACAATGCTCCAGAAGACCATGATTAAATAATTAGGAAGGGGAATTCTAGTCATCTAAGAAATAAAAGTACCCAATTCAAATGCATGCTTATTATGTACCAAGCACCGTGCTAAAAGTAATTTAATACATACGTTATTTAATGCTTAACACAACCCAATATGGTGAAGGTACTATTATTACAGATGAAGAAATTCAGCCTACAAAGATTAATTACCTAGACTTAGATTGTGTGACCGAGAAATGGCAAACACAAGATTAGAACATAGACAGTTAAAGGTGTGAAGCCATGTGCTTTATGCCTCTGTTCTAGGTTCAATTCAATTAATTGGCATATAGCACTTGTATTGACTGCGTACTTGGTACTGGGCGCTTTAATGAATTCCTTATGTGATAAACTCATTAAGCCCTTTAACTGACTCATTTAATCCAACAAGACATGAGGTAGGGACTCTCAGTAGCCCATTTTACAGTTTTATAAACTGAGGCAAGAGAAGTTCAATAACTTGCAATCATCAGAAAGAGAGTATGGCAGAGCTGGAATTTGAATTCAGAAAACCTTGCACCAGAGGCTATGCTTTTAACCATGGCCTCTCCTCGTGTCATTAAATAACTAACTTGAACCTTCCCCGTGAGAGGGAGTCGAGAAAGTAGGTGCACTTAATTTGGGGAACCAGACTCAATCTCAGACCAATCCAGAGGGCTTGGAAGAAGATAACTGCGATGTGCAGGCAGACATGTGACAAAGGCGACTGAGGGTGATAACAGGCCAGAGGGGAAGGTTTAACGAAGGGGGAGAGGGTCCATTTGTCAAAGAAAGTGGGCAGCCCAGTTGCGATAACCTCGCAGTTAGTTTTGCCTGGGGAGGTACAGTCCTTTGATGGTGTTGAAAACAGGAAGGGACTGTTTACTCTGGGCTTCAGCTTTCCTTTCCTGCCATCTGGATCCCTGCCCCTCATAAAAGACAGTGACAGCCACATTCAGGCCAGGTTTCACAACTACAACAACTTGAGTAAATCAGGCAAAATAAGTCATCATTCCCCTTCACTTTAGCTGTAGAAAGCCTGTCAGGAGGAAGCGTGCACAGATGTTGAGTATCGCACAGAGGGATCCAAAAGCGTCTAACTGAACATAAAGCAAAATGTAGGGAGGAACAAGCAGGTGGTGTTCAGGGCTCACCTAGGCCACAGGGAGGCTCAGGAGTTAAGGGCCATTTTAAGCAAATGCCATAAGTACACCTGCCCTAAAACATTCCTCCCAAACACATCTGTCTTCAACTGTGAGGGCTGAGAGATGCATGGAATCAAGCTAAACGTTCATTTCAATAATGGTTATAATAGCTTGTATCTCTGTGGCATGTTAAATTTACAAGTGACTTTCCCAGCCATTGTATTATTTAATTTCTAGAGCAGTCTTTAAAGGCAGGCAGGACTAGATCTCCTTTGCAAAGGAGACAATTAAGGGCCCAAGTCCCACCGCCAGTGCCTGACAGAGCTACAGTTGGAATCCAGATCTCATGACTCTTTGTCTGAGGATATATGAGGCCGAAGAGGGCAACTTGGAGGGAGGAGCAGCAACGAAGCAAGGGGAACCCGCGAATCGAGGAGAGCAAGCATGCCACAGCCAGGAGATAGGTACCAAGAGAAAAATGGTCTAAAGCTAAGGACAAACACCATTTTTTTTTTAACTTAAGGTAAAAAAGATGGAGGTGTGTGGTTGTGTAAATGAAGGAGCAGTCACATGTAGCTGGTCATTCACCTGGTCAGATCCTGGGAAGGTACATCAAAGTATTGGCTTTTGAGATGAGTAGGATATTCTCAAGCAGGGATGGGGTGGAGAGAATTTTAAGGTGGAAGAGATGAATGAATGTGAAGAGGCAGAAATCAAGGGCACAGATGAAGAACATGGCCCAGTGCAACCGTTCCACTGGCTATGTGAAAGGGGATAGCAGAAAACAAAGCTGGAAAGGATGGGGGGAATAATATCATAGACAGTTTTGAACATCAAGCTAAACAGTTTGATCTTAATTCATTAGGCTTTAGAGAACCAATAATAGTTTATAAACATGGAGGTAACACAGTGTCTGTCTCACGGGTTTCTTGTGAGATGTTAATGAAGTACTGACGCAAAAGTGCTTTGTAAAAATATGATTTAAGGAATTAATATTGTATAATTGCATTCTTTCATTTATTCACTCATCCATTCATTTCACAAGTATTATTTGAAGGCCTATTATATATCAGGCATGGTCTAGGCATTTGGTATTAATAAATGAGTAAGACTTATCACTATGCACTGAAGCTCACAGTCTAGTGGGGAAAATAAACATTTAAATAATTGCAATTAAGTACTCTGAGATAAATATACATATGGTGCTATGAAAGTACGGAAGGAAGGTTTGATGAACTCTTCCTCGAAGAGTCACAGGGAAAATGATACTTGAAATGAATCTTGAATAACCATAGATCTAAAAATCTAGGAGTTAAAATTATTAAACTTTAACAAAACACAGGAGAAAATCTGAAATATTGGATTAGACAAAGTTCTCTCAGACAAACCACAAAAAGCACAAACCATAAAATAAAAAATACTAACATGGACCTTATTAAATTTAAATTGTCATTTAAGCAAATGAAAAAGCAAGCCATAGACTGGGAGAAAATATCTGCAAGACATGTAACTGAGGAGAAAGCTTATATCTGAAATATAAAAAGAGCGGTACAAGTCAATAATGACAAGAGAAACAACCCAATAACATGATGGGCCAAAAAGTTTTAACGGACACTACAAAGAAGATATACAAATGGCCAATACACACCAGAAAAGATGCTTCACATCATTAGTCATTAGGGTGATGCAAAATCAAATCACAATGAGACACCATTATACATCTACTAGAATGGTTAAAGTTAATGAGACTGATTATACCTAATGTTGGTGAGAATGTGGAGCAACTGAAATCCTCGTATGTTGCTGGTAGGAATGCAAAATGTGAAAGCCTGTTTGACAATAATATGGCAGTGTATGGTAAAGTTAAAGAGACACTTATCATATAACACAACAATCCCACTCCTAGGCATTTACCCAAGAGAATAAGATATACGTCCACATAGAGACATGTATGTAAGTGTTCACAGTAGTATTGTTTACGATATTCTAAAACTGAACATAACGCAAATGTCCATCAATAGTTGAATGAATAAGCTCACTGTAGTATATCTATACCATGAACTTTAAGAGTATAAGGATTGGTGGTCCTCATTTATCTGCAGAACTAAAACTAAATTAAGGCTATAAAGGAGAAAACATAGCACAAAATGGCTTTATGCTTTGACAGTGTAGATACAGCACAGCTAGCAAAAATTAGAGGACAGTAAATTTACTGCCTAATAATTTAAAAATATTTAAGCAACTTTAAATAAACTTTATTTTTAATGCTGAGGGATTAAAATAACTTTTAAAGTAAATAAAGTTCAAGATGCAATATGTCATCTTTCTCCCTAATATTTAAGTTCTGCAACCTGCCTCATCTGATTCCAAACATATATTCCTAAGTCTTCTTCTCTATCTCGTCAGGTATACATGGATTTTGACCACTTACTCTAAAAAAAAAGTAGAGCTAAAAAATGTTATCCAAAACATTTGGATAACTGTTTGGATAACTGGATAACTTTTTGGTGATTTCCAAAAATTTGATCTTTAAAATTCTTTATCGTTGTTCTGAATTAGTTAGTTGACAAATATGTAATGACTGTTCAATGCAAGAATTCTACAGAAGCCAAATAAAACACCAAGTTATAGATTTATATGAAACATCATCTTCCAACCCAGGTAATGTTATATTGCACATATTAAAGCATAGTAGGAATACTTTAGTTTCTGACTATGACAAGACTACTGAACTAATCACCTTCAAGAACTAATCAAACATTGAGGCAAGGAAAACAAAATCTAAACACACCATGATGATTATAGGGAAATCTCTGATGAAATATTATTATATATAATAAATGACAATTTTGAAACCTTTCTCAAACTGTGTTTTAACCATGTTTGTCTCCATTAAGCCTCTAAGTTAATTAACTAGGCAAACTGACTTGAGACAAGGAAATTGATTTTCTGCATAGGACACACTCAACAGAGTAGCAGACATAAGAAAAGGATCAATTTTTCTTCATGGTTTGCAAATTAAGCTCCATGCAGGAAAAAAAAAATTAACAAAATCCCTGTTCCCTTCTGTTCTTTTGTTCTTTAGTGACATGTTAATCAAGTAAATATGGCAGAAAGGGAAAATACATCCGAATGTTCTTGTACCTTTCACCTTTGGGAAAACAAAGAAGTCTCCTGTCTCATTAGAGAGCACCTCCAACCACTCCTCCCAGCCTCCTCCCTAATGGAGCCTGGGCATTGAAACCTAAGGAGTGGATCCCAGCTCCTTTCCACCCACCAAGGAATTCTAGTAGCCATCTATTCAGCATGGACCAAAAAAAGAAAAAAAAAAGAAAAAGAAAATGTGGCTTGTATATCGCATTCTTTAATTATAATAGAGACAACTCACTCCTTTGCCTTCTATTTCATCACAATCTCACCTTCACCCCAATGCCCCCAAGTGCACAAGGGTCTCATTTTCATTTGCATCCTCAAAAGATACACCGGGAGGACCCACATTTGCCTGTATTTGTAAGGCTAGGGAAAGCTCAGTTGTGACATCCCAAGCTTGAGCTCTTTGATATGGGATTTTATTGCTTTAGTGACTTCATCAACGTCCACTTATAATGTGGAATAAGAGCTATGCTGTTTAACTAAAAATCAAAAGAATATGTTTTTTGTGAATGTTGGTACTGAGAAGTGTGTTCTTAGATGGAAGGCAGAAGGAAGGATGTTTCCTATATCCTTTTGATTATCTACATAATGATATTAGGAAAACTCTCTGTATTCCAGAAGATGTGTGTCAACAGTTTAACTATCATAGTGGAGTAGTCACTGTAGAGCATGTCATCTCTGAGATGACTGCGTGCAAACTTGAATATATTCTTTATTCTTCTCCTGTTGAATCTGAATAACACCTAGACCTTAATCATTTGTGATAGTGGTATTATTTCATGAGGGAAGAATTTGCCTATAAATGAAGTTCAAGCAGTAGCTTTTAAATTCAGTTGATCCTTGAACAACATGGGTTTGAACCGCACAGGTCCACTTATACGTGTCTTTTTTCCAATAGTAAATATTAAAGTACTACATGATGTACGGCTGGTTGAATCCACAGATGCGAAACCAAGGGTATGGAGGGCCGACTGTAAAGTGGTACTCGGATTTCTGACTGCATGGAGGGCTGGCACCCCTAACTTCCAACGTTGTTCAAGGGTCAACTGTAATTCCAGAAAACTGTTTTTCCCACACTTTGCAATTTCAAACCTGTGGATAGGGAGCAATGTGCTTTGTTAGATGTGAGGATCTAAGTGTTGAGAGACTTCAAAGTAAAATGATGCCTGATACTATCCTGTATATTATAATATAAAATTCTATTATATAATTTAAAATATAAAATGCATTGTTATATTATATAATATTAAAATATACATTTATATTATATATATATCACACAATTATAGCTTAACTCCATGTTATCGTATTCAGATATCCCACAGTAAAATCAGGTTTGTTGAAATGTAAAGCTCCAAAGAACCAACCTAACTTAGAACACAGGCAACTACCTTTGCTTAGCGTGCATTCTCAAGGCTGTCATCCAGTCACTCCTTCACCTGCCTGAGCAGAAATCGAGTCAGGGATGTAAATGAGGGCAGAGAGTCATCCTGATGTCCTTGAGGTGGTCTCCCTCACCCAGTTCTCTCTCCATACATAGTTAGCATGTGGGCGTTTCTATCCCTAATGCATCTGTAGTCTCTGAAATCAGCATCCACCTCTGGTGAGCTTATATTTATACTCAGTGCCTTAAGCATGATAGATACTGAACGTACTTGGGGATGAAGGATGTGGTACCTTGGATTTTCAAGGTATTCCGGGATGTAGGAGAGAGACAGCTGTTTGGATAGACGCCAATAAGCCAGGTGTGATATCCACACTGAGCTGGGCCTACCTGCACAGTGGGAATTCTCGCAAGATGGAAGTTTAAGTGCCCACTTAGGTCAATCCCAGAATCTTGAAGTTTCATTTTGGAAATAGGAGATGTCAAGTGAAAACAAACCAGGAGAGATCAGAGCCAGGCTGGGTTATGTGGTGAATCTGTGAGCAGGGAGGGGAGTGCCTGCCAGGGCTCTCTATTACTCTCGTGGTGGTGGGTACCCCTTCTCCCCCTGTACTCTGGCCAAGGACACCTGGACTGAGCCTCACTTCATTTTCTCTTCAGCCACCCCTGATCTACTCCCTGCTGTAGATCTGGAAAGGTGATGACCAGATCAGATTCCCATGAGACGTCTGTTATTTTTGGTGAAAATAATCCAAACTGAGGGTTCCTGTATAAACCCCTCCTGACTCTTCAATGGCCACTATTCCCTTGAGGAATCTGTAGTCAGTTTCTGCAGCTGCACTTATGGATTTGCTCTATTCCCAGAATCCATCCAGAAGGTTTCCATAGCTTGGTACTTATTTTCCATTCTTGGGATATTTTATTTGTTTTAATTTTTAAATTTATAAAAATTGAACTATAGTTGATTTACTATATTGTGTTAGCTTCAGGTGTAGAGCAAAGTGATTCAGTTATATATATATCTTCTTTTTCAGATTCTTCTCCAGTATAGTTTATTACAAGATATTGAATATAGTTCCCTGTGCTATACAGTAAATCCTTGTCGTTTAGGATATTTTCTTGATTGCTTCCTTCTACATGCTCCCAGTATTTGTGGGGTATGTTTTACAATGGGCTGAGTTGCTTGCATTTGTACACTGTTGTTTTTCAATTTTTTCCCAAATATAAGGGAACCTCACTATGAAATATGGAGTCTATGCCATGTATCCATCTATGTTATAGCATGGCTCTCTACATATCTATTTCATAACTATACAAAGACTTTATTTTCTAACACAGATCACTTCCTACACTCAGGAACCTCCCTACTGTGGTCAAGGACCAGCAGTACTGGCATCACCTGGGAGCTTCTTAGAAATGTAAGCTCTCAGGCCCTGCCCCAGACCTACCACATCACCATCTGCAACTTAACAAGGTCCCCAGGTGATTCATGTGCACATTAGCATTTGAGATGCACTGGGCTGCGGCAATGGCTTTTGAAGCAGGGACTATACATTAATCACACAGAGAACTTAAAAAAAAATACCAAAGTTGCGTCCCACTCCTAGAGATTCTAACTGTAATTAGTTTGAGGCATAGCCCCGATATGGGGTTTAAGTTTATTTTTAAGTTTCACATTTAATTTAAAGGGAAACACATTTAATTTAATTATTCTGAGAAACACTTCTCTAGAATAAGCAATATTAGGTAAAATTTGTACAGCTAAAAGCTGTGCATGTTGTGCGTTCAGTGTTAGACTGGAAGATGCTTGAGGGTCAAATCCACCTCTTCTATTTTTTATGTGTTCTCCAAATTGCCCTTTGTACAGTGCTTAACATATGGTAGTGACTCAATTACATGTTCATGCTTGATGGGGTACTAAAGCAAAAGACTAGGGTTCATGCTCTGAAAGATATGACATCTTTGACCTTGGGCAGGCCCCTGAACTTGCTGGGAAGTCAATTTCTTTGTCAGTCAAATATGAATGACTTTATATTAAAGTAGTTATTAGTCATTCATTCATTTGCCAAATATTTATGAGCATCTATTCTGTTCTGGGTACTGTTCCAGGCATCGAGGATACAGGAGTAAATAACAAAGACAGGAAAAGCTCTTGTCCTCATAGAACTTACATTATTATGAGAGAGATGAATAACAAACAAGCAAATAAAAAATAGAAAGCAGAATAGAGGCATAGATAGTCGTAAACACTAAGAAAAATGAAGCATAGTAAAGTACTGGAGAGTAGTAAATTGTTAGATGAGAGTGGGGAAAGCTAACTCAGCTAGGTAATCAGAGAAGACCTCTCTGAGGAGGGGACATCTGAGCAGAGACTTGAATGATGGAAGAAGCCAGCCAGGGAAAGATAGGCTGAGATCCTGCAAGAATAACACCCCTGAGGCAGAAACAAGCTAGGAGTGGTCAAGGGGGAGACAGAGGGCAAGGGTGGTTGCAGCAGGATTCTTT
The DNA here is from genome assembly GCF_965194825.1 of Balaenoptera physalus. Taxonomy (NCBI): domain Eukaryota; kingdom Metazoa; phylum Chordata; class Mammalia; order Artiodactyla; family Balaenopteridae; genus Balaenoptera; species Balaenoptera physalus. The sequence continues at coordinate 12,606,883 of NC_138903.1, forward strand.
GTAAATGTCTCTAGTCTATGACTTAAAGACTCAGGTAGATTTATTTAAGTCTTGCAACTATCAAACCTTTAGTGCATTTATGGGAAACATAAATTACCTGAAGGCAAAAACATCTAATACTTGGGGCAGCAGAAAAGTAACAAAACCAGAGCGCCATCATCATTGGCTCAACTTCTCTACTCAGTATAATATTCTACTTTGGAATCTGCAGCAGTATGCTCCCAACACATACGGAGATAATATCACTGCTCTAGGCAGTGCCTTGAGTTCAGTGGATTTACTCCTGCTCCCTTGGGTGATGAAAAGGTCCATTTAGGCACTCTCCTGCTTCTGTCTCTTCTCCTTTGATTTATCAAAGTTCTGTGAATGGCTCAGAAAACCAGGATCAGGAGAACGCCAGCCCTCTGGGCCTGGAGTCCATGGCTCTGGTTCCAGACTTCATGAGTCTCTGGTTCCAGCCAAGATGCGGACCATCATTATTTTGTTGCTAGCTTGCTTCTTCAACCACTTTCCCCCACCCCCAGATGTCATGGTTTTATTTCTACAGTTCAACTGCCAAAATCCATCTAGGATTCAGAGGTTTGTGCCCCAGTTATAGGAATCTTAATTGCAAAATCTTGAAGTTAGAATATAAGCCCCCAAAGAAACAATGCTTGATGATGATTCGTGATGATGATAATGATTAATGTATCCATGATGGGTCTCCCCGTTTCCACATGCTATTTGGCTCCAGTAGTGCAGGTTAAATATTCATAATTACAACAACACTGACTAACATAAGATAAACTTAACTGTGTTTCATCTCTCTTCTAAGTACCTTGCATGTGTTATCAAATTTGATCCCCACAATCTCCTTATGCATTAGTTACTGTCATCTTCATTCCCAGGAACCTGAATCACACAGAGATTGGGCAACTTGTCCAAAGGCCAACACGAAGCGACTGAACCAGGCCTGAAACTCCAGACTTTCTGATTCCAAAGCCTAAGCTCATACTCATACCACTTACCTGCTCGACAAACATCTACTTAGCTTACAAAATTCAACTTAGGAGTCTACTCTCTATGTAGCTTTCCCTTCTCTCCCACTCATCAGGTAAAAATACTATAACAAAAACAACATAATTCCCATTTTAAATTCTTATTCTATGTCAGGCTCTGTGCTTAGTGCTATACTTACATAACCCTTATAAAGTTAGGCTGCCTCCTGGCCAAGCAATAAAATGGTTGTATTTCAAGTCCTACGCTGTAAAATTAAATTGTAGTTTTAGTCTTTACTGCACACCCTAAAAACTCCAGAAGGAGAATTACATTCGTAACACAGAGCAACACTTCTTAGAATCCTTCTCTCCCTCCTTCCCCACCCCCATGCACCCCATGCACCCTCCATGCACCCTCCAGACTACAAACCAGTGCATGAGAGCTGCCTCCAAGAACCCACCTCTTCCAAACTTCTAAAACTCTCCCCCTGAAACCCATCCCAGTATGGCTTTTGTTCTCTTTCCCACTCCCTCCTCATCCTTTCCAAATCCAGTTTTTTCTCTCTCAAGTAGCTTTGTATCCTTTCCAATATAAACCAGTCTACTATGTTTTAGGCTTCTTTTGCCTCAACCTTGGTTCTACAGAGCCAATAGATGAATGCTGAATCAAGTGACCTCACCACAGAGGTAGAAGTGCTAACAACAAAAAAACCTTCCTCTTAGAAGAAAAGGAGAAAACACAGTGGCCATTCATATGTTTATATTTTGCCCTTGTCATATACACTTTCTCAATTTATTATCACCACTCTGAGATGGGTTAAAATTTTTGCCATTTTAAGATTTTTAAAAATGAGGGTTAACTCATTTACCCAATGAGATAGGTTAAATTAATGCAGACCCAGAATTTGAATCCAGTCTGAGTAGATAAAAACCCTTGAGTTTAGCCACAACAGACATTGGGTATGTGACCCTTCAACTTCCCTTAAGGGCTCCAGTGTCCTCTAGAACTGAGGTCAGCAAGAGAGGGCCCATGGGCCAAATCCGTCTTACTCTTTTTGTAAATAAAGTTTTATTGGAACGTAGTCACAGTCATTTATTTACATAGTGTTTACAGCTGCTTTTGCACTACAAAGGCAGAATTGAGTAGTTTTAACAGAGAACGTATGGCCCACAAAACCTAAAATAATTACCATGTGGCCCTTTACAGAAAAAGTTTGCTGACTCCTGCTCTAGTAGATGACCCTCGTAGCATGTCTAACAATTAACTGGAAACAGGGCAATTCATCACAAATAGTTTTTAAATAATTTGGTAATTTGAGAAGTTTTTTTAAATATGGTAAATTGGTCATTCGATGAATTTATTTGTTGCAAATTGGGTTCTGGCAAATGTTTTCAGTCAACAAATTCATTCAAGAAATGTTTATGGAGTATCTACTATGTGCCAAGTTCTCTTGGGATTTATGAATGAAAAAGACCCTCCACACTCTTACAGGTTACATTCCAGCAGGGCGAGACAGATAACAAACAATACATATAATAAATAAGTAAACTATATGGTACTTTAGAGGGAGATATGTGCTTTGGGAAAAGGGGAAGAAAAGTCAATGGGCAATTGAGAGGACAAATGGCAGGATGCAATTTTAAATACCGTGGTCTTCTCTCATTGAGAAGATGATACTGAGCAAGGACTAAATGGAGTAAAGAGAAAGGCACATAGATATCTAGGAAAGAACATTCCAGGTAGAGAGAACAGTCAGTGCAAAGACTCTAAGGCAGGAACAACAAAGAAGACAGTGCCTCTGGAGTAGAGAGTAAAGGGGAAAATAGTAGATGAGGTGAAAGTAATTATGGTGGATGGACCGTGTAGATCCTTGTTGACCACTGGAAGAATTCCAGCTTATATTCTAAGTGAAATACGGGCCACGGAAGGTTTTGAACAGAGAAGCAACATGATATGATTTATGTTCTAAAAAGGTTACTGCAGCTGCTTTGTTGATTATAGACTCTGGGAGAACAAGGGAGGGAACAGGGATAGTAGTGAGGAGTCTGCTATGTCATTCAAATGAGATGATAGAGAGTGGGACTAGTGGCTGGCAGTGGGGAGATGAAAAAATGGACACATTCTGGTGGATGCATATTGAAGTAAAACCAACAGAAATTCCTGATGGATCGGATATGGAACTTAAATGAAAGAAAGTAGTTAAACTTTTTAGTATAGCCTCTAGAACGATGGAGTTACCAACCAACGTGACCGTGAGAAAGACTGCAGGTAGAGCAGGTTAGCACAGATGTTCGTTAGACATCAAAGAGTTATTCAATTGGCATTGGATATACAAGTATGGAGTTAATAGAAGGTCCTGGCTAGAGATACAAATTTCATTGATTGTAATGAAATGAAAAGCTCATAGCATTTCTTTGTTTCTTTTATTAGACTATAAATTCTTTGATGGCAGGACCCTGTCTCATTCATTTTTTTTTTTTTATCTCTAGCCCTTAACATGGTGCCAGGAGCACAGTGGATAACATTGTATTTTATTGATGTTCAAAAATGCTACAGGAATGAATGAATGAATGGACAGATACTTTCATGAGACTGATTTACACACTTTGGGAAAGGAGCATTTTCCATCTGTGGAAGAAAAAAAACCTCAAATTGTCTCATTTACCTTTAATGATATTTAGGAGGGCATGTTCAAGTAGGTGTCATGGTAAAGGATCAAATATGACCTTCAAACTTGGCAGTATACTGTCATTCCCATCATTTTAGTTGTATTGAGATAATAAATACATTGGGAGTCCTAGTTCTTGTTATTCTTGATATAAGAGAATGGCTCATATTGATCAAAGAAAAGTTGTCAATTTCTGGACAAGCTGGATGATCAGAGAAATTGAATTCCAAAACAAAAAGGGCAGAAAAATTAATTCATCTTGGAAAACTCTATAGTTGAAAATTATGCCAAGAGAAAAATAATAAATTCTAGGAAGTATTTAACTCTGCTAAAACTTAATTTTAAAATACAAAAGACTTATCGATATCATCCAATCTAAGAATTAAATACATTTTCAGAGATTACTAATAAATTTTGAGCTGAATAATATTAAGCCTATGATTTATTAAAATTTGCAACTCTGTGCAAATAAACATAATAGTAATATAAATAGTTTATCACTTTTAATTTCCATATCATATCTGAGAAAGGGGGTAGGTAGAAAGAAATGAAGTGCCAGGACGTCTGGGATTTATCATTTTCCTGGATACTTGCTAGTTTGTCACTATAAGTCCATTTGGTGACTTGTGATAAATGAGGGAGAATTATATATTCTAAGATCTCTTTAAAATTCATGAAGCAGAACAAAACATACACTCATGCATGCATACACACACACACACACACACACACACACACACACTCACTCACACACAAAGACCTATTAATGAAAATTCATGATCAACAAGACAATTTTACCTAAAGGGACAGATATAACTTGATTTCAGAGTTCCAGAAAGCTCAGCTCAGATTTTTTTCACATTAACTTCAAATTATATATTACTGCACAGAAAGATGAACAACACAATTCACTTAAACGCAGTTTCAAAACTGTATTTTAGATGTGAATAATGACTTAAAAATAGAGAAATTAACCTGGTAAGAATTTCAGGCACCAAACAAAATATATATGAATGTTCAGGCTTTAGGTGTTTAGTTGTACCTGATTAATAAAAATATTTAATTTTCTGAACAGGTAATGCATTTGCATGAATACCCGTATAAGGTAATAAAAAAGTCTCCCGTGACCCCATCTTCCACAGGCACAGGTTCTAAGTTTGTATCCCTCTCAACAGGTCAACATTTCATCTTTTTATCAGGAACACATTATAGCTACAAATTTAACCCATAAAAGGATAAAAACTTAAATGATATTGTACCATCCTACACAAGTCCATGGAATGTTTTTTCATTTGTTCAAATCAACTTTTGCATTCTTACATATTTCCTTTTAAGTTTACTCAAATATTTTATTCTTCTTCTACTGCAAATATTTTTACTGTATATGAATAAAAGTTTTTGGTTTCTGTATATTAATTTTATACTTTGCTACCTTACTGAATTATCTTAATTCTTGTGGACTTATCAGTTGATTCTCTTGGGTTTTCCAGGTAGATTGTTCTGTCATTCACAAGTAGTTAGATTACTACCACCTTTGCAATTTTTATACCTCTAGTTAAGTTCTTTTGCCTAAATGCTTTAATGTCAACCTCTAGTACAATGTTGCATGAAAATGGTAATGTTGGCATCCCAGTTTTGTTCCTAATACTAGTTGTAACTCTACCAGTGTTTCCCCATTAAACATAGTTCTGGCTTTTGCATATATATTTTCCAAAAATTAATATTATTAAATATTTTATTAAGAATTTATGTTGAATTTTACAAATATCTGTTTAGCATATCAGTAGATGACCTTATAGTTTTTCATATTAGATTTCACAGGTCCAGATGGTTTCACAGAGGACTTCTAGTATACCTTGAAAGAGTAAATAATTCTAATCTGTTTTGTCTATTGCAGAACCTAGTGTATGAAAGAAAAACTTCTAAATCATAAAGCAAACCTAACAGTGATGCCAAAATTCCCCAAAAAGATTACACACACACACACACACACACACGCACGCACACACACACGAAAGATAACTGCAGACGAGTCTTACTTAGGAAAATGGACACTAATTCTGTGTGGCAAACAATTCAGTAAGGCATTAAAAATAAGTTATGACCAAGTGGGATTTTATTCAAGAATGCAAAAATTTGCTATTAGAAAATCTAATAGTAAAATACTTCATATTAACTTATCATATGGTTATCTATACGCTGAAGAATGTAGCCCTTGAAGAAATGTCTCTATTTCTTCCAGGGAAATGGTCTACTTGATTTTTTTAAAAAATTTCTTCTGGGATCACCTTCAGTAAATCGTATTTTTCTACAATATTGCCCATTCCATCCAGGTTTTGAAATATATACGTTTAAGTTGAACAAAGTAGTCTCTTATGAGTCTTAATTTTCTTTCTTTTTAATTAATATAAAAATTCTGAGTACAGCTCTAGTTATGTCTTACAAATTGTAATACATAGCTTTATTACAAGTTTCTAGATACTACGCAAGTTCAGTTTGTATTTCCTCTTTGATTCAAGGATTAAGAGAAATTCCTTTTTCCCCCAGAAAGAAAGGACTTTTTATTTTCTGAGCTTTGTTGTTCTTGTTTTTGTTATTTCTAGTTTTGCCATATTATCATGAGAAAATGTTTGCTGTACTATTTCCAATTTTTGCAATTTATTCAGATCATCTATGTAGTCTAATACTTGGTTGATTTTGGTGAATATTCTGTGGGTGTTTGCAAAGAAGCCATATTCTTTAGGGAGTTCAGAAAATGTCAGTTAGATCTTCCTCATTAATTACAGTATGAGGTCTTCCATTTGTGCTCACTTCAAGTCTCAACTTACTAGACATTTCCTCTGAGACATGTTTTCAAACCAGGTACACCCTAAGCCCAGATAAGCTCTTTGCCTATCTGCTCCTCTAGCACCTGTACTTCCTGCTATTTTAACAATTCTTGCACTGTATTATAATTGCTTATTTACTTGTCAATGGGCATTCAAGGTCCTTAAGAACAGAGAGCATGTGTTTTTCACTGTTGTATTCTCAGGACCCGACAGCTCTTGGCACACAGAAGGGCCTCATAATCATTTGTTGAATGAATGGATGAATATCTCCATAACCTTCCCTTCTTTAGAATTCCTCTTAGAGAAAGAGACTGGAGAGAGGGGGTGAGACACTGGGAAGAAAATATTAAGGATAGACTGGAGGTGTCTGGCAAGTAGGTAGTCTTCCAAACAAGTCCTATGATTCCCATCCAGACATTGGCAGTCTACCATATTGGTACTCAGATGTGGTCAGTAGCCCAAGTGAACCAGGAAAAATGGCAAAGTGGTCAGTGTTTATCACCAGCATTTTCTACATCCCTTATTCTGTACCCTGCCCCAGAAGAAGCCACTAATCTCATATCACTGCTCTGGTTCCAACATTCAGAAACTTCCTCAGTCCTTTTTTCCCTTCTGCAATAGAAATTCCAGGCAATTAGGCCAGTCTAAGTTGAGTATTGGTTTTATTAAAGTAATTTGCTATGAGTAGTGACTGACTCTATCAACTTAATTTTTCAAGACATATGTTCATCCCCAAATGGGAGCCTGCTAATCTGTATCTTGAGTTAGTGGCTACTTATCTCTTCTGAATACCCCCTCGCCCACCATGCTTAATTATGCTTGCAAAATGCATGGAATCCACATGGTTTAAAGCAGGCAGACATATACAATCTTCCCCTTTTCCTTGCCTTTCCTCATCTGAAAAATGAGGGAATTTGATTAGTTGATCTAGAAAGTTGTCTCTAAATTTCCATGATTAGTATTCTGTCATCTACCCTTTGCAAACTACTCTAAATAGATTCAATCACCATTGGAGAATTAGCAAGGACAAGCAGGCATTTTACTGAACTCAACAGATCCTCAAATTAGGGGAGGGGGTCATACAGTCAGTCTTTGACCATCCACAGCACTGCTGCATGGCAAAAATCATCTTAACAGTGAATAAGACAGAAATCTGTTATCAATTATCAAAGACAAATAAAAGAATTGGGAGGGGTCTAAGAGAACATCTGGTTCAAACCATTTCCAGAGGCATAAATTTCCTGGAAATAGGTATTGTAGGAAGCATTCTAGTTAATCAAATATTCCAATTAATGGTTAGATCTAAGACACTAGGAAATAAAACGTTGAAAGAATTACAATACAATAAAAATATTTCAAGTGTTAAAACTAGAATGAATATGTGACATTACAGTGGAAATAAGATTAGACCAAGAATCCTGTTCCAGGTCTAGCTTTGTTCTTTTTTTTTTTTTTAACATTTTTATTGGAGTATAATTGCTTTACAATGGTGTGTTAGTTTCTGCTTTATAACAAAGTGGATCAGCTATATGTATACATATATCCCCATATCCTCTCCCTCTTGCGTCTCCCTCCCACCCTCCCTATCCCACCCCTCTAGGTGGACACAAAGCACAAAGCTGATCTCCCTGTGCTATGCGGCTGCTTCCTACTAGCTAGCTATTTTACATTTGGTAGTATATATATATCTATGCCACTCTTTCACTTTGTCCCAGCTTACCCTTCCCCCTCCCCGTGTCCTCATGTCCATTCTCTACGTCTGCGTCTTTATTCCTGTCCTGCCCCTAGGTTCTTCAGAACCAATTTTTTTTTTTTAGATTCCATATATATGTGTTAGCATATGGTATTTGTTTTTCTCTTTCTGACTTACTTCACTCTGTATGGACTCTAGGTCCATCCACCTCACTACAAATAACTCAATTTTGTTTCTTTTTTTTTTATGGCTGAGTAATCTAGCTTTGTTCTTAACTGGTTTTTTGACATTAGTAAAATCTCTCAAGCTCTCTGAACTCAGTATCTGCACAACTATAGTATGCGGAGACAGAATGAATTATATATTGAAATATTTTTGAAAGATCAATGTACCCTACACAACATACATAATACTAATTGTTCATGATGACAACACGCCTCAGAATGTTAGAGAAAATTGGGCAAAGTTATGCAAATTTATTATTTTCATACTGTTACTCATAAATGAAATGCCTTCAATATTACCACCGTGAGTCATAATATTGGATAAAGCTCAACCAGTTTATAGAAAAGATCAAATTCAATTATGAATTATAAAAACATCAATGATTCTCTAAATAGCATTTGAGAGAATATAGCTTGCATCCTGTTTATCTAAAATTCCACAGGAATAATTTTTCCCAGTTCTCAGAAAATTCAGTTTGGGATTTAAAGGTAAAATCGAGCCATTTCAGGCCAAAGGGTAATTTTAAAACAAGACCAGCAGCAGGAAAATTAGCCTTCAGTGATAGCACTGATTTCAAGATACAGCAGTTGCTCGAAATCTCTTAAGTGCTTCCATCCAGAAAGAAGTCACACGAGACTGACTCCCACATTTAACTTTAATGAAGATCCTAAATTGGATGAAACTATTAATTAATCTAACTAATTTGCAGTACTCAAGGCATTGACTCTAATGGCAGGACGTGAGTCCAAGAGGTCAACTCCACCATGGTGATGAGAGCTGACGTGTTTGAGCATTTGCAAGGTACCGGGCCCAGTTCTAAGCACTACACGCTTGTTATTTCATGTGTATCTCAATCCTTACACCAAATCTATGAGATGGGCTTCATTATTGTCCCCATTTTTCAGCTGAGAAATCTTAGGCACAGAGAGATTAAGTATCTTGCCCAAAGTGTACAGCTAGGAAGAGGCAAGACCTGATTTGGACCCTCAAAGTCGAACACTGGTGCTAATGGATTTTACCACCACGCCAACCCAGGATTGCTAGAGTACACGGCCATCATCTATTTTCTTGTCTTTCTTTACCTCTATAAAGCAGGTTTCTGAAAGGAAGGAACCAAATGTTAATTATCTTTGTGTATCTCTCAGCATCTCACACATGGGGAACAGTTTACAATCATTTGTTGACTGCTAAAAATATGCAAATCATTTTGGGACCCTATATCTGTATTGGAAACACAAAACTGAGAGAGAATGTAGGTAATTCCAGAAATAAAAACCCTACAGTGGAATGTTTTGGATTATGAACTATCCAGTTTTATTTTCTATGTTAACCAAAATATAGAGAAAATTTATTAATTCAGACTGCCTTGGATAGTGGTTACCTTGAATTATATGATTAGATCAGGAGTTCATTAAAAAAAATGTTCTGTAAAGGGCTAGGTGGTAAATATATTAGGCTTTTTGGGCTGTAAGATCCCTGTTGTAACTACTCAACTCTACCACTTTAAGTAGAGAATAAGAGAGCCACAGACAATATGTAATAGAATGGGCATGGCTTTATTTACAAAAGAAGGTAGCAAGACTGATTTAACCCATGGGCAATAGTTGGCCGACCCCTGGACTCCAGCATAGGTAAATTGATTTTCAATAGCTACTTGATACATGTATAAGCAAGGATCTTATTTGAATGAGTAGATTAAAAAATATATTATGGTTCTTGTTCTCTTATACTGATTATCCTCACAGATATCTTACTAGTTTTCTTAACTAAACTTTCCTCTTTAAAAAGTCCAAAAATAAATCATCAATTCTTACCAAATTCCAGATTCATGAGGCCCAAAGTAAACAACTTATCTCTCTTTTCTCTCTCCTAAAGACACCACATATGAGTTATCTACCGTTGCCTAACAAATTCCCACCCGCCCCAATTCAGTGGCTTAAACAACAACATTTTAATCTCACAGTTTCTATGGGTCAGGAGTCAAGGTACAACTGAGCTGAGACCTCTGTTTCAGGGTCTCTCAGGAGGCTAAAATCAAGGTGTCAGCTGGGACTGCAGTCTCACATGAAGCCCCAACTAGGAAAGGATCCACTTTCAAGCTCACTCAAGTAGTTGTTGGCAAGATTCAGTTCCTCCTGGGCTGTTGGACTGAGGCCTCAGTCCCTCACTGACTGTTGACCGAATGCCACACTCAGTTCCTTGCCAGGCAGCCCTCTCCACCAAGGCAAGCAGTGAGGAGAGCCAGAGAGAATGCCAGCAAGAAAGAAAGCTCAAGCAAGACAGAACTCCATCTTTTATAACCTCATCATGAAAGTAACCTCCCTTCACTTTTGCCATATTGTATGTTAGAAGCAAGTTGCTAGGTCCAGCCCACAGTCACGTGGAGGGGGTTACCCAAGAATATGAATACCGGGAGGCAAGAATCACCGGGGTCCACTTTAGAAGGCTGCCTACCACACGCTAGTAAAACAAAGTCTTCATTGGTCTTCGAGTGTAATGCTATTAACATCTAAAAAAAAATTTTTATACAGCAGGTTCTTATTAGTTATCTATTTTATACATATTAGTGTATATATGTCAATCCCAATCTCCCAATTCATCCCACCACTACCCACCGCTATTAACATTTTTAATTGATGTCCTGTCAACAGGAGTGTATGGCTGTTAGCACAACTGAGGCCATCTTGGGCCCTTACAGTTTCTCGTGTCCTTTCACTGACCCTACCCAGGACTGTACTGTGCAGTAAAGCCCTTCTCTGTCAGGGGCTTTGTAGCTAATAGATATTGTTTAATAATCATTAGGACCAGGTGGCCTCTATGCTCTGTTAGTCCCCAAATAATGATGAAAATCTTTGCTGACTTATTCCCAGCACCCACTAGACTAGTTACCCATTCATGAATTTTGACTTAGGAATGCACGTCCTATTTCCAAACACCTACCCCCATACCCTAGGTTAACTATAAAATTGTCCCAGTGGCCCCTTGGCCGTGTGGAGTGCAGCTGCAAATGCTTCCGGATCGCTGTCTGCCTGATCCCGATCCCACCCTGTGAGTAGGTTACCCTATAATAAACTGATTCATTAATAATATGGAGCTGCCTCCCTCATTTTTCGGTTTCAAGATGCCTTCTCAGTTGGGTGGGCACTTTTCGTTCCCTCCGTTCTCCAACAAGGAGTAACTTGTACCTTCATAATAGCTATATCCTTTTAGGCTCAAAATATAACTGTGATTCAATCTTCCTAACAAACTTCATACCTAGCATGGAACAACTTCTATGATGTTTCTACAAGTAAGCTGCTCTCGTTATCTCCCTGACCCCAGGAGGGTTGGTATATGCGGGATGACTCTTGCATAGTATTAGATTGGAAATTCGTTTCTGTTACAGTTACACAATTGTAATTTTGTCAATTTAAAATTAGATGTGCAGAGCAAAAAGGGAAGTAATGGGTGTTAAATGACATGGGTAATATAGATCCCAAATTGATTTGATGCTTACTTCTCCAGATTGGTTTTTGAACTGTGTTGACACTCCATTCTCATTGATGACGAGGAAACCAGCCAGATATAGTGCTTTTGTCAATAGGAAAGGAATTTTCAGGAGGACCTGTGGTTGGCTGCTATCCTGGTTCTAAACGGTGCATGATGTGACAGGCATCACGTTTGTGTCAGCCTTCCCTGATCTAATTTTAGGTTTGGGCCATTTGCTTCAGTAAACTACAGACCCCATGACAAGTATTTGGATGCAGATAGCTCATTTGGGAGGGGTCCTCAGGAAGGACAAGTGAGAGAGTATGGAGTGTAAACAAGAAAAGGAGAAAAGCCAGTAAAGTCTATTACTGAGCCAGTTACCATGGACGGCAAGTATGGTTCAATCCTGCTGGGGATCCTCTGAAAAACCATACAGAATTCTTATCAGATTTATCCCACCAAGTAACCGGAAATCCGGCGTCTTTATCCACTAACTCCCATCTCTCTATGGTTGAGAGGCGTCCCCCTGGAGTGTTCTAAGCTTCCTTGTATGCAAGTTGAGAAAGTTATTAAAGTGCCAAAAACAAAACAAAACAAAACAAAAAACCAACTCTCAGGCAGAAAAGCAGCAAGGTTCAGGAGCTTGAGGTGAGTTGCTGATGATTTACAGGAGACTTTCTCACTAAATTTGCTGGTGAATTTGCAGTACATCTGCTACACATAGTCTTATGCAGATAAATGTTTTCATCAATACAATTTGTTTCTAAGCAAGGAATTCACCATTTTAGGCAGGTGCTGCCTGGCACACAGAGGTGCTCAATGAATACGCATTACTGGATGACACTGAAGGTTGTTAAGAAGGCACAGCAGAGAGCCAGAAGGCCGCTTCTTGTACTCACGGCCCTGATCACCTTGAGGTTGGGACCCCATCCTGCTACTGACTTAGTTTCCTCCCTCATCACTTTCTCTTTCCCTTGAGTTATAGATTTTCAGAAACCTTAGAGATGATCATCCAACCCTTTTATATTTCCAAGAAGGAACCTGAGGCCCAGAAGGGTGAAATGACGTGGCCACCTTTGCAAAGTCAGCCAGTGGCAAAGCCAAGACCCACATCCCTGGCATCTTCTCACTGCTCTCTCCATCACAGCCCTGCCTCCTTTTCTTAGCTTCTGTAATGCTACAGGATTGATTTCCATCAAGGGACTGGGATTCATCTAAACTCTCTGAAGCAGATATATGCAACTGATGCATTAGAAACTGATGTGCTCAATAAGCCCAACCCAAATCTTTCCACATTCACAATTTATCTTTTGTTCTTTTTTAAGCAGTCTGTACACTTCCATATTGAAATATAGAAATGTCTCCTGATAGCACGGCCTTTTTAATTTCTTCAAAGAGCTTGTTTATCTATTTGTGTCATTTTATTCAAGAGGCTGTAGGATTTCTTTTCAATTACGAACAGATTCCTGAAGGCTCATATCTAGTGCAAATAAGTAGCTAATTATTAGTGGGTGGTTTGTGCTTCTGGTTTTTGTGGTGAGGAGAAAGGCATGGAACTGACTTGCATCAAAATGCTGCTCAGCTACAGGAAATGGACACAGTGGAGGCCAGCTCTTGGGTAATTTACAGTAACAAAAAGTGAGATCACCAGCCCAGCCAGAGGCTCTTGTACCATGTTAATTCCAGGTCTCTGATTGACCTGGAGCTCTTTTTCTTGTTTTCTTCTCCCCACATGTAACCTTGAACATGATGGGGGCCTGGAATTTTTCCATTTCAGGTTCACTCGGGATGCTGTGAGAGACAGTAGGTAGCTGATTCACTTCAGGAGCTTGAGGTTGCCATGCCCCAGGCATGAGTGCCCAGGGTCTCAGGTCAAGAAGGGAAGGTTTCTATCAAGGTGGCTCCCGCAGAGCCCTCCTCACTGACCTGCTGCCTGCACCATGAGCTCACATTAAAGTGCAGAGCTGAAGCTAAACCAGGCCACAGGCCAGGGGGTGGGTGGTAAAGCTTCTTGGCTACCACTGACTGCCATTCAATAGATATTAATATCTCAGTTGTGAAACACTCTTGCCCTCCACCAAAGGAACAGCCGTCCTCATCCCCAGGCTGTGGCATCCCAGTGCTCAGAGGATTCAGGTGCATTGCAGGGAAGCTCAGCACCTGGAGGAGCCTCTTTGTGCCCCCGAGTCATCACAGGATCCCAGGTGCTCTTGAGGAAATGGCTTCTCTATCACTACAGGTTGGAATGGGCTTCTAAGCCTGCCACCGTTCTATAGTCCAGAATCGTCCATTGCTCACCTATCTCACCCACCCCAACGAGCATCTCAGAAGTCCGCTTGCATCAGAAGTCCGCCGTCATGGTTGCTCTGGGATGACCGCACATACCCAGCAATGGCCCGCCCGCTCACTCTGCTAAGGCTCAGGGTTTCACAAATGGTCGGGGGTGAGAGATTTGGCCCGTGCTGCCTTCCTGATCTGGCCTCCTCATGCTACTCCAGGGAGCACAGCCAACTTGGAAATCATAAGGCAACGAGCCCAGTCTAGGAGGTGGAGACCGCTCAGCTTCTCCAGATTTCCCCTCCCATCCAGCCCCCTCTCTGGGGAGCAGCAGATGGAGGGCAGGAGAAAACCACTGTCATCGCTACAAACCTAGCCGCCACCCCAAGGCCTTTCCGTCAGCCTGAGTCAGAGAACGAGACTGGACAGTTTTTACTAAACTTCCCTCCTCTCCTTCCTTGTTCATAAGAATGAAATTTGAACCTGCGATGAGGTGGGCGGGGGAGTAAATAAAGAAGTGGAAACAGCACCCACGGCTGAGAAAGCAGATGAAGGACAGTGTGGCTCGCTCTCACGTTTCAACATTTCGTTTCATAGTAGCTCCACGGCTGCAGGTGTGACTGTGCTGTCTCGAGCTCGCCCAGCCCGCTGCCTGCACTCTCTCACCTCTTTCACATCAGATGTTGTCATCTGGTGAAACCACAGTCTGTGAGTAATTCTGCCGACTCTCTCCCTGGAGACGGTTTCCCTCAGGGGTCAGGGAGCCAGAAAAGCACGGAGGGTGGAGTCAAGCCAGAGTAGATGTGAATAGCAGCTCACCCACTCTTCTGCCATGTGATCTTGGTAAAGTTAAAGAGTAAACTCAGTTCTCTTATCTGTATCACAGAGATAACTCCTAGAGTTCTGTGGTTGAAAGCTCTTCACTGATGATGGCGGTGGGAGTCGGTTGGTTTGTTTTCGTAACAGCACATCGCAGCCCCCTGACATATGGGAGTGCTCGCCACAACGAGCTGCCATTTTATGTGAACTCAGCTTGTGTGAGTTTGAAATAGGGCAAGATAAAAATACTAACAAAGTCTTAATGCATGCACAGAACATGAAATACAACAAATTCTACTTTCTATATATTCCTCTAGGGGAAATTGCCTTGAATTATGCAAGCTTTGAATTATGTAATATCTTCAAGAGCTCATTCCTGGCAAACCAATGTGACTGAGGGTCCACAATCTGCCAAATGAGTGTTAAGATTTACCGGAAGTGTCTTATGCAATCCTTCAATGACCCCATGACACTGGAATCCTTGGATCATTTCCTTCCTTTTCCCATCTTCATATTCTCCCTGATTCTCTCTCTCTCTCGCTCTCACACACACACACACACACACACACACACACGCACAAACAATGACTACACAGATATCTATTAAGTGGAGCATCATCTCATTATCCACCAAAAGCCTTTGGTTGCCTTTCCAAAACTGATATCATCCAATTGGCTCTTTTCTTCATCGTGGTTGTTGTTACACAGTTGGGCAATTTGCTCCTGACTCCCAACTCCCTCCTCATTCCTGCCCTTGCCTAAGAAGCAATATACTGCACTTCTTTTGTCGTTGAAGGTGCAGCCACCGGAAGCAGACTATGGAAGGAATCAGTATTCCTGTCCATCAGCTGAGAATATGGTGAGACATGTAGCAGACGCAGCACGGGGAAAAAGCCCCACCAGTGCTGCTCCCTCCCCTTCCTCCAGATGCCACTCCTTCCTCACCTTGGCTCAGCAGAAGACTGAGCCTTGGGGGTGCCTTTCTCTAGGGTGTCCCTATGATGCCTCTAACAGTGGCTGTCACCTAGGATTATTCATGCATTCTGGGGCTGGCAGTTCTACCCTTCTCTTACCTCTCCACTCACAAAACTCACACGGGGAGTGTGCTCTGGCAAGCAACTTTGAACAGTTTTCTGACCACCATAATGGAGAGAAATTTATTCATCTTAAGAAATAATATCAGCTAACTAGACCTGTGTGCCACGCAACACCCAAATTATTTGGTCCCTGAGGTTGTTCAGGTCCTGTCCTGATGAAAGCTTTGTGATCTAAGGAATGCCGTTGGTAACTAGTTGGTTCCTGCAGGTACCGGGCTTGGAGGCACTGCCACCCAATGGCTCTTTTTACAAACAGCACCCTCACAAGAGTTGTGTTTATTCAGTACTCTACCCAGAACCCAGCAAGAGTGTAAGACATGGAGAGAAAACGGGGTGCGGTGGTTACACTGGGACAGGCCAGGTAGTCAGTGCTGCCACAATCCTTCTCTTCCAAGGAAATCTGACTTTCCTGGAGTTAAACAGCAGATGTGAGCTCTTTAATTAGGCAATAAAAATGGCAACTTGGCAGTGAAATTGTAAAGATAAAATTGTCCAACACCATGAATCTTTGGCACTAGGATTAGTTTGACTGCTTATATTTTTTCTGATGATATTTTTACCATGACTGAATGTAGGTAAGAAACAAAACAGAAAGTCAAAGCCAGAATTCTCATTTCCATCTTTGTTGATTACTACCTGTATAAGATTTAGACATGCATTTAATAAACTTACTTTTCTCCCCCATAAAATGAGGATGGAGAGGGTGGTGGTGTACTTCATAGCACTCAATAAAAGACGAATTGATTGGAGCTACCAAAGGCTTCTGTCCCATGTAATGGAAGCACAAGTCAGGCTACTGTGACCAACGGGTATCCATTTCAACAGCTGCATTAATCAGGGTTAATTAAAATTTTTCCTTCTAAATTGGATAAAAAGAAACTGTACTGTACAGAGCAGAAAAGCTTCTATTCTGGTTTAGCAGTGGTTTGTATGCATACTCTGAGAATAATTAAACACTGACTCAAGCAGGTGGGTGTGAGACATCATTCCACTTAAAACAAGAAAAATATCTTAGTATTTTGAGATTGTCCTATAAATTCCATTTTGTCTCTTTTCTATTAAAAAAAATACTTGGTTTATCACAGTTATTTGTGATTTTTCTCTACTGTAGAGAACTTCTCTTCATACGTGTTCATAACCCATCCTCCTTGACTGGCTGCTAGAGGAATGTCTCAGCTCTCTGGGGTCAGCCTAGGGGCTGGGAATGTGGATATATTTTAGTTGGCACTTTGTCAAATGGGAGTGCCTTGCCCATGAGGGATGGAGAGGGCACCCAAGCTGTAAGGACATTCAGGCAATCCTTATACAATGACGAGTCACTCTTCTATGATGGGGATAAACACTGGGTAGAAAATGGCCGAACCCATGAATGACTGGCTTCATGACGCAGGAAATGGTGTAGTCTTTGAATGTAGACAAAACAAATTATGGGACTAAAGTAAATAAATTCATGGTTTGATTTTCCATTTTGAAACTGATCTCAGTATATAATTAATGAAAAAATTTCCTCAAGAAAAACTGCCAAGGTTTTCAAAAATACCTAGATAGTGTTGAAAAAGAAAAAAAACACTAATGAAAAATATCTCTAAGAAATGTCAACATGATGCCAAAGTAACTGAGTAATGAGCTAAACTCCACCAACTAACTGATATGTTCAAATATGAGATAAATGTTTATTTAGCGCCACAAAAACCTAAACAACTTGACTGGCTCTACTGTTTCACCAGATATGTTTGTAAACTACAGGAATTGTAAATTCAACAGAATAACTATTCTTCTTTCCCTTAGTGAAAATAAATCTAGAGTAATGTTAATATCATCAGCTATTGCTTTAAAAGACGTGAGCTAAATTTTTTCCCTTTAGTGATTGTGAAAGGAATTTGAATTTATATGCAGCTTGAATAACTTGTCAGTCAACAGAAACTATGGGGCATTTACTCAATGCACAAAGACTTGTTCTTGGGGGTATAGATACAAAAGACATCCCTGGGTCTTTATCTTCCAAGCATCCTATACTTTAATTGGGCAGATAAAACATGCAAACATGAAGCAAACACTCAACTGTCTGATCCTAACTATCAGTGCATTACAAATCCTAAAGATGGGTAAGACCACTGTGGGCTAGAATAGGCAGAGAAAGCATCACTCTGGAGATGGAGATTGAGCTACTCCTTGAGGAATTACCTGGAAATACATAGGTAGAGAAAGCAGGAAAAGGGAGGAAGAATCTCTATGCTGGGAGAAGAGCGTAAACCAAGATTTCTCAGCCTTAATACTATTAACATTTGGGGCTGGATAATTCTTTGTCATGGGGGCTGTCTTATGCATTGTTGGGCTTTTAGCAGTATCCCTGGCTTCTACTCACTAGAAGCCTGTGGCAAAACCTCACTCCCCAGGTGGGACAACCAAAACCACCTTCAGACATTGCCAAGTGTCCTCTCACGGCAACATCAGCGCCAGCTGAGGACCACTGAACCAGGCACGGATACCTGGGTTGGGGGCGGGTGCTTTCTCTATCTCAGAGCTTATCAGTCTCAGAATTATTGCCATTTTGGGCTGGATAACTATTCACTGTGGGGACTGTCCTGTGCTTTATAGGATGTTTAGCAGCATCCCTGACCTCAACCAACTAGACACCAGTAGCACCTCCCCCTGGTTGTGACAACCAAAAATATCTCCAGACATTGCCAAACGTCTCCTGTGGTGCAAAATCACACCCATCTGAGAATGAGTGGGATTCTCAGTAGGAATGGACTTGGCTTCCTCAGGGTAAGCAGAACTGCTTAAACAAAGCACAAGGTTCATGTTAGGAAAGGGTGGAATAAGACTGAATAACTAGGGAGGACACATGCTGTGTGAGATCTTGGATACTAGAGCCTATACTAGGCAGCCACAGTAGTTCTTAAGCAGATGTGTTGCAAAATGAATTGGTGTTTAAATTTAATCTGGCAGAAGCAAAAGGATAAAGTGCCACAAGGAAGAACTGGGTACAGGGTGATCAGTTAGGAAGTTGTTATAATAACCAGGTGTAAGCGTTGGTGGCCAGGGTTGCAGTGACATCTTTGGAATGGACAGAAAAGGGTAAACCTAAGGGTGCTTTGCAGAAGTCAATGTTGAGCTTTTGCAACAGATTGAATAATAGAGGTGAAGGCAAAGAAAGAACTAATGGTGAAACTAGCGTTGCCAGTGGGAAGCAAGATTCAAATGAAGTGAATGGGAAGGAGGGGCATTTAATGATTTTGCTTTTGCACATCCTAACTGCGGGCCTTTTTATATATTTTTTGGCCATGCTGCACGGCATTGTGGGATCTTAGTTTCCGGACCAGGGATCAGACCCATGCCCCCTGCAGTGGAAGCGTGGGTTCCTAACCACTGGACCGCCAGGGAATTTCCCAGGCCTTTTATTTTTTTAATTTATTTTTTAAAATTTATTTTATTTATTTTTGGCTGTGTCGGGTCTTAGTTGCGGCATGTGGGATCTTCGTTGTGGCACGGGATCTTTCGTTGTGGCATGTGGGTTTTCTCTTCTCTAGTTGTGGCACGCAGGCTCCAGAGCGCGTGGGCTCTGTAGTTTGCAGCACGTGGGCTCTAGTTGAGGCGCGCGGGCTCAGTAGTTGTGGAACATGGGCTTAGTTGCCCCGCGGCACATGGGATCTTAGTTCCCTGACCAGGGATGGAACCACCCACATCCCCTGCATTGTAAGGTGGATTCTTTACCACTTGACCACCAGTGAAGTACCCCCCCACACACTGGGGCTTTTATAATTAGCACAAGAATGCTGTGAGAGGTCAGGAGGTCAGGGCTGAGTGATGGGTTTGGGAGTATTGGAAACACAAAACCCTGAAATCTCCATGGCTTAAAACAATAAAACTTTATTTCTCACTCACATTACATTCCACTGTGAAGTGGGTGGCCCTGCGTCTTTTAGGGATCCAGGCTTCTTCCATCTTATGGCACTGCCATCTTAGATGAGTGACAAGGTGGCTGCAGAAAGGTTAAGTCCTAATGACCTCTTGGGAGATTTTAGAGGCCCTGAAGCAGTGTATATTACTTCTGCCCACATTCCACTAGGGATCCAGCTGAACTGGAAAATCTAGTTTACTGGTGTCCCAGGAAGAGGAAATGGGATTCACAAGAACTTGGCCAATCTCTGCTATGGGAGACACACACACACACACACACACACACAGAGAGAGAGAGAAACTATAGGAGTGGATGAATTTATTGAGGACCTGAAGATACAGGGAAAATTGAAGAGGAAAGAGTTCAAGGACCACAGATAAGAAATCGAAGAAGATTCAGCAAAGGATTCAGAGATGTTGTTAGAAAGCTTGGAAGAGAACTGACCCTGTGTAGAGTTGAGAGTGTCAGGAGAGAAGGTAAATTTCTATATGGAGGGAGAATGTCTACTTTTGCTAAGACTCTTGCTTTTGAGACAAAGAAATTCAAGCTAATTAGAAAAGGACTTATATGTCTATACCCCACCTCAAAACCATAATTAGCTTATCTTTACCAGCAGTGTGAAACCCAGATGCCTCTGCCCGGCCGTTGTGCTGGCCCAGCCTACCTGTCCATACCTCACCATGCACTTGCCCGGTACCCAGCACATCCCAGTCACTGGACGCTTCACCATCCTCAAGCCCACCTATTCTCTCCCATCTTCATGGTTTTGCTTTCACAGCTTCTTCCACCCATCAAAGTCCTGGCTTTCCTCAAGCCCTAAGTCAAATGCCATGCCATCCAGGAACGAAGCCTTTTCTGATTTTCCCTGTCAACATTGACCTCCCCATCTTCCAGCCACCTTTTGGTTTTTCCTCTACTTTGGCACATGAGACCATCTGCTTTGTATCAGTTTTATGTTCACTTGACTGTCTCCCTCACTAGACCGTGGTTTTCTCAAGCACCAAGCAGGGCCACCAAGATTTACATCCCCAGGACAAACCAGACAACACTGCAGTCTATGTCAGGGGCTGGCAAACATTTTCTGTAAAGGGCCACATAGTATTTTAGGGTTTCCAGACCGTATGGTCTCTGTCACAACTACTCAACTGTGCCATTTTACTGTAAAAGCTGCCGTGGACAATATATAAATGAATGAGTATGGCTGTGTTGCAATAAAACTATTTATAAAATGTGGTGGGGCAGATTCGATTCATAGGTCCTAATTTGCTGCTCCCTGACCTATGTGAATGATGCTTTCTGGAGCACAGTATGAACAGGTTCCCCTGGAGTATCACCTGGGGAGTCCTGGGAAGAATCAATGTGCATCTTAGTTATTCTTGTATCTTCTGCTCCACCTCCCACCAGCACCTACTACAGTGCCTTCCACATAGTAGGCCCTCAGTGTTTATGTTTCTGAATTAAATATACCTGGAAAGATAACACTAAATGAATCATACTAGCATTTTGAGAGCTTCATTAATTTGAAAACTATTTTGCAAGACTGTAGTAAAGTAGTTCAGGAAGGGGTCATGTAAGCCCAGGAATCATAAAAATAATGTGACAGGAAAAAATGTGAGGTAAAAACATCTAAGGATTAGCAGCCAAAGGGAGAGAATCTGACATCAGAGCTGGATAGAAGTAACAAAAAGGCATTTCAGTCCTGAGAGACCAGCACTGAAGGAACATCCTATCATATGTAATAGATGTCTCACACCACCACCTAAATCCGTGTGAATAATGCAGTTAATACCAGCACTTCAATGCTGGAAAGATGATCATGATTTGGAGGAAACTCAGAGACCAACCAAAATGATGAAGAGACTGAAAGGATTCGTTTATGAGCAGCTATAAAAGAGGCCAAATACGTGCCTGGCCTGCTGATGGCTAGAAGGAGACGGGGGGAAAGGTTTACAAATGACTGAGTGCTGTAAACACTAGCAAGGGGAGGAATGATGGTGAGTTCTACTGGACTTAGCTTTTGGTATGGACATCTATCAGGCATTGACAAATTCTTCTCATTATTAGGTCTTAAAACATTCAAAGGCCATCTGAATAATATATAACTGGAATGCTGTGATTGGTAATGTTCTATTATTACAGGAGAATAGGACTGCTCCAGAACAGCAAATATAAGAAAATTATTGCTTATTAAGGAAAGAAACATTCCAGGAATGCTTGGTGAGCTGAGAGAATTTAAATGCACTAATAGTCCACTCTCAGAAATATCAAATATATACAATTGTGGGTAATGTTATATAGTAAAGAATTGTTGAAGTTAAAGTACAAAAATGGAAAGATAGCCAGGTATTTCCTTCATTCCTTCCTTCTGTCATTCAATCATCCATTTATCCATCCATCCCACATATCTAATGTTTACTCACTATTTGCCAGGTCCTGGGCTAGTGATACAAAGAGTAATACTACACAGGACCTTTCTAAAAAAAAAAAAAAAAAAGTTTACAGTCTAGTGAGTCTAGTGGTGGGGTCAGGGAAGCTGCTGGACTGAAAAAGAACAGACAGGCTCAATAGAGAGTTATAAGGGAGCAAAGAAAAGTGGCCCCCAACCCAGATGAGACAAAAGTAGGAAGGTTAGGGATGCTTCCCAGAGGAGCTGGTATCCAAGCCAAGGCATGAAGGATTCTGAGTCATCTGTTAATCAGAAAGACTGAGAATAAGCATCCCAGGTGCTATACCACTTTGTCACAACATATGTGGGACTGACAAGTAGTTCAGATTGATGGGGACAAACAGTGTAAGGCAGGTGGTAACCTTAAAAATAATAATTGGAATATATTAGGACTGTGGGTGATTTTTATTTTCCTTGTTGATTTTTCTGTCTCTTCCAAGATTTTTCTATTAACAAAATCACACCCTTATGTAGTCAAATAATTGCAAACATTTATATAGCACTTACTCTGTGCCAAACACTATTCTAAGCACTTTGCATACATTAAGTGATTTTATCCACATAACTCTATGAAATAGCTATTATTTTCCTTTATACAGATGAGGAGGGGAAGCAGAGACAGGTTAAACAATCTGGCAAAGTTAGAGTCAAGAACAGAGCAGTGTTTCTTACTTCAGGCATCTCATTCTAGAGTCTCTGCTTTTACATCCTCTATGCTCCTACTAACTTTCTAAGTCAGGAGCATATTTTCTTAGCATTTACTCCCATAATCCCAGTCTAAAAATTGACCTAACAAATAATCAGAGATACAGTTAACTATTTGGGGGGGGGAGAATATTCATAGCTCCCAAATCTATAGTAGCATAAAATGAAACTAAAAATCACCCTAAATATTCTATCATACAGAATGATTAATGATGGTATAGACAATTATACAAGCACTGGAAATTATGATTTAGAAGAAAGTTAAATTACATGGGAAATGCTCACTATAAAGGTCAAAGGGAAATGCAAGATACAAAAGGTATAATCCTAGTAGTATGTTTGTGTGTGTCCAGAAAGGAGATTCACTAGTCAGTCTGGGTTCCAATTCCAATCTTAGCTCTGCCACCTTTTAGCTTTCTCACCTTGGGTAATAATTTAACCTCTCTGTACCCCAGTTTCCTCACCAGAAAATGGGGGTAATACAGTTGTCATAATGGTTAGAAAATTAATATATGTAAAATGCATAAATTCTGGATGGCAAACACTCAGTGACAGCTATCAAAAAGCAGGAAACCCTATTTAAAAATTAGAACTAGATAGTACACATTCACATAGGCAGTTGAATAAGAATCATTTGTAGTCTGTGGTCCAACATGTTACAACTTCATCTAATTATTTTCCCCCTCATATTTTAAAAAATAATTGGAAGTTGAGTGAGATGAAGGGAACTTTTCATTGCAAGTAAAAAGTATTTGCTTTCAGAATCTGCTTTATCAAATAAGATGTACAAAGCACTCAACCAATCACTGAAGGGTCATAAAAGTTTCCTTTTTAACCAGATACCTTCCCAAGGCTACAGCCCTGATATTTTACTTTGGTTGAATATCTTGAATTGTGATAGTTTAAAACTATTTAACCTCAACATAATAAAAGCCATATATCACAAACTCACATCTAATATCATACTCAACAGTGAAAAGCTGAAAGCATTTCCTCTAAGATCAGGAACAAGACAAGGATGCCCACTCTTGCCACTTTTATTCAACATGGTATTGGAAGTCCTAGCCACTGCAATCAGAAAATAAGAAATAAAAGGAATCCAAATTGGAAAAGAAGAAGTAAAACTGTCACTGTTTGCAAACGACATGATACTATACATAGAAAATCCTGAAGATGCCACCTGATACTGCTAGAGCTCATCAATGAATCTGGTAAAATTGCTGCATAAAAAAATTAATATACAGAAATCTGTTGCATTTCTATACACTAACAACAAAATATTAGAAAGAGTAATTAAGGAAACAATCCCATTTATCATCACATCAAAAAGAATGAAATACCTAGGAATAAACCTACCTAAGGAGGTAAAAGACCTGTACTCCGAAAACTATAAAACACTGATAAAAGAAATTGAAGATGACACAAACAGATGGACAGATATATCACGTTCTTGGATTGGAAGAATTAATATTGTTAAAATGATGATACTACCCAAGGCAATCTACAGATTCAATGAAATCCCTATCAAAATACCAATGGCATTTTTCAAAGAACGAGAATAATTGTAAAATTTGTATGGAAATACAAAAGACCCCGAATAGCCAAAACAATCTGGAGAAAGAAGAACAGAGCTGAAGGAATCATTCTCCCTGACTTCAGACTATACTACAAAGCTATAGTAAACAAAACAGTATGGTACTGGCACAAAAACAGAAATATAGATCAATGGAACAGGATAGAAAGCCCAGAGATAAACCCACGCACATATGGTCACCTTATCTTTGATAAAGGAGGCAAGAATATACAAAGGAGAAAAGACAGCCTCTTCGATAAGTGGTGCTGGGAAAACTGGACAGCTACATGTAAAAGAATGAAATTAGAACATTCTCTTACACCATATACAAAAATAAACTCAAAATGGATTAAAGACCTAAATATAAGATCAGAAACCATAAAAATCCTAGAGGAAAACACAGGCAGAACACTGTTTGACATAAATCACATCAATATTTTTTTTGGATCTGTCTCCTAAAGCAAAGGAAATAAAAGCAAAAATAAAAAAGTAGGACCTAATCAAACTTAAAAGTTTTTGCACAGCAAAGGAAATCATGAACAAAATGAAAAGACAACCTATGGAATGGAAGAAAATATTTGCAAATGATATGATCGATAAGGGGTTAATATCTAAAATATATAAACAGCTTATACAACTCAACATCAAAAAAAACAAACAACTCGATTAAAAAAGTGGGCAGAAGACCCGAATAGACATTTCTCCAAAGAGGATATGCAGATGGCCAACAGGCACATGAAAAGATGTTCAACATCGCTAATCATCAGGGAAATGCAAATCAAAACCACAGTAAGATATCACCTCACACCTGTCAGTATGGCTACCATCAAAAAGAACACAAATAACAAATGTTGGCGAGGATGTGGAGAAAAGGGGTGCAGCCACTAGGGAAAACAGTATGGAGGTTTCTAAAAAAACTAAAAATAGAACTACCATATGACCCAGCAATTCCACTCCTGGGTATATATCTGAAAAAAACAAAAACACTAATTCGAAAAGATACATGCACCCCAGTGTTCATAGCAGCGTTATTTAGAATTGCTAAGATATGGAAGCAACCTAAGTGTCCATCAATAGATGTATGGATAAAGAAGATGTGGTGTGTACACACACACACACACACACACACACACACACACACACACACACACACAATGGAATGCTACTCAGCATAAAAAAGAATTAAATTTTGCCATTTGCACCTAAGTCGGACAGAGAAAGACAAATACTGTACGGTATCACTTATGTGTGCAATCTAAAAAATACAACAAACTAGTGACTATAACAAAAAAGAAGACTGACAGATATAGAGAACAAACTAGTGGTTACCAGTGGGGCAAGGGAAGAAGGGAGGGGCAATTTAGGGGTAGGGGATTAAGAGGTAAAAACTACTATGTATAAAATAAGCTACAAGGATATATTGTACAACACTGGGAACACAGCCAACATTTTGAAATAACTACAAATGGAGTACAACCTTTAAAAATTGTGAATCACTATATTATACACCTGTAACTTGTATAATATTGTATACTTCAATAAAAAAAAAGAAGAAACTTGTTTCTGCGTCAGTTAGGACCAAAAGCTGAATGGAAGTTACAAATTGGTTTTTGAAGGACCCAAAGCCATATATAGTTTATTTCTCATCCAAGTTTTGGAATTATCTTAATGAGTTTTTAAATGGTAAGAAAAAATAGAAGGAAATGAGCAGTTTCAAGAGCAGCGCCCACTGTTTTACCTCAAAGTTTTTTCTTTCTTTTTTTTCACGAAGGCAATTCTTGTAGTCACCTTTGGAGCTGGTCTCAGGGATGAGGTTACTTGAGCAGGTGGGCTATACCGAGAGAAATGGAACAAGGGCCTGGGGCAGGGGGGCATGTAACTTTCACTGCTCTGCCCAGAATCTGCAAAGTGGGATGGAAAACACTTAAGCACTTTCTTAAGGAAAGCCTAGAAGATAATCCTTGATGAAGGGAAGTGAGGTTATTCTACTGCTCACACCATAAGTAACCTGGTTTCCCCACAAGTTTTCACGGTGTCTCTGTCTCTCCCTCTCTCTCAGGTCTCCTACGTAAAAGCGATTGACATCTGGATGGCAGTGTGCCTTCTGTTTGTGTTTGCAGCCTTACTGGAATATGCAGCAGTGAACTTTGTCTCCAGGCAGCACAAGGAGTTTCTGCGGCTCCGGAGAAGGCAGAAGAGGCAGAATAAGGTACAGTTGACCCTGAGTGCAGACAAAGTCAGGTAGAGCTTGAGGTGGTTATCCAGGCAATGTAATTTAGAAAATAGAACAATACATAGTGAGCAAGAAGCTGAAGTTAATTTTTGTCCTGATTCATCCTACTATACTGAATTACTGCTCAGGTTAGTCCTTTAAAATTGGGACAGAATTGTCACATTTAGCAAATAAAATTCATCGAGAGATGAATGGCTAAAACAGATGTGGTGTACACACACACACACACACACACACACACACACACACACACACACACACAATGGAATATTACTCAGCCACAAAAAAGAACAAAATAATGCCATTTGCAGCAACATGGATGCAACTAGAGATTATCATACTAACTAAAGTAAGTCAGACAGAGAAAGACCAATATCATATGATATCACTTATATGTGGAATCTAAAAAAAATGATTCAAATGAACTTATTTACAAAACAGAAGTAGACTCACACACATAGAAAACAAACTTATGGTTACCAAAGGGGAAAGGGGGAAGAGGGATAAGTCAGGAGTTTGGGCTTAACACATACACACTACTATATATAAAATAGATAACCAACAAGGACCTACTGTATAGCACAGGGAACTATACTCAATATCTTGTAATAACCTATAAGGGAAAAGAATGAGAAAAAGAATACACACACACACACACATATACATATATATAACTGAATCACTTGGCTATACACCTGAAACTAACACAACATTGTAAATTTACTAGACTTCAATTTAAAAAATATATAGGGCACACAGTTAAGCCTGAATTTCAGATAAATAATAAATATTTAGTATAAGTACATCCGAGATGTTGCATGGAACAGACTTATATTAATAAATTATTTGTTGTTTATCTGAAATTCAAATGTAACTGGGAGCCCTGTGTTTTATCTAGCAACTGTAGTTGGAGATATATATTCCATTTGACAAAATTACTTTAAAATCCTGTTGCTTTGAACATTGATAATTTGTGTACGTGTCTTTGCTCACAAAACTGCTTTGATTGACTTTTTTATGAATTGCTCGGCTTTATGTAAATAAGGTCCCTACTCATGTTGATTTCAACCTGATAAATCCAATTAGACTGATCTCATTGTCTCAACTTTAATTTTAATGCAGAAACCCAAAACTTACATTATCTAGAAGTTTGAGGTTGGAAATACATGGCTCTAAATCTCCAGTTCAGTGGTTCCCAAATTTGCCGGCACATTAGAATAGCCTGGAGATCTTTCAAAAATCCCAAACCTTGGCCATACCCCATACCCATTAATCCCAGTCTTGGAATGGCGCACAGGTGTATCTTCTGAAGGTCCCCAGGCAATGCCAGTGTGCAGACACATTTGGGAAGCAGTGCCCTGGTTTATAATTTAATTTCATATAGGACTCCAGAAGCCTTGCACTTGCTTTCAGTTTCAGATTCTGGGAGAGAAATATGCTCTTGGATACAGAGAACTCCAGTGCCTGTAACAATATCACTAGCGAACTGAAGTTAAAATTTTACATACAAGAGATGAGAGAGACTTTTCAAAATCTGTTCCCCCTAAAAAATGATAAATTAAACCCGCTGGGAGCCTAGAAGATAGCATGGAAGGTAATGTGGGATCATGGGAGGAAACTTTTTTCAAAATGGAAAATAAAAGAACATGTTTGACAACAGGAATACTGTAGCAAAAAGGGAGAAATCAACACTGCAGTGAAAGGACACCATAATTTCAAGGAAAAAAAGAAAACACCTTGAGAAGATGAGAAAGGGTGAAATCCAGAGCCAAGGGTCAGGGTTGGCCTTACATGGAGACAGATATTTCAGCCATTTTAATAATGACTTAAATTAGTATCAGTTCATTGATGAGGATACCAAAGCACGGTTAAATAATTTGCCCGTGCTCACGCGCCACGAAGTAGCACGGCAAGACCCGAGGTGTGATGCCGTGTCCAGAGCCCGTGTGCTGCACCGCTGTACCGACAAAATGGGAGAATGACGATGGGTGCTGAGCCACTGGTAGTTTGATGATGGTACGATGTAGGAGCTCCTAACTGCTCCTATCATTTCCAAGGATTATGAGGCAGGTTATCGGCTGAAAACGGGATGGAAAGGAGGAATGGAGAAGGTTTAAGGAGGAAAGATATAGTATTAAATAGTAGTCTGGGAGAATAAAAAAGCCATTGCTCCAAGGAGAGAGATGGGGTCAGAATGCTGAGGCAGAGGTAGTGGGAGAGCCCATCTGAGGTCTGTGGTTATAAATTTAAAGTTTACAATTAAATTTAAAACTTCAATTAAAACAATCAGCAGGTGCCCCTTTGCAGTCAAGGCTCTTACTATCATTGACAATTGAATTTTGAAAAAAAAAAAAAAAAAAAGGAGGGGGAGGCATTTCCAATTATTTGTCCCTTAGGAAATGGCATCTTTCCAAGGTGGCACTTTCCAATTTTTCTGAGTCTGAATTATGTTTAGAAAAAATGGTAACAAGAGCTCGCACTGACTGAGGGGTTACTATAAACCGTACTTTCCATACAAGAATTCATTTAGTCCCCACCACTGTGAGTACTGTGATCATACAGCCCAGTTTACTGCAGAAAGTCCTGTTTCTGCCTATTTTCCTGATGCCCTGTGTAATTTAGCATTTGTCTTGGATTATTCGTTTTAAACCAAAACACTTATTAATAGTTGCATTAAAATAAACTCAGATGGGTTTGGTGGACCTCCACTCTATACATCTGCTTTCTGTCATGGTGTGATCTTCTGGGTTGGGGGTACACAGGTGCGGTACACAAGTTCTCACTTTAACATGTGCTGAAATCTAAAAAATAACCATCACCATCCCTGGCCTCTGCTCTTGACCCTTTCCAGAAGCAATGTCATAACTAACACTCTTTCCAGGATAGCTGGA
Source organism: Balaenoptera physalus (assembly GCF_965194825.1). Lineage (NCBI taxonomy): Eukaryota > Metazoa > Chordata > Mammalia > Artiodactyla > Balaenopteridae > Balaenoptera > Balaenoptera physalus. The sequence continues at coordinate 12,636,688 of NC_138903.1, forward strand.
AGGGAGCTTGCTGATAAAATGAAGTGCACTCAGACACAAGAGGCTAGGGATAAATCTTTCTTTCTTTTGGTCTGTCAGTGATGAGATACTGCTGTTCTGCTGGCCATCTGGGGCACCAGCCTTGGTCCATGACATGGCATACAAAACCCAGCAAGCCACTAGGCCACCCTTTGGTGGGGTCAGTGGAAAACATGGGAAAATCGTAAGTTCAGTGAACATGAGACCAACAAAATAGAGGCTGAGCAGTCTTGCTGTGGGCATCTAAATGCTCATGATTGAATGGCTTTGTCATTTTTTGATGATTTAAATCTGTAATTGTCTTACTGTTTGATAATTGCTGTAAAATAAAAAAGCATCAACATTATAGAGCTGGATTATCCGAGCCACTTTCCACTATCAAAACTGTCCTTGTTGGGATCAATTAAGTGGTCATCCTGCCAATAATGAAGGCAGTGTTCTTATCTCCGTTGTACAGACGAGGAGAGGAAAGCCCTGAGAGGTTAAGTAAAACGCCCAAAGGCACACACGCAGGCAGCCTGGCTCCAGCGTCCCGGACCTCAGCTGCTGCTCTGCGGAGTTCACGTTTTACATCTTACATTCTGATCCAGTATCTCTCTCCCACTCACACACTTGAAACAAACACCTCTAATGCACCCTAATATTTTCTATTCTGTTTTTTTAAGGCTGGTCCATCAGGGATGAGATTAGAGTGAGGCAAGTGAGATTAGTCACACAAGTACAGGGTCAGATCTTGTTTTTATTTAAATTTGGTAGTTTTTCCCCATGGATTTTTGCATTAATAAGGAATTTTTCAAATATTGCATTAAAATATTGATCTGAAGTACTGGGGTTTTGGCAGCCCCTTACATTTTGCACCTGAGACCTTACCTTGCCCTAGTTCCAGCCCAGCTGGTCTTGAACCATTAAATTTTCACAGACCCTAATAGGTTGTGGCCTGAGTTTAAAAACAAAAACAAGCCACCATGTTAAAATGTTCAATATTCCCAATAAAAAAGTCATCTCTTTAATTTCCCATTGGGAAACTGACCTCCCCGACACAATCCAGCCTGATTCTTTAGACGGTGTAAGAAAATCCCAGAGCAGATTACTTCCCAAAGTGACATTGGCATGATGATTTATTCAAGGAAGATGTTTACTGAGAGAACCCGGAGATGACATTTACTTACATGGGAAGAGGGCCTGGTGTTTATTGAACCATCAAGTTATGAAACAGGGTCACTTTCAAGGAGGGGACCAGGCAATACGCAACTAGGTGTATCTGCTCTACCTTTTCTACATCTCAAAAAGCAGCCAATTTTATCAAAGCAGAGTTTCTCAGCAACAATCAAGCTGAGATCTTCACTGACAGAACCTGCAAATCCCTATGGTTGGGCCAACCCCAGCCTGTAAAAAGTTGATGTGCCCCAGGTCTAAGTAGTAAAATCCTATTTTTATGTTATGCCCTCAGCTCCAGTAACTTTTCACACCATGTGATGGTTTAACAACTTCACCATAAGATCTTTAAAGCCTCACCTGCGCTTCTCTCGCCTCGTCTTTTCATATCTGGCCACACCACTCCTGACTTTGGCATTGTGCCTGATTTCAGGTTTCCAGTTCCGCATAGAGCTCTGACTTCTTTATTTTCAGTGACTAAACAGAAATTGTAGCTGCTTGAGAACATGGTTATGGCTTCCAGGCCACCTGAGGATGAGCCGCCTCTTAAAGGGAATGTTGTGAACACACTGTTTAGACTTCAACCTCCCCAGAAGAAAAGATGGGGCCTCAACCTAATTAGACAACAGGGTGAGAATGTGAGGCCCTGACCAAAATGTCTCACGTGACAGTAACTTGGGAAAGTACTCATTTTTTCTGCCATTTTCCCTTTCCCTCCCTTCATTTACCTGTCCTTTAATTCTTAGATAGATTGCCAATTTCCCAAAAGATAACTTCCTAGTAATCTGAAATATATATACATATAACTGAATCACTTTGCTGTACATCTGAAACTAACACAACATTGTAAATCAACTATACTTCAATTTAAAAATAATAATTTCCTGATCCTACAGGGTGGAAATGATACCACTCTTTCAAGCACGCATAGTATGTAATTTGTTCCTTTTCATAAGGTGTCACTTTCTACCCATTTGTTGTACGTTTTACAGAAGAATATAAAATTGAAATGTATGGGGGGGTATTATTTAGGACACTTTACCTAGAAATATCTGAATCCTGCTCTTAACCAATCATCTTCCCATTGACCTACTGGAGGGGAATAAACCTACAAGAACAGTAGCTATTTTATCGTTATCCAGGCTTTAGCCTCAAATCCCAGTGCAATGCCCCAGGAGGGGAACAACTTAGAAGCCCTGTCCCTCCACTCGGGAGGTCCAGAGCCCTGCACTATTTCCTCCTCAATGTTCCAAGGCCCTTAGATCTTCCCATTCCAATGGGGCATAAGCCCCACTGGTGAAGGCCAGAAGACAAGGACCCAGAGCAAATGGTCACCTGGGAGTGGCTTTTTCACACCCATGGGGTCCTGGAAAGTCCCCAGTCAGACCAACATTCCTTCTCCTTAAGGACCAAAGTCTCCTTCCTCTCTTCCTGGAGACATCCCTTCAAACACTTAAGGATGGTGAGCTGGCAGGTCTTCTCAAAGTTTCTGAGCTAAACTGACCTAGTCCTTCCTATGATACAGCTTACAGCCCCTCAGCACACTGGTCACCCTTTCTCTAGTTCGCTAGTGACATCTTGAAGTATGAGTCACAGAATGTGACAGTCCAGGCATGATCAGTATGTAATACAGAAAAGCAGTAATATCCCCTCTCTTTATCTGTACTTTTTTAATAGAGCATTAAATTATAGTAGTGCTTTTCAGTGGTCATATTCCACGACTGGCTCATTTTGACGTCGCTAATGCTTGTTCATTTCCCAAGTCTTTTTTTTCCTATTAATACAAATAGCTGTCAAGTTATCTGTTCCTGATTATGTGCTTGATTTTTTTCAAACCTAAAGAAAGGACTTTATATTTATTGCTATAAATGTTCACCTCATTGGATTTGGCCCATTTTTTAGAATGTATTAATCTTCTTGATAGTGATTTACTCATCTGGAAAATTAGCTACTACTTCTAGCTTTTTAACACTGACAAATAGGTGTCAATGCCCTTCAAGCAAACGCCACCAGGAACAAGCTGGTAGTTAAGTTGGGTTTACTACTCTTTGCAGTGAGGGGGGAACATAGAGAGGGCTCTAAACTGGGCGATTTGGGAGGAAAGCCTACGGAAGCAGAGGTTTGCTCTAGACTGGATGCTGTCAGAAAGCAGGGGAAATTCAGTGATTAGGTATCTCAATAAATCTTATTTATAGGAGGGCAGACTAGAGTGAAAATAAAACTATATTTGGTAAAGAAGCAGCAGTCACTCATTTTAACCGAAAGAAAGATGTTTAGTATTTTCTGGGTGTCATAGTGACCTTGTTTTCATCTGTGCTTAGATAACATTATGAAGTGACCTTGTTTTGTCTCACTCTATCATGGTCTCAGAGTAACCCTGAGCTTGGTATTCTGTGAGATTACTACAACTGGCAACATTCAAACGGAGGCTCTGTAATTTACCAGGTCTGTGACCCTGGCAGGTTACTTAAAAAAAAAAAAAAAAAACTCCCTGTGCCTCAGTTTTCTCATCTGTAAATAGAGTTAATATGTATTCGCCTCATAGGACTGTGGTGAGAATAAAATGACTTCCCATGGGTAAAGCTCCTAAAATAGGCCCTGATATGTGCTAAGTTCTACGTTTAGTGATTGCTTGTTTTAGTATCCACTTTCTGCACCACAAAGGTATGTGGTAGACGCAGGGTCATAAAGGTTATGCTCAATGTATGGGGGAACATAGTCTACAGATTAAAATCAACTATCTTAGAATACAGCAATAGGCTGCCGACCTGCTCCCTCCCCCATTTTTACTCCTCTCGTCTTTCTTCCACAAAGGGAAATTAGACTGCACAGCAAGATGTCAGCCAGGTACAGCTATTTTTATAATCATAGGGTTGAAATAATGAATTCGTGCTCTTACTCTACAGTGTCCAAACAAGAGAAGTAGAAAGATTAAGGGTAAGCTGAATTCTTCCATTTTACCTCCCACTGCTAAGATGTAGTTTAGCCACAGCCAGTTAGTACAAGGGCACTTTTCTCAAAGCTACAGAGGCCATTAAGGCCCTGCCAACCCAATTAGAATGTAAACGGACTTTGAAAGAAGGCTGCTGAAATGCAGATGTCACTACCACTAAGCCTGACCGACCAAACAAATCTAAGCAAACGGGGGACCCACTGAACTATATTTAGAGTAAGGTCAACCTTTGAGAATCTTGCTTTTTAAGGTCTCTCACCTTTTTCTTCCTCTGCAAAGGATTAGAGCAGTGGTTCTCAACCTGGGCTATTCTGCCCTCCCCCCTCAAGGCACATTTGACAATGTCTGGAGATACGTTTGGTTGTTACAGCCAAGGGAGGGGTGCTACTGGCACCTAGTGGGTGGAGGCCAGGGATGCTGTTAAATACCCTACAGTGCCCAGGACAGTGCCCACGACAAAGGATTATCCAGCCCTAAACGTTGACAGTTCCACGGTGGAGAAAACCTTGGTTTAGAACATTGGTAGGTTACACTTCTCAGTATGAAACATTCTAGATTATTTTCTGTTTCTTGTATGTAAATCGTGTCACCCTTGCAAACACCCGCCCACCAAGGCAGGAGAGCACTTCCGGTTCTGCTAACATCAGTCAGAGTCAATTCCTGCTTGATTCATATACACGTGGGGCCCATTGGGTGATGGCCAGTTGTCTTTCCCTCACATTAGAAAAAGGCAAATTCTATTCAGCAGCCTACCTTCAAAAAATTGATTTATTTATTCAAATGCACACTCAACTGAGTAGGAAGGAAAACTCCATCTGATTGGCTTCATTCATTAAGACACAATTCATGTGGATGCCTCCCACCCCCAAAAAAGATCTATGATGCTATGCATAGCTTCATGCATGAAGTAAGGCAGGGTCACAGCTGGAAAATACTGGGTTCAGACTCTGAATTAACATCCTGATTCTGAGAGATGAAGATGCTTGTATGTGGGTAGGAAAAAAAATTAAGCTCTTTATCACACCTATTTAGGGAATGCTCATTGGTGTGAAGAGTCATAATGTAAACTTATTTTTAGGATTAACACCTGAACATGTGTGGTTCAATAGGCGCACACATCCACGTTTGGTGTTAAAGAGAAAGGGAAGGCAGTAGGACAGCATTAAACAAGCAACAAACAGTTTTATTCATTCTAGAGAAAACCCAGTGGGGAACTCTTAAAGTGGGTTTGTTACTCACACTGGGAGAATGCCTAGGAATCCTCACTCCGTAGACCAGCACAGGAATTGACAATAACCAATGACAAGTGCCCTTGTCCAGTTGCAGAGACTGCAATGAACAATCACAGGGGGTGCTGGTGTATGGACTCCATCTTGACCGCCCTGCTCTAGATCAGTACTTCTCCAACGTTGGTGCACATGAGCATCACCTGACGCCTAGGTAACACACAGATCCCTGGGCTCCAGCGCAAGAGATGCTGACTCAGTAGCTCAGAGCCTGGGACTTTGCCAACATTTGCGGGCCAGCTGACGCTGATGCTGCAAGTCCAGAGACCCACACTTTGAGTAGCGAGGCTCCAGAGAACTCGGAAAACGGCTTTCGGTAATTAAATGCCGTCATTACCTCACACCTTTGCTAAGGTGTCCATAGTCATGTCAAGGACATTAACCCCAGAGATTCCACGTTGGGAAACTAGCCATTGAAAGATTAACAAACAGAAAATACTTTATAAAGGTATTTTTAGATTGAAGATCCCTACAGATCTCCTTTTTCCTTGTCCTTGGAAGGAAGTTTTTTTTTTTCCTTTCAAGAAGAATACAGTGCAACAGTGTATGTTCTCTTTTGTCATTTAGCATTTTTTCCATACTCTGCCACATGTTTGCACAAAATGCTTAAAGAGGATTTCATACATCATTAATTAAGGTAACAACTGCTTCCTTAGCAAGCAGGATGTTGAAGAGGTTGTAAATGCTTCTCCTGGGAGGCAGGAGGCATGTTTGGTTTTTGTCTTAAAGGTTGAGGGGTTTAGATGAGGCTTTCACAGATCTGTGTGGATTAGGAAGCCACCACTGTATTTAGAGGCAGAGAGTGCCCCACGGCACAGTGTTTACCGTAGAGTCTGTATCCCAATATGTCATATGTACATAGACTAATACGCCGACGCATTTTCTGTCTCTCCCTGGCCTGTGAGCATCCCAAGGGCAGACTTTGTGGATGGCTTGTAGAAAGTGTGCAATACATCTACACTGAATCTATGAGTGAATGAATCAATAAAATAGTCTGAAGGTAAGGGAAAGCCACAGTGGTGGCTTCCTACTACAAGTTCTGCTCTGCCTTGGTGTGAGGAGAAGGAGAGTGTCTTAGGCCCCCAAAGCACGCTCAACTTTTGCAGGGCAAGCTGGCAACACTGAGGGCTTACTCCAGGAACAGCCCTCCATCAGTAACCGCTGGGGGCGGGGGTTAAATATCCCAACTTCCTTGTCCCTCTGAGGCATGTTCTACACTGGCTCCCGGGGATTCCAAGTGGCACTGAGCCCCAGCTGCCCACACTGTAACCTGCGTACCAATGCACCTTTGACATTGTTTCCTTCCCCACCTCACTTTCCCACTCCTCTACTGGTGCCTCCTGAGATCGCCTCCCGAGATGACCTCCCATATAAACTATTTGTACTCATATCTTTGTCTGAGAGCCTTCTAGAAAAAGCCAACTAAGACAGTATCAAGCCAACATGTGGGCTCCCTCAGGGTTGAGTAACAAGACAGGAAGCTGGAGAGGTGAACAGGTGCTAGGAAAGGAAAGGCTCCACACCATGCTAAGAGGGTTGAACTTCCTCCTCGGGGCAATGGGGAGACACTAAGTTTTTAAGTAGGGAGGGGATGCCATGGTGAAATCTGCATTATGAAAAAAAAAGTCCAGTTGGGCACTATGGAAAATGCTTCAAACAGAGCAGGACAGGAGGCAAGAGGAAGAGGAGCAGGTTCTTGTTGTAATCAATACCAGAGATAATGAGGGATTGAAAGGTTACAAGAAATTAAATAATTTCTAAAAAATTAAGAAAGTAAAATCACCCACTCTTCTCACTTTTATTCAAGATAGTCCTAGCCACAGCAATTAGGCAAGAAAAAGAAATAAAAGGCATCTAAATTGGAAAGGAAGAAGTAAAACTGTCACTTTTTAGAAAACCCTAAAGATTCCACCAAAAACCTGTTAGAACTAGTAAACAAATTCAGTAAAGTCACAGAATACAAAAATCAATATACAAAAATCTGTGGCATTTCTATACACTAATAACAAACTATCAGAAATAAATTAAGAAAACTAACCCATTTACAGTTGCATTAAAAAGAATAAAATACCTAGAAATAAATTTAACCAAAGAGGTAAAAGACCTGGGCACTGAAAACTTTAAGACACTAATGAAAGAAGTCGAAGACACAAATGGAAAGATATTCCATGCTCATGGATTGGAAGAATAGTTAAAATGTCCATCCTACCCAAAGCAATCTACAGATTGCAATCCCCATCAAAATTCCAACAGCATATTTCACAGAACTAGAACAAATAATTCTAAAACTTGTATGGAACCACAAAATATCCCAAATAGCCAAAACAATCTTGAGAAAGAAGAACAAAGCTGGAGGCATCACACGCTATGATTTGAAACTAAACAACAAAGCTATAGTAATCAAAACTGTACGGTACTGGCACAAAAACAGATCAGTGGAACACAAAGGGCACCCCAAAATAAACCCACACATATATGGACAATTAACTAACAAAGGAGCAAAGAACATCCAGTGGAGGAAGGACACTCTCTTCAATAAATGGTGTTAGGGAAACTGGACGGCCACACACAAAAGCATGAAACTGGACCACTATCTTATACTATACACAAAAATTAACTCAAAATGGATTAAAGACGTCAATGTAACACCTGAATCCATAAAATTCCTGGAAGAAATCATAAGCAGTTAGCACCTTGACATCAGTCTTACTGAGTTTTTTTTTGGTGGATCCAAATCCAAAGGCAAGGGAAACAAAAGCAAAAACAAATGAGACTACATCAGATTTAAAAGCTTCTACACAGCAAAGACAACTATCATCAAAACGAAAAGGCGACCCATGCAATGGAAGATAGGATATTTGCAAATAATATGTCTGATAAGGGGTTAATATCTAAAATACATTAAAAAACAACCTAATTAAAAAATAGGCAGAGACTCTCAATAGACATTTTCCCAAAGAAGATATACAGATGGCAAACAGGCACATGAAAAGATGTTCAACATCACTAATTATTAGGGAAATGCAAATCAAAATCACAGTGAGGTATCGCCTCACATCTGTTAGAATGGCTATTATTGAAAAGAAAAGAAATAGCAAATGTTGGAGAGGATGTAAAGAAGAAGGAACCCTTGTACACTGTTGGTGGGAATGTAAACTAGTGCAGCCACTATGGGAAACAGTATGGAGATTCCTCAAAAAATTAAGAATAGAACTACCATATGACCCAACTATTCCACTTCTGGTTATTTGTCCAAAGAAAATGAAAACACTACTTCAAAAAGATATGTGCACCCCTATGTTCACTGCAGGTCACATGCCTGTGAAGAGTAAGGTTTTTGCCAGACAGAATGGATAGACAAAAGTATGACTCATGTGATGGTCCAAGGAGGGGGGTAGAGAAATGGATATAATGTCAAGAATGAAAAGAGAACATTTTCTACGTAAATGAAAATGTGACCAATACAGTAGCTACTACCCCCCACCCCTTTTTTGCAATAAAACAGTTACCCCAGGTCCTTAACATCAGTGATCCTCTAATTATCAAACTTAGTTGAAGTTCTAGTTTTGCACACAGACCCTTTTAAGAGACTTTTGCTATACAATTTTTTTAAAGGGAATTCAACATTAAAATAAGAAAACTTGTATCAACTAGTCTCCTTTAGGTGCTATTTGTGTTTTGTTTGCTAGGATAGACAGACTCCCAGACAAATGATTTCAACACAGAATGTTGTGCACCACATGAGAGGTTTAAGCGCAAGATTTGGTGACGACCAAGGAGAGAGCATCTCCTCCACTTAGCAGCACCAGGGAATTGACTGTTCACCTGGGTCTTGACACAGGAGTAAGAACTTGACAGATGAAAAAGGGGTGAGGAGGATGTTCCGGCTGAGGGAACAGTTATGCAAAGGCTCAGAGGCAAGAAACAACATGGTGCTTTCAGGTCATCATCAAGAGTTGGGTCTCAAATACCATATGATATCACTTATATGTGGAATCTAAAATATGACACAAATGAACTTATTTACAGAACAGAAACAGACTCACAGACGTAGAGAACAGACTGGTGGTTGCCAAGGGGGCGGCGGGGGGGAGGGATGGAGTGGGAATTTGGGATTAGCAGACACAAACTATTACAAATAGGATGGATAAACAACCAGGTCCTATTATATATCACAGGGAACTATATTCAATATCCTGTGATAAACCATAATGGAAAAGAAAATATATGTGTATAACTGAGTCACTCTGCTATACAGCAGAAATTAAGACACCATTGTAAATCAACCATACTTCAATTAAAAAAAATACTTTCATAAGGATGAAAACAGATAATGAACTTAAAGCAAAAAAAAAAAAAAAAAAGAGCTGGGTCTGGCCAAGTGTTGGGGACATGGAAGGATGAGGAAGAAAGACTACAGCTGCTCACGAAGTGGGAGCCACCAAAAGGTCTTAAAGATGCTATAATCAGAATGGAACTGTCGGAACGCCGCTCTGTACAGAAATGGCCAGGCTGGAATGAGGCAGTGTCAGGAAAATGCTGCTTCAGCATTTCTAATTAAACACTTTTAATTGTACACTTACTCTACACTTACCTAAAAACCCCTCCCCAGAGGCATAGATTATTATGAATACACGTTTGTCTTTTTGTAGTTTTGCTGCAACTACCTTTCCAAATCTGACATACATACTGTGACCTTAGCAAAGCTTGCCTTACACAAGTGTAAATACGAAAATGCCTTTGTGGTTTGAATTATTTGCAGTAACACATGCTTCTCTCTTTTTTTTTTTTATTTGTTCTACTTATTTATTTATTTTTGGCTGCATTGGATCTTCGTTGCTGCGCACGGGCTTTAGTTGTGGCGAGCGGGGCTACTCTTCGTTGCAGTGCGCGGGCTTCTCATTGTGGTGGCTTCTCTTGTTGCAGAGCACGGGCTCTAGGCGCATGGGCTTCAATAGTTGTGGCACGTGGGCTCAGTAGTTGTGGCGCACGGGCTTAGTTGCTCTGCGGCATGTGGGATCTTCCCGGACCAGGGCTTGAACCCATGTCCCTTGCATTGGCAGGCGGATTCTTAACCACTGTGCCACCAGGGAAGCCCCACACACATGCTTCTTATCGTTGCTATAATATCACCACAAACTTAGTGGTTTAAAAACAAGACAAATTTATTATCTGTAAGTCTGGAGGTCAGAAGTGCAATACGGGCCTCCCTGGGTGAAAATCAGGTATCGGCAAAGTTGCATAGCTTCTGGAGGCTTGTGGGGTTGTCAGGATTCAGGGGCTGATCAGGGGAAACTGTGCTCACGAGCGGCAGTACCACACCACAAGCTGTAGGGATGGGCTTGGGCAGGACTGCATGGGGGGGTGGGGGGAAGTCCCTCACGGCAGGCACCGGGCCAGGGGCTGACGACGAGGAGCTACCGTCGAGAAGGGACGAGGGCAAGGGGACTCCGGGGACGAGGAGATCCGAAAGGGGTCTTATCTGTCTTGGTGGCGCCATTCAGCAGCATGCAGGCAGGGTCCCATTGGAGAGCTCCGAAGGGCAGCAGCAGCTTGGGGTCTTCTAACCACAGGCTCTACCTTATCACTGGCCAGCAGACGCCGGGCATAGTTATATGAGGTGTGCGAAGCACGCAGGCTCTAGGGGACTAGCAATCTGCTTGTTTGGGCCATTTAAAAAAGTATTCAATGTGTAAAATTTGCATTTGGTGCCAGCAGGCTTTTGAGATAACAGGTCTCAGCCTACAATGGAGAAATAAACAACCTAGGGGGCCAGTACACGGTGGCCACCTTCATCTTGTTATGTAACAAAGTTCTAGGGGAGAATCTGATTTCTTGCCTTTTCCAACTTCTAAAGGCCACCCACATTCCCTGACTTACAGCCCCCTCTCTCCATCTTGAGAGCCAGCAACGCTGCATCTCTCTGACCCTCCTTCCATAGGCACGTATCCCTCTGACCACAGCTGGGAAAGATTCTCCACTTGTAAGAGCCTTGTGATTAAATTGGGCTCACCTGGATAATCCAGGGCCCTCTCTTCATCTCTAGGGCCTTAACTTAATCACACGTGCAAACTCTCTTTGCCCTGGAAAGTAACATATTCACAGGTTCCAGGGATAAGGACATGGACATGGTTGGTGGCCATTATTCTAACGACCACACATGGCAATGGTTTCCTGCGACTGTCTGAGAGCGTCCACAGACCACTCTAGCGCTCTCCATGCATCCTTGAGGCAGGCCAGAAGTGCCAGAGCGGCTCTCAACCAATGAGAGCTGGGGTGTTGGAGGCCAAATACTCAGCTTCCTCAGCCCTTGGTAGGTCCAGGTCTGAGGCTGTGAGAGGTTTGAGCCCCACTGGCCAACAGTGGTGATGGCTGATCATTCACACCCCCTCTACTGACTTTCCCCTTGTCCTCTCCCACTTCCCGCCAATGCTACCTTCCAAATAAACTACTTGCACACAAATACCTTGTCTCAGGGTTGCTCTGGAGAGAACAAAAGCAACGCCCCTGGGCAGGGGACTGACGACAATCAGGGTCCCATTTAATCCTGTCCTCTGCCTCCTCACCAAATACCAAACAGATCCTGGAGTACCTTTGTGCCCAAAGTGTGAAAACAGAGGGCTAAGATCTAGAAAGAGCAGTGAGTGGCAAAATAGTGGTTTCTTCAAATTACAGATAAACAACTGCATTCCATCTACTGCAACCTACAGTTGGAAATGCTAAAATATGTTTGTGCTACTGGTTTTTCCAAACAACTTGACAGTTTCATAATACAATTCTATTTCTTTATGTCCCGGAAATCTAAGCCTGTGCCTTCAGCTCTGTTACTGTCTGAGAAAGGCTATGATGGCAGATATCTTAAATCTTCTCCTTTGACTGGATAGCTCTTAATTGCTGTAGAATTCTTCGCGATGATGCAAGCTGTAGTTATTCCAACAGAACTGGATTCTCATAAAAAGATCAAACTAAATGAGAGAAGTCTGGTGCCTCTCTGACATTAAATTAAAGAGATGTGGGTTTACTAATCACAATATTAATTTGTCTTCTCTCAATAGTATTCTTGTTTGTAATAAACTCACTTGAGGACAAAACGCTTAAGTGAAGCTGGAGTTATTTCCCACCTGACTGATGAATGGTCATCAAAAGCAAGTACAACCATTTACAAAATAAATGATCCTGGCTTTGCGCTGAAGCGGTTATAAAGAAATGGGCCCTGTTTTCTTAGTTTTCGCTCTAAGCTGCTGGACAACCCTAGAATTCATTTGATTAACAAATATTTTTTATAATGCTTGCTTTGTACAGAGTTATGTTTTAGATAAGGGGGAGTGAGGCTATGAAAACTGCTTGAAACTGGCTCCATGCAGCTTCAGAGATCAATAAGAAAACAAATTAAATGCAAAAATTTTCTAATATGGAATAGAGAGTGTTAAGAGCCATAATACAGTCAGAGCCGTGGCCACTCCTAGGAAGGGAAGATACTCCCAGCTGATGAGGAGGGGCTGTTCTCAAGGAGGAAGTGGCACTTGTAAACTTCATTTCGTCTTGGAATGTTAAATGTAAGGTATTCTAATATCATCATGTTATTGTGAATAAATAAAATAGAATTAGATATTCTATTTCATAGGTAATGAAAATTCCACTCTTGAAGTTGACGTTCAATGCTCACCAGAAAATGGTCTCGTCCTATCTTGCTGACAGTATACCTCTCATTTGCATTAGATGAACCTGGAGAGCTTCCCACACTGAGACATTCAAGGTGAAAGAGAGAGTCAGTGACGTGGAAACGTCCTTTAATCTAAAGCAGTGGTTCTCAAGCAGAGGCTAGTTCTCCCCTGCCCCAGGGGACACTGGCAATGTCTGGAGGCATTCTTGGTTCTCACAACTTGGTGGGGGTGAGGGAGAGAGACTGTATGTGCCACTGACATTAAGTGGGTAGAGGCCAGGACGCTGCTAAACATCCTACAAAGCACAGGACACAGCACTCACGGCAAAGAATCATCTGGTCCAAATGTCAACAGTACCAAGGTTAAGAAACCCTGATCTCAGGGACAGAGACACACAGAGGGCTGAGGCTTTTGAGAGAAAAAAAAGTTTAGCTTCATAATTACAATCTGCTTACAAAGATACTACTCAGGTGAGGAGTAATTAATTAGAACTTGTATAACCCAAAAGAAGACAGAGCCAGAAAAACCTTTTAATTAGGAATTTCCTCTTTAGTAAGTTAGCTCTTTATTCTATATAAGCTTCTATTTATACCAGATAGTAAAAAAAGAAGGGGATCCAAAATATGGTTCTCTGTCCTGGTAACAAGAGTACGAATTTTGTTGGGCATATAATTTAATTGCTTTTCAAGAAGGTGACACGAGTGTAAACATGAGGAGGTTAAGTTATTGAATGTTCCCACTTCATTTCACTCTGTCTGCTGCTGGATTTATTCAAGAGCAACAAAAGTCACATGAGAAATGAGTCCTCATATTTTCTAGAGAAAAGATAACGCACTAGAGCAAGGTTCTCAATCCTGGCTACACAGTATGGTCACCTGGGAGTTTCTGAAGACTTCCGCATGCCCAGACCACACCCCAGACCAATTAAGGCAGTCTTTGAGGGGGGGGAATCAAAACATCTTGATTTTTTTTTTAAGCTTTACCAGGTGATTCCAATGTGCAGCCAAGTTTGAGAACTACTTTGCTAGATCCTCGCTTCTTAAAATGTCACCCGTTGACCGGCAGCACAGGCATCACCGGGAGCGGGTTAGAGATGCAGACTCTCAGGCCCCACCCCAGACCTACTGCATCAGAATCTGCATTATAACAGGATCCGCCAGGGGATTCACAAGCACGTTGTAGCTTGAGAAATGCTGCTCTAAAACATCTTGCCAAACAGTCCATTTTTTTAATGTACACATATTGCAATATGCACAGTCTAAAATAAGGCACGCTATTAAGGCATAGGAAAATGCCCCAAAGCGCTAAATAAAATTAATTTTCATGTGATGAGAAATGCTAAGTTCATCGCTATGACTGCTCTCTTTTTCAGTAATTTTATCTATTTTTAATTATGAAAGATTTCAGTCATACAGAATAATTTAATCTTGTGTTGCTTATTGTTATCAGTTGGTTTTGTTTTTCCTAAGAAGAGTAGCACTAGCTATTCAGTGGCCTAGGATTATCACCTGGTATTGAGAGCCAAACGGGAGCCCTACGCAACACCTTTTCCCACAACTGAGAAGGTGCCCTCTCTAAGCTCTGTGTTCACACGAGCGAGGAGGAGACGATGTGAAATGCCATCCAAAAGAATCCATGCCAGGGTGAGGAGTTTCACTGTGGTTAACAGGATTGAACTGTGCACGTCTGTATGATAGTAAAACAGTTGTTCTAAATAGTCATACGACTTCTGGAAAGAACAAAATGCTTCGAATTAAGATAGTTTGGCTGTGATATCTCCATAGGGAGTTTCTGAGGTTTGCTAAATGTCGTACAGACAGCCAGTTCCTGGCTGCCAGACCGTAGATGCCTTAATTCATCATAGTATCAACAAACGGTCTTTCGCACTTCCAGTCTTTGAGGACAGATTGATGAAAAAAGAACTTATAAAAATCCCTGTCATAAAGCCAGCTTTTTTCATACCAGCCAAATATCCCCTCAACATGTTTCATTATAGCACACTTTTCTAGAATAATTCTGCCATAAGAATTCCTGTCCTCTTTAAAAATATACACCTCTTCTCTTAAAATCATAAAAATAAAGAGATAGGAGACAATCATGGCATAGTGAAATGAGCTTTGGCCAGGCGTCCAGCTGGCTGAATTCAAATCCTGGCTGGTACTATATCTGCTGAGTGATGTGGAGCCGTGGTCTTATACTCTGGGTCTTAGTTTCTTCATCTGTAAAAAGGGTCTAATAAACCCTTTGTCACGGGATTACTATTAGGAGGAAGCAAGATTATGCATGTGAACCACGGTGACTTGCACACAGCCAACACTCATCAAATATTTCCTTTCTCTTCCCTTCGTCTGTTTTTTAAAAAAACCTGCAGGAAAATGTCATCAGAAATCTAAACAGCAAAGGCTGTTATTCATCTTTCAATCTGAAGAGCCTGTCACATTGTCTGGTACATACTAGGTACTTGAGAAATGTTGAATGAATTGCGGGTTTCTACTCAGGGCTCATAGCTCAGTGGCCTGAAGGTGGGAAACCAGCCAGCACTAAGTCATCAGAAGTCATGCCATTTCTTATACGGGGCACTTAAACATACAGAGCTATGTCTTCCTAAGGATCCAGCCCACTGGCCTCTGACTTCTAGCCCAACACACAACAAATCTGTGGGGAAAGGAATGGACAGCTACCTGGAATAGTATAATTGAGCTATTGACGTAAACGTATCTCCTCATGCTCATGTCCAATGTCCTCTGACTCTTGAAAACGATCCTATGTATTATTCTGACTAATTTCATCGCCCACTGTTTAGTGCACAAGAGACTCACAACTATAGTATTCAACTCCAACCTAAGAAAGGCAAGCATTTAGGAGAGAATAGGAAAAGGCATGGCTACTGCTACACAGAGGTGAGCTAAGGACGGAAGGTTGACTTGCCATTCAGCAGGCAGACAAGTCAAAGAGAATCGCTAGACGTGAAGAAGAGGACATGGAAAGGCCTAGAGATGTGGAAGAGTTTGGGCCACTGAGGGAACAGAGTTTCTAAAGCATAGGTTATGTCATGAGAAATGATGGAAAATGAAACTCGAACAGTCTGTTACGGCCTGATTATAACGGGGCTGGCAATCTGTGCCAGCAGGATCTGCATGTTTATTCTGGAGGCAAATGATCAGTTCATGGATAACCAGAAAAGTGAATTCGGAATCCTTGATCACTGGAGCTTATTTCTTGTAACAGAAAGTTGCTTCTCCTGTGAAGCTCTAGAGGACTTGGAAGCATTTACTGCTACCTTATTGCTAAAATCAAACAAAAGCTGTATACATGTAGAGTCTAGGGCTCAGTAGGAAGTGGCAGGGCCTAGCGCCATGCCCGGTCACAGTGGCCGTCTCCCAGACTCCCTGTGAAATCCCAGAGCCTTCTCAAGCATGACAGATGACAGCGGCCATGCGTTTAAACAGAATGTGTGACTCTTGGTCAGGACTCTCCTGTGGATCTGGAAGCCTCTCTTTTAGATTTCCCTATGACAAGCCCATGCCCATCATACAGCACATGCTCAGTAAAGATGTGATGAATGGATACTGACAGCAAAGAAACCAACCAAGGCCATTAAACACGGTACTTTTCAAACTGGGCTGTGAGCAACTTGTGGGTCATCAAGTTGGTTCAGTGGCTCACCACCAGCTTCTTTGCAAAATAAAAATTAGAAAATATCAGAGTGAATCCTGCTTTGAAAAAGTAAATACCACTTTGTGAACCTTTTGTTTCTGTTAGATATATTCATGTGTGTGGGAGTGTGTGTGTGTCCTGGTGGGGAATGGAAAATATGTTTCCTACCTTGGGTCATGGCAAAGAAGTGACTTCAGGGTACAGCGGGTTAGGTAAACAAGTTCACCTGAGCTTATCTGCCTTAAACCTTCTCAAATACTCTTAAGAGTCAGTCACAGGTCCAGTAGCAGGGGTCCTTATTTGGTTGCTATGACGACAGGGGCAGGAGGCCGACCTTGCACTGCTATGCCTCACCACAATGCACTGAGCCCCTCGCCCTTGACTTACCAGCCCCACCCACTCCCCACCTGAGCACTGTGGTGCCCATAACCCTGTGGGCTCACCAGGAAGTAACCTGTGTCTGCAGCATGGAAGCTGCGTTGTCCTCAGCTGGGTGTGACACCTGCCTTATAAGGAGGCACTCACTGGGGGGAAAGAGACACCTACCCAGGACTTAAATCTGTTTTCTATGAAAATGTATCTTCTTATCACCACTTAAGTTTTCTTCTTTGCCTCTGATTATAACTATTGCATTGGCATCTTTGAAAAGGAAAAGGAGGCAGAGTCCCCATTACATGCCATGTCCTGTGCTACATACCTTCACACACACTCTCTTAATTAGAAACTCGACTGGTTGACAATTAGATCAATGGATCCCGGTATTATTTTCGAATTGTGCCCAATCTCTGTCTTCTGGGTTTACTGCAATCAATCTTCCCTCTGGGCCTACAGACAACTTTCTGTCTGAAATCTTAAATCTGGTAACCATAGTAACGAAGCAGAGAGGAGGGGAGATCTTGGAAATGCAGTACAGATACAAAAAAAAAAAAAGAAAAAAAAGGAAAAGAAACAAACAAAAAAACCCTTCCATTCTTTCCCATTTTCCTTTTCCTAATTTTTTTTTTTTTTGCAAGAGTTGCCTATAAGAAGGTATAGTTGAAGTACTAGTGAACAAGTGGTTGCAGGGAAGGTAGGAGAGAGCTGGGGCACAGATGATCTGCAGAACTAAATCATAATCCAGAAGAATGGAGCACAGGTTGTGTTTCTGGTTCACTCTGCTGCTCTGAATGTCCTTGGGAGAAGCAACAGGAAAAGTGCCTCCTGATGGTTTACAGTGTTCGTCTGCTGCTAATTTTAAAACAGAACCTACAGTCCATCCACACTCAACAGAGAAGACCTAGCTTATCAGGATCATTCAAGTTCCAAAAGAAATACGATCGGCCAGAGAAAGCAGGTTTATAGTTTTTCACCTGGAGAAAACGTGTTTGTTCTGCAACTGCGGAAAGCAATGAAGTAATGGCCCGGGGACGTCTCTCCTCAGGATACGCCTCACTGCCCCTCTGTCAACCCTCCTAAGCCTTCTCCAAGTCACACCTGGGTGATTTCATCATGATGTTCACCTGTCTCTTCAAAGTTGGGAGGAAGAGATCAAGGGCAAGACCAAATATAGATCCAATCCTGTGGACTGAGTTCTCAGTTCTTGAGTTTATTGAGCTCCCTGCAGAAATGAACAGCTCGCCAACCTTTGACAGCCAACAGCGTCTACTCCTCTCCCTCTGAGCTCCTTTCAGCAGAAACTGAGCAGTGGGAGGGAAGAGGAGAAAGAAAGAAGTGGCTATTTGGAAGGGTGCTATTATGGCGTGGAGCCTCTAGGCTGTCAAAAGTGGCTATCATAAAGACAGGCCTCCACAAACATGTTGTGTAGACCTCTAAAAATACATCCATTCTGTGCCTAGTTTACATAATATGAGGTTGCACATTACTATTTGTGGTTTTTCAAATTATTCTATACTATATATTTTATATATTCTACATTAGAATCTTCTTCAACATTGTAACAGCAGCAAGGGACTTGCTGCCTAAATGAAACCCTTAGAAATGAGGACATAAAATAGTATGTGAGTCAAAAATAATCAAAAGAGAAAATACACCTGAACCAAACTGTTGCTGTGGGTTGATTACATTAGAGCAGGATTTCTCAAAATGGGATCAAAGTGATCAGAAACTTCCGGGAGGTCAAGGAGGGTCATAGCAGGGCACAGCTTACTAAATACATCTTTCCTGCACTTGGGTTAGCACCTTCAATTTGGTTTTCCCTCCTGGACTTCTTACCTTAGTAACTTTCATACGCAACCAGAGACACCCACAATTAGAAGGTACATAAATGGTTATCTTGGCCCCTAACCCACATGTTACGTCAATACCAAACATCTCCAAGAAATGATCAAACACTCGAATATCTCTAGCAACAAGGAATTCATTACCTTCCAAGATGTTGTGCTCCACGTTCAGGCATAGAGTTGTTTAAAGTTCTTTCGCATGTTGAGTTGAATTCTGTCTCCCTGTAACGTCAACCAATTGTTTTTGATCAGCAACCTTGGAATCATTAGTACAGATGGTCTTCCCTCTTCTGAAAACACCTGTTATATGAGCCCCGTTCATCTGTTTTCAAGGCCACACTCTCTTGTTCCTTCTATGGTTCCTCGTGTGGTGGGCTTTCAGGAACACTCAGCACCCTGGCAGGGTTCCCTTGCCCCCTACCCTGCACTCAGGCTGTCCTGTTTGTATCTCCTACCCCTTTTCCTATTTGATGACTCAAGTACAACAGTCCATAAACTGGGATATCAGTGACATTCTCTCTTTCAAGAATTTGAATGAAGAGTGCTCTCATTAGTAAGCTCTAATGGTAGTAAGGACCTGAGTTGAAACGGTTCCCATAGGGTTGAGGTTGGGGTGGACCAGTTGAAATATGCATAAGTAAAGGAAGCTGAAAGGAGAAAAGCAGAAATGGGGGAGAATCACAGCCCTGAGAGATGGTGAATAATCTCATTTGCTGACTTGCTTATTGGAGTTCCTGGACTGGGAGCCCTGCTTACACCACCATCAATATCATCATCGTTGCTAACATTTACTGAGTACATACTGTATACCGGCACTGATACAAGCCCTCAGTGTGCTCACTGAATCCTTTCAAAAACCCTAAAAGGAAGATGCCATTTTTCTCTTTTTTTTACTGCAGAGGAGACTGAGGCACGTAGAGATCTGAGTGACTTATCCAGCTCCCACACTGGTTAGTGACAGAGACAAGACTGGAAACCAGGAGTTCTGGATCTAGAACCCAGCCTTCTTACCTTTACAGGGCACTGCTTCTCTACCCTTGGTGACTCAAGAGATTTTCTTACAATATTTTTATAGTAATTTCCTAAAGAAATTCTCCCATGTAAGCTGTCATGAGCAGGTTTCTGTCCTTTGTAACAAATCCTCCCTGATTAAGATACAGGAAGATTAAAAGATACTAACACCTGGCCAAATGGCACAGACACGTGTCCTTGAGCTGCTCTGTAGTTGCACTAAAAAGGAGGCTCAGTGAACCAAACGAGGCTGCCTTTACACTCGCTTTTCTGTACCATATCTGTAATATTCATGTATTCTTCCAGAAGCAGTGCATTCCATGGTATTATTACAGAAAAAAGTGCCATCTAACTTTCCTTTAATGACTCTCGCCTGACATCACCTCTTCCATAGTATCCCGTGGCCTGTACATTCCTTTATCATAGCACATATCACATTATATTGGAGTCATTTGTCCGTATCAGGGTTCCCCAACCTCAGCATTACTGACATTTGAAGCTAGATAATTCATGCTTTGTTGTGAGGTGCCGTCCTGCGTATTGTGGGATGTTTAGCAGTGTCCTGGCCTCTACCCACTAGTTGCCAATAGCACCCTCTGCCCCATTGTGACAACCCAAAATGTCTCCAGACGTTGCCCCATGTCCTCTGGGGGGAAAAAAAAATCACTCTTGGTTGAGAGCCACTGGTCCACATGTTCTAGACCCCCTCCACCAATCCCACACTGACTTCAAGGGCAGGGCTCTGTCTTTTGTGCCCTTACTTCTTTCTAATGCTTGGTACATTATGATGCTCCATAAATCTTAATTGAAGAAAACTACAGTAACTTGCATCAAGATGCTGTTTTGTACTTGTAAGCCTGGATTACCTGTATATCTGTATCTGGATGGGTTTAGTCAGGAAAACAGAGACACTATACACACTATTAGGATAAGGGGTTTATTATAGAAATTACGGTTTATATAAATATGAGAGTAACTGGGGGAAGGAAGGTCTGGAAGGCTATAGTCAGAGGACAGAACTTTAAGCTGAAGCTCTGGGGGGAAAAGCAGGTATTGACAGGAAAATCTGAGAAGCTACCATATCTGGCCTCCAAAGTGGAATCATAAAATGGGAGCCCACAGAAAGGTCTGTAATGCCGCTGTGTCTAACAGGGCAGCCTCATCTGACTCCCAAAGACTCCCCAAAATAATGGCCTCTCCTTCCCTTCTACCTTCCAAAGTTCCCAAATTCCTCTCACCGGCAAACCCTTACCTGGAACTAATCAAGGAGGGAATTCTGGAAAATGTAGTTCTTCCCAGCCGTAGGCAGGCACTTCTACAGGAGTGGAAGTGCCAGGCAAACAACAGATAATCTCACACAGTAACCACTTTTTGACACCAAGTGTGTATGTTATACATAGAGATCAAAGCATGATAATGGTCTGAAGAATTTGGCAGTCACAGCCATCCACGTTAGAAAGCAAGTGAATGCTTGACATGACGCGCTGCTGCCGCCGCCGTTACACCTTTTACTTCGGCGGTGGGCTCACCCTCTGACCACCTGCCTCCTCCAGTCTGTACTGTGTAGACAGTGTCAACATTCACTTTGTTTGTACCCTGAACAGATGGCGAACTACGCTAATAATCGAGCAGCTCATACTCCAGATGGAAGGTGTTCACCTTCACGCTTCTTAGAATTTCGTGCGTCTTCCGAGCATTCTGGCCAGACCAGATTTGACAGGGACTACTAGGAAGGAATCTCCATATGCAAGGCACTGCTTGCCTCTGGGCATCGAAACATCACAACCGTGTAACTGATTTCTAAACTACTCTCTAAGACTGCAGCTGACATTAAGTGAAAACGTTTCTGCTTTATAGATTTTGAGCCAAAAGTCAAACAAGTATTTTTAGATAATTACTTCCAGTCTATTAAAAAATAGGGTGCTGGAGGTGAGGTGTGGTCCAAAATAGAGTGAAGTACATAGTTCACTTTAGGAAATTAGATTCAAAATACGCATTAAAGGGACCTATACTTCAGGGTGGCCCATGATGTCTAAGATATTTACTACCCGGCCCTTTACAGAAAATGTTTGCTGACACCCAGACTAGAGGGAGAGCAGCAAGAGCTGAGCTCTGAGAGGTAAAGGGGGGGCATCACAAGGACATGTACTTTGCTGAGGTGAGAGCCGCTGGAGGTTCGAGCTCATGAAAATCTGACCTGACTCACACTTTAACAGGATCCCTCTAGTTGCTGGATTGAGAAGAGACCTTCTTGTTGGGAGGGAGGGTCTAGAAGCCAGGGGATTAGGTAGAAGATGATCATTATAATTCTGGTGGAAATGGTTCCGATGCACCACTGTCAGGTGGCTCAGCTCAGCACGGAGTGGAGGCTCTGGTAAGAGGTGCCTAGATTCTGGTTTGGAGATGGAGCTGGTTAGACTTCCTGGTTCTAGATGTGTCGCACGGTCCCACACAGGTGTAGGGGACGCTAGAAAATACAGCCTCCCCAGGCGCACATGAGTGAGCAGCTAAAGCAGGGCTTCTTAAGTACAGGCGATTCTGCCCACCGAGAGACATCGGGCAATGTCTGGAGACACTTTTCATGGTCACGACTGTGGGGGAAGTGTGTGTTACTTGCTTCTAGTGGGTAGAGGCCAGGGACGCTGCTAAATATCCTAAAATATACAACATAGTTCCCTACCACAAAAATAATTACCTGGTCCCAAATGTCAACAGTGCCATAGTTAAGCAACCTGGAGCTCAAGAAAGACCCACCAATGGAAGAAGAAAGACAGATGGGTTTTCATGGATAACTAGGAGTCTTAGCCCAGCTCAATTCCCAATGCCCCAACCCCTGCAAGGCATTTGCAGGCTGGGGCAACAGCAGTTTTGGAACCCCAGCTCACACCATAGCTGAGTTCTGTTTGTCCTCTCTTGCCCACATATCTTCCCCCTGTTATTGGAGGTGAGCTTTGGCCCAAATAAGAAACCTTGCTGGCTTTTTTCTTTTTATATACACAGAGAGGCTTGTAAAAATAACATGTGTGATTGAGGCAATGAAAGAGATTTCGTGAAAGAGATTTTGTGTAATGATTTTGTGTACATTGTGCACAGCACCATAGTGCAGGTATTAACTTGTTTTAAGAGATGTATGAAGAAAAATGTTCCATTAATTAAAATTTCAAGACTTAAAACTGATATTTGGTGATGACCATAGATTTATAGGAATTTTACTCTCTTCACCAAACCCAAATGGATGGCATATGAATTCAAATACCCTTAATATTATGCAAATACTCCTTAGTCTTTGCTATGGGTAATAACTGATAAGGCCTCATTTATTTGGTGAAATATTTGTAAGTATATAATACGTACTGGCTTTTCATTTACCTAGCTTTATTATTTTCATTTGCGAATAGATGCATAAATGAAAAACTATTTCTCTGTATTCTGGAGTGTTTGTCTCTTCTATTTATTTTTTTTGCAAAGAAGCATGCATTTTTTGCTAAGATTGTTAATAAGGTGGATCTAATTTTACATATTTTCACACTCTCTGGGCTGCTCACTAGCTTAACACTGGGCCAAAAAAAATGGACAGTGTTTCAAATATAGATCATAAATACCTCAGTTCTTGAGTGGCATTGTTGAGTTTACGTTTGCCCTAATTTTATATAAATTCAATATGCAAAAATAAACCATAAAATAAGTAAGCTAGGAAAGCATTTTTCATATCACAAAAGACTTTTTTCCAACATTCATTTAAGAAGCATTTACCTTATATATAATATTCAACATAGGCAGCTTTAGCCAAATATTGTTCTAGGTACTGGGGTGATCAAGATATGCAAAACTGGGTCCTTCCACTTGAAGGTCACATAAAAGAGGCCGACATGTAAACTATGATGACAGCAGGTTCCATTATGGAGGCATGTAACCCAGTGCTACAGGAGCTGAGGAGAAACCCAAGGCCCAGGCTCAGGGGTCAAGAAAAGGCATCCTGAATGGGATGAGATGAGTCTTGAAGGACATGCAGGAGCTCGCCAAGTGAAGAGAGGTGAGGAGTATTCTATGCAAAGAATAAAGCCAAAGACCATGAAATCCCACGAGAGAAGCAGGTATAAGACAGGACATAGGGGGTCCTTGAATGTCACAAAGGAGCTTAGAAGTGGTCATTAAGGAGATAAGAAACTCTTGAAAAGTATTAAGCCAGGAATGAAAGCAATGGGCCAATGGCATTCCTTTAGTTCCACTGGAGCAGAAAGCAGGGCTGGCTTCAAAATCTGTGGGACCCAGTGCAAAATGAAAACGTGGGGTGCTTGTTCAAAAATCATTATGAATTTCAAGATGGCTACAGCAAAGCATTAAACCAAGTATAGTACCCTTCTAAGTACTGGGGCGTGTGAGGGCACAGTATGCATGCCCACAAGGCCAACCCTAGCAAAGGCATGAGGGCAGCAGGAGGAAGAAGACTTTAAGATCCTTACTTGCATACTGTCTAGTCTGCAGTTGGGAAGGATGTCTTAAACATATCAACCAGCTAGAGATTAGTCTCCCCGCAATATACTAGCCAGCGTTATAGTCCTATACTCAAACTAAGAAAATGGCCAAATGGCTAATCTCTTCATTTTAAAGAGGAAATAGAAGAGCAAAAATGCTGAGGGACTGAGGGAATTCAATCTGAGCCTTTTAGATTCTGTCCCAGTGTTTCCTCTGCCCCTCTACAATGCCAAGGCTAGTGCGTCTGCAGTGAAAGGGACAGAATGGAAGTTCTTTGGGCAAGACTGATCCAGAGGCTGCAGAAAGGGCTGCAAGTGGTAAAGAAAGGGAAATCAGCTAGGAGACAATTGCTGTCCCCTCCCTTCCCCCAGGAAGCATGTCCTTGCTGAGACTTTTCTCAGAATCAAGAGGATCTTGCCAAGCACGGGTTTTGAATAACTCATAGGCCCAGCATTGTGCCAGGGAAGAGGGCTACAGAGATGAGGTGGGCACACTCCTAGGAGCTTATCCTTTGGTGAGTAAAGACATTAGTGGAAATCAGCTACCATAATCCAGAGTCCCTGTCTACCTAATCTTTAACATGATTGGGAAGCAAAAATTTTAAATAATAATAAAAAAAGAAAATTGGAAATGAGTTCTAAACACCGATAGGTAGCTACAGAGTCTTTTTCAGATTAGGGGGATCATAGATGATTTGCACATTGCCTTGTATATCTCAGCAGTATTACCATCCATACCCTCACCAACTCTAAAGGCTTCAGGCTCACCTGAGCTCCAATAAACCTTTGTACATATCTCAAGAATCTCTCTCATATAATTCTCTACTTGGTTCTGTATGACCCCCCCAAAACCCAAGGTCTTATTCATCTTTTCCTTCCCTTGGTTCTTAAGATAAAGCTCCAAACCGACACCACAGTTTGCAAGGTCCTATGTGAGCTAGCCCCTGGTCTTTTCTGAAACTTTGTCTCACCCCACTTTCCTTCTGCATTCCACGAGCCATCCTACCATCTCTCAATTGCAGCAAACCTTCCTATCTCAGACATCTCCCAACTCTGCTGTGCCCTCTTTAATGCTTCTCATTTTTCAGATCTCTAATGAAATATCACTTCCCCAGGGAAAAGCTTCTCCTATCAGCCAGATTAGACTGGGACCCCCGTTAATATGTTCTCCTAACACCCTATAATTTTCCTTCAGGGCCCTTATCATAGTTAGTAATTCCGTGCTCATGTGATCCTTCCATGAATGTTTGTCTTCACCTCAAGGTTGGGAACTACCTGAAGGCAAGAGTCTGATCTGTCTTGCTCGCCACTGGATTCCTGGCAAATGGCACAGTGCCTGGCATGTCCTTGGGACTTTTTTGACCACTCAATCTAAAACATCCACTTCTCTGTCACTCATCTCTCTTAAGTGTCTTACCTTGATTGTTTTCCTTCAAAGCCTCCATCATTATCTGTGTGTGTGTGTTTGTGTATGTGCAAATGTGTGGGGTGTCTTATCTGTGTATATGTGTATGTATAAATATGTATTTGTGTGTGTGTCACATAATTTCTCTACTTGTTACTGTTTTCCCCACTAGAATGTAAACTCCAAAAAAGAAGAGACTTCATCTCCTTGTTCACTGCTGTATCCTCACCACATACCTGGCACATAATAGGTGCTCAAGGAATTATTTGTTGGAAATATGAATACATAAATGGCAAGTGCTCAAGAAATGAACACCAGAAGTTCATTCTTCTTCAAAAATCAATCATAATGATATCCTGCACTGAAAAAGAGATGATCCACTGATTTGCTTTTCTTTTGGAAAAAATGCTATTCACTGTCTGCCCCAAAATGACACTGTGACAGTTTTAATTTATTTCACCACATGCCATTAAGCAACAAGGGGTTATATTGGGTTTGCTTTATTTCAGATCTGTTGTTCTACAAATTTCAGTGGGATTCTTCTTCCATAATCTTGAATGGAAGCCATTTGGGGCTTGATAGGGACAAATTCATAAAAACCAAAGACTTCCAGAGTCTTTGGAATCAGACAATTTGGAGATCTGACAGACCTGATTTGAATTTCAGCTTCAACATTTATTAGCAATATAACTTCAGGAAGCCACATAACTTCTCTCGGTCTCAATTTCCTCTGAAACCATGTGATTTGTAGGGATGGTTTGGTGATAGGACTGACTGTGGTTTTAAGTGCATGGTATATAATTATAATCAATACATGATATCTATTTATTATTCATATCTACTCCCAAGTCCCCATGATACAGAGGAGAAAACTGAGGCCATAAGAATTGAGAATTTCTCAAGGCCATCCCTCCTCCCCAAGGCTAGGAAGCCCAAGCAGGGCTACCATTAAGCATCACCCAGCCTTCATTTGCTCAGGGGACTTTTTTGGTGAAAACCTGCTTGTGTTTGGACTCACACTGTTTCCTAAGGAGGGCTGGAGACTTCATAATGTCCTTGCATTGATTGAAGCTCACTGCAACCTTCAGTTCCAACTGGGCCATTTCCTATTCCAATAGAAGGGCAAAGATTCAATCAAAGAATCTGGGTGAGAAATGGGATGGAAAGAGTTTTCCCCTACCCCAGTTTATGGGAGTCCTTTTATTTCCTCCTTTCTAGGACATAAAAGAAAAATTGGAAATATGGGTCCCACTGAAATCTTTCATTGTATAAATCCTATATTCTTTAATTATATTGAAATTATTTGCTTAAACGATTCAGTACGATGCAATTCTGGTGAGCTTTAGGTTCAATTTCACATCTAGACAAGAGTTATTCCAAACACAGGAATGGGTGAATTTTACAATAAGTAAAACTGATGGATAAGATAAAATAAGATGATGTCTCCAATGAATTGCATAGCGCCATGGCAGTGCTTCCTACAGCAGACAGACAGGGTTTAAGGAGATTTTATCAAAGTGGGATATAGAAATTGCATGTACTGAAACTTCGACTGGATGATTCATTTTCTGTGGGAATTTAATCAGTGAATAACAAAACAGAGTGAGCTAGAAGTATTTACTGCTCAAAGATACTGAAGATGGCAGGTCAGCAGCAATAATTAAGTAATTGGTTTTCTGGCTAATTAGAAGAAATGGAGAATATATGCCTGAAATTCTTTCCTCACTGAGAGGATTACACCAACTGTCACTGTGAATACATTCAACTAATCTGTGCCTACAGATTGTTCTTTATTTTAGCTTCAGTTTATCCATGACTCAAGCTCATCTTCACTTTGCCCTCATATAGGAATCTTGCCACATTACCATAACGTTTTTATTCTGAACCTGCTATAAAGGCAATTAGTCATTCATTATAACACAAAAATTCAAATTGGTTGCAATTATGTTTTCTGAATCAAGACTATACCCTTTGATGTGGGTAATTTAACGTTCTATATTTAAAATGCATTGAATGAATCATAATGGTAAATAAGAAGACCCTTAAACTAGCATTCATATCTCCTGCACATGAAAAATTAAATGGATAATTTCTACCTATGACAGATTTATTTTTGTGGTGGAGAATTTTAAAGAATTGATTTAATTAGTTGTAACTATGCTCAGAAGCATAATTTGAAATACTGTTGAATGAATGGTGAAAGCATTTTCAAGCAGAGAGAAAACTCTCTTAAAATTCCCTTTGTTCATTACTCAACAAACGTTTATTAAGCACCCACAGTTTGCACGGCAATGTACGCCATAATAATAACCTAACCTGGTATCATTCTATTCTGCTTCTGCTAGTTAATTGAATGAGTTAATCTCTTCAGCTGTCCATTCACAGTATGTGAAGAAAGACTACAGAAATTAAATGAATGAGTCAGTCTGAAAAGAAACATGGATGTGTGTATTTAGGTTTCCTTTTGTTTCATGCGCTAAAAACAGGTTACTAGCCAACTACTCTTTCTATTTCTTTAGGGACCCAGTAAATTTAAAAGAATCTTATCTCACTCAGGCAGTGAACTATACACTTAATCATGACTTTCTAAGAGTTTATAGAGGTAAGAACAGCAATTTGTAAGATTCTACAGATATGGAAAGGAAAAACAGCACAGTAAATTTAGGCAGATAAGGGGAAATGTATTTTGAGGGATTGTTTCCACTTGAAAAGTTATATTAGACTTAATAACATCGACTAGGTTAGAGCTGGACATTAGAGCTGATCTAGGCCACTGGTTTCCAACCTTTTGCATTAGAGTCACTGGATTTTTTAAAATAAATACGGATTCTCAGCTCTCATTCCCAGAGATTCTGATTCAGTTGGTCTGGAAGAGGCTGGGAGGGGAGGCAAGCATACGTATGCTTGTAAAGGTTCCCTAGCAGCCAAAGCTGAGACCCACAGACCTAGTCCAGACTCAACATTTTGGCATGAGGTCTCTGAGCCCTTGAAAGAATAAATATCTTGCCTCAGATCAGCACAGCTTCTAACCTTTGGAGCCAGGCCTAGAACCCAAAGAGCCAAATTCCTAGTCTGGATCTCTTAACTAAACCAAATCACACCGTTTCTACTTCCCTCACACACTGGTTAAGATCTAATTACCAGTTAGTAATAGGCAGGAAGAATAAGACTGCTTATAACCCATGTGACTAACAAGTCCCCTCCTCCTAGTGACCTGTGTGCTTCCATTCTTGCTAATAAGTCTTCCAACATTCTTGCTAATAAGTCTTCCAATGACACTGTAATGATTAATGTAACTGTTTAGTCCACATTTTTAAATACTTCACGTATTTGAAACTTTTGCATCCATAAACTATATCATTCCCATTTTAGACAAAGAAACCAGATTTACTCTTTGAATCTGAGTCCAGTTGAAGTCTTCATTATAGAGCTTATAGAGCTGAGTACACGGAAGCACTCTAATGTCTGGCTGGGTTTTCTTAGCCAGCTTCCCTATATGAGAATGCCTTTAGGTTGGCCACTTCCACTGGGTTCTGAAAGCTCCATGCAGGTAGGGCTCTTGTCCAACTTCATCAACTGTCTCCCAGCATCTAGCAAAATGCTCGCCATAGACTCAACACTCAACAATTAACTGTTGAATGAAAAATCCTTATTACATTTTGTTAACAAATGAGACAGAGTATCCTGAACCAACTTGTGCAGGACAATCTCATATACATAAAAGTACTGGGAAGATGGTTTCATAAAGGAGTAGTTTTACAGTTATTTTATTAGAAGAGCTTTGGCCTGATTTTCCTGACCTAAATTTGTCCTTGCTGTACCATTTGGATTACAGTTGGGCTATCTCACATTAATATTATGTTAAAAGTCCTTCATTCAAATGATACAAATGAACTTATTTATAAAACAGAAACAGACTCACAGACTTCAAAAACAAACTTACGGTCACCAAAGGGGAAACGTGGCGGGCGGGGGGGATGAATTAGGAGGATGGGATTAACAGATACACACAGTACTATATATAAGATAGAGAACCAACAAGGACCTACTGTAGAGCACAGGAAACTCTACTCAATATCTTGTAATAACCTATAAGGGAAAAGAATCTGAAAAAGAATATAGATATATAGATATATATATGTATAACTGAATCACTTTGCTGTACACCTGAAACTAACACAATATTGTAAACCAACTATACTCCAATAAAATTTTTAAAAGTCCTTCATTCAGTATATCTTTTATATGTGTGAAGGCACAACTGACATGCAATAAACATCGATGAAATAAAATTAGTACCAAATTTTACTGTCTTTTGGAAAAATATAACCAAATTAATTAACATAATATTCTTCTCTAGCAAGATAAAGAGTGCAGTGTCTTTGGTGTTTCAAAGGGGTGGCACAGTATTGTAGAAAACAGTAATCTAGTTGCAGAAGATGATGATTCAATCGATGGCTATTTAGAACTAGATTTTTATTAAGCAGGTCATTTCAATCCCATCTTTTCAACCCAACCACACACCCAAATTCCATACATTTGTCTCTATGTAGGGTATTTGCTCTTTACCATAAGGTTACAATTTTTCAGTCTTTTATCTAATTCATGTAGAAATAACACAAAAAACCACTGACATCAGCTAAAACGACATATGTTCATATGGTAGATATGAATAGCCAAAGAATCAATGTAAAAAGTTGACACTAGAAAAACTAACCATGGTAGAAATATTCAACTCCAAACACTGAATATTTAATCTCTGCTATATAACTGAGGTGAACTAGAGGGCTGGAGGGGAAAAGTTATACATTTAAGGGGTTAATCTTAGATCTAACACAAACATTAAAGCCAATGTTAATGGAAGGAACTGGGCTATGAATGAGCCACAATACTAGAAGTTCCTGGCTCAGAGCCAGGTACAAGGCAGAGATTCAGTAAATGCTTTGTTGAAAATGAAAGAATGGGTGAACGAATGAATGAGTGAGTGAATGAACGAACAGTCCTCTTCTTAGATTTAGAGTGTAATACTGGGATTTGGAGATTTAGCTTTAAAACAGTCTATTCAAAGCTGTGGATCAATAAACTAGATTTTGGGAACGTCAGTCAGTGCTGAATATAATGTAGGTATTTCTGTTTGTTAATTAATTAAAATGACCACGGAGTCATTATTCTTACACTTAATTTCTCAGCCTGAAAAGTTAATGAACTGTATCTGTTCCATGAATAATTGAGTTGAACTTGAAAGACAACTCCCTATTCCAAAAGCCTTCCACACTACCAGTTAACTGTGATTTATCCTTTTACTTCTGAAGAATTTTAAGCACCTTCCATCTGATTTGACTGACAACCTATCTGTGCTTTCCCTGTCTTTATTCTTCCAGGAAGAAGATGTTACTCGTGAAAGTCGTTTTAATTTCAGTGGTTACGGGATGGGTCACTGCCTTCAAGTGAAAGATGGAACAGCTGTCAAGGCCACACCTGCCAGCCAGCTCCCACAGCCCCCCAAAGATGCAGATGCCATCAAGAAGAAGTTTGTGGACCGGGCAAAAAGGATTGACACGATTTCTCGAGCTGCCTTCCCATTGGCCTTCCTCATTTTCAACATCTTTTACTGGATCACATACAAGATCATTCGGCATGAAGATGTCCACAAGAAATAGATGTGCCCTTCAGACCCTGGGACCTTCTTGCCTAACTGTTGTGCTTGTAAATACACAGTGAAATTGTCTTTATATCACTTTGACAGAGGAGAAGACTGGGGGAGGGGGGAGGGAGGATCATGGGGGCGGGTTTCCTGGCACCTACATGAAAAAAGATAAGTTATCCGGGCGATGAAGGAAAATGTTTGCACAAAATTACGGTGTTGCAGAATCACGTGAGCATAATTCCCTTCACAGTCTTTAGCATTGCTCTTTCAGATGATGCATTAAATAGACATGATATGCAAAGTCAAGTACTTGAGGGCTATTTGTCTTTTGGTTCGGTTTGGTTTGGTTTGGTTTTGACTAATTCTGGTACTGAAAAGACAGCTTAAACACACGCGTGTGCATGCACACACACGCGTGCGCACACGCACACACAAAAGGAAAATGCTTAGGATCTGACCATAGTGACTAGTCTATAGTGAGTTGAGGACCAAACTTTTTCAGGAAAATGCTGCCTCGTTTTTAAAACAAGCCTCCTGAGCTACGTTCTTTACAATGTCTGTAATTAGTGTTTCACCTGAGGAATCCTTTTGTGGGTCATAAATAATTTCTACTTGTCGAGAAAACAACAACAAAAAATAAATACCAATCACAAAGAACAGGTTTATACTTTACTGTCCGTGTAGGTGTGCATTTTAATATTCTTTTTCTTTCCTAGATGTAATTTGGGGATTTGAATTGTGTATTGTGAAATTGATTTGATTGTATGTCCTCTTAAAATAAATGCCCATTTTCTTTTAGATCCAAGTTAGCACACTACATTTTTTTTCACTTTGGCTATATTTACGTGCAATTAAGTACTCAAGTGTGACTTAGCCGTCGCAGCCTCTCAGCCACAGTATTTATGGAGATGATGTGTCCTGAACGGTGTAGCTCATATTAGCTTGAACGTCCCATTTCTGCTCTCATTGTAAGTGTAACTATTAGTCCTAATGTCAACTGACCCATGATTTCTACTGTCAATCCAAGTGAATATTGTTTGAAATATCCTTAACTAACTTAAAGAATTTTAAAATTGTACTGTGATTTTCATAACCCGTTGCCTTTTTGGTACCAGAGCTATGTGGTTTGAATCCTGGCTACATGTTTTAAGTAAGAAAAAAAAAAAAAAAAAAAAAGACGTATTTTTGCTTACTCAGATAAAAGACAACCTGTAAAATATATAATGAAAAAATTAAATTTTACATGTGCTGTAAAAGGGGTTATTAAAAATATTTGTTCAATTTCAATAAAGCTAAGTGTGCCACAGAAGCTATGAGTCTTTCCATTTTTGCATTACAATGTAAATAATTTAGATGACAATGGTAACTTGGATTTTTGTTTCTGGTCTTCCTCATAAACTTGAAGCATTTATATAGCTATTATATTTTTGTTGTAATATAAGAGTAGCTTATAGTATCCCCATGAAGAAAGAAAAAAGTACATTATTCTCATTGTAGAAACAGGGAAATGGAGACATGGAAGTAACAGTAGTCAATGCGAGCAGAGTCTAATACTGGATACTTCAGATGAGACATGGAAAAGTTCCAAGAGCACTGCGTGATTGTAAAATACCAAAGTGAAAAGCAATTTAAAAGACCAACCTGTCCACCTATCCATCCTGATCTTGTCAGGAAGGGAGTTCCATGATGAAAAACAATGCTGAGAACCCCAGTGAAATAGAGGTAACTCATCTTAGCCCTTGTAGATTTTCCTTAACTAAAGGTATCCTTCATAAAATTTTCAGGAAGATGTGGATTCCTAAGTTGATGTTTATAGCCTTTTAAACCGATTCAAATATTGAATCATTTCCATAGAGAAGAATATCACAGAATGGCTAAACACGTGAATTTTGGAGATAGAAAGACTAGCTCGGCCACCTATCAACAGCGTTATCTTGGATAAGTTACCTGATTTTTCTGAGTAGCTCCTATTTCATAGAGTTTTAAGAGGATGAACCGAGAAAAATGCAAGGAAAGCCATTAGCATGGTGTCTAACATATCGTAAATTCTCAATAACTAACAGATAATAATAAAATTATTATTACTATGAATTGCACTACACTGGGCAAGAAGCTACACAATTCCTAGCTTTGGCAAGATTAGTGCCATGCTTTGTGCCTCTTTCCTAAAACACTATTTCTGTCTTATTGCTCGCTTCTTTCCAAACAAATAAGGCAAAGTCTTTGATTGGTCTCAATTCTCTTCCTCTAAAATTGAGGCTAAAATGCCTCCCAAAGATGGGCCTGACCCCATAAGTGTCCTAGGAAGAGCCCTGATGCTACATATGGTGGGATGGGAGGTACCTTGTGGGAAAATCCTAAGCTAAACGATCATGTCTAATCAAAGTGTATGCTGTATAATTTTTGGAGGCAGGGTGTGGTCCCCACATTAGAAAAATTTTTTAATATTCACCTCTAGAGGAGGAGCTTCAAGATGGCAGAAGAGTAAGATGTGGAGTTCACCTTCCTCTCCACAAATACATCAGAAAAACATCCATGTGGAACAGCTCCAACAGAACACCTACTGAACGCTGGCAGAAGACCTCAGACCTCCCAAAAGGCAAGAAACTCCCCACGTACCTGGGTAGGGCAAAAGAAAAAAGAAAAAACAGAGACAAAGGAATAGGGATGGGACCTGCACCAGTGGGAGGGAGCTGTGAAGGAGGAAAGGTTTCCACACAATAGGAAGCCCCTTCGCGGGCGGAAACTGTGGGTGGCAGAGGGGGGAAGCTTCGGAGCCATGGAGGAGAGCGCAGCCACAGGGGTGCGGAGGGCAAAGCGGAGAGATTCCCGCACGGAGGCTCGGCGCCGATCAGCACTCACCAGCCCGAGAGGCTTGTCTGCTCACCCGCCGGGGCGGGCGGGGCTGGGAGCTGAGGCTCGGGCTTCGGTCGGATCCCAGGGAGAGGACTGGGGTTGGCGGAGTGAACACAGCCTGAAGGGGCTAGTGCGCCACAGCTAGCCGGGAGGGAGTCCAGGAAAAACTGTGGAACAGCCTAAGAGGCAAGAGACCATTGTTTCGGGGTGCGTGAGGAGAGGGGATTCAGAGCACCGCCTCAACGAGCTCCAGAGACGGGCGCGAGCCACGGCTATCAGCGCGGACCCCAGAGACGGGCATGAGACGCTAAGGCTGCTGCTGCCGCCACCAAGAAGCCTGTGTGCAAGCACAGCTCACTCTCCACACCGCCCCTCCCCCGGGAGCTGGTGCAGCTCGCCACTGCCAGGCTCCCGTGATCCGGGAACAACTTCCCCGGGAGAACGCACGGCACGCCTCAGGCTGGTGCAACGTCACGCTGGCCTCTGCCGCCGCAAGCTCGCCCCGCCTCCTCCGTACCCCTCCCTCCCCCGGCCTGAGCGAGCCAGAGCCCCCGAAGCAGCTGCTCCTTTAACCCCGTCCTGTCTGAGCGAAGAACAGACGCCCTCAGGCGACCTACACGCAGAGGCGGGGCCACATCCAAAGCTGAACCCCGGGAGCTGTGCGAACAAAGAAGAGAAAGGTAAATCTCTCCCAGCAGCCTCAGGAGCAGCGGATTAAACCTCCACAGTCAACTTGATGTACCTGCATCTGTGGAATACCTGAATAGACAACGAATCATCCCAAATTGAGGAGGAGGACTTTGGGAGCAACAATACATATATTTTTTCCCTTTTTCTCTCTTTGTGAGTGTGTATGTGTATGCTTCTGTGTGTGATTTTGTCTGTATACCTTTGCTTTTACCATTTGTCCTAGGGTTCTGTCTGTCTGGTTTTTTTTGGGTTTTTTTATTACTTTAAAAAAAATTTTCTTAATAATTATTTTTTATTTTTAATAGCTATTTTATTTTATCTTCTTTCTTTCTTTCTTTCTTTCTTTCTTTCTATTTTTTCTCCCTTTTATTCTGAGCCATGTGGATGACAGGCTCTTGGTGCTCCAGCCAGGCGTCAGGGCTGTGCCTCTGAGGTGGGAGAGCCAAGTTCAGGACACTGGTCCACAAGAGACCTCCCAGCTCCACGTAATATCAAACGGTGAAAATCTCCCAGAGATCTCCATCTCAACGCCAAGACCCAGCTTCACTCAATGACCAGCAAGCTTCAGTGCTGGACACCCTATGCCAAACAACTAGCAAGAGAGGAACACAACCCCATCCATTAACAGACAGGCTGCCTAAAATCATAATAAGGCCACAGACACCCCAAAATACACCACCAGACGTGGACGTGCCCACCAGAAAGACAAGATCCAGCCTCATCCACCAGAACTCAGGCACTAGTTCCCTCCACCAGGAAGCCTACACAACCCACTGAACCAACCTTAGCCACTGGGGACAGATACCCAAAACAACGGGAACTACGAACCTGCAGCCTGTGAAAAGGAGACCCCAAACACAGTAAATTAAGCAAAATGAGAAGACAGAGAAACACACAGCGGATAAAGGAGCAAGGTAAAAACCCACCACACCTAATAAATGAAGGGGAAATAGGCAGTCTACCTGAAAAAGAATTCAGAATAATGATAGTAAAGATGATCCAAAATCTTGGAAATAGAATAGAGAAAATACAAGAAACGTTTAACAAGGGCCTAGAAGAAATAAAGAGCAAACAAACAGTGATGAACAACACAATAAATGAAATTAAAAATTCTCTAGAAGGGATCAGTAGCAGAATAACTGAGGCAGAAGAACGGAGAAGTGACCTGGAAGATAAAAGAGTGGAAATAACTACTGCAGAGCAGAATAAAGAAAAAAGAATGAAAAGAATTGAGGACAGTCTCAGAGACCTCTGGGACAACATTAAACGCACCAACATTCGAATTATAGGGGTCCCAGAAGAAAAAGAGAAAAAGAAAGTGACTGAGAAAATATTTGAAGAGATTATAGTTGAAAA
Source organism: Balaenoptera physalus (assembly GCF_965194825.1). Taxonomy (NCBI): domain Eukaryota; kingdom Metazoa; phylum Chordata; class Mammalia; order Artiodactyla; family Balaenopteridae; genus Balaenoptera; species Balaenoptera physalus. The sequence continues at coordinate 12,673,080 of NC_138903.1, forward strand.
CTTCCCTAATATGGGAAAGGAAATAGTTAATCAAATCCAGGAAGCACAGAGAGTCCCATACAGGATAAATCCAAGGGGAAACATGCAAAGACACATATTAATCAAACTATCAAAAATTAAATACAAAGAAAAAATATTAAAAGCAGCAAGGGAAAAACAACAAATAACACACAAGGGGATCCCCATAAGGTTAACAGCTGATCTTTCAGCAGAAACTCTGCAAACTAGAAGGGAGTGGCAGGACATATTTAAAGTGATGAAGGAGAAAAAGCTACAACCAAGATTACTCTACCCAGCAAGGATCTCATTCAGATTTGACGGAGAAATTAAAAGCTTTACAGACAAGCAAAAACTAAGAGAATTCAGCACCACCAAACCAGCTTTACAACAAATGCTAAAGGAACTTCTCTAGGCAGGAAACACAAGAGAAGGAAAAGACCTACAATAACAAACCCAAAACAATTAAGAAAATAGTAATAGGAACATACATATCGATAATCACCTTAAATGTAAATGGATTAAATGCTCCCACCAAAAGACATAGACTGGCTGAATGGACACAAAAACAAGACCCGTATATAGGCTGTCTACAAGAGACCCACTTCAGACCTAGGGACACATACACACTGAAAGTGAGGGGATGGATAAAGATATTCCATGCAAATGGAAATCAAAAGAAAGCTGGAGTAGCAATTCTCATATCAGACAAAATAGACTTTAAAATAAAGACTATTACAACAGACAAAGAAGGACACTACATAATGATCAAGGGATCCATCCAAGAAGAAGATATAACAATTGTAAATATTTATGCACCCAACATAGGAGCACCTCAATACATAAGGCAAATACTAACAGCCATAAAAGGGGAAATCGACAGTAGCACAATCATAGTAGGGTACTTTAACACCCCACTTTCACCCATGGACAGATCATCCAAAATAAAAATAAATAAGGAAACACAAGCTTTAAATGATACATTAAACAAGATGGACTTAATTGATATTTATAGGACATTCTACCCAAAAACAACAGAATACACATTCTTCTCAAGTTCTCATGGAACATTCTCCAGGACAGATCATTTCTTGGGTCACAAATCAAGCCTTGGTAAATTTAAGAAAATTGAAATCGTATCAAGTATCTTTTCCGACCACAACGCTATGAGACTAGGTATCAATTACAGGAAAAGATCTGTAAAAATACAAACACATGGAAGGTAAACAATACACTACTTAATAACCAAGAGATCACTGAAGAAATCAAAGAGGAAGTCAAAAAATACCCAGAAACAAATGACAATGAAAACACAATGACACAAAAGCTCTGGGATGCAGCAAAAGCAGTTCTAAGAGGGAAGTTTATAGCAATACAATCCTACCTTAAGAAACAAGAAACATCTCAAATAAACAACCTAAACTTACACCTAAAGCAATTAGAGAAAGAAGAACAAAAAAACCCCAAAATTAGCAGAAGGAAAGAAACCATAAAGATCAGATCAGAAATAAATGAAAAAGAAATGAAGGAAACGATAGCAAAGATCAATAAAACTAAAAGCTGGTTCTTTGAGAAGATAAACGAAATTGATAAACCATTAGCCAGACTCATCAAGAAAAAAAGCAAGAATTCTGACTCAAATCAATAGAATTAGAAATGAAAAAGGAGAAGTAACCACTGACACTGCAGAAATACAAACGATCATGAGAGATTACTACAAGCAACTCTATGCCAATAAAATGGACAACCTGGAAGAAATGGACAAATTCTTAGAAATGCACAACCTTCTGAGACTGAACCAGGAAGAAACAGAAAATATGAACAGACCAATCAAAAGCACTGAAATTGAAACTGTGACTAAAAATCTTCCAACAAACAAAAGCCCAGGACCAGATGGCTTCACAGGTGAAGTCTATCATACATTTAGAGAAGAGCTAACACCTATCCTTCTCAAACTCTTCCAAACTATAGCAGAGGGAGGAACACTCCCAAACTCTTTCTACGAGGCCACCATCCCCTGATACCAAAACCAGACAAAGATGTCACAAAGAAAGAAAATTACAGGCCAATATCACTGATGAACATAGATGCAAAAATCCTCAACAGAATACTAGCAAACAGAATCCAAAAGCACATTAAAAGGATCATACACCATGATCAAGTGGGGTTTATTCCAGGAATGTAAGGATTCTTCAATATATTCAAATCAATCAATGTGATACACCATATTAACAAATTGAAGGAGAGAAACCATATGATCATCTCAATAGATAGAGAGAAAGCTTTTGACAAAATTCAACACCCATTTATGATAAAAATCCTCCAGAAAGTAGGCATAGAGGGAACCTACCTCAACATAATAAAGGCCATATATGACAAACCCACAGCCAACATCATCCTCAATGGTGAAAAACTGCAACCATTTCCACTAAGATCAGGAACAAGACAAGGTTGCCCACTCTCACCACTATTATTCAACATAGTTTTGGAAGTTTTAGCCACAGCAATCAGAGAAGAAAAAGAAATAAAAGGAATCCAAATCAGAAAAGAAGAAGTAAAGCTGTAACTGTTTGCAGATGACATGATACTATACATAGAGAATCCTAAAAATGCTACCAGAAAACTACTAGAGCTAATCAATGAATTTGGTAAAGTAGCAGGATACAAAACTAATGCACAGAAATCTCTAGCATTCCTATACACTAATGATGAAAAATCTGCAAGTGAAATTAAGAAAACACTCCCATGTACCATTGCAGCAAAAAAGAATAAAATATCTAGGAATAAACCTACCTAAGGAGACAAAAGACCTGTATGCAGAAAATTACAAGACACTGATGAAAGAAATTAAAGATGATACAAATAGTTGGAGATATATACCATGTTCTTGGATTGGAAGAATCAACATTGTGAAAATGACTCTACTACCCAAAGCAATCTACAGATTCAATGCAATCCCTATCAAACTACCACTGGCATTTTTCACAGAACTAGAACAGAACATTTCACAATTTGTATGGAAACACAAAAGACCCCGAATAGCCAAAGCAATCTTGAGAAAGAAATACGGAGCTGGAAGACTCAGGCTCCCAGACTTCAGACTATACTACAAAGTTACAGTAATCAAGACAGTATGGTACTGGCACAAAAACAGAAATATAGATCAATGGAACAGGATAGAAAGCCCAGAGATAAACCCACGCACATATGGTCACCTTATCTTTGATAAAGGAGGCAAGAATATACCATGGAGAAAAGACAGCCTCTTCAATAAGTGGTGCTGGGAAAACCGGACAGGTACATGTGGAAGTATGAAATTAGAACACTCCCTAACACCATACACAAAAATAAACTCAAAATGGATTGAAGACCTAAATGTAAGGCCAGACACTATCAAACTCTTAGAGGAAAACATAGGCAGAACACTCAATGACGTAAATCACAGCAAGATCCTTTTTGACCCACCTCCTAGAGAAATGGAAATAAAAACAGAAATAAACAAATGGGACCTAATGAAACTTAAAAGCTTTTGCACAGCAAAGGTAACCATAAACAAGACAAAAAGACCACCCTCAGAATGGGAGAAAATATTTGCAAATGAAGCAACTGACAAAGGATTAATCTCCAAAATTTACAAGCCGCTCATGCAGCTCAATATCAAAAAAACAAACAACCCAATCCAAAAATGGGCAGAAGACCTAAACAGACATTTCTCCACAGAAGATATGCAGATTGCCAACAGACACATGAAAGAATGCTCAACATCATTAATCATTAGAGAAATGCAAATCAAAACTACAATGAGGGGCGTCCCTGGTGGTGCAGTGGTTGAGAATCCGCCTGCCAATACAAGGGACATGGGTTCGAGCCCTGGTCTGGGAAGATCCCACATGCTGCGGAGCAACTGGGCCCGTAAGCCACAACCACTGAGCCTGCGCGTCTGGAGCCTGTGCTCTGCGACAAGAGAAGCCGCGATAGTGAGAGGCCCGTGCACCGCGATGAAGAGTGGCCCCCGCTCGCCGCAACTAGAGAAAGCCCTCGCACAGAAATGAAGACCCAACACAGCCAAAATAAATAAACAAATGAATAAATTTATTTTAAAAAAGTTAGATTAAAAAAAAAAACTACAATGAGATATCATCTCACACCAGTCAGAATGGCCATCATCAAAAAATCTACAAACAATAAATGCTGGAGAGGGTGTGGAGAAAAGGGAACCCTCTTGCACTGTTGGTGGGAATGTAAACTGATACAGCCACTATGGAGAACAGTGTGGAGTTTCCTTAAAAAACTAAAAATAGAACTACCATACGACCCAGCAATCCCACTATTGGGCATATACCCTGAGAAAACCATAATTCAAAAAGAGTCATGTACCACAATGTTCATTGCAGCTCTATTTACAATAGCCAGGACATGGAAGCAACCTAAGTGTCCATCGACAGATGAATGGATAAAGAAGATGTGGCACATATATACAATGGAATATTACTCAGCCTTAAAAAGAAACGAAATTGAGTTATTTGAAGTGAGGTGGATGGATCTAGAGTCTGGCATACAGAGTGAAGTAAGTCAGAAAGAGAAAAACAAATACCGTATGCTAACACATATATATGGAATCTAAGAAAAAAATAATGGTCATGAAGAACCTAGGGGCAAGACGGGAATAAAGACACAGACCTACTAGAGAATGGACTTGAGGATATGGGGAGGGGGAAGGGTAAGCTGGGACAAAGTGAGAGAGTGGCATGGACATATATACGCTACCAAACGTAAAACAGATAGCTAGTGGGAAGCAGCCGCATAGCACAGGGAGATCAGCTCGGTGCTTTGTGACCATCTAGAGGGGTGGGATAGGGAGGGTGGGAGGGAGATGCAAGAGGGAAGAGATATGGGAACATATGTATATGTGTAACTGATTCACTTTGTTATAAAGGAGAAACTAACACACCATTGTAAAGCAATTATACTCCAATAAAGATGTTAAAAATATATATATATATTCACTTCTAAACGTATCTGCCAGCCACTCAAGTAGGTAAAGGCATCCTGGATGGCAAGAGGGGTTCTTGACTTTTCTGTAATTCTAGTCCACATTCAGTGGAAAGAACTCTTGAATTGGGGTTATATAAATAAAATCTCGGGGAAAAGATTTTGAGCACTACATACTCTGGCAAAATAGATAATTCCCCTGTAATGTTATTAGAGATTTTATTGAGGATGTTTTTCTTTTACAAAAGTATTTGAAAGAAAATAGTTCAAGAATAAAATCATGGCTCTGACGAAGATAACTTACTACCAGTTTTCATTAGATTGGAAGCTTCTGGAAGAAAATGGTTATGGTTCCATGGGTTTTCTGCACTGCCTGCCAAAGCTCAGATGCTCAATGAATATTATTCCTATCACTAGGGAAAAAGTTGGTGAAGGAGGCTATGCTGTGCCTATTGACAAAGTTACATAAGTTTTTCCCAGCCAAGCAATGACAAGAAGTAACCAACTACTGCTACCATTTTTCAGATAATGGATTACTGGGGGATTTGTCTTTTAAACACTTTTCAATTCCTACCACTTGGTTTTAAGAACAGATTGAGATGACTTAAGGCTTAAGACTCTTTATGGCATTCTCAAACACCTTGGTCCAAAACAGATGCTACAAACCAGACTGGCTGTAGATTTTTAAAAATCCTCCCAAACAGTATTAGCATTAAGCTCCTCATCTACGCCACTGAGGAGAACTGCCAAATTCTGAAAGCAGATTTTCCAATAAAGATTAAATGAGTACCATTTTACATTTTGCTTACTCCATTAACATCAAATAAGTAGGTTCTAACCAAAACACAGCATAAAATTCCATATCATATGATTCACAGCTCTGGAAAAGAGAGAAAAGCCTCTTCAGAATATTTTTTAGGATTTTTGCATCTCCTAGTTTAAGCCTGAAGCCAATTTGTCGAATGAATGTAAACCATATATCTGCCAAATAGCCTTTTTTAATGTTTTAACCTCTGCTTTAAACTTCTTATTTTCACCAATTTGGGTTTGGCTTTTTTCTTTTTTTTTTCCTTCGGTATAGATTGAATGATTCAAGTAATGCATACTCTTCATAGATCACGAAGTAGAAGAATTAAAAATAACACCACAACTTCATATTCATATAGTGCTTTCAACATATCAACATGTTTTGATGTCTACAACAGGATTCAATTCTAATAATTGTCCAAGGTGGCCAATCACAAAGAGTCAATAGATAAACAGACGCTCCATGAATCAGACACCTCACCCAAGCCACCTATCCTGTTAGAGGTTGAACATCTGGCATAATTTGCTTCCTAACTCCTCAGACTATATCCTTTCACTATATCCACACTGTCTAGGAAAATAAAAGCCTGGAAAGTAAAAAGTCATGGTACCACTGACCCACCCTCATGGATAACAAAATAAATTGGTAAAGGACAGCGTACAATAGAATATTTCTGTTGAACATGCCTAAGAGAGGTAGCTCAAATGGTGCATATAGTATTAAGAACATCTTCGCTGACAGTAAATATCGTGTGTTATTGAATGGCCCAAAGGATACTGGAGTTGAATAAAAGACCAATGGAATTCATTTTATAAGGTGTTTATTTCCATTTTTGAAGGAGGGGAAATGATCTTCACATCGTCACACATGTCCCCACATAAGAAAAGATGGAATATTCCTATGTTGGTGCAAATGCATCTCAAAAATAACAAGTAATATAGTTTCCCCCAAGCTGAGGGTAGTGTGTATTAGATGTTTGTAGACCACAAGTCAGCATTTAGAAAGTACATTATTACTTTGGCATAAATGATTCATAAATAGGTGAATGTGTCTTCAAAGAGAAGAGCAAAGCTCTGGGTTGCTCTTTGTGAAGTGTGTGCCATGCCGGCCTTTTTCTGGTAGGCCCTAGGGTTGGTCATGGAGTGGACAGCTCGGTCAGTCCTCACGCACACTGAAGCCTCATCAGAAGCTCCAGGTCCTCAAAAATGATAGACTCAAGACCTAGGAGACCCTTCATATTGCAAGGATTAGAACTAACCAAGGCTCCATCACCTCAATGTGTAATCATTTCTTAAGCTATCCCTGCTTTCTGAGGAGAAAGATTTAGGGGCAGGGTAGTGAGAAAGGTAGAAGAGATAAAAGGAAGACAGTAGCGAGAAAGCTCCTTTCAAGGCATAAATAAGATCATGTCACTCTGCTTTAAACCCCAAATGGCTTCCCATCTTACTCAGAGAATAAGCCAGAACCTTCACTGTGGCCACATGATCTGACCTTCCCTCCCTCCACCCCACAACCCTCTCCCATCCATCCCCACTCCCTCCAGGCATACTGCCCAGTGCTTAAACATGCCAACCACACTTCTACCTCAGAGCCTTTGCACGTGCTATTTCTTCTGCCTGGCACCCTCTTTCCCTAGACCAGGAGTTGTCAAACTTTTTAAGGCCAGATAGTAAATTGGTTAGGCTTTGCAGGCCATACCATCTCTGCTGCAACTACTCAACTCTGCTCTTATGGTATGAAAACAGTTATAGACAATGTGTGCACAAATGGATGTGGCTGTGTTCCAACAAAACTTTATTTACAGAAGCAAGTGGCAGGCCAGATCTGTCCTGTGGGCCGTACTTTGCCAGCCCTTGCTCTAGATACACTCAGGGCTTTAATTCACTGATTGAATTAACACATTCACTGATTTAATTCAGGTCTCTGCTCCAATGTCTTATCAGAGAAGCTTTCTCTGACCACCCTATATAAACTAGTAGCCTCTAACCATTATAATCATTCCTGCCTTATATTTTACATAGCATTTGTAACTTTCCAAATGATGCTTTTATGTATTTATTGCTTGTCTCTCTCTCTCCCCCCCCTTCCCCCGCCCCCACACACACTTAAAGGACAGCTTCATGTAAGAAAGTAGAAACATAGGTTCAATGTTGTATTCCCAAGGTCTAGATCTGTGCCTGGCACTTAGTAGGTGTTAAATCAGTATGGTATTTCTTCAGTGAATATTGAATACTTATTAAGGACTTAACTGAGTGTTGCATGAGAAGCTCAGAGAACTAAGGAACCTATTACTAGCCAGTTAGATAAAAGTTGCTGTGAAAACTTAAGCAGGTTTTGGGTCTGTAACAATGAAAGAATTGCACTAGATTAGGATTTTTCAAAGTGTGTTTTGAAACACCCTAATTCTACAGATCCTTAAGGGTCTGGGACATTAGCAGTTCTGTCTGTATTAAGTTTTTGTAATAGTTTCCCATTGACCTTTTCCTTTCACTTTTTTATCAGAAGACATGGGCCTTCTAAGACATGGAGCTCTGAGAGGGGGTCTCCTGCATTTCAGATATATTTACATACTTCCCTTTATTCCCATCGTATAGTAGCAACTCAATTTCCTCTTGATCGTCAGGAGCAATCACCCCAGCTAGTACATAACCCCCTTCTTTGCCCATCAATTGCTGCAGGAGGAGCCCAGAGTGCCAGGTGACTGTCTCGACTTCCAGTGCCATTGCTGTGTCACTTGGAGGAAGCAGAGGCAGAAATTCCAGAAAAGGCTGTAGATTTGAGGCTTCCTAGCTAAAAACTCTTAAACCATAATTTTCAAATCATGACTCTCATACAAATATAAAATTAACACAAGTCAAAAAATGTATTTAACTTATTAGTTGATTTAAAAAAAAACAGTAAAGTATTAAAACCAGTCCTAAGAGAATTTGAGAAGTTAGGTATTTATAAGCACTGTTAGAATAAAGTTTTCTGGCCTTAGAAACCAAACTGGTCGATGTCCAACAGGCCATAAGCAGTAACCTTTGGAGTTCTCTCTTCTTCAGACAGAAATTATTCACATTTCTACTGAACAAAATTCTGCACGCTCACCTCTGCCTCTACAGAGTGGTAAAATGGCCCAGGTAATGCAATGTCAAGCCCAGCACCGTGCCAAAAGAACGCTTGTAACCCTTTTTTTTTTTTTTGCCGATTTGCCTATTTCCAAGTTTCAGATAATTTTTCTGAAAGACAATTGCAGTTCAAACTTAACGCTTAACTATTTTCTGACTATTAATACCATATCTTATCAGGACCAAAACACATAGCATTAGAGTGACATGCCTCATACCACACAGCATGTTAATGTAACTTTGGGCTCAGAAACCAAAACGCTCTGAGTGCTATCTCAGTTCCTTTCTAAATACTCCCATCAGCTTTTGCCATGTATACCAGGTAGAAAAATTTAGAAAGGGAGGTTTTTCTCCTTCAAATTATTCTACCTCTATGTAGTTATTTGCCCATTCTTCTGGAAGGCAGGTGGCATCGTTGTAAAGGCATAGTTTGTGGAGTCAGATCTGAGTTTAAATTCTCCCTTGGTCTCATATTTGCAGGGTGTCCTTGGGGAAAGCTTTAATGCCCCAGTACTGAAGATATTGTAAAATACATATAACAATAATATCTACCTTATACATTGTAGGTAAGGGCTAAATTGATTGGTACCCGAATAAACATTAGTTCTAATTTCCCTTCCTACCCACCTTTAATTAATAATGTTTTATTTCACTACAGACATCATTCAGAATCTATCACCTACAAATGAAGTCTATTCTTGGGTGGTCTACTGTAACTCTTACAATTTTAAATTATCTAAACATCAAAAAGCCTGACTGTAAATGAAAAGACCCTATCTATAGACAGTCTGAACAAACTTCTTTGGTAAAAGGGGACAATAGAGTTTTTATTGTTTCACTTTGACCTAATACAGAAAGGAAAACATTTTCCTGATTTAAGTGTTGAAAATGCCTAAGTTGGCATACCAAGGCCAGTGGGAGGAATTTATTAGGAGGACTTTTGCTGTATATAACTAACATTTGTACAGCACAAGGACAGGTTACAAATTGCTTTCACACAAATTCTGCCAGATCATCCTGTGATCACAGGAATGGTGGCCTTGGGCAGTTTATTCTCCTGTAAAATAGAAAAGAATGGTTTCCCATCAGAGACCCTAGCATGGAGTTAGCCTGCGGTGCATGACAACCATCATCATCACTGCCATCAGCAGCAGCATCACCACCGTCATTACCATCATCATCATCACCATCATCATTCTAGGGGTAAGGAAACTGAAACATAGCACAGTTAAGGGACTGATCCACTGTCACAGAGGCAGATCCATTCACCATGTCCCAGTGTGTGACTCTAGGCAATGTCTTCAGCCCATTTTTTTGATTGGGGTGTTTTTTTGATGTTGAGTTGTATGGGCTCTTTATACATTCTGGATATTAACCCCTTGTTGGTCATATCATTTGCAAATATTTTCTCCCATTCTGTAGATTGTCTCTTTGTTTCATTGATGGTTTCCTTTGCTGTGCAAAAGCTTTTAAGTTTAATTAGGTCCCATTTGTTTATTTTTGCTTTTATTTCTTTTGCCTTAGGAGACAGCTCCGAAAAATATTGCTACGATTTATGTCAAAGAGTGTTCTGCCTATGTTCTCTTCTAGGAGTTTTATTATTTCCAGTCTTACATTTAGGTCTTTGATCCATTTTGAGCTTATTTTTGTATATGGTGTGAGAGAATGTTCTAATTTCATTCTTTTACATGCAGCTGTCTGGTTTTCCCAGCACCACTGACTGAAGAAACTGTCTTTTCTCCATTGTATATTCTTGCCTCCTCTGTAGTAGATTAACTGACCATAGGTGCCTGGGTTTATTTCTGGGCTCTCTATTCTGTTCCACTGAGCTATATGTCTGTTTTTGTGCCAGTACCATACTGTTTTGATTACTGTAGCTTTGTAGTATAATCTGAAGTCAGGAAGAGTGATACCTCCAGCTTTCTTCTTTTTCCTCAAGATGGCTTTGGCAAGTTAGGGTCTTTTGTGGTTCCATATACATTTTAGAATTATTTGTTCTAGTTCTCTGAAAAATGTCATGGGTATTTTGATAGGCATTGCATTAAATCTGTAGATTGCTTTGGGTAGTATGGCCATTTTAGCAATATTAATTCTTCCAATCCAAGAGCACGGGATGTCTTTCCATTTCTTTGTATCATCTTCAATTTCCTTCATCAATGTTTTATAGTTTTCAGAGTATAGGCCAGTATGACTTCATCTTAACTAATTATAACTACAAAGATCCAGTTTCCAAATAAGGTCACAATCTGAGGTTCTAAGTGGACATGAATTTCGGGGGAACACTATTCAATCCAGTACAGGCACCAATTGTGTTTAATTTTTTACAGTCCTCTAGGCACGTAGCACCCAGTGTAAGGTACATACAGATTCAGCCAGATATAGCTTAGTGGTTGGGCATGCAGGTGCTGGAGTGAGACTGCCTGGGATCAAATCTTTGTTCTGCCTTTACTAGCTGTGAGCCTTTGGGCAAAGGTTCCAAACTCTCCATGCATTGGAGTCCTAATGTGAAAATAGTACTGATTTCACAGAGTTCTAATGAGATTTAAATCTGTCAATTCATATCAAGTGTTTGGAACAACAATTAGCCTGTAACAAGTGTTCAGCAAATAGTATTAGCATTATTTTTAGAGGGAAAAAATCATAATATTTGTTAAATAAAATAATGAAATCAAGGAGTGTCAGAAAGCACTGAAAACAGCTGATGTTCAAGCTGTTGATATTATAAAATATTTTCACATCAGCCCTTTGTCTGTGCACAGTCTTTTTAGAGCATGAATGAACATTCAATTTAAAAGAGAGAAGGGCTGTAGGAGAAAAGAAGGTGAAAAGGAAAAGCTTGCTTTTCCTTCTCCCTCAGGGGGAAAAAAATTCAACAGAGCCATGGAGAAGCAGTATTATTTCTAAGAGACCAATGCTAGGAAAATGGAATGCTTTTCTGAAAGAAAGGAGATTAATACCTGGAGGGTCTAAAATGTAATTATGGTATTGATTTCAGGAAAGCCTTGGATGGATCTTATTTTTTTTCCTTTTTGCTCTCCAGTGTCATTAAAATGGGCTCACATGTAAGGGTCTGCAGACTGTAAATATCAGAACAGCACACATCAACACTGGTAAAAAAAAGATTAAGAGATGAGAGACAACAAAGGGAGTGAAGACAAGGTTCAAAACGAGTGAAAGCTGGAGAGGTGGAAAGATTCACTGAGACTTTGGAGGTGGTGCTCTGCTTTCAGACAAGTGTGAACGTGACCAGAAACAGAAAGAGAAAAGTGGAGCTCACTGGAGTTAATAAGGTCCAGGAACCCAGCGAAGAGGCTATCAGAAGTGTCATTAGTACGGGTGTTAAAGTCACTGAGGAGAGCTAACTTCAAGTAGAGCTCTGTGATAGTAAATATAACCAATGATACCACAAAAGAACTGTTTAATGAAAGAATCACATTAGGGCACTATTCAAATAAGAAATCACGCAAGTGATTAACTCAAAACGGTTGCGCTTATATTCGTGAATAACATTTAAAAAGACTAGGCCAGAAGCTCAGCGCAGTCTCCCTGCCTCACCCAGGCCTCGATGGAACCTGGGACGCAGCGTCCGTGCCCCGCCCCCCGTGACATTCAATACATGGTGCTCCCATTGGTTCCCTCTTACCAGGAATTTTCTTAATGGCTTTAGCGACTGGTTTAACAAGCTGCTAATGAAGCAGTAAGGCAACACCGGGCTGCAAATCAACCTGAAGTTACCGTGATCTAGATCCATCCAGCCTGTGCGTTGACTGCGGGTGAGAGAACCCTAAACCCACATAGCACAGGGAGATCAGCTTGGTGCTTTGTGTCCACCTAGAGGGGTGGGATAGGGAAGGTGGGAGGGAGATGCAAGAGGGAGGAGATATGGGGATATATGTATATGTATAGCTGATTCACTTTGTTATACAGCAGAAACTAACACACCATTGTAAAGCAATTATACTCCAATAAAGATGTTAAAAATTTTTTTTAATTTAAAAATTAAAAAAAAAAAGAATTAAGGCTGACTTACAACTTTCCTTTCTAGCCCCACTGAGGAGATGACCTTTTCTTGATTCCAGCTATACCTTCTCAGCTTCTTTGCTTTCCTAGCTGTTCGGAATCCAACAACGACAGTCACCTTTCCCATTTGGTTGAACAAACACATAATCCAATGTTTTGCTGGGAGCCTCTGGTCACCTCTAAACCCAATAAAAGCCTTGAGACTGATGACTGGGGACTCTGGATTTTTAAGAAACAGTCAACTCATTATGAATATACTAGGGGTACTTTGGGGCAGTTGGTGGGCAAATTGGAGATGTACTTGAGGGCTTTTGGGGATCTGACTCTATGGTTATACTTTTACCAAATCATTCGGTGAAAACTCTTAGTGTTCTACGTCCTCCTTCATAGAGAAACTACGCCAGCTGCAGATAGTTTAAAATGGCTGGATCTTATTCTGGAATGGGAATGAGAAATGAGGCTGGAGAGAAAAGCGGGGATGAAAAATATGAAGTCGCATGCCTGGCTAAGGACCTTGGGATTTCTCTTATAAGTAATGGTATGCCATAATAAGGTTTTAAGCAGGGGAGGAACAAGATTGATTTTGCATTTCAGAACATAATTTTGGCTGCAGAGTATAAAGGAGATCAGACAAAGATGAAAGAGGAGTGATCTCTAAAGTTTTGAAATTAAATATTCCTGTTGTAACCTGACAAGATCCATCTACTGCTGAACATAACCTAAGCAAAGGAGGAAAACTTCTGGCCTAGACAAAGACAGAAACAAAATGGACCCTAGAAACGTGGATACAATTTTTTACTAGTTTCACCATGCTATCAGCTAAAAATTCAGCAACATTCCACTTCCATTTACAATCAAGACTTAAACATGGTAGGCAAAACAATATGGTATTATCACTCTGTGGTTAAGAACACAGGATTTAGCAACGGATAGGACTGGGTTCAAGTCTCAAATGTGTCACTCTCTGTCTCTATTTGTTCCTGTTCCTTTGATGGGTTGCTTAATCTCTTACATTCTTAGTTCCCCCATCTATGATGGCAATAATGATGGCAACACCTGATTTGCAACGCCACTGTGAGATTCATGCACGTAAAGTGTTAGAACCTACAATACAGGGTTTGTCGCAAGGGTCTTGTCTCCCAAACTCGGGGCTATCTTTACATGTGGAGGGAACTCACTAGGGTATTTCTTCTGGCCTCTCTCAGCCCCTCCCTGGAAAGGAAAAGTGACTGAATCTGATTGTGAAGTTTGAAAGTGTTTTCCTGCCCCCTCCTCTCTCCCTTCTTTTGGGGGACCGCTGATTTTCCAAAATTACATGTTGTGCTCTGGTCTTGCCATGTGCTTTCAACCTAATAGAAATGTTTCCCATAAAGGAAATGTTTTCAACATTTCCCTTCAGGGAAAGCCCACGGTTCTCCAGCATGAAGTATGACTCAACAGATAAGTCTAAATAATTCTACAGAGCAGAATTTTATTTTCTTTTAAGTTTATTTCCAGTTTACGATTCTGGCCTGATCCATCTTTTTTTTTTTTTAACATCTTTATTGGAGTATAATTGCTTTACAATGGTGTGTTAGTTTCTGCTTTATAAAAAGGGAATCAGTTTTACATATACATATGTTCCCATATCTCTTCCCTCTTGCGTCTCCCTCCCACCCTCCCTATCCCACCCCTCTAGGTGGTCAAAAAGCACCGAGCTGGAGCTGATCTCCCTGTGCTATGTGGCTGCTTCCCACTAGCTATCTATTTTACATTTGCTAGTGTATATATGTCCATGCCACTCTCTCACTTTGTCCCAGCTTACCCTTCCCCCTCCCCGTGTCCTCAAGTCCATCCTACAGAGCAGAATTTTAGAGCCTGCTGGCCCACAGATTTAAATCACATTTTCCAATATCAGCACTATTTACAATAAAAGTGACACAGGTATATACCACACAGAATGTATCTTTGGTTAATGTTTTCTCAGGAAAATGTCTCTTGGTTTTTAATATCCAAACTTCACCTGAATACTTTTCAGGGGAATGAGGGTTGTATTAAAAAATTGCATTTATGCCTTAAAAGATCAATGCAACCTTTTAAACAAAAGAGCATGCAGGGAACGTCTCAAGTTTCACTCCTAATAAATTTGGCATTTAGAATAAATCAAGTTTGGATGGATCAGAAGCATGCAAAGATACTGTGAAGTTCTCCAGAGTGTCACCAGAGGGGATTTGTGGCTAGGATGTTGCTGGCAGTAAGAATGACGTGACTATAGATGAAGCAACTGCTTGTTAACAGCCATATTAATTATTTGGTGTCAACTAAGCCATGTTTTAAGCATTTTACCTCACGATATGACAGTTTGTTCTTTACATAAGGGCATTTTAATGTGCTTTAGTTGGTTGGGGGTGTGGGTTGATTTGTAATGCCTAGTACTTTTTCCCATTTAAAATAATTGAAAAAGGTCTCCTTTAGAATTTTTGTGCAGAACATCTAATTTCATTAACAGAAAACCAGCATTAAGCAACAGATGTCTGCATTTGGGCCTCCCATCTGCCTCACCTACCTGTCTGATTTTTCAATTAGTTCACAATTCAATGGAAAAAGCAGATGGCTATCTGCTGGTCTCCACTAATAAATAAAGTATGGCAAAAGGGACAGGATGTCACTTCTGGGATCAGGTTACAAAAGACTGTGATTTCTGTCTTGCTCTCTCTGGCTCTTATTGCTTACTTGCTCTGAAGAAGCAAGCCACCATCTTTTGAACTGCCCTATGGAGAGGACTATGTGGCAAGGAACTGAGGGAGGCCACTGGCCAACAACCAGTGAGAAACTCAGGCCCTTCAGACCTATGAGGCCTATGAGAAACTGAAGGCTGCCAACAATCATATAAATGGCCTTGGAAACAAATCCTCCACCAGCTGAGCCTTGAGTTGATTGCCGTCCTGGCCAACACTTGGATTCCAGCCTTGTAAGAGGCTCTGAGCCAGGGGACCCAGCTAAGCCCTGCACAGATTCCTCACCCACAGAAACCGTGCAGTAATACATGTTAATTGTAGTAAGCTGCTACATTCTAAGGCAATTTGTTGTGCAGCAATAGATAACTAATACATTCGGTAAATGTATGCTGAAGGAAGAATAAATGCATGACAATTTATTCCCTAAAGAGCTCAACTGATTTGGATCCTTAAGTACTTACTGCTAGGAAATAGACCAAGACTTTTCTGAGTCTGCTCTGGTGTTGATGGAAAACTAAATAGGGCATGAGCCGAAAACTAGGCTGGATCCCATCAGTAAATCAAGCCTAAATTTAGAGAATTTCTGTCTGGAAAGGAACTTTGAGGTCATCAGCCAAATGCCCTTATTTTATAGAAATGGAAACTGAGAGTCAGAAGCACTAAGTGACTTGCCCAGGGCCACAGGGTCCTTGGACGTGTCAGGCTAGATCCAGGACTTCTGGTTCCCTCTTCAGGGCTCTTCTGCAGCATCCCATGGCAGTGTTTAGAGGACAGGAATATCAGAAAGGCTGGGGATACCCTGACTATAGAAAGTAAGGCTCGGGAATTCCCTGGCGGTCCAGTGGTTAGGACTCGCGCTTTCACTGCCGAGGGCCTGGGTTCGATCCCTGGTCGGGGAACTAAGATCCCTCAAGCCGTGCAGTGTGGCCAAAAAAAAAAAAAAAGAAAGAAAGAAAAAGAAACTATGGCTCAAGCAGGGCTTGGAAGAGTGGGTAGGATGAGGGAAGGCATTACATACACGGGATGCATTACAGAAAAACAGTGATGGGACTGTACCTCATGAGAATCAAAATCTCCATGGTTTGGTCAATTATCTTTTTCTTTTTTAACTTTTTAAAAAATTTATTTATTTATTTATTTATTTATTTGTTTGTTTTTGGCTGTGCTGGGTCTTTGTTGCTGTGTGTGGGCTTTCTCTAGTTGCGGCGAGCGGGGGCCACTCTTCGTTGCAGCGCGCGGGCTTCTCATTGCGGTGGCTTCTCTTGTTGTGGAGCATGGGCTCTAGGTGCGTGGGCTTTAGTAGTTGTGGCATTCGGGCTCAGTAGTTGTGGCTCGTGGGTTCTAGAGCACAGGCTCAGTAGTTGTGGCACACGGGGCTTAGCTGCTCCGCGGCATGTAGGATCTTTCCAGACCAGGGCTCAAACCCATGTCCCCTGCATTGGCAGGCGGATACTTAACCACTGTGCCACCATGGAAATCCCTGGTCAATTATCTTGATGCTCATATGAAAGGTAAGGGTAGGGAGGCCTTGCAAAGAAATGGTACCTACAAGGAGGAGAAGTCAGCAGAGAAGAAAGGACAAATCTTGGTGGACAGGCAAACCAAGGAAGGAATATTTGCATGAGACTTTATGGCAGGCAGCCAGAGTGAGTCTGGAAGTAAGAAAAATGGGTAGGCAGGGGAGGGGGAGCTGGATGAAGGCAGTCAAAAGGTACAAACTTCCAGTTATAAGATAAATAAGTACTAGGGATGTAATGTACAACATGATAAATATAATTAACACTGCTGTTATATACAAAAGTTGTTAAGAGTAAATTCTAAGAGTTTTCATCACAAGGAACAAATTTCTTTTCTCTTTAACTTTGTATGAGATGATGGGTGTTCACTAAACTTGTAATCATTTCATGATGTAAGTGAAATCATTGTGCTGTACACCTTAAACCTATGTGGTGCTGTATGTCAACTACATCTCAATAAAACTGGGAGGACAAAAAGAAAGATGGCCAGGCAGGAAGAGATAGTGAGCATCAGAATTTGGGAAACTTGCTAGTTTCCCAGTCTTGAAGTAGAAGGAAAGAGGCAGGGCTTACACCTATAGATAGAGGGCTCAGATCTGTGCTTAGAATGTGCCAAAACCCTCACCTGGATCTTGTGGCAATTGTATCATCATTGTATGACCATATCAGCTGCCAGATATGGTTATGTAGTGATCCATCTACACAGCTGTACAACATAGCCCTGTGATAGGCTAATAAGGCTTTGGGAACTAACATGTAAAATTAGCCCACAAGAAGCCAACTTTAAAGAAATTAAGAAATTGATTTCTTCAAATTACTAATTCTTCAGACCCAGATGGAACAATCTCACATGTAACAGCCGATCATAATGAGGTTTGGTAGATTCTGCCATAATTCCCTGACTCCTGACACAGACACGGGGGCATCACAGAGGAGCCAAAAGGACAGTGGACTGAAGTCACTGGTCTGGTTTCTAGTTCAGCGTGACTGAACCTCTCTGCACTTCATTTTCTTCAACTGCCCACTGGAGATAATAAAAGCTGCCTGTCCTATGTCACAAAGCTTCTGTGAGGGCTGAAGTTTGAAGCATAAAAGAGCTGTACAAATTCATGGCTATATACGAAAAAGGTTCCACTAAGTTTTCCATTGTTGCCACGAAAAGGCCTTTTTTTCATTCTGTAAGGGCTTTCTTCACAGAGAACAAAGAGCTTCAAAGGCTAAATTACATTAAATTACATTACACTGTCACAGCACACGCAATAAATAATGGGGCTTAAGATGATTCACAAAGATAATCAGATCAGGGCCCTGCAAGAGCAGAGCATTTACTTCCTATGATTCTGGCCAGTAAAAAGAGTCAGGGAATTAAGTCTTCAGGGTTTCAGCCATGGAAAAAGTACCAGAATCCAGATGAGGGAAGCAGGAGGAAATGGTGAGATGAGCCTGGAGGCTCACCACGTGTATTAGTTAAGGTAACAGCAGCTGCTGTAACAGACAAGCTCCCAAATCTCAGAGGCTTGACACAGAAGTTTATCGTTCTTCACTCCTGCAAAGTCCAAATGGGTGTGGGTTTCTTTTTTTTTTTTAATATTTATTTATTTATTTATTTGGCTGGGCCAGGTCTTAGTTGCATCACGTGGGATCTTTTTTTTTTTTTTTTTTGGCTGGGTCTGCATTGTGGCACACAGGCTCTTTGTTGCAGTGTGTGGGCTTCTCTAGTTGTGGCATGCAGGCTCCAGAACACAAGGGCTCAGTAGTTGCGGTGTGAGGGCTCTCTAGTTGTGCTACATGGGCTCAGTAGTTGTGGCATGTGGGCTTAGTTGCCCTGCGGCATGTGGGCTTAGTTGCCCCGAGGCATGTGGGATCTTAGTTCCCTGACCAGGGATGGAACCCACGTCCCCTGCATTGGAAGGCAGATTCTCAACCACTGGACCACCAGGGAAGTCCCCCAAACGGGCGTTTCTGATTGGCAGGTAGCTCTCCGCTCTTCCAAGCTTTGATTTGGGACTCAGGCTCCCTTGATGGCTTCAGCATCACCATGGACTTAAAGGCCCATACTGAATTCTCTGGGTCTGTCTGGTATGCAGAAAAGATAGGGAGGAGGAGGAACACCTGCTTTCAACTGTTTCTGCCTGGAGATGACACACATCACTATCACTAATCCTGTAGTGAGAACTTGTCACGTGGTCCCACTAGATACAAGCAGGATAGGAAACATAGTTCCTGGTTTGCCAGCACCAACTTGACACTACAATAGGGGAGCTCAAATTTTGGGGAAACAGGTAATATCTCTGTCTCACCTGGGAACAGAGAGAACACAGATCTTTACCATTTTGCATCCTTTTCTTTTCCCAGCATTTCTAGGCAATACACACATCAAAGGTTTTTATAGCTAGAAATGTTACCAATAAAATAAGTAGCATTGCTCGGAAAGGCACTACCATTTATCCTTAAATCATATGAAAATAGTCTGGCATGGTTTAAAATCTGATATCAGAAGCTTATGGGAGGGCATCATTTAAAACAACGATAACAACAACAGGCTTTGAAGTCAAGTCAGGCTGGGTTCTAATCTCTGCTCCAGTCCAAATAATAAGGGACCTTGCACAATTTATTTACCACTTCGAAACCTCAGTGTCTTCAGCAGCAGCGTAAGCTCAATAATAAGATCCTGAAAGGATTTTGTGAAGACTCACTGAGATGGCATGGCAAGTGCTTGGGCCATAAAAGGCATGTGCAAAATAATGCCCTCACAGCATCTACTGAAGCTGAGCACAGACATCGCCTAGGGTCCAGCAATTTCACTCCCAGATATATACCCAACACATACACATATTTACCAAAAGTCAAGTACCAGAACATTCAGAGCAGCACTGTTCAAAATAGCTATAGCACAAAAACAATACATATGCCCACCAAGAATAGAATGGACAGATAGATTATGGTATACCTTACATGCAATACTACACAGCAATGAAAATGAATGAACTACAACTACGTGTACCAATATGGATGAATCTCACACATGCTGAGTGAAAGATATGAGAGAGTACCTACTGTGTGATCCCATTTATGTAAAGTTCCAAACAGACAAAATTAATATGCTGTTAGAAGTCAGAATGATGGTTACCCTTGGAGGAAACTATTGAATGGGAAGAGAGTGAGAATGGCTCGTGGGATGCAGGTAATGTTCTCTTCTGGAATGGGGGTGGGGGGCTGGTGACAAAGTGCATTCAGTGTGAAAATTCATTAAGCTGTACTTACATCAATATAAAGTTTTTGTTTTTTCAAATAGCATCCTTCCCCTGAGAGACTCCCAAAGTGCTTAAATATTGCTCATGAGTGGCACCAGCCTTTGAAGGGGTGAGGGGCAGTAAAAAGGAGCAGGAGGAAAGGAATGTGAAAGTAAGCCATAAAGAGGGAGGAGAGGTAGTGAGGATGCATAATAAAGCTGCAGGGTACCAAGAGCCAGAGATATCCAGCACTTTTCTAAAAAATGCCATTTTGTGTTATGTATCCCAAATCCTTGACAATAACAAAAGGGTCCAGGACACTTTTCCACAGTGACACTGGCATTCTTATTTGGGCTAAGTTTTAATGCTGCTAAAAATACAAGTCTTCCCTATGGGCAATCCACTACGTCTTCCAGATTATAACGTGTCTTTCTGTTCCATATGCCACCCTGTCATTTCTGTCTTTGTGATTCTTCGCTCCTGTGTCATTTTGGGGAGCTAGGGTTATATGTATGTGTGTACACTGAGGGAGAGAGGAGGGTGTCGATCCTTACTAATCCCAGGCCTTGCAATCTGTATCACTTACCCTGATCACCAATGAGGGCCTCCAACGTCATGACTGTGCAAAAATCATTCTCTGCTAATATCACCCCCAGATAGCCTAGCTTCTACAGGGGCAGCCACGTAATAACCCAAGCCTATGCCCACTATACTTCTACATATGTAATGAGGCACCCACCTACAGCCATAAATATATGGCATGTGTAGTTACCACATAGTAACAAAGGGTCACTAAGATTACAACACTAGAAGTCACTGATCAACACATTTGATTTCATTTTATAAGTATTTTATAAATGTTATAGCAACATTAAGAACCTTGAGAGATCACCTTCCCATGTAATCTAGAAAGAAAACTGAGGCCAAGAGAGTTGAATAACTTGCTTTAAAACTTAAAGATAGTTGTGGCAGAACCAAGATAAAAATCCAGATGTTCTGCTCCCTCTCCACCAGCCTCTTCACTACCCCTTAAAGGGCTTCTGTTGATCTCCACATGTCTTGGGCATAAAATGAACATGATTCTAGCATCCTCCATTTCCCATTTCAATCATAAGCCCCTAGATCTGATGTCTACATAAATACGTATCTTGGCTTTTGCCTAAAACATATGTATTGAGATAGCGTTGTTAGAGGGTTTCTGAAGAAAGCTGCATCAGTTAATATTTTATTTCCTCAATTGTTGAGTTTTTCCTTTTTACATTTTTGAAATATTTTTAAACTTAAAGATACAAGAATAGTATAAAGAACCTCTATATAACTTTACCCAGACTGATCGATTTTTAACTTTTGCCACAGTTGCTTTATAATTCTCGCTCCCTCTCACCTTCCTCCTCCGCCTCTCCCTCCCCCTTGCCTCTGTCTCTCTCTCCCTCGCTCCCTCTCTCTCTCCCCCTCCCTCCCTCCTCTCTCACACACACATTATTATTATTATTTATTCTTTGAGAGAGAATATCATTATTGTTATTTTTCTCTGAGAGTAGGTTGCATAAATCATGTCAATTTACCTCATAACACTTCACTGTGTATTTCCTAATAGCAAAGATATTTTCTTACATAGTCACAACATAATTACCAACTTTAAGAAAATTAATATTGTCACAATACTATTATCTATTCTATTGCCCGTATTCCAATTTTTTTCAATTTTTCCAATCAATGTCTTTTAGAACATTTTCCCCACCCAGTCCAAGACCCAATCCAGTATGACGTGTTACATTTGATTTTCATGCCTCTTTACTCTTCTCCAATCTGTAACAGTACTTTTCTTTCAGGATATTGACATTTTTGAAAAATGTAGGTTTTTTTGGTAATAGAACATTCTTTGACTTAGGTTGTACCAGTTAGTTTTTGGTATATAATAAACCATCCCGAAACTTAGAAGATTAAAACAAAAATTTATTATAAGAAAAATTTATCATTTCTCACAATTCAGCAGGACAGCTAGACAATTCTGCATTAGGCCAGCTTGGCTGGGGCTGGATGGCCTAGGATGCCCTCTCTCACCTGTCTGGCAGTTGGCTGAATACGAGCTGGGGTGATGAGGATGACTTAACTATGTGTCTGTCATCATCTAGCAGGTTAACCCGGGCTCATTCATGTGATGGTGCCCACAGTTCCGAAGCTCAGCAAGAGAGCGAACCCCAACGCACAAATGCTTTCCAAACCTTCTCTCACATCATGGCTGTGAATGTCCCACTGGCCAAAGGAAGTCGCGAGGCCAGCCTGGAGTCGGTGTGGGAGAGCACTTCCCTAGATCATGGACAGAAGAAGTAGAACAACTGTGGCCATTTTCACAATCGACCACAGCAGCTAAATGCAGGGGATAAAATTGTTGTTGCTGTTTTTAAGGAAGAAAATATGCTATTAATGGAAGAAATGAGAAGACAAGCCAAAAGCCTCCAAAATAGGGAGGTACGAACACTTAAATTTATAAGCAGGAAAGAACCTGAAATGAAGATGCTATACCAGTGAGGGAAAAGGGCCTATAACCCAAGCGGACTGGGAAAGGGTTTGTCACCTGGCTTGTTTTTATTGGTCAAAGGGGTCACATTTAAAAGCCTATAAACGAACTGGAATGATCACCCTCTGAAGCTATAATGCACTTACTACAAACAACTGAATGACAGAGAGTTCTGTGCAGAATAGTAGGTCCCTATTACAAGAAAAACAACAAGGAGAGAATGTTGATAAAGGGAAGCTGACACTCCCCCTCCCTAGGGGGCAACACCAGGGAGTCCTGGGACTGCGGGAACAGCGGCAGCCGCAGCTCCTCTCTTGCTGCTGAGTGCAGCTAGGCAGCAGTGGAGGCCCTGGAATACCAAGTTGACCTTTTTTTTTTTAAGAAAATACTGAAGTCTAGACTTAAGTGTGAAATTTCCAGACTTCTAAATGTTGGTTTAAGTATTTTTAAGAGCCCATTTGCAGGCTGAGTTAGGCCCAGAGGCCATATTTGAAATCTGAAAACTTGACTTTTCTAACCTAAAGTCAAAAAAATCAAACTAGGGACTTCCCTGGTGGCGCAGTGGTTAAGAATCCACCTGCCAATGCAGGAGACACAGGTTCAAGCCCTGGTCCGGGAAGATACCACATCTAAGCAACTAAGCCCGTGTGCCACAACTACTAAGCCTGTGCTCTAGAGCTCGCAAGCCACAACTACTAAGCCCACGTGCCACAACTACTGAAGCCCGCGCACCTAGAGCCTGTGCTCTGCAGCAAGAGAAGCCACCGCAATGAGAAGCCCGCGCACTGCAACAAAGAGTAGCCCCTGCTCGCCACAACTAGAGAAAGCCTGCACACAGCAACGAAGACCCAACGCAGCCAAAAATACATAAATAAATTTTAACTATAAGAACAGAGAGGGCTTAAAAATTGAATACATGAAATGCTTATCTAATCCCCTTAGAGAGATATAATACCTCTCTTAACCTGTGACTGTGTAAAATATACTTTGATTTGTGCTCAATAACTACAAGACTCAGCATCATGTATATAGCATGCCTACACCTTTATGTTCAATAACTGTCATTTTTAGCATGATATATCATATATAGCATAGATGACAGAACTCTGTTAATACTGTCATAGGCAGACATTCAAGACATAATGGAAAACTGACAAAGGATAAGACCGTCACACAATTTCTGAAACCAAAAGACTGAATTTCTTTCTTACTTAAGTAAGGGAGAGCTTTACTGGTCAGGCAGAGTCTCCCTGAGCAAAACAAACTGCTGATTTAGGGGATGGGTTTGTTTTCAGGTTACATTTGTCAAAGAGACAGGAGTGGTCAGCCCTACAAACATGTGCAAAATCAGCAGCTTTCCATCAGCTGACTGTCAAAGTGTGAGATTGTTGCTGATTGGCTGCCTTTCAGAGAGTAATCAGTGATGGATAAAACATCCTGTTCTGGGGTTTGATTGTTACCATGGCTAGAGAGCGGACTGTCTTTCTCTGGGAGTGTGAGGGCTTTTGTGAATTAGCAGAACTGTGTAGAACAATGGGGGACACTGCAAGGGTTACACTGTCATGGCTTCACGTGGGCATGGATGCTACTTCACAATGGGCTATGAGCTTATGACCACATGGGTTATGGCTCCTCTGTGAAGTCATGGCTGCCCAAGTATAAAGTCTGGGCCACTTCTCATCTCAACCTAAGAAGAGGTCTATCAGTGTAGACGGGTAGATCTTGCTCCTTTCAAAGGAAATGTTCCCACCCTCATGAACTACAAAAACCGTAAGTCCACAGAATGGTATTTTGTTGACAGCATAATCTCTTTGATTGCCCCAATACTAGCACAAAGGGGGAGAATAAGAGAAAGTGTAAGATACTGAAGAGGAACAAAAGGAGAAAGACAAAAAGAAACAAAGGTAAAGGCAGTCTTGTGTCTTATTACAACTATGTGTGGAATCAGAGAATAGATTAAACTTCAGGCAGCTGGATAGCACTCATTTTTTATATACTTCTGTGAAACAGTTCCTGAATCCCATGACTGACTTTTTTCCTTATTGATAGCATGTCCCTAGCTTTAAATAAAATAGGATGTGGGGTATCTCTTTAGAAATAAAGAGAAGCACAGGTTAGATCTCATGTGAGATTCCCCTCGCCTGACTTCTCATGTAAAGAGAGTCATAGGTGGCCTTAGAGAATTGGAAGGTCTCCAAAAAGGACCACAGGCAGTAGGTGAGCCAAGAAGAACCTTTCTGGGTGTCCAGTGTCAAGTGACAATGCCACGTATTCAATCACTCTTATATCTATCTGACTCTTGCAGTGGGAAATCTGTCTCCCCTTTCCACAAAATGAATGGGATGTAACGAATGGCTTTTAAAGCTATATGACAAGAGAATGTGTTATTTCTCATAATTGCTCATTCATCCATTCACTCCACAAACACTGAGCATTTACTAAAGGCATAGACTTCAGAGCACAACAAAATTCATCCCTGTGCTCAAAGCACCATAATCTTAAAAGGAGAAAAAGACACAGGTAAATTTACATACCAAGTGAGTACAGAGATAGAATCAGTGCCTGAAGGAAGAAGGTATTTGAATAAGTAACACTTCCTGTGGATATTGAGAATTCACTGAGGTGATATTTGAATTGAGGAAAAGGTTTGCCAGGTAAAGGAAACTGCATGTCCAGGGACTCATTAGAGATTCATTTTGGGTAAACCACAGGATTAAGGTTCATGGTGGGAAATGGAAATTTTAAAAGTAGGTCTGGCCTTGGATTTGGCAATAGAGTCTTAGTTATGACACCAAAAACACAAGCACCAAAAGAAAAAATAGATTAATTGGACTTCATCAAAATTGAGAACTTTTGTGCAGCAAGGGGCACTAACATGAAAGTGAAAAGACAACTTACAGAATGGGAGAAAATATCTGCAAATCATATATCTGATAAGGGTCTCATATCCAGAATATATAGAGAACTCTTAAAACACAATTAACAGGCAGTAGGAGGATTAACCAAGATGGCGGAGTAGAAGGACGTGCTCTCACTCCCTCTTGCGAGAGCACCAGAATCACAACTAGCTGCTGGACAATCATCGACAGGAAGACACTGGAACTCACCAAGGAGCATACCCCACGTCCAAGGACAGAGGAGAAGCCACAGTGAGACGGTAGGAGGGGCGCAATCACAGTAAAATCTAATCCCATAACTGCTGGGTGGGTGACTCACAGACTGGAGAACACTTATACCACAGAAGTCCACCCACTGGAGTGAAGGTTCTGAGCCCCACGTCAGGCTTCCCAACCTGGGGGTCCGGCAACAGGAGGAGGAATTCCTAGAGAATCAGACTTTGAAGCCTAGTGGGAATTGATTGCAGGACTTTGACAGGACTGGGGGAAACACAGACCCCACTCTTGGAGGGCACACACAAAGTAGTGTGCGCATCGGGACCCAGGGAAAGGAGCAGTGACCCTGGGGGAGACTGAACCAGACATACCTGCTGGTGTTGGGGTGTCTCCTGCAGAGGCGGGAGGTGGCTCTGTTTCACTGTGGGGACAAGGACACTGGCAGCGGAGGTTCTGGGAAGTGCTCCTTGGCGTCAGCCCTCCCAGAGTCTGCCATTAACCCCACCAAAGAGCCCAGGTAGGCTCCAGTGTTGGGTTGCCTCAGGCAAAACAACCAACAGGGAGGGAACCCAGCCCCACCCATCAGCAGTTAAGTGGATTAAAGTTTCACTGAGCTCTGCCCACCAGAGCAACAGTCAGCTCTACCCACCACCAGAGCCTCCCATCAAGCCTCTTAGATAGCCTCAACCACCAGAGGGCAGACAGCAGAAGCAAGAAAAACTACAATCCTGCAGCCTGTGGACCAAAACCCACAGTTACAGAAAGATAGACAAGATGAAAAGGAAGAGGGCTATATACCAGATGAAGGAACAAGATAAAACCCCAGAAAAACAACTAAATGAAGTGGAGATAGGCACCTTCCAGAAAAAGAATTCAGAATAATGATAGTGAAGATGATCCAGGACCTCGGAATAAGAATGGAGGCAAAGATTGAGAAGACGCAAGAAATGTTTAACAAAGACCTAGAAGAATTAAAGAACAAACAAACAGAGATGACCAATACAATAACTGAAATGAAAACTACACTAGAAGGAATCAAGAGCAGAATAACTGAGGCAGAAGAACGGATAAGTGACCTGGAAGACAGAATGGTGGAATTCACTGCTGTGGAACAGACTAAAGAAAAAAGAATGAAAAGAAATGAAGACAGCCTAAGAGACCTCTGGGACAACATTCGCATTATAGGGGTCCCAGAAGGAGAAGAGAGAGAGAAAGGGCCAGAGAAAATATTTGAAGAGATTATAGTCGAAAACTTCCCTAACATGGGAAAGGAAATAGCCACCCAAGTCCAGGAAGCGCAGAGAGTCCCATACAGGATAAACCCAAGGAGAAACACGCCGAGACACATAGTAATCAGAATGGCAAAAATTAAAGACAAAGAAAAATTATTGAAAGCAGCAAGGGAAAAACGACAAATAACATACAAGGGAACTCCCATAAGGTTAACAGCTGATTTCTCAGCAGAAACTCTACAAGCCAGAAGGGAGTGGCATGATATACTTAAAGTGATGAAAGGGAAGAACCTACAACCAAGATTACTCTACCCGGCAAGGATCTCATTTAGATTTGATGGAGAAATCAAAAGCTTTACAGACAAGCAAAAGCTAAGAGAATTCAGCACCACCAAACCAGCTCTACAACAAATGCTAAAGGAACTTCTCTAAGTGGGAAACACAAGAGAAGAAAAGGACCTACAAAAACAAACCCAAAACAATTAAGAAAATGGTCACAGGAACATACATATCGATAATTACCTTAAACGTGAATGGATTAAATGCTCCAACCAAAAGACACAGGCTTCCTGAATGGATACAAAAACAAGACCCATGTATATGCTGTCTATAAGAGACCCACTTCAGACCTAGGGACACATACAGACTGAAAGTGAGGGGATGGGAAAAGATATTCCATGCAAATGGAAATCAAAAGAAAGCTGGAGTAGCTATACTCATATCAGATAAAATAGACTTTAAAGTAAAGAATGTTACAAGAGACAAAGAAGGACACTACATAATGATCAAGGGATCAATCCAAGAAGAAGATATAACAATTATAAATATATATGCACCCAACATAGGAGCACCTCAATACATAAGGCAACTGCTAACAGCCATAAAAGAGGAAATTGACAGTAACACAATAATAGTGGGGGACTTTAACACCTCACTTACACCAATGGACAGATCATCCAAAATGAAAATAAATAAGGAAACAGAAGCTTTAAATGACACAATAGACCAGATAGATTTAATTGATATTTACAGGACATTCCATCCAAAAAAAGCAGATTACACGTTCTTCTCAAGTGCGCACAGAACATTCTCCAGGATAGATCACATCTTGGGTCACAAATCAAGCCTCAGTAAATTTAAGAAAATTAAAATCATATCAAGCATCTTTTCTGACCACAATGCTATGAGATTAGAAATGAATTACAGGGAAAAAAACGTAAAAAAGACAAACACATGGAGGCTAAACAATACGTTACTAAATAACCAAGAGATCACTGAAGAAATCAAAGAAGAAATCAAAAAATACCTAGAGACAAATGACAATGAAAACACAACAACCCAAAACCTATGGGATGCAGCAAAAGCAGTTGTAAGAGGGAAGTTTATAGCTATACAAGCCTACCTCAAGAAACAAGAAACATCTCAAGTAAACAATCTAACCTTACACCTAAAGAAACTAGAGAAAGAAGAACAAACAACACCCAAAGTTAGCAGAAGGAAAGAAATCATAAAGATCAGAGCAGAAATAAATGAAATAGAAACAAAGAAAACAATAGCAAAGATCAATAAAACTAAAAGCTGGTTCTTTGAGAAGATAAACAAAATTGATAAGCCATTAGCCAGACTCATCAAGAAAAAGAGGGAGAGGACTCAAATCAATAAAATCCGAAATGAAAAAGGAGAAGTTACAACAGACACTGCAGAAATACAAAGCATCCTAAGAGACTACTACAAGCAACTCTATGCCAATAAAATGGACAACCTGGAAGAAATGGACAAATTCTTAGAAAGGTATAACCTTCCAAGACTGAACGAGGAGGAAACAGAAAGTATGAACAGACCAATCACAAGCAATGAAATTGAAACTGTGATTAAAAATCTTCCAACAAACAAAAGTCCAGGACCAGATGGCTTCACAGGTGAATTCTATCAAACATTTAGAGAAGAGCTAACACCTATCCTTCTCAAACTCTTCCAAAAAATTGCAGAGGAAGGAACACTCCCAAACTCATTCTATGAGGCCACCATCACCCTGATACCAAAACCAGACAAAGACACTACAAAGAAAGAAAATTACAGACCAATATCACTGATGAATATAGATGCAAAAATCCTCAACAAAATACTAGCAAAGAGAATCCAACAACACATTAAAAGGATCATACACCACGATCAAGTGGGATTTATCCCAGGGATGCAAGGATTCTTCAATATACGCAAATCAATCAATGTGATACACCATATTAACAAATTGAAGAAGAAAAACCATATGGTCATCTCAATAGATGCAGAAAAAGCTTTTGACAAAATTCAACACCCATTTACGATAAAAACTCTCCAGAAAGTGGGCACAGAGGGAACCTACCTCAACATAATAAAGGCCATATATGACAAACGCACAGCAAGCATCATTCTCAATGGTGAAAAACTGAAAGCATTTCCTCTAAGATCAGGAACGAGACAAGGATGTCCACTCTCACCACTATTATTCAACATAGTTCTGGAAGTCCTAGCCACGGCAATCAGAGAAGAAAAAGAAATAAAAGGAATACAAATTGGAAAAGAAGAAGTAAAACTGTCACTGTTTGCGGATGACATGATACTATACATAGAGAATCCTAAAACTGCCACCAGAAAACTGCTAGAGCTAATTAATGAATATGGTAAAGTTGCAGGATACAAAATTAATGCACAGAAATCTCTTGCATTCCTATACACTAATGATGAAAAATCTGAAAGAGAAATTATGGAAACACTCCCATTTACCATTGCAACAAAAAGAATAAAATACCTAGGAATAAACCTCCCTAGGGAGACAAAAGACCTGTATGCAGAAAACTATAAGACACTGATGAAAGAAATTAAAGATGATACCAACAGATGGAGAGATATACCATGTTCTTGGATTGGAAGAATCAATATTGTGAAAATGACTATACTACCCAAAGCAATCTACAGATTCAATGCGATCCCTATCAAATTACCAATGGCATTTTTTACGGAACTAGAACAAATCATCTTAAAATTTGTATGGAGACACAAAAGACCCCGAATAGCCAAAGCAGTCTTGAGGGAAAAAAACGGAGCTGGAGGAATCAGACTCCCTGACTTCAGACTATACTACAAAGCTACAGTAATCAAGACAATATGTTACTGGCACAAAAACAGAAACATAGATCAATGGAACAAGATAGAAAGCCCAGAGATAAACCCACGCACCTATGGTCAACTAATCTATGACAAAGGAGGCAAAGATATACAATGGAGAAAAGACAGTCTCTTCAATAAGTGATGCTGGGAAAACTGGACAGCTACATGTAAAAGAATGAAATTAGAATACTCCCTAACACCATACACAAAAATAAACTCAAAATGGATTAGAGACCTAAATGTAAGACCGGACACTATAAAACTCTTAGAGGAAAACATAGGAAGAACACTCTTTGACATAAATCACAGCAAGATCTTTTTTGATCCACCTCCTAGAGTAATGGAAATAAAAACAAAAATAAACAAATGGGACCTAATGAAACTTCAAAGCTTTTGCACAGCAAAGGAAACCATAAACAAGACGAAAAGACAACCCTCAGAATGGGAGAAAATATTTGCAAATGAATCAACGGACAAAGGATTAATCTCCAAAATATATAAACAGCTCATTCAGCTCAATATTAAAGAAACAAACACCCCAATCCAAAAATGGGCAGAAGACCTAAATAGACATTTCTCCAAAGAAGACATACAGACGGCCACGAAGCACATGAAAAGATGCTCAACATCACTAATTATTAGAGAAATGCAAATCAAAACTACAATGAGGTATCACCTCACACCAGTTAGAATGGGCATCATCAGAAAATCTACAAACAACAAATGCTGGAGAGGGTGTGGAGAAAAGGGAACCCTCTTGCACTGTTGGTGGGAATGTAAATTGATACAGCCACTATGGAGAACAATATGGAGGTTCCTTAAAAAACTAGAAATAGAATTACCATATGACCCAGCAATCCCACTACTGGGCATATACCCAGAGAAAACCGTAATTCAAAAAGACACATGCACCCGAATGTTCATTGCGGCACTATTTACAATAGCCAGGTCATGGAAGCAACCTAAATGCCCATCAACAGATGAATGGATAAAGAAGTTTTGGTACATATATACAATGGAATATTACTCAGCCATAAAAAGGAATGAAATTGAGTCATTTGTTGAGACGTGGATGGATCTAGAGACTGTCATACAGAGTGAAGTAAGTCAGAAAGAGAACAACAAATATCATATATTAACGCATGTATGTGGAACCTAGAAAAATGGTACAGATGAGCCAGTTTGCAGGGCAGAGGTTGAGACACTGATGTGTATAAAATTGATGCCTAATAAGAACCTGCAGTATAAAAAAACAAACAAACAGAACAACTAATACTAAACTTTCATTGGGTTATTTGTATGGAAATATGTTAATATAAATATTTCAGACATTACATGAAATTTCTAAAAATCTTATATGTTCTGGTATAATGTTATAAGTCATAATCCTAGTTATTACCTTAAAATGTATATCTCAGAAATAACTAAAAAAAACAAAAAAACAAAAACACACAATTAACAGGGGCTTCCCTGGTGGCGCAGTGGTTAAGAATCTGCCTGCCAATGCAGGGGACACGGGTTCGAGCCCTGGTCCCAGAGGATCCCACATGCCGCGGAGCAGCTGGGCCCGTGAGCCACAATTACTAAGCCTGCGCGTCTGGAGCCTGTGCTCCGCAACAAGAGAGGCCGCGATAGTGAGAGGCCCGCACACAGCGATGAAGAGTGGCCCCCGCTTGCCACAACTGGAGAAAGCCCTCGCACAGAAACGAAGACCCAACACAGCCATAAATAAATAAATAAATAAAATTTAAAAGAGATAAGCAAAACATTCTCTCTATAAATTTAAAAAAAAACACAATTAACAAAAAAGACAAATCTATGGGTAAATGGGCAAAGGCCTTGAAGAGACGTTTCTTCAAAAAACATATACAAAAAGCCAATAAGCACATGAAAAAATGCTCAACGTCATTAGCCATTAAGGAAATGCTAGTCAAAACCACAATGAGATACTTCACATGCACTAGGATAACTAACAAAAAAAAAAACCCCAGAAAATAACAAGTATTGACAATGATGTGGAGATATTAGAACCATCATACATTGCTGATGGGAATGTAAAATGCTGCAGCCCCTGTGGTAGTTCCTCAAAAAGTTAAACACAGAGTTACTATATGACCCAGCAATTCCACTCCAAGGTATATATCCAAAAGAACTGAAAGCAGGTATTCAAATAAAAACTTGCACACAAATATTTATAGCACTATTCATAATCACCAAAAGCTAGAAACAACTGAAATGTTCATTCACTAGTAAATGGATAAACAAAATGTAGTATATCCATACAATGGAATATTATTAAATAGCCATAAAATATATATATCGTTACAGAGGTAATCTTCAAAGGTTTTAAAGAGTAACATAGCAGTTTAGTATTTGAGGAAGAGTCTAGATAATTGTAAATAAATTACAGAAGGGGGAATGGTAACAGGGAGGTCAGTTGCAGATGATTCCAGAGGTGATGAAGGTCTGAATTAGGGCATGGCAAAAGAAGTGAAGGGGCTGGCATGAGATAAGCTTTTGAAAGAGAATGGATAGCAGTTCATGATTGGGTACAGGGGTGAGAGATCAGAAGGAGTTGGGGACACAGTGCTGGTAGAAGTAGACGGTATTATTACCCAGGTTGAGTGATAACACCAGGAACAGGTCTGAGGGGAGTCCTGGTACTTAAGCATGCACAGACTGGGGGAAGGTGTGTAGACAATGGATTAGCAGTGTGATTGTGAGATCTGGGCAAAGAGTGAACTTTTAGAGGGCTAAGAAACAACTGCCTCCTTTGACCAGCCCCAAGGAACATGGGTCCATTCTGGGTCCATGCATCTCACCACTTTTCAGAACAGCAGAACAGCGATCAACGGTTTTATAGTACGGGCAGCAACAATCTCAGAAACTCTAAAAGTGAATACTGATTGTGGTGTAGGTGGAAGGAAAGTGTCAAACTTTGGGTTTTGTTTGTTCTTCTTTCTCTAGTTGCTTTAGGTGCAAGGTTAAGTTGTTTATTTGAGATTTTTCTTGTTTCCTGAGATAAGATTGTATTGTTATAAACTTCCCTCTTAGTACTGCTTTTGCTGAGTCCCATAGGTTTTGGATTGTTGTGTTTTTGCTGCCATTTGTCTCTAGGTATTTTTGATTTCCTCTTTGATTTCTTCAGTGATCCATTGATTATTTAGTAACATATTGTTTATCCTCCATGTGTTTTTGTTTTTTTACAGTTTTTTTCCTGTAATTGATTTTTAATCTCATAGTGTTGTGGTCAGAAAAGATGCTTGATATGATTTCAGTTTTCTTAAATTTACCAAGGCTTGATTTGTGACCCAAGATGTGATCTATCCTGGACAAGGTTCCATGTGCACTTGAGAAGAAAGTATATTCTGCTGCTTTTGGATGGAATGTCCTATAAAGAAAGATCAATTAAGTCTATCTGGTCTAATGTGTTACCTTGTATTTCCTTATTAATTTTCTGTCTGGATGACCTATCCATTGGTGTAAGTTAGGTGTTAAAGTCCCCCACTATTATTGTGTTACTGTCACTTTCCCCTTTTATGGCTGTTAGCATTTGCCTTGTATATTGAGGTGCTCCTATGTTGGGTGCATGTATATTTACAATTGTTATGTCTGCTTCTTGGATTGATCCCTTGATCATTATGTAGGAAACCATAAACAAAACGAAAAGAAAACACTCAGAATGAGAGAAAATATTTGCAAATGAAGCAACTGACAAGGGCTTAATCTCCAAAATATACAAACAGCTCATGCATATCAAAAAAAACACAACCCAATCAAAAACTGGGCAGAAGATCTAAATAGACATTTCTCCAAAAAAAGACATACGGATGGTTAAAAAGCACATGGAAATGTGCACAATATCACTAATTATTAGAGAAATGCAAATCAAAACTACAATGAGGTATCGCCTCACACTGGTCAGAATGGCCATCATCAAAATATCTGCAAACAATAAATGCTGGAGAGGGTGTGGAGAAAAGGGAACCCTCCTACACTGTTGGTGGGAATGCAAACTGGTACAGCCACTATGGAGAACAGTATGGAGGTTCCTTAAAAAACTGAAAATAGAGCTACCATATGATCCAGCAATCCCACTCCTGGGCATATATCTGGAGAAAACCATAAAAGATACATACACCCCAATGTTCATTGCAGCACTATTCACAATAGCCAGGACAGGGAAGCAACCTAAATGTCCATCAAGAGAGGAATGGATAAAGAAGATGTGGTACATATATACAATGGAATATTACTCAGCCATAAAAAAGAACAAAATAATGACATTTGCAGCAACATGGATGGACCTAGAGATTCTCATACTGAGTGAAGTAAGTCAGACAGAGAAAGACAAATATCATATGATATTGCTTACATGTGGAATCTAAAAAAGGCTACAAATGAACTTATCTACAAAACCGAAGCAGTTACAGATGTAGAAAATAAACTTATGGTTACCAGGGGGTAAGGAGCGGGGAGGAATAAATTGGAAGATTGGGACTGACACATACACACTACTATATATAAAACAGATAACTAATAAGAACCTACTGTATAGCACAGGGAACTCTAAGTCAATACTCTGTAATGGCCTACACGGGAAAAGAATCTAAAAAAGAGTAAATATATGTATTTGTATGACAGATTCACTGTGCTGTACACCTGAAACTAACACAACATCGTAAATCAACAATACCCCAATAAAATTTTTTTTTAAAAAAGACATTACTTTCTGGACATATGAAAAAAACTGAAGTAGGGTAGGTAGCCTGGGCAAGGAGGTCAGCTGGAGTCATTTTGTCGGGGTCACTCGAGAGATGCTGAGTGACTGAAATAGGGGTAGAAAATCAGCAGTAAGTGTGGGAAGGAAAAACTGGTCATGAAAGGGTTTTCTGAGATAGAGTAGACAGGATTTAGTGAACGGTGGTGAGAAAGACTATGACAGACCGGGAAAAACAAGTGGAGGGTGGATGGTGGATACCTGGGGAACAGACATGACACAGGTTTCAGACAGGTACGGTCCTTGCTGGAGAGGACGGGCATATGCCTACTTACAGAGTGAGCTTCCTATAAAGGGAGTGAAGAAGGGGGTGCTCTGAACGTGTGCATGATGTAGACATAATGGCTAACCCTGGTTGGGGGTTTATAAAGATAGCGCAAAGGGGGAAGCCTAGTCATAACATGGGGAAAGGACCATTCTGGGTGGAACTGTCTCAGTGTATGGAGGAGGGGGTGTTGACCACACAGGTCTAACCAAAGAGAATGGAGGATGCCCTCTTTGCACAAGCATAGGCATGCATTCCCATTACTGAAGTACTGGAATCATGCTTCTCCTACTATGGTCGCAGGCCCCGCTCAGACAGTGGCCCTCGGACTTTTCCTGTGTTCTTTATAGTAGCATTTGCAGAGTGACAGCCAACAGAAGCAAACCAGCAGCTCCATCAGCCTCCCCATTCTTTTGTGAAAAATGCCAGCTAAGTCTTCTGGCTGATCCAAGAAAAAACAATGATTAAATGCAAGGTCCTTGAGCAGAAAACATCAACACCAAACTCATTAAACCCTTACAAGATCAAATATGTCTGTGGTTCACAATTATTGAAATAGTCAATTTGTCTCCCTGCATCAGACTTGCTTCCTTTCAATTCATTCTCTAAAATTTAGCCAGGAAGACGTATTTTAAATGAATTTTGAGCTTTTACTTACTTTAAGCCTTTAAATGGCTCCTTGGAATAAAGTCAAATTCAAACGTGGCTTGCAGGGCAGGGAGCAATCTAGCACTGGCCTACCCTTCTGACATCTGTTTAGATTACCCCCTCCTCTGAACACTCATATTTCAGAGGGCGGTCTAAACCAAGCTTGGAAAGGTAGGCTGGTGCTAGATTGCTTCATTCCCCATAAGCCACATTGGATGCCCCACTCCTTGATTTCAAACGGGGAACAACCCAGATCACCCAGATGAACGTGAAGCAACGTGGCCTCTTCTTAAAGGGGAATACTCCGCACCCATGAGAGGAAAGTAACTACAGCTACATGCAACAACAGGAATGAATCTCACAAACATAACACTGGGGGGTAACCCAGGTACAGAAGAGCCTACGCTATATTAGTCTAAGCATGTGAAGTACAAGAACAGTCAAAACTAAACTACGGTGTTACGAGTCAGGACAGGGTTACCCTTGCAGAGAAGGAGGTCGGGTCACTCGCTGGAATGGGACACAGCGGGGCTTCTGGGAGGCAGGTAGGACTGTTTGCTGACCCGAGCGACAGTTGCAGGGGTGTTTGCTTTGTGAAGTTTGTCAAGCCGCACACAGGATTTAGGCACTTTTTCTGTCATACCGCAATAGTTTATACTTTTGAAAAATTCTCTGCCTTCATATTCCGCATCTCTTCTTTGTGCCTAAATAACTTACTCTTCCAACTTTCAAAATCACTTCCTCCAGAAGCCCTTTCCTGAATTCCTAGGCTATTTTATTTTAGCTCACCCTGCTGTGTGTTCAAAGTCCCCTGCAACTCTCCACATTTAATTACAACTACTTGTTGAATCAAGTTTTTGCAAATTGGCTTTCTGTCTCTTTTCAGGCACATTGTGAAAGTGCATACAGTTTAATAGAGGGCATGTGACGGGAGTAAGATTTACCAATACTCTCCCGAAGGTGGAGTGTCAGTCCCAATGCAGCGCCAAAGATAGAAAGATGAACTAGTGACCTACTGCTTTGTAACAAATTACCACATAGTTAGCAGCTTCCAACAACACATATTTATCTTCTCAGAGTTTTCGTGTATCACAAGTCCAGGTACAGATTAGCCGGGTCCTCTGCTTTGGGGTCTCACGATCAAGGCTGTAATCAAGGTGTCACCAGGGCTGCACTCCTTCCAGGAGCCTCGGGATCCTCTCCCAAGCTCACATGGTTGTTGAGTGAATTTGCTCCCTTGCCACTGTAGGACCAAGATCCCCGCTTTCTTGCTGACTGTCAGCCAAGGGCCACTCTCTCTCTGCTCCTGAAGGTCACCCACCTTCCTTGTCATAGACCCTCTAGCTGACTTCTCAACATGGCAACTTCCTCAAGGCCAGCAAGGGAGAGTCTCTCACTCTAGTAGGCTAAGAGGGACTCAGACAATGTAAAAGAATTATGAAAATAAAATCCCATCACCTTTGCCATATGACATAACCTAATTAAGCTAGTGACATCTCATTACCTTTGTCATATTCTCTTGGCTAGAAGAAAGTCCCAGCTTCTGCCCAGGGGAGGGTATGATACAACGGGACAACTCATTAGGGGTTACCTTAGAATTCGGCCTACCACAATAGGGTAATATTTGGAGACTGAGGAAGATTTTACTAGCAGCCCTGAAATCCCACAATACAGATGTGGGAACCAGCCTCCAAGATGGCACCCTATGATCAGACCCTTGGATAAACCCCTCCCACACTGTATCAGAGGTGGTCTATGTGGCCAACAGAAATTGGCAGAAAGGATAACACGTGACTTCTGAGGCTAGATCATAAAAGACAAAGTAGATTGCACCTCTCTGCCACTCGTTCTCAGGAAGGCGGGCCACCACGCCATGAGAACACTAAAGCAGCCCTGGAGAGAGGTTCACACAGCAAGGAAATGAGACCTACTGCCAATAAGGTTGTCAGATGCAAAAAGAATGCCAGCCAAATTTGAATTTCTGATAAACAATGAATAACAGTTTAGTATAAGGATGTCCCAAATATTGCTTGTAACATACTTATACTATAGAATTATTTGTGGTTCATCTAAAATTCAAATTTAACTGGTTATCCTGGGTTTTGTTTTTGTGTTTGTTTTCCGCAATCTGCTAGGTTGACCTGCCAACAGCCACGTGAGTAAAACAAATTCCTCTGCCCAGCTTCAATCAAATCTTCATCTGACTGAAGCCACAGCTGACGTCTCGACTGCAACCTTGGGAGAGACCCTGCACCAGAACCTCCTGCCTAAGCTGCTCCTGAACTCCTGACCCACAGAGACTGAGATTACATATGCTTGTTGTTTTAAACCACTAAGTGTGGGGAGTAATTTGTTACACAGTAAATGATGACTAGTACGATAGATAACTGTCTACCCATTATCTTGGCCAGTCAGCCTGTCTCTTTCATGAGACAATAACCGAGAATGGTTCCAGCATTTAAGAAGCAAACCCCCTTCTCTAGTTGAAGTGTAAGAAGATAGCTCAGAAATGACAGTTAAGTTCGTCATTTATTAATGAAATGCCTCAGTATCTATTTGATTGAATTAAATCTGTCAAACAGGACCTCTTGGTTAGGGAAGTCAGAAGGCATTTTTTTGTTGTTCTTGTTTACTGAAGTTGGCCACAGCAGCTTCAACATGACAAAGCCTGACAGGGTGATTCAGCCCAAAAATGCTGATGACGGGCGAGCGATGTTTGTTGCACGTATGAGGTCCTGCAGTTCCTCAAGCAAAGATGGGAATGGCAAATGCATATTAGACAACTGAGAGACCTGCTAGTATCCACTCGGCTGCTGGGGGAATGGAAAGACCTTTAAAAACAATTTACACATTATTAAACAGGCAGCTGGAGAGAAGGGAGGAAATGGGGAACTGAACGATCTTAAGAGCCGTGGCTCTCATCTGGGGTGATTTTGCCCCCCAGTGGGCACTTGCCACTTTCTGGAGACATTTTTGGTTGTCAAAATTGGGGGCAGAGGTGGTGGAAGCTACTGGTATCTAGTGAGTAGAGCCCGGGGATGCTTCTAAACATCCTGCAGTGCACAGGACGGCCCCACATCAAAGAATTATCAGACCCCAAATGTCATCAACGCCGAGGCTGAGAAATCCTGCTCGAGAGAGATATAAATGAACAATTTGTTATACTGACAAGTCAGATTGCTGTAATTCTCTGGTACTCAGAAAATCTCTCCTTTGTTTGGGATTGACATGTACACATTGATATATCTAAAATAAAATGCCTTTCCATGAAAAAAAAAGAAGGAAAAAAAAGAAAATTTCTCCTTTGAAAACATTTAGTTCATTGATGTATTCTACACTTTTCCATTTATTCATTCCATAGTCATTCATATACTCATACATTTATTTGTTCATTCAATAAATTTTTGAGGGCTTCACTGTGCCAGGTGCTTTGGGAAAAACTAATGTGCGAAAGACAATTCATTCAACCATTAAATAAATTAGCAAGCACCTGGAAGTAATGTGGGGATGAATCAAATTTGTGTTCTTCCCTCAAAAGACATCAAATTTTGAGTTAATACTAAATGCAAACAGAAAACAAAGCAGGAAAAAATGAAGCAAAACCCTGCTGACTTAACAATCAAAGCTTTGTGTAATTCCAATAATGGGTAATTTTCTTCAGGCAAACATTTAAAGAGCAGTTGTCACAAGTCTATAGGCTAGGCAAAGGATGCATCCCTGGGCTTATGTGTGACGTTAGCTGGTCATGTGTGTTTTCATTGATTCACCTTCAGTTTTCTTTAATCTTATATAGCGTATAGCAATTTACAAAGAGGTTATTTTAAAAAGGTGTTTTAAAAAACAGCAGTCGAGTGAAACCCAACACTTCAATGATGATTGAAGAGCTAGCTCTAGGACATACACATGCCTTGCACAAAACTTCAGCTCAGAAGAAAGTCCGAACAAACATTTCAGGTTAGCAAAGGCGAGGGTCATGAGTACTCTGAACATACTTCTTATGAAAGGTGAAGTATCACAATAGTGCTATTCCAATCAGAAAATGAGAGGGGCTTCCCTGGTGGCGCAGTGGTTGAGAATCTGCCTGCCAATGCAGGGGACATAGGTTCGAGCCCTGGTCTGGGAAGATCCCACATGCCACGGAGCAACTGGGCCCGTGAGCCACAACTACTGAGCCTGCGCGTCTGGAGCCTGTGCTCCACAACAAGAGAGGCCGCGATAGTGAGAGGCCCACGAACCGCGATGAAGAGTGGCCCCCACTTGCCTCAACTAGAGAAAGCCCTCGTGCAGAAACGAAGACCCAACACAGCCAAAAATAAATAAATAAATGAAGGAATGAATGAATGAATAAATAAATAATTTAAAAAAAAAGAAAATGAGAGGATTTGGGAGTCTTGGAAGAGGTTTCAAAGGCAAGAAAGACAAAGGTACAGTCATAAAGCACTGTGGCTGACATGCAGGATGCAGGGAGGAACAGGAGAAAAAGATACCTGTGGAAAGGCCGAGACCGCAATTTAGAGGATACTCAACACTCAGTAAGATCCTCACATCTTAACAAAGGCGCGGAGGGAGGGAGGGAAAATATCTCTTGTATTGCTCAGTATTACTTCAAGAAAAACTATATTTATATCACCTCACACCTGCCAGAACGGTTACTACCAAAAAGGTGACAAGTGTTGGCAAGGGTGGGAAGAAAATGGAACCCTCCTACACTGTTGGTGGGAATGTAAATTGGTGCAGCCACTGTGGAAAACAGTATGGAGGTTCCTCAAAATATTAAAAATAGAACCACTATATGATCCAGCAACCTCACTTCTGAGTATTTACCCAAAAGAAATGAAATCAGTATCTTCAGATATCTGAACTGCCATGCCCACTGCAGCATTATTCACAATAACCAAGACATGG
Organism: Balaenoptera physalus; assembly: GCF_965194825.1. NCBI lineage: Eukaryota > Metazoa > Chordata > Mammalia > Artiodactyla > Balaenopteridae > Balaenoptera > Balaenoptera physalus. The sequence goes on from NC_138903.1 coordinate 12,714,088, forward strand.
AAGCAACCTAGGTGTTCACAGACACATGAAGAATAAAGAAAACGTGTTACATATACACAATGTACTATTATCTAGCCATAAAAAAGAAGGAAAGTCTGCCATTTGTGACAATATGGATGAACCTGGAGGACACTATGCTAAGTGAAATAAGCCAGACACAGAGAGAAATACTGTATATTCTCATTTATAGGTGAACTCTAAAAACGTCAAACTCAGAAACAGAGGGTAGAACAGTAGTTGCCAGGGGCTGAGTGGAGGGGGAAATGGGAAGATGTTGGTCAAAGGGTACAAGTTTTCAGTATAAGATGAATGAGTTCTGGGGATCTCATGTACAGCATGGTGACTATAGCTAATAATGCTGTATTGTGTACTTGAAGTTTGCTAAGAGAGTAGATTTGAAGTGTCCCCACCACACAGGAAAAATAGTAACTATGTGAGGTGACGGATGTGTTAATTAATTTGATTGTATTAATCATTTCAAAATGTATGTGTATCTTAAATCATTACATTGTGTATCTTAAATAGATATAATTTTTATTTGTCAATTATACCTCAATAAAGCTGGAGCCAGGGAGAGAACTATCTTTAGCGAAATGGGATTTCTTGGCTCCCATAACCAGCAAGAGTGTGATTCTAGTTAGAGATACCTGAAGCTAGAGGTCCATGCCACCAGACACTCAATAGGTGTCAGCTTTCTTCTTTCTTGCTACGTTCCCATGAAGTGAAACCATCCTTGGTTATAATTCTGGGCTCACCACCTCACATTTCTATACCTGACGAGATTCCCAATTCAAAGAGATCCCAGGGAAAGAGTCTGACTGGCCTGTCTTGAGTCATAGATCCATCTGTTGAACCAACTACCAGGGCGTGATGAGGTTCTTTAATGGCCCTCAACCAAATCACATGATTAGACTGAGATAGGAGCAATTACTCAAAAGAAGGAGGGTAAATAAAGATCTGACAAAACAATCAACGCATACAACCTAAATATCCAAAATAGCATAATGGTTTGATAAATGAGGGTGTATCAGTATGAAAGAATATTAAGCAGCCATTAAAATTTTTCAATTGTGTTTTATAAATTTAATGAGATCCCAATGAATGCCAATATTTTTTGTCGAGAGTTATGCAAGCTGATTATAAAGTTAAATGAGAAAATAGATGAGAATAGCTAGGCAAACACCTGAAAAATAATAAAAGCAATGAAAAATGACAAGTGCTATTAGAAATCAAAACATATTTATAATGGCACAATAATTTAAAAACATGGAACTAGTGCACAACTAGAAATGCCAATATAACTGAACAGCCTAGGATTATAGGATAGAAATACACATGGGATTTAGTACATAATAGAAGAGGCATCTCTAACCTGTTGGGTAAAGTTGGACTTTTTAATCAGTGGTGTAGGAACAACTGGGTAGCCTTGTGGAAAAAGATGAAGTTGGCTCCCCACTTCATGTTGTGCACCAAAATCAAGTCCAAATGCATCAATGATTTCAACGCAAATTTTTGAAATCTTAAAAGTACTAGAGGGAAAAAAATGGACAAATTTCTTTATAACCTGAGAAGAGGGACAACTTTCCTATGATTCATGGGAAGTATATAACTCAGCGGAAAAGTACAAATGTTTCAATACATATTTTCTTTCCTATTCCTTTCACAGGTAGCTAAGGATCAGATTCCTAAAGCCCTGGCCATGTCTCTATATTATCTGCAAACTAGAACATTTCCTTTTGGGACCCACTTCTGTTTCCACTCTGTTATTTCCAGGCATCTAACCCAATCTTTTTATTTTGGTATCATTTGGTACAAGCTTTCATAATCTGCTTCAAATGTTTTGAAAGAAGGTATATATTAGAAAATAAAGAAATGAATGAAAAAAAGGAAAAGAGAGGAAGGGGAGCTAGGAAGAATCAGAACAAAGAAAAGAGAGAAAGCATGCTAACTATAAAGGTTGCTGTAATAGCCTTAAATATTCAACACATTAGAATCTGAGGTTCCTAGAAGCCAGGGCACGCAGGGAAAAATGAAATTACATATATTTGGTTTTCATTAAGGAGAGTGAACATCAGTTCTTCTGAGGACATAATAGCATTTTCCTGGCACTGTATTCTCAAAGAAATTAAAAGCTTAGAAGGATAACAATGCCCAACACCCAAGGTTGTTAAGTGACTTAAGTATATATAAAAGCCTTTATCAGGGCTTCCCTGGTGGCGCAATGGTTTCAGAATCTGCCTGCCAATGCAGGGGACATGGGTTCGGGCCCTGTTTTGGGAAGGTCCCACATGCTGCGGAGCAACTAGGCCCGTGAGCCACAACTACTGAGCCTGCGCGTCTGGAGCCTGTGCTCCGCAACAAGAGAGGCCGCGATAGTGAGAGGCCCACGCACCGCGATGAAGAGTGGCCCCCGCTTGCCGCAGCTAGAGGAAGTCCTCGCACAGAAACGAGGACCCAACACAGCCAAAAATAAATAAATAATTAATTAAAAACTTAAAAAAAAAGCCTTTATCAATTGCAAACTATTATTTAACACTAATTAACATATCACTCTCTTTTCTATACTTGCAGATTCTCCTACTGCCGATCCTTCCCCTGCCCTCCTTACTCTGTCTTTCAATACAATCAATGTTTGGCCGGTCAGTGTGGATGGAACAGGGGACCCTCAGGAGAACTAGGCTGAGTCAGAACATGACATGATGAGGACACCTGGGAAGCCTGGAGCTGATAGGAAGCAGCAAGGAAAGGAAGCTGTCTATTCCGGACCAGTTCAGTGGGCTCGAGAAGAGTCCAGCTCGTAGACAAATCCTAAGCTGTGAGAATTACTTTTTACAGTGTAGGGGACTCTTAGCGTGAGCGTCTCCTGGGTCACCAAGGGAATTGAGACTGTCTGGGCATGTCTGTGGGCCCAGAGGGTTGAGTCTTCCAGAAATCTCTTTTTTTGTTTGATTGTTTGTGGAACTAAGGCACCTCCTGGGACAAAACTTTTTTAAAACAAAATAAAACAAAAATTCCTACATAACCAGTTTGAGCCAGATACCCAGTAATAGGGATCAGAGGGTTGGGGCCATTTTGAATACCACATGATAAATCAGTTATTTAGAGTTATCACTCTACCCAGCATCTACTATAGGACAAATGTCTGTGCTTTATGGAGGGCTCCCAGTCACGTTCATTAAAAACTCTGTAAAGCTCCCAGGCACAAGAAGCTGCTATAGAGAGGATGACAGAGAAAAGAGAGATTCTCGGGCTTTCCTGATGGCGCAGCAGTTAAGAATCCGCCTGCCAATGCAGGGGACATGGGTTCGAGCCCTGGTCTGGGAAGATCCCACATGCCGCAGAGCAACTAAGCCTGTGCACCACAACTACTGAGCCTGCGCTCTAGAGCCCATGAGCCTCAACTACTGAAGCCCGCACGCCTAGAGCCCGTGCTCCGCAACAAGAGAAGCCACCGCAATGAGAAGCCCGCGCACGGCAACGAAGAGTAGCCCCCGCTCACCACAACTAGAGAAAGCCTGCGCGCAGTGACGAAGACCCAACGCAGCCAAAGTAAATAAATAAATAAATTTATTTTTTAAAAAAAAGAGTCTCCATGCACTCCACACCAGATCTCCAGGCAAGAGCAGCAGTGCCCAGCGGACAGGCCGCCAATGGCCAGAAACTCAGCTGGGAGAAGGCAGAGCCTGAGATCAGAGAGCCTGCTGGGGGTCAGGAGAATGCGAACACAATCGGTGATTTGTTTGTGGGCACGTTTTATGTCCCCTGGTAGCTCTCAAAACCATAGCCGGGGGAAGGGAGGACGGGGCAGGGAGAGGTTTCCTCATGATGGGAGAAGCTACATATCATCAGCTTGGATGTAGTATCTTCCCAGAGAGCTTTTCAGCTCAACAATGATAAAGCAAATAGTTCAGACATCCTAGGGAAAATGCCTACCTGCTTCAAGTTGTCAAGAATATCTATCTAGTGGACATCTGGCCACGAGGGTTGGGAGAACCACTGAGGAAAGAGCACTGGGCCAGTTCAAATCTTGCCTCTATCAAACACAAGCAATGTAACTTTGAATTTGTGCCTGTAACTCTTGGGGACTAAGTTCCGTATTTGTAAAATAAGGAGGCTGGACTAGACCAGTGATTGGCAAATGGTATTGAAAGGAATGCTCCAGTCTAGGGAGTGTCTGACCTGAGCTGAGAGGGGAGGCTTGAAGACTGGAGAGAGATGGCCCAGGGTCCCCTGCTTCTCCAAAAGCAATGGCACATGTGTCTTGTTTCACAAATAGGGGCTTAGTTGGTTTTATTTGAGGGGAATACTTGGCTGTTAAAATAAGGTTTGACCATCACTTAACCAGACTAAACTAGTTATTCATAAGAAAACAACAAAGTAAAGCTGTGAGTAGTGATGGACGTTAGCAAGAGAGGGGTTGTTTATCTTGTGGGTGTGCCACTCTGAACCGAATAAGGATTCGGAGCAAAATGGGACTTGCTAATACAAAGGCTGAAGACCTGCCATCTGGGCCACAATGGGTAGGGTTTTGGGCAGTCAGGGGGATGAAGCTGGGGGAAGAGGTTGAAAAAAGAAGTAGAAAGAGGGAGAAAGGTAGGAGGACTCCTGGGTACCCATGTGAGGTGAGCTGGGGTATCTGGAAGGTGCAGGGGAGTGGCCGGCGATGCTGGCCCTGTCTACTGCTCTCTGCGGGTGTTTCTGCTTTCCCACAAGTAAGAATAGGTTGTTTCAGAAGCCTTGCCAGGCACTGCTGGGTATAAAAGCAGGTTTACAAAAATAAAACCAATCATTATAATGCTGAAATACTTAAAGGTTTACAAACCTAAATCCCGAAGATTCAAAAGCCTCTCTTAAATGAAGGTCTGGTGTAGTGTAAATTAGCTGGTTTTTTCCCAGGTGTCTACCAATTTGGGCACCTGCTGGGAGCAGTTTCTCAGCAGTTACCTATCATCACTTTGGGAAAGCTTGAAAACAGCCAATTATTTTTCTAGGATGAGAAAGTAATGACTTTGTACCTGTTCAAATTCCTGAGATTACAATTTGCAATATGCAATATTTTTTTTTCAATTCTATCTGCTCCTAATAGAGATAAATATTCAGTGGTGAAAACTGAATTAAGGGGATAATTACTGGATTAGGATAAAGTTGCAATTACAGTAATTTGATGATTTCAATTACTCTGGCTATCTCTTTGACAAGAATGACTGAAACGAGTTGAAATTGGAACCCATAGGTCATATAAAGATAAGATTACTGGATGGCATTTCATATGGAAATATTCACTCCTAAATATGCCTCATTAGAATCACAGTCACAAAGCATTGTCAATCTTCCTTCTAAATAAGAAATTGGCACATCCTATCTGACACAACAACACTCATTCTATTCCTCCTGTCCCCAGTAAAATGTTATCTAGGAAACCATCAATCATTACCCAATATCATAGTCTGTCAATGGCTGCTTCTCAAACACTGGATGGAGCAAGGCAGTCTGCATTCAAATCCTGCCTCCTTCAGAGACTTGAGATATGATGTATGTGAGCTCTCTGGTCCCTGAGACCCAGATGTTGTTCAAAGCACGGCTCCTCAAATTCTTGCATTTGAAATATGTGAATTTCCTCCCTTTCGCCTTCCCCAATGCCAAAGCAAAGCAAAGCAAAACAGCAACAACCAAAACACAAAAACGATGCGTGAAAAAAATTGTATTATTTAAAGAGAAAAAGAACAGCATTTAAAAGGTACTGCTGTTGGGACTTCCCTGGTGGCACAGTGGTTGAGAAGCCGCCTGCCAATGCAGGGGACACGGGTTCGATCCCACATGCCGTGGAGCAACTAAGCCCATGCACCACAACTACTGAGCCTGCGCTCTAGAGCCCGCGAGCCACAACTACTGAGCCCGCATGCCACAACTACTGAAACCTGTGCATAAGAGAAGCCACCACAATGAGAAGCCTGTGCGCCACAATGAAGAGTAGCCCCCGCTCACCGTAACTAGAGAAAGCTGGCATGCAGCAACGAAGACCCAACGCAGCCAAAAATAAATAAATAAATTTATTAAAAAATAAAAGGTACTGCTGTTATTCAACCTGCATGGTTTCCAAGACTGAAATCAACTCTGCACAGTTCCTAGGAATTTCTTTAATCTAGTGGTTCTCAACCAGGAGTAATTTTGCTCCCTAGGGGACATTTGGCAATGTCTGGTGACATTTTTGGTTGTCATAACTTGAGGGAGGGCTACTAGGACGTACTGGGTAGAGGTCAAGGATGCTGGTAAATATCCTACAGTGCACAGGACAGCCCCCCACCATTACAAAGAATTATCCTGTCCAAAATGTCAATAGAGGTTGGGAAGTTCTGCTTAACCCAACTACAGATGATGCATCCTTGGTAATGGTGTTTAACTGGACTAAATAGAGAAGCTCATAATTCATTCCATGTGTCATAGAATAGAGACTAATTCTAGATTATGGCCAGGAGAGCACGAGTTGCCAGAGACTGGCAAAGTGGAACAATTTCAGATTTGACACGTGTGGAAGACCTCTCGTGTGCTAGTTTCCTAGGTATCTTTTTCAATCTACAGAATAATCCTCTGAGGTATATAGAAATATGCTTACTTAAAGAAGCACAGTCTAAGAGGCTAAGACAAGTTTAGACGTATGACCAAGGTCCCTTGGTTGGGTAGGGGGCCAAGATTCGCTCCCAGGGCTCTCTCCTTCCCGTGGTATTTGGAAGTAGAAGGTGGTACCCGCCACATGGCAAGCACATGCTGGAGGAAACGATGTGATAGAAACTGAGCTCCCCCTCACCACTTCTGTGCACCCTTCCCTAGTTTCAGTGTGCTTCTGCTTGTAACAGCTTGTAGCTGTGACTTTGTTTAGAAGATGCCCTTAGATGCCTAAAGTCACTTTGCCCGCCTGCAGGGAAAGCCCACAGTGCCTGGGGTCCTACTTGCCCCTGAGCAGCCCTTAGCCAGTAACTCAGGGCCCTGAGAGTATAAAACTCTAGCTCCTGCTCCTCAAGGCAAGGCAAAGGCTGAGAAGTAACGCACACTCCAGAGCTCCCCCGCGGGATGAGGCCGACGTACCCTCTGCGAGACCTCACTTGCAATCCCACTCTTCCCTATCCTGCGTGCCCTGCTCCCTCACCCTTTTCTCCCAAGAGCACTTCCTTAAGAAATCACTTGCACACGAATCCTTGTCTCCAAGTCTGCTTCTGGGGGCACCTAATGCGTACGAAGAGATAATGGAGGCCAGAAAGGTTGGGGATGCTTCTCAGAGTAAGAGGATATTTAACCGGAGGATAATGGGAGATAAGCTCAGTGACATAGGCTGCACCCAGGATGAGTATAACTAAGGAATCTGGATGCAGCCTGTGAGCAATGGAAAACTATTAATGATTTTTTTCAGTAAGGAAGAGCATTCCACATGAAATAGAATCCACTACATTAATAAACCTTAGTTGATAATAAACGTAAGTTACTGTATATTTTCCAAGTGCATTACTAAGTAATGGAGAACTCGCAAATACAGCAAAATGTAATAAAGGAAAATGAGAAATTCTTAGGTGTTGATTACTTTCTGTGTACAAAGGGGCTTCGTGCTCTAGATATACATGAATAGATCAAATGACTTTGAACCATGATTATGGCCAACCGTGAAAAAGAGGCTTGTTTCCCTGTGGCCTGGGACCACTTATTTTATAAAATGAAACACTTCTCTCTATAACAAGTTAAATTTCCAACATGATACAGGAGAACTACTTGGTCTCGCAGAAGAGTATGGTCATTTTTCATTTGTTTATTATTAAATATTCCCTACCTGCTTACCATGTGCCAAGCACTCAGTAAGATTACTTAAGAAGTAAATCTTAAGGTTAAATATTGAAATCGTTTTCTGGGTTTTTAAACTCTATGTTCTAATACATACAACCAGAAGACAGTTTCCTACAACATAACATCTTAGTCTGAGGTCTAAAAAGTAAGTTATTAATGATGATTGGGTAGAAATTCGGCTAAACTTTTTAAATGTCTAAAATATTCTGAAATAAATGATTTTGATGCAACATAGAAGGTTAGATTTTAGCCTATACTTGATAATGTTACAATTCAATTTTAGTAGAACATGTATTGCCCAGATCCACGGGTCAGCAAGCTTTTACTGCAAAGAGTTAGATAGTAATTATTTGAGGTTTTGTAGGCCAGATGGTTTCTGTCACAATTACTCAACACGGCCCTGCAGTGCAAAGGCAGCCGTAGATAATACAAAAATTAATGGGCGTAGCTGTGTTCCAATAAAACTTTACAGACACTGAAATTTGATTTTCATATAATTCTCATGTGTCACAAAATATTATTTTGATTTTTTTCAATCATTTAAAAATGTGAAAAATCATTCTTAGCTCACGAGTGAGCTATATAAAAACAGGTAGTAGGGTGAGTTTAGTCCAAGAACCTGGTGTCCCAGTTTTGGGTTTCCCCAAAGTCGGGCTGAGGCAAGGGCTTGGGGGTGCAGGTAGTTTATTTGGGAGGTGACCCCAGGAAGCAGGAATGAAGGAGCATGGAGAGAGAGAGATATTGGAAAAGAGATCTGTTACTGAGGGCAGCTGGACTCTATCTCACTGGGGACACTCTGAGAAACTGGTAGAATGTGCCCCAGACATTCTCCTCTGAAGGATGGGAGGTTGTTCCTGATGGCAGTACTGAATTTAAAGCGTGGAGAACAAAAGCCTCATATGCCTAAGCTTTCACCTCGAGGCACAGATTAAAATCAAAGATTTTCTATAACATGCTTTAAAACATTTTCTCTCTTACAGCAATAAAAATAAAATATCCAAAAATCTAACTCAGACTTTGAGTCTGATCAAATCCAACTTTGCTTGCTGAATTACAGTATCAGTTGGATTCATAGCCCTGCCACGTCTTTGATGTGAGTGAAGGCAGTGCCCTGGAAAGAGTGCAATTCCAGCAATTTGAATGGAAATATCTGGAACCCTTTGAAGAATACCCTGAATCCTCAACTCCCCATGAAGTACTTCCCACTGGGCCTCCTGAATCTGCAGAGCAGTTCTCCTACCCTTGCTTAGAGAAACTCTTACTTTCTGGACTGACTGTGTGCCCTCGTGGAACAAAATTAATATTTTGTAGCCACCAGTCATTGTGACTCAGTCAATAACCATAATCAGATTCCAGCATACCCAGGGAGAGAAGTTGAATGTGGCATCAAACTTGGGAAGAGAAGGCTTATATAATGGAAGACCTTTAGGAATTTGTTCAATTATAAGAGCAAAAATCAGAGGGATGTTTGTGGGAACAGATCTGGAGGATTTTGAACCCAAAGGGAAGAATATATAAAGGAAGAGTAAAAAAAGAATGTATTTCATAATAAAAACAACACATATTTCAGTATGGAAATGCTGGGGCATAACTACAGGAGAAGATACTCTGGAGTAGATGGACACTTGCCCCTATCACCATGCATGCAGCAGTTACAAATGCCCATGGATGCAGATGTGCTATGTTAGCAATATATGCCTGTGTTAGTATGAGTTTCCTATTGCTGCTGTAACAAACTACCACAAACTTAGTGGCTTTTAAAAACAACACAAATCTATTCTTTTACAATTGTGGAGGTCAGAAGTCTGAAATTGGTCTCCTTGGACTAAGATCAAGGTGTCAGCAAGGTTGCATTCCTTTCTGAACGCTCCAGAGGAGAATTCACTTTCTGGCCTTTTCTAGCTTCCAGAGGCTGCCTGCATTCCTCAGCTCATGGCACCTTCTCCATCTTCAAAGCTAGCAATCTTATCAATTCAACCCGTGCTTAGGTCATCACATCTTCTTCAAGTATCCTGCCTCCCTTTTTCCCTTATTAAGACCCTTGCGAATCAATGAAACAGAATAGAGAGCCCAGAAATAAACCCACACACCTACGGTCAATTAATCTATGACAAAGGAAGCAAAAATATACAATGGAGAAAAGACAGTCTCTTTAGCAAGTGGTGTTGGGAAAGTTGGACAGCTGCATGTAAATCAATGAAGTTAGAACACACCCTCACACCATACACATAAATAAACTCGAAATGGCTTAAAGACTTAAATATAAGACATGATGCCATAAAACTCCCAGAAGAGGACATAGGCAAAACATCCTCTGACATAAATTGTAGCAATGTTTTCTTAGGTCAGGCTCTCAAGGCAAAAGAAATAAAAGCAAAAATAAACAAATGGGACCTAATTAAACTTAAAAGCTCTTGCACAGCAAAGGAAACTATAAATAAAAAGACAACCTATGCAATGGGAGAAAACATTTGCAAACGATGCAACTGACAAGGGATTAATTTCCAAAATATACAAACAGCTTATACAGCTCAATGTCATAAAACAAACAAAAAAAACCCAATCAAAAAATGGGCAGAAGACCTAAATAGACATTTCTCCAAAGAAGACATACAGATGGCCAACAGGCACATGAAAAAATGTTCAACATCACTTATTATTAGAGAAAAGCAAATCAAAACTACCATGAGGTATCGCCTCACACCAGTCAGAGTGGCCATTATTAAAAAGTCTACAAATAATAAATGTTGGAGCGGGTGTGGAGAAAAGGGAACCCTCCTATACTCTTGGTGGGAATGTAAATTGGTATAGCCACTATGGAAAATAGTATGGAGGTTCCTTCAAAAACTAAAAATAAGTGAGGTGGATGGACCTAGAGTCTGTCATACAGAGTGAAATAAGTCAGAAAGAGAAAAACATATACCGTATGCTAAAGCATATATATGGAATCTAAAAAAAAAAAAAAAAAAGGTCATGAAGAACCTAGGGGCAGGACAGGAATAAAGACGCAGATGTAGAGAATGGACTTGAGTTCACGGGGAGGGGGAAGGGTAAGCTAGGACAAAGTGAGAGAGTGGCATGGACATATATACACTACCAAATGTAAAATAGATAGCTAGTGGGAAGCAGCCGCATAGCACAGGGAGATCAGCTCAGTGCTTTGTGACCACCTAGAGGGGTGGGATAGGGAGGGTGGGAGGGAGGGAGACGCAAGACGGAGGAGATATGGGGATATATGTATATGTATAGCTGATTCACTTTGTTATACAGCAGAAACTAACACACCATTGTAAAGCAGTTATACTCCAATAAAGATGTTAAAAAAATAAAAGTGGTGGGGTCTGGCCCTTCTCCCTGTCATTGGTTGCCAAGAATGGAACCTGAAAAATCAAAGAACCTCCCCCAAAGGAAAGAAACTATTTTTAAACTCCTATTTGTGCTAATGCCTATTTCACCTAGTCTCTCTTTGGCCCTTGTGGCAAGGGAAGGGAGCTGAGGAAAAGTGTACCTCGAATGAGCCTTACCATGTTCCTGATAAGAAAGTGAGGAGAAAGAACCCCATAATTAGTATGCAGGAATCAGAATGGGGTAAAATTGTCCAAGAAGCAGCAATATAATCTTTTACTGGGCCTCTAGTGGTATCAAGAAGTTCATTACCACCCAAAAACACCATGAGTTCAACCTTGCCCTGGCTGCCACCTCCTTAGTGCCAAGCTCTCCATGTTTGTGACACCAGAAGGATTTGTCTGGAATCCAATGATAATATATTTCACAGACCATGGACTTAGAGCCCAGTGAGTTGAATGATGTGAAATGTCAGCATGCAAAATGTTTCAGTGAAGAAAATGGGTCAAAGGCAAAATGGGGATTATGGCTCTGAGGAGAGGTAACTTTTACACGGCCTTGGTCACTATACGGTGAATTTCTTGGGAGAACATGCCCACCTAGGCTGGGGGGATCCATTAGGGGGAGTCACAGAAGTAAATGCAAGGAAGTGAGAGGAAGGAAAAACCTCCATTTTCCTCAGCATTTAAAGTATTCTCTCATCAGTGCCCTTTGAGATTCACTCAGTTCTTGCTTTCTTCATGAAAAGTCTCTTAAAACATATATGATGCATACCCATGTTCATAGCAGCATTATTCACAATAGCTAAAATGTGGACTCAACCCATGTGTTGAGTCCACATTTTATAATCATAAAATATTTTATAATAATAAAATAAATAAATATTTTTTTAAAAAAGAATTAGCAGAAAAAAAAAGGGAAAATCTGGCTAGATTGTGCCAGAGGTGAAGTTCTAGGTGAAGTCCTGGGGCTGGAGCTACATTTGGCTGAAGTAGCAGGAACAGGCCCCACACGGACTGAGATCCCAGGAAGCTGGTATCAGGGTCCTGACAGGAAAACAGACACCATGCCAGGTATTTTAATAGAAAAGATTTAATCTAGAGAATTCATTGAACTGTTGTCAAAGAAACCATAAGACAGAGTCAGGAAACTAAAGCAGCAAGCTGTCCCTATATAAGACATCAGAGTTAGTGGAATTTAAAGGTTTGGAGGAAGAGCCCCATGGAATTGGAGCCCAGCCCTGGGGGCATGGGTGGAAGGGGCGGGCACTGCCCAGCTGGTCCTGGTATCTCTGAGGAGTACAATGGGGCTAGTTCTAGGAGTGTGGCAAGTACTGAAACCAATTGCCACTGTCAGAGTGAAGAACCATTGCTGTGCTGACATTACTGAAGGAACAAAAGTGGACAGGAAGGAAGAGGTCCCTTCTCCTCCCAACTTTGAAGTCTCCCTCTAGTGCCCCCTACTGGCAGAGCCTAACAGGGCATCAGCTGGCAAAGGCTTGCAAAGTCCCATCCCCAGCATGACAAAATACAATGCTGTCCAGTCTGGTTGTCACTAGCTACAAGTAGCTATTTAAGTTTCAATTTAAATACATGAAAATTAAATAAAATTAAAAATTCAGTTCCTCACTTGCACTAGCTGCATTTGGAGTGCTCAAGAGCCACATGTGGCTAGTGGCTATTATGTTGGACAGCACAGCTGTAGGAGATGGTGAGGCCCTAAATCACATAAGAAGGAACACAATGCATCTTGTAAGTTTCACTTTCTATGCTGTATCTTCAGACCCAGAGAAACCATCCATACTCTAGCAAAGGTGATCTTTCTTCAAACAAATAATGGTATTATGCCATTAAAAAAGGACTCTTCTTCAATATAATGATGGTGGTAGTAGTGATGGTGGTGGTAGTGGCAATATTTTATTAAGCATTTACATTTAGAGCCACATCCTGTGCAAAGTATTTTGGTTTCGGTATTTCATTTACTAGCACAACACTAAGAGCTAAGTACTTTTTGGATCCCATCTTACAGATGTAGAACCTGGAATTTAGAGTGGGTAAGGAACTCGTCAAAGTCACACAGTTGACTGCAGAGCCCTTGACTTAACCTCTGGAATACATTGTCTCAGGCTGTCAAAGGGAGCTGACATTTCACAAACAGGAGATTTTATTTGCTTGCCATTGTTCAGTAGAACATTATTTCCTCAGAAAAAAATAAATTACACCAAGAAAACCAACAATTAATAGTGGTGCTTAATAACATAAGGAATCATGACAATGAAAGTAATTTCACTTCAGTAAAATTCACTCCCAGCAGACTTGCAACAACCAAACGGGGAGAAGTAAAGGTTCTTTCTGGTTTTACGAAGAGTCATCACACTCCATCAGATTCAATGTGTAGAAATATCTTGGATTGAATCCTTCACCTTTCGATTATGATGTTTGCAAGATGATTGCTTAATTTATGAGTAGAGACTAAAGCTTCGTGTGCCCTCATTTTCTATCGCGTTAACAATGCAGTTATCTAAGTTATGCTAATCAGAGGCCACATGATCAAAACATGGTTGGGTCAATCATAAGCTTTGTGATATTGAATAGCTATGAAGTTCCTCTAAGCCTTGGTTTCCTTACCTCACAGGGATATTGTGAGGATTAAATTAGATCACGGATATACGTAAACAACCTTGAACATTCTTTGACATGTATAACTGTGCTATTATTAATGGATTTTAGGTGGCCCTCTAACAGAAGGCAAAAGAGACAGAAACAATTATTTCTTGTCTTTTAAGCATATCTACATTCATTTGTTTACTCAACAAATCTTTGTCAAATGCCTATTACGTGCCACGCACTATTCCAGGTTCTTGGGATATATCAACGAACACACCAGACAAAAATCTGTGCCATTATGGAGCTAACATTATATCTAGTTAGCACTCGTTCTATAAAAGACCACCCCATTTGTCACAAATATAAATAGGAATCTTCCCTGTCTTTAAGAAGTTTATATTCTATTACCTTAAAAGCTTGTAAAAACACCCTCTAAAAGGAACAACATTTATTAACATATGAAGTATTCCTGGCAACAGGAATTAAATGTATAGTGGGCAAAGATGCTAATTCAGGTATCAGAGAATCTAGGTTCTAGCCCTATCTCTGCTTCTAACTTCTTGTATTATCAATTATACTCTGTGAGCTTCAGTTTTTCTCACCTGCCAAAATGGGAGTAGGTATTTTCAACAATAAAGTTATATTTTCTATACATCTACTATAATCATACTAGCAAGACAGGCCACATTTATGAAGGCTAGAAAAATATACTTTTCATAGTTAATATCATAATCAGAGGCACTACTATCATATATCTTGAGATGCAACCTTAGAGGAGAATACTTAGTTTTTCTACTGAAGATAGCAAAAGCAGCTGTTTGGATAGTCCCAAAAGCAGAGTCTGAGACAAAGAGATCATCTCAGCAGAGTGTTGGTAGTTTGTTTGAGGGGAATCCCAAGAAGTTGTAGTAAGGGAAAGGATCAGTGAGACGGGAGAAAGCCAACGTCAGGGTGCGTTAATAAAGTTGCTGTTGTAGCAACTGGGACCCAGTCTTGTCAGGACTTCTGAGAAAAGATGGAATACCTGCCTGCCAGAATAATCCATCCAAAGGGGAGGAGTGTGGTGCATTTTTTCACGGGTCCCATTCCTGACTGCTTGAGGATTGCCCCAAGGGTGTCAACAGCCTCACCTTCTGAGCCCAGCAGCTTCCATGGCTTCAGCTCTGAGAAGGCCATGAGACAGAAGGCAAGGTGCGAGTTTAAAGTGTGACGCTGCTATAAGTTGAACTGTGTTCCTCTGCAAAATTTATACGTTGGAGTTCTAACCTCCAGCACCTCAGAAGGTAACATTATTTGAAGATAGGTTCTTTACAGAGGTAATCAAATTAAAATGAGTTCATTAGGATAGGCCCTAATCCAATACGACTGGTATCCCTAGAAAAAGGGGAAAATTTGGACACAGATGTAAGCACACAAGGAGAATATCACATGAAGATGAAGTTCTGCTGCCACAGCCAAGGAACTGCCAGGTGCTAGGAGAGAAGCTGGGAAGAGACCTTCCCTAGCACCTCTGGAGGGAGCATGGCCTGTCAACACCTTGATCTGGAATTTGTAGCCTCCAGAACTGTGAGACAATCCATTTCCGTTGTGTAAACCACTCGGTCCACCCGATTTTGTCACTGCAGCTTTAGCAAACTGATACAGACGCTGTTGTGGTGCATCTGAGCATGCAACGAACTGTGCGACACAGCAGTGGCTGAAGTTAGAAGTAGGTGAGGGAGGTGACATGGGCACCAAAGACATCTTCTACAGAGTCCCTAGAAGGAGGATGTGCTGGAGCTGAGCGATTACCCTGCCGCTCCTCAGCTCCACTTCAAGAAAGGGTGAGAAAGCTACAACCTGCAACGGCTAGAACTATAACCCAGAATGTCAAAAGGTATGTTCTGTGTGTTCATTATACTTGAAGCAGTGATAAACCCTCCTATCATCCTCTCAATTGTTAATATACCTTTTCCTCCTAAGGCGGCCATTGAGAGCCCATGTCCCCTTTTATATGAACCAATTACATTTGTTAACACATTCGAAAAAGGGACATTTTAACAGCCTGGTTTCCAGAGCAGCCTCCATTCTTTCTAGGGTAAGAATGACAAAAACAAGAAATGGATGACAACTCTGTTACACCTAAAAATCTTACATTTATATTCATAATATTTTATATTGGGAAAGGTTTAAAAATTGTAATGAATCCACTCAAATGTGTCATACAAATGCCGTGGAAATTGGGGGCATGGGTTTTTGCCTGAAATTTGAGATTCTTTAACTGGGTCAGGAATATCTTGCTAAAAGCGCTGCGCTTAGACACTGTCATTCTGTACTTTCCTTCCGAAAGCATCAATCTCAAAAGAAATATGTGCACAAATTAGTGAGAGGAGTTTTTCAAGACACTGAATATGTTTGATCTGAAGAAAAAGCAAGGCTCTCCACAGAAGTCAGTCACTTCATCATGCCCTGCTTTGGTTAGAACCTGACTCTCCCTCCCCACCTGGCTGACCTGTCCCTCCCTGAAGCTAAGCAATTTTCTGGGATGAATATATACATTGAACCCTGTTGGCCAACAGAAATCAGGGGCTGGGTTTCAATATTAATGCCCTATTTTAAAAAAATTAGACCTATTGCCTCATTGTAAAAGGAGTTGTAATTTGTCAAGAGTTAAAAACACAAAAAGTAAGTTGGAAGTAATCTAGACACTTTGTCATAAATAATACTTCATTTATAATACTGTAAATTGAAAAATGGAAATGTGCCATTTAGGATCTATGTTGTTGGATAAGGAATTTAAAGTGCAGATTTTTTCTAACATGAATTCTCACTTCTTTTTTTCAGCTTTATTGAGATATAACTGATATATAACACTGCGTAAGTTTAAGGTGTACAATGTGATGAATTGACACGTGTATATATTACAAAATGTTTACCACAATAAGGTTAGTCGACACATCCTTCACCTCACATAATTACCATTTTGTTGTTGTTGTTATGGTGAGAACATTAAAGCTCTACTTTTATAGCAACTTTGAAGTATAAAATACAGTATTTTTAACTAGAGTCACCATGTGGTACATTAGATCCCCAGAACTTATTCATCTTATAAATGGAAGTTTGAACGCTTTGACCAACATCTCCCAATTTCTTCCACCCCTCAGCCCCTGACAATCCCCATTTCACTCTCTATTTCCACGAGTTCAATGTTTTTATTTTATTTTTAAACAGTTTATATTCATACTTAATTTTTTTTTTAATATTTATTTATTTATTTATTTGGTTGTGCCAGGTCTTAGTTGCAGCACGTTGGATCTTCGTTGCCTCGTACGGGATCTTCATCGTGGCATGTGGGATCTTTAGCTGCAGCATGTGGGATCTAGTTCCCTGACCAGGGATTGAACCCGGGCCCCCTGCGTTGGAGAGCAGAGCCTTAGCCACTGGACCACCAGGGAAGTCCCGAGTTCAATGTTTTTAGATTCTATATATGTGAGATTGTACAGTATTTGTCTTTCTCTGTTTGACTTATTTCACTTAGCATAATGCCCTCAAGGTCTAACCATGTTGTCACAAATGGCAAGATTTCCTTCTTTTTTACGGTTGATATTCCATTGTATACCTATATAACCACATTTTCTTTATCCATTCATCTGTCGATGGACACTTCTGTTGTTTTGAAAGTGACGTATTAAACTTCCCTACTATTATTTATTGTTGTCTATTACTCCCTTCAGATGTTAGTATTTGCTTAATATATTTAAGTGCTCCACTACTGGGTTGATATATATTTACAATCATTATATCCTCTTGATGAATTGATCCCTTTATCATTATATAATGACCTTGTCTCTTATTACAGAATTTGACTTAAAGTGTATTTCACCTGATATAAGTATAGCGATCCTGTCCTCTTTTAGTTTCCATTTTCATGAAATATCTTTTTCCATCCCCTCACTTTCAGCTTATCTGTATCCTTGAAGCTGAAGTGAGACTCTTGTAGGCAGCATATAGTTGGGTCTCGTTTTTCATCCATTCAACCACTCTGTAACTTTTGATCAGAGAATTTAATCCACTTACATTTAAAGTAATTATTGATAGGTAAGGACTTACTATTGTCATCTTGTCGATTGTTTTCTGGCTATTTTGTATGTCCTTTGTTACTTTCTTCCTCTCTTGCTGCCTTCCTATGCAAACTGATAAATTTCCATGTTGGTATACTTTGATCCCCTCCTCTCAATTTTGTGTGTATCCACTATAGGATTTTTCTTTGTGGTTACCCTGAGGCTTACTTGAAACATCTTATAGAGATAACAGTCTATTTTAAACTGATAAGAACTTAACTTTGATTACATAGAAAACTCTATCCTTTTACTCCCACCCCCACATTTTATGTTTTTGATGTCTCAATTTACATCTTTTTATATTGTGTATCAATTAACAAATTATTGGAGCTGTATCTATTTTTAATACTTTCATCCTTAACCTTTATACTAGAGTTAAGTGGTTAACACCCCACCATATTATAGGATTAGAGTATGTGAATCTGACTATACTTATCTTACCACTGTGTTGTATATTTTTCTATGTTTTCATATTACTAGTTACTGTGCTTTCATTTCAGCTTGAAGAACTCCTTTCAGCATGTCCTATAGGGCAGGTCTAGTGGTGATGAGCTCCCTCAGCTTTTGATAGGAAAAGTCTTTATCTCACCTTCATTTCTTAAGGACAACTTTGCTGGGTAAAGTATTCTTGGCTGGCTGCTTTTCTTTTCTTTCAGCCCTTTGAATCTACCATTCCATTCTCTCTTGGCCTAGAAGGTTTCTGCTGAATAATCCACTGATAGCCTTATGGGGGTTCACTTACCTGAGAGAAATTTTTTCTCTTGCTGTTTAAAAATTCTTTCTTTGTCTTTGACTTTAGACAGTTTTATTATAATGTATCTTGGAGAAGATCATTTTGGATTGAAATTTGGGGGTACCTATTAGCTTCACAAACTTGAATTTCCAAGTCTCTCCCCAGGTTTGGGAAGTTCTCAGCCATTATTTCTTTTTTTTTTTTTTTAATTATTAGCACCTTTAATTATTATTTATTTATTTATTTGTTTGTTTTTGGCTGTGTTGGGTCTTCGTTTCTGTGCGTGGGCTTTCTCTAGTTGCGGCGAGTGGCGGCCACTCTTCATCACGGTGCGCGGGCCTCTCACTATCGCAGCCTCTCGTTGCGGAGCACAGGCTCCAGACGCGCAGGCTCAGTCGTTGTGGCACACGGGCCCAGCCGCTCCGCGGCATGTGGGATCCTTCCAGACCAGGGCTCGAACCCGTGTCCCCTGCATTGGCAGGCAGACTCCCAACCACTGCGCCACCAGGGAAGCCCCGGGGGCCACTCTTCGTCACGGTGCGCGGGCCTCTCACTATCGCGGCCTCTCTTGTTGCGGAGCACAGGCTCCAGACACGCAGGCTCAGTAATTGTAGCTCACGGGCCCAGTTGCTCCGCGGCATGTGGGATCTTCCCAGACCAGGGCTCGAACCCGTGTCCCCTGCATTAGCAGGCAGATTCTCAACCACTGCGCCACCAGGGAAGCCCCATTATTTCTTTAAGTAAGCTTTCTACCCCTTCTCCCTCTCTTATTCTTCTAGGACTCCAGTAATGCACAGATTATTTCTCTTAATGGTATCCCTAAGGACCACAGGCTTTCTTCACTTCTTTTCATTCTTTTTTCTTTCTCTCTCTCTCCTTTTTTTTTTCCAACTGCACTGCATGGCCTGTGGGACCTCAGTTCCCTGATCAGGGATTGAACCTGGACCACGGCAGTGAAAGCCCAGAATTCTGACCACTAGGCCACCAGGGAACACCCTCATTCTTTTTACTTTTTGTTCCTTTGATTGGATAATTTCAAATGATTTGTCTTTGAACTGACTGAGTCTTTCTCCTTTTGGTCCTATCTGCTGTTGAAGCTCTCTATTGAATTTCAGTTCAGTCACTGTTTTTTTCAGCTCCGATATTTCTTTTATTTTATTTCTGCTCTTTTGTTGAACTTCTGATTTTGTTCTTGTATTGTTTTCTTGATTTCATTAAATTGATTATTTGTGTTGTACCTCTCTGAACATCTTTAGAACAATTATTTAAAGAATTAATTATTTAAAGAATTATTTCATTCTTTGTTGGGCAATTCCTGTATCTTCACCTCTTTGGTGTCAGTTACTAGAGGTTTCCTGTGTTCCTTTGGTGGAGTCATGTTTCCCTGAATCTTTGTGATCTCTATAGCCTACCACAGGTGTCTACACATTTGAAGAAGCAGTCACCTCTTCCAGACTTTACTGGCTGAAAGGAAAGGAAAGGAAAGGAAAGACCTTCACCTGTGGGTGGGGCATACTGGAGTATGCTATGACCCTGGGCCTAGTGGTACAAGGTGCCAGGTGCAGGGGTATGTGGCGACTCTGGGTCTGGGGGGCTGTGGTGACTTGGTGGTTCTGGGTACCATGGCCCACAGCATCAACAACTGCATGGTCCTTGGTGAGCACCCCCCCTCTGTGGGGGGTCCACAGAGGCTACAAGGGGTGTTGGGGTCCTCTAGGACATTGTTACAAATATGTCTTGTGTGTAATCAGATGAGTGACATGCTTCTGTTTACATGGAGCCAGGTAATGGTCCAGGTTGAAAAGTCCAGAGTCATAACCAAGGCAGAAGTGGGGAGGAAAAGGACAGGTTATAATTTTAAAGCCAGAATCAACAGTTTGTTGACTGACAGATCCTGGGGATGAAGACTGAGGGAGAGGAAAATGAAAGATGGAGGATGATGCAAAGGTTTTTAGGTTGGATGACTGAGTGATGTTGCTGTTAATTAAACTAGAGGACACCAGAGGAGAAAGGATGAAAGGAAAGATAATGAGTTGTGTTACTGTGGTGAAGATGCCTTTATGAGATACCTTTGAGATATGCAGTTGGAATCGTGGGTTTGGATCTAAGGAGAAAAGTGGGGCTACATACATTTGGAAGTCATCTGTGAATATGGAAGGCAAAGAGACTGCCGCCATAATAAATGTTTTCAAAATTATCTCATTTAATGTCCATGACAACTCTGAGCTGTACATTATTTTTACTGATGAGGACACTGAGATTCTAAAAGACTAAATCACTTCCCCAAAGCCATATAGCTAATAAGTAGTAGAACTGGCATTCAACTAACTCTTATTAAATACAAAGTCCATGTTCTTTCCTCTGTGTCTAGCTGACCCTCTCTAAGTCATGGCAATGATTGACTCTTCCATGAAAAGCCTATAGGATGAGGAGAGAACAGGTACATACAATATTGGGTGTGATGGAAAAATCAAATGTAGTCAGTTTGTAGTTTACATTCCAAAAGGAGAATGTAATAAATGGTGTGATTGAGAGAGAGACAGTAGCCACCCTGCTACAGTGATTCTCACACGTATTAATGGCTTCCTAGGGAAATTTTTATTATGCTCTTTGAGTGAATGTGACTTTCAGACTTTGCAAAATAAAGAGAAAGCAAGAACACTTAGGTAGCAATAAAAGAAAGGTGTCTTGGATCTCCAGCTTCTTAGTTTCAATATGATGCTTTAAATGTTGTAAAGTGGCCATTAGGTTGCCAAACTGGTAGTTGACCACCAACCAGACACATCTCTCTTTTAAGTTGAATACCTTTGTAGCTTCTTTTACTACATCTCTGGTGAAGAGGCTGTAACTTCCATCTTAGGTTTTATTTTCAAGAAAATGAAATACAAACTTTGGGGTAGACACTGAAAAAGAATAACTCTATTCTCTATTAAATGCTTCAGTATATTCAGAATTAATACATTCACTCATGTATTCAATGAATCTTCGTTAACAAGACACTGCCCTTGCCTTCTAGGTTATAACAGTTCAGCTGGGGAAAGAGTGCAGTCTTCAATCATGAGTAGTTTCAATGAGAAGAAGCTAGAAGAGAAGAAGCAGTGAAGATGTAGACTCACCCTTGAGCAGAGGGAGAGATAATGTGATGCAGAGCACAGGTGGGAATATTAGCCTGTGAAAAGAGGACATCAACTCTTCAAGAATAACAGCCAGAGGAGAAGAAAGATTGGATACAAAAGCAGTTTGATGACAAGAAAATTAAGGGAGTTTGTGTCTAGTGGCTTCTATTGTTTTTCCTATGGAATTTTCTTCTGAAAATCAAGAGGAAAGGTTCAAACTAGCAGAAAAATTTAGAACAATATTTTGTCTTTCATAGGGCTTTTACTCTGTTCCAAACACAAAGATGTCTACACCCAAACATGAGATAACAGAATTACTGGAGCTGCAAAGTCAATTCTGAGTGCAAAGAGACAAGGACCAAGGCAATGTAATATGGTCCAGGAATGAAGCTCACCGATGGGAGGGTTTACTTGGACATAGGATGAAACTGGAAAATACTGAGAAGCAAAGAAAAGTCAGCACTACAGATCTGTTGCTTCGCCTAGACATTTGACAGGCCCCTTACCATATAAATAAGTGGTCAAGATCCCTTTGAGTGCCTAAAAAGCAGGTATTTCATGATTTTTACTGATGGGAGAGTAAAGCAGTTCTCCTTAAGCTTGGCTGCATAATGGAATCACCTAGTGTGGTAGTCATCTATTGCTGTATAACAAATTACCACAAAACTTAGCAGCTTAAAACAAAGAACATTTACTACCCCATGCAGTTTCTGTGGATCAGGAATTTGGGAATAGCTTAGGTGGGGGATCTGGCTCAGCATCTCTCATGAGGCTGCAGTCAAGATGTCAGCTTGGGCTGCAGTCATCTGAAGGCTTGACTGGGGTTTCCAAGATGGTACACTCACATGACTATTGGCAGAAGGCTGCATTAGTCTAGGTTCTCCAGAGAGGATCCAATAGGATATAAATATATATAAAGTAAGTAATTGTCTTGCACACTTACTGAGGCTGAGAAGTCCCAAGATCTGTAGTCAGCAAGCTAGAGACCCACAAGAGCCAATGTTGTAGTTCCAGTCCAAGTACAAAAGCCCAAGAGCCAGGAGAGCTGATGGCGTCAGTTCCAGTCCCAAAGCCAGCAGGCTTGAGACCCAAGAAGAGCAGCTGTTTCAGTTCAAGTCTGAAGGCAGAAAGACTGATGTCCCAGCTCAAGGACTTAGGCAAGAGGAGTTCCCTCTTAGTCTTTTTGTTCTATTTAGGTCTTCAGTTGATTGCATGAGGCCCATCCAATCTGCTTTGCTCAGTCTATCTATTCAAATGTTACTGTCATCCCGAAACACTCTCAGAGACAAACCCAGAATAATGTTTGTCCAAATGTCTGAGCACCCCATGGCCCAGTCAAGCTGACACATGAAATTAACCATCACAAAGGCCTCAGTTCCTCGCTGGCTGTTGGTAGGAGGCCTCAGTTCCTTATAACATGAGATTCTCTCTAAGGCTCCTTGAGTGTCCTCATGGCCACGGTAGCTGGCTTCCCCCAAAGCATGTGATTCAAGAGAGAAAGCCAGGAGGAAGCTTCAGAGTGTTTTATGACCTAGTATTGGAAGTCATATGGTCACTGCCTCCATACATTCTTGTTAGAAGCAAGTCACTAAGTCCAGCTCACTCTCAATGAGCTGAAGGAATTAAGTGTTACCTCTTGAAGAAAGGAGTATCACAAAATGTGTGGGTGTATTTTTAAACCACTGAATCTGACAGATTTAAAAATACTGACACCTGGCTACCTACCACCCCTAGCCCTTCTGATTTAATTAGTCTGGGATTTGTTTTTAAAGATCGCCAGGTGATTCTAATGGGCAGCCAGGTGTTCCCTCTATCATCTGCATCCACTCTTGTGTCTCTGAAGACACAAGCCCTTAGCAAGCACACAGCCCTGTGATTTGCGCTTTACCAGCCCGTGTTGCACCATATCATGCCAGTGGGTGTGAAAACGTCCTCTGATAAAGAACTCAATTTCATTAAAGGAAATATTTAAATAATCGACATGCTTTCTTAATGAGAAAAAAAGCAGTATATTTTACATAGAGGCCTGATACTCAAGAGAAGGGCATTTAATACCTAGTATTTTCAAAATCATATGTACTACAAAGCAAGGCTATAAAGTAAAACAAATACAAGAGACTTCTGGTTAAGTATGAAGCCTAAAACTTACAAATAAAAGTATAAGTAAGTGATACTTTGAGTTTATAAAGGATCAGATACTTAGTGATAATTCATAACAGAATGTGACCAAGTCTGACTTTGGGGATGTGATGGTTAGCTTTATTTATCAACTTGGCTAGGCTATAGTAACCAGTTATTTAATCAAACAATAATTTAGATGTTGCTGTGAAGGTATTTGTAGGTGTGACTAACATCTATAATCAGTTGACTTTAAGGAGATTACCCTTGACAATGTGGTTGGGTCTCATCTAATCAATTGAAGGTCTTAAGAGCAAAACTTGAGGTTTCTTGAAGAAGAAGAAGAAATTCTGCCTCAAGATTGTAACATCAACTCCTGCCTGAGTTTCCATCCTGCCAAACTAGATAGATAGATAGACAGATAGATATAGATAAATAGATACAGATATAGATAGATATAGATTAACATATGTGTATATATAGTACTAGTACTGTTTCTCTGGAGATTCCTGACTGATACAAATTTTGATACTTGGAAGTGGGGTGCTGCTGTAACAAACACCTGAAAATGTGGAAATGGTTTGGAATTGGGGAATTTTGAGGAGCTTGACAGAAAAAGCCTAGATTGCCTTGAAGAGATGGTTGGTCAGAATGTGGACATTAAAGCTGATTCTGGTGAAGGCTCAGAAGGAAATGAGGAACACAGTAGAGAAAACTTCTATGATCTCCGAGAATACATAGTGTCATCATGAACAGAATGCTGGTAGAAATATGAACATCAAAGGTGCCTCTAGTGAGGTCTCAGATGGAAAAGAGGAAAATGTCATTGGACACTGGAGGAAAGACCATTTTTGTTAAAAAGTAGCAAAGAACTTGGTTGAATTGTGTCCTAGAGTTCTATAGAAAGTAGAACTTGTAAGTGATGAACTTGGATATTTGGCTGAGCAGATATCTAAGCAAAGTGTGGAAGGTGTTCTCCTGGCTGCTTATGATAAAATGCTAAAGGAAAGGGACAAATTGAGAAAGAATTGATCAGCAAAAAGAGACCAGCAGTTGATGATTTGGAAATTTTTCAGCCTATTCAGATAGCAGCAAAAGATGAGAAAGTGTGCTCTGGCAAGAACACCAAGGGTGTGGTTGGACAACAGTTTGTTAAGGAGATTGGACACGTGATTTATGGATCCAATCAACCATCTCAGCAGAAGCCAGGAGCAGAGAGGGGGTCATCCAGGAAGGATCTGTGGAGGATCCTCATGTCTAATGGCTCAGACTCCTGTGAATTTCACCTGAAGACTGACACATTTTTGAGAATTTTATACCAGCAAAAACACCGTCACCCTGGGCTGAGAGAGGCAGAGAGAAGAATACCATGTAAAGACAGAGATACACAGGGAAAATGCCACGTGAAGATGGAGGCAGAGATTGGAGTGATGTATCTACAAGCCAAGTAAAGTCAAGGACTGCTGCAAACCACCAGATGTTAGGAAGAGGTAAGGAAGGATCCTCCCCTAGGGCCTCGCTGACACCTTGATTTCAGACTTCTAGCCTCCAGAATGTGAGGGAATACATTTCTATTGTTTTAAGCCACCCGGTTTGTGGTACTTTGTTACAACAGCTCTAGGAGATGATGAATACAGGAAGCATGGAAAATAGATATGAGCTAAAATCTCCTCTTTCACTGAACCTGTATATATTCTGTACCTGCTTGATGGAACAACATATAAATGCTTTGGTTTTATAAGTAATTATATTAGATTAAATTACCTAAATAACTAACTGAATTGATTTAAAACTTGGCTTAACACATATCTGAAAGTTCTACTACTTGTCATTTTGCCCTGTTTGCCTCTGCCTTGATCTCAAATTTCCTTTTCCCCCCTCTCATGTTGTTGTGAAAATACCAAACAAGAGTTTTGCATGTGAAATCCAATGGAATAAACAACAGTGTTCTCTTGACAAACATCACTGCTCATTAGTAAGGGATTTAAATTCTGCCTGGGCTTTGTTTACACACTCAGCCACTCTTTGCTTACACCTTTTATCCTCTGTTTACACTCTTTGTTTACACAGTCAGTCTGGTATGCAGAGTGAACAACTACATCGGTGTGGCTGCTGGAAGCATTCTCCACTGGTGGCGCCATAGCACAGGCTTCCAAATCCCTATGACCAAAGGTGCTGGGACCAAAGAGTCAGTCATTGGCCGTTCCAGTCTCCGAGTTCATGCGCTGTTAATCAGGCAACGTTATTCAGCTCTTGGAAGAGTCAGAATTGAGCTGCATTGCACACTTCTTTCAGTTCCTTAAAACTGCAAGGAATTCTCTTCCTCAGCTTGATACTGATGCCACCAACCATGGGTGGCTCCCTCCCACACACGGTTGTTTCTCAGTAGGGCCTCTGGGAATGTGGCTGTCTCCATCTACATACAAGCACGTACCTGAGTCAAAGACAGGCCGCTGTGGCAACAGGATTCCTCAGAATAAGGATCATGACCCACTGGTGAACTGTAAAATCATTTGATAGGTCATAACCAGAATTTTTAAAAAACAAAATAGACCAGGATAGACTAATTAGAATAGAAAATATCAGAATGCCTGCCATATAGGAAAGGTAACCATTTCATGAACCTCTTTTTCACTTGTTTTTTTCACATATGTTTGTGTATGTGTTTATGTGTATTAGATCATAACAAAACCGTATATCCTTCTGGTGGGGGAATCATGTTTCTAAAAGTTTGAAAAACAGAGCTCGAAGCATAATCATGATTCCCAGATTGCCTTCCGTCTAAAGGACCACTAGCCCCTCGCACCGTTAACACAGCCACCCCTCCTCCATTTCTTTTTATTAACACCATGTCCCCAGGCCAACAGCACTGGTGCCTGCTAGGAAACAAATGAATTGCAAAGACTCCAGGCCTTAGGAAACACAAAGAAAAGGGCAAGATGGACAGTAAGAAGAGCTTTGTGGCTTATTCTCCTTTAAGAGCTCTGTGATTTCCTTGAAACCTTGGGACTGTGGCCATATGACCTGTCCTCCTCTCTTCTTGTGGCTATTTAGGCAAGAGAGTCAAAGATAAGTGGATCACGGCTCCTCCTGGAGGCGCTCCTGGACTGCCAGCAAAGAAGGACGTTTCAGATAGGACCACTGTAAGGTGACGCTGTGAGCGCTTTATTGCGGGTGCTACCAAGGATAAGATGTTCTGAAAAGATAACTAGGAGTTTCCCTATCAGAGGAGAGGAGGAAGGACCCTCCAGGCAGAGAATGGAATATGCAGGGTACGTGAAAGGAATGGCAAGGCCATGGAGCCAGGCATGTCATAGGATGGCATGGTATCATATGATGTGGCTGAAACACTGGGTCACAGGGCAGAATGTCGGACCATAGGGTAAGGAGGGAGGGCAGAGACCAGGTCATAGAGGGAAAGCCTTGGTGGTTATACTAAAGAATTCAGGCATTACCCTGTAGTCATGGAAAACCACCCAGGGGTCTTAAGTTGTAATAAAACAATCAGATTTGCAACACAGAAGGGTCATTGTGTAAGGACGCCAAGACCGATGGCTGAGATCAGGGGCAGTAAGCTTTTGGAGGCAGGAAAGTTTGATAGGACCCTGTTACCATAGATCAGGTAAGAGGTGATGGGGACCTTCATCACAGTGGTGGGAAGGCAGAGGAGAAAATGGAAATAAGAGATTGAAGAGATAGAATCAAGAAAATTTGGAGACCGGTGATGAAGCAAGAGGAGTCTTGGGTAACTCCCACCCTTCTCGATTGGGTGTCTGCATGGGTGGTGGTACTATTCTTTAGGACAGGAATTGTGGGAGAAGAAAAAACACTGGGCAGAGATGATAAATTCAGTTTGGGCTAAACTGAATTAATGTGAATATAGGACATCCAAATGAATTAGGATATTAGATAATTGAACCTGGTACCCTCTTTTGTTTTCTAAGCTGAAATGCAATCAAACAACCCAAGAAATGTATAGGCCTTAAGTCAAGCAACCCTTTCCTTTAAAGTCACCAGGCAGTGGTTTCTACTATGGTCCTTGAAAATGTATTTCAGAAGGAGAAAAGATTCAGCATGCACTGAATACAAGAAATTCTGGAAAACCTAGGGCCCCAATGCTGGTATCTTCAGATCTAGGTACTGCTGAGACTTGAATAAATTCTCTTCATTCCAACATATGAAGACCAAGCTTCGTTTTGAGAGCCAAGACATTTGCAGTGGTGGAAAAGAGTCAGTCACGAATTTGTCTCTGACTCCAAGAAAGCTACTGTTTTTTTTTTTTTTAATTAATAGCTACTTTATTTATTTATTTATTTATTTATTTAGCTGTGTTGGGTCTTCGTGGGCCACTCTTCATCGCGGTGCGCGGGCCTCTCACTATCGCGGCCCCTCCCGTTGCGGGGCACAGGCTCCAGACGCGCAGGCTCAGCAGTTGTGGCTCACGGGCCCAGTTGCTCCGTGGCATGTGGGATCTTCCCAGACCAGGGCTCGAACCCGTGTCCCCTGCATCAGCAGGCAGATTCTCAACCACTGCGCCACCAGGGAAGCCCAAAGCTACTGTTTTGTACATGCCAAAAGGACTGGGTTCTGAATCATTTAGCCTTGAGCTCTCCCAAAGAGAGTAACGTTTATTCCTAGGGACAAATGTGTAGATCACCCAGGGATTTTGAGACCTGTCTGTCGATTAGCCACAGGCATGTATGGTGCTGAGGCAAAGCAGACATGCTACTTGGATTTCAGCAATACACTTGGTGCCAGAAAATGTTATTGCAGAACAAGACTCCAGTTTAATCTGTTATCTTAAAGACCTCAGGAATTCTTTTCGCCACTCAATATTTTAAAATGATCACCATGTGTTTCCTCACCGATGAAGAAACTGCATTTTGAAATGCCTGAGTTAAATTACCCAGTAATAACTCTGGGTGTGTGTAGGTGGGGCAGGGGGGAGGAGTGGGGTGGGGCGGAGGAGTGTTGGGGAGGAGAAGAAACTCATGCCAACCTGACAAGTTTCTTTTTTTTTCTGGGGGGCAGGGGAGGAGGGTAGAAGGAGCATCATATAGCTATCAGTAAAGTTAAAATAAGAAGAAGTGTCAGAAGTAAAAATTTAGCACGTTTCTGGCTTCCAATACCATGCTTGGTGTTCATCCTCGGCACACAGAGATAACAGATATAGTTCTGCTGATGTGGGTTAGATTTCACCCTCTTTTCCAAATTCATTACTCACCTCAATCCCTTTGCAGATTGTTAAAGAACTACCTGTCTCTGCCAATTGTGAGGTGGGAGGGGTGCCTTGAAGAAAGTAGAGCAAACTCAAAAGGCTAGGGCCCGCTTCTCAGCTCCATGCCATTTAGCAGAGCTAAGAAATCAAGAAATCAAAAGCTACAGTTTGGCAAAATGGATTCGACTTCTGTTTCCCTAACCTACAGCTCCAGTCCTGATACCACCCAAGTTCCAGACCTGACTTTTTAGTGGCTTTTCTATGCCACTCTGTCCGCTCAAACTCCACAGGCTGAAATTGTATTTATCGTCTCCTCCTTTTCACCCTACTAGCCACCACTTCTGGCTTCGGTCTTTGAACCCACCCTTCCTGAATTCTCCTGATCCCCCAAAAAGTAGATGTGTGAGTCGCACTCATAGGCTACATGATTCATTCTTAACACCAATTTTTCACCTCCTGATTTACGTTTGTGCTATAGGAATGTCGTGTTCCTTAAGGACATTCAAAACCAAGCATGCTAAATCTGTGGGTGCTGGCATCTGGAGGTCTACAGCTGCTGACTCAACATCTTTGAGAGGGTGGCACTGGTACCTCAAACTAACCATGGGCATAACTGAATCCACGGTTTCCTCCACCCCCGCCCCCCGCAAAGTGCTCCTCCTTCCATGTTCCCTCGTCTCGGAGAGGGCACCAGCACTCCTCCACTGCTCAAGCCAGGTCCATCCTCTCACTGACTCACCTGCCCACACAGCTGCTGAGCCCCTTCAATCCCACCTTCACGATAGCTCTCAAATCCATTTCATGCCCCTCCCCTTGTCCTGCCTCAGCCCACACATTTTATAGTTCCTTGTGCGGTCAAAGTCTTATAACTGTTCTCTCTGACTCCACGCTGTGGCCCTCTGACCCAAGCCAGAGTGATCTTTCTAGAATGTAGTTTTGAGCATGACATTCTGCTCCTTTACATCTTTCAAAAGCTTCTTTCTCCAGAGATAAACCCATGCACCTATGGTCAACTAATTTATGACAAAGGAGGCAAGAACATACAATGGAGAAAAGACAGCCTCTTCAATAAGTGGTGCTGGGAAAACTGGACAGCTACATGTAAAAGAATGAAATTTGAACACTCCCTAACACCATACACAAAAATAAATTCAAAATGGATTAAAGACCTAAATGTAAGGCCAGACACTATAAAACTCTTAGAGGAAAACATAGGCAGAACACTCTATGACATAAATCACAGCAAGGTCCTTTTTGACCCACCTCCTAGAGAAATGGAAGTAAAAACAAAAATAAACAAATGGGACCAAATGAAACTTAAAACCTTCTGCACAGCAAAGGAAACCATAAACAAAACGAAAAGACAACCCTCAGCATGGGAGAAAATATTTGCAAATGAAGCAACTGACAAAGGATTAATCTCCAAGATTTACAAGCAACTCATGCAGCTCAATATTAAAAAAACAAACAAC
The DNA here is from genome assembly GCF_965194825.1 of Balaenoptera physalus. Lineage (NCBI taxonomy): Eukaryota > Metazoa > Chordata > Mammalia > Artiodactyla > Balaenopteridae > Balaenoptera > Balaenoptera physalus. The sequence continues at coordinate 12,744,626 of NC_138903.1, forward strand.
CCAATCCAAAAATGGGCAGAAGACCTAAATAGACATTTCTCCAAAGAAGACATACAGATGGCCAAGAAGCACATGAAAAGCTGCTCAACATCACTAATTATTAGAGAAATGCAAATCAAAACTACAATGAGGTATCACCTCACACCAGTTAGAATGGGCATCATCAGAAAATCTACAAACAATAAATGCTGGAGAGGGTGTGGAGAAAAGGGAACCCTCTTGCACTGTTGGTGGGAATGTAAATTGATACAGCCACTATGGAGAACGGTATGGAGGTTCCTTAAAAAACTAAAACTAGAATTACCATATGATCCAGCAATCCCACTACTGGGCATATACCCAGAGAAAACCATAATTCAAAAAAGACACATGCACCCCAATGTTCATTGCAGCACTATTTACAATAGCCAGGTCATGGAAGCAACCTAAATGCCCATCGACAGATTAATGGATAAAGAAGATGTGGTACATATATACAATGGAATATTACTCAGCCATAAAAAGGAACGAAATGGGGTCATTTGTTGAGACGTGGATGGATCTAGAGACTGTCATACAGAGTGAAGTAAGTCAGAAAGAGAAAAACAAATATTGCATATTAATGCATAAATGTGGAACCTAGAAAAATGGTACAGATGAACCGGTTTGCAAGGCAGAAATAGAGACAGAGATGTAGAGAACAAACGTATGGACACCAAGGGGGGAAAACTGTGGTGGGGTGGGGATGGTGGTGTGCTGAATTGGGCGATTGGGATTGACATGTATACACTGATGTGTATAAAATTGATGACTAATAAGAACCTGCTGTATAAAAAAATAAATAAAATTAAATTAAAAAAAAAAACAAAAACAAAAGCTTCCTTCTGCCCGCATGATACTTCCCAAGAGCCTCCATTACACAGGCCATTCTGACCACTCCAGTCTCATCGGCTACAGCTCAACAAGTCTCCTGTGCTCTCACATGCTACTCCTCCTCCCCACAAAGTTCTCTACTCCTTCTCACGCTCCTCAAATGCCTCGATGCCTCATACTGCTTCCTCCTTGTTCTAGAAATTAGGAACTCCCATTTCAAACAATGTGCTAGATTAAAGAAAACGCTAAACTGAAAGCATGTGTTTCCAAAGGGTGTCTACCCAGAGTAGACGCCCTTTGTTTGGCAGAATGTCTGGCTGAAGTTTATAAAATAAAGAAGCAGGGAAATTCCCCGGCAGTCCAGTGGTTAGTACTTTCACTGCCAAGGGCGTGGGTTCAATCCCTGGTCAGGGAACTAAGATCCCGCAAGCCCCGTGGCGCGGCCAAAAATTAAAAAATTTAAAAATAGAATCAAATAAAATAAAAGAAGCAGGACCAGGGTTGAGTTAAAGATCAGGAAAGTCACAGTGTAGCACATACTTGAGTAAGGGGGATTATGGGCTTCAAAGGAATGGGGTGAGGAGAGTTTGAGAGAGATGGAGGGAGAGCCCGGAGAAAGGAGGGCAGGGAACATGTTAGAGAGTGTGAAAATGAAAGAGAGCCCAGTATCACGGTGACAGGCTATGCCTGAAAAGAAAGACACCCACCGAGCAATTCCCAGTAATGAGGATGGCCACGGGATGCTAGAGAACTGGCGTGCCTGTGATTCAATGTCATAATGGCCTGTCTTGACTATTCTGAGTTGCGGTCCCCCTCTAGTACCCCTAACCCCTCCATCAAAGTCTGCTACAATAGCCCTGTGTGCTAGCGCAGAGCAGTGCTCTAACAGAGGGGATGCACGCTCGGAGAGAGCGCTGCTGGTGTGGAGAGAACATAGCAGCCACCGGGGTCCAGAGGTGACACACCCTGGACACAGTGTGGACAGACCACAAGAAAGTCAGATGCATGGAACAGCCCAGATATCTTCGTCAGCATGTTAGATTTTCTACCACCTGACGGACTGCACCTCAGGGCAGTTTACTTGACATGAGAGGAAAAGGAGATGAAACTCCCATAGGCGAAAAGAACTGAGGATTTCCAGGCAGCTGACCCTTGTGTTACAGTTACAGCTCATGCAATAAAGATATAGGATTGCTACGAAGTAAATAAACACTTTTGAGTAAGTAAATAAGTGCAATAATAAATATGTTAGATATAAGTTATAAAGGATGAGCTTATGTTTAGAAGGGGTTGGTAAAAAGCACATGGGATGGTAGATATAAAGTAACGTTACAAGAGTACTGGTGATAACTTAAAAAGAAAAGATTGGTCTTCAGTCTCTGAAGCCTTAACTTACCAAAACAGGTAAATTGTTTCCAGCAGGTCAGAGAAATGATGACATAGTTTTGATTCAAATTAGGGAGAAAGAGAGAGTGAAGTGTGTGGATGAGAAGAGAGAGAGGTTGATTACCACTGTCCTAGAAATTTTCACACTCTCTAATCTAGAATTCAGGAAACTAAATAAAGTCTACATTATAGCTTACATAACAGAATTTATACAATGAGCAGGTAAAAGTCATCAAACTTGAGATGTCACAATTCAGCACATATTTTAATGTCAACAGAAATCATTTCAGACATAAAATGTATTTCCAAAGCCTAAAAAAAACATTCCTTCACACGTAGCCCAGAAACTATATGAGAGAACATTTGCTGCTTAATGCCAAGTCACTGGAGTTTTATAGAGACTAACATCTCTCTAGGACCTCAATGCTAATCAGAATATGAGAAAGCAAAATGAATGAATATGCATGTGAAATATTAATATATGCTGATTCCCAAGGCAGAAGCAACACCCCAGAAATTTGGGGGTTCAAGAATTCCAGACTAGTTGCTAATTAACTTGGATGTATTAGTCAGGATAAGTTAGAATGTACTACAATAATAATTCCAAAATTCTCAGTAGTATAGCACAACAAAAGATTGGTTCTTACTCACACAAAGTCTAGCAGATCTGGGAGACTGGGCGGGATTGCTGTTCTCCACTGGTGCAGTTTTCCACATCGCTCAGATGTTATGGTTTCTCCATACCAACATACACTCCCATGGTTGCTGTGGTCTAGGACGAGAGCATGGAAAATCATGAACTTGCTTCCACCCATAATTCATATTTCAGTCACATGACCACACCTAACTTCAAGAGGCATGTACTCAACACACCCCCCACCCACAAAAATTGGAGGCAAATATTAGCATTGTCTACTACAGATATGTAGCAGATGATTGATTGATTGATTGATTGATTGATTTACATTTTTGGCCATGCCATGCATCTTGCAGGATCTTAGTTCCCTGACTAGGGATCGAACCCATGCTCCCTGGAGTGGAAGCACGGAGTCTTAACCACTGGACCACCAGGGAATTCCCTGTAGCAGATCTTTAGATTTTACTTGTATTCATATAGAAAAGATAAAATAAAAATGTTTTCAGGTATTCTCAAGCATCAGAAGCTCTTTCCCACCTTCCTCCTACTTGTTCCTTGCTTCAGTATGGTGTGACCAAGAAAACAAAAGAATAAAGATAGACTTCAAATAATTATTCATTTAATCCAATCCACAATACAAGTGAAGGACTAAGCGTTCTTTTATCTATCGTAGGGTTCCTCAACCTCAGCATTGTCTACCTCTAGAGCTGGACCATGCTTGGGAGCTGTCCTGTGTTGCAAGATATTTAGCAGCATCCCTGGTCTCGACCCACTAGATACCAAGAACAACTTTCCCATTTTACCCTGGGGGGTAAAATTACTCCTAATTGAGAACTGCTTTTATATTTGCTTCCTTTGACCACTAGAACTGTTCAGGTCATCTAACACATGGTGGGACCCACTGCTGAAGAAGGGGAGAAATAGACCAAAGATAATACACTTTCTCTCAGATCTACCATGGAGACTTCAGGCAAATCTCTGAACCTCTCTTTGCCTAATCTATAAAGTGGGGAGAAGTGTTACCTGGTTCACAAGCTTTTTGTAAGAATTAAATAAGACACTAAATAACCCATTCTTTTCTCTCTGTTTTGGGAAACTACTTCTGTATACATCCAGTTCCTATATATACATGGAATCTATTTCTGGACTTTCTGTTCTGTTCTGTCTCTTTGCGTACTTCTGTGAGAGTTCGTCACTGTACTGATTAACCATTGTTATCATTAAGCCCACTATTATCTGTTGGTGACTTGTCTGGGAAACTCGGCCATCAGGAAAGGAGCTAGAAACTGAGAAGTGAAGAAAAAGGCCTGCAGAAGCTCTGCACTGAAGTTCAGACACTTCTCACTGTGCAGTCCCCCAAGGTTATTAAGATGGTTTATAAATTATTTCTTCTTCAGCCCCTGCACCATCTTGCGCCTGTCACACAGGTACAGGCACCCAGCAAATGGTTGCTGAAGGACTACATGCCCAATTTCAGACATAAGTCAAACAAGCTCCCCATTACTGGGTTTCCCCACGTCACCTTAGCTTAGGAGTCCCAAATTACTTGGGATGAGGACAGGGGAGGTATTAATACAGGCAGGACCAGTGTTAGCAATAAGTGACAGGTGACAGTCTGACATTAAAAGAGGACATTAAAGGGAAGACATTAATTAAAAAATAAAAACCACTGCTCTGGAGAGTAAGCACTCATTCACAACACAATAACCCCTTAGCTGCATTACACTGTCAGTGCATAATAATTGACATCCCTAATAATGACTCTGACATTTTTAAAAATGCTAATTTCTGTTCAGCATGTTCTATTTAAAAAATTCAGAGTAGTATGTAAGGCATTTGAGAAAGATTTCCAACATAGACTTATAAAATATGTGATTTGCAATATACCTTAGAGCTTACCTAATCTCTTTTCTAGATAAAGAAAGTTCCAGAAAGGTGAAGTGCACTTGTCCAAGGGCAGGTGCCCATAGAGGCAGGAATGGAACTAAAATCTTAGCTTGCTGACTCCACGGCAAATTCTTTTTCCACTACAGCACATCTTAAAAAATATAAATATATTTCTTTAATTAATTAAAATTGCCAAGTTTAATATTTGGCAAATCAATAAGGGTACAAGGGTACAATTCAACTATATGGAATATTCTTGCACTGGTCCTTATTGAGCCTTTTGTTGCTCAAAAAAAAAAATCATAATTTAAATCCGGTAGATGTGTCAAATGAAGCAGAAAACATGATGCTTTTATTTTTTTTAATTAATTAATTTATTTATTTTTGGCTGCGTTGGGTCTTCGTTGCTGTGCACGGGTTTCCTCTAGTTGGGGCGAGCAGGGGCTACTACTCTTCGTTCCAGTGCGCGGGCTTCTCATTGCAGTGTCTTCTCTTGTTGCGGAGCTCAGGCTCTAGGCACGTGGGCTTCAGGAGTTGTGGCACGTGAGCTCAGTAGTTGTGGCTTGCAGGCTCTACAGCACAGGCTCAGTAGTTGTGGTGCACGGGCTTAGTTGCTCCGTGGCATGTGGGATCTTCCCGGACCAGGGCTCGAACCCGTGCCCCCTGCATTGGCAGGTGGATTCTTAACCACTGTGCCACCAGGGAAGCCCAGATGCTTTTTTAAAATTTTATTTTTAAATTTTTTATACAGCAGGTTCTTATTAGTTATCTATTTTATACATATTGGTGTATATATGTCAATCCCAATCTCCCAGTTCATCACACCACCACCACCCGCCCCCCGCTTTCCCCCCTTGGTGTCCAAACATTTGTTCTCTACATCTGTGTCTCTATTTCTGCCTTGCAAACCGGTCCATCTGTACCATTTTTCTAGGTTCCACATACATGCGTTAATATACGATATTTGTTTTTCTCTTTCTGACTTACTTCACTCTGTATGACAGTCGCTAGATCCATCCACGTCTCAACAAATGACCCAATTTTGTTCCTTTTTATGGCTGAGTAATATTCCATTGTATATATGTACCACATCTTCTTTATCCATTCGCCTGTCAATGGGCATTTAGGTTGCTTGCATGACCTGGCTATTGTAAATAGTGCTGCAATGAACATTGGGGTGCATGTGTCTTTTTGAATTATGGTTTTTCTGCATATATGCCCAGTAGTGGGATTGCTGGGTCATATGGTAATTCTATTTCTAGTTTTTTAAGGAACCTCCATACTGTTCTCCATAGTGGCTGTATTAATTTACATTCCCAGAAAGCATGATGCTTGACTCAGTGACTGAACGTTCTAGAAGGGAAGGGAAGATTTACATGTAAGAAGTCAGAACAATGAAAAGTGGTACAGAGTGTGGCAACGAATCTGCGCATGTAGAAACTAACTCTGTGTGCTCTGGGAATTAAGAAACAGGAGACATCAACCCATGGCATGTGGTCAAGGATGGCACAGGGGTGGGATGGGACAGGTCATCTGAGTTGGACCCAGAGGCAATGTAGACTTTGGAAAAGAAAACAAGGATGTTCCAGATGCAAAGAACAATGACAGGAAACACTAGAAGGGGGTGGAAGCCTGGATCACATTTTCTAAACCATTCATTCGAACAGGTTATCTAACAATTATGAATTATTTATGAAGATGGAGGGGGTGATTATAGGAAATATTAAAAATTTAGCCTGCCCTGGAAAATAAGTTGAAGGGAGGAGAGAATAAGGAAAATGGCCCAATTGTTCTAGAATAGCACTGCCTGATGGAAATGTAATACATGCTACACATGTAATTTAAAATTTTCTAGTAGCCCTATTTAAAAAAGCAAAAATCAACAGATTAAATTCACTTTTAAAATATATTTTATCTAATTCAATATATCTAAAATGTTATTTCAATATGTACTCTATATATAAAAATTATTAATGTGATATTTTACATTCTTTTACTCATACTAAGTCTCAGAAATTTAATGTGCATTTCACACTTACAGCATATCTCAATTTGGATGTTAAATTCATCTGAAATAATTAACCTGCGTTTAGATACTGTAAAATTTACAATTGAAAAGATGAACTCATTTACCCAAGTTGTTCCAAATACTTATACAAACAAGTTTCCCTGGGGCTTCCCTGGTGGTGCAGTGGTTAAGAATCCGCCTGCCAATGCAGGGGACACGGGTTCGAGCCCGGGTCCGGGAATATCCCACATGCCGTGAAGCAACTAAGCCCATGCGCCACAACTACTGAGCTCGCATGCCACAACTACTGAAGCCTGAGCGCCTAGAGCCCATGCTCTGCAACAAGAGAAGCCACCACAATGAGAAGCCCACGCACCACAACGAAGAGTAGCCCCCGCTCGCTGCAACTAGAGAAAGCCCGCGTGCAGCAACAAAGACCCAACGCAGCCAAAAATAAATAAATAAATAAATAAATAAAATTTTTTTTAAAAAAGAAAGTTTCCCTGTAACTGAATCAAATACTAAAAATCATTTTCTGTTAATATTTGCATCCACATTGACAAAGGTGCTTCAGTTCTTAAATTTAAAAGCCAGTCAATTAAAATTAAATAAAAAGTGGCTACGCATTAGGCTGCCCAGGTCTAGAAGTGGGTGTCGGGTGGGAAGCAGGATGGCCAGGTGACATGCAGCCCTTGGATGGCTGACTCCGAGTGCCTGGAGGGAGACTCTGCATATGAGCTAGTACACGAAACGGTGCCACCCTGTCCTACCCGCCAAGAAGAAAGGAGATATCAAGACAAAAACAGATTTCTAGGGAGACTAATCAGCAACAGGATAGAGGAAACAAAACAGAAAAAAAGCAAAGTCAGGAAGACCAATGGACAGTTAACTGTAATAAGTAAAATGTGAAATAACAAGGACTGGGACCAGAGGTGGGAAGGAGGAATGAGGGGGAGTTGATGATCCAAGAGGCTGTTTGTTGGATAGAAGAACTGACAAGACTGAAGAATGGGTGGGACACATAAGTAGAGCCACTGGCTGAAGACGTCAGAGGGACCTGGTTTTTGTTGGCTGGTTTTGTGTTTTGTTTGGGTTTTTGTTTTGTGTTTGTTTTTTCTCTATTCTCTCTTCTATGCGCATAGCGGTTTCCAAGAGTTCATGGATTCTTCAGGTGCAACACTTGGGAATGCAAAGGGTCTATTATTATGGACAAGAGCTGAAGAGAGGAGAGGAGGGAACAGAGGAGAGGTGAGAAGGAGACAGAGGGAGAGGCTATAAATTCTAAATTTACGATTTACCAATAAATAGAAGATAGATCAAACCATTTGAGTGAGTGAGATCACCCAGGGAGGTATGAAGAGTGAGAAGACATGGGCCACCTCAGGGATAATACATTTCCAGGGACAGAGAAGCCTTCTGAGGAATGTTTCCAATGTGTAAAGTGACTGAACCAGACAGGTTAGGGGTCTGCTCCAGGGCCTCATTCACTTGACCAACATTTACTGAGACAAAGGTCTAGGTGTTCTCATTCTAGATACAAGTGAGGTGGGCCAGCCTGGAAGAGTGCCCTGCTAGGGTCGCAGCCAGGACTGAACCCCCGATGGCTTCTGCCTGCAGCAGGGTCTCTGTCCTACACCACAACAGAGCAGGAGTCATGCACAGTGTCACTGGCGAGGTTCTGGCCTTGGAGATGGGTCAGTCTAAATCGTGTTCTTTTCCCTTGATGTTTCATTTGCCATTTCTAAGAATGTTCTTCAAGGAAGATCTTACTTTTACCACCAAGAGCAAAGTAGTTAGATTCACATTTTAAAGGGAAAAGAAAAGATGGGGCTGTGTAGAGTTGGGATGAGGGAGAAGTCCTCTCCTTTACAGTAGTGATGGTGTGGAGGCAGCACAGGGCTTTGGAGAGGGAAGTAGGTGTTGGTCTCCCATCCATTAGCTGATACAAAAAGATGGATGTGGAGGTATAGAAAAGACAAATTATGATGCAAGAAAATTCAGAAGACGTTCCATTCAATATGAACTGATGACACATCATACCATTTAACTTCGGAAAGGAGTAGTGCTCAAATTGACTTGGGATGGAAAGGTCTAACTTTGTAACTTCTCTTTCCATAGAAATGTCATAACATTTTCCCTTAAGGCTCAAAGGGGCCACCATACTTTCACTTGCTGGAACACAGATTTCTATCCCACCCTGGACGATTTTACATTGGTTAGTTATGAAAATTCTATTTTGCCTGCTTTGTAATTTGGAGGAATGTTTAGTATTCTGGGTTCAAGCTGTGAAATACAATAGAGAAAATTACCCATCTTGTAAACATAATTCCTTTTATTGCATAGTTGACTTAAAAAAAAAAAGACCTTTAAAGGAACAATTTATTCATTAAATCCAACAATGTGCATAAAACAATGCTGTACCTCAATTCAGTCCTTACTTCTTTCCAAATTTTTCATAAAAGGTAGAATTCAGTCTCATTAACTTCACACTTCTCTCAGTGACATTCAAGATTCTGAAATCAGAGAACCACGGAACGTGCAGTAAGAAAAAGCAGTTGCCTGGGGTATCTTTCTTCCCCCTCCATCTGACATCTCCTACACATCATTAACGTGGACTCCTCTGTGCCCCTCCAAAATCTCTACTCTTTTGGAGGAATCTACTTGTGTTTTTCTTATGTGTGAATGCATCTGACTGTGCCAGACCTTCAGGGAAGGACTCTCATGCACATCTTTGTATCTCCAGAGATTACCCCAGTAACTGGTCTAGGAAGCACCCAGTAAATATTTGTGTAAGAAATAAAGAATGGATACATAAATGAACAAGCGAATGAATTAGAAGAACTGGATTGAGGACTTCCCTGGTGGTGCAGTGGTTAAGAATCCGCCTGCCAATGCAAGGGACACGGGTTCGAGCCCTGGTCCAGGAAGATCTCACGTCGCAGAGCAACTAGGCCTGTGCAGCACAATTACTGAGCCTGCGCTCTAGAGCCCACGAGCCACAACTACTGAAGCCCGCGTGCTTAGAGCCCATGCTCCGTAACGAGAAGCCACTGCAATGAGAAGCCTGCACACCGCAACGAAGAGTAGCCCCCGCTCGCCACAACTAGAGAAAGCCTGTGCGCAGCAACCAAGACCCAACGCAGAAAAATTAATTAATTAAAAAAGAAGAACTGGATTCAGAGCCGGAATTCTTACTACCTAGAGCAATTCACTCCACCTCTCTGAGCTTCAATTTCCTTATCATAATAAAGAGAAATAGTAGACTGCCTAGTGAACTTCTCAGGGCATTGGAAAGCATCACATATGATAATATATGTGAAAGCCCCTGACAAATGGTAAAGCACTATGCAAATATTAGTTACTGTCTGGTGTCTGGATAGAGACATAAAAACCTAGCCAAGTATAAGACACGGATAGGAAGCAAATTCCACATGTCTGGGAATGGTGCCATTGTTGACCCAGATCCCAAAACAAAATCCTGAGAAACATCCTTGATTCCTCCTTCTCTTTCACTCCTAACACCCAATTAGAACCAGTGCCACCTGTTTCACCATCACTAAGGACAATACAGGCATGAACAATTATACATTCAAGGCTCCACTCCTGCTGGTAGCAGCAAGTCCATTTCCTCCCTGTATATCACATCTCCCCATAATTGACCACAGCCTCCAAGGCCTTACCCAATCCCAGGGGTGGGATCAGGACACAAAGGATGGTATTGGTTCTTCATACAAACACCCACTGGAGAACCAACTAGAGGACTGCTATCTGACAGAGTTCTCCCACAATTTTGTGTTTTAAACAAGTTCTGTACAGTGACTGCTGCTGCAAAGTCTGCTCCAGAGCCCATCTCAGGCTGCGAGGCATGTCACATCATGTGCCATGATAGCTCGGGAGGGTAGGTCTGGAGGAGCCTCCAGCACCAGTCACAGACTATGCTTAAACCAGCCCTTCTCCATAAACTCCAAAACCCCTGTCTTGGTCCCTGTTCACAAGCCCTTTCCTCAGTCATTGCATTTACAGGATTTCATTGTCTGTCTCTGCCACTGGTTCTCAGAAGAGGTCTTTCTGTCCTAAGTTTACAGGTCTTCCTAACTTTGAATCTTGGGAAGCAGGTACAGAGTTCTCACATATTTTCCCACACTGAATAATGGGTGCCTTCCCCTCTTATATTTACATCACCAAAGGAGTTCTGTAGCTTTTATAGAACAATGAAGATCAGTTTCAAGGATACCACCCACCATGGGCACTCCATTCAATATCTGCCTTAACAGGCAATCTATTACACAAGCAACCACAAAGTTCAGCCCTTTTGAATGCCAAAACGCTTCTCAATTCCATTCATTTGCCTCACCACCACCTTGTTCAGGCCACATCTTTCACCTGGATTATGGTGGCAGCTTCCTAACATTGTCTGCTTTGTATTGCTCCGTTCCAATCCATTCCCCAAACAGTAAGCAGAATACCCTTTGGAAACGCGAGTCAGATCATGTCACCTCCTTGTTCAAAACAAGTCAGATGTTTCCCATTGACCTCCTAGTGAACCCCTTAACATGATTTTACAAGACCGTTGTGATCTACATACTTCTTCAGCTTTACATGTCATCTTCCTCTGCCTCGCCACTGCTCTCTAATCATCCCAGTCCTTCTTTCCTAGTCCTATCCTCCTGATTTATTTTCCCTTTCTGGCAAATACTAATCAATCAATCAATCTCTCTCCCTCTCTCCCTGCCCCTGTTCCCCTACCTTTCACTTCCCAGCCTTTCCCCTTCTTGTTCCCCAGCCTGAAATAATCTTCTCTCCATTCTTTACTGCTATGCTTCCTACTTCTCCTTTGCGTCACAATTTAAAGCCACTTCATGGAAAAAGTCTTTGCTGATCCCCCAAAACTAGGTAAGAGTCATGTTTTATATGCTCTCATAACTATTGAACTAACTTTATTGTATTGTAATACCCATCATGTTGGTATTACAATTGCCCATCTCATTTGTTCTGTCTTTTCTTTGTTTCCTAACTAGAAGGGAAGCTCATTGAGGGCAGGGACTTTTAAGAGTTCAGTCGACAGGAGGTACAGAATAAAAATGTAACCACAGGAGGTCACATACATGAAATAAAACCTAATAAAATTTAATATCAAAAGTAACTAAACTATTGAATTCAGGGCACTGGTAATAAATAGCCTTTGTTATGGTACAAATCCAGTTAGACCTAGATTTTACCTTCTTGAAGTTTAAATCTAAAAAAGATAACTGAGAAAGATAGATGGCAATAATCTCAGCTGTCTAAAACTTGATATAAAAATAGCATTTTATTATTAAAATGCATTTTATTATAGTTATGCAAGATGTTAGCATAAGGAGAAGTTTGGGGAGTAGTATACAAGAACTCTATATAGGAACTCAAATTTAAAAGTTTTTAAAAATGCTTTTTGTATGCATTCTTTCCTTAGCTATGTAATCCCCTTCAAAAAAAAATGAATTCCACAGATATGTCAAGACAAAAGAGATGAGAACCTGAACATTTTTCAAAGTTAATACTGATCTAGAAATTCAGATATATATTTGGAGTGCCTAAAATATTCTATTCATTGCTTTACTAAAAGTATAATGATTTTGGTCTGTTACAAATTTCTTTTATTTCTATAAAGATAAAAGCATATATAGAAAATTGATATTTTTACCATAAACAGCTCTGATTCTCAAAATTCCATAATGCCTACAATGGCTAAAATATTATTTTTAGGTAAGAAACTGCCACATCAATTTCGTTGAAATACACTACCGCTGTACCACAGTTCAGTAATAGGTTACAAGTCTCAATTACAGAAAATCCTTGACAGAGAAAAAAAATATCACATGAAAAGTGACGCCCCATGCTGAGGGTATAAGCTTGATAAAAGCCAGTAAAGCACGAAAAAAGGCATCTATCTAATTTCATGTTTTCATTATATTTTAAAATATGTATTCAGAAAATGTTGCCCTCTAACAAATTAACCCTCTGTCATACGGACGACAAATGGTTATGACATAGGACATAGAACATAAAATAGAATAAAACATTTAATGTGATTTCTGATATATATAACCTATTTAAACAGATTATTATTCCAGAAGGTTCTCTTTTAGTCTGCTACAAATTCATATAGTCACGTAACCAGGCCATGTTAAGCTAATGTAAAGTGATATTAAGTGGTGCTTTTCTTATTGTCTGAGGGGTCCCATGAAGCCCTCAGAGCTGAGGCCAATGGGTGTCATGTGTCTAGTCATTCTAAAGACAGGTGATGACTTAATCACCCAAGTGACTGGTTCAGTGCCCACCACCTCCGCCAGCTTATTCAGGAGAAACCCAGAGAGACTTATTAGAAAAATTAGAAAAGAGGTGATTTCTCAAAGTGAAAAGAAATGAGAACATTCTGGTATTTTTGTTTTCTTCCTCGTGGGGTCATTCTCTCCTCCTTCAAACTTAGGTCAAGGGGGTCAAGGAGGCAACAAGAAACTCCTTTGGGGAGATGGGAGGACAGGACTAGGAAAGAAGGGAAGGAACTGGTAAGCAGTGGCGGAGGCAGAAGAAGATGACATGTAAAGCTGAAGAAGTATGTAGATCACAACGGTCTTGCAAAATCATGTTATGGGGTTCACTAGGAGGTCAATGGGAAACATCTGACTTGTTTTGAACAAGGAGGTGACATGATCTGACTCGCGTTTCCAAAGGGTATTCTGCTTACTGTTTGGGGAATGGATTGGAACGGAGCAATACAAAGCAGACAATGTTAGGAAGCTGCCACCATAATCCAGGTGAAAGATGTGGCCTGAACAAGGTGGTGGTGAGGTAAATGAATGGAACTGAGAAACATTCTGGCATTCAAAAGGGCAGAACTTTGTGGTTGCTTGTGTAATAGATTGCCTGTTAAGGCAGATATTGAATGGAGTGCCCATGGTGGGTGGTATCCTTGAAATGATCTTCATTGTTCTACAAAAGCTACAGAACTCCTTTGGTGATGTAAATATAAGAGGGGAAGGCACGCATTATTCAGTGTGGGAAAATATGTGAGAACTCTGTACCTGCTTTCTGAGATTCAAAGGGAGAGGAGTTAAAGGGGAATTATAGGAAGTCATTTCTCACCCTGGTCATGGAATGCAGCAGGGCCAACACCTCCAGGAGGATCTCTGAATAGCTCACATAAACAAGCCTTGAAATGAAGAGCCTTCAGTCGGGCAGGCTGCTGGGACAGAGGTACCAACAGCCAGACTGTGCTAAGGCCAATCCAGAGGGACTGCTCTTTGCCTTGAATCTCCACGTCAGGAGTCAGCTGGGACAGCTGAGCGAGTGCGGTCCGGAATGCAGTCTAGTCCTCTTCCTCACCACCGGTCTGCAGGACTGGGGGCCCAGCCTGAGCTGAGAAGAGAGGGAAATCTTTGAATTAAAGGAGAGATTTACAGTTTACATTTTTTTTTAATTTAGTTATTTTATTTATTTTTGGCTGCGTTGGGTCTTTGTTGCTGCGCGTGGGCTTTAGTTGCAACGAGCGGGGGCTACTCTTTGTTGCGGTACACGGGCTTCTCATTGCGGTGGCTCCTCTTGTTGCGGAGCACAGGCTTCAGTAGTTGTGGCACACGGGCTCAGTAGCTGTGGCTTGCAGGGTCTAGAGCGCAGGCTCAGTAGTTGTGGCACACGGGCTTAGTTGCTCTGTGGCATGTGGGATCTTCCTGGACCAGGGCTCAAACCTGTGTCCTCTGCACTGGCAGGCGGATTCCTAACCACTGCACCACCAGGGAAGTCCCTGGATTAATTTTATGTGTTTTAGAACTTCATATAAATGAAATCATGAAGTATTTGTTTTTGTTCCATACAACATTATGAGATTAATCCATGTCATTGTTCTTTTTTATTTCTGAGTAGTATTCCATAGTAGGGATATTATACCACAATTTGTTTACCTGTTTTCCAATTGAAGAACATGTGAGTTCTTTCCTTCAGCAGTTATTAAAATAAAGCCACATAAACATTGGTATACAAGAATTTTGAGGGATATATTTTTAAAATTATTTTGAGTAAGTACCTAGGAGTGGACTTTCTAAGCCATCCAAACATCTATTAACCTTTAGTGTTTAACTTACAGATTACAACATGCTTTTTTGGCTTACTACAGCCTAATACAAACTATTATTTTTTCATTTTCCTGATATGTTTAGAACCTAATACTCTTAAAATCCATTTACCCTCCAGACTGCTTTGTAATTGTTGCCATGCATTTTATATTACTATTTTAATAATTTATTTTTGACAAATAAAAATCGTATATTTTAAGGTGTACAACATATTTTGATATACTGTGAAATGATTACCACAATCTAATTAACATACCCATCACCTCCCATAGTTACTTTTTTTTGTGATAAGAGTACTTCAGATCTACTCTTTTAGCAAATTTCAAGCATATATTAACTACATTCACCATGTTGTACACTAGGTTCCCAGAACTTATCCATCTTATAATTGAAAGTTTGTACCCTTTGATCAATTACTTCTCTTCCTCCACCCCCCAGCCTCTGGTACACACCAATCTACTCTCTTGTACTACCAGTTCAATTTTTTTTCCTTCCTCTTTTTTTTTTTTTAGATTTTACATATAAGTTAGATCATGTGATATTTGTCTTTCTCTGTCTTGCTTATTTCACTTAGCATAATGTCCTCCAGGTTATCCATGTTGTCACAAATGGCAGGACTTCCTTCTTTCTTAAGGGTGAATAATATTCAACTATGTATAAATAACACATTTTATTTATTCATTCATCTATCAGTGGACATATCTTGCCTGCTGTGAATAGTGCTGAAATGAACATGGGATTGCAGATGTTTCTTCAAGATACTGATTTTATGTCCTTTGAATATATACCCAGAAGTGAGAATTGAGGGATCATAAGAATTTTTCATTTTTAATTAATTAAACTTAATTTCCATTTTGAATTTTTTGAGGAAACTCCATACTGTCTTCCATAGTGGCTGTACCAATTTACATTCCCACCAAGAGTACACTGCTCTTCCAATTTATATTTTTGCTGTCACAATTTACACCTTTTTATATTGTGTATCCAATAACAAATTCTTGTAGCTATATTTTTTAATATTTTTGTCATTTAACCTTTACACTAAAGTTATAAGTGATCTATACACCACTATTACAATACTAGTGTGTTCTGAATTTCACTATGTATTTACCTGACTGGTAAGTTTTATACTTTCATATGATTTCATGTTACTACTTAGCACTCTTTCTTTTCAACTTGAAGAACTTCCTTTAGCTTTCTTGTAAAGTATGTCTAGTTGTGATGAACTCCTTCAGCTTTTGTTTGCCTCAGAGTGTAATTATCTCTCCTTCATTCCTGAAGTTCAACTTTGCTGGGCAAAGTATTCTCAGCTGGCATTTTTTTTTTCTTTTAGCAATTTGAATATATCATCCCACTCTTTCCTGGCCTGCAAGATTTCTGATGAGAAATCTACTTATGTTGGGGGTGGGAGTGGGGATGTGGTTTCTCTTGTATGTAATGAGCTTATTTTCTCTTGCTGATCTTCCTTTCTCTAGAAAGATGCTCCCTTTGTCTTTGATTTTGACAGTTTTATTACAATGTGTCTCAGTGAAGTCTTAGTTGGGTTGAACCTGATGGAGGACTTTTGACCTTTATGTACCAGGACATCCATATCTTTCCCCAGATTTGGGAGGTTTTTGGCCATTATTTCTTTCAATAAGCATTCTGTTCCTTTCTCTCTTTTCCTTCTATGATTTCTATAATGTGAATATCATTTGGCTTGATGTTGTCCTGTAGGCTTTCTTCGTTCCTTTTCATTCTTTTTTCTCCTCTGACTGGATAATTTCAAATAAACTGTCTTCTAATTCACTGATTCGCTCTTCTCTTGCCCAAGTCTGCTGTTGAAGCTCTCTACTGCATTTTTAAATTTCAGGCATTATATTCCTCAGCTCCAAAATGTGTTTGGTCTTTTTAATGTTTTCTCTCTGTTGAACTTCTCATTTTGTTCTTGCATCATTTTCTTGATTTTGTTAAATTGTCAATCTGTGTCCTCTTGTAGCTCTCTGAACTTTAGAACAGTTATTTTGGATTCTTTGTCAGGCAGTTTGTGGATCTCCATTTCTTTGGGATCAGTTACTGGAAGTTTACTTATTCCTTTGGTGGTGTCATGTTTCCCAACTCATCGTGATCTGTGTAACCTTGTGTTATGTGTCTGTGCATCTGAAGAAGGAGTCACCTCTTTCAGATTTTATAGACTGATTTTAGTAAGGAAAAACTTCACCTGTGAGTCAGGGCATGCTGGTGCATGCTGTGGCCCTTGGTCTGGTGGTGTGAGGTGCCAAGTGTGGGGGCATGTGGTATCTCTGGGTCTGGGGGGTGCATAGTGTCTCATCGGCTCAGGCAGCTGTTTATCACAATGTTGACAACTCCAGGATCCTTTGTGGTGAGAGCTGCAGGGTATCTGGTGGCTGCAATGGATGTTGGGGTCCTTAGTGATGCCTCCAGGTCCAGAGGTGAGGGTGTGGGACTGGTAATAGTTCTGGCCAGAGCTGGTGGTGAGCATGTTTGACTATGGGCACTGGCTGTAGGTGCCTTTGTGGGGGCAGAGGCCAGCTGCGGGTACACATGCAGTGATAAGGGCCAATGTCAGGGGCCAGGGCCATCAGTGGACACACAAGTATCTGCAGGGTTCCAGTCTATATAATGTGCCCTTGTGTGGCTGCAGGGGCTAACTGCAGGTACATGCATGGCAGTAAGGTCCAGTGAAAGGATGCAGGGCCAGCTCCAGGCATACAAGGAGCTGTGGTGCCTGGGCTTTGGCATGCACTCATGCATCTACTGGGGCTAGCTGCAGGTATGCACATGGTGGTAATGCATGGACCTAAGCTGGCATTACGCACCCACACAGTCACAAAGACCGTGGCTAGTTGTCAGTGCAGATCCCGGGTCCTGTGCATCCTGCAGCAAGGTCACCAGGAGAAGGTAGAGGAAAACAGGAAGGGACTCAGGCAGCTGCTGTCTGCAAATGCAAAATCCTGTGGGGCCCTCAGTAACAGACGCTGTAGGGGGTCCACAGTGGCTGTGGTGGCTATTGGTTTCCTCAACATCGAAAGCTGTTTGGATCATCTGTGGAGAGGTCTGCTGAGGTCTGTGATGAGGTCCTCAATGATGAAAGCTGCAGGGGTTCTGCAGCATCCTGAAGGCTGTTGTGGTCCTCAGTGGCAAAGGCTACTGGGGTCCTCTGCAGAGCAGGCCACTGGGAACCACGTTCACTCCCACTGCAGGGCTGATTCTGGTAGCCCCTGCCCTTCTTCCTTGTTCCTAGCCATCTCTAGATGTCTCAGCTATGCCAGTCTCTGGGTAGGATGAAATCAAGCAAGTCTTTTGTGCAGTGCCCTGAAAGCCTGGGTAAGCTGATCACTTACTCCTTTCTCCTTTTCCCAGCAAAGGGAACTATTTTGGACCAGGGAGCTCCCTCTTGGCACTGAGCAGTGTTGACTTGGCACTGGGATGATGCAGGCAAAATGAAACTGTTCTTCCTACTCTTGTTTTATACAGTTATTCTCAGGTTTGTGGTCCACTGTGTTGCTGAAGCTTCTTAAGTGGACTCTTGAGCACTCCCAGAGCTATTTTTCTTTGTGGATTGCTAATTGTAGTTCTTTGTAGGGAGATAGAGGCTTCGGTGTCCTGCTGCAATCTTGACAATGCCACTCTTCTGTTGTCATGTATTTTAATTGTACATATAATTTAAACTCAAGACATGACAATTATTGTTTTGTACAATATTTATTCATATGTATTTACTATTTATCTTTTAATACATTCTTCATTCCCTCCTGCAATTTTCATGTTGCCATACAGCATCATTTTGTTCCTGCCTGGAGAAATCCCTTTAATATTTCTTTTAGAGCAGGCCTGCTGGCAATGAAATTCTTTAGTCTTTGAAAATGTATGTATTTCATCTTCATTTTTGAAGCATATTTTTGCTACACCTAGAATTCTAGGCTGTTATTTTCTATAAGCAGTTTTTTTTAAACATCTTTATTAGAGTATAATTGCTTTACAATGGTGTGTCAGTTTCTGCTTTATAACAAAGTGAATCAGTTATACATATACATATGTCCCCATTTCTTCCCTCTTGCATCTCCCTCCCTCCCACCCTCACTATCCCACCCCTCGAGGTGGTCACAAAGCACCGAGCTGATCTCCCTGTGCTATGCAGTTGCTTCCCACTAGCTATCTATTTTACGTTTGGTAGTGTATATATGTCCATGCCACTCTCTCACTTTGTCCCAGCTTACCCTTCGCCCTCCCCGTATCCTCAAGTCCATTCTCTAGTAGGTCTGCGTCTTTATTCCCGTCTTGCCCCTAGGTTCTTCTGAACTTTTTTTCTTTTTTTTTTAGATTCCATATATATGTGTTAGCATACTGTATTTGTTTTTCTCTTTCTGACTTACTTCAATCTGTATGACAGTCTCTAGGTCCATCCACCTCACTACAAATAACTCAGTTTCGTTCCTTTTTATGGCTGAGTAATATTCCATTGTATATATGTGCCACATCTTCTTTATCCATCCATCTGTCGATGGACACTTAGGTTGCTTCCATGTCCTGGCTATTCTAAATAGAGCTGCAATGAACATTGTGGTACATGACTCTTTTTGAATTATGGTTTTCTCAGGGTATATGCCCAGTAGTGAGATTGCTGGGTCGTATGGTAGTTCTATTTTTAGTTTTTTAAGGAACCTCCATACTGTTCTCCATAGTGGCTGTATCAATTTACATTCGACCAACAGTTCTATAAGCAGTTTAAAGGTGAAATTCCCTTGCTTTCTGGGTGTCAATTGTTTCTGATAGGACATGGACTGTTGGTTTATACTCTTGTTCTTTTGAGGGCAATGTATTCTTCCCTAACGCCTTTTAAGATTTTCTGACTTTGTCTTTATCAGCTGTTTGTCCATGATGCACATAAGTGCAGTTTCCTACTTGCTTCTTGAGTCCCTGGGTTGATGTCTTCCACCAGTTTTAAACAAATTCTCAACTATTACCTCTTCAAATATTGCTTTTGCCCCATTCTCTTTCTTCTCTTCCTCCAGAATTTTGATTACATGAATGTTAAACCATTTGAGTATGTCTTACATGTCTCTTATACTCTAATCTTTTTTCCACCCTTTCTTTCTCTGCTTCAGTTTGAACATTTTTTATTGACCCATATCCCAGTTCACTAATCCTACATTCTGCTATGTCCCCTCTGATGCCAAATTCATACATTGTATTTTAACTTTTAGATACTGCCTTTTTTAAAAAAAATTTTTTGGCCACGCGGCATGTGGGAACTTAGTTCCCTGACCAGGGATCGAACTCGCACCTGCTGCAGGGGAAGCACAGTCTTAACCACTGGACCACTAGGGAAGTCCCTAGATACTGCCTTTTTCAGTTCTAAACTTTCTATTCGATTGTTTTTTTTTTTTAATAAAGTGAATGGTGTTTTTTTTTAATTTATTTTATTTTTGGCTGCATTGGGTCTTTGTTGCTGTGCGTGGGCTCTCTCTAGTTGCAGTGAGCAGATGCTACTCTGTTGCAGTGCGTGGGCTTCTCATTGTGGTGGTTTCTCTTGCTGCGGAGCATGGGCTCTAGACGCGTGGGCTCAGTAGTTGTGGCTCGCGGGCTCTAGAGCACAGGCTCAGTAGTTGTGGCTCACGGGCTTAGTTGCTCCACGGCATGTGGGATCTTCCCGGACCAGGGCTTGAACCCGTGTCCCCTGCATTGGCAGGCCGATTCTTAAGCACTGCACCACCAGGGAAGCCCTGATTATTGTTTAAACATTCCAAGTGTTTTAAATTTTCTATTTTTGTGATCTATTTTGTCCTTTTCCTCTATTTAGACTATATTATATAACATATTTGAGTTCTTATCAGCTAACTTCAGTATCAGCAACATCTATGGATCTGCATCTATTTTTTTCCCTCTTAATTGCCAGTCTGACCTTTTTACACATCTAAAAATTTTACTGTGTGCCAGGTAGTGTGTATAGAAGAACCATAGAAGTTTCACAGAAAAGAGGGTTTCCCTTTTATTTCATTAGGCAATTAAGGTGAGTAGCTAATAAACTCCATCCAGTCAGAAATTGAGCTTGATCAGGAATATACTGTTAGTAAGACTCGATCTCCTTCTGGTATGTTCCTGTTCCTAGATTCTGGAAATATACATCTCCTCAGCCCTAGAAGCTAACAGACAGTTCTGACCTTCAGGGGTTTTCAGCCTCCTTTAGCCTCCTACTTCACGCAGCTTTAAAACTTGGCAAACGTCTTTAAGAGAAAACTCACTGTGTGTCTGAAGAAGAGCTCCTCTCTGGCAGCACTGTGTAACTGAGAGGTATCTCAGTCTGTCTTTTAGAAGTTTTTGTGCTAGCTCCACCATTTCTTGTGCAGCCACAGAACAATGAAAATATCCCAAGGTGAAAACTGTGTGCATTTAGGGTCCCTTAATATTTGAATTTGTCACTACAGTACTGTGCAACTGCTAAAAGGCTGCTGACTTCTCTGTCCTCAAGCAGAAGCACTTTGCAGGGAACAAGCCTGATCTACATCCTGCCCCCAGATAAACAAAGGGCTGGCAATTATCAAATCACTTTGTAACAATTTTCCCTTTTCTGTAAGTTCAGTTCATCCAGTCCTTTGTTTCCACAGCTCACTGAACCCCTTAAAATGTGATTTTCGTAGGGTATCCAATTTTGTCTAGTGGGAGAGTGGGCCTGTGGCAACACATTTCATTTCACTGCTACATGAAAGTCCAGGGTTTTTGGTTTTGTCACTAAGGGTATTTGTTATTTTCATTTACACTTTGAATTTTATGTACAAAATTTCCTACCAGTCTGAACGTTTTTTACAGCATGCATTTCAAGGTTTAGGCTTGCTGAAACCACATATACATCCAGTTTACCAAGATCACAGAGCTGAAAGCTGTTAATGAAAGTCCAGTTTTATTGATGCAGATTTTTTTTGCTTTTGTGAAGTTGCACATGTTGTTAAATCTTTATTTGCATCTCCTTTTCAATTAGTTTTTTTTCTTTGCCCTTTTATTCTACTGACATTTTCCCTTTACCATTTTCCAGACATTTTCTCTGTATTGCAGATACTAGTCCTTATTTTGAGCTATGTCACAAATAATGTTTTTCCCATATTATCTTGTCTTTTCACTTTATTTTTTAATAAAGATGTTTTGACTTTTTCGTTTCATGTGACTGAATTTTATGGCTTCTGGATTTTGTGCAATAGATTGGTAAGTCTTTCCCACTCTAAGTTAACATGGAAGTTATTACTTATTTTCATCTTTTTGTTTGTTACCTTTTTTTATACTTGAAACTTTGATCCTGGTAATGGGCACATTCTCCCTTGTCTTCCCCAGATGGCTATTTGGATTCCCTAAGATGATCCTTTACTCAATGAAGTGGAATGCTGTCATTATAATGTACAAATTCTCATATGCATTTCGTTCTATTTCTGAACTTTCTATTCTGTTCTATTCTGGTGTGTGTCTGTGTGCACTAGAAACACACTTTTACTTATTGATATTCTACTACATATCTTAATATCCAGTAGGGTGACTCTCCACTTGCCACCATGCTTTCCTTTTCAGAGTTTTCATGACCTTACTGGCTTGCAGATTTTTTCACAAGAACTTTAGAATCAGGATGACTTGTTCCAAAGAAAATCTATTGGTATTTTTATTGGGATTGGTATATATCCATAAACAAACATAGAGAGAACTGACAACTTAATGACACTGAGTTTCTACCTTAAAATAATGTGTTACTGTTTATGTTTCCTTTTTGGAGGGGAGGATCCTTTAGTAGTCTTTAAATGTTTTCTTCATTCAGGCCTTGCACATTTCTTGTTATAGGTATTTTTTTGTTGTTACTGTAATTATGCTGTATCTGCTTTCTTATATAGTCTCATTTTGCAGATAATAGATTGAAATGAACTTTTCAATACTTGAAAATGGGATTGCTCTTCAGTACCTAGGAGTACCAGAGAAGCTATAGGGATGTGCGAGAAACACTGTTTGAGAGTAGGGAAAGAAGATTGCCTTCACTGAGTTCAGTTCATTTAATAAAAAACTGTTTTCATAAAATGGAAGAGATTCATTGAAGGAGATCAAACTACTCTTTTCCCTAAATTTTATCATTAACCCAAAATAAAAACCTGGGAGTATTCCTTGACTACTCCCTCTTGGTCTGCTGACCATCTATCCATGGTTTTTATTCGGATGGTGAACATCAGAATTATACTTGTAGCTTTTAAAAATACATACAGACTGAGGCGAGATGATGGCGGAAGAGTAAGACGTGGAGATCACCTTCCTCCCCACAGATACATCAGAAATACATCTACACATGGAACTGCTCCTACAGAACACCCACTGAACGCTGGCAGAAGACCTCAGACCTCCCAAAAGGCAAGAAACTCTCCACGTACCTGGGTAGGGCAAAAGAAAAAAGAAATAACAGAGACAAAAGAATAGGGACGGGACCTGCACCAGTGGGAGGGAGCTGTGAAGGAGGAAAGGTCTCCACACACTAGGAAGCCCCTTCGCGGGCAGAGACGGCGGGTGGCGGAGGGGGGAAGCTTTGGAGCCACAGAGGAGAGCGCAGCATCAGGGGTGCGGAGGGCAAAGCGGAGCGATTCCCGCACAGAGGATCGGCGCCGAGCAGCACTCACCAGCCCGAGAGGCTTGTCTGCTCCCCCGCCGGGGCGGGCGGGGCTGGGAGCTGAGGCTCGTGCTTCGGTCGGATCGCAGGGAGAGGACTGGGGTTGGCGGCATGAACACAGACTGAAGGGGTTAGAGCACCACAGCTAGCCAGGAGGGAGTCCGGGAAAAAGTCTGGAGCTGCCTAAGAGGCAACAGACTTTTTCTTGCCTCTTTGTTTCGGGGTGCGCGAGCAAAGGGGATTAAGAGCGCCGCTTAAAGGAGCTCCAGAGACGGGCGCAAGCCGCGGCTATCAGCGCGGACCCCAGAGACGGGCATGAGACGCTAAGGCTGCTGATGCCGCCACCAAGAAGCCTGTGTGTGAGCACAGGTCACTCTCCACACCTCCCCTCCCGGGAGCCTGTGCAGCCCGCCACTGCCAGGGTCCCGTGATCCAGGGACAACTTCCCCGGGAGAATGCATGGCACACATCAGGCTGCTGCAACGTCATGCAGGCCTCTGCCGCCGCAGGCTCGCCCCGCATCCATACCCCTCCCTCCCCCACCCCGTCCTGAGTGAGCCAGAGCCCCCGAAGCAGCTGCTCCTTCAATCCCGTCCCGTCTGAGCGAAGAACAGATGCCCTCAGGCGACCTACATGCAGAGGCGGGTCCAAATCCAAAGCTGAACCCCGGGAGCTGTGCGAACAAAGAAGAGAAAGGGAAATCTCTCCCAGCAGCCTGAGGAGCAGCGGATTAAAGCTCCACAGTCAATTTGATGTACCTGCATCTGTGGAATATCTGAATTGACAACGAATCATCCCAAATTGAGGAGGTGGACTTTGGGAGAAATGATATGTTATTTTTTTCCCCTTTTCCTCTTTTTGTGAGTGTGTATGTGTATACTTCTGTGTGAGATTTTGTCTGTACAGCTTTGCTTTCACCATTTGTCCTAGGGTTCAGTCCGTCCGTTGTTTGTTTTTGTTTGTTTTCTTACTTAAAAAAAATTTTTTTCTTAATAATTATTTTTCATTTTTTTTATTTTAATAACTTTCTTTTATTTTATCTTACTTTATCTTATTTTATTTTACCCTCTTTCTTTCTTTCTATTTTTTCTCCCTTTTATTCTGAGCCGTGTGGATAACAGGCTCTTGGTGCTCCAGCCAGGCATCAGGGCTGTGCCTCTGAGGTGGGAGAGCCAACTTCAGGACACTGGTCCACAAGAGACCTCCCAGCTCCACGTAATACCAAACGGCGAAAATCTCCCAGAGATCTCCATCTCAACACCAAGACCCAGCTTCACTGAACGACCAGCAAGCTACAGTGCTGGACACCCTATGCCAAACAACAAGCAAGACAGGAACACAACCCCACCCATTAGCAGAGAGGCTGCCTAAAATCATAATAAGCTCACAGACACCCCAAAACACACAACCAAACGTGGACCTGCCAATCAGAAAGACAAGATCCAGCCTCATCCACCAGAACACAGGCACTAGTCCCCTCCACCAGGAAACCTACACAACCCACTGAACCAACCTTACTCACTAGGGAGAGACACCAAAAACAACGGGAACTACGAACCTGCAGTCGGCGAAAAGGAGACCCCAAACACAGTAAGATAAGCAAAATGAGAAGACAGAAAAACACACAGCAGATGAAGGAGCAAGGTAAAAACACACCAGACCTAAAAAATGATGAGGAAATAGGGAGTCTAACTGAAAAAGAATTCAGAATAATGATAGTAAAGATGATCCAAAATCTTGGAAATAGAATAGACAAAATGTAAGAAACATTTAACAAGGACCTAGAAGAACTAAATAGGAAACAAGCAACGATGAACAACACAATAAATGAAATTAAAAATACTCTAGAAGGGATCAATAACAGAATAACTGAGGCAGAAAAACGGATAAGTGACCTGGAAGATAAAATAGTAGAAATAACTACTGCAGAGCAGAATAAAGAAAAAAGAATGAAAAGAATTGAGGACAGTCTCAGAGACTTCTGGGACAACATTAAACGCACCAATATTCGAGTTATAGGGGTCCCAGAAGAAGAAGAGAAAAAGAAAGGGACTGAGAAAATATTTGAAGAGATTATAGTTGAAAACCTCCCTAATATGGGAAAGGCAATAGTTAATCAAGTCCTGGAAGCACAGAGAGTCCCATACAGGATAAATCCAAGGAGAAACACGCCAAGACACATATTAATCAAACTATCAAAAATTAAATATAAAGAAAACATATTAAAAGCAGCAAGGGGGACTTCCCTGGTGGTCCAGCGGTTAAGACTCCACGCTTCCAATGCAGGGAGCAGGAGTTCGATCCCTGGTTGGGGAACTAAGATCCCACATGTCACGGGGCATGGCCAAAAAAGAAAAGAAAAAAAGAAAAAAAAAAAGCAGCAAGGGAAAAACAACAAATAACACACAAGGAAATCCCCATAAGGTTAACAGCTGATCTTTCAGCAGAAACTCTGCAAGCCAGAAGGGAGTGGCAGGACATATTTAAAGTGATGAAGGAGAAAAACCTACAACCAAGATTACTGTACACAGCAAGGATCTCATTCAGATTTGAAGGAGAAATTAAAACCTTTACAGACAAGCAAAAGCTGAGAGAGTTCAGCACCACCAAACCAGCTTTACAACAAATACTAAAGGAACTTCTCTAGGCAGGAAACAGAAGAGAAGGAAAACACCTACAATAACAAACCCAAAACATTCAACAAAATGGGAATAGGAACATACATATCGATAATTACCTTAAATGTAAATGGATTAAATGCTCCCACCAAAAGATACAGACTGGCTGAATGGATACAAAAACAAGACCCATATATAGGCTGTCTACAAGAGACCCACTTCAGACCTAGGGACACAAACAGACTGAAAGTGAGGGGATGGAAAAAGATATTCCATGCAAATGGAAATCAAAAGAAAGCTGGAGTAGCAATTCTCATATCAGACAAAATAGACTTTAAAATAAAGACTATTACAAGAGACAAAGAAGGACACTATATAATGATCAAGGGATCGATCCAACAAGAAGATATAACAATTGTAAATATTTATGCACCCAACATAGGAGCACCTCAATACATAAGGCAAATACTAACAGCCATAAAAGGGGAAATCGACAGCAACACAATCATAGTAGGGGACTTTAACACCCCACTTTCACCAATGGACAGATCATCCAAAATGAAAATAAATAAGGAAACACAAGCTTTAAATGATACATTAAGCAAGATGGACTTAATTGATATTTATAGGACATTCCACCCAAAAACAACAGAATACACTTTCTTATCAAGTGCTCATGGAACATTCTCCAGGATAGATCATATCTTGGGTCACAAATCAAGCCTTGGTAAATTTAAGAAAATTGAAATCGTATCAAGTATCTTTTCTGACCACAATGCTATGAGACTAGATATCAATTACAGGAAAAGATCTGTAAAAAACACAAACACATGGAGGCTACACAATACACTACTTAATAACGAAGTGATTACTGAAGAAATCAAAGGGGAAATCAAAAAATACCTAGAAACAAATGACAATGGAGACACGACAACCCAAAACCTATGGGATGCAGCAAAAGCAGTTCTAAGAGGGAAGTTTATAGCAATACAATCCTACCTTAAGAACAGGAAACATCTCAAATAAACAACCTAACCTTGAACCTAAAGCAATTAGAGAAAGAAGAACAAAAAGAACCCAAAGTTAGCAGAAGGAAAGAAATCATAAAGATCAGATCAGAAATAAATGAAAAAGAAATGAAGGAAATGATAGCAAAGATCAATAAAACTAAAAGCTGGTTCTTTGAGAAGATAAAAAAATTGATAAACCATTAGCCAGACTCATCAAGAAAAAAAGCAAGAAGACTCAAATCAATAGAATTAGAAATGAAAAAGGAGAAGTAACAACTGACACTGCAGAAATACAAACGATCATGAGAGATTACTACAAGCAACTCTACGCCAATAAAATGGACAACCTGGAAGAAATGGACAAATTTTTAGAAATGAACAACCTTCCGAGACCGAACCAGGAAGAAATAGAAAATATGAACAGACCAATCAAAAGCACTGAAATTGAAACTGTGGTTAAAAATCTTCCAACAAACAAAAGTCCAGGACCAGATGGCTTCACAGGCGAATTCTATCAAACATGTAGAGAAGAGCTAACACCTATCCTTCTCAAACGCTTCCAAAATATTGCAGAGGGAGGAACACTCCCCAACTCATTCTACGCGGCCACCATCACCCTGATACCAAAACCAGACAAAGATGTCGCAAAGAAAGAAGACTACAGGCCAATATCACTGATGAACATAGATGCAAAAATCCTCAACAGAATACTAGCAAACAGAAACCAAAAGCACATTAAAAGGATCATACACCATGATCAAGTGGGGTTTATTCCAGGAATGCAAGGATTCTTCAATATATGCAAATCAATCAACGTGATACACCTTATTAACAAATTGAAGAATAAAAACCATATGATCATCTCAAGAGATGCAGAGAAAGCTTTCGACAAAATTCAACACCCATTTATGATAAAAGCCGTGCAGAAAGTAGGCATAGAGGGAACTTTCCTGAACATAATAAAGGCCATATATGACAAACCCACAGCCAACATCATCCTCAATGGTGAAAAACTGCAACCATTTCCACTAAGATCAGGAACAAGACAAGGTTGCCCACTCTCACCACTATTATTCAACATAGTTTTGGAAGTTTTAGCCACAGCAATCAGGGAAGAAAAAGAAATGAAAGGAATCCAAATGGGAAAAGAAGAAGTAAAGCTGTCACCGTTTGCAGATGACATGATACTATACATAGAGAATCCTAAAGATGCTACCAGAAAACTCCTAGAGCTAATCAATGAATTTGGTAAAGTAGCAGGATACAAAATTAATGCACAGAAATCTCTTGCATTCCTATACACTAATGATGAAAAATCTGAAAGTGAAATTAAGAAAACACTCCCATTTACCATTGCAACAAAAAGAATAAAATATCTAGGAATAAACCTACCTAAGGAGACAAAAGACCTGTATGCAGAAAATTATAAGACACTGATGAAAGAAATTAAAGATGATACAAAGAGATGGAGAGATATACCATGTTCTTGGATTGGAAGAATCAACATTGTGAAAATGACTCTACTACCCAAAGCAATCTACAGATTCAATGCAATCCCTATCAAACTACCACTGGCATTTTTCACAGAACTAGAACAAAAAATTTCACAATTTGTATGGAAACACAAAAGACCCCGAATAGCCAAAGCAATCTTGAGAAAGAAACACGGAGCTGGAGGAATCAGGCTCCCTGACTTCAGACTATACTACAAAGCTACAGTAATCAAGACAGTATGGTAGTGGCACAAAAACAGAAATATAGATCAATGGAACAGGATAGAAAGCCCAGAGATAAACCCATGCACATATGGTCACCTTGTCTTTGATAAAGGAGGCAAGCATATACAGTGGAGAAAAGACAGCCTCTTCAATAAGTGGTGCTGGGAAAACTGGACAGCTACATGTAAGAGTATGAAATTAGAACACTCCCTAACACCATACACAAAAATAAACTCAAAATAGATTAGAGACCTAAATGTAAGGCCAGACACTATCAAACTCTTAGAGGAAAACATGGGAAGAACAGTCTTTAACATAAATCACAGCAAGATCTCTTTTGATCCACCTCATAGAGTATTGGAAATAAAAACAAAAATAAACAAATGGGACCAAATGAAACTTAAAACCTTTTGCACAGCAAAGGAAACCATAAACAAGACCAAAAGACAACCCTCAGAATGGGAGAAAATATTTGCAAACGAAGCAACTCACAAAGGATTAATCTCCAAAATATACAAGCAGCTCATGCAGCTCAATAACAAAAAAACAAACAACCCAATCCAAAAATGGGCAGAAGACCTAAATAGACATTTCTCCAAAGAAGATATACAGATGGCCAACAAACACATAAAAGAATGCTCAACATCATTAATCATTAGAGAAATGCAAATCAAAACTACAATGAGATATCATCTCACACCGGTCAGAATGGCCATCATCAAAAAATCTAGAAACAATAAATGCTGGAGAGGGTGTGGAGAAAAGGGAACCCTCTTGCACTGTTGGTGGGAATGTAAATTGATATAGCCACTATGGAGAACAGTATGGAGGTTCCTTAAAAAACTACAAATAGAACTACCATACGACCCAGCAATCCCACTACTGGGCATATTCCCTGAGAAAACCATAATTCAAAAAGAGTCATGTACCAAAATGTTCATTGCAGCTCTATTTACAATAGCCAGGACATGGAAGCAACCTAAGTGTCCATCATCGGATGAATGGATAAAGAAGATGTGGCACATATATACAATGGAATATTACTCAGCCATAAAAAGAAACGAAATGGAGGTATTTGTAGTGAGGTGGATGGAGTTAGAGTCTGTCATACAGAGTGAAGTAAGTCAGAAGGAGAAAAACAAATACAGTATGCTAACACATATATACGGAATCTAAGGAAAAAAAAAAGGTCATGAAGAACCTAGTGGCAAGACGGGAATAAAGACACAGACCTACTATTGAATGGACTTGAGGATATGGGGAGGGGGATGGGTAAGCTCTGACAAAGTGAGAGAGTGGCATGGACATATATACACTACCAAATGTAAAATAGATAGCTAGTGGGAAGCAGCCACATAACACAGGGAGATGAGCTCGGTGCTTTGTGACCACCTAGAGGGGTGGGATAGGGAGGGTGAGAGGAAGGGAGATGCAAGAGGGTGGAGACATGGGGATATATGTATAGGTACAGCTGATTTACTTTGTTATAAAGCAGAAAGTAACACACCATTGTAAAGCAATTATATTCCAATAAAGATGTTAAAAAAAAAAAGCAAAGAGGAAAAAAAAATAAAATAAAATAAAAATACATACAGCCAGGTTCTACCCTTGACCATTCTGATTCAGGTCTAGGGCAAGTCTAGGCATGTGTGTGTGTGTGTACAGGACTCCAGTGATTTTGATTCCCCACCTTTTAAGAATCATTAAAAAATCAAAACCTAAGTCCTGTTGACCATACATCCTAAATATGTCTGCAATGTACTTCTTCATTTTTCCTTTGCCAATTTAAACCAATACTTCATCATCTCATGCCTAGACCACTCTAGCAATCTCCATGTTGCTCTTCTTAAATCTACTCTTTGTCCCTTACAATCCAGCCTCCAAACAGCTAACAAGGCTATATATGTAAAATAAAAATCAGACTGTGCCACATGCCAACATAAATTCCTTCAAAACTTCCCATCTATGATTCCTAAACACTGATGCACTGACGAGTGCCAGTCCCTACGTTTCCATTGGTGTGTTGCACAATGAGACTGAGAAAAAATAAACATGGTGATTTTTTTATGAAACCAAATTTATTCAGTTTAAATTATCTGCAGTCTATGATTATATATTTAGCACCAATATGTTATGTTTTATGAAATGATGGTGGCATGGGTGCCATCTCTTAACATTAATTTTACGTGGTAAAACAAAAAGATGTCAAATCTATGCTGGTCTCCTCAATTGTAAAAATTACACCCGCTCACATGATCAAAGCCTGGGAACCACTGATTGAAGAATTAAGTACAAGATTCCTAATGTGATCTGTGATATGGAAATCCCCTAGTACCACACAAACACACCAAGGTTGGCTCTTTACTTGAATTTGTTAAAACTACATTTCATTCATTAACATTTTATTTTTAAAAAATTTACACTAATATTAGTTAAGTACCAGTTATGTGCAAAGTACTATGCCAGATGGGATAAAAAGGTGATCAAGACAGAAAATGGGCCCTGCCCATAAGGAAGTTAAGCGTATTGGGGCTTTTAAGTTTTGGAGTCAACAGCCCTGATTTCAAACTGGAGTTAACTATAGTACCTGCCTATAATTAGTTAGCTATTAAATTACAATTATAGTCACTGGAAAGAAGTACGGTGTGCTACAAATCTACACACCAGGGGAACTTGGCCTGGTCCTCGAAGGTGAGAGGTTTCCATGAGGAAGTGAATTAAGAACTGAGATCTGAAGGATGAATGGGCATGAAACTAGGTGAATGAAGAGCAGGAATGAAGAGAGAGCAGCACAGATAATGGGAAGAGCATGTGCAGAATATGAGATGGGAAGCACAAGGCTGTGCTTGAAGAACTGATGGGCTGTCGGTGACTAGCGCCCACGGGGACAGGAGCAGAATCCTAGCTAGGTTCGTGAGGAAGACTAGGCGACACCGGACCTCACATGTCACATATGGATTCTGATCTTTATTCTAAAAGTAATGGGAAGTCGCTGAAGGGACACTGAAACAATGGAAAGATGATGACAGAATCTTATATTGGATTGGCCAAAAAGGGTCATTCGGGTTTTCCTGTAACATCTTATGGAAAAACCCGAATGAACTTTTGGGCCAACCCAATACTTTAACACTAACAACCATCGGCTTACAGTCCTATGCAAACATCATGCTGTTGTACTTTTCACTGCCTTTATAATAACCTACCCTCCTTCCTCCAATACACTCTTGATTTTTTAATATTTAAAACTAACGTAATGGATAAGTGTTGCATTAGTTTCCTAGGGCTGCTGAAACAAAATGCCACGAACTCAGTGGTTTAAAACAACAGAAATCTGTTTCACAGTTCTGGACGTTAGAAGTCGGAAATCGAGGTGTAGGCAGCGTCATGCTCCCTCTGAAATCTGTAGGGGAATCCTTCCTTGCGCCCTCCTAGTTTCTGGTGGCTTGCTGGTAACCTGTGGCATTCCTCAGCTTGCAGCTATGTAACTCCAATCTCTGCCTACATTGTCACACTGCAGTCTCCCTGTCTCTGCCTTCACATCTTCTTATAAGGACACCAGTCATACTGGAGTAGGGGCCCACCCTACTCCCGTATGACCTCATCTCAACTGATCACATCTGTAACAACTCTATTTCCAAACTAAGTCACATTCTGAGGTACTAAGGATTAGGACCTCAGCGTATCTTGGGGGGGATGGGGGGAGGACACAATTCAACCCATAACAAATACCTACGTAAAAACATTTAGGTAGTAGTAAACAGGAAGCAGTGAGGTCTCCCTCTCATAACCCAGGCCTAAGCCAATCACTACAGGATATTCAGTGACCACAGACCATTTCAGGACTGAATGTGGGTAGTAAGACATGAGGGGAGATGTTCCTCACTCTTCTGTAAGCTTTCTCCCTCTGGACTGAGTAGTGTGTAGACGTGTACACCTTAATATCCTGCTGAGCTGCCTAATTAAACCATCTCAAGCTTGCACACCTCCCACCAGTTACAATAACCATGACATCTCCTTCACCGGTACGTTTGTTTTGAGTTGGATGTTCCTTTAATATAAGTCCTAATGGATAAAGGGTGTCATCTGGCATTGTACAATCATTATCTTTCCACTGTTTCAGTATTCGGAGTAATTCTTCATGGTTACAAATTAAAGAAAAGATACCTTTCCACAATGATTATGGACATAAGATATCGAAGATAACCTAAAGTGGGAAATGTCAAAGAAGAAAGTAAGATTAAGCTTATGTATTCCTTGGTTTTCCTTTCATCACCAAAGATGTTGGGATAATGCAGGGCAATATACTTCTGGGTAGGATTTATATCAATGGAAGCACAATGCCAGCAGAGATGGATGACCTTGTAGTTAGCCATCCAGAAAACACATCAGACTGTAAGGATTTTATGGCATGACAACAAGATGATATTTGGAAACTTGAATTTTCCCCAACACAAAAGTCTTGACTTTGACAATACCATAAAGTTGCTTATCACCTTGCCTTTCAGAGTGTGGTCCATGAACCAGCAGCATCAATATCACCTGTGAGCTTGTTAGACATGCAGTCTCAGGCCCCACTCTAGACCTGCTAAATCAGAATGTAGAGTTGAACAAGATCCTCAGGTGATTTGTATATACATGAAAGCTTGGGAAATAACGGCATTATTACATTGTGAACAGAAAGATGACAAAGAGAAGTCTGTGAAGACATGTCCCCTGGAATGGCCAAGCTGATTTGCTGCTTGTTGTAATGCACTGGCTCTAGTTATACATCAGAATAACTGCGGGAGCTTTTACACTGATGCTAAGGCCCAAGGCAGAACCTAGACCAACTGGATCAGAATCTTTGGGGTGAGGCTTAGGATCAGCAAAGCCCTTTAAGAAGTCCTCAAGTAATTCTTATCAAAAACCATGGCTGAGAATTATTAGTGTAAAGCAAGGGCTAGGGAGAGGAGGACTGAGAATTCATGTTTAATGAATATAGAGTTTTGGTTTCACAAGATGAAAAAGTTCTAGAGATCTATTGCACAACAATGTGAATATACTTAACACTACTGAACTGTACACTTAAAAATGATTAAGACGTAAATTTAATATTATGTGTTTACCAGAATAGGCAAAATCATTCAGATAATCAATTTTAAATTATTTGCTTTACTATACACAGATATGTTATTTGAACTTTTAGAATAAATTTGGTTTTCTAAAAGGGTTTTGAATGTAATTATAGTATGGGTTCACCAATACAGTAAAACCAATTTTTCGATCAATAAATATTTCAAAATTGCATGATTTAAATGCTTTAGACCACTTTTTACTGTCCCAAGTGCTCTGGTTTGAACATCTTTCTTTGTGTATACGTATCTCTCTGGGCCTTTCTTCATGGGGCAGCAACAGGTCTGGTGGAGGATCCCTGAGTCATCAGGCAAAATTCCAGTATATTATAATACCACTTAATCCACAACCACCCCAACATGAATATCCTTAGAGTTTATCAGATCCCCGAAGAGTCCTGTTATGCAAAATTAAGATCTCTTGCTTTCAGATGGTGTCCCTACTGGGTACAGTGCCCCATAAGGGTATTCCCATGAGACCCCAGGAATACTTTTAGGAATTAGTATAGCATATAGCTCTGTGCCACTGTCTCTCCCATTAAGACTGCAAGCTTTCTGAAAGCTGTGGAGAGTCATATTCATCTTTAGATCTCTAGCACCTACTTATATATTTGGGCATGACAACATATTCAATGAAACATCAATAAACACATGACTGGATGAAAGATCTCCATATCCTCTTCCACTTCATACACTATTGATATTTTGAAAAAGACAAAATGTTTTCTATAGGCACATCATTTGGAAGGATTACAGCACACAAAGGATGAAAAAGGAAAACAGAATTCCACTCCTTTTCTTCTCAAGTGTTGTACTCATGTGGAATAAAGACGTAAGTTTTCTAAAAGGGCTAACTTTTCCTGGAATTCCAAGCTCTACTGCAGTGACTCCCAGCCAATGACAAATACTTCAGAGAATCTTAAGACTTCCTAGAGATGTCTCAAAGACAAGTTACTTAAGGGTTATTTAAAGAACTGACACTTTCATTTAAGAAACCCCAAAATATAAATAAGCAATGGTAAATGCAATAATTCTGGAGAGTGATAGTTCTGACAAAGACAACTGAAAGGAAATAAGAAAGAGAGACTCAGGTATTTAGATATAGTTGGAGGCAGGAGTCAAGAGATAAAACTCAGCTGGGGCCAGCAATCACCTCTA
Organism: Balaenoptera physalus; assembly: GCF_965194825.1. Lineage (NCBI taxonomy): Eukaryota > Metazoa > Chordata > Mammalia > Artiodactyla > Balaenopteridae > Balaenoptera > Balaenoptera physalus. The sequence goes on from NC_138903.1 coordinate 12,779,748, forward strand.
AGAACTCGCTCATTATAGGATTTAAGACAACATGGCGCACAGCAAAGGAAACCATAACAAAATGAAAAGACAACCTACTGAATGGAAGAAAATATTTGCAAATGATATGATCAATAAGGGATTAACATCCAAAATATATAAACAGCTCATACAACTCAATAACAAAAAAACAAAAAACCTGGTAAAAAAAAATAGGCAGAAAACCTGTATAGACATTTCTCCAAAGAGGACACGCAGACGGCCAACAGGCACATGAAAAGATGCTCAACAACGCTAATCATCAGGAAAATGCAAATCAAAACCACAATGAGATTTCACCTCACATGTGTCAGAATGACTACCATCAAAAAGAACACAAATAACAAATGTTGGTGAGGATGTGAAGAAAAGAGAACCCTAGTACACCATTGTTGAGAATGTAAATTGGTACAGCCACTGTGGAAAACATTATGGAGGTGTCTCAAAAAATTAAAAATAGAACTACCATATGACCCAGCAATTCCATTCCTGGGTATATATCCAAAAAAACCCCAAAAACACTAATTCGAAAAGATACATGCACCATTATTCATAACAGCATTACTTATAATTGCCAAGATATGGAAGCAACCCAAGTGTCCATCAACAGATAAATGGATAAAGAGGATATGGGGTGTGTGTGTGTGTGTGTGTGTGTGTGTGTGTGTGTGTGTGTGTGTGTGTGTGTGTGTGTGTGTGTGTGTGTGTGTGTGTGTGTGTGTGTATACATACACATAATGGAACATTACTTAGCCATAAAAAAGAATGAAATTTTTCCATTTGCAACAGCATGGATGGACTTGGAGGGCATTATTCTAAGTGAAGTAAGTCAGACAAAGACAAATACCGTATGATATCACTTATATGTGGAATCCAAAATAATACAGCAAACTAGTAAATATAACAAAAAAGAAGCAGACTCACAGATATAGAGAACAAACTAGTGGTTACCAGTGAGGAGAGGAAAGGGGGGGAGGGACAATATAAGAGTAGGGAATTAAGAGGTACAAACTATTATGCATAAAACAAGCTACAAGGATATACTGTACAACACAGGGAATGTAGCCAATACTGTATAACTATAAATGGAATATAACCTTTAAAAATTGTGAATCACTAAATTGTACACCCATAACCTACATAATATTGTACATTAACTATACTTCAATAAAAAATATTAAAAAAAAATAACATGGCCCAGATCATATAAATCTTTCACCTTTTACTAAAAAAAAAAAAAAAGCCCACATTTCCCGATATCTCAATATTAATAAATTTATACTTTTATTGAACTATACATTTTTTGTAAATTTTTAAAACAGTAAGTGCATTTTATATAAAAAGTGCATTTAATATAAAACTGTCAGAAGACATGGCACTATATTATTACAAATTGACTTTATTACAAACTGACCTTTGCTCTTTCACCACAAAGAGCATAGTGGTGAAAAAGCAAAGGTCCTGGAGCTACAATGGATGTCAATCTTGGCTCTGTTCCTTACTATAGCTATATGACCCTGGGTGTAGTATTAAACCTGTGTGGGTCTCAGTTTCTTGATTTGTAAACAAGAGATAGTTAATAGAGCACATCTTATAGAAGCATTGTCTAATAAAACTTTCTGAGACTAAGGAAATGTTCTATTCTGTACTGTCCAAATAGTAGCCACTAGCCACATGTAGCTATTGAGCATTTGAAATGTGGCTAATGCAAGTAAGAAACTGAATTTTTAATTTAGTTTTAATTCAGTTAAATGTAAATAGCCACACAAGACTACTGGCCATGTCCTGGAAAGCACAGTTTCAGAGAGTTGTAAGGATCATATGGGGTAAGCATTCAAATCAATGTCTGACACACAAAAATCAATGTTAGCTACTGCTATTGCCCAGCACATCACATTATAGAAAACTAGTACCCAAGTGCAGATTAGTTTTCTTCAACTCTTTCCCTAAATTTTATGTAATCATTTTTCCTACTACTTATAGTTCCAGACTAATTCTTTCCCCTTCCAGGTGGCACTGGCTTCAGGAAACACAGACCAGTCTGCACACCAAGCCCCATCTCCCCTTGTTAGGCTCAACACATGTACTATATGGTCACTTTCTCTGAAGGTTTTGAAGACTGTCAGAACACATTTGGTCCTGGCTCCCTTCGGATGGTACCCGCTGCCTCCACTCCCAATGTTTTGACTACACTTACCAGAATCTTTCAAGTGTTAGAGCATATTCATTTCCTTTTTGGATAACGTATAAGAGGATTTTATTGTCACACTTGACATAACCAAATTAGTCATTCTACACCTTAAAACATTTTATCAGGCTTATAAAAACTACACTAAATATTTCCATCATCTTGTTTTTTGTATGAGGCTACAGTGAAGTTTAGAAAGGTTATCTTTTGCTCCCTGGTATATATTAAAATGCAACTACTCATGTTCTAGCACATATTTGTTACCTTTAAAAAGGCTGCAAGCTCTAAATCAATAAGGCTGTTCATCTCTTTTGATATAGCAATACTACTCTATTTCTAAAACAGTCCCATAATATCACATTCGTTTTTCCTAGCACAAAGACTCCTAGAACAATCAAAATTGGTAAAGATTCCTTTCTCTTCCCATTGGAGAAGATATAGCTGAGAATATGAGAACAGCTGTCAGAAGAGAATTACAAGACTGAATTCTCCTGCTATCTAAGTAACACAATAGATGTGGTCCTTACATTTATAATTTTATATTCTAAAACAGGAAATATGGAGAAATAGGTTAAATAATCTGACATATATCTCTAACCCAATGAGGAAGGCATCATTAAACAAGTGCCCTGGTGTAATACCAGAGGAAAGCTAAGGAAGACAGAAAAGATAAAGAATTTTTAAAAAAATACAGCTTATCTCAGATATAAACTACTATCAGGTATGAATTAATTTGAGTTGTAAACTTAAAAAAAAAAAAAAAAAGGAAAAGACAAAACAGGAAAGAAGCCTAGCAAGCCACTGCCCAGAAATGAACTGTGGGGAGTGGGGGCAGGGAGGGGCAGCTTTTGCCTACACGGCTCTTAGCAGGTACAAGCACCCTGCTTCTGTAGGAAACGCTTCCTGTCCTGGGACTGCACATGTATGGACAGTCAGCTTGGTTCTCTGGGATTCTTTATCCCATTTCAAGCAGTGAGAAATGATTTCAGCTGCAAGTAACAGAAACCTTGACTTCTGTCACAAGGAATTTTTTTTTTTTTTTCCTGAAGTAATGGGCAGTCCCGGGAAAGGGTGAGCTTACATTCGATTCAGTGACACCATAAAACAATTTTTCAGTCTACAGTGTCAGATTCATTCTAAAGCCTAATTTCCTGTGATTCTAACTCTCACCTTCTCAAGTTAGGGCCAGCTACTTCCAGCGGGACAGGAAAAACCTCTTCCTAATTGGACTGAGGGGAAGAACCAAGCCCTTCCCCTCAGTCTGATTCGGCCCAATTTAGGTTTTGTGCCCAGCCCAGTAACGGCTGCCTGGGAAATGGGAAATGGGAAATATCCTGGGAATGCCTGGGAAATGTCCTGCACTAACTGGCTTAGACTAGTCAGGACTAACCTCTGGAACTGGGGATGGAGTCCACTTACCCAGTCACATGAATGGTGGGAAGGAAGTTTCCTGAGCAAAATGAGAATTCTGGTATGAGAAAAGGAGGAAATCGATGTGGACCAGGCAATCAACCGATTGCATCACACTTACCTCCCACTCCTGGCGGACTTGGTATCTAGCGCTAAATGCTTTGGCTGGTTACTAAGAGTATGTTTTACTGGCCCATAACACTGCTTATACTTTGTGGGTAAGTGACTGCTGCTGTGGGGAAATGGATAATCCAAGCTGAAGTTAAAGATGCCAAAGAAGTTTCCTAGCTGAACTCAGGACTATTATGTTGACCTCCAGTTAGGCACACAGGCACTTGTCCAGTATAGCTGCTCACAAGTGTAGCACAGGAAAAATCTGCATAGTGAGGGCACAGCAGGTGTCTGATTTTCTGCCCTTATGAACATTCACTACCTGAATAGTGCCTGCTACCCTACTGAACAAAAAGGCAACACAGGATTATTGAAATAAGGTCCTAGGAAATGGCCACACTATTAGCACTGTGAAGATACTCAACACAGTAGGATTTTACAGGATAGGGCTATTTTGTAGAGGCGGTAAGCAATTCAAGTCAAAAACTGAAAACAGAACAAAGCTTTGAAGGATTCAATTAAATACACTGTTTACAGATCAGCATTCTTTCCATTGCACCATACTGTCTTTAGCAGTAAAAGCCTCAAGTTCTCCAGAGGACATTGCCCAAGAAAGAGCTCTCACTCTCAAATTCTTAGGATGTTAAGTAATGTTTTCACATTTTGAATACAAGAAAAAGGATACGTTTCAACATCTGGTATTAGCCAAGTTTTGGGGGGGAAAAAAAAAAGAAAGGATACAAAGCTTTGCTTTTATTGGGAAGGGCAGGCAAAGAAGTTAATTGGATCTTTTCCTTCCTGAGACAGGGAGAAAACTGAGTGGTCAATTCTATGTAGTACAAAGAGATGTTATCAGGACAATAGAAGATTCATTTGTACATTATTAGAATTCTTAAAGGGTCTGCTGATTTCAAAAAAATGTCTAACAAGGTTATAGGATCAAGTTGCTTGCATGCACCCCCTTAATTTGGTTTAACTTTTTTTTTTTCATACTGGGGACAACATTAATGAGCTGCTATGAAGGATTAAACCATATATATGTATAGGTATGAATATTACTGTGGGGGGGGCGGTTTGTGTGTGTTTTCAAGCTGTTTGGTATATAGTTGATAGTCAATAAATGAATGTTACATTTCTTCTTCCTTCCCTCAACCTAGTCACAAAACTGAATAATGTCCTGCCAAAGCTGGCTGGCACACATTCCTTACTCAAGGGATCAGGAGGCCAATGCAAAGTTTTGTGTCTGAAAACTGTGGTGGGCTCTGTTCCAAAACAAAACTCATTTCTACTTCAGCAGGGTGGATTTGAGAGGACAGGATTTCTGTTTTTCTTTTTTTTTAATTGAAGTATAGTTAATTTACAATGTTGTTTTAGTTTCTGGTATATAGCAAGGTGATTCAGTTATACATATATATATATATCCTTTTTCATGCTCTTTTCCATTATAGGTTATTACAAGATACTGAATATAGTTCCTTGTTCTAAACAGTAGGATCTTGTTGTTTATCAATTTTATATATAATATTTTGTATCTGCTAATCCCAAACTCCTAATTTATCCCTCCCCCACGTTCCCCTTTGGTAACCATAGTTTGTTTTCTATATCTGTGGGTCTATTTCTGTTTTGTAGATAAGTTCATTTGTATCATATTTTATATTCTACATATAAGTGGTATCATATGGTACTTGTCTCTCTCTGTCTGGCTTACTTCACTTAGTATGATCATATCTAGGTCCATCCATGTTGCTGCAAATGGCATTATTCCATTCTTATTTATGGCTGAGTAGTATTCCATTGTGTATATGTACCACATCTTCTTTATCCATTCCCCTGTTGATGGACATTTAGGTTGCTTCCATGTCTTGGCTATTGTAAACAGTGCTATGAACTTTGGGGTTCATGTATCTTTTCTTTTTTTTTAAATTAAAAAAAATATTTATTTGGTTGTGCTGGGTCTTAGTTGTGGCAGGCAGCCTCCTTAGTTGTGGCATGCGAACTCTTACTTGCAGCATGCATGTGGGAATCTAGTTCCTTGACCAGGAATTGAACACGGGCCCCCTCCATTGGGAGCATGGAGTCTTAACCACTGCGCCACCAGGGAAGGCACCAGGTAGGCACCCTGGGGTGCATGTATATTTTCAAATTAGAGTTTTCTCGAGATATATGCCCAGAAGTGGGATTGCTGGATTATATGGTAGCTCTATTTTTAGTTTTTTAAGGAACCTCCATACTTTTCTCTGTAGTGGCTGCACCAATTTACATTCCCACCACAGTGTAAGAGGGTTTCCTTTTGGGAACACAGGTTTTTGAGGACAGTCTCAGATCGTTTATGAAGTGGTCAAATGAATATGATTAAAGAGGCAAACACAATTGAATCATGAGAGCATGGCAAGGGCATCATTTTCTCAAACTCTGACTTTTCTACTCTGTAGTAAGTAGAAAAATTATACTGGAGGAGAGGAACCAAGATGGCGGAGTAGAAGGATGTGCTCTCACTCCCTCTTGTGAGAACACCAGAATCACAACTAGCTGCTGGACAATCATCAACAGGAAGACACTGGAACTCACCAAAAAAGATACCCCACATGCAAAGACAAAGGAGAAGCCACAATGAGATGGTAGGAGGGGCGCAATCACAGTAAAATCAAATCCCATAACTGCTGGGTGGGTGACTCACAGACTGGAGAACACTTATACCACAGAAGTCCACCCACTGGAGTGAAGGTTCTGAGCCCCACGTCAGGCTTCCCAACCCGGGGGTCTGGCAACAGGAGGAGGAATTCCTAGAGAATCAGACTTTGAAGCCTAGTGGGAATCAATTGCAGGACTTTGACAGGACTGGGGGAAACAGAGACTCCACTCTTGGAGGGCACACACAAAGTAGTGTGCGCATCGGGACGCAGGGGAAGGAGCAGTGACCCCAGGGGAGGCTGAACCAGACCTACTTGCTAGTGTTGGAGGGTCTCCTGCAGAGGCGGGGGGTGGGGGCTGTGGCTCACCGTGGGGACAAGGACACTGGCAGCAGAAGTTCTGGGAAGTACTCCTTGGCGTGAGCCCTCCCAGAATGTGCCATTAGCCCCACCAAAGAGCCCAGGTAGGCTCCAGTGTTGGGTTGCCTCAGGCCAAACAACCAATAGGGAGGGAACCCAGCCCCACCCATCAGCAGTTAAGTGGATTAAAGTTTCACTGAGCTCTGCCCACCAGAGCAACAGTCAGCTCTACCCACCACCAGTCCCTCCCATCAAGCCTCTTAGATAGCCTCATCCACCAGAGGGCAGACAGCAGAAGCAAGAAGAACTACAATCCTGCAGCCTGTGGAACAAAAACCACATTCAAAGAAAGACAGACAAGATGAAAAGGCAGAGGGCTATGTACCAGATGAAGGAACAAGATAAAACTCCAGAAAAACAACTAAATGAAGTGGAGATAGGCAACCTTCCAGAAAAAGAATTCAGAATAATGATAGTGAAGATGATCCAGGACCTCGGAAAAAGAATGGAGGCAAAGATCGAGAAGATGCAAGAAATGTTTAACAAAGACCTAGAAGAATTAAAGAACAAACAAACAGAGATGAACAATACAATAACTGAAATGAAAACTACACTAGAAGGAATCAATAGCAGAATAACTGAGGCAGAAGAACGGATAAGTGACCTGGAAGACAGAATGGTGGAATTCACTGCTGCGGAACAGACTAAAGAAAAAAAATTAAAAGAAATGAAGACAGCCTAAGAGACCTCTGGGACAACATTAAACGCAACAACATTCGCATTATAGGGGTCCCAGAAGGAGAAGAGAGAGAGAAAGGACCAGAGAAAATATTTGAAGAGATTATAGTCGAAAACTTCCCTGACATGGGAAAGGAAATAGCCACCCAAGTCCAGGAAGCGCAGAGTCCCATACAGGATAAACACAAGGAGAAACACGCCGAGACACATAGTAATCAAATTGGCAAAAAATTAAAGACAAAGAAAAATTATTGAAATCAGCAAGGGAAAAACGACAAATAACATACAAGGGAACTCCCATAAGGTTAACAGCTGATTTCTCAGCAGAAACTCTACAAGCCAGAAGGGAGTGGCATGATATACTTCAAGTGATGAAAGGGAAGAACCTACAGCCAAGATTACTCTACCCGGCAAGGATCTCATTCAGATTCGATGGAGAAATCAAAAGCTTTACAGACAAGCAAAAGCTAAGAGAATTCAGCACAACCAAACCAGCTCTACAACAAATGCTAAAGAAACTTCTCTAAGTGGGAAACACAAGAGAAGAAAAGGACCTACAAAAACAAACCCAAAACAATTAAGAAAATGGTCATAGGAACATACATATCGATAATTACCTTAAACGTGAATGGATTAAATGCTCCAACCAAAAGACACAGGCTTGCTGAATGGATACAAAAACAAGACCCATATATATGCTGTCTACAAGAGACCCACTCTAGACCTAGGGACACATACAGACTGAAAGTGAGGGGATGGAAAAAGATATTCCATGCAAATGGAAATCAATAGAAAGCTGGGGTAGCTATACTCATATCAGATAAAATAGACTTTAAAATAAAGAATGTTATAAGAGACAAGGAAGGACACTACATAATGATCAAGGGATCAATCCAAGAAGAAGCTATAACAATTATAAATATATATGCACCCAACATAGGAGCACCTCAATACATAAGGCAACTGCTAACAGCTATAAAAGAGGAAATCGACAGTAACACAATAATAGTGGGGGACTTTAACACCTCACTTACACCAATGGACAAATCATCCAAAATGAAAATAAGGAAACAGAAGCTTTAAATGACACAATAGACCAGATAGATTTAATTGATATTTATAGGACATTCCATCCAAAAACAGCAGATTACACTTTCTTCTCAAGTGCACACGGAACACTCTCCAGGATAGATCACATCTTGGGTCACAGATCAAGCCTCAGTAAATTTAGAGAAAACTGAAATCATATCAAGAATCTTTTCTGACCACAACGCTATCAGATTAGAAATGAATTACAGGGAAAAATACGTAAAAAACACAAACACATAGAGGCTAAACAAGACGTTACTAAATAACCAAGAGATCACTGAAGAAATCAAAGAGGAAATCAAAAAATACCTAGAGACAAATGACAATGAAAACATGATGATCCAAAACCTATGGGATGCAGCAAAAGCAGTTCTAAGAGAGAAGTTTATAGCTATACAAGCCTACCTCAAGAAATAAGAAAAATCTCAACTAAACAATCTAACCTTACACCTAAAGGAAGTAGAGAAAGAAGAACAAACAACACCCAAAGTTAGCAGAAGGAAAGAAATCATAAAGATCAGAGCAGAAATAAATGAAATAGAAACAAAGAAGACAATAGCAAAGATCAATAAAACTAAAAGCTGGTTCTTTGAGAAGATAAACAAAATTGATAAGCCATTAGCCAGACTCATCAAGAAAAAGAGGGAGAGGACTCAAATCAATAAAATTAGAAATGAAAAAGGAGAAGTTACAACAGACACCGCAGAAATACAAAGGATCATGAGAGATTACTACAAGCAAGTCTATGCCAATAAAATGGACAACCTGGAAGAAATGGACAAATTCTTAGAAAGGTATAATCTTCCAAGACTGAACCAGGAAGAAACAGAAAATATGAACAGACCAGTCACAAGTAATGAAATTGAAACTGTGATTAAAAATCTTGCAACAAACAAAAGTCCAGGACCAGATGGCTTCACAGGTGAATTCTATCAAACATTTAGAGAAGAGCTAACACCTATCCTTCTCAAACTCTTCCAAAAAATTGCAGAGGAAGGAACACTCCCAAACTCATTCTATGAGGCCACGATCACCCTGATACCAAAACCAGACAAAGATACTACAAAAAAAGAAAATTACAGACCAATATCACTGATGAATATAGATGCAAAAATCCTCAACAACATACTAGCAAACAGAATCCAACAACACATTAAAAGGATCATACACCACGATCAAGTGGGATTTATCCCAGGGATGCAAGGATTCTTCAATATACGCAAATCAATCAATGTGATACACCATATTAACAAATTGAAGAAGAAAAACCATATGATCATCTCAATAGATGCAGAAAAAGCTTTTGACAAAATTCAACACCCATTTCTGATAAAAACTCTCCAGAAAGTGGGCATAGAGGGAACCTACCTCAACATAATAAAGGCCATATATGACAAACCCACAGCAAACATCATTCTCAATGGTGAAAAACTGAAAGCATTTCCTCTAAGATCAGGAACGAGACAAGGATGTCCACTCTCACCGCTATTATTCAACATAGTTTTGCAAGTCCTAGCCACGGCAATCAGAGAAGAAAAAGAAATAAAAGCAATACAAATTGGAAAAGAAGAAGTAAAACTGTCACTGTTTGCAGATGACATGATACTATACATAGAGAATCCTAAAAATGCCAGCAGAAAACTACTAGAGCTAATCAATGAATCTGGTAAAGTTGCGGGATACAAAATTAATGCACAGAAATCTCTTGCATTCCTGTACACTGATGATGAAAAATCTGAAACAGAAATTATGGAAACACTCCCATGTACCACTGCAACAAAAAGAATAAAATACCTAGGAATAAACCTACCTAGGGAGACAAAAGACCTGTATGCAGAAAACTATAAGACACTGATGAAAGAAATTAAAGATGATACCAACAGATGGAGAGATATACCATGTTCTTGGATTGGAAGAATCAACATTGTGAAAATGACTATACTACCCAAAGCAATCTACAGATTGCAATCCCTATCAAATTACCAATGGCATTTTTTATGGAACTAGAACAAATCATCTTAAAATTTGTATGGAGACACAAAAGACCCCGAATAGCCAAAGCAGTCTTGAGGGAAAAAAACGGAGCTGGAGGAATCAGACTCCCTGACTTCAGACTATACGACAAAGCTACAGTAATCAAGACAATATGGTACTGGCACAAAAACAGAAACATAGATCAATGGAACAAGATAGAAAGCCCAGAGATAAACCCACGTACCTATGGTCAACTAATCTATGACAAAGGAGGCAAAAATATACAATGGAGAAAAGACAGTCTCTTCAATAAGTGGTGCTGGGAAAACTGGACAGCTACATGGAAAAGAAGGAAATTAAAACACTCCCTAACACCATACACAAAAATAAACTCAAAATGGATTCGAGACCTAAATGTAAGACCGGACACTATAAAACTCTTAGAGGAAAACATAGGAAGAACACTCTTTGACATAAATCACAGCAAGATCTTTTTTGATCCACCTCCTAGATTAATGGAAATAAAAACAGAAATAAACAAACGGGACCTAATGAAACTTCAAAGCTTTTGCACAGCAAAGGAAACCATGAACAAGACAAAAAGACAACCCTCAGAATGGGAGAAAATATTTGCAAATGAATCATCGGACAAAGGATTAATCTCCAAAATATATAAAGAGCTCAGGCAGCTCAATATTAAAAAAGTAAACAACCCAATCCATAAATGGGCAGAAGACCCAAATAGACATTTCTCCAAAGAAGACATACAGATGGCCAAGAAGCACATGAAAAGTTGCTCCACATCACTAATTATAGAGAAATGCAAATGAAAACCACAATGAGGTATCACCTCACACCAGTTAGAATGGGCATCATCAGAAAATCTACAAACAACAAATGCTGGAGAGGGTGTGGAGAAAAGGGAACCCTCTTGCACTGTTGGTGGGAATATAAATTGATACAGCCACTGTGGAGAACGGTATGGAGGTTCCTTAAAAAACTAAAACTAGAATTACCATATGATCCAGCAATCCCACTACTGGGCATATACCCAGAGAAAACCATAATTCAAAAAAGACACATGCACCCCAATGTTCACTGCAGCACTATTTACAATAGCCAGGTCATGGAAGCAACCTAAATGCCCATCGACAGACGAATGGATAAAGAAGTTGTGATACATATACACAATGGAATATTACTCAGCCATAAAAAGGAACGAAATTGAGTCATTTGTTGAGAAGTGGATGGATCTAGAGACTGTCATACAGAGTGAAGTAAGTCAGAAAGAGAAAAAGAAATATCGTATATTAACGCATGTATGTGGAACCTAGAAAAATGGTACAGATGAACCGGTTTGCAGGGCAGAAGTTGAGACACAGATGTAGAGAACAAACATATGGATACCAAGGGGGGAAAACTGCGGTGGGGTGGGGATGGTGGTGTGCTGAATTGGGTGATTGGGATTGACATGTATACACTGATGTGTATAAAATTAATGACTAATAAGAACCTGCAGTATAAAAAAACAAACAAACAAAAAAACAACTAACACTAAACTTTCTTTGGGTTATTTGTATGGAAATATGTTAATATAAATGTTTCAGACATTACATGAAATTTCTAAAAATCTTATATGTTCTGGTACAATGTTATAAGTCATAATTCTAGTTATTACTTTAAAATGTATATCTCAGAAATAACTAAATTTCCTTGTCAACTGCATTATTATGAACTTTCATCAGATCTTTAACCGTGGTCATTTTTAAGTCTTTTGTCATTTACAGACAGTTCTGGGTGTACTGTGATGCTTTTGCAAAAATGTTCCTATAAAAGGGTTTCATCTTCAGGGAATTCATGGAAAAGACTCTGACAAGTACAGGTTTCTGGTAACTGACTGTACTGCTGAACTGAATGAATAAGCATTTTCAGAACTCTAATGAAAAACTGATGAACTCATAAAAGTGCTAACAAAAGATCAAGATGAAAAAAAAATTAATTACATGGGACTGAGTGAACTGATGAGGATGATTATAATTTTGTGACTTTCTGTTTGAATTTAAAAAAAAATCCCACAAGGACTCAGAGGCAAAAAATATACAAATCAATTTTCACTGCAGAGTAAAGGAGCTGTTACAGTGGAGGATTACTGGACTGAATGTCAATATTATGCCATAGTATGAGTGTGTTTCGTGTTTGGTAACTGCAATCACTGTTGCTTTTGTTGTAGTCATCCATTTACAATGCTTGGTGTCAGTGTATTTATCTCTTGTAAAAATAAAATACAGTGTGTGTGTGTGAAAAAATAAAAAGAAAAAAAAGAAAAAAAAATTATACTGGAGTACAAAGCTCACTTGTAAAGAGGTTATTTGGTACATACAGATTAATACCTTTTGGTTGCTTTTATAAATAAAAAATAAGCTTTTTTTTTTTTACTATCCTAGCTTTTCTATAGATAAACTATTAAACTATTACAATTATATTCTGTTTAGTTTTTTGACAGCCTCCATTTTACAATTTAGTTCCTGTATTTTCTACCTGGTTGTTCTTTCAGAACTTGTCATGGGAAGTTTCACTACATCTACTGACACACATTGCTTTCAGACTTCCACAATTAATCCTGAAATTATCACATTTTCATTTCCAGAAAGTCTGAAATATTTTTCATTGAAATTTCATAGAAATCGAGCTATAGAGTTATAGAACTCAATTTGCAATGGATTACTAAAAAAAGAGGTAGCATATTATATGGACAACCATAAAAACCGAGACAAGACAGTAATAACCTAGCTTCTCAAAAACCCACTTGCATCACCAGATCATTAGGGACAAGCACTTCTGAGGCACGGGGTGGGGGGGATTAGCACTTCACTGCTGCAAGTGTGAAATACCGCTTTCTATAATCATCTTTATGTCTTTCAACTGAGACAGAAACTTCCATCTCACTTACGGATTTTAGAGCAAAAAGGATCAGAAACATTCTTTTTGGCCCATATCCTTTTGTGTCTTTTCCCTTCTCCTGACATTCTCTTATTACTTCAGAATTCTTATTTTTTCCAAAAAGAAAAGAGAATAGGTTGAATTTTTATCCCTTTGAAATGCCTCATTGGACCCCTTAAAAATCACTTAACTGAAGTGAATTTTCACTTATTTTTAAACTTCTCAGTCCCTAAGGAGTGCCATATTCTTTAAGTTACTTTAGTTAGGATTTTACATTTTAGCTTTGCCTAGAGTTGGAATTTCAGATGGCTTAAAGGCAATTTCAATTTTTTAAAAATAGTGGCCTGTGAGGTATGCTTAGCCTTTTGAAAGAGAGATGCTTTTCAAAGAAATGCCCCCAAATTTTCACATGCCTATAGACTTATGCAATTTCATAGAGGCTTTCTAAGAAAATTTAATTTAATAAGGGTTTCCACCATAATGGTCTCACCTAGACACTCTGCCATTTAAATTTCCACAGGGGCTTGATGTTTACAGAAACTTCTGAATCGTGACAACCTTGTTTATCTGTTTGAAGCTCATTTTTATATGCTAGGTTTTACTAAGCAGAGTATAATAAAAGGGCTATTTAAGGTTTTTTGAAGATTTAGAACAAAATATTGTTCCATCACCTATGTCTTAAGTGGAAACACTAAGGCAGGATTTCTCCACCTCGGGCATTACTCACATTTGGGCTGGACCCTCCCTTGTCGGGGGCTGCGCTGTGCTGTGTAGGAAGTTTAGCCACATCCCTCACCTCAACCCACTAGATCTGAATAGCACCCCTCTCTTGCCCTCCCCACCTGCCACTACTTCTGACAACCAAAAAATATCTCCAGACGTAGCCAAACACCCCTGGGAGGCAAAATGAGCCCAGGTGAGAAGTGCTGCTCTAAGGCATGCTATTTTGTGCATCTTCAAAACCAAAGATTCTACAGTAAGCCTAAATCTTTATTTTTACAGAGAAGGCATACAATGTAAGATAAAAACAAGTAGGACCAAAACACTCTGGCAGGGAAAAGTATTCTAAAATATAACCAAGCTGAGATTGTAATTATAAATCAGTCACTTTCTGGGCAGCAAGGTCTGATTTCAGCTGAACCTCAGCTAATTTCAAAGTCTTTTCTCTGTAAAGGGCACCACTCACTTTTAGGTTCGTCCCCAACATTTGCTCCTTTTCTCTCTGAAGTTCTTTTCTGTAGGGATGGATGCTTTCCTCTATGTCTGATAAGGCAGCCACATCACCACTACTCTTTTCTTTGCTTGCTTCACAACTCTGCACCAAGTTGCTTTCAACCTTAACTAAGGCAGAAGAAAAAGAACCAAGGGTAACCAACTCCTTCTCCAAAGCTAATGCCAAATGACCAATTAGGAAATCCTCACTTCCTAATTTTAGATATTTGAAGAAACTGTTTATAGGGAGAACTCTGCTGAGATTATGAAGGCACTGGAACAAAACTGTTTGATTCCTGGAATAAAAAACCAAACACAATATTACACAACTTAGGACAGTGCAAAATGGTCACGTACAACATACTGTAGTAATCAATTAATATTCATTTCTAAACTCTCTAGTAATCATCAGAACCAATAATGCATTCATGTGGTCACTGACATAATTCAGACTGTAGCAATCAAATACAGTCAGCCCCCTGGTTGGTTGAATTGCAGATGTGGAACCCATGGGTATGGAGGGCGGACCATACTACGCCGTCTTCTAGGACTCGAGCATCCGTGGATTTTTGTGTCCACTGGGGTCCTGGAACCAATCCTCCATGGATACAGAGGAACAGCCGTATACATATCCTAAACCAACTCAGTATTAATCAGGTTGCTTCCTGATTAAAGTTCTTTCTCTGAGTAATACGATCAAAATTATATTTTTAAAACTTCATTGTGGGGGAGCAGTAAGGGGAAATCTTTTTTTTTTTTTAATTTATTTATTTATTTATTTATGGCTGTGTTGGGTCTTCATTTCTGTGCGAGGGCTTTCTCTAGTTGTGGCAAGCGAGGGCCACTCTTCATCGCGGTGCGCGGGCCTCTCACTATCGCGGCCTCTCTTGTTGCGGAGCACAGGCTCCAGACGCGCAGGCTCAGTAATTGTGGCTCAGGGGCCCAGCTGCTCTGCGGCATGTGGGATCTTCCCAGACCAGGGCTCGAACTCGTGTCCCCTGCATTAGCAGGCAGATTCTCAACCACTGCGCCACCAGGGAAGCCCAAGGGGAAATCTTAAAGTCATTATTAGGCCCTAATCAACCCCACCAAAAAGCCAAAAACAAACATAAAATCAAAACGGCTTCAGTTTCTAAATGAGACCACCTGTTCATTCATGTTGTACCAGGCGATGACCTGGACATGTCCCACAGTGGTATAGAACACTACCACGGGGATCCCTGTTGACACACACACACACACACACACACACACACGCACACACACACACACTTCCCTGGACCAATTCCAATTTGATGTGCATTACCTGGAATAGACTATTAAAATCCCTTCAAATGGTGTTCTTTGTTTCCAGTTGAAGAGTGTCCCATAGAAACTTCCTGGCCTTTTGCAAAAGCAAATTTCTGGAAATTCTTTGATAACTTCACATTCCATGTGTTCTAAGAGCCACACCTTCATTGAAGTCAGAGCATAGCTGGGTGATGTGATTTGAAAACAAGCTCTCTGCCAGGCCGCAAGAAGCGCAAAGAGATCTTCCATGTGTTCTATGGCAAAAACATGTCACAAGTGCTGTCATTAAACTCTGCCCATTATCACATAAAGGGAATTCTTAACATTTTCTGATTCAATTAGGTATATGATTAAAAAGGACCCACAAAAATTACCTATAGGTTTCTTCTTTGGAAATGTCAGCAGGTATTTCCCACTTGAAAGATCTTCTAGACTTAAAAAAATTCTGCCACACTGAACATAACGAGTTGCAGAATGGTTACCATTCTCTCTCTCTCTAATTTGTAGCAGCACAATGCAACAAAAATTACTGAATGCTAAAAGTGGTGAAAGAGATGTTACAGCAGTAATCATCTGCACATACTCTTTCTCAGATGGTTGTACACAAACAATGCTTTCCTCTTTCTCTTCCTCTTTCTCACTCTCAACACTCAACTTGATTTTTTTTACCTCTGATCCTATTTCATATGGCACTGAGCCTGGTACTGGGGAAGATATCCTACTCAACTTGATCACCCTATTTTGACACTTAATGAGCGGAAAGCTGGAGTTAGGGGCTTGATCCATTGACAGCGATAAAGTCACATGATTCAGGGACCTGTAAAAAATAGAGTTCTGTTTACTCTAAAAGCTCATTCTTTAAAATCAAACAGATGATTAAATGCCATACAAACAACAACCAAAAAGTTTTATTCTCTCCTTTCCTAGGAAACATCATTTCAAATGTAAAATATATCAGAAAATGAAGTGTAAAAGCCAAACACATTTTTAAAGATTCTGTAATAGCACTTCTCTTGAAATAGGAAAGCAAAGACATTATAAATATGCTGGACTTCAGGAAGTAATTTTTTTAGGAGAAAGGAAAGGTAAAGTAATGCCTGTATTTTATTTTTGAGGTAGATTTTTCTCCTTTCCTCTTAAACAAGAAAAAAAAAAAAAACTACTAAGTTTTTAAAAGAGTCGATTTTGGTAATTATTTAGAATGAAATACCTCCATGCACTATATTTCTGTTGGACAGTGCTGTTGTAGAGCATCAAGATAATGTTATCATGTTAGAATTTACTTACACCTTCAAATAAGATGTGGTTTTCACTCCAACAACCAAGCTATCCTCTATTACACGATACCATATCTTCTCTACCAGCTGTTCTGAATCTTGAAAATTATCTGATAACTTTTCATCAAAGGTATAGACAGGATTTTCTTCTTCACCACAAAGAGTGACAAGACATTCCTTATGGAAAAATGTTTAAATAACTGATTACAAAAAAAAAAAAAAAAACAACCTGCCAAATGCAGCAAAACTAAAAAAAATAATGTAAACCAGCTTTTGGCTGGGCCTTACGGCTTACATATTTTAAAATAAATTATCATCAATAATATACTATAGATTATATATAATTCACTAAAATAAAACTTATAAAACATACAATTAACCATCTACTTGGATCAAGAAGCATGGCCTGACTGTAAACAGGGCTCTGGGTACCCAACACAGAGCCAGCAGGGATGTAAACCTGGAGTCCATTTTGAAAAATAATCTCACAATACGTGCTCAAGGCATGCTGAGAACAATCCAATCTTTATTTTAGCAGTGACTAACTCTAAAATGTAACTGGAAACTTTTGTATGAATAACAGTGATTAAACTATCTTAGGACAGCTGATCGATTATTGCTAAAATTTTCTTCTTTTATTTATCCTTTTTTAAAAAAAATTCTAGTAGAGTTGATGCTAAAATTTTCTTCTTTAAAGTCCAGGCCACACTCACTTATTTCCGCACACATATGGATTTATAATAGAAATGGAAATAGGAGGAGGAGTAATGATAATAATAATACACAACACTTACTGAATGCTTGCTATATGTTAGGCACTGTTCTAAATGCCATTCATGCGTCAATTTGTTTAACCATCACAGTAACTCTAGTACCCTAGGTCGGTAGTATTATTATCTACATTTTCCAGATAAGGAAACTTGAGGCATAGGGAGGTTAGGTACCTCGCCCCAGGTCACACAGTTAGCAAGACTCAGCTGGAATCTGAACCAGAGGCAACTGCTTCCAGAGCCCATGTTGCATATTAACCATTACTCTATACTGCCCCTCTATGTGGTAATTACTGAAAAAAGATATGGGCACTTACATTACAGTGAACGAAACATGTTCCTAGGAATCTGACACTTCTGCCAGTAGCTGTCAGATTTGAGGCAGGCTATTCACCTGAAACCCGCAGAAATTTTTATTACCTGCCAGAAATGCTCTTAAAGTTAACAATGTAAAGGGCCCAAAACAGTGTCTTGCACGCAGTGGCTTCAATGCATTAATTTCTAACATTTCTTCCCCTTTTCTAACACCAGCAAAATCACCGGGGTCAAGTGGGGAAGGGAAATGGGAAGACTTTGAACAGTGACTTTCTACAAGGACTCGCATTAGGTTTCCCAGGAGATGAGAACAGTAATACAGAAATGCAAGACGATGTGCTTTTTGTTTTTTATGTTAATGGAATAATATTTTGGGCCAAAATCATCATATGGCTAAGACCGAAATACAGACACAAGGCAAAGAGCATTACAAGAACAGTAAATCTTAAAGGAAGTCAAAGCAAGGCACTAGAGTGACTTGAGGGAAGAAAATGTAACTTCAAGTGTGTCTATGTCCAGCTTTTCTTGATTTATCTGTAACTCTGTTATGCTATCTTTCTCTGTAGGGAACAAATGTGCATAAATCCTATTTTTTATGAAGTCAAAGCAGTTTTTGCTCACTTTCTACATTACTATACTGGCACAAGTAACTGCAAGGTACCTGAAGAGGTTCTTACGATGGTCAACCACAAAGGAAACGAGAGTAAAATTATAAAAAGCAGATATGAGGACTAGAAGAGCATAGCAATTTAGGGACATTAAGTAGAGGTATAAATATCCTTAGAAATGAACCATGCAACAGACTAAAAGAATAATTATATTAATGATGAAATTATGTCACCATTAATACAAGGTAAAATAATACTCAGTATATTCTGTTTAAGAAGTCAGAAAACATATACAATTGCCCCTTGAACAAAAGGAGTTTGAACTGTGCAGGTCCACTTACATGCGGATTTTCTTCAATAGTAAACACTACAGTACTACTTGATCCCCAGTTGGTTGAATCTGCAGATGGGGAACCAGGGATACAGATGGCCCACAGTAAAGTTACTTGTGGATTTTCACTGCGTGTAGGGTCGGCGCCCCTGACCCCCATGTTGTTCTAGGGTTATCTGTAGTTCACTTAGGAGTAATTTCTATTCAAACTATACAAATAAAACAGTTTAATATTTAAACCTTGTTTAAACAAAAGGACTTGTTCCCCGAGGTTCCTGATAACTGAGATTTTAATATCCTACAGAATAATCCGCAAATTGGTAAAATATTGGCTTTTTAACCAAATAGTTTTCAATGTCATAAAAGCCCACCATTACATAATCCCTGCCACTTTGCTTCTTGATCCATTGTGCAGCATTTTCTAATATATTCCAATATTCTAATTTAAAGAACCTTCAATAGCTTGTAGGTTTTCAATTCATAAAATGATAAAATGGTCACATGATCAACTTTACCTCCTCTGCACTTGATGTACTATCATCTTTCCCTTGAAACAGGTTCATTAAAGCCTTGTAAGATTTTGAAATAATTTTTTCCTTAAGCAAGAGATGCTGCTGTAATTCCTGAACAGAAACCAAACCAACCTGTAGAGTATAAAGAAAAATCATTGCCAGAGATATAATTTCAAATGAAACCGAACATACCAATAATACGTAAGTATTTTCTCCAAATTTGCTTACTAATTCATTTTTCTATAGACAAGAATACATCTCAGAGCAAAACTATTTTATTTACAAATTTTGAGTCTCTAATTACAAAGGAAAATAAACACAGCAAATAATTACAATAGTTTACATATCAAATTGAGAGAATGCCAATGTATTTGCATCTGTTTCACTACTGAGTTAAGTAATGAATCAATATGAATATGAATAAGTCCAATCAACATTAATAAAAAGCAAGGCCTACCAACACTCCTACTCCAACAAGAAAACTGTTTTTCTTGTTGAAATAATTTCTGCTTCAAAAAGCAAGATGTATCATTATGAACAGAAATGCTTACTTTTGATTTGATACTGCTTGAAATCCTCTGTTCATATGACCTTCATAGCAAAATTTTAAAGGTAACATGTAACAGATCCCAAACTGTCACACGTTAATTGTTGTGCAAATAAACTCAGTGCTCGGGTCCAGTCTTAACTACCGGGGGTAAAAACTGGCTCTGAACTGGGCATACAGCAAACCGTTCCTCTTATTATACCAGGTAAATAGATTTCAGCACTAAGGATGAAACATTCATGAAATATATTTTACTCCTGAAAATTTAAAAAGAGTCGCGTCACTGAACGTTTAGAAGCTGTTTCATTTCAGATGGATATCTGAGACTGTTTAAGTATTAATCCAGCTTTTAATATAACATGTTTTTCTAGACTGAAAAAAAACAAGATGCAACCTCTATTTGCCTTTCTTTTAAATTACATTTTAAGGCAGATAAATTCTTTTTCCTTTTATCAATGAATAGAAGTTGGAGAGTAAAGACTGAATTCTATCTTCCCTCGGTGCACAAAGTATGTAAAGTGTCTACCTAACGTTTTAAAACTTCATCTGTTAGCCTAGTTCTGAGGGCTCCACGTCATTCACGTTCCATCATTCATTAGTCGAGTAACTCATGACTGTGGGGCCGTGAGATGTACCTGTCTGGGGTGGAGAGCCAAGTCTGAGGCTGCTGGAGGGGCAGGGAGTGGAAGAGAAGGATACACGGGCAGACTGACAATGAGGGCACCCTCAGAAATTATCCGTGGTCTCTCTTCCCTACTCTCTTCAATGTGACCCCCACTCCAGGAATAAATCGTGTGTCATTAGACTACTTAAATATTCTATGTTGTTACAAGTTTTGTTATAAAATTATGAAAATAAGCCCAAGATAACAAATTTAAACAACATAAAAAGACATCTCACCTTCCCTTCCTAGACCCTCAATCCCATTTGCACAGCCAAAAGATTGCTTACCTTTCCAGAACTTTTCCATGTATATGTTAAGGTATGCTTTCATTCTCCTCCCCATAAACAAAACCTACCCCAAACCAAATACAGGAGCACACTGCACTGCGTGACACCGAATCTTGCTTTCCTGTTCTTACTGTGATCTCTTTCATGTGTGCAGAAGAGTGTGCAAGACAAAAAAGCAGTTCATAGACTAATGATGAAGTAGACACCCCTGGAACCACACCCAGGTCAAAAAAGCAGCACTTTAGGAGCAGCCCATGGGCCCTCCCCGATGGAGAACCTCTCTCTGCCGGAGGCAACACTACCCTGGCCTTTCAGGATAAGTTCCTTGTTGGTCCTCATCATTTTACCACCATCATATGAACTCCTAAAGAATATGTTTAGTGTGTGTGTGTGTTGTGCTTCTGAGCTTTTGTAAGTGGAATCGTTCTGTATGTAATCGCTTTTCGAGTCGTCTATTTGTCGCTAGTAGCTGTAGCTCGTGCCTTGCACTGCTCTGTAGCACCCCATCGGCTCACTACACCAGTTCCCCTCTCCTTCCTCCCGCTGATGGACAGTTGGGTTAATACCCAGCTGTGGAGCATTACAAACAATGCTGCTGTGAACATTCCTGTACATATGCACAAGTGTCTCCAAGGTCCTGGCCTCTCCTTATCCCCTCCAACAAGTGGCTGGAAAATAAACTGCATAGGGGAAAGAACAGTGAGCCGAACTCTAGTTCTAGCTCTGCAAGCCACCTCACATTTCTGGCTCTCCATCTGCTTCCTCGTATGCAAAATGGCAGAGAGGGTAGATTTGTTCATCTCTAAAAGGCCTTCCAGCGCTTAGAAATGTTTTGAGCCACATTGAGAGCTAGTGGTAACATGTGGATACTTGAAACAACATGGACGCTCAGCTATCTCTTGGTCCCTGCCTTCGTATGTCCCTGCCTTCCCTCTCTGTTTCTTTCATATTTTCCTTCTTTGTCTCTGTTGATACCTTCTAGATAATTTTTCTAACAGTCCAGTTTGCTTATTTGCTCCACATCTCTTTGAGTCAACTGTTAAACTCATCTGTTGTTTTTTTTTTTAATTTCAATTTATTTTTAGTTTATAGAAATGGTTATTTTCTGTGAATAATTAATCATGATGCCTTGTTTCTTCATGTGCTTAGTTATTCTGTAGGTGGCTCATTTTCTTTAAAAAATTACTTGTGAGATTTAGATATGGGAACGTATGTATATGTATAACTGATTCACTTTGTTATAAAGCAGAAACTAACACACCATTGTAAAGCAATTATACTCCAATAAAGATGTTAAAAAAAAATTACTTGTGAGATTCAGAAGAGACCTAGGATAAATGTGTATTCCTAGAGAGGATTTTATGTGGTTTCTGCCAGGTGACTAGGGCACTCTTGCTTTATGTTAAATACAAACGCCCCCAGGGCAATAGTAGCATCAGTGTTCTGCTTGTCTCCCTGGGTTCCAGCCTTTAGAGTTTGGCCCGCTAATTTATTCTCATATTTTCAGCTTTTTGAAGCCTTTAAGAAGATTTTAAAAACATATTTCACCTATCATTTTAAGTTGCTTTTATCATCAGAGTTGATCCAAATAAATTAAGTGACATATTACCAGAAGTGGAATTTCTAAAAGTCATGCTTTCATAAATTAAATTATTTTGGCATCATTTAAAAATCAGTATAAAGAGGTACCTTATTCTTTCTGACAGCTGCATAGTATTCCATGGTTCAGTTATATCATAATTTATTTACCATACTCCTAATGATGGATATTTAGATTTTGATTGAACTTTATTAATACTACTTAAACGTTCCTGTAAAATCAGCTTTGCTTACATGTATAAGTATATGTTTAGAACAGATTTCTAGAAGTGAAACTGCAAGAGTAAAAAGATATGTGCAATTCACATTTTAATAGCTATAACAAATTTCCTTCTGAGGAGGTTGGACCACTTTACATACTCAACAATACTGTTTTAGAATGCCTATTTATATTAAGAAAATTAATCCTTTGTCAAATATGTTCCAATTTCTTTTTATATAATTTGTCTTTTTATTTATTTTACTTTGGAGCACAAAAGTTTTTAATGTAATCAACCTTTTCCTTTATGGTTCTATGTCCATTATGTTTTATTTATGTACTGTTCACATTCACATCTAATATGTGTTCACTAAGCATTTACTGAATTCACTTTAATATTAAAATACTTGCAAAAAAAACTTTTAAAGGGCCTGCAAAGTACAAATATTTACTATCTGGCCCTTCACCAAAAAAGTTTGCCAGGGATAAAGGAAAAAGATAAATGACAACACAAGGAAACAGACAAATCAGAAAGGAGGGACAACTGGCCTGGCCTCCTCATTAGTGTCACTTTTTTCAAAAGGGGGAGAGGGCATAATTCTAGATAAAAAGACCAATGAGACATATAATAATCAAGTGCAAGTGTAAACTGATTGGATCCTGAAAAAAGCAGCCATATAAAACATTTTTGTGGCAATTGAAGCCACCTGAATATGGACTGAATAGTAAATAAGATTAAGAGATTATTATACTAACTTTCTAAGTGAATAATGGTATCGGGGTTACATAGGAGAACGTCTTTATTTTTAGGAGATTCCTGCTAAAACACATAGGAGTGAAGTATTAGAATATATGCAACTTTCAAATGGTTCTGCAGAAATGTACAAATACATGTACATACACACACACACACAAGCAGAAACAGATGAGGCAAATGTGATTTTTTATAAAATAACAATAGTTGAATCTACATGGGGACTAGAGATAATCACTGTTTTAGTCTATGAATTTTCTGTATATTGGAAAATTTTTATAAATGAAAAAAGGCAGGTTACATAAGAACAGGCATCGTATAATCACATTTCCATGTAAACTTGCATATATTCATTAAAAACATCAACAAGAATATGCAAGTCAAAGTGTTAAAATTGGCTATATCACAGTAGTGGAATCATAGGTAATTGTTAGTGTCTCTTGAATATTTCTTGGCATAGTCTGAGTATTTTGCAGGGAATGTGTGTTACCTTTGTACATTTGGAAAAAAATCAAAAACTTTTTTAGAGAGCTTTGTATGGAAAACTTGAAGGTAAACTGATCATGTTTAGAGCATGTCATGATTCATCATATTTGCTGCTCCTTTAAGAGTTATGGTATACTGATCCTAAAAACTAGGAAGAATGCGTTTTCACAAGTCAGCCTCTATTTTATCTTATAAGGCTTATTAAATTTACATAATCTTACGACAAAAAGGTATCATGTTTAGATGACACATTTATAAGCAATGTCATAACAGCTTTTACAGAGGTACCAAAAAAGGAAATAGATCCTTTGAAATAAAGGTTTCCCCACTACCCAAAAGTAGATCATGCCTATGAAACCTTTTGAAAGCCATTATGAAATGATGCAAAGCAAAGAAGCAATTACCTTAGGACACATCTTGCTAAGGGATGCACAGAATAAATGGGAGATAAAGCACAGGTGCTCACAGACACAGGTCAGAGCTATGGCGGCTGGATGCTGAGATGCCGAGCGCAGTCCCCAGGAAGGAGCTTGGTGGGGCCACTCTCGCTTCTCGGGATGCGCGCTGCCTCTGTAACCAGCTTCTTGCAAAACAAATGCTGAGTGCTATTTTCGCTTTCGCCTGTTTTCATAAAAGTGAGTCCTCTTTGGATTTCTTTCGGTTAGCAAAAACAGGTGCTAACGTAGGTCTTTCGTAAAAGCAAAGTGGCATAAAGCAAAGCGGCATAAAGCAAAGTGGCGTAAAGCGAACTTTCAAAAAGCAGGTGATACCTGTACCATATTTTTCCCTCCCAATCACTCAGTTTCTTATACTTCAAGGACCTTTCTTTCAATGTTCTTTCCTTCATTTAGAACAGCACTAATCCAAAAAAGCAAAAGCAAAAACCAAACAAAGACACTAACTTTCAATCTTCTTTCCAGAGGTGGAACCACCAAATAATTCTTTTTGTTGTCAAGTAAGTCATCTTCATTGTCATCCAATGTTTCACTCTAATAAATAAAACAATACACTAAAACTGAAATTTTGAAATAAATTGAAAATTCTTAAGATTAACAAAATACAATTAAAGTTTATCCAAAAGGCAGTGTGCCACAATACACATTGTTATATAAAAGACAAGATACATATTTTCCCCCTCATCTTCTCATAACTAGAAAAAAGAAATTATTATTTCCACTATTACCACCCACCTAACATTTGTATACTGCTTCAAAAAGTATCAGCTTACTAGGCTTTTATAAAATCCCTTAACTAGAGAAAATAAGAATTATCCTCATTTTACTAATGGGAAAAAAAAAAACAGAAAAAAAAAAACTGAGGCTCAGAGATGTTTTATATAGATCTGAAACTTCCAGAGTATTATTTTCCTTATGCTCAAAATCTTAAGATATTATGAACTGTTACTTCTTTTAGTAAAGCAGTTTCGCTTTATTTTGTTCCTTAATTAATCCAATATTATCATGTTTATTGGTATAAAATGTGCTTTTCAGAAGCAATGATAAAGTTAATTTACAGTATTATTGTCACTTGAGTGAATACCAGATATACTATATTCCAAATTCATAACAAAAACACCTACACTAATATGTATAAAAGAGATAACTAATAAGAACCTGCTGTATAAAAATAAATAAATAAATATTTTTAAAAAGTCAATTTGTATAACATTTGTTGAAAGAAGAGTCACTGTACTATTTAAAAGATTCAATGTATGTATTTTTAAAGTTCTAAAAGCTTACTTTAAGTATGAAATCAAAAATATTTAAAGGGTAAGTCAAAAACTTTAAAGTGCTCAAATTTTCTAAAATGTTCTTAAGTAATGCATAAAAAGTAAACAGAACTTACTGAATAGTTTAAGTTGTCCAGGTCTGTTATTTTAAAGGAACTGAGGCAATCTGAATTCAAGGGGTCCTTAAAAAGTAGCAGTACTTGTTCAGTTCCAGTTCCAAGAAAGTCATCTATCAGTACTGAGCTAACTTTCTCCCACTTAGCAGCAACCTGAAAGAGAGTGGTAAAGAAGGAATAGAGAAAGAAAAAAATCAGATGTGAAGTAAGCTAAAGCCTTTTGTTGCACGTAGTTCTAATTTGTCATCTTCAATCTTACAAACAAGCAATGAAAATGGTAGGGTAAACACTGAAAACGAAACTAAAATAAAGATATTGGGAGATGAGAAGACATAAGGAGTCATCAATTTATAAACAGCAAGGTACTGAAATTTCTTTATCAACATTTGTCCAGGGACTGTCACGTTCCTGATTTCTATATTAAAATTTTATAATTTATAAATTCTAACACTTCTCATGACTAATTCTAGTGAAGATTCTTTCTCTAACTGGTTAATTTAAGGATGACCCTCACTCCCATAAGCCTTAGTGGATATGTATTTATAATCAAACCAATTAAACAAAGAATTCAGTGGCATTAGGTACCTAGACGGTACTAGCAAACACTTTAAGAGCTCTCAAAGCAGAATAACGTTTAAGAGTCCATATGAAATTAATTAATACCCTAAACTCTGGTAGGACAGAACATAGTCATTATGAGGGGCACAGAAAGGGAGGGATCCTAATAGTGGGGCACCTAGAATCATCCTAGCCTAATGAAATGATTTCTTAAGTTTATACAAGAACGTGAGACCCCAAGTTTAAAACAGAAGACGACTTCTTAAAGATCCATAAAGCTGAAAGCTTCCAGATTGGTCCCCTAGAAAACTAACACCATGGGGATCAGAAACCCCTTCTCCCTCAGACCGAAAAGCTGAAACTCCCACTTAGAATCCCGCACGGATACATCCTCCCCTAGGTGGAGGGTAGCCGGCATTAGAGCAAGAACATAAGACTCTCAATCTATATAATGAAATATCAATCTTTCCCCTATAAGGTTAATTCCAAAGCAGTGATTTTTCACTCTTGCAGGGAGAAAGCTGTAAACTCATATCCTCCCTTCCTCCCACTGCCCCGCCATGAATAGCATGGACTATAATGAACCATGTGAAGAGACACTGGTAACAAGAATGTGCTCAGCACGCAAACACCATAGAGCTGTGCACGCATGCATGCACACACACGCTTGCGATCTCTAGCTCTACAATAGCGCCATCCAAAAGAAATATACGTGAGCCACAAATGCAAGGCACATATATAACTTTAAATTTTCCAGTAGCCAATAAAAGAAAGTTCTCTAGTAGCAGTAAAAAGGTGAAACTTATTTTATTTAATCTATCTAAAATATTATTTCAATGCAATATAATCAATAAAAATTATTAAAGAGATATTTTATTTCCATTTTTTACTAAGCCTTTGAAATCTGGTGTGTATTTGACATGGACAGCACGTTCTAATTCACACCAGCCACATTTCAAATGTTGAATCGCCACCTGGGGCTAGTGGCTACCGTATCAGACATCGCACCTCTAGAACATATTAGCCTCTTTCTATCTACAACACACCACTATCTGTTTCACATATACTTGACAATGATCTCAATTTTGAAATGCCTGCTACATAGATACTTGTCAAAACTTGCAGAGACAATTTCTTACTTGTGGCATGTGGGATCTTTAGTTGCAGCACGCGGGATCTAGTTCCCTGACCAGGGATCCAACCCGGGCCCCCCCGCATTGGGAGCACGGAGTCTTACCCACTGGACCACCAGGGAAGTCCTGTGATAGAAATTTTAATTGAGCTTCTAATTAAATGGACAGGGCACATCAAGTAAGGCAGTATCTGCTTTTTTTCCCAAAGCAGCACAAGAACTTAAAAGGTTGTATGATGTACTAAAAAAACTACTTTGGAAGATCTTAAACTATAGACACTTCATATCACATAACTGAATGTGCTGATAAACATCTTAAGCCAGGAGGACGCAATGTTAACAAAACACCAGGGTCAGAGAAATATTATCGTTACAATCCTCCAATTGCCTTTTCATTTTCTGCACCTTTTTACTCGTTATTGAACGCTCAATACCATTGAGTATTTTAAAGCAATTTCCCAACCTTACATTAAAAGACATGAGTACATGTAGATAAAATGTGAATGCTTGCTCAAAGGACAACTCTGAGTTTCAAAATTTAACATAATGAAATTCTCTAAGCAACGGTTTTTAGAAAAATTAACACATCACTTTTCTCTGGAGAACAATTATTTGTCTCTAAAGGGACAGTGACAGCTTTCAAGGAATTCCTCTAGATTTCATTTTAAGTTTAAAACGATAATGACCAACTTTTAAAAAGCTCAACGACTGATTTGAGTTTTCTAGAAAGGTTTATGATCTTATTCTAAGTAAAAATACAAAGCCAATTATTACCAATTAATGAAAATTAGAAAGTTATAGTAAAAGACAAATAAATAGATAATAATTGTAGTTATGTATTTATGTATTTCCAAAAACTCAAGGGTTTTATGACTCAAAATCGCAAGGCAAGATCTTTATCAAGTAATATTCAGATAATTTTAAGAAAAAAGAATGATGTAACATATATGATTTTCTTTTTAGTGCAGCACCAAAAATTGATTTGGATAATAAGACTCCAGGATGAATCCTATGAAGCACAGGGATGCTTAGTTGCTCTAAGACTATGCCAACTGAATGATTAAAAGTACCATACCTGAAAGTTCTTTTCCCAAACAGCACAAGCATCACTGGACCTAAAGGATATGACGAAAAGGAGGTCTCCTCCACCTGAATCCATAAGTTGAACTGCACAAGGATCTCCAAAAGGAAGCTGGCACACACTTTTAGGAGTCCCATTTTGGAATGAAATCAGCTGATTCTTTTGAGTAAGAGCAATCAGAGACACTCTTAACTGGTTGTTGACAATCTCAGTTGCACAGACATGCACACATGCTATCACACTGGTATAAGCAGGAGGAATAATGTATGTATCATTTATTACTTCTCCCCTTTCAAGGGAGTATACACAAAATTGAGTATTCCAAGTTGCATAATCTGATTTTGAAGGCTGTGGGGTACATCCTTCCTCAGATAAGTAACATGTCTTTCGTCCTAACAAAACCATACCTACATTTTCAATCTCCCCTGCCCACTCAATAGAGGAAAACTTAATGGACACAGTAACAACTTTGCCAGTTTGGGAAGAGATATAAAATAATGTTTGGACACGTCTCCATAAAACTAAAGGGCCATTAAGGACCCTTATGCTGTCCTTCAACTCATAGAGTAGTCTAAAACTCAAACGCTTTTCAAATTTATTGGTACTGTGAAGAAATAGTAGAAAATATCTGAAAATGTTAGTCTCTTTAATGCACTGTATCATAATATAAGGCAGATTAATTCCAGTTCTGAAATCTGAAACACAGTCGCAACCCATAATTTTTAAATGAGAGTATTCTTCTTTTATGCTAAAGAATCCAGTGGATTTCTGAACAAATACTCCTGTTCCTCTGTCAAATACCATTCTTCTGACATGTAACACAGGTGTTTCTGTAGGCCCTTCATCTACAAAATTTCCTTTAGACAAACGAAAAACAAGGACTTCTCCATTATAACAGAAGAGCCTTTCTTGTTCATTAGATGACATTGCTTGTTTGCTAGTAAAGCCAGAGTATCAAGTCCAATTTTCGAATGTAAATCGATTCCAGTTGATGCTTCTAAACCTAAAAATGAAATGAGGGAAACTGCCATCCAGTAGGCAGAGCTGAAAAGAAAACACATGTTTTTGTTAGAGAACTATCACATAGGTAACTATAAACTTTGACATTTTTAAGCTTTTCATGCTATTTTAACAATGTCACGCTTATCAAAAAACTGTATCCCAAATATTATTTCTGTACAGCCCTTAAAAAACACAGTTTGCAAATAATCGCACCACAAAAGATAACCGAATGTGTTAACAGCATCTATTAAAAGGTGTGGGTGCTCTATTATAAGGAACTGCACACATTCTCTCTGGCTCAGGGAATTTCTTAAGGGTTCTACTTCTGTCTCTCAAACCTACCGACCTAATCTGGTTTCTCCCTCTCGGCCTCAGCCCCTCTACAATGACAACTCAGTCAGTCAAGGATTCAAATTAGAGCACTCCCACAGCCCAGGCGCTTGGGCTCCTGCTTCCCTGAGAAAGGAGTTTGAACGGACTCGATGGCCAAAATGAAAGCCCAGAAAGAAAAACAGGAGATGCTGTAACATGGCTTTAAAAAATCTCCATAAGAGTAACAGAAATAAATCTTAAATCTTACTTGGCAAAAACAGTGCAGTTTTACACCCTAAGGAAGTCACTATCCTCATTCAAAGTAGAAGAAAACAGAGATTATAGAGGATCTATAAAATAGAGGATCCTCTATAAAACAGAGGATTAAAATAGAATATCATTATTATAATGAACACAAGAATTAAGTAATAGCTATCAATTATTCATGCTTATTATATGCCAGGTACAATACATGCATTATTTCACTTAAAGCTCACAACTACTCTTTTAAAGTAAGTATTCTTATTATCCCATCTTATAAACAAGAAAACCGTATTTTAAAAAAGGTTAGAAAATTCTTCCAAGCTGACAAAGCTAATCAGCAATGGCACTAGATTTGGAAGAGGGGCCCATGGCTCCTGAACCTACACTTTTAACCACTACAGTGTCCTGGCACACATTCCCTTACTCTGAACACTGGTTATAAGAAAGGCGACTTGAGAGAATTAGCAAAGTAGAATACAGAACAAAGGAACACCCCCTCCACTGAACACATGTAAGAAAACATGTAAGAAAAAGATGTTGATGTCTCTTTATCCAGTGGCTATATATGCTGAGTCACTCCTGTAACAGTTACCAAATGCTTAGCATATGCTAAGAACCGTGCACCTTTAGAACACCCTCTGAACGTTGGGCCTGCCTTTTACTAGATGTGTGATCTATGGCAAGTTACTTAACCCCTTCGTGCCTCGCATCCACATCTATGTAATGGGGTGTAGTAACAGTATCTACCCCACAAGGTGCTGGAATTAGCTAATACAACTCACTTGAAACAGAAGCTGGCACACAGAAAGTGCTAATAAAGGCTAGCTACTATCATTCTCATCATCATGGCCGGCTCTGGCTCATACAGTACCTAATCTTAGAAACATCAGAATAGTTGCATACTTAATGGTCTGTGAATGCTGAAATGTCTCTCGTCACTCACTATAAGTAACTCTAACTCATACTCTCTCTTTTCTCTTATTTGTGGATCACTTACACCAGGAAAATAAAGTACTTTAGAAATAAATGAAAACTAGGTCATGTACAAGGAAGTAATATTGTTTTCCTGTTTCAAATGAGAAGCAAACTCCAAAGGCTTAGGTTTTGTTCTTTTATATAAAAATCTACCAATAGTCGAATTAGAAAAAAAATCACTGAACCATAATCTATAAATTTAACTTAATATAGCCTGCATTTTATTGAAATGACTTGATTTAGAGGCAATTCTACTTAAAAGCAGACTAGATTAGTCAGCATCTACATTCGAATTGGAGATGCTGCACCTTATTGTCTAACTTCCAAATACATGTGGTTTTAAAATACGCTCACAGCAACTAAGCCCATGCGCCACAACTACTGAGCCTGCGCTCTAGAGCCCACGTGCTGCAACTACTGAAGCCCACACACCTAGAGCCCGTGCTCCGCAACAAGAGAAGCCACCGCAATGAGAAGCCCATGCACCGCAAAGAAGAGTAGCCCCAGCTCGCAGCAACTAGAGAAAACCCGCGCGCAGCAACGAAGACCCAGTGCAGCCAAAAAAATAATAATAAAATAAAATATGCTCACAAATTTATTTGAAATTCCTTCCATCAAGAAGGAATTCTCCTCCCCTTGAGTGAGGCCTGGTCATTATGACTCACTTCCAGCCAACAGAATACAGCAAAAGACTGGGTGACAGAGCATGGTGGTTTCCTCAGTGACCTCTTCCTGGGCTCACTTGCACAGGGGAAAGCCACCTGCCGTATCATTAAGACACTCGGGCAGCCCCGCGGAGATGTACACATGGCAAGGAACTGTGGCTTCCTGCCAACAGCCAGCAAGGGACTGAGGCCTTTTGCCAAGAGCCATGTGAGTGAGCCTTCCAGAGATCCCATCTCCCAGCTCCAGTCAAGCCTTTCTGAGCAGAACCACCCCGCTAAGCGGCTCCCAAATTCCTGGTCCTCAGAAATTTTAAGTTAATAAATGTTTGTTGTTTTATGCTGCTCAATTTGGGAGTAATTTGTTATGCAGCAACAGATAAATACATTCCTCTATGCCATTTGGGGTTTTTTTTCAAATCGATGATATTGTTTTTGAGAATTTCAAGAAGTATTAGTGAAGTAACTGGAGATACTAGATCATAATACAAACTAGCAGAAGCCAGTTTCCTGGCTTGTTGTTAGGCAATTCATGCGAAGATCTGGGACAATAGGTACCCCAGAGTAGTTTCAGCTTCATCAGTAAAGAAGATAGGCAGGGTAACCAAAGGTGTGGCTTTTACTTATGAAACTACGTTTTACTTGAAAGGAAATACACATATTGGTTATATTACATCAAAATGTATGACTACTAATTTATTTCAAATTTCCCACAGACATCTCAGACCTCTTAGAGGACTTCTAAGAAAGTTTCCTTTTTTAGCACTAAATGATATATTCTTTTTTTAGCATTATATATTGTAAATATAAATTATATATTCTGAGGTAAAGATCTAAGAACTCATTATCTTTTACTACCTACTCACTTCAAAAGGTGTTCAGATTTCTTAATACTAAAAACAACCAAAAATACCTTCTGTCCAGGAAAGGATTTTGTTATTTTAATAGTAAATGTCACAACTAATGTGTCATCAACACAATGCTCTTGTTCACCAACACCCAAGTGTGACAGGAGTAAGGAGGATCTTAGTGGTAAGACCACTAAGTAAAAGGTTACAGAACCGCCCCCTTCAAAAAACTTTGGAGTATGTATTGTTGCACCTTCATAAAGTAGTGAGTTAGGAAAATCAGGCCCCTTACATTCTATTCTTTTAATGCTATCACCAAGTTCCTTAACTTAGAAACTTCTTTCTTCCAATTCTCTGATCCAACTGCCACTACGATGAATCAGGCTTTCATCTCTCATTTACGTTGCGATAAAAGAAGCCCTTTAATCAGTCTTCCTTAATCTAGTCTCTCTCCCCTCTAATATATCCATTCATTTATGCTACCTCAGTTATTGTTCTAAAACACAAACTTGACTGGGTAACTGTCCCCTAACTTAAAAGCTTTGCATGCACTTACCGCCACTCCCCGCCACCGCCCAGATCTACGATCTATGATCCCTAAACTACTACCTGGAAAGACAGATGCGAAACAGTGTATTGAACGTATGAATGACATAGAGATAAACGGGTGCAAGCCACTGCTAAAAAGCTTGGCATGGCATTCAAAGCCCTATTATAATCCTAACCCAACATGCTTTTAGCATGAGCTGTAGGCAAAAAGCAAAGTTCTTCTCATGGACTTAGACTCAAATAGATTTAAAAAACATAACTGTTACATAAAAGGTCATTATTTTTTTATTTTTAACTACTACTGCAAAAACATGCACATTTTTAAGACAAGTTATTCTAAATGGACCATCTTCAGGGTTAAAAATTAGAAACTTTAATATATTTATAAAGATAAATTTTTTCCTCAAACTTTCTGTAATCTCAAGGCTTACTGAATTCACATATCTGTGAACACCTGTTTTATTTTATACTATGCAACATCTTTTTTAAAAGTAAAAGTTCTGAGTATATGTTCATAAGACAAATCTTTAAGGCTATGGAATAAGTGATAATGTTCTTTTTTCAGATAGAAATAATCTGGAAACAAACCCAGGTTCAATTTAGAGGTTCTTAAACCAATATAAACAAGCCTTGATTAATCAAATCAGGACACCAGGCTTAGTATTCCAGCCTATTAGTCACTTGACTTTTTACTTGGTACTCTTATAACAGTGGCTGCAGAATAAAACAGGTAACTCAAACCAGTTAAGTTTTACCTCCTGTTTCAGCTCTGGAGGAGGGTGGGGGAGGGAGGGAGGGAGGGGAGATTTGGGTGCAGATTATTTGCAAAATACTAGGTAGTTAATTTGAGCTTTTCCTGTTCTGTATTACCACACATCAAAGTTGACTGTATATATTTTACATACAAAATGAAAACAGATGTGTGAGTATACTAGAAAAACAATACATGCTAACCTAAATATAGTAGATGGGCAACGAATTATCACCCTTCTCTCCCAGCCTCCCACCAAGTAAACAATGTTCCTGTTCAATGCTAATAATAACATTTGGCATTATAAATTTCAGAACTCTTAAATAAACTACAAGTCTGGTTCAGGAAGATCCTAAAAGACACTATATTACCTGCAAATGAAAGCTATAAAACTCTAAGAAACCAATCGATAGATTGCGACCAATGGAAAGTGTCTTTGGAATCCTACCTTTGGAAAAAAGATAGAATTAAGACTCCCAAAGAAAAACTTCACCTAATAATATTAAACATAAACTTATGAGCGTAATACCCATAGATATCATTTTTCCAACATACAGGACATTGTTTACCTAAGTAAATTAACTTGGCTACAGAATGGGTCCACTGTTAAAACTTTTTCTACCTATATACCTAGGTCATTTGTTGGGGCTTGCCCAGAATCAATCTCCCCTTTCCCTTTCCCAACAACACTCAGTGTACCTGAAATGTAGATGAATGTGGGGGGATGGTGATGCACTAAGAGAATCAGGAAAGATGAAATTAAAGGTTCTTGATACCATACTAAGGAATTCTAGCTTTCTCTAAGCAATGATAAATCACTGAAAGATTTCAAAAATAGAAATCACAGGATTGTACTTCTGAATAATAACGATCCTGGTGACAGTGTTGAAGATGGGGGAGTGAATTGAGATTGGAGGAGGAGCCATCTGTTAGGAAATCATTACAAGTACTTAATTAAAGGGAGACTTTGGGAGGCAATTTGGCAGTAAACAGAAATGCATATACCCAGCAATTTCATTTCTAGATATGAACCCAGAGAAATAATCCTACATAATAGTGCACAAAGACATTGCTCTAGAATGTTCACTTTGCTGTTATTTGCATTTTTTTTTAAAAAGCAAAAACTTCAATGACCACCAATAGGGGAATGAATAAATACAGATGGAATATCATACTACAGTTAAAAGGAATGAATTAGATGTGTATCACATTGTGGCTAGACTTCAAAAGTCAAATGAAAAAAATTAAGTTGAAGAAAAATGTATACCGTAGTACATTATGTATCAAAATCAAAACACATAAAACAGCATGATATATTTTGTTTACCTGCAATGGCTGTATTCCCTGACTGCTTTCTCTATGCCAGGCACTGTTCTAAGCACTTTGGACTAACTCATTCCTCATGACGTCCTTATGCTGTAGGCAGTATTATCCCATTCTACAGATGGGGAAACTGAGGCATGGAGTTTAAGGCCTACAGATAGGAAGTGACAGAGCCAGGATTCAAACCTAGGCAGCCTGGTCCAAAACACAAAAAAGCAAAGGTGCAAAGATTCATGCCAAATCCCAATGACTGTTGATTTTGGAGAAGAGGAATATCAGAGTAGGCGAGTGGAGCCAGAGAGAGACTTTAGCCATATCTGAAATACTATTTCAAGGACGTATTCAAATACTTATTAAACAGTGTTCATTTTTCCCCCATAAAAAAAAGTGAAGATACAAACAAAATTTGGGGCAAAAGAGTGTCCATCGTGGTTGACTATGGCTGGTGGGAATATGGGGGCCGTTCTTAAAATTTCTTGGTGGTCTTCTGTTGCAAAAACCAAAAATGTCTCCAGACATTGTCAAATGTCCCCCGGGGGGGCAAAATTGCCCCGGCTGAGAACTACCTTACTTAAACCGTAAGACGCTTTACATCTTTTAACTCTATATACCTGTTTTAAAGATGTCAAAGATATATCCTCTGTTAAGTATTTCACCCTCCAAGTGAGAAAGATGCTGCAGAGGTGAAGAAAGTGTCAAGCGAAATAATCCCCGAACAGAGTAAGCACTTGGAGTAATCTAGTTATCCTTCCAGAGAAGGGTGGGCACAGGCCCCGGGAAGCCCACTTCCTTCGCGCTCTTCCGCAATAAAGGGACTTAGGGGAGCAAAACCCTGCGCCGCCGTCGCCACCCCCTCGGCGAAGGCTGGGTCAGGGAACACGCCACCGGCCCTACCTCAGCGTGTGAGGCTCTAGCACACCGCGGCCGCCACGTCCCCGACGCCGAAAACCCGCTCAGCACCAGTCGGCTCCAAACCTCCCGCCCGCGCGCTGCATCTTGGGAGGCCCAGGCCGGAGGCTGCGTCCAGCGCAGAGGAGGCGGAGCCTGCCTAGCCGGCCAGGACTCGGTTGCCAAGGGAGGCTGAGGAGGCGGGGCCTCCGGGGAATGTTGTGAAAGCGAATGGCAGGAGGAGATAGCCCGGGCTGAGCTTGAAGAGGGAAGCGCCCGCGATCCGCCGGCTGGCGGGGGCGGGTCCGCAGTGCAGGAGACGTCGGGGGGCGGCGTCCGAACGGGAAGTGAATGGGAAGCCAGGTTGAGGGCCTGGTCCCGCCTCCATTCCCAGGCGGCCGCGCCGGATTGGGCGGCGTGGCGGCGCTGCTGCCCGCCTTCCATTGTCACGCGACCGCCTCCACCTCCCGCCCTTCCCTCTTTACCTCCGGGCCGGCTTGGCCTGTGATGAGATAGTCGGACCGCAGTCGTGGAAGTGGCGACGGCAACTGCAATCACGTCCACGACCGCGACCATGGCCGAGGTGAGGAGCGGACCGCACCGCTGCCGAGCCCCTCCAACTCGGACCCCGAAGCCGCCTCTGAGGCCCGGGGGCCGCGCGCCCAGGTGCAGGTGGGCTGGGCTGCGGGGAAGTGGGATGGTGCGCGTAATGTCTAAGCGTCCCTTCGTGTCTTCCTTATAGTATCAAGCCCAGAATAAAGCCAAGCTCATCTCTGACGTCCGACGGAGGTTCGAAGCTGAGTATGTGACAGGTGGGTACCGCAATCTCGGTGTTGAGGCAGGTGTGCAATGAGCGTCCCCAACTTTGCTGGGGTGTTTGCGGGAGTCTCTGTGGGAGGCGTTAGGGACCATTTCGATCCTCACGGGGTTAGGGACCGTGCCCTCCACGTTTGCCAGGTTTTACTTTCCGTAATATGGCAAGGACACTGCTCCAATTGGGCGAGTGATGCGTCCATTGCTTCCTAAAGGGTTAACGTAAGTTGGAAGTGTTTTGAGCGTCTCGAGTTTATGGAACTTGCAGGACACTTGTTAGGCCCTCGGCTCAGGTGACACTGTTCCTCTGATGACCTTTCACCAGCAACAATCGAGAAAATGAACCTGGAAACAGCTGTAATACTACTCACGTGTGCTTAATTGGGGATCTGAATTCCTCGGCCATTTTGCCTAATTCCACTTCCTACAACCCAGCAGGCTCCCCACGAAGTAGGCCCTCTCGTGCTGGAGCAAGTTCTTATCTTTTCATCCCACACTGTATGTAGCAAAGTACCTGTGAGTCCAGAATTGATTTATTGGGTGAACGTTCTGTGTCCAGATGTCACAGATAACTTGAGTAGTCCAGTATTTAACTGATGATTTAATCTTTGTAATTAAAGATTACAGTAATTTTCAGAAGCCTGCAGGATAATGTATTATAAATATGGAATAAGTAGTCTAATCCAGATCCTGCCACTTACTAGCTTGCTTGTCTTCTCTGAGCCCCTGATTCCATAAGTGTGAAATGTGAATAATTAGGTTAGGAGAATTAAATGAAAAGGCATATATCAAACTGTGTAGCATGGGGTTAACATATAGTGTAGGCTCTCAGTATTTTTCCTCAGTAGTCTTTTTGGTTATGTGAAAGTTCAGCTTCTACATCTTGACTTTAGTGCTGAGCGGAGGTTCCCTACAGCTTTAGACTGCCCTAGATGGTATGTCAGTTAATAACCTAGAACAAATAAAGAAATCTGTTCGGAATAACCTAGTCAGTAAATCTTTTCATCCCTCCCTGTCAGTTTTCTTCACATTCCAAACTTTGTACCAGAGAGTTGCAAAAGCACTTGATTCACTTTTAGCCCAGAGATCTCATTTCTAATAAGACAGCTGGTTCCAGTAAAGAGAGAATTCTAAAATTGCTTTCTGTAGAAATGTAACTCTTAGAGCTACATGGTTTATAACATTGTAAGAAGTAACCCAGAACTTGACCTAATGAGCTAGTGCTCCCTAATGGTCATTTACTTAGGCCCGAGGGAGGAAGCAGGATATAGTCATGGAATTTAGCGATAGATAAGATCTTGAAGGTCATCTTGGTCCAACCTTCTCATTTTTACAGTGAAGAAAGTGAGCTCTAGAGAGATGAAGTGATTTGCTCAAACGCCCTAGTGTTAGGAGCTAGGCCGGGGCTGGTGCTCAGGTCTTCTGAATTCACTCTAGTAATCTTTTTATGCACGAGCTGGATGAGCTCCATCCTCATCTGTTACTAATCCTCTTGCTTAGTACAGATTTCACCACTGCCCACAGTAAGAAACGTATTATACGTTGTAACTTAGTACACACACGCACACACATAACTGAAGCAAAAGTTCATTAAAGAATACTTATGCTGAAAACCTATGACTCCCTGATACAATGACCCACAAAGTTGACATCTCAACCTACAAATGTGACCCACAGTTTGAATAACATGACCAGCCACACTGCTGCTTTTACGCACTTCAGATGGACTGAGTCTGTTTCCATCTCGGGACCTTTCCACTTCTCTCTGCCTGGAAGGCTCTTTATAGGGAGTGAGCATGGCTACGTTCTTCTTTTCTTTTCCATCTTGGTTTACATGTATCTGAGAGGCCTTTGCCAATTATTAAGTAGCCTCCCTGTCTTGTCTCCTTTACGGCTCTTACCATAACCTGTAATTCCCTGTTCATTTGTTTCCTTATTGTTCATTTCCTTCAGTAGAATGTCTGTGGGTCTGGGGCAGCCTGTGGGCCTTGAGGGCAGGGTCTGACTCACCTCTGTATACTTAGCTCTGAATACATAGTCATTGATTGAATACAGCAATGCTTAAATACATACATATGAAGATGAGTCCAAGTCTAGATTAAGAGCTGTTCTGACCGTCCCCCCCCCCCCACCAAAATCTGGCAAAGAGCAGCCCTCACAAAATGTCTCCTAAAGACCAGTGTTATTTCAAAGTAAAGCACTGTCTGGCATTAAGCATAGGGAGGGTTTTGTCACACCTGGGTATGTGTGAATGTATGTGGGTCAGTTATCTGCATAGCCATTGCAAATATTAATTTAATTAATTTAAAGACTTGCGTTGGAAAGGAAAATAAAAATTCTTTAAAGACTTTCTCCCCTTAAAGTTTCAGTTGTTTCCTGAAATACAACGCTGGGTAAAGGTAGAGTAGGAAAGTGGTGAAAAGGGTTTTTTGATTTGCCTGTGTTCTCCCTTTCAAGTTTACTTTTTAGAAATTAGGTGTTGAGAAACATCCACTTTCCTCCTTCCTCTGTCTTTCATTTTCCCCTTTCTCTTACTGTTAACAATATTTTGTTTCAGAAGAGGCTTAAGGCAGACTTAAGCAAACATGATGTTTTTCCTAAAGGAAAATATTTATTATTTGCAAGTATGTCGCCTTACACACTGGCTGTACTCCAACACCTCTTTGGGGAGTAGGTTCTTGGGAATTCCGAACATGTTTTTGTTTCCACAGAAATTAAGTTACCAATTATGGATAGATTTGTAGCTGCAA
This sequence comes from Balaenoptera physalus, assembly GCF_965194825.1. Lineage (NCBI taxonomy): Eukaryota > Metazoa > Chordata > Mammalia > Artiodactyla > Balaenopteridae > Balaenoptera > Balaenoptera physalus. The sequence goes on from NC_138903.1 coordinate 12,819,810, forward strand.
AAAGAATAAAATCTAAGTCCATAATTGTTGTAGCACTACTACTGTTTCTGTCCTCATTGTTTCTGTAAGAAATTTCATGCTGAGTCTCGACTGAGAAACATTTTCCCTTCTCTGTTCCTCCTTCTTGTGGCCAAGGAAAGAGACTAATCCCTTGTGACAATAATGTATTCAGTTCCTCACATACTTACTATGTGCTTAATTCTGGGAAGCTGTGTCAATATTAGAGAAAGAGCCGAAGAAGGATAGAGCCCCTTCCTGAACTACTGCAATCTAGTAGAGTCATTAAAACAGCTCTATCAAGAGGAATGAGTGCTAAAATCATTTCTGTACGAGTCAAAGAGCAGGAAGAAATCACATCTAGTGGGGGTGACTGGGTTAGCACCGAGTTAGAAAAAACTTCTTAGAAAAGGTGGTGTTTCGCAAGAACTTTGGAAGATGCTAGAATTCGGCTAGGTAGAGAATGTGATCCAGGTGGCTCAAATAGTCCAAGCTGAGATGCTTAAGTGAGAAGGTGTGGGGCTTGTTCGGGAAGCCATAGGAAGTCCGCTTTGATGAGCCTTAAGGAGGGTAAGCACACCTGCCTAAAAACAGTGGGAATATAGTGTAGAGAGCCTTGGCCACCAAAGCGATGCATTTGTTCTTTATTGAGGTTTAAGAGCAACTGAGAGGTTTGTGGGTTTTGTAATTTTAGGTTTGTTTTCTGACTCTGTAAGTATATGAATTCATTTAAATAAATTTGGGTGATACCAGAAACAGTCTGGAGAATCTCCCATAAGCTTATCATCCAGAGATAGCTCTTCTAACAGTGGGTGCATTTTTTTCTGGCCTTTTTTTCTATACATTAAAAAAAATAGTTAAAAGGTCATTCTGTATGTAGTTTTTCTGTGTTGCATTTTTTTTATTGACATGATCTTATTTCCCCATATTACGAAGTAAGCCATGTTTTACATTACTACTTAATATTCAGTTTTATAAATAAAAGAGAATTTTCTTATGTTTTATCTGAAGTAGTCCCTTTTGGACATTTAGATTCTTTCCAGTTTTTTGTTAATACAATATTTTGCACAGTAGTTCAGATTTTTTCCTTAAGAGTCATGTGTAGAAGTAGAATTGTTGGTTTGAAGAGTGTGAATATTTTAAGATACTTCATATGTATGCTTAATTCTCCTCCATACAAGTTGCACCACGATTCATTCCCACCAGCACATATGAAAGTGTTAGTCTCAGCACAGCCTTAGGACCATTTAACTCATGCCTCTTTGTTTGCATTTGATTACTAATGAGAATAAACTTCTTTTCATATGTTTACATCCATTTGTAGTTTAAAAATTTTTTTTCTTTAGTATGGCTTTTAAAATTGCTTTGGGCTTTTCTTGTTTATGTCACTTTGACTTTTTTCCTTTTTTGAATGTATTCAAACTTATCCATTCCTTTGTGGTTTCTCCCATTGCTGTTAAGTTTAATAATTGTCTCTCGTCCAATAACTTTTTCTAGTCTTTTTGTTTTGTCTTGGCCTCTTATTTTTAATTTTGAAATATCTTTTATGTAAAAAATGTATAAAACATGAATGAAATAAACACCCTTGTACTCACTATTCAACAAAAGAAAAAGAACTTTGTGAGTATCCTCAACCCGGATATTCACAAGGCAGCTGCTTATCCTACATTTGCCGTTACTCATTCTCTTGCTTTTCATTAGCTTTACCACCTGTGACGTACTCCTCACCAGTACTCTATTAAGTTTACCTCTTTTTTGAACTTGAAATATCAATAAAAGCTGAATATTTTTTTTCCATGACTTGCTTCTTCTGTTGCTCAAGAGTCATTCATACTGTAGTTGATTCCTTTTTATAGCTGTGTTGTAGCTCACAGAATGAAAATACCAGTTGATGGATTTGGGGTTCTTTCTAGATTTTACTATCATGTACAATGCTGCTATAAACATTCTTAGATATACCTGGTGCCTAGACTTTCTCTAGGGCAGTGGCTGTCAAAGTTGGTCTAGGAATTATAGTTCCTTGAGCCCATTTCAAGGGGCTTGAGACTCCAAAACTATTTTCATAATAACACTGAGACATCATTTTCCTTTTTCACTGGCATTCTCTCACAAGCATACAGTGGCGTTTCCCAGAGGTTACATGGCATGTGATGATATTGCTCTGACAGATGACAGAATGTGTGCTCGTGTGTCCTTATATTTAAATTTTTTCTGTTATAATACCTAATATAGTAACTACCAGTAAATATAACCCATATAAACAAACAAACTCTTTAGAGCCCTCAGTTATTTTTAAGAGTGTAAAAGGGGTCTGGAGACCAAGAAGTTTGAGAACTGCTGCTCTAGTTTGTAGCCAACAGTGAAACGGGTGGGTAGTAGAATAGGCACATGGTCCACTTTACTAGATAATGCCAAACTAGTTTCCAAACTGATTGCATCTGTTTTCATTTTAACCAGCACTTTTTGAGTGTCCTTGTTTTTCTACACCCTGAAATCTGGCATTGTTAGTGTTTTTTTAAATTTTTGCCCATCTGATGGGGGTGTTGGGATATCTCATTGTGGTTTTAATTTGCATTTCTTTAAGTACCAGTGTGTTTGAGCATCTCTCCATATCTTTATGGGCCATTTGGTTTCTGCTTATGAAAATCACTTCTTCAGGCTCTTCTTGGCCCTTTGTTCCTCCATATAAATTTTAGAATCAGTTTATCATGTTTTTGCAAAAAACCCCCAAAAAACAAAACAAAACCTCTTTTGGGATTTTGAGTGGAATCATGTGAAATCAGAAGATCAGTTTTGGGGGACTTGACATCATCATGGTTAAATTTTCTAAGAACCTGGTATACCCATCTGCTGAACTCTTCCTTCTTGAAAGATTTATAATTTTCTCCATAAAGGTTAACCCATTTTTGTTCAGTTTATTTCCAGGTACTTTATATGTTTTATTTTTGTGGTGGTTTAAACAGTATCTCTTCAGAATTTATTTTCTAAATGATTGTTGCTGGTTTATAGAAAGTACATTTGACTTTTTTTACATTAATATTGGACTCAACCTTACTGACTCTTATTAATTTCAATAAGTTATCTCTAGATAAGTTGTATTTCTATGTAGACAAAAATATCACCTTGAAATAATGATAGTTTTCTTTCTAACTTTGCAATTTTTAGAGCTTAAAGTGCTTCTGTTTTATACTCACTGGAACATTTAGAACACTGCTGAATTGAAGCATTGATAAAAGCCTACTTGTCTTATTCCCGGTCTTAGAGAGATACCCCCGAACACGATCTCTGTAGATATCTTTTATCAAAATGAAGAAGTTTCCTTCTGTTCCTGCTTTGCTAGTTTTGGGGTTTTGTTTGTTGTTTTGTTCCCATCACAGTTGAGGGTTGAATTTTACTAAATGCATTTTCTTCATCTATTGAACACATTGTATCTGATGAAATGTTCACTTGGTTTTTCGCTTTTAATCTGTTAATATGGTAAATTATATTAATCAGGTTTTTAAAATATATTGCTGTAGTCGGTTAGCTGATATTTTGTTTGGGCGTGTTGCATCTGTATTGAAAAATAGGCCTGTAAATTTCTTTTCTTGCACTTTTCTTGTGTGACTTTGACATCAAAATTATGCAACCTTCATAAAATGAGTTAGCAGTGTTTCCTCTTTTCTACTCCCTAAAAGGTATGGTCATTGTGGAGTTCTAACCTGGTTTCCCATAAATCACCCCTCCTCCAATTGATTATTGTTGTTTTATATATCAGTGGTTGCTTACATACCATGTATTTGCCAATATCTTTATCTATCATTCCTTAAGTTTCAGATCTTTTATCTGGTAGCATTATTGTTTCATCTTAAGTATAACCTTTAGATTTTCCCTTGGTGAGGTCTTGGTGGTAAACTTAATTTTGAAAATGTCTCTATTTTCTCTGTTTTCTTTAAATTATGCAGTTAACCTTGCAGAATGCCTTCGTCTTATTAGGCTGACGGAGACAAAGTAGTTAGAGAAGTAGAACTAGGAAATGTTAGTATCATAGATGATCTCTGAGAGGAGAATTTCAAGGACAGGAAGATCAGTGAATAGAAGGAAGCTCTGTACGTAAAGGTACATAAAAACGGGATTGTTCTTGTCAACTGCCCTCTCTGGAAAGGAAGGGTGTAAGGAAAATGGCATTTAAAGTGGAACTAGTATAGCTGATTGACTTTGTTATAAAGCAGAAACTAACACACCATTGTAAAGCAATTATATTCCAATAAAAATGTTAAGAAAAACAAAGTGGAACTACACTCCTGGACATTTTACGTAAACTCTCTAGATTATGAACCATGCAAGGGATCAGCTCAGGCTTTATTCATCTTTGCGTTTTAAAGTTCTCATGATCACAAGAAGAGGAAAAGGTGTGTTAAGAGTTTATCAATTTTTATCCTTAATACATGTCTAAAAATATCAAGCCTCTGATAATAGAGAGTATAATATGATGTTGTAACTTTATGTGGGTAGAATATATATTTGTGCTCTTGGAACTTTTGCAAACATTCACCACATATTAAGTCATAAAGGAAGTCTCAGAAATTCCAAAGCAGCTAGATCATACAGACCATATTCTCACCCCATTAAGCAACTAAATGAGAGGTAAGGTACTTAAAAAGAAATCAAATGTTAGGAAACTAAAATAACACCTCTAAATAACCCATGGGTTAACAACTTTCCAGCAATGTGTGTAATTCTTACTTCTGCTAAATAACTCGTAGGGTAAAGAGGATATCACAATGGAAATTACAAAATACTTAAAAGCTGAGCAAGAGAATATCTGTGGTCTCACTTTCATTTATTAGAAAACAAGGCCCAATAAAAATCAGCTAAAGATTCAATTCAAGGAGCTAAAAAATGAACACGAGTAAATTCAGAGAAAGTAGAAGGAGAAAAGAGCAGATATTCATGGTATAGGAAAGAAAGATAGTAGGTATAATAAACCTAAGTTGGCCTTTTGAAAGGACTAATAAAATAAACAAACCTAGGCTGACTGATTAAGAAGACAGGGAGAAGGCAAACACATACACTAGGAACAAAAAGCAGATAGAATTAGAGATGTAGAGATTTAAAAAATCATAGGAATTCAATGACCAGCTTTATCACAGTAAGTTAGAAAACTTAGATTAAGTGGAAAACTTTCTGGAGGAAAGAAAATCATCTAAAATTGTCTCAACGAGAAGTAAAAAACCTAAATACATCAATGACTATTAAAGAAATTGAATTGGTAGTCACAGACCTCTACCACTCTTCCCACCCCACCCATCACAAAGGCACACACATACACATAAGGCCCAAGGTCTTTTGTTAGCCCCAGGAATACAAAGATAATTCATAATCAGAAAATGCAGCGGAGGAATTTACCATGTTAACAAAATGCTTCTCAGTGAAATTTTTGAACGGGCACAGTTCACAACCAAAACTATATAAAAAGGTACACATTGCAAAGTGTCTTACATCTCTTGTGCCTCTTCACTCCCTCTTCCTCTTCCTTCTTTAGCTAGCCATATTTGTTTTCTGTTTCTTTTTGCTATATTTGTTTAAGCAAATACAAACATATTTGCAGTTACCAAATTAAATGAGGGGGAAAATGTTTATTTCAGTAAAGACAGAAACCACACTGGCTATAATTCACCTTTATGAAAAACAAACAAAACTTTTACCAAACAAGATAAACTTTCTTAGCTCTGAAGTGTGCCTTCTAAAATTCTACAGCAAAGGTCATGGTTAATTATGAACCTTCAAAATGATTCCCAGAGTGTCAGGAAAAAGACAGTGATCTACAATATTATTTCTGTAATTCTACTGGATATAAAATAACCTAGTTATCAATATGGCAAGGAATATAAGAGGTATAACGTTTGCCAGTCTTGTCATTATTGGCTCATGGTAGCAACACAAAAATCTCTAGACTGCTTAATAATCTGATAGAAGAAATACACAACTTTTTTTCTTTTATGGAGAAAATTATAAAGTATTATTAAAGAACATTGAAAACAATAGATAAAAAGGGAGATAAGTCATTCAAGATATAATATCTCATACATATCCAGCATATGAATTCAGCTCTTCAAGGATAGGAGCTGAAGCACAAAGCACCTCCCCTCTCTACAACAGACCAGAGGTCAGCAAAGTCCTGTTGTCATGGTTGTTGTTTTTTAATAGCCCTTGAGCTAAGAATATTTTTTGTATTTTTAAAGTGTTGCTAAAAAAAAAAAAAAGAGGAAGAATCGGCAGCAGAGGCCATATGTGGCTTCAAAGTCTAAGATACTTAGATGTTTACCATCTGGCCCTTTACCGAACAATTTTGCCAACCCCTGTGATAGACCCGTAGTTCTCAAAGTGTGGTCCCTGGGGCAGCAGCAGCATCCTGTAGGAATTTGCTGTAAGTGCAGATTCTGGGATCCCACCCATGAATTAGACACTCGAGAGGTGGGGCCCAGTTATCCCCGTTTTAACAAGCCTTCCTGCTGACTCTGAGAGGTGCTAAAGTTTGAGAATCGCCGCTATAGGCCAATGGCTTAATCCCATCGTAGATGATCACCTGCCTCTCAGTCTCTCACCAGCTAGCTTCACAGGAAAGAGGAGATGCAGGGTAGGTTGTGGCCAACCAGCAGAGGATGCCCTAAAGGGAATATTTCGTTATTTCAGCCTGATCACGCCCATTGTTGACATTTACATGGTCCAGCCAATAGAAGTGGTCAGTACAAATGCTCTTCCCGGGTCCCACCAGGACTTTAAGTGCATCAGTGCTCAGAGTCCTTGGAGAAATAACAGATGCTAAGAGGTTTTAAACTACTGTTGATGTTTGATAGCTGTATATTTGCTGCTTTTGAACGGTATGACACCCAGTTCATAACTGTTTTCTGGTTTTCATTGTCAGAATACTTTTGTATTTTTTCAACCTTTTTATATGAATTCTAGGCACATTTATAATAACTATAATATACTTTCAAGATTTTCTCAACCGACTAATAGGTCAATTAGAATTTAATCTTCTGTTCATAGGGAGCATTCTACCTTATGTTAATGAAAATTCATTGGTATTGTGTTTAAAATTTTCAAAGTGCCCTTGATCTTCATTAGACTGTGGATAGGCAGACCTTATCTCCATTTTACAGAGAAGAAAATCAAGCGCAGAGTGACTTGCTCAGTCTCCCTGTACATAGTTCGTAGTAGCAGGGGTCTTCTGATTTCATCACTCTGCCTGGTATCCTGAATCTGGCTATGAATTTTTTTCACACCTGTTAACCTTAAAACACAGTTTCTGGCTGGTTGGTAATTTCACCAGCCAACAAATGCAAGAGAGAAAAAGAAAAGTTAATAATGGAATTCTCTGTTTTATGAGTAAGCACTGTATTCTGTTTATCCTGCAACACTTAAAATTGTGTATGTGAGAGAGAGCGTGAAGGAGGTGAGCATGCACACGCAGGGAAGAGAGGAAGAAACAAAAAGCTGAGAGGTCATCTTTACCCTGGAACATTTAGTCCTGTCTAAATAACCCAGAGGTGAATTACCATTGCCATTTATCTAGTTCTTTCTCTGCAAAATTACGAACTTTCCACTTTGTTTGGTGGGGATACACTGCATAAATATAAGACCAATTTACAGAGCAAAATTTATGGAAGAAGAAATAAATAGTAGAAAGAGACAGTGAACCATATAGATGTGGTGATAGTTCACTGAGGTTTCTTAACAGAGGAGTGGCCAAAAATGAGCTTTGAGCTATTTTGAACAAATGTAAGGATGAGGCTTAAAAGTCCGCCACTTGAGATTAATGTTGGTTTGTGATGAAGTTTTCCCTGGTCCTCAGCAAGGTGAAAGTAATAAGGACAAGGTATTATGAGAGTATACCCATATATATCTATGTATAAGGCAGATCTCTTCCTCATCTCTATGCTTTAATCACTGAGAGGTAAAGTCTTTCAAAGTGATGTGTCTTAGGTGGGGGGGAGGGTTGTGCGCACATGTGTGTTTTGATATCTTCAGATACCTTTTGAGTGTACATCTTTAGCTTCTTCCTGTAACATCTGGATTTACTGAAGGACTGGTTTTCAGAAAACTCCCTAACACTTGAGGGTTCTGTGGAGGGGAAAACATTTTCCTTTTACCCTTCTAGGTTCTTTGACTGGCCTAATAATTAAATTGATATAAGACAGATGAACCGGAGAAAAACAAAAATTTAATAACATGTGTATCCACTGTATACGTGGGAGGGACCCAGGAGAACTGAGTAACTCTCCAAAGTGGCCCAAGCCACCACCTTCAATACCATCTCCAGCTAAAGACAGAAGATGCTAGGGTGGGGAGTCGGTTATTAGAGGTGACCAAGAAAAGCTCAGTAAACAAGGGCATGGTTGTGCAGATTTATGTCCTTGCCTTTCTCATTGATAAGAGTTTCTGGAGATTTCCAATCATTCTCCTCTTCCTGTTACAGAGAGGGAGGCACTTACAAATGGAGACTTCCCTTATACATGTAAATGTTTCTTATAAAAGGGTGACTTTTACTCACTTTAAAGACTCCTGTATGTGCTGTTTGTTAAAAATATCAGCCTAAAATAATCAGTATGCCAAAGAGGTATGTTTTGGGCTGTGTAGTTTGCTTCCCCTCAGTTCAGTTGTCTGGGAGCTGTGTTTGAAAGCAGCAAATTGTGTTGTCATAAGCAGTTATTATTACACTTGGCCTTGTGGTCCCAGGCCAAGTTTTCCTTACCTTGAATGCTCAGTTTTCTCTCTGTTTCTCCCTGTGTGTCCTTCTGTCTCTCCCTCTCCTCCCCTCAGCCCTCTTCTCTGTCCTCTTCTGCCCCTACTTTTCTCCAGCCTCTCTCCCTCCACTCCTACGTGACCTCCTCCCCAGTCCTCTCTTGCTCTGTCTTTTCTAGCTGCTTCCATCTCTACCTGTCTCTAGGGGTAAATGTTTAACAACAGGTGTCTCATATGTAAGTACATGTCCTATTAATAACAATAATTAATCATTTTAATCTAAATGGAGATTTCTAATTTCAAAGATCTGCATCCCTAAAAGCTATCCAAGAGCAATAAGCTTTACATTTCTTGGTAATGGGCACTGTCTTGTTTATGGTATCCGTAGTGGTAATATCAGCAGTGGTAGGAATAATGATAATAACAACAATAATGTTTGATTCTTCTTCTTATGGCTAATATTTTTTGAGTTTTCACCACTTGCCACGTGTTGTCCTGGGGAAGTGGTAGTCTGCGGACCCTTGGAGATGCCCAGGACTCTTCAGGAGCCCGTGAGGTCAAAGCTGTTTTCACAGTGATACTAAGAAGCTTTTTTCCCTTTTTCGTTTGCTCTGATTGCACGGAAGCAACGGTGGGCAAAACTGCTGCCTCCTTGGCCCGAATCAAGGCATTGTCAGCACTCTCAGTTAAAACTTTTTTTTTTTAAGTCAGTTTTATTTTAGAAAGCCCCCGACGAAGCATTAAATTGTATTAAATCTTGACCCTTGAGTACATGGACTTTAAATGTTCTGGCTAACAAAATCAGGAAGTACACATTAAATACTTATGCGTATTTGAGTTGCTAGCTAAATTAGTCACATTTTTCATGGACCACCATTTTTATTTAAAAGAACAACTGTTAAGTAAACTATGGTTATTCAGACTGGGGTATTTGGGAGAAATTTTCTTGAAGTCAGACAGTAATTTCAAGGAAAACACTATATTGGTCCAGTGGAGAGAGCTGTCCAGTGGCCAAACTGGATGATCTGACTTTAGGGGCAGGTGCTCCCAGGGTCCTTTTTGCTGCTAAACAGTATATAAATTCTTTTATATCTCAACTCGTGTTTATAAATCATAATTAAAGAAAAGTTGTCCTTTGAATACTGATGAACTTTTGAATAGACAGAGCTAAAATACCATTTTCCAAGGTTTACCTACACCAGAACCACTCATTGTAAAGATTAGAAAAATAGAGCCCAGATATTGAAAGCCATATCCAAGGTAACACTCTACAGATACATGATTTATGGCCTCATCTTATATTTTATAGTGCTTGAAACTTTCAAGTACTTTCATATATACATTTTTCTCTGATCCTCACACAACCCTGTGAGTATCTAAAACAGTTTAAAGATAAGGAAATTGGGACTCAAAGAAGATAATTCCATGGATGCTCTTTATATTTCCCTGCCCTTTCAGCTATTATCGCTGAGGGCCTGAAATAGCTCAGAACTACTGGAGAGGAGAGAGAATCTATACAATTTGGCAACTAACTAGGGGCAAAAAAAAAAAAAAAAGATGAAGGAGCCAGGCAATTTTCTGAAGTTTCTTCCTTGGGTCCCTGGGAGGGTACCATTGACAGAGAAAATAAAAAATAGATTCAATCAACAAATGTTTCCTGAAGGCCTTTTCATTGGCACTATGTAATCCGCTCTGGGGGCTTCTTAGGATCTATATAGACTGTGCTGTTACGATCTCTATATATGGGAAGATATGGCATAAACACGAGTAACTCTGATTCAAGGGTGCTAAGTGCGTAGTTTAGGTCCTGTAGCTATTCACAGGAGGGAAGGAAATACTTCTAGGCCCAGGGAAAATTTTTATGGACGAGGAAGCATTTGAAAGGAGTCTTGCAGAATGGTAGAATTTGGATGTGCAAAGGTGGTTGTGAGGAGACAAGGAAAATTCAGTTACAGAAAAATAGAGCGGGGCGTGGAAGGAGGATATAGAGGTATGTAGAGGTTGGCGAGAACATAGCATGTGTGTAGGTGGATAATGAGAAATTATTGGCAACAATTATTCCAATGAATTATGGGAAATGTTGACTGCTACATACATAGTTTTCCATTTTGTATTTAGCTCATTTTCAAAAAAGACACTTGGCAAACACATGTCTTTTTAAGTACAACCTAGTTCTTTCTTTATACATAAAAGTTCATTTTTCATTGACTAGGGTGAGTATTTTAAGTTCAGATAACATAATCGATCTTCCCAGATGTTGGTTTATGGTTTTAGAGGGTTATGCAAAATATTTTACTATGGTCTTATTTTTTAAATCTGTGGTGGCTTGTCTTAAAATAAAGCTGCAATTTTTAGATAACTTTATTCTAGTCACACTTAGAAATTCCATCAATCCTTTAAATTGCATTTTCCTCTGAACTGCATCCCTGTGTCTATCTTCAAGTAGCTTAGCTTTATCTTCCAGGTCTTTCTTCTCCTTTGGTATTAGTGTTGGTTATCATTCACTGCTGAATTTATCTCACTTGGATATTTATTACTGTTTTTCCCCTAGATAAGTCAGATAAGTATGATCCACGTGATGTTGAAAGACTACAACAAGATGATAACTGGGTTGAGAGTTACTTATGTTGGAGGCATAATGTTGTAGACGAAACATTGAAGATGCTTGATGAGAGTTTTCAGTGGAGGAAAGAAATGTCTGTCAATGGTAAGCTGTTCAATTTAACCTTGACCGTGTACTATATCCCCTGCATAAATGTTACTATTTTACACTTATAGCGTATTTGCAGATATTCTTGGCAGTCATCATAAATATCAGAATATAATGTTTTATAAAGACCCAGTAACATTTGAAAGGAACATCTTATGAATAAATCTTAAAATAGGATTATTCATAAGGAAATCAGATCACCAAGGAGCAGAATCACAGTCACATTCTTCACTCACAGCGGAGTCTCCTATTCTGTGTCTATTTGGTTTAGAACCATTAAAATACCAAGACAGCATCTTCACTACTAGGCCTAGAAATAAGGGGATACCATTTGCCTGTTTTTCTCAGTTGTTGCCTGGTGTCTGTCTCTATTCCCAGAATTCCTTGTGCTAATAGGTGCTCCATGTGGAATTACTAGACGAATGGGAGTCCCCAAAAAGCAAGGTTATCCCCAAGGATGCCTATAGCAGCCTCCTCTTAACTTCTTGATTTCAAGGCCCAGTTCTAGATTGAAATTCCCCACCTCCCCAAAAAAGGAGTTTTAAATCTTAGAGGGGATTTTATAATAGTGTTCAAGTAAATGGAGAACTCTTTTCAGGAAAGGTTACCCATTATCTCTCTCCTCCTAAAAAATTGAACAGGAAGAAACTGACACAACTACTAGTTTCGATGAGGTATAAAGAAGGATTTCCTGACCTTGAGGATTATAAACTCTGGAGTGACTGAGTCTGGAGACTTAATACAAAATAGTCAACAAATAAATCCAGAGCAGCTACTCTCCCCAGTCATCCTACTTGGAGAAGGAATCTGTCAGAAGGAGAGTATTTAAAAAATAATTTGATTGGAAATATAAAAACTGTAGGTAATTTCAACAGTGAAGCATTTATTAAGCAAAGAAATGTAAACCTGATGTTTCTAAATCATTTAAGTACAGAATAAACCTTCAAACTCAACAATTGTTTTCTCTTACATAGAATTGCTAGTTTCTAGTAGCAGACAGCAGAGAGATGATGAAAGGTGGGTGGGGAAAGATAAAGAAATCTTTGAGAGTTCTCGGAGAAGTACCGATGAATGACACAAAAGCCTTGACATTTGCTGCCTTGCTGTGTTGCTTCTCGGCCTCACTAGAGAGTGGACCTCCTGCTGAAGGATCTAGCATTTTTCTTGAAGTATTTCCCACCTGCCCCAAGATTATAAATGTATTAGACTCTACTGGTTATCAAACTTTGATTTCTTATACCACTTCTGAGGCTATAATGTGGATATTTACTGCCATGTTCTTTTGAAATTGTCCAATCGTGATAATATTTGTTTGCAAGTCATTATGTGAAATACAACTAGAACATGAAGATGTGTCTACATCATAATGGCTGTTATGTAAAAGGAAATGGATTTTTTCCATTTCTGTCATCTGTATCTTTATGTAGTTTTTTTTCTACTTAGTAAGAAACACCATTTTTTATCGTCCGAGGTTCTTTCCAGATGTTTGCATAAGCTTTTTCTTTTTTTAATAAGTTTATCTTTTTTTATATCAGAGCTACTATATTAACAGTAACCTTTATGTTGTAAGTTTTCTTTTTAAAAGGCCTCTAAGTTACAATTACTCATGAAACTTTATCACTTTTTAGACCTGACTGAAGCCTCCATTCCCAGGTGGTTATTGGAAATTGGTGGTATTTATCTCCACGGTTATGACAAAGAAGGCAACAAGTTGTGTAAGTATAATGTATGTACTGGCTTTTCAGGATTTTGAGATGTAGCCACCCATCTCAACTGAATTAACAATAGGCAGAGCTTTCTACGTATGTACCACACATCAGGTTTCCTACAGTAGGGATTGTTAGGGCCAGCTGCACCAAGCGTCAGATACGTAGTAGTTGAATGTACCGTTTGCATCATAATAAAGTAGGCTGTGAAGGCAAATGCCACATCCCATCACACAGCCAAAATGATGTAACTCAGAGTCATTATCTTCTTTCTAATTTACTGATGTTAAAATTCAACCCAGTATCTTTATGGAAAATCTTTCTGATAGTCACTAAGGGTGGCTAAATGGACCAAGCCGGATTTTGGGCAAAGGGGATAGAGGAATAACTTGGTTTGTACCAATGCTGGGACTCAGCAGGAGTGTCAGAGCCCCATCCTGAGCAGATGTCCTGCCAAGGCAGTTTCCTGCACGGTCGTGCCCGCCTTGCGCACCCCGTGTGTGGCCCGTGGTTGGCTCCTGTTGTAACAGTACTCTTGCGATGGTCCAGCCACCGCAGGGGGTCTTCCAGGTCCCCGACGGAGAGGGGTAAGGGACTGAATAGCACCGTGAGTATGGGGTCAGAAGGACCAAGACAACTGATGGTTGCAAGATACTTTATTTAGAATCTACTGAATCTTATATAGACGGAAGAGGAACACATTATTAGACAATGAACCCATAGAATTGCTTATCGTCTCAGTTCAGTCACCACCATGGACGTCAACAAGTTTACAACGACCATCCTTGAACGTTATCTTCCCCTAACCAGGCACACACACAGCCCCCAGCCATAAGGAACAACCAGGACTCTCAGTTCCCTGAGGTCTCCTGGCCTGAGATAGCTTTGCTAATCTCTTTTACATCCCTCAGGCCTGGGACAAAGAGTGCATTCCAAGTCAAGGGTAAGGGCTTTGCTTTTTGTGAGAGACATACTGTCTCCTCCAGGAGTTACCTCCGGCTAAGACTGCATGCCTCCCACATACTCTCTGTAGCATTTTCCTCCCATTGCTGGCTCCTCCTCCTCAATCTTCCTTTCCCATTCCTCTTATTCCACCTGTATCTCACATGTGCTTCCCAGGCTTTGTTCCCTTCTTGGCCTCTTTTACTTTCCAGCTGATGCAGTCTCCTTGGGTGATCTCAAGTACCTTGGCACCTTCAGCTGCCTTCCCCCCAACAGCGGTGACCCCAGGCTGTCCCCAGGCCACATGCATGTACACATCCAGCTGCCCACCGCATTGATGGTTGGCTGCCTTCAGTACAACACACAGCTGAACCACACGCGTCCCACCACCCGCCCTCCCTGTACTCCCAGCTCGGGCCCACAGCCATCGGCTCTTCCTCTGACAGAGCTTCACTTTAGCCCCTCCTCTGATTTCAGTAGCACTTCCTCAGTTCACTCCCAACCCCTACCCCCTTAGCATTTCATGCAGAGTCCTTCAAGCCCCGCCTGTCTCTCTGTTTAGCTGCTCCTCTCACCGCTGGTCACATTTTGTCCTAGCTGCCACCACTGTGAACGGTTGCCAGGCTCCGTCCCCACACACGACACCCGCTCATGCTGCCATCGTGCTTCCATCTGGGCTTTTCCTCTGGACGGAACATTTTCCTAGTGCTCTGTTTTTTGTTAAGCACAGTGTAGAGTACTTTTAGGTTATTACCAAATATTGTTTTTTCCCTTACTTACTAAGGGGGGAAGTGTATTTTCTAAGGGGGGAAAATAGTTTACCTTTCTGCTACTCTTTAAGGTTCCCAAGTATATACTATTTCGAAGAGATGTTTTTAATCTGAGAAACAAAATAAAGACAAATGTCAAGGAAAAGGAATGATATAATATATGCATAAATAATATTATAATGCCATAAATATTTTTTCTTATTTTTATCTTATGACCTGCTTAAAGTCTGGATCAGGGTGAAGTATCATATAAAAGACCATAAGACCATATTGGACAAAAAGAAGCTTATTGCGTTCTGGTTGGAACGGTATGCTAAGAGAGAAAATGGGAAACCTGTAACAGTGATGTTTGACCTGTCAGAGACTGGAATAAATAGCATAGTAAGCATTTTTCATTAATTCTAAATCATTGTTTATCATGGCATCCTCCCTCTCTCCTGTCCTCCCTGCCACTACCCCCTTGACCAAGTAGTCCTATAAAATAGAGCTAACCAAGTCATGTTTGGGATTTATTTCCACCCCCTGCATTGTGACTGAAGTCAAACGTGGAATAGGATTTGCAAAAACTTAAATGTGCTTCAGTATTTGGCATTGAAACTGTAGATTTCCTAGAAATGTTCCTTGTCTGATACACGGGATATGGAAGGAAGACGTCGAGGCTGACAGGGTAATGAGTAGATGTGGTAACAGTGAACTTTTCTATCAGAGCTAATAATACCCTATACAGCACCTCCCCTGTGCCTGGCGCAGAGTAATGCACTCAGGAAATGTGGAGTACAGTAATGTATGCTCTCCAGCGTACCATTACCCGCATGCCATGTTTTGCAGTGGCGAGATGTTCACCTGCATTTTTGCACATCCAGCACTTTGTGATTTTGTTGAGGTTTTTTGTGTGCTCGTTTAGGTTCACTTTCTGTTTGATTTGGTTAGCTTTGGAAACCAGTTTTCTTCAGGTGATTTTGCCAAGCTTAAAAAATAAATAAAACCTACCGGTCTTTAATTTGGGCCCTTGTGACCTTAGTGCTAACTACAAACCCTTCAGCAGCGATGGGGATTTGTTGGCACATTTATTAGAGCTGTTGTCTCTAACACTCAAAGCTGGGCTAATTCTGGTAGCAGTGAAGTGGCGTTCGGAGACGTGCGTGGGGCAGTGTTGAAATCGTTTTCAAAATCCAATTGGCAAAGTATGTTAATATCCCTGAAGTGATCGTATTCATACTCTTTGCCTGGTAACTAACTTCTGGAAATCTATTCTAAAGAAATAAACCTGAGTGTAGAAAAAGTGTACATCAAAATGTTTTCTCAGAGTGTCATTTAAAATGGTGAAAAATTAGAAAAAATGTAAATGTCAACACAGTGAAGTGGCGAATTATGGTGTATCTAATTGATGGAGTATGTGTAGCTATGTAAAATGGTGTTTGTAAAGAATTTGTAGTAATATTGGAAAATAGCTTTTTTTTTTTTTAAGAGAAAAGGGCGACAGGGTTATATCATAGTGATACATAGCCCCCAAAAGGGAAACCTTAGACATTAAAAAAACAAACAAACAAACAAAAAACAGGCTAGAGTTTTTTTAGGCCGTGGGACTACAAGTTTTTTTTCATCTTTCTTTGTCTCTAAGAGTCATTTGCCCTGGATTATTTTTTCAATCTAGTTTCCATGTCAATGAGTTCTAGATTACAGACTAAACCATTTTATACCCAAAACCTAAATCAAAATGCCTAGATAAATAAATATTGCATAAAAATAAATTATGATTTTGTTATCCTTTATGTATGATTTATTAACCCAGAATCATAAAAAATAAATCTTAATGTTTTTTATTGACAAATACAGGGGCAAGGAATTGAGCTGATTATTTTTCAAGCTACTTATATACTATTTCATTATCTTTAATTTATAAAGTTTATTTGCATTACTAAGTAGTTAAATCATTAATGTTTTCAAATACTAGAATCTTACTGAATTATGTTTATACATGACCCTCGTAATTCAGAAAAGATTTAAGTCAACCTTTAAAGATGTATACATAATTGCAAGTCAAAATTTAAATTATTTACTACAGTTAGGCCACTAATTTGGCTTTAAGCTTGCCTGAAAGAAATGGAATCATTTAAAATTACTCAGTGAACACAACATCATAAAGCAATTATACTCCAGTAAAGATAAAACAAATAAAATAAAATAACTCAGTGGACATACTTTAAAACCAGCATCTTAGAAGTGTATCTATTGCTGATACTTGAACCAGAAGAAAAGTCTTTCTTTTTTTTTTCTTTCAAGTTTTATTCTTTAATTAAAAAAAATTTTTTTTGATTTATTTATTTATTTTTTATTTTTTGGCTGCACACATGTGGAATCTTAGTTCCCCTACCAGGGATCAAACCCGCACCCCCTGCATTGGAAGCATGGAGTCTTAACCATTGAACAGCCAGGGAAGTCCAGAAAAGTCTTTCGTGGGTCTTCAAAGGGAAGACATTTTACAAGATAATGAATAGCATCCTTGAAAACATCCTCACAGAATGCAGAGCAATGGGTTTCATGGAGCTTCTTTATGTAGTACCCACTAATACACGTACACCAGTGGCATCCTATCAAATCGACTTGAATTAGCAGTAATTTGGGATTTTATAAGCACGGTTATTCAATTAAAGATGAAAAGAATATTGGACAGAGACTTTTGGGGCAAAGTCTGGAGGCCACAGATCATATAATAGGTAACCAAATCTTTACATAACTAATTATTTTGAGATATCTTCTTTGACTCTTACTTAACTACAAATTATTCAACTCTGTGCACAGTGGATATAATGATTAGTTATAAAGGTATTATTATATGCTAGGATTTATCCCATAATAAATACGTAATATAGTTATGGTTGCTTATTTTCAGTTTATTAGCGTTAAAGATGCTGCAACTCACATGCTAGGAATAACTTTATAGACTCAGATCTCTAGGGCAGCTCACCTTTGAGTAACTGATGGATTTAAGTTTGCCTGGTTGTATCTTTCATCCTACAGTCCTTATAAGATGGCTGATCAGTAAGTCAGCCTGTGGTCAGTGGAAACACACAGAATGAAATGATCCATGTGAATAGTAACCCTAATAGTTTAGTTTCATGTTGCTGTGTTCAGTGCAGTAGAACCAATAGTCAGCTGTGTCTCCTAGAAATTGAAGTCAATGAACAACATTTAAATATAAACTAAAAAACTCTAATTCTTATTCTGGGTTCCTACACAAGAGGAAAGAAGCTAGAAGTGAAGTAGATACAGCAGACCAATATGATCAGATTAACTTGTATAAAAGATCAATAAAATATATTTTATTGACTCTATTATGAGGTATAGAAATTAGGTTTAAAAAACAAACATATCAGAATTAACATGCATATATATTGTCGTACCAAGTAGTCAGGTTGTAAACTATATACTTGTTCTAATAATTCTTTAATTGTTCAACAGATTTTTAGAATTTCTTTATGGGGGTTCCTCTTTAGATCCGTTTTATAATGCCACATTACCTTAGCAGCCTGAAGTATCTAACTAGTCTGAGGTAACATGAATGATGTTTAAGCTAATTTCTTTAACTCAGTTTTAGGACTGATTATTATAAGTAGCTTAATAACTTAAAAACTAACTCCTGGGAATATAAATATTTATGAGCTATTTTTAAAAGAATTTAATAATTACCTCATTTATATTTAATAATTTATCACCTTTAGAAATGTGCAATCTAAAATTCTCTAATGTGGACAGTCTTAAAGATTTAAATGTATAATCTTTCTTTTAGGACATGGACTTTGTACGCTTCATCATCAACTGCTTTAAGGTTTATTACCCTAAATACCTCTGTAAGTAACTTCCTCCTTTATAAAAATACAATATAGCGAAATCGTAGACAGTGTCTAAGAATTGTGGAGCTTTGTATTATTTTAGACTTTAATACCTGAGACATTGTTTTCTGGTGAAGAGCTTAAATGTGTTCTAGAAGTTGAAGTACATATCCTAGTAGGCACAGAAGAAATTTTTCATAAATAATCATTGTCCTTTATAGTTAGTTTTAAGAGTTCAAGTTATAATCTGTGTATATGCCATCCTATCACACACACACACACACACACACACGTAGAGACGTAAAAACATACATTTATTTCCAAGATTATCCCATTTTTACTAATTTTTCAATTGAGAAATTAATTTTAAATATTATTTGGAACTTCTTACATGCAAGAAACAGATGAGCAGTATTGGTAAGTAAAGTATACTGTGTGATAGGCAATACTCATACATAAAGTACATTGTGTTTCTAGTTGCTATTTTTAAATTGTCATTAAGAAAACACTTGACTAGTGTGCACGACATTTGAATCTGGCATTTGGAGTTTGTTTTTAATTGTGACTCTTCTATTAATTACCTGAATGAAGAACTCCTAAATCTTATATATTCATTTTTGACTGAATAGGTTTATATGATGGCTTCCCCCTAGGAAAATCAAGATGCCATTCCACGTAAACAGTCAAATATTTTTAAAAACCCCAGTGGGTTGAAAGTGAAGAGACAGAAGAGAGGCAACAGGGACATCAGAAATGGAAACTCACAGGTCTGCCTGGGCACACCCCTGGCAAATACCACAATTAGCATCTTTGGGGACTTGTGACTCAGGTGACACTAAAGCATGAAATGCCTAAGTCATTTTATTTTGATGTGCTTTCACATTAGTGTTAATGTGATGTGAGAAACAGACAGAAAGCATGGTGGATATGGAGGATCAGTGCCATTCCTAGCCCTGTGCTCTCGTGTCTTCAGAGAGAGTGGTCATGAACATTTTTAGGTAAAAGGAATGTCTAGTTTGGGGAACCTGTAGGATCTGCTGTTCCTTCTGAATTCTTCCTGGATCTGGCATATACCCTGATTCATTAAGACTTGCTGAGTGGTGCCAGTCATTGGTCAGTAGGGAATCACTGCCCTGTATTATTAGATTTTTTCTTTCATGTACAAAATGAAAATAAAATATCCACTTGTTTATTGAAATATCCAAAGGGGTTTGTGAAGAGCTATTTATAAAGAGCATAAATATTACTATTACTTTATAAAACACATCTAAGATTCTTTTGAGAAAACTATTAATAAATTCATGGGTCTGTATAAAGATGAACTGAACACTCATTCCAAATAACTAGAGATAATGTATTTATTCTAGCTACATAATGTTTTGCAGACATTGAATTTTATAGAATCTTAAGTTGATCATGTTTCAAAATTTGTCATGAAATATAAATATTCTTAAAATCTTGAGTCCAAATCTTTTTAGGCATATTTCAGATGAAGACTGAGGTATTGAGCACCAGTGTACCTCTTTGCAAGTACCTTGTTCCTTACATGTACATTATTTGTCCTACATTAATATAATCATTCTGGGAAGTTCTCTGTTCAGGGAAGAATGAAATTATGTTTTGATTCATCTGGAATAGAAGAATGAATTTGTTATCAAAAATCCCCTCTGTGGGTTCTGATTCTTTCTCACAATTGTTAATAGGGTTGCTTAATATCTTCATCTAAGTATACAAATGAAATTTCTGTATACTTTGGAATTATTGGCTTCCTGAGGCTCATAATATTAAGAAAAGTTGAAATAATTTTTGTTTCTTAAAACATAATGGTTTATTAAAAATGGGGCAACTGTCAGAGTGGGTTTAACAATATAATATCTAAAAAACTAGAATTGAAGCCATAAATTAGACATTGAAATCATTTTAAAGCTCAGTGGACTTTAGCACTAATATGACATGCCACATCCAGAGTTTCCACTTACCCACTTACTATTTTTTTTTTGGTACCTTTCTGCAAACAACAAAAGCAATAAATGAATAAAAGAACACGCTATTTGCCAAAGGGCAGTGATAGTACATTATTCATTTCACACAAGCCATCCTCCTAGGTGAGCCCCTCACCATTGTGAGAAGTCAGTTTAGTTCTAGCACCACTCACACTTTACGGAATTAAAACTGAGTCATCCATCTCAGTTTTTAGATACATTTAGATCACTAGTTTTTTTTAGGCCAGGTATAAATGACTACTATTGTTGTACTAAGTCACAGACAATGAATTTTTTTTCATCTTTCAGCAAAAATGGTGATCTTTGATATGCCTTGGATAATGAACGGTGAGTATATTACTTATACTTTCCTAACATAAAACGTCTGATTTTTTTTTTTCTTTGCCAATTTAGCCATATTTCTATGGTTGTTTACAAAAGAATGTTATTGTGTTTGGTGTGTAATTTTAAGAGGCTGGAGCTAGAACACGCAAAGGCTGTTCCTAAGCAAACTGGGCTAACATTGTACCCCCAGGCTCTGGGGATACCCATTAGTCTTGTCTAAAAACAGTTTTAAAATGTCAGTCATTCAGGTAAAACTATAGCTAGAAGCCTGTTTGTCATCTACAGATGGGATATGTCACAGAATGCAGACCTTGGCTAGGTTCTCTCATGGGCTTCAGGTGTTGAGGAAGAAAATGGGATGAATCTAAAATTTAGTCCAAATCTCTATAGTCACATAATCCTTAGGACGGTCATGGTATATTTTTTGGCAAAAAAAAAAAAAATTTTAAACCATTGAAAAACATTCTTTACCAACTCGGATGTGGTTGTAAATTTAATGTTATTTTCAGAATGTGCATTTTCATTTGTGTTTGCCAATCAATTGTTAAATAGAAAGCAGTAGAGAAAACCAATGAAATCAAAACTCGGTTCTTTGAAAAGTTCAACAAAATTGACAAAACTTTAGCTAACCTGATGAAGAAAAAAAGACTCAAATTATTAAAATCAGGAATGAAAGAAGAGACATTACTACTGACCTTACAGAAATGTAAAGGATTATAAGGGAATACTGTGAACAGTTGTGTGCCAAGAAATTAGATAACCTAGATGAAATGGGCAAGTTCCTAGAAAGACACAAACTATCAAAATGGACTCAAGATTCTGAATAGAAGTATAAAAAAAGAAATTGAATTAGTAATCAAAAAACTTCTCACAAAGAAAAGCTAAGACCCCAAATGGCTTCACTAGTAAATTCTACTAAACATATAAAGAAAAATCAACACCAATTCTTCTCAAACTCTTCCAAAAAATAGAAAACACTTCCCAACTCATTTTATGAGGCAAGTATATCCCTAATAACAGACATCACAGAAAAAGAAAACTAATATTAGACTAATATCCCTTATGAATATAAATGGACCAGCCCTCAATAAAGTAACAAACTGAATCTAGCAGCATATAAAAAGGATTATATACTATGATCAAGTGGGATTTATCTCAGAAATGCAAAGTTAGTTCAACATATGAAAATCAACCAGTTATCCAACATATTAATAGACTAAAGAAAAAAAACCATATGATCATCTTAATAGACCCAAAAAGTATTTGACAAAATCCACTACACTCTCCTGATAAAAGCACCTAAGAAACTAGGAATAGAAGGTGCAAAGAGTTGGGACAACTGCAAAGTTAGTTGGATCACAGTAGTTCACACAAGACTACCCTCACTTATGACACCAATTGTAAGTTCAAGCGGTTTCCAAAACTACCCTCAGGTTTACTAGAATCATTCACAGAACTCACTGAAAGCTATTGTACTCACAGTTATGGTTTATTACCAGGAAACAATTCAGATTAAAATCAGCCAAGGGTAAAAAAAAAAAACATATGGTAGAATCCAGGGAAGTACCAAATGTGGAGTGTGTTACTTTCCCGTCATCAGTATGTGACAATGCTCATGAAGTATTTTCAAACAGGGAAGCTCACCCAAACCTCAGTGTTCAGAGTGTTTATTGGGGCTCCATTTCCTAGGCCTGATCAGTTTATCACATGGTTCATCTCCGTCTCCAGTCTCTCCAGAGGTCTACAGATACTGTGTGACCCAAAGCCCCCACCCTAAATTGTATCGTTCCAGTGTGACTCAGGGTCCCTAGGCAAACAAAGACACTCCAACAGGCATGAAGGTTACCTCCAGAAGCTGAGGGTAAAGGCCAGACCTTTCTTTGGGTAAAGTTAATTTTTCACAGAAGAGAATTTCTTCACCCCAATAAAGGGCATCTATGTAAAACCAACATCTATGAAAACCCACGGCTAACATCATACTTAGCAGTAAAAGAATGAATATTTTCCCCCTAAGATCAGGAACAAGATAAGGTTGTCAGCTCTTACCACTTACATTGCCAGGGCACTTTGGCAAGAAAAAGAAATAAAAAGTATCCAGATTGGCAAAGAAGAAGTCATACTATCTATATATGCAAGTGACATCTTCTATATGGAAAATTTTAAGGAATACACACACACAAAAGCCTATTAGAACTAATAAATGAGTTCATCAAGGTGGCAGGATACAAAGTCAATACACAAAACCAGTTGTATTTCTGTACACTGGCAATCAATAATACAACAATGAAATTAAACAATTCCATTTATAATAGCATCACAAAGAACAAAATACTTAGAAATAATAAAAGAAGTTGAAGACTCATATGCTGAAAACTACGGAACACCATCAAAGGAAATTCAAGACCTAAGTAAATACTCATCTCTTGTTCATAGATTAGAAGACCTAATATTGCTAAGATTCAATGCAGTCCCTGTCAAAATCCCAACTGCCTCCCCCACTTTTTTTTTTTTTTTTACAGAAATTGACAAGTTTGTCCTTAAATTCATATGGAAATGCAAGAGACCCAGAGTAGTAAAAATAATCTTGAAAAAGAACAGTGAAATGGCAGGACTCAACACCTCTTGATTTTTTTTTTTTTTTTTGGGCTGGGTTGCATCTTAGTTGAGGCACACAGGATCTTTTGTTCTCATTGCAGTGCACGGGCTCTTTGTTGCAGTGCACAGGCTTCTCTCTAGTTGTGGCGTGCCGGCTCCGGAGCGCGTGGGCTTTGTAGTTGCGGCATACGGGCTCTCTAGTTGTGATGTGTGGGCTTAGTCGCCCCGCAGCATGTGGGATCTTAGTTCCCTAACCAGGGGTTGAACCAGCGTCCCTTGCGTTGCAAGATAGGTTCTTAACGACTGGACCACCAGGGAGGTCCTGTACCTCTTGATTTTAAAACTCACTACAAAGCTATAGTAATTAAGATGTTGTGGTGTGGACATCAGAATAGACAAATAGATCAGTAAAACAGGATTGAAAGTCCAGAAATAAACCCTAACATTTATGCTTAATTGATTTGTTAACAATGGTGCCCAGACAATTAGGTGGAGAAAGATCAGTCTTTTTAATAAATGGTACTGGGACAACTGAATATCCACATTCAAAAGAATGAAGTTGGACCTCTACCTTCCATCATATACAAAAATTAACTCAAAATGGGTCAGAGTGAAAATTATAAAACTCTTAGAAAAAACCATAGGAGTAAATCTATATGACTTTGGAGTAGGCAGTGGTTTCTTAGGTATGACACCAAAAAAGCACAAGCAACAAAAGAATAGATATATTGTATTTCATTAAAATTGAAAACTTTTGTACCTCAAGGGACACTCTCAAGAAAGTAAAAAGACAACTCTCAGAATGGAAGAAAATATTTACAAATAAGACATCTGATGAGGGACTTAGGTCTAGAATACATAAATAACTTTTATAATGCAACAATAAAATGACAAATGGCCAAATTAAAAAGGGTGAAAGATTTTAATAGACATTTTTCCAAAGAAGATATGCAAATGGGCAATAAATACATAAAAGATGCTCAGCATCATTAGTCATTAGAGAAATGCAAGTAAAAACCAAATAAGATACTACTTCACACCTACTAGGATGGCTGTAATCAAAAAGACAGACTAAAGTAGAAAGTGTTGATAATGATGTGGAGAAATTGGAACCCTTATACATTGCTGGTGAGAATGTTAAGTGGTGCAGCCACTGTGGAAAAACAGTTTGGCAGTTCCTGAAAACATTAAACATAGAATTACCATATGACCCAGCAATTCCACCCCTAGGTATATCCCCAAGAGAATTGAAAACATATGTCTACACAAAGAGTTGTACACAAATGTTCATGGTAGCATTATTCATAATAGTGAAAAGTGGAAACAATCCAAAGTTCATCAATTGATAAATGGATAAACAAATGTTACATATCCATAAAATGGAAAGTTATTCAGCCATAAAAAGGAATTAAATACTGATACATGCTACATCACAGATGAACCTCAGCATGCTGAGTGAACAAAGCCAGTAGGAAAAAAAAACACATGTTGCATGATTCCATTTATACAAAATGGGCAAATCCATAAAGACAGAAACTAGATTAGTGGTTGCCAGGGAATGGGAGAAGGGAGGATAAGGAGAGATTGCCAGTGGGTGCAGATTTCTTTTCGGTGTGATGACAAGTGTTCTAAAATTAGATAGTGGTGATGGGTTACACAACTCTGAATATACTAAATAAAAACCATTGATGTGTATACTTTAAAAGGGTGAATTTTATGGTATGTAAGTTTAATCTCCATAAAGCTGTTATAAAAAGTCAGATTTTGCACTTCAGTTAATTCAAGTAGCATAGCTTCAAACATGTCAACTCAGACTTTTTAAATTGAAATTAATGAAAATGTAAATGTTATGTAAAAAAATTTTAAGCATAATTAGCCAAAGTAAAAATGCAATTTTCTGAACTACTGTTTAATGTTTATCATGCTGTTTTATTTCCTGATTTTTTTTCATTGACGCTTTTGCAAATTTAATGCTGGATTTCTCTTTTTATTCCTTTAAAGTGTGCTTAGAAAGTCATGATGGAAACGAGGTTTAAAAGTTTAAGTATAAATCAGAATGGCATGACAGAACAAAATTGTAATTACTAAACAGCTGTGTTTGATAACAGTTTATTCTTGCAGGTTCTATAAGATCGTCACAGTTCTAAGCTGCAGGGCTTGGGAGAAAGGCACAGAAGTTTAGGCTTAGGATGGAAAGTCTGGGTCTGGCTCACGCATAATGAGGAAGCCTGCTTTTTTCTCTTCCTGACTTCTCATTTGAGAAGGTTTTTCAGATTGGGGGTTTATCAGAGAGGCATAAGGCAAATGACTCTTCTCATACTATTGTACATATTAGTGAATCACAATGCTGTTTGATTCATTGTCTGGAAATCTTAGTAGTTGGGATCATTGATGGATTGTACAGAGGCCAAAACCCTGATAGGTTTATTAATGAACATCAGGATAATTTAATCTTCCTGAATCTTCCTGGAACATTTGAAACCCATAAGGGACAGTCAAAATGTAGATGCCTACAGAGATTAGAGAATGTGAATTAAGTACTGTGCCATGGAAAAATACATATTAACAGATTTTAGCCTGAACTAATTTCAGAGGACGTGGGTTAGCACATACAGTAAGTAAATCGAGAAAGAGAATGAAAGGAATTTAATGAAGTGACTGTTTTTTCTTCAGCTGCTTTCAAAATTGTGAAATCCTGGCTTGGTCCAGAAGCAGTGAGTTTGTTGAAGTTTACAAGTAAAAATGACGTCCAAGACTATGTCAGTGTAGAATACCTGCCTCTTCACATGGGCGGAACTGTAAGTACAGTACTTGAAACCTGTTTCTAAAATAAGACTGGGTCACGGCACATGAGGCTGTATTCTTTCCTCAAGGAAAAAGGAAAAGCAATATCTTACCATCCTAAGAAAAATCATAGATACCCTAAAATAGCAAGCAGTGTTACAGACACTTTTTATTTAAGTTTTCGAGGTGTTAAATTTTTATTTGTGAATAGGTCATGTCTTTACATGGTTCTAAACTGAAACCTATGGAGTAAAAGTATTCAGAAACAAGTATTCAGTAAAAAGTCTTTGGACTGCTATGCCAACCACACTGTTCCCCTCCCTAGTTTCATTTCTTATTTTTATTTCCAGGGATCTTTGTTACCTATATAAGCAACTATAGTAAATATGCAGTATATATATAAGCAACTATAGTATATATATAATTCTTTCTCGCTCCCACCTGTTTTAAAAAAGTAGTGTATTTATACACTTGTGTATCCTGCTTTTTTCTTCACGTCTTACAGATCATTCTAAATCAATATGTGATAAGTTGTCTTACTCTTGTTTATGGCTGCATAGTATTCCAGTGTCTAGAGATGAACCATAAATTGTTTAAGGAATAACCATAAGTTATTTAATTTCCTTTTGATGTGTCTTTAGTTTGCTTCCAGTTGTTTACTGTTGAACAGTTTTTAATTTAAAATGTAATATATACTGTCATTTCCATTTTTTGGAAATGATCTTACTACTTAGAAGTAAGAGACCAGGAGTAAGTAGATATGTGTTAAATTTTTAATACTCCATAACAATGAAACATATTTGGATAATGACTGTTTAAAGTAAACTGTGAAACCTATGGATTTGGTATGCTTTGGGTTAATTTGATTAATAATATTTCAGTTATTTGATTTTTACAATCTACTTTGTACTGGCAAAATTGTATTCAACTAGAACCAAAGGACTAGCAAAATGAAAAGTTTTGGTGTGTGCTTTACTTTGTCTTCCTTCATTTTAAAAAAGTTGAACCAATATTTTTTGGGGGGAGTTATCAACCTTTTATTTTTACAATACATCTTTTATTTGTACAATACATCTGGAACCTATCAAAGATCATCTCAGCAACTGAATAAAATATCTAAACCACAATTTACTCTTACTCTCCACGAGGATGGTGTGTTATACAGAAAGTTCTCAGCAGCTTTTGGCAACCAGCTAAAGATGATTTTAAAAAGGAAAAAAAAGAAAAGAAGAAATAGTACAAAGTCCCTAGACAACACTTATGATCTGAGACTCAGATTTATTTTAAAGGATAACAAATATATATTATCCTTAGGTCTGAGATTCTGTTTCCAGACTATCAGAACTCAACATAATCCTCCACAGAACTCCTAACACACTTCAACTCACTGCAAGAGAAACTGGGTGGGGTGGGGGTAACAGAAAATTAAAATTTTCCTATACAGACATGCACAATTATTTCTTCAGCCAAATTGGACCTTAAACTGGTTACAAGTATCTTGATTCCCAGACATCTGAAAAACCAAATGAAAAGTCTCTATTATTACTGAATGATGGTCATTAAAGATGGCTGCAGAGATGTTTCTTTTTTCCCCCTTAAACATCCAATTATTTCTGTCTTTTTTTTTTAACTTTTATTGGAGTATAGTTGCTTTAAAATGTTGTGTAAGTTTCAGGTGTACAGCCAAGTGAATTGGTTATACATATATATACATATATATCCATTCTTTTTCAGATTCTTTTCCCATATATTACAGAGCGTTGAGTAGAGTTCCCTGTTGTATACAGTAGAACAAGCGACTGAGCAAGTCCTTGTTACTTATCTATTATATATATAGTAGTGTGTATATGTTAATCCCAATCTCCTAATTTATCACTACCCCCATGTTTCCCCTTTGGTAACCATAAGTTTGATTTTGAGATCTGTGAGCCTGTTTCTGTTTTGTAAATAAGTTCATTTGTATCATTTTTTTATTAGATTCCACATATAAGTGATATCATGTGATACTTGTCTTTCTCTGTCTGACTTCACTTAGTATGATCATCTCTAAGTCCATCCATGTTGCTGCAAATGGCATTAATTCTTTCCTTTTATGGCTGAGTAATATTCCATTATATATATGTACCACATCTTCTTTATCCATTCCTCTCTTGGGCATTTAGGCTTCCATGTCTTGGCTATTGCAAATAGTGCTGCAGTGAACATTGGGGTACATGTATCTTTTCAAATTATGGTTTTCTCTGGATATATGCCCAGGAAGTGGGATTGCTGGATCATATGGTAGTTCTATTTTTAGTTTTTTAAGGAACCTCCATACTATTCTCCATAATGGTAGTACAAATTTTCATTCCCACCAACAGTGCAGGAGGGTTCGCTTTTCTCCACATCCTCTCCAGCATTTATGGTTTATAGATTTTTTTTTTTAAACGATGGCCATTCTGACCAGTGTGAGCTGATACCTCATTGTAGTTTTGATTTGCATTTCTCTAATAATTAGTTATGTTGAGCATCTTTTAATGTACTTCTTGGCCATCTGTATATCTTCTTTGGATAAATGGTCTATTTAGATCTTCCGCCCATTTTTTGATTGGGTTTTTTTGTTTGTTTTTTGGTTTTTTTTTTAACTGCATAAGCTGTTTGTATATTTTGGACGTTAATCCCTTGTTGGTCGCTTTGTTTACAAATATTTTCTCCCAATCTGTGGGTTGTCTTTTTGTTTATGGTTTCCTTTGCTGTGCAAAAGCTTGTAAGTTTAATAAGGTCCCATTTCTTTATTTTTATTTTCATTTTTATTACTCTAGGTGGTGGAACAAAAAAGATATTGCTACAATTTATGTCAGAGAGTGTTCTGCCTATGTTTTCTTCTTAGAGTTTTACAGTATCTGGTCTTACATTTAGGTCTTTGATCCATTTTGAGATTACTTTTGTGTATGGTGTTAGAGAGTGTTCTAATTTCGTTCTTTTACATGTAGCTGTCCAGTTTTCCCAGCACCATTTACTGAAGAGATTGTCTTGCCTCCTTTGTCCTAGTTTAGTTGACCATAGGTTGGTGTGTTTATTTCTGGACTTCCTATCCTGTTGCATTGATCTATATTTCTGTTCTTGTGCCAGTACCATAATGTTTTGATTACTGTAGCTTTGTAGTATAGTCTCCAGATCGCTTTGGATATTTGGGGTCTTTTGTGTCTCCATACAAATTTTTAAATTTTTTGTTCTACTTCTGTGAAAAATGCCATTGGTAATTTGATACGAATTGCATTGAATCTGTAGATTGCCTTGGGTAGTGTAGTCATTTTGACAATATTGATTCTTCCAATCCAAAAACATGGTATATCTTTCCATCTGTTTGTGTCATCTTCAGTTTCTTTTATCAGCATCTTATAGTTTTCAGAGTACAGGTCTTTTGCTTCCTTAGGTAGGTTTATTCCTAGGTATTTTATTCTTTTTGATGTAATGGTAAATGGGATTGTTTCCTTAATTTCTCTTTCTGATCTTTCATTGTTAGTGTATAGGGATGCAAGAGATTTCTGTGTATTAATTGTGGATCCTGCACCTTTACTGAATTCATGGATGAGCTCTAGTAAGTTTTCTGGTAGCATCTTTAGGATTTTCTATGTATAGTATCATGTTATCTGTAAACGGTGACAGTTTTACTTCTTTTCCATTTTGAATTCCTTTTATATCTTCTCTGATAGTTTTGGAAGTCCTGTACACAACAATGTTGTATAAAAGTGGTGAGAGTGCACACCCTTGTCTTGTTCCTGATCTTAGAGGTAACGCTTTCAGCTTTTCACCATTGAGTATGATGTTAGCTGTAGGTTTGTCATAAATGCCTTTTATTATGTTGAGGTATGTTCCCTTTATGCCCACCTTCTGGAGAGTTTTTTTTTTTATCATAAACGGGTGTTGAATTTTGTCAAAAGCTTTTTCTGCATCTATTGAGATGATCATATGGTTTTTATTCTTCAATTTGTTAATATGGTGTATCACATTGATTGATTTGCGTATATTGAAGAATCCTTGCATCCCTGGGATAAATCCCACTTGATCGTGGTGTATGATCCTTTTAATGTGTTGTTGGATTCTGTTTGCTAGTATTTTGTTGAGGATTTTTGCATCAATGTTCATCAGTGATATTGGCCTGTAATTTTCTTTTTTTGATCTCTTTGTCTGGTTTTGGTACCAGGGTGATGGTGGCCTCATAGAATGAGTTTGAGAGTGTTTCTTCCTGTGCAATATTTTGGAATAGTTTCAGAAGGATAGGTGTTAACTCTTCTCTAAATGTTTTATAGAATTCACCTATGAAGCCATCTGGTCCTGGACTTTTGTTTCTTGGGAATTTTGTAATCACAGTGTCCATTTCAGTACCTGTGATTGGTCTGTTCATATTTTCTGTTTCTTCCTGGTTCAGTCTTGGAAGGTTTTACCTTTCTAAGAATTTGTTCATTTCTTCCAGGTTGTCCATTTTATTGGCATAGAGTTCCTTGTGGTAGTCTTTTGTGATCCTTTGTATTTCTGTGGAGTTTGTTGTAATTTCTCCTTTTTCATTTCTAATTCTATTGATCTGAGCCCTCTCCCTTTTTTTTCTTGATGAGTCTGCTTAAAGGTTTATCAATTTTGTTTATTTTCTCAAAGAACCAGCTTTTAGTTTTATTGATCTTTGCTATTGTTTTCTTTGTTTCTGTTTCATTTATTTCTGCTCTGATCTTTATGATTTCTTTCCTTCTGCTAACTTTGGGTTTTGTTTGTTCTTCTTTCTCTAGTTCCTTTAGGTGTAAGGTTAGATTGTTTATTGGAGATTTTTCTTATTTCTTGAGGTAGGCTTGTATCGCTATAAACTTCCCTCTTAGAACTGCTTTTGCTGCATCCCATAGGTTTTGGATCGTCGTGTTTTCATTGTCATTTGTCTCTAGGTATTTTTTGATTTCCTCGTTGATTAATTCAGTGATCCATTGGTTGTTTAGTAGTATATTGTTTAACTTCCACGTGTTTGTGTTTTTTTACGGTTTTTTACTTGTAGTTGATTTCTGTCTCATAGCATTGTGGTCGGAGAAGATTGTTGATATGATTTCAGTTTTCTTAAATTTACCAAGGCTCACTTTGTGGTCCAGCATGTGATCAGTCCTGGAGAATGTTCCCCGTGTACTTGAGAAGAATGTGTATTCTGCTGCTTTTGGATGGAATGCTCTATAAATATCAGTTAAGTCTATCTGGTCTAATGTGTCGTTTAAGGCCTGTGTTTCCTTATTGATTTTCTGTCTGGATGATCTGTCCATTGATGTGAGGTGTTAAAAGTCCCCCACGATTATTGTCTTACTGTCAATTTCTCCTTTTATATCTGTTACCATTTGCCTTATGTATTGAGGTGCTCCTAAGTTGGGTGCATATATATTTACAATTGTTATATCTTCTTCTTTGATTGATCCCTTGATCATTATGTAGTGTCCTTCTTTGTCTCTTATAACAGTCTTTATTTTAAAGTCTATTTTGTCTGATATGAGTATTGGCCCTCCAGCTTTCTTTTGATTTCCATTTGCATGGAATACTTTTTTCACTCCCCTCACTTTCAGTCTGTATGTCCCTAGATTTGAAGTGGGTCTCTTGTAGACAGCATATATACAGGTCTTGCTTTTGTATCCATTCAGCCAGTCTATGTCTTTTGGTTTGAGCATTTAATCCATTTACATTTAAGGTAATTATCTGTATGTATGTTCTTATTGCCATTTTTTATTTTATTTTATTTTTTTGGCCATGCTGCATGACTTGCAGGATCTTAGTTCCCCAACCAGGGATTGAACCTGGGCCATGGCAGTGAAAGCACCAAGTCCTATGCACTCGACCACCAGGGAATTCCCTTCTTAATGCCATTTTGTTAATTGTTTTTTGCATTTGTTTTTGTACGTCTTTTTTCTCCCCTTCCTCTTTTGTTCTCTTGTGATTTGATGACTTACTTTAGTGTTCTGTTTGGATTCCTTTATCCTTTTTGTGTGTCTATTGCAGATTTTTGGTTTGCGGTTACCATGTTTTGATATAGCAGTCTATATACGAATAAGATTGTTTTAAGTTGCTGGTCTTTTAATTTCAAATGCATTTCCAATATCCTGCATTTCTACTTCCCTCTTCTCATGATTGATGGTTTTGATAGCATATTTGTGTGTGGATTATTTCCTACCTTTACTGTTAGTTTGCCTTTACCAGTGAGCTTTTCCATTCATAATTTTCTTGTTTCTAGTTGTGGCCTTTTTTTCCCCATCTAGAGAAGTTCCTTTAGCATTTGTTGCAAAGCTGGTCTGCTGGTGCTGAATTCTCTTAGCTTTTGCTTGTCTGTAATGCTGTTGATTTCTCTGTCGAATCTGAATGAGATCCTTGCTGATAGAGTAATCTTGGTTGTAGGTTTTTCCCTTTCATCTCTTTAAATATATCGTGCTACTCCCTTCTGGTCTGCAGAGTTTCTGCTGAAAAATCAGCTGATAACCTTCTGGGAGTTCCCTTGTATGTTATTTTTTTTTTTTTTTACTTTGCTAATGTTGTTTTTAT
Organism: Balaenoptera physalus; assembly: GCF_965194825.1. Classification (NCBI taxonomy): domain Eukaryota; kingdom Metazoa; phylum Chordata; class Mammalia; order Artiodactyla; family Balaenopteridae; genus Balaenoptera; species Balaenoptera physalus. The sequence goes on from NC_138903.1 coordinate 12,852,738, forward strand.
TTATTTATTTATTTATTTTTTAAATCAGCCATCAATTTTATACACATCAGTGTATACATGTCAGTCCCAATCGCCCAGTTCAGCACACCACCATCCCCACCCCACCGCGATTTTCCCCCCTTGGTGTCCATACGTTTGTTCTCTGCATCTGTGTCTCAACTTCTGCCCTGCAAACCGGTTCATCTGTACCATTTTTATAGGTTCCACATACATGTGTTAATATACGATATTTGTTTTTCTCTTTCTGACTTACTTCACTCTGTATGACAGTCTCTAGATCCATCCACGTCTCAACAAATGACTCAATTTCGTTCCTTTCTATGGCTGAGTAATATTCCATTGTATATATGTACCAAAACTTCTTTATCCATTCGTCTGTTGATGGGCATTTAGGTTGCTTCCATGACCTGGCTATTGTAAATAGTGCTGCAGTGAACATTGGGGTGCATGTGTCTTTTTGAATTACGGTTTTCTCTGGGTATATGCCCAGTAGTGAGATTGCTGGATCATACGGTAATTGTATTTTTAGTTTTTTAAGGAACCTCCATATTTTTCTCCACAGTGGCTGTATCAATTTACATTCCCACCAACAGTGCAAGAGGGTTCCCTTTTCTCCACACCCTCTCCAGCATTTGTTGTTTGTAGATTTTCTGATGATGCCCATTCTAACAGGAGTGAGGTGATACCTCATTGTAGTTTTGATTTGCATTTCTCTAATAATTAGTGATGTTGAGCAACTTTTCATGTGCTTCTTGGCCATCTGTATGTCTTCTTTGGAGGAATGTCTATTTAGGTCTTCTGCCCATTTTTGGATTGGGTTGTTTGTTTCTTTAATATTGAGCTGCCTGAGCTGTTTATATATTATGGAGGTTAATCCTTTGTCCGATGATTCGTTTGCAAATATTTTCTCCCATTCTGAGAGTTGTCTTTTCGTCTTGTTTATGGTTTCCTTTGCTGTGCAAAAGCTTTGAAGTTTCATTAGGTCCCATTTGTTTATTTTTGTTTTTATTTCCATTACTCTAGGAGGTGGATCAAAAAAGATCTTGCTGTGATTTATGTCAAAGAGTGTTCTTCCTATGTTTTCCTCTAAGAGTTTTATAGTGTCCGGTCTTACATTTAGGTCTCGAGTCCATTTTGCGTTTATTTTTGTGTATGGTGTTAGGGAGTGTTCTAATTTCATTCTTTTACATGTATCTGTCCAGTTTTCCCAGTACCACTTATTGAAGAGACTGTCTTTTCTCCATTGTATATCTTTGCCTCCTTTGTCATAGATTAGTTGACCATAGGTGCATGGGTTTATCTCTGGGCTTTCTATCTTGTTCCATTGATCTGTGTTTCTGTTTTTGTGCCAGTACCATATTGTCTTGATTACTGTAGCTTTGTAGTGTAGTCTGAAGTCAGGGAGTCTGATTCCTCCAGCTCCGTTTTTTTCCCTCAAGACTGCTTTGGCTATTCGGGGTCTTTTGTGTCTCCATACAAATTTTAAGATGATTTGTTCTAGTTCCGTAAAAAATGCCATTGGTAATTTGATAGGGATTGCATTGAATCTGTAGATGGCTTTGGGTAGTATGGTCATTTTCACAATATTGATTCTTCCAATCCAAGAACATGGTATATCTCTCCATCTGTTGGTATCATCTTTAATTTCTTTCAGCAGTGTCTTACAGTTTTCTGCATACAGGTCTTTTGTCTCCCTAGGTAGGTTTATTCCTAGGTATTTTATTCTTTTTGTTGCAGTGGTAAATGGGAGTGTTTCCATAATTTCTCTTTCAGATTTTTCATCATCAGTGTATAGGAATGCAAGAGATTTTTGTGCATTAATTTTGTATCCTGCAACTTTACCAAATTCATTGATTAGCTCTAGTAGTTTTCTGGTAGCATCTTTAGGATTCTCTATGTATAGTATCATATCATCTGCAAACAGTGACAGTTTTACTTCTTCTTTTCCAATTTGTATTCCTTTTATTTCTTTTTCTTCTCTGATTGCCATGGCTAGGACTTCCAAAACTATGTTGAATAATAGTGGTGAGAGTGGACATCCTTGTCTCGTTCCTGATCTTAGAGGAAATGCCTTCAGTTTTTCACTGTTGAGAATGATGTTTGCTGTGGGTTTGTCGTATATGGCCTTTATTATGTTGAGGTAGGTTCCCTCTGTGCCCACTTTCTGGAGAGTTTTTATCATAAATGGGTGTTGAATTTTGTCAAAAGCTTTTTCTGCATCTATTGAGATGATCATATGGTTTTTCTTCTTCAATTTGTTAATGTGGTGTATCACATTGATTGATTTGCGTATATTGAAGAATCCTTGCATCCCTGGGATAAAACCCACTTGATCGTGGTGTATGATCCTTTTAATGTGTTGTTGGATTCTGTTTGCTAGTATTTTGTTGAGGATTTTTGCATCTATATTCATCAGGGATATTGGTCTGTAGTTTTCTTTTTTTGTAGTATCTTTGTCTGGTTTTGGTATCAGGGTGATGGTGGCCTCATAGAATGAGTTTGGGAGTGTTCCTTCCTCTGCAATTTTTTGGAAGAGTTTGAGAAGGATGGGTGTTAGCTCTTCTCTAAATGTTTGATAGAATTCACCTGTGAAGCCATCTGGTCCTGGACTTTTGTTTGTTGCAAGATTTTTAATCACAGTTTCAATTTCATTACTTGTGATTGGTCTGTTCATATTTTCTGTTTCTTCCTGGTTCAGTCTTGGAAGGTTATACCTTTCTAAGAATTTGTCCATTTCTTCCAGGTTGTCCATTTTATTGGCATAGAGTTCCTTGTGGTAGTCTTTTGTGATCCTTTGTATTTCTGTGGTGTTTCTTGTAACTTCTCCTTTTTCATTTCTAATTTTATTGATTTGAGCCCTCTCCCTCTTTTTCTTGATGAGTCTGGCTAATGGCTTATCAATTTTGTTTATTTTCTCAAAGAACCAGCTTTTAGTTTTATTGATCTTTGCTATTGTTTCTATTTCATTTATTTCTGCTCTGATCTTTATGATTTCTTTCCTTCTGCTATCTTTGGGTTTTGTTTGTTCTTCTTTCTCTAGTTTCTTTAGGTGTAAGGTTAGATTGTTTACTTGAGATGTTTCTTGTTTCTTGAGGTAGGCTTGTATCGCTATAAACTTCCCTCTTAGAACTGCTTTTGCTGCATCCCATAGGTTTTGGATCGTCGTGTTTTCATTGTCATTTGTCTCTAGGTATTTTTTTATTTCGTCTTTGATTTCTTCAGTGATCTCTTGGTTATTTACTAATGTATTGTTTAGCCTCCATGTATTTGTGCTTTTCACGTTTTTTCCCCTGTAATTCATTTCTAATCTCATAGTGTTGTGGTCAGAAAAGATGCTTCATATGATTTCAACTTTCTTAAATTTACTGAGGCTTGATTTGTGACCCAAGATGTGATCTATCCTGGAGAATGTTCCGTGCACCCTTGAGAAGAAAGTGTAATCTGCTGTTTTTGGATGGAATGTCCTATAAATATCAACTAAATCTATCTGGTCTGTTGTGTCATTTAAAGCTTCTGTGTCCTTCTTTATTTCCATTTTGGATGATCTGTCCATTGGTGTAAGTGAGGTGTTAAAGTTCCCCACTATTATTGTGTTACTGTCGATTTCCTCTTTTGTAGCTGTTAGCAGTTGCCTTATGTATTGAGGTGCTCCTGTGTTGGGTGCATATATATTTATAATTGTTATATCTTCTTCTTGGACTGATCCCTTGATCATTATGTAGTGTCCTTCCTTGTCTCTTATAACATTCTATATTTTAAAGTCTATTTTATCTGATATGAGTATAGCTACTCCAGCTTTCTTTTGATTTCCATTTGCATGGAATATCTTTTTCCATCCCCTCACTTTCAGTCTGTATGTGTCCCTAGGTCTGAAGTGGGTCTCTTGTAGACAGCATATATATGGGTCTTGTTTTTGTATCCATTCAGCAAGCCTGTGTCTTTTGATTGGAGCATTTAATCCATTCACGTTTAAGGTAATTATCGATATGTATGTTCCTATGACCATTTTCTTAATTGTTTTGGGTTTGTTTTTGTAGATCCTTTTCTTCTGTTGTGTTTTCCACTTAGAGAAGTTCCTTTGGCATTTGTTGTAGAGCTGGTTTGGTGGTGCTGAATTCTCTTAGCTTTTGCTTGTCTGTAAAGCTTTTGATTTCTCCATCAAATCTAAATGAGATCCTTGCTGAGTAGAGTAATCTTGGTTGTAGGTTCTTCCCTTTCATCACTTTAAGTATATCTTGCCACTTCCTTCTGGCTTGTAGAGTTTCTGCTGAGAAATCAGCTGTTAACCTTGTGGGAGTTCCCTTGTATATTATTTGTTGTTTTTCCCTTGCTGCTTTCAATAATTTTTCTTTGTCTTTAATTTTTGCCAATTTGATTACTGTGTGTCTCGGTGTGTTTCTCCTTGGGTTTATCCTGTATGGGACTCGCTGCGCTTCCTGGACTTGGGTGGCTATTTCCTTTCCCATGTTAGGGAAGTTTTCGACTATAATCTCTTCAAATATTTTCTCTGGTCCTTTCTCTCTCTCTTCTCCTTCTGGGACCCCTATAGTGCGAATGTTGTTGCGTTTAATGTTGTCCCAGAGGTCTCTTAGGCTGTCTTCATTTCTTTTCATTCTTTTTTCTTTAGTCGGTTCCGCAGCAGTGAATTCCACCATTCTGTCTTCCAGGTCACTTATCCGTTCTTCTGCCTCAGTTATTCTGCTATTGATTCCTTCTAGTGTAGTTTTCATTTCAGTTATTGTATTGGTCATCTCTGTTTGTTTGTTCTTTAATTCTTCTGGGTCTTTGTTAAACCTTTCTTGTATCTTCTTGATCTTTGCCTCCATTCTTATTCCGAGGTCCTGGATCATCTTCACTATCATTATTCTGAATTATTTTTCTGGAAGGTTGCCTATCTCCACTTCATTTAGTTGTTTTTCTGGGGTGTTATCTTGTTCCTTCATCTGGTACATAGCCCTCTGCCTTTTCATCTTGTCTGTCTTTCTGTGAGTGTGGTTTCTGTTCCACAGCCTGCAGGATTGTAGTTTTTCTTGCTTCTGCTCCCTTGTATGTTATTTATTGCTTTTAATATTTTTTCTTTGTTTTTAATTTTTGTCACCTTGATTACTATGTGTCTCAGGGTGTTCCTCCTTGGGTTTATCCTGCATGGGACTCTCTGCACTTCCTGGACATGGGTGACTATTTCCTTTTCCATGTTAGGGAAGTTTTCAGCTATTATCTCTTCAAACATTTTCTCAGGTCCTTTCTCTCTCGTCCTTCTGGCATCCCTTTAATGTGAATGTTGGTGCATTTAATGTTGTCACAGAGGTCTCTTCGGCTGCCCTCATTTCTTTTTGTTCTTTTTTCTCTATTCTGTTTTATGGCAGTGATTTCCACCATTCTGTCTTCCAGCTCATCTGTTCTTCTGCCTCATTTATTCTGCTATTGATTCCTTCTAGTGTATTTTTCATTTCAGTTATCATATTGTTCATCTGTGTTTGTTTTTTCTTTAGATCTTCTAGCTCTTTATTAAACATTTCTTGTATCTTCTCGGTCTGTGCTTCCATTCTTTTTCCAAGATCTTGGATCAACTTTACTGTCATTACTCTGCATTCTTTTTCAGGTAGATTGCCTATCTCCGCTTCATGCAGTTGTTCTTCTGGGGTTTTTATCTTTTTCCTTCATCTGGGACATAATCCTCTGCTGGTCTCATTTTGTCTAACATGCTGTGATTGTGGTTTCTGTTCCTCAGCCTACAGGGTTGTAGTTCTTCTTGCTTCTGTTGTCTGCCCCCTGGTGGATGAGGCCTGTCTAAGAGGCTTTTGCAGGGAATTCCCTGGCAGTCCGGTGGTTAGGAGTCCATGCTTTCACTGCTGAGGGTGCACATTCAGTCCCTGGTTGGGGAAACTAAGATCCTTCAAGCCACACGGTGTGGTCAAAGAAAAAAAAAAACCATTTATTTAAGAGGCTTGTGCAGGTTTCCTGGTGGGAGGTACTGGTTCCTGCCCATTGGTATATGGAGCTGGGTCTTGTCCCTCTGGTGAGCAGCTGTGGGCTCAGGAAGACTTTAGGCAGAATGTCTGCTGATGGGTGGGGCTGTGTTCCCACCGTGTTGGTTGTTTGGCCCGAGGCATCCCAGCACTGCAGCCTATAGGCTGTTGGGTGGGGCCAGGTCTTGGTAAGAAAATGGCAGCCTCCAGGAGGGCTCATGCCAATGAGCACTCCCCAGAACTACCACCAGCAGTGTCTTTGTCCCCACAGTGAGCCACATCTGCCTCCTGCCTCATAAGGAGACCCTCCAATACTAGCAGGTGTGTCTGGCCCAGGCTCCTGTGAGGTCACTGCTTTTTCCTGTGGGTCCTGGTGCTCATCAGACCTTATGTGTGTCCTCCAAGAGTGGAGTTTCTGTTTCCCCCCAGTCCTGTGGAATTCCGGTGATCAAACCCTGTTGGCCTTCAAAGCCAGATGCTCTGGGGGGCTCCTCCTGATGCCAGACCCTCAGGCTGGGCAGCCTGATGTGGGGCTCGGGACTTTCACTCCTGTGGGAGAACCTCTGCCATCTAATTATTTTCCAGTTTGTGGGTAGCCCACCCAGCAGGTATTCAATTTGATTTTATCGTGATTGCACCCCTCCTATCATCTCGTTATGGCTTCTTGTGTTTGGATGTGGAATATCTTTTTTGGTATGTTCCAGTGTTTTTTTATCAGTGTTTGTTTAGCAGTTAGTTGTGATTTTGGTGTTTTCATGAGAGGAGGTGAGCTCATGTCCTTCTACTCTGCCGTCTTGTCTCTGCCCTCAATCAGAAATGTTTCATTTTGGCATGCTCAATTTTTGTCAATATTTTTATGCCTTCTAGGTTTCATGTTTTACTTAGAAAAGGCCTTCCCTTACTTAGGTTTTGTGTTTTTCGGGTTTTGTTGTTGTTTTTTTAATTCTCCTATGTGTTGTTCTGGAGCTTACGTTGTTTTTTAAAAATATACACACACATTTAAAGCTTTTATTCATCTGAAATTCTTTTTGGTATAAAGAATGAGCTAGGGACTTCCCTGGTCGTCCAGTGGTAAAGAATCCACCTTCCAATGCAGGGGACACAGGTTCGATCCCTGGTCAGGGGACTAAGATCCCACATGCTGCGGGGCAACTAAGCCCGCACGCCACAACTACTGAGCTTGTGTGCCTCAATGAGAGAGCCCTCATGCGGCAAACTACAGAGCCCATGCACTCTGGAGCCCGCGCACCACAGCTGCAGAGCGCATGCGCCACAGCTAGAGAGAGAAAACCCACACGCCACAACTAGACAGAAGTCCGTGCGCTGCAACGAGAGATCCCACATGCCACAACTAAGACCCGACACAGCCAAAAAAATAAAATAAATAAATTTTTCTAAAAAAAAAAGAATGAGCTAAAGATCCAATTTGGTTCTTTTGCAGATGGCTGGCCAGTTGTCCCACACCACATCCTGCTTTTTCCCTTGCTGTTTCGAAATGCTTGCTTTGTTTTAAATTTCACTATCTAATTAACTCTGTTTTCTTGGCCAGAGGAATGGATTTTAACTTTACTAAGAGAATTATTTCTCCACCCACCTCTTAGCAAGCTGATACAAAATTCTTTTCTCTCAGGATCCTTTCAAGTATAGCTATCCACCACTTGTAGATGATGACTTCCAGACACCGTTGTGTGAAAATGGGCCTATTGCCAGTGAGGATGAAGCTTCAAGTAAAGAAGATATAGAAAGTGATGGCAAAGAAACCTTGGAAACAATTTCTAATGAAGAACAAACAGCTCTTCTTAAAAAGGTAATTTTCACAAAAAAAAATGAAATTGAGACAAAAGCTGTGACCTAGCCCCAATTCTGCCACTAGCTGGCTATGTAATTTTAGGTAATTCACTTAACTTGCTGCCCTTCCACATCTTTGTACGTAAAAAGAAAGAAGAAGGGGCTTCCCTGGTGGCGCAGTGGTTGAGAATCTGCCTGCTAATGCAGGGGACACGGGTTCGAGCCCTGGTCTGGGAAGATCCCACATGCCGCGGAGCAACTAGGCCCGTGAGCCACAACTACTGAGCCTGCGCGTCTGGAGCCTGTGCTCCGCAACAAGAGAGGCCACGATAGTGAGAGGCCCGCACACCGCGATGAAGAGTGGCCCCCGCTTGCCGCAGCTAGAGAAGGCCCTCGCACAGAAACGAAGACCCAACACAGCCAAATAAATAAATAAATAAATAAATAATAATTAAAGGTGCTAATAATTAAAAAAAAAAAAAAGAAAGAAAGAAGAAGGATGGCACTAGTTGACTGGTAGTGTGCTACAGTATATAAAAGGTTGATTCTCTGCTTTTGTATAAAAATTGGCTAAACACATCTTAAAAGAATCCTTTTATCTAAAATATTTTTTATCTATCTAAAATAAATAAAAAGTAATTAACTGAAAACATTACCTTGATTTACTTTCTCTTTTTCATTTTTAAAGAACACTTAGTTATGTTTTTATGAGATATCAGGGACTTGATAGAGGGATAAATATATTGCAATGTAGAACAGATTTTAAAACGCTTAAAAGGGAGGGGAATTCCCGGGTGGTCAAGTGGTTAGGACTCTGTGCTCTCACTGCTAAGAGCCCTGGTTCAATCCCTGGCTGGGGAACTTAGATCCCACAAGCCGTGTGGGGCCGCCAAAAAAATAAAAATAAAAACTCTTAAGGGAAAGACCATGTTACATTTTCTAAAGGGGCCTATTTACATAGTAGGCACTCAAATATAGGTTAATCATCAGGTTACTATATGTTAAATATATAATTTAGATATAATAAACCTATGTTAAAGATTGTAATTTGGATTGAGTCACTATAATGCTTACTTTTTGACCTAATGAACTTCCTATCAGTGTGAAATTCAATTTCTTTTTCTTTCTTTCTTCATATATATATATTTTTTGTCTTTAGGTTAACATAACGGAACCTACTTCCAAAGCAGAAGAGAATGAAAAAGTTGATTCCAAAATGAAAGCTTTCAAGAAACCATTGAGTGTGTTTAAAGGGCCCTTATTACACATCAGGTACTAGTTGAGGATTTTATTAGCTGTGCTTTCATAATGTATCTTGATCATTTTGAGGGAACTGCAAAATTAAGAAAACTTCTGGACTGTTTTTGAAACTGGAAATATAAAATTAAGGGTTATCTGAAGACTCACCTTGGTTTCCAGATACAGTGGATATTTGTAGCTACCTTTTTGTTATTTATTCTGTTGAGTGCGTTTAAAGGGCCTTTATCCCACATCAGGTAATAAGAGTGAATATTCATATATTAACAACAAATCTGAATGACATGTATTTTTCTCATTTTACTGATAGTGTTTGACTCGCACAAGTTTGAGGTTGCCAGAAAGGACACTGAAGTAGCCATTTATCGATTTGACCTTCCAAAAGCTAAAGCTGAACCAGAAAAATAGGGTTTTTACCAAAGCCAAATTTCAGCACATCTCTATTTTTCTTTCTAGGTTGTTCAATCCAAAAAATTCAGTATTGTTTCCTTATCGTTATGTAAAGACCTTTCTCACTAATGATGCTTTTGGTTGGTAAATCTGTACAGCCTTATGTTAATACTGCTTTACCAACTTTATTTAGTAATGGCCTACTGTATCATTTTCTATCCCTTTACTTGAAACCTTTCTATGTAACTGTTAAAGACTCATGAACAATAGAGCCAGACATTTTAAACATCAAATCTGAAATTCTCTGACAAGATTAGTTTGTTTACATATATTTTGATTACTGTTCTATTTGGATTTATCTTCACCATCTGCATGAGTGTGTGTGTGAGAGGGAAGGAGGGAAATACATGTGCATGTTCTCTTTTCCATGGTTTTTCTTTGTCGTTTCCCCCACTTTGGAATTTGTTTGTTTCCCATTTTTCCCTCTACTAGTTTGGAAGTTACTGTTTTTTCTCTGGAGGCCTGTCAAAACCATAGGTCCTGGCTTATAACTATCAACGTATGGCTAGAAGATCCGGCTAGGGAGAAAGCCAACTCTGCAATGCCCACCCATCCCTCCAGAAAATCAGTGCTTATCCTACACACACACACAGGGACCTAACCAACCTCTGTCTCCCTAGAGCTTTTCATGGTTTCTGTGCTGGATACTGAGAGCAGTTCTGAGATCCATAACCTTCCTGTCTTTTCTGTGGTATATTTCAGATTGGGTTTTAAAAAGACACCAGCAACCATGCTAATTTATGTCTTGTCCAAAGCTGGGCACAGCTCTCCTGGGAGAGCACTTATTTTAAAATGTGTGTTCTTTACATGAATAAATGTCTCTGATATGCAGATATTCCTGATATAAAATGAATCTATTTAAAGGTGGAGCTCAAAGGCAAGGGCTATCTGAAGAATTCACCTTTTTATCTAAAAATCACAGTCCGGGTTTCCCTGGTGGCACAGTGGTTAAGAATCCGCCTGCCAATGCAGGGGACACGGGTTCGAGCCCTGCTCCGGTAAGATCCCACATGCTGCGGAGCAACTAAGCCCGTGTGCCACAACTACTGAGCCTGTGCTCTAGAGCCCGAGAGCCACAACTACTGAAGCCCGTGTGTCTAGAGCCCCTGCTCTGCAACGAGAAGCCACCCAATGAGAAGCCCGTGCACTGCAACAAAGAGTAGCCCCAGCTCGCCGCAACTAGAGAAAAGCCCATGTGCAGCAACAAAGACCCAATGCAGCCAAAAATAAAAATAAATTTTTTTAAAAGTAAGTAAATAAATAAAAATCACAGTCCTTTGCATTATTTGGAGGCACCCGATTTGGCTCATGTAATTAAACTACACAAACTTTGCTTGAGTCTTTTTATTTTTAATATACAGTGGCCAATAATAGTAAAATTTGCATTTTGAGCCTCACTGATTTTTTGACAATTTTTTCCTGTAGTTCCCACCCCATACTTTGTGTTTATCTCCTTCCATATTACTTAGAAAAAACCTTTCTATAGTCAGGACTTATTCTTTTTAAGTTATACTCTTTTCTGTTGATGTATAAAAATGTGCCCCATTCTAATGTTTGTAATTAGGTAAAGTTGAAGCAGGAATTTCTTCTCTGATTTTTATCTATCAATCAATCACCTACCAAAGAGTTTTAATAAATAAACCTTAAGGTGGTGCTGATTATAGGACTAATTCAGAATTCCTAATTCACTCCTGTTCTTTCCTATTTTGCTTTTAGATCTTGGGGGAAACCATAGGACATTTAAATAGCGTGCATTGAATCAGTAAGATTAAAATACAAAATATATTAGGTAATTGTTTTGTAATCTTCTTTGATGAAATCTCTTTATACAAATGAGTGTAAAATATTAACCAAATATTTTTCTTCAAGCTGATGATTAGATTGTCATTTATTCTGAGCAATACCATTGGCTTATGCTTTTGTTGCCACCTAGCCCAGCGGAAGAACTGTATTTTGGAAGTACAGAATCTGAAGAGAAGAAAGCTTTAATAGTGTTGACAAATGTAACGAAAAACATAGTGGCATTTAAGGTAAATATCTGAAAGACATAAATTATGTGTGAAAATTGAAAGATTGATAATTTTGAAGTTGCACAGTATTTTTATTTATATTTTTAGGCTTATACTGCCTTCTATCTCTAACCGTGTGTCACAGCTTATCTAAAATTTTCCGAGGTCTGTATCTTAGTCTTTAGTGTGCAGTAATAGGGTACTGTCCAAATTAGTCCCAGGATTTAATGTTTGTTTTAAAAAAAAAAATCACTTTTCATTGTATGAATAATTTAATTCATAGAGAGAGTGAAAAAATAAAACTATAAAATCTAAAGTGCATTTTCCCCCAAGTGTGGTATATTCTGGAGTATAGTTTATACTGGATACTAACCTGACAGACACTGAGCATTAAGTGTAACAGGACTGAGCCCACCACTGCCCCATATTGTAGGGTATTCCTTCCTTAAATCATCTACTTCCTAGTGTCCTTTGATTACTGCTTTTAAATTTCTGGACACTATTGTAACATGTGTTCTAATGTGTGTTGTTTTTTGAACATGAATTATTAAATTCAGGTGATTAACAGGATAAATATTTAACAGTTGGATTTCTTTTTTTAATTTAAGAGGAAGGCTAAGTGACAGACTGATGAGTGTTTTTTTCTACTAGATTGAGATGCTTTTTTCCTGCAGATGGGAAAATATATATTCTATACATAACCACCAAGATTGTTTTATAGACTTTATTAATGATTTTTAAGTCATTTTAAAGCCATTTGCCCCCAGAGAGTGTAAAAGTCATGTGACTACTGTTTTTTATAAACAGGTGAGAACAACTGCTCCAGAAAAGTACAGAGTCAAGCCAAGCAACAGCAGTTGTGACCCGGGTGCATCAGTTGATATAGTTGTGTCTCCCCACGGGGGTGAGTTGTCACCTGGCTGGCCACAGTGGGGTGTTATGGGGGGCCTGGGGATGGGTGATGACTCAGCAAAGCTGGACTGGAATCTAGAAATTAGCAGGGTATCAGCAAGTCACCTCGCCACACTCTGGGCATCTGTTTTCTCACCTGTAAAATGAGACGGGTGAATGGCTGTCATTAAAACAAAATTTTTTTTAACAAGTAAAATTGAATTTCAAACAAAAAAAATTCATCTTCTTTAGGAGAACTTTTTCCTTTTTTAAGATAGTTCCATATTATTCTTTTTCCTTAGTGTTGTTTTCTAGAATAATGCCTAAGCCACATAGCCAACCATTTGTCCCTTTGTAAAGGTTCCTGTTTGTTATATAAGTTACCTTTTTGGAATGCAGGTTTAACAGTCTCTGCCCAAGACCGTTTTCTGATCATGGCTGCAGAAATGGAACAGTCATCTGGCACGGGCCCAGCAGAATTGACTCAGTTCTGGAAAGAAGTTCCTAGAAACAAAGTAATGGAGCATAGGTATGCTTTTCCCTTACAGGCTCTCAAATTGCAATGGGAAAAATCCCAAAGAGGAATGCGCCTACATGGGCTAAGCAGGCATCCCTTCCTCCTGGCATTTGGCAGATATCTAGGCTTACACTGTGGGCCCCAACCCCTGCAAGGCTCTGGGGTACCCAGGTGAATAAGACCTGGAGTTTCTCTAGGAGATTGCTAATAGAGATTTGCTTGCCAGCCTGTGCAAGAATCTGGATGTGTCAAAATTACAAACAAACACAGATTTTCTCTTACAGCAGTTACCTTTGTAGGAATGCTCACCTTATGTACTAGAATGTTTGCTGCAGTGAAACACTGTTTCACAAAAATTGTTTGTAGTAGTGAAAAATGGAAAAGAACCTAAATGTTCATCAGTAGAGTAATAGTGAAATGCATTTGAGAAGGAGTACTCTGAAGCCATTCAAAAGAGTGTAGTACGTCTGTTTGTTCTGATACAGGAAAAAGACATCTGTGATATACTATTAGGAAAAGAAAAAAACCTACTCACAGAAAAATATGTATGACAATTATCCTATTTAATAGAAAACGCTGTGACTATATAGGCATACACATGTATGTCTGTGCATGTGTGCAAAAAAGATGTATAGAAAAGAGGAGGAGAATAGAGAAGAAGGTTGGTTGTGGGGTTTTTTTTCGGAGTGTGCCCAGTTTTGCCCCCCAAGGGACGCTTGTCAATACCTGGAGACATTGTTGGTTGTCATAACTGGACAGGGGGGTGCTGTGGGCATCTAGTGGGTGGAGACCAGGGATGCTACTCAGTATCCCACCATGCACAGCTCCCCATGACGAAGAATGATCCAGCCCAAGATGGCAGTGGTGCCAAGATTGAGAAAGCTCAGTTGAGGGTAGTTAAGGATGGCCACACTGATGACATTTGAGTAGGACCTGAAGGAAATGAGCATAGGCCACATAGATAATGGGGAAAAGAGCTTTGCAGGTAGAGGGAACCATAAATGAAAAAGATGTGTGCTTGGCCTGGGTGAGGAACAGCAAGGAGGTCAGTGTAGCCTGAATCCAGTAAGGGATGCCAGATCATTGCCATAGTGAGAACTTCTGATTTTGAGAGGAGAGACCATTAGTTGGTGCTGAGCAGAGCCGTGAGGTGATCGGCTTGTTTTTTGTTTTTTTTTAAAGGATTACTCTGGGAGGCTTTGTAGAAAAATAGACTGTGGGCAGACATAGGTGAAAGAGTGATACTGAGTTAACAACACTTAGACTAGCGCTGGCATATAGCAAGTTCTATTTAAGTGTGTTACCCTTATTTATTCATTTAGTCACTAAAACAACCCTAGGTCATAGGTAGTTATTTTTCCCATTTTATAGACGAGAAGCTGAGAAACCTAGTAAGGGTTGTGGTTGAGTTGAATCTTCAAATAAGGAGTTGAAAGAATACAGATGTGGCTGGAACAGTGTGAGAGGACCCATCCATAGTAAGAAAGAATGTTGGAGGCAGACAGCGCCCAGAGGAGCAGCTTGGGCACCACTGTAAAACCACTGGGAGAACGTCGACCTGGTCTGAAATGCCTTGGACAAGATTACCCTTTGCGGGCAATTCATAGAGCGTAGGAGAACAAGAAGAATAAGAATGGGCCTGGGAAGACGAGCTTTATTTCCTCTAGGCTTCTAACTTGTACCCAGCGAGAGAGGGTGAAAGTTAGACAGACAGAGCTCAGAGGAATATTTAGTAGCCAAATGAAGGAGGACCATACAGGGAGTCAGGAGGGAAAGCAGTAGGTGAGCTGTGTCATTAAGGCCCAGGTTAGAGTGTGTTTCACAAAGTGCTGCCAATGTCAGTCAAGGATGAGGTGTGAGAGTTGGCCGTTGCTGGTGACCTGATGGAGATAATTGATGACCTCACGGGGAACACTTTCAGTTGGTAGGAGCCAGATGCCAAAGAAACAGAGGTAGTAAGACTTCTGGAGGTTTGGCTTGTTGGGGAGGGACCAGGGTCATAGTTGGAAGGAAGACTGTTGTTGAGAAGGGGTTGTTTGGGATTTTGTAATGGGAGATATTTGAGCATTGTTTAAAACCATAGTAAGGACCATTTCAGAAGGAGAGGCTGACCTTACAAGATAAACCATTGACAGTGAAATTCCTGAGAAAGTTAGAAGGAACAGAACCTAAAGCCGAGGTAGGAAGGAACACAGATCTAGATAAGGCTCATGCCAGTTGTGACGTGTTTTTAGATGGAGTAGACGTTTAAATTTTCAAGTTACGTTTCAGGAGGGCCTACTTTTGAAGTTCTTATGAAACAGTACCTCAAAATTATGGGGTTTTTTTCTTTCTTTTTGGTTTTGTTATACATGAGTTGCTTTGTAAATCAACTTCTAATGGCTTGCTGTTCTGTAACTGTCAAAAGAGAATCACTTACCTCACAGAAACAGGGAGACTTGGTGGTTTGGTACTGAAGGCCCAGGTGAAAGCACTGCCTCCCATCTAGAAAGGGTGGTTTCCTTCACATCGTAAGATCAGGTGAATTCTACTGAATATCATATAAAAAACTTTTCTTAGGTTATTGAGCACTGTGTGTAATTGTGTTATTTATACCTGCATTAAGAAGCTGGAGGATGTAGGAAAGGAAAAATAATTTTCCCTCTACCCTTCTAAGTTCTTGGCTGAGACCCACTGTAATAAAAGACAGATGAACAGGAGAGAAAAAGAAGTTTCATAACATGGATACCTCCTGTATATGTGGGAGAGACCCAGGAAAACTGAGTAACTCTCCCAAATGGCCCAAGCCACCACGTTCAATACCATCTCCAGTGATAGACAAAAGAAAGATGTTGTGGGGTGGAGGAAAGCTATCAGGAAAAGCACAGTAAACAAGGGTAAGGTTATTATGCCAATTTAGGCAAATTCCTCTCTTCTTGAGGTCCCCAAAATATTGAGGTTCCTGAGCTTGCCAGGAAGTGACTTTCCTTACTCACCTAGTAAGGCTGTCTGGAACCCTGTAAGCAAGGTACCAGGTCAGTTGTTTCCAAGGGTCTTTAGTTCCTTAAAGCCATCTGGTCATATCCGACTTTATGCATTTCATTTTCAAATATGACATTCAAGTCAAAACCTTGATAATACAACCATGTTTCCAATTGTGTCCTGTTACAAGGAGAGCAGATTCTCATTGAACTTGTGCAAATAACTATATCACCATGAAAATGAGAATATTCACTAAGAGTTTCTAAATTCTGGAGGGATCAGGTATGGAGAAAAATTGTCTCAATTCTGCTTACAAAGGTAAAATTCACCAAATTGCAGTAAATCATAGATAGCTTAAGAGGAAAAGTTTCCCTTAAATCTGGAGAAACAAAACATGTTTCAAACAAAAAGTCATAAAAAGTATAATCATTCTCATCAATTCATTCAATCCCACGTTACTAATTTTTTTTCTGCTTGAATTCAGTTTTTTCCATTAGTTCTGGAAATTCTTACCCAGCTCAGTTTTACAATCTTCAAGTTATCAGAAACCTGTGTTCTAGAGTACTTGTCAGAGTCCTTTTTGTGAATCTCTTTGAAGGTGAAACATGTTTCTATACAAATACAATCAAGAAGGTTTAGTATTCTTATTTGAAAATGTGTCCCATGTAATTTAACATATCAAATAAGCCTAAGTGGTTTAATATCTTTTTATAAAGAGAGAGAACACATCTTTTGAGATGTTCCAGGGGCCCTGGGGAAAATCCCAAAGTTAGTTTGAGGTCAAAAAGACTTCATTTAGAATTTGATTTGGGGACGTTTGTCAAAAATATCAAAAGGTTTTGGACGCTTGACTAAATAGAATCATAAATCATTATGAAACAATACTTAATTATCCAGTTAACCAAAGTGACAGTTAAAAACATTTCAAAGGCAAATACAGAAGGTCACATAGTTGCGAGCAAAACTTAGCCTTAATCTTAAAACTGAGTCTTTTAATCAAAGACCTGATGATAAAGATAACATGAAGCACAGGAAATTATTTTGATAAAATGCAAAATCTTTGCTTTCTAGGCAGATTACTTAAAAAGGTAAAGAAAAACCTTTCACAATCTCTTATCAGGAGCAGACCAGACCAACAGCCCAGTAAAACTGTCCTCTTAGCAAAAAAAGAAAATTTAGTTTTATGTAATTACACTAAGCTTATTAAGCTTATTTTTAATACCCTTAAAACAAATTTATTCAATTTTAGCCAGCTTGACTACACAAGGTAAAATTTTCTCTTTCTCTCTTCCCAACTTTCTGTATCCATTTAGTTTGTCCTTTATTCTCCTACTTTCTACTCTGAAATAACTATAGCTCTACTTTAGGATAAAATCACTTTCACTTCCCTTAACAAAAATGCATCTCCCTACTTCTCTTGGCCAAAAACACATCCTAATTCTTATGTACAGGGTTGATATACTTATTTCTAGTCGTTTTAATAATCCTTAGAAACCTTACTTTCTAGTGAAAACTAATAAATAAGCATTTGCAGTCTGTTACACCAGCATTCTTTAGATTGGCAAATTTATGAATATATTTCATAATTTCTAGAAGTAGATACTTCCTCATAGTATTTCATTGTGGCACAAGATATGTTTACTAATATACCCAAATAGCTTTCATTCTGTAATAAGAAGCCAAAAGTAGATAAACCTATGTGTAGTAATTAATGTTTAAGTATTTTATCTTATTTGGAAATGATCTAGATATTCAGTGAATTTCCTATCATTTAACTGAGCAAAACTCTAAAGTTTCAACTTACCAAAGACATTTGGAAAACTGTTTTTAAAGATATACCATAAAACATACTCATTGCTGATAAGTTCACCTAACTTTTATCTCGCTGACATGTATCTAAATCACTTGCTCCCAACAATTGTTTAGACTCTTCACACAAACGCCAGGAGACATTACGCAAAATCAGCCATCATGCCAAGGTGGTGTTCTTGCTGACAAATTTTGTAACAGAGATAACATGAACTTATTTGAATAGTAAGCCCAGGTAGAATAAAGGTTGCATGTCTCTATTATATCTAATGTTGCTAACTCTGAAGACCTGCCTGTCTAATTAAACCAACCAATTAACCCAGTTTGTTTGTTTTCTATTGAAGTATAATTGATTTACATTATATTAGTTTCAGGTATTCAACATAGTGATTTGATATTTTTATAGATTGTACTCCATTTAAAGTTATTATAAAATAATGGTTGTATTCTCTGTGCTCTACATTACATCCTTGTATCTTATTTTTTTAACATCTTTATTGGAGTATAATTGCTTTACAATGGTGTGTTAGTTTCTGCTGTATAACAAAGTGAATCAGCTATACATATACATATATCCCCATATCTCTTCCCTCTTGTGTCTCCCTCCCTCCCACCCTCCCTATCCCACCCCTCTAGGTGGTCACAAAGCACCGAGCTGATCTCCCTGTGCTTTGAGGCAGCTTCCCACTAGCTATCGATTTTACATTTGGTAGCGTATATATGTCCATGCCACTCTCACTTCATCCCAGCTTACCCTTCCCCCTCCCTGTGTCCTCAAGTCCATTCTCTACGTCTGTGTCTTTATTCCTGTCCTGCCCCTGGGTTCTTCGGAACCTTTTTTTTTTTTTTTTTTTTTAAGATTCCATATATAGGTGTTAGCATACAGTATTTGTTTTTCTCTTTCTGACTTACTTCACTCTGTATGACAGACTCTAGGTCCATCCACCTCACTACAAATAACTCAATTTCGTTTCTTTTTATGGCTGAAGAATGTTCCACTGTATATATGTGCCACATCTTCTTTATCCATTCATCTGTCGATGGACACTTAGGTTGCTTCCATGTCCTGGCTATTGTAAATAGTGCTGCAATGAACATTGTGGTACTTGACTCTTTTTGAATTATGGTTTTCTCAGGGTTTATGCCCAGTAGTGGGACTGCTGAGTCATATGGTAGTTCTATTTTTAGTTTTTTAAGGAACTTCCATACTGTTCTCCATAGTGGCTGTATCAATTTACATTCCCACCAACAGTGCAAGAGGGGGTTCCCTTTTCTCCACACCCTCTCCAGCATTTGTTGTTTGTAGATTTTCTGATGATGCCCATTCTAACTGGTGTGAGGTGATACCTCATTGTAGTTTTGATTTGCATTTCTCTAATGATTAGTGATGTTGAGCATCCTTTCATGTGTTTGTTGGCAATCTGTATATCTTCTTTGGAGAAATGTCTATTTAAGTCTTCTGCCCATTTTTGGATTGGGTTGTTTGTTTTTTTTTGATATTGAGCTGCATGAGCTGCTTGTATATTTTGGAGATAAATCCTTTGTCAGTTGCTTCGTTTGCAAATATTTTCTCCCATTCTGAGGGTTGTCTTTTCATCTTGTTTATGGTTTCCTTTGCTGTGCAAAAGCTTTTAAGTTTCATTAGGTCCCATTTGTTTATTTTTGTTATTTCTATTTCTCTAGGAGGTGGGTCAAAAAGGATCTTGCTGTGATTTATGTCAAAGAGTGTTCTTCCTATGTTTTCCTCTAAGAGTTCTATAGTGTCTGGCCTTACATTTAGGTCTTTAATCCATTTTGAGTTTATTTTTGTACAGTGTTAGGAAGTGTTCTAATTTCATTCTTTTACATGTAGCTGTCCAGTTTTCCCAGCACCACTTATTGAAGAGGCTGTCTTTTCTCCATTGTATATTCTTGCCTCCTTTATCAAAGACAAGGTGACCATATGTGCTTGGGTTTATTTCTGGGCTTTCTATCCTGTTCCATTGATCCATATTTCTGTTTTTGTGCCAGTACCATACTGTCTTGATTTAACCCAGCTTTTATTTACCAAAGAAAGATTATCCCAGATCATGTGAACTTGAAAAAAATTTGGGGTTAGTTTCTACATTTCTGAGAGTTTTAGGAATATTTAATTTGAAAAGCACTTATTTTTCTTTAAGCCAGTTGAATAGTTTTTATGAATTAATCTTGGCGGTACCATTCAGAAGTAGAAAAATATCAAATATTTATAACATACATATATAAACACATGTAAACATACAGATGCAAACCAGAGACCTTATAGCTTTGGTTCCAAAATTTTAGCCATGAATTAGGTAGAATGACAAAACTCACTAGCTTATAAAAGAACAGTTCAATCTGAACTGTGTTTCTGGCAGTTGGAATAAGTTTACCTACTTAGAGTGCTAAAGCTTTTTTTCTTTTTAAACTGATATTTGTGGGGGGGGGGTTTTGTTTTGCTTTTCTCATTTGCCCAATTTCAAAATAGCTCCTTTTTTTTAACTTCTGATGAGCTTCATTTTCCTAAAGTTTGCATTTCTAAGAGCTGGCTATCAGGTCCTAGAGAAGGTGGGGTAGAAAATTTATATCTCAAAGGGACAGAGAAAGTAAGTTTTTTTCCTGGAGTTTTGGGGGTACTTTACCTATTATCAGAGGTTTAGAGTAATTAATTACCATTTAAATTTTTTCTTACTTTTCTAAGTACAGAACAGTTCTGTTTCCAGTGACCTGGTCTTTTATAATACCTACAAGTATTTTGAGATAAATAGGGCAGGTTTTGGAATGGTTAGAATAGGTGAACTTTGAATTGCTTCTAGAGCTGAATTTCTGGTTTTGTGAAGATTTGCAAGACAAAGACAGTTGCTTTTAATTCCTCAAAAAATTGGATTGCAGCCTGAATGACATCAAGGGACTGACCTGCCCATCCAACTACATTTTCTTCAATTTGCTTTATATCAGGGAGATTTCCAATTAAGATGGAAATCAAATGATTTCTATGTTCTGGAGTTTCAGGGCTTAATGCAGCATGCCTTTACAAAGTCTGTATAAAGCGTTCAACAAAGGCCTTTGAATGCTCTCCTTTTTCTGAGTGCACAATTCAACCTTGGACCAATTCACCTTAGGGGAAAAAGACCCTACTATTGCTTCTGTCAGCCCCTGAATACTGGCCTTCAGCTGATCCATTTCCTGATAATTTGGGAGGAATTCTGGTCATGCTGCCCGTGTGAGTGTGCCTGTTTTCCCTAGGGGGCCATCGGGCTTGTCTGATAACTACAGTATAATCATGGGTGTGAAGAACACCCCTTAGCAGCCAATCAAGGTCCCTGTGAGTGGGGAACTGAATGGCCACTGATCTTTTTAACTCTTCTCTAAATTTGGTAGATATCTTCTGAAAGTGGAGGTAAAAAGAGCTTTGTAATTTCATCTTACTAAGGACGTCCCTAAGGCTGGCCACCATACTCCTTCATGTCCTCCTTTCAAGTTGGTCTTCCCATAGATACCAAGAAGACAGTTGTTTAGGCTGAGAGCTCTCTAAAAAATGTTTGAACACAGAAGTTTTTCCAATTCAAAAGATCCATCATTTGGCCAATGATGAGTAGTAGGATCTTATATTAATCTCAATAGCAACTCAAACCTATAAGCCTTTTTGTGGCTTAACCATGGATGCAAGAGGCATCCCGAAAGGGGGTGCAAAAGATGCAGCCCTCACAAGATTCAGAAAGCTCACTCCCAGAGTTAGCCTAAGAAAGCAAAGACCTGCATTGTCACAGGTGGTAAGAATGGGGTCGTGAAAAGTGTCTCCATTTTCCCATAAGAATGTGATATGCCTTCAGTTACAAACCTGCGACACTGGGTAAGCGCTACTGGAATAGGACTTTTCCAGCCCTAAATAAGACAAGAAGGTTGAGACGACAAGGGGCCCTCATGACAGACGCCCACGAGAGCCGGTACCATCGGAGAATGCTGCTTATCAGTTAGTGTCTCGGATCCCCAGCCTATTCAGGTGGTCGCCAGATGCATGCAGACACATGCATCATCCAGAGGGCAGAGACCAGACAGAATATTCTCACTGGTCATAAAGCCAAGCTCTCAAGACAGAATAAAACAAAAGGAAAATCTCATCTGTCCTATGGTTCTCCTTATGACAACACAAAAGACAGAGATAAAAGAAAACAATGACCATCTCTGGGAGGAAAGAGGACCAGTAGAAGACAAAAATACTCATAACAAAAATCTCTACCAAAGTCACAATACCTAAGGAACTAGCTGACACAAATATTTTCTCCTGCTAATCTCAATTTGGAAAAGAAGGGACAAGGTGAAATTTTTACCTTCCTCTCTCAACTGCACCAGACTGAGATCCAGGAGAGCTGCCTTTGGTAAGAATTCTTACCCTTCTCGGGCTTCTGCCAGTTTTCCAGAATCCCATCTGCAGGCTCCCAAGTGAGTATGGTATCTCAGCAGCTCCCATGGTAGGTTGCCAAACTGTAGGAGAGGAAAAATAATTTTCCCTTTATTTTTCTAGGTTCTTGGCTAAGATTCCCCCCCATCCCCCCGTAATCATAGACAGATGAACAGAAGAAAACAGGAAAAAAACAGAAGTTTAATAGCGTGTATACCTCCTGTATACTTGAGATACCCAGGAAAACAGTAAAACTTCCCGCAATGGCCCATGACACCACCTTAAGTACCACCTCCAGCTAAAGAGAAAAGATGATGTTGGGGGTGAGGGAGCCAGTTCTGGGAGGATGGCAGGAAAAGCACAACATACACGGCTAAGGTTGTCCTGCGGATTTAAGTCTCTGCCTTCTCCATTGATAAGAGTTTCTAGAGATACAAAGTCATCCTCCTCTACCTGGCAGAGAGGGAGACACCCTTACAAATGGAGATTTCCCTTGTAACTGTACATGTCTCACAAAAAGGTAACTTCTATTCACTTTTCAGAGCTTTTACAGAAAAGTGAAAAAGCTTTCCACTTTTGTCTGCTTTTTCTTAAAAAATAACCAGCTCAAGATAAACCTTGTGCCACAGAGGCACGTTTTGGGGTGGCAAATTCTGCTCCCCTTCAAAGATACACACACACTGAGCCAGCTGCTCCCTTAGGTATATCTGGCGAGAGGAATGAGTACTTTCACCTCTGTTACATACACTTCTGTGTTTAACTTTTTTCATTTTACATTTTACTATCCAAAAATTCATTAAAAACTTTAAGAAGTTATGTTTCCTTTGTACTTTCATAGGTTAAGATGCCATATTGTTGAGAGTACTAAGCCAACCACTCTTACATTAAAAGACCATGCCTTTAACATGTCAGAGAAAACCAGTGAGGATCTCTATCTACAAGTAAGTGTTCTTTCTTCCTAACTAAAAGTCTTTAATGTTAATCAATATTAGAAATCCATTTTTTCCCCACTGACATAAAGAAAACCTTTGGCGTAGACACGACAGAAATGCTCTCTTCTTTGTGAAGGGAAGCCAGATCAGAAATGGTAAGTGGTGAGTTACTTTTGGAGATCTTCTAACTAACTTTCTGAAAGCTCTGGCTATTTCAATTTGGGCTAGGGACCTTATAGCAAAGCACATGGTGCTTTGGGGGGTATCGAAGAACTTGATCTCATGGAAGAGGTACCATGTAGTGCATTTAAATTTGAAAAAGGTGGAGGGGCTCTCTTTCTGAATAGCTGGTTTCAGTACCTCCAGGAAATGATTGCTTTGTTCCTTTCTCAACTAGAGAATTAGACCTTTTCAAAATGAGAATAAACAGATACACATCCGTTCACCAACCCAATCTAATTCTGCATTGCATTTCCAGCTCCCAGCCTTTCAGAGTAGATGGACTCTATCCCGTAAATGTTTGTGGGATTTCTAATATTCCCGTTTGTCATGCACATGATTATTGTACTGTTTTATTGATACAAACCTTTCGTCCTTTTTTCCCCTCTTTAGCTCAATCGTTTACTAGAAAGCAGTAGGAAGCTTGAAGACCAAGTTCAGCGTTGTATCTGGTTCCAGCAATGGCTGCTTTCCTTAACAGTGCTCTCGCTTGCTTTTGTCATCTCTTTCTTCTATTTGTTGTACAGTTAAAGAAGCGGTGCTCGGTAGGAAACATGGCTTTTCCGTTCATTAGTTGGAAAAAGTAACACCCAGAACTTCTCCACCATGCTGAAAGTGTCGCACATCTGTGCTTCCTCCAAGGAAATGTACGGCATTTAGGGGGCGAACTGAAACATGTCTTGAAAATGAACTGTTAGAATAAGGAAACGCTGAAGGTATTGATTATAAGAGACTATAGGTAGTTAGTCAAGTAAGTAAAGGCATATCTGTTGTGTGACTTAATAGAGATAATTTATTTTTCCCTTTTGATTTAGTACTTTTAAAGCTTGTTTTATCATGTATATATGTTAGCTGAACGGAAAAGTAACATGCTTTGTTGCAGCCAAAAACTGTCATCTGTGCTTTTTTTTTTTGACAGAATTATTATAGCTGAGCCAACTTATTATTAGCTTTTCTATACTATGTATATAGAAGAACATGTATATTGAAAAAAACATACAGAGTAATTTCTGTAACCATGACTTTGTAATTTTGAGAACTACTAACAGATGCTAGTCGATGTTCTTTTGGAATGTACAACTACTTAATGCCAAACCACCTTTAGCCTTTGTTTCTTATCCGTCTTCCTTAATGGCCTGCCTGCCCTTTATTAATCTCAGACTTTTTAATGAACACTCACACTCTCTCATCTAGCTAGGATTTGGGGAACTAAGTCTGGTTGGATTTTCTCTAAATTCTGTCAGTCAGTAACGTCCAGAAGAAGAAACTCTCCAGTCTTTTTTTACACAGTTTCACGTTGCTCTCTCTGGCTGGACTTGGACCCTTTTGCTTCACTTATTCTAAAGGCCTGATCCTCCACTGGACCCCCTTCACCCTCCTTTCTAAATGAAAGGAGTTAGATAAAATTTTTTTGAAAATTAAGTTAGTTTTTGAGATGCATAGCAGTATAATTCATTTACATTTCAATTCCTTGCTAAAATCAGCCACGAGAAGGGAACTTGACGAAAGACTGGAGTATCGGTAAGGGTGAAAAAAAAAAAATCGAAAGTGTCACTTCTCCGTTTAAGAGTGAAAAATACTGTAAAAACCTCAGACCAGGGTTAATTGACTCACTTGATATAGTCTGCCTTTGTCACAGCAATACTGAGGACGGTTCCTCAATTCGTAACATGATACACCTCGCAGGAGCAGAGCCTAATAAAAGTAGTTTGTTTTCTCATTTAATATAACCAGTTTCGGTCCATGTTGGTTCACATATAAATCTACTTTATATGAAGGAAAAAAATAGTCTGCCTGTAAAATAAATTTTGAGTTTTGATTGAGCCATGTTTGGAGAATGTTTTATTCTGAGGTTGTAGTGTTGGCGGCTTTCATCTTGAGAACGTGATCCAAAACGGCGTTATGAAGAATGAAAAAATAGAGTTCCTTCAAAATTGGCCTAGGAAATAAAACCTTAAATGGACACTGGTCTGATACTTTGTCTTAATTTGGGTTTTTCTGTTTCAGTTTGCCACCTCCAGACGTGAAAGTGACTGCAGCCCACCCTAAGTACTGTCCATAGTATCTCCCTGTGTGTGTGCACAGCGGTTTCCCCTTATATGTTAGATTCCTGGCTTTGTTATAATCTAATCCCAAAGTATCTGTGTATGTGTTTTGTTCTTCAGCAAATAAGCGAGGAAATAGTCAAAATTGGAAATGTATTGTCCTAACGGTGTCCCTTTAATGTTTCACATGAAAATTACATTGACTCACTAAAATGTTTTTCCCTGATGTCTGGCCAGTTGAATTTAATAACATTTCTTGTTAACATCTGTGTGTCTATTAAATGTGACTAAGCAAAATTTACTGAAAATTAACCATAAAATCAAAGGCATCTAAACTTTTGTACTTGTCTTAATTGATCACATACATTTACATTTGATTTTATTGTCTTCATTTGATTTTATTTAATCACATTTGTATGATTATTTTGAGTACGCTATAACTAATAATTTTATTTTTTAATATGTCATTACCTGTTCATGACCAAATTACCAAGGACCAACGTTCAGATTTAAATTATTTTCACTTGGAATGGAAATTCATAGAGTTTCCATGAAAACATTAATGAAATATCATTATAGGCAAGTAGCCTAAAAATACAATTGCTGGTAAACCTAGCCTCAAATTTCATAATATACCATAACTGTTTTTATATCTTGCCACTAATTTTGACTGGATTTAATAGCACTTTATTGTACAATTGCAAAAAAAAAAAAAATATATTCCTAGAATTGTCGCCGGTGTAATTTCTCTAATATTCTGGTGCTTTTCATATATTTTCAGTATTTTTATTACTATATTGGTATTTTCTTTGTATAAATTGATCAAAAGAACATGTTTTCTATTTTAATATGTTTTAGAAAAATAATTACATTTATGCAATAAATATCATCAGGAAAAACCTCTGGTCTCTAATTGATAAAGCATCTTAAAAATCAATGCTCAGGTTCACTCTGACCTTTCAAAGATCACATTAATTTCTTCTGGACCTACTTACCTTTTTATAAGGACGGCACCACAAACTTCCAAAGACACAATTGTGTCCTCAGGTGAACCCGTCCTTTGTGTGTCCCGTTTCTCCTCGGCCCTGGGTCAGGGTCTGGCTGCTCTTCAGGGCAGCTCTCCATTTTCCCGACTTAGCATTGGCCTCACTGTCACAGCTGGGGGCTCCATCACAGAACCTATCACTAGAGTGGCCACACGTGTCAGAATTGCCCTACATCCCCCAATCCTAGTACCTATACACCTGCCTGCTGACAGGAACCTGCAGGAAGCAGGCTGACAAGAAGTCCTACCTGGCTGCCGGGCGCATGGCAGGTGGTCCCGGCGAGAAGGCACCGGAGCACGGGACGTGGGTGTGGTTCAGGAGGGGCGGCCCCGGATAGTGATGGCAAAGGCCCTGGGGATTGTTGGTGTGGTTCCCCTCGCCACTGGAAGACACAACTCCCATGTGCAGCTCCATAAAATAGAATGAAAAGGACAGGTCCATCTTCTAAACTGCAAAAGAGGTCGAGATACAAAACCATTCAAAACGAAGCCACAAAAACAGACCGGTAACCTACCAAGGAGCCCCACACCTACCCAGGACTCTGAGGGTGTGGCCTCCTTTTCCGAAAGATGCAATTTTCTAGGAAAGAGCTCCTTTGTGGGGAAAGCTCCAGCTAGAAAAGAATTAGTTACTTTACAGCAACCCAGCTCTTCTCTAAATTTTACCAGTAACGAGGTTTCTTGACGTCAGAACAACATGGGTCCCCAGAAGCATAGGGCTCCTTTTCTCCCTGGCCCAAGGGCACGGAATGGAAGTCCTCCCATTTGTCCCAGCTGAGGGAGTGGTGGTCAGAAGTGAGGGCTCTGAACGAAGACTGCCCGGGTTCAAGTCCCCTCTCTGACATTTGCTACCTGTGTGCCCCGGGAATGTTAATTAACCTCTTTCAGCCTCAGTTTCCTCATCCCTAAGTGCCTCTGATATCAAAGTACAACTTCCCAGGATGAGTGTGAGAGTGAGAGGAAATCTTGCCTTTAAAAGCAGCCCCGGAGAGGCTAGCCTGGCTTTGCTGATGTTGCCTCCAACACCTTCCATTCCAGCTCCCTAGAACTTTTCACACGTGGGTTGATGTCCTGAATATCCCATCTCACTCAAAGCCAAATGTCAGTTCTCCAAACTTTTCCCTGCTTTGTACTCCCATCCTTGCCTTCTTGGTACTTCACTCTGAATTCTGGTGCCCAGGTCAAGGGACGCATGTAGATGGCCAGTGATGATCCCTTACCAGTCTGAGGAAGACTTGGCTTGATGCTTCCTTCCACCATTGCACCCACACCCCGTCATAACACCACACCCACACCTGGAATTCATCTTGCAACATTCCACCCATAACAGTTTCCCCTTACATTTGGAACAATTCCATAAAAATATCACATAGGATCTTTCACATCTTCGTAACAATTTCATCCTTAACGCTGAATATAATTACTTCCCTCTAATGTCCAAAGATTCTCTTCCCTACCCTACTCATGTCCCCTGCCATGCAAAGTAAAGCCAATCTCTTGCACGTGTTAAAATATTTGAGACAACTGGTTCAACTGGCAAGAATACAGAGGAACATCTCTCTGACCCATAGGAACAAGATCATGCACACTTTCAAGTCTTTCTAGAGTGAGAATTTGAGTGATCCTTGAAATTACCAGTTGTTCGTGTTCCTTTGTCTGAATAATGTGAGAATACCTGATAAGACCTTGTGTTTTACAGATAAGGAAATCAAGAGCCTGAGAAATAATTCTTTTTCCCAAGGTCACAGGCTAGTTGGTTTCAGAGCCAAGAGTTGAACTAGTCTCCCAAGTCCACTGCTTGTTACAACCACTCAGAACTGCCACATCTGAGTAACAGGTTACAATGTTGAAAGGACAGCTCTGAGAACTTTACCTACCCTAAACAGCAGGAGAGGAAAAAGAGAAGATAGAATACTTGAGAAGCAGAGGTGACAAAACACAAATAACCACTCAAGACCCTTGGTTGGAAACTTACTTGGTATTCTAAGCTACAGACAGAACTTACTTTGTGAAAGGTTTGAAACGTACAGGTTAATGTACTGTTTACTTTGATGGAGGGCTGTGTTGTGCAGCATCAACCTTCTGAGAGGTTTACCCATCACTCTGTAGAAGGGCACCTAGTAGGGTGTGTCGCTACTAGTCGTCTCAGCCATAGTCTAGTCACCTCAAGGAGTCATGTGTTGAATACAATCAGATCATAGAAGTTTTCTATTGCCACGTAACAAATTACCACAAAGTTAGCATCTTAAAACCACCCAAATTATTTCATAGTTTGTGTGGGCTGAGTCTGGTACAGCATGGCTGGGTTCTCTGGTCAAGGTCTCACAAGACTGTCAGCCAATGGCATCCTCCGTGGAGGCTCAGCTGGATAAAGATCGACTTCCAAGGGCTCACCTGATTAGATCAGATCCACCCAGGACAAATCTCCCTTCTGATGAACTCAAAGGTAACTGATTAGAAACATTACATCTGACAAATCCCTCCTTCTGTGTAAGCTTACCTAAATCATGGGAGTGTTATCCCATCACATTCACTAGCCCCAGCCCCCACTCAAGGGAAAGGGTTATTTAGAGTGTGTGTTGGTAGAACCTGCAAGTTCATCCAATCTGGTCCCCTCACTTTGCAGACCAGGAGACAGAGGGTCAGAAAGCTGAACCCAATCTTACCCAGTCTGACTGACTGCTTTGAATTCACAGATGTCCTCACATGAAAAGAAATAGACTAGAACTAGAACTTCTGTGTTACGCATCAAATGATAGTCGTGGAGGACAGTATGTCTCTATCCTGGTTGGCTTTCTCCAGTCTCATAACTTCAGTGCACACAAATATTCAAACTTTTATAAATCATTTGTTAAGGGAAAGTATGTCTCCACTATTTTAAACATTGATTCAATCATAAACACTCGAGAAACATTCTCACGATGAGTTAATGTGCTAGGGCAAAGAGGACTTCCAGTAATTGTGTGCTTTTGTAAACGAAGCTGTAGTGAAAAACAATTCATTTTTTTTTAACTTTCCTTTTTTTTTTTTTTTTCCGAATAATCCATTTCAGTTAGTTTATTTAAATTAGTGTTCTCGGACATACATATGCTCTGTTAAGGTAGCTATGAGAAAAGATTAAAACTAAGAAAGGAAAAAAATCCTTTTCTTATGGAGACTTGCATCATGATTCCCAGCATATTTACTGTCTAATTTACTTTGTATCGAAGTCCAGTGCCTTGAATTCTATTATTCCAAAAAGTCCCCTGCAAATTTTCAGGTCATTATAGAGCAGTGTATGTATATGTGTGTTGAAAATGTCACTAGCTTTTGTAAGTCACCCAAAACTCCTTCTGCATGGATTTGCTATTGCCCCATGAATTCAAACTTGATTTTATCTTCTATGTATGTTTGTTTCTGACGGCAAGAAACTTTAAAACTACTAATATTATGACTGTCCCCTTTTGCAGGATCTGGGACTATAACAAACTAAGACGTGAATCATTTGTCTTTCCCATGCCAATATTCCTCTCTCTTTTCTGCAGCAAACCCTCACCCTAATATTGTCATACAGATTCATTCAGTAGAACTTACTATTTACAGTTAAATTTGCCCTGAACTGCTTTCACCCACTAACAGGCAAATGTGCTTGAGTCAAATACCAAATCACTGTTCTCAGGCATAAACTAAATGTCAAAAATGTGTTTTAGGTTCTTTTCCAATACTCCGTGACTCCAGCTACTTCCTTTTGCAGGGGTGGAGAGGGAGAAGGTTATAATTAGGGGGAATAACAATGGTATGATGCAGTCTACCAAAATTTAAATTTTTTTCATGTGGCTGAACTAATAAGTTGCTTAAAAGGAAACTGATGTAAAAAGCAAAGCTTCCTTGTAAACCCAGTATTTACTGCTCTGAGATCTCTTAAACCACTTAAGATCTTAGTCATTAAAGGTGGAGGTGTACCTTATAGAGGAATTATATCCTAAACTCAGTGCTTAGGGTAGAATTGAGTATAGTCAGAATTTTCTTTCCTAAATTCATTGGGAAGGTGCCAAAATAGAGATGGATATAGTAACCATATCTTGGTGAGTCCAAACCTTTCTAACACCAGATAAAGCATTTGGTTTGCTTCATAGTGTGTGGTGGGGGGTGGGGGGAGGGTCATGTAGTATAATAAATATATGTATTGTCTTTAAAACTAGAATCACCATCAGCAAGATTCTCTTAAGAGACACAAGAGAATTGGGAATGAATGAAAGGAAAACATTCATATTTACCATTTCTATATACAGTGGAATAGACCATCTTGATTCTAAGAGTTGAGAGCCAGATATAAGTGAGGTTGCTCACATAGTTAAGGCCAAAATCAGAAGTAAAATATGGGCTTCCTCTTAGACAAACCTCTTTAACAAGGGTCCTCACCACATCTCCTCTTCCACCTTGCTCCCTGCTGTCTCACTCCATCCTAGTGTCTATTCCCATCATTCTAGCAAAACAGTACTTGCTAAGGTCCAGCAACGACCTCCTTATCACTTCTTCCATTGGACTTGCTTCAGCCTGAATCCGAAGTGAGTTCTTGCAGCAGCATTTGGCTGTATCAACCACTAGGTTTCTGAGACAACAAACTCCTGCTTTTCTTTTCTCCCACTTTAGTGTCCTTTACTGGCTCACCTTCCTCCACCAAGTCTTCAAGACGTTAAAGTTAGAACTGGGCTCTCTTTCCTTTCTCTCCATAGGTGATCTCCTCTACACCCAGGGCTGCAATTAGCACCAGCAAGCCATTAACCCTTTGATATTCTAACCATACCTCCTGTTCCAGGTCTAGATATATGTATCCATCATCAACTCAGCAGTTCCAGGTGTCCATCACAAAATGTCAAAAAACAACTCATGATCCTCCCCCAGACCTAGTTTTCCAGTTCCTATCTCAATGGATGGTACCACCCTCCATCCATGTAAAACCAAGTACCCCTAAAACTGAGTTCCTCTGCTGAGTTTATGATTAACCTCTCTATCTAAAACTTTATTCCCTTTCTTGTTCCACACCTATTCCCCCTCAAGATTTAGGAGTATCAAGGAAAAGGGAGGACTGTAATCAAGCAGGACCCTATGGGGCCTTCCTGGGACAGACATTCCCCCCTGCCAGGTCCTCTGCCTGCCTCCTGTTTATAGAAAAACTTTAGCCTTTTAGGCCTTCCCCGAGTTACAAAGAGCAAATTTAATCAGAGGAGTGAGAAAAAGCAGAAACAAAGGGAAACAAGCAAGACAAAATAACAATAGTTTAGCTATGGAACAAATTTAGTTCCTCCTCAAGGACTATAGAGAATATTCTGAGCCATATCCTTGAGCTGTTTTGCAAATACTGAAACTCCCACCAGGTGGAAGAAGTTAACTGCATGTTAGCCACAAGCACATAGACCCTAGACCAGTTGGAACCAGATGGTTGATGATACTGAGTCCCGATTACCTCACCACCAACCAATCAGAAGAATGTCCACGAGCTGATCACACACCCTAGAACCTTCTCCCTCACCTCATCTTTAAAAACCTTTCCCTGAAAGCCAACAGGTCTTTTGAGCCTTAGCCACCCATACCCCCTGCTTGGCCTTGCAATAAATGCTGCACTTTCCTTCACCACAACCCAGTGTCAATAGATCGGCTTTACCGCACGTGAGCGAGCAGAACCCAGTTTGGTTCAGTAACACATTTACACCAGCTAGAAACCTGACCTTCATCCTTGACCGTACAGGGCCCCTCCCCTCTCCACTGCCATCCCCCTTCTTCAATCCACAGCATCTCTCACCTGGACTTCTGCAACAATCTCAGGCAGTGTCTGGGCCTCCCCTCTGACTCTCTGCAGTCATTCTTTCATATTGTAGTCAGGGACATTGAGGACTCTTTGAAAATGCACATCCTATCATATCACTCCCCAGGTTAAAACCTTAAGTGTCTTCCATGGCTCTCAGCCCATGATTAAATTTCCTAACTTGGCCTACAAGCTGCTGAAGGACGACCTTCCCAGCCTCATTTTCCCCCTCTCTCTCCCTCTAAATAGTCTGGTTCCATCTCTATGCCTGGAACTTCCCCCCATCCCAACCTCCCACCTTCACCTCTTCAAGGTGGCTCTCAGCTCCTCATTTGTTCATAAAAGGTACCTCTCTGCACACTCTCACCACTTTTCTTCAACATGGTATTGGAAGTCCTAGCCAGAGCAATTAGGCAAAAAAATAAATAAAATAAAAGGCATTCAAGTTGTAAATGAAGAATAAAACTGTCAGATGACATGATATTATATATAGAAAACCCTAAAGACCCCACCAAAAAATGTTAGAACTAACATATGAATTCAATAAACTGGCAGGATACAAAATCAATATACAAAAATATGTTGCATTTCTATACACTAATAATGAACTATCAGAGAAATTAAGAAAATAATCTCATACACAAGTGCATCAAAAAGAATAAAATACCAAGGAATAAGTTTAACCAAGGAGGTGAAAGACATGTACAGTGAAGCAATATTAGTGAAAGAAACTGAAGAAGACACAAATAAATGAAAAGATATTCTGTGCTCATGGATTAGAAGAATTAATACTGTTAAAATGGTCCATATTGCCCAAAGCAACCTACAGATTCAATGTAGTCCCTACCAAAATTCCAGTCCATTTTTTCACAGAAATTGAACAAGCAATCCTAAAATTTGTATGGAACCACAAAGACCCTGAGTAGCCAAAGCAATCCTGAGAACAAAGAACAAAGCGGAGGCATAATGCTTCCTGATTTCAAACTCTACTATAAAGCTATAGTAATCAAAACAGTATGGTATTGGCATTAAAAACAGGCATATAGATCAATGGAAAAGAATAGAGAGCCCAGAAAAAAAACCCATGCATATATGGTCAATTAATTTATGACAAAGAAGCCAAGAATATGTAATGGGAAAAGGATAGTCTCTTCAGTAGATGGTGTTGGAAAAATTAGATAGGCACATGCAAAAGACTGAAACTGGACCACTATCTTACACCATACACAAAAGTTAACTCCAAATTGAACGTAAGACCTGAAAGACTTGAATGTAAGACCTGAAATCATAAAACTCTTAGAATACATGAGGGTAAGCTCCTTGACAGTGGTCTTGGCTATGATTTTTTGGATTATAACACCAAAAATCAAAGGCAATAAAAGTAAAAATAAGCAAGTGGGACAACATCAAGCTAAAAAGCTTCTGCACAGACAAAAAAAAAAAAAGGCAACTAGCAGAATGGGAGAAAATATTTGCAAATCATATATCTGATAAGGGGCTAATATCCAAAATACATAAAGAACTCATACAACTCAATAGCAAACAAACAAACAAACAAAACAATACAGTTAAAAAATAGGCAGAAGATCTGAAGAGACATTTTTTCAAAGATGACATACAGATGGCCAGTAAGCAAGGTACCTTAGGTCAACTGTATAAGGCACATGAAAAGATGATCAACATCACTAATCATCAGGGACATGCAAATCAAAACCACAATGAGATATCACCTCACACCTGTCAGAATGGCTATCACCAAAAAGACAAGTAATAACAAGTGTTAGCAAGGATGTAGAGAAAAGAGAACACTTACGCACTGTTGGTGGGAATATAAATTAGTGCAACCACTACGGAAAACAGTACAGAGGTTCCTCAAAAAAAGTAAAAACAGAACTACCATATGATCCAGCAATTCCTCTCCTGGGTATTTATCCGAAGAGAATGAAAATACTAATTCAAAAAGATATACGCACCCCCATGTTCACTGCAGCATTATTTACAATAGCCAAGACATGGAAACAACCTGTGTCCACTGGTGGATGAATGGATAAATACAAAATATATACACAACAGAATATTATTTAGCCATAAAAAAATAAGAAATCTTGTTATTAATGACAACATGGATGGACCTTGAGGACATTATGCTAAGTGAAATAAATCAGATAGAGAAAGACAAATACCATATGATCTCACTTATTTCTGGACTCTTAAAAAAAATCACCAAAAAAATGAGCTCATAGCTACGGAGCATGGAGGTGGAGGGTGGGTGAAATGGGTGCAGGGGTCAAAAGGTACAAAGTTCTAGTTATAAAATAAATAAGTTCTGGGGATGTAATGTACAATATGGTGACTACAGTCAATAATACTGTATTGGATATTTGCAAGTTGCTAAGAGAGTAGATCTTAAAAGTTCTCAACACAAGAAAAAAAAATTCTGTAACTACATGTGGTGATAGATGTTAACTAGATTTGTTGTGATCATTTTGCAATATATATCAATATTGAATCCTTATGTTTTACACCTAAAACTAATATAATGTTCTGTATCAATGATATCTCAAAAAGAAAAGGCCTCTCTCTTTCCAAGGACGTGGTTGATCAGTTTCCACTATCAGATGTTCCCATGATACCACCATGTTTTCTTCATAGCACTTATTGCTGCTTATATTTAGATATTTATGTGACTTTTTTTAAAACTGAAGTATAATTTACAATGCTTTGTTAGTTTCAAATGTACAGCAAAGTGATTCAGTTATACATATATATATGCACATATATATATTTTTTCAGATTCATCTATTTTATATATATTAGTGTGTATATATTTTTTTGTTTTTTTAATTTTTGGCTGCTTTGGGTCTTCATTGCGGTGCGTGGGCTTCTCATTGCAGTGGCTTCTCTTGTTGCGGAGCACAGGCTCTAGGCACGTGGGCTTCAGTAGTTGTGGCTCGCGGGCTCTAGAGCGCAGGCTCAGTAGTTGTGGCACATGGGCTTAGTTGCTCCATGGCATGTGGGATCTTCCCAGACCAGGGCTCGAACCCTTGTCCCCTGCATTGGCAGGCAGATTCTTAACCACTGCGCCACCAGGGAAGCCCTATAGTACTGTGTATATGTTAATCCAAAACTCCTAATTTATCTTCCCCCCACCACTTTGGTAACCATAAATTTGTTTTCTATGTCTGTGAATCCATTTCTGTTTTGTAAATAAGTTCATTTGTAACATTTTTTTAGATTCCACATATAAGTGATATCATATGATATTTGTCTTTCTCTCATTTACTTCACTTAATATGATGATCCCTAGGTCCATCCATGTTGCTGCTTGTGTGACATTTATTAATGACTTTCTCCCCATTAGACTATAAACTCCACAAGGAGAAGGGATGACATTCACCCTCCAGTCCCTAGCACCTAGCACCTACCTGCCACACGGGTGGAGCCTACTTGATGAAGGAATTAATTCTTTAGCTTTAAAAAATAGACTCTTCTGAAGTTCAAGGTTAGCCTTTCCCTTCCTCGTTTCTAGCTTTTGTTAATTAAGAATTAATTAATTGTTCATGTCAATTAATTAACATTTACCAAGCACAGCTTTAGGCAAAGCATGTAACTTGGTGGCATAGGAAAAATATCAAGTAAAAGAGACAGTGGCTGTTCTCAAAGAACCTAGAATAGCTGGTTTGCAGCCCTGAGGGGAATTATAGGTCAGCAAGGCCATTGTCTTTCCAAGCGTCACAATGATGGAATTCCTTCCGTCATTCGTCATGGGCTCACTAGAGCCGGACAGTGTTCAGGCTCACCCAGATGTTGAGTGAGCAGGGAGCTTCCCCGAGCTTTTCTTACCCTACTCGCATCTCAGCAGAAATGACTATAGCTTCATTAATATCATGCCCGAGCAGTTTCTAAAGTGCTGCTTTCTCTCTCCATAGGCCTGCATTTCCCCCCAAGGAGACCCCTTAGAATACTAATTCTATAGTTTACTCTGGGCCAAAAGGTTTCCATCGTCATACAATTTTGAGAAACACTATTAAACAAAACTGAAGTTTTCCCCCATAAACTTTCTCAGACTCTTTAGTGTACTAATGTGCCTGACAAATCTCTGAGAATATTATGTATTTCCCCAATTTTTATAACCATGGAATCCTCTTTTCAAGCAATATATTTTGGGACTAAGTATCCTAAGAATACACTTGGGAAAACATTGTGTTAGGAGTATTAACACATGTTGAAGGGATCCTGTATGCCTGTAAGCCCAGCCTGCAACAGAAATTTGTCAGAGCCAAAGGTGATGCTTCCAAGTTAAAATGCCATGACACATGTAAATATAAAGATCTATACTGTTCAGCCTGGTATAGCTCTTTAGACTCTCATTTTCTAAATTCCATTTGTAAAAGTAACTGAATATGGCAGAAAGTGTATTTTAACTCAATGCTACCTGCACGCTCCAAGACCTTCCTGTGGATTTGCATTTCGATGTCCACTTTCCCCCCTATAGCTAGCTTATATTTTAGTCATGACCAGACTGCCTATGTCTGACTCTCCCTTCCTTCCTTCCTAACCCTATCTGGACCAATATTTGTCTGCTACATTTCTGTGGATCAAATATGTGAAACGTGTTTGGGACTCCCTTAGATGGAAGCTTATCATGAATGGCAGCCATTGTTGCTCTCTGCTCGGCAGGATTTCAGCCAACCCATGCATGACTTTGAGCCCCAGCTCATAGCCCATAGGCAGCTATTACCTCCGGGAAACACACCCGCTTTTGTTGGCTTTCCTTCACTAAGGGCAAATCCAAATAGACCTCAAGGCCATTATGAGAATCCTAATTTAGGGGATTTCATTACAGCCACTAAATGTAAGTATGTTTCAAGTTAATGGCATTTTCTAAGTATTGGCAGACTTGGATATAACTGCATATAATCCTATCATCTCAGCCTGCCTCTCTCCCTGTGTTAATGGCATTTCCTTTTTGAGTCTTCTTTTCCATCTTGATGTTTCTCTGAAGACAGAAATTCTGCTGAGTACTTCACTTCATGCCAGTAGTACTTTCTTCTTCACTTACATCTTTGAATTTCAAAGGTTCTGGCACTGATCTTTGGCTACTTGTACCTATTAACCCTTCCATTTCATGGCTTAAAAATCAGTATACAGGGGCTCCTCTGGTGGCGCAGTGGTTGGGAGTCTGCCTGCCAATGCAGGGGACATGGGTTCGAGCCCTGGTCCAGGAGGATCCCACATGCCGCGGGGCAACTAGGCTCGTGTGCCACAACTACTGAGCCTGCACTCTAGAGCCCGCGAGCCACAGCTACTGAAGCCCACGCGCCTAGAGCCCATGCTCCGCAACAAGAGAAGCCACTGCAATAAGCCTGAGCACTGCAACGAAGAGTAGCCCCCGCTCGCCACAGCTAGAGAAAGCCCGTGCGCAACGAAGACCTAACTCAGCCAAAATAAATAAATACGTTAAAAAAAAAATCAGTATACATTTTTTGTTCAAGGTTCAGGGGAGAATAAAAAGGTGACTGACTCCTGTGAGGTACCTAAATACAAATGCATTTTATTTACTCCAGGTACATTTTTCTCTAGCTATTGAATCTAATGTTCTTTGACTCAATTATAGGTGAAATTTCCACGTGCCTTTCCTTGCCCACAGGACTCATTATTCAATATTGGATTTGCCCGTCCTCCAGTAAAGAGCATGCATAATAGTATTAGACTGTTTGCCAGGCAGCCCCTAAACAAACACGGCTTGAATCAAATGGACTGCAAGTTCAAAGTTTTATGGTTTCAGGAAGTTACAAGAGATAGAAATCTGCTTTGTTGCCCCTCAACCATAAGCTTGGAAAAGCCAATCAATTATGAAGGACCTATAGAGGCACCAAAGAAAATATCACTTCTCAAGAAGGACTTGGTAACCTGAGAGAGACAGAGACAGAGACAGCAAGCACAATAGAGAGTCCTTGGCCCTTTTCAAAGAGTGAGTTCGAAGGAATCAAGAACCTATGAAAAAAGAGCCAGAATCTGATTAAGAAAGGCTGGGCGGGGCTGAAGATTCTGCATTTCTAACAAGCATCTAGGTCATGCTGATGCTGCAGCTCCCGACCACAAGGCTTTAGAAATGTTAGAAAAGACCATCTCAGGGCCCACAGCAGATCCCCTGCATTAGAAATTGCATATAGACACGATCCCAGGTGGTTCATATGCACATTAAAGTTTAAAAAACACTGATCTAAACTCCTTCCTTTTGCTCCAAAGTCCTTTTTCCTAAGGGCCTTCCCATTTTATTTGACTTTTCATCATTCCCTTGGCTGCAACAGTTTTGGTTAGAAGCTGTTATGCTCTTTTTATGGATTTTGCTAGCTAAATAGTTTGTGGCCATTTATAAGTGGGCTACATATGTATATTCTTTAAAATAAGCTAAACATTTATTGACTGTTCTCTAGGTACTGGGTACTGTGCTGGGCACAGTGTTACAAAGAGGAATAAGACGTGGGCTCTATATCCTCAGGGAATCACAGCCTTCGGATGGGGTGGCCCTGGCCCAGGTTTAACATATGGGGTATCACTTACACAAAAGGAGCTATTTTTGTCATGAAACTTATTCATTGTATACTCTGATAATTAAAAGGATGACACTGACATTTTCCAGCTGGCCGTGAAATCCATAGATTCCAGGTACATTTACCATAAGGAATCCTATACAAACCTGGTATATCCTGACAAAAACATTCCATAGGTAAGGACTCCCCATTAGCAAATACCATCATGAAGTCCAGCTAGCAAATCTACAAGATTTGCTCAGGTCATTTTCCCCTGGTGTGACCCCAAGGTGGGAAAAGCTGGATTGCAGATCAGCTGTTAACTCTTTCCTTCCCACTTATACAGCTGTGTCATGCTGGGAGCTGGCTAATGAAGCACACTGCTTAGAGAGTGTGGGCTTTTCAGAGGCAGAAGGACACGAGAGGCAAATTTCTAAAAGACTTATGTGGAAAATAGTTGACCTTATTCTAACAAAACTCATCCTGGAAATGTAGCATCTGAAGCAGGGGAGGCATTCAATAAATATTTGCTGAATGAATGAAAATGTAAATCTGCCTTAGGGGAAACAGCTTAGAACACTAACCATAACACATCCCTGCACTGGTCTTGAGGCAATTAATGATTACCCTCTTCCACACTGGTGGAAGCATACCCCCTGTGCAGGGTTCATCTTGCACAGTGGAAAAAAAAAAAAAAAAGGCAGGGTATGGCCTGACCTCTATTTGGTTGGGTCTAGTTGTTAGAACTGCTGATGTAATCACTAGTAATAAGTGGCTCTAGGTTTATTCTCATTTCAAAAATTACTTTGATATTCAGCTTTGCAAAACGAATTCAGATGTTTAATGCTCCACTGAGAATTAATGGATTCATTTAATGTTTGAAACCCATTAGCTAAACAGAGTTTATTCTGGGGACCAATTATTCAACATTCTGAGGCTCTCCAAAGCACCTATAAAAGAGACACCTTAACAGGTGCCATTAACAACTTTCTACCCTCTAAGATGGTCCTCGGAAACAGAAAATACTAACCGAATCCTCTCCTGGCAATCGCTCCTATTAAGTATGTTTTCTTTGGGTGCTAATTAAATGGATTTTTGCTTTGCTGGATCTGTGAAATTACTCCATTTCTTATTTAGCTCCTTTAGATAACCCGTAACTCCACTACTTTGTCTCCTTTATTTTCTTTATATCAAAAAGGGATTCCCAGGGACTTCCCTGGTGGTCCAGTGGTAAAGAATCTGCCTTCCAATGAAGGGGATGCAGGCTCGATACCTCGTCAAGGAACTAAGATCCCACGTGCTTTGGGGCAACTAAGCTCGCGTGCCACGGCTATAGAGCCCATGCACCCTGGAGCTCTCGCACCACAACTAGTGAAGAGAAAACCCACACGCCACAACTAAAGAGAAAGCCGCGCGCCTCAACGAAGACCCCGCGTGCCGCAACTAAGACCTGAGTTGCAACTAAGACCCAATGCAGCCAAAAAATAAATAAATAAACAAATAATAAATGTTTTTTAAAAGGGGGGGATTCCTGAATCTAGGGCTAGCTACCAAGTATTGCCAGGACTGGAGAGAAGGGCAGGGCTTTTAGATTATGATTAGAGCCAAGAAATGTCACTGGAAGGCAGATGGGGAAAGAAGAGTTGTTTTGCATACTATAGCAACCCTGCCTGTCACTTGTAAGGGGAGAGTAAAAGGGCAAGTTTGCATCTACAAATAGGTTCTACAAATAGCCACTGAACAAAAGCAGCAACTCGCAGGCTTTGCTGCCAACACAACGATTAGATTCCTTCTTCCCAAGTGAGGAAAGTGCTTGGTTGTACTGGAAAGGGCTCTTGGCTCAAAAAGCCCTTTGAGTAGATGGTGGGATGTTCAGGATATTATGTGCAGGACGTGTCTCTCCAGGTTAGGAAATATAGGACCTTTGAAATTCACATAGGTCTGTGCAAATCCAGGCACCTCCCACAAATCCTCAGAATGGTTTTGAACTGTTCAAAACAAGACAGCAGGCCCCAAATGGAATTGCTTATGCTAAGCCTCATGTCACCGAACCAAGACTTAATTACATTTTCGGCTCTTCCAGAAACAGAAACTTAAACCAGTCGATAAGGAAATCACCTGATCAGCACTAGTTAGGTAATCCACGTGATAGACCCCTGCCACCCCTGAAGGAAAGTAACCTTGCAATAACCAACCTGCTTTTTTGTCCAGAATGACTTCCTTGTTCCTGCTCCCTTCTGCCTATAAAAAGTCTTTCACTTAGTACAGCTCCTCAGAGCTCCTTTCTATCTGCTAGACAGGATGCTGCCCTTCATGAATCGTTGAATAAAGCCAATAAGATCTTTCAAATTTACTCACTTGAATTTTGTTTTTTAACAGAACTCAAAACAAGGTAAAGATCATACAATGACAAAGAATAAAGATACAGGACAAAATAAAAACAAATTGTGACTTACGTTAGTTATATGATATTTTGATACTTTAAAAATGTTAACTATCAATCATCAAAAAACAAAATTAAAAAGAACTGTCACTGGGGCGTCCCTGGTGGCGCAGTGGTTAAGAATCCACCTGCCAATGCAGAGGACACGGGTTCAAGCCCTGGTCCAGGAAGATCCC
The DNA here is from genome assembly GCF_965194825.1 of Balaenoptera physalus. Lineage (NCBI taxonomy): Eukaryota > Metazoa > Chordata > Mammalia > Artiodactyla > Balaenopteridae > Balaenoptera > Balaenoptera physalus. Next base: position 12,893,972 of record NC_138903.1, read on the forward strand.
ACATGCCGTGGAGCAACTAAGCCCGTGTGCCACAACTACTGAGCCTGTGCTCTAGAGCCCGCAAGCCACAACTACTGAGCCCACGTGCCACAACAACTGGAGCCTGCGCGCCTAGAGCCCGTGCTCCGCAACGAGAAGCCACCGCAGTGAGAAGCCTGCGTACAGCAACGAAGAGTAGCCCCCGCTCCCTGCAACTAGAGAAATCCCGCGCAGCAACGAAAACCCAATGCAGCCAAAAATAAATAAAATAAATTAAAAAAAAAAAAAGAACTGTCACTGGGTATTAACAAGCAGCATAAACACAACTCTAGCACAGTCTATGACATGTTGTAGACACTCCATGTTTCCATGGCCGTTCTAGCACTAGGGCCCTTTCATTTTTTATTCATTATAGCCAAGATCTCAAAACTTGAATTACTTTTCTGGTTCTTTATTATTTATTTATTATGTTTATTTTTGGCTGTGTTGGGTCTTCGTTTCTGTGTGAGGGCTTTCTCCAGTTGCGGCGAGTGGGGGCCACTCTTCATCGCGGTGCGCGGGTCTCTCACTATCGCGGCCTCTCTTGTTGCGGAGCAGAGGCTCCAGACGCTCAGGCTCAGTAGTTGTGGCTCACGGGCCCAGTTGCTCCGCGGCATGTGGGATCTTCCCAGACCAGGGCTCGAACCCGTGTCCCCTGCATTGGCAGGCAGATTCTCAACCACTGCGCCACCAGGGAAGCCCTTTTCTGGTTCTTTAGTTAATGGACCATAAATAATGATACATCTCAAGTCTCTGTAGAAACTACTCAACTCCGCTGTCATACAGAGAAAGCAGTTGAAGGGGAGCAGAATATGCCACCCCAAAATGTGCCTCTTTGGCCTGAGGATTATTTTGAGCTGATTATTTTTAAGAAATAAAATATTCAGCAGACACAGAAGACTCTCCAGAAACACGGTAGAAGCTACTCTCTTGTAAAGGACATTTACATTTTTAAGGGAAATCTCTATTTGTTAACATCTCCCTCTCTGTACCAGGAAGAGGATGACACTAAATCTCCAGAAACTCTTTTCCATGGAGAAGGCAGGGACTTAAATCCGCATAACCTGACCCCTGTTGACCATGCTTCACTTCCTGCTAACCGTCCATAACTGGCTCCCTCCCCTCTCCAACATCTGCCTTCTGTCTTTAACTAAGTAGAAGACATTTAAAGTGGTGGCTTGGGGCCATTTCAGGGACTCTTACTCAATTTTTCTGGGTCTCTCCCATATATACAGAAGGTATACATTATTCTTAAACTGTCTTTGATTACAAGGTTCCCAGCTGAGAACTCAGAAGGATACAGGGAAAAAATGATTGTTTCCCTCTACACAACTATATCTAAGTGTGTGACCTCACGATGATGCAATAAAACCTTCTTTACAAAAACAAGCAGGAGGCCACATTTATTTATTTATTTGTTTGGGGTTTCTTTTGGGTTTTTTTTGTTTTTTGTTTCTGGCCGCGTGCGCAGCATGCAGGATCTTAGTCCCCCGACCAGGGATTGAACCCACGCCCCCTGAAGTGGAAGTGCAGAGTCTTAATCACTGGACCGCCAGGGAAGTCTCAGGAGGCCAAATTTAGCTTATGGCCAGTAGTTTGTCACCCTCTGCCTTCGAGTATTCCACCGCCTAATCCATTGTTCTGCCCACCTCCAGTGTTCTTTCCCTACAACCTGTTCTCCTCACTGCTAGCAGAATGATCTTCCTGAAATGTCAACCTGACTGTGATGGAATTTTCCAGAGAGGTATGGATATCAAACATCTTCTTCCTCCCACTTACTATGTCATACAGTTCTAGTCTTTAGTTTAGTACATGGCAACCCAGAAAAACAAATACATCACCTAGCCTCCTTCACAGCAAAGTGTAAATACGTAGCAAGTCCTGGCCAATGAACTGTATGTAGAAGTATGGTGTGGGATTTCAAGGAAGACTCCTGAAAAATTAGGAAGTGGTCCACTGACCTGGAGGGGAGATGTGATGGGTGGAATGTCAGCAGCTATCATGACGATAGAAGTCAAGCAGTGAAAAAGACAAAGATAATAAACATAGTTCCTGGTGTTCTGTGGTAAGGAACTGCCATTCTAGTCTAGACTGCATACTGCTGTATTTTCTCTATGTGAGAGCGGTAAATATATTTCTTGCTTAAGTAAATGTTGTTTTGGATTTTGTGTATGTACAAACACAACACTAAGTGATATATTAATGATGTATCATTCTAGGCTAGTCATAGGAGGGCTTTCAGTTGCAAGTAACAAAAAAAAACACAAATAGTATCTGGAGGAAGCGTCTCCTGACTTCGGTTCCACAGTCCAACAGATCAAGGCTAGCCTAACACTGGCCTTTCTCCCATAGTCAAGATGGCTGCCACAGCTCCAGGAATACAACCTCATTAAACGTAGAAAGAAACAGCCAAGGGACCTGCCGGCCACACGTGTTATTTTAATCAGGAAAGCAGTAGCTTTCTTAAAGATCTCCACTGAGGTGCTCTGCCCTTCCTCCAGCAGCAAGGGAGTCTGGGAAAGTCAATATTGAGCTATGTGCACATCTACCTGGCACCTATGGCAAAGGCAGGCAAGAGTGCCTGGGGATACTAGTTTAGCCAACCTCCAGTGCCTAAAAACCTTGTAATTGTTACCTGTATCCCTCAGGATAAAGGCTCAATAAACAATTCAGCCTTCCTATGTCTCAGAAGTGCTTCTCAGGCTCTACTGAGAATCCCCTGGGGTTCTTATCAAAACACAGATTCTGATTCAGCTGATCCGGGGGTAGGGCCTGAAAGTCTGCCTTTCCAAAAAGTTCCCAGGTGATGCTAGTGCCACTGGTCCTTGGCACCATAGCTGGCATGGCAAGGGCCGACAAGGACTTCATGATCTGATCCCTGCATTATTTCTACAGCATCATCTTTTTTGCCTCTTCCCCTTCTACTCTCAACTCCAGCCATGCTTTACTTTCACTTCCCTGAAAGGGTGGTGACTGCTGACTGCCTCGCATGCAGTACCCTCTGCCTGAAACTCACTCTCTGCCTCCTCTGCTTCGTCCTGTGAATTGTTAGTCATGCATTGGGTCCTGCTGGATATCATTTCCTCCAGGAAGGTTCTCTGAATGCCACTACCCTCCTCTCAGAGGTGGAACTTCTTCCTCACTTATCTTTGGATCCCCAGTGCCCAACCCAATGCCTGGTACACTGTGGATTGTTGAACAAATACATGTTGAATTAATGAATCAATGAATGAATCAAAGAAATGATGTACTATCTACAAGACAAATGCTATTTTTCAGCGGGAGTCTTCATAGCCAGCTTTCTGGTGGATAACAGCTATAAATTATCATGCCAAAAAAACAAAACAAACAAACAAAATTATCATGCCTTTCCAAAGGCATGTACTCCTTTAAAAAACTAAATAGAAGTCACCAACAAAACCACTAAAGCTAACCTAAATCATCTTATTTATTTATATATTTTTATAAATTTATTCTATTATTTTGTTTTATTATTATTATTTTTTTTTGGCCGCACTGGGTCTCCGTTGCTGCATGCAGACTTTTCTCTGGTTGCAGTGAGCGGGGGCTACTCTTCGTTGCAGTGTGCAGGCTTCTCATTGCGGAGGCTTCTCCTGTTGCAGAGCACAGGCTCTAGGGTGCAGGCTTCAGTGGTTGTGGCATGCGGGTTCAGCAGTTGTGGCTCACGGGCTCTAGAGCGCAGGCTCAGTAGTTGTGGCACACGGGCTTAGTTGCTCCGGGGCCTGTGGGATCTTCCCGGACCAGGGCTCAAGCCCATGTCCCCTGCAATGGCAGGCGTATTCTTAACCACTGCGCCAGTAGGGAAGCCCTAAATCATCTAATTTAAAGGTAACGAAATGTTGAACATGATATAAAGACTTTAGAACAATTTCTTACTATGCTGCAATTACTTGATTCAATGCATTTTTTCTAAGTCGAACTTGCTCCAAATAAGTACTACTGAGGACTGAAGCCAGTCTACTGGTCATTACTCATCCATATGAGGTAAGTACAGAAATGGAGAGTAAGCATTTGGAAACCTTTTTGCCAACTTCATAGAGTAATTTTGTTTCATTTGAATCTAACCACTAAAAAATTGGTTTGTATTTTACGTCCTTTTGCTACTTTACTTTTTTTAAGTAATTCATTTTTATTGTGTTTCAGAATGTCTTGGTTCACAATGGATTGGAAATGTTTTCAAAACCGGTTTTCTCTGCAGATCATTTGGGGACTGCTCTGAAGTTTTCTCATCTGGGTCAGATCTAAAGCAGTGGTGCTCAACTTGGGGGTCATCCTGCCTCTCAGGGGACACCAGTCAATGTCTGCAGACATTGTTGATCCTCACAACCGCAGAGGAGGGGCAGGTCCTACTAGCATGTGGTGGGGAGAGACCAGGGTTGCAGCTCAACAGCACCCCACAATGCACAGGACAGAGCCACCCCCCCGACCCCCGCCCGCCAAGAATGATCCAGCCCCAAATGTCAGTAGTGTGAGGTTGAGAAACCCTGACCTAAAGATCTAAACCCACAATCTGAAGCCAGTTTAGGGCCTAAGACTTTTGTTTTCTTGTGCCTCTTCTCAGCTGGTGAGTTGCTTCTTCCCATCAGAACCACCAACGGAAAAGTCACGTGCTCAACATGCTCACAGGGTTAGACTTGATAATAATCTTCTGCCCTTCTTCTTCTTTGTGTCAAAGATTCTTCCCTCTTCCTGACACCCTTGATTCCTTCGAGGCAGAGCAAAAAGAGAAGCACAGTCTGATGATTTTGCTGCAAGAGGGCCTCATGACTCTTTTCCCCTCTCATCAGTTTTTTTTTTTTTTTGACAGCTGGCTCTTTGGTTTCTCAATCTTGCATTTAGAATGTGTGCGAGCGCTAATGTGAAAGCCATGCTTAGATGTTCATGTTACACAAAATCCTCTGCTGACCCTTCTGGCAACCATCTCGAACAGGACTAAATGAAAACTCTTTTCTTGTTGGACTTGCAGTTGCTGTTTAAGCTTCTTTGAATATAACTTTCCAAACACATGTCAATAGGCTCTCACAAGTTTTGCTGAAGAAAAATAGGAAGCGATGGATCTAAAGTTGTTCATGCTTATTTGCATTGCTCCGAGAAATCATTTCATTTCGGAGAGTTTTCATTCAATGACCTGAGCCTTTTTTCACTTTGGCAGGGTCAATGACTCTTTGAAGATAAACATGCTCATTGGCAATTGGGCCAATGCATGTGAACAACTGAACCTAACAGACTTCCTGAAGTTCTTGGAAATGAGGTCTTTGCAATCTTTACTGAAGCTCTTCTTAAAAATAATCTGCCCTCTGCTATTGCCTGGTATTTTTTTAAAAATAAAGAACATGGTTGATTTTACTTTGTTGATTTATTAAAATGCTGCTCATAAAGCTTATATTCCATAATAAGAGTTCTGATTGGGATGCTATAATAAGAACTAATACTTTTGGAGAGCTCACTATGTGTGGGTTACAGTGCTAAGCACTTTAAATATATTATCTCACTTAATCATTGTGACCAACCTACACAATATGTACTATCATTGTTCCCTCTTTACCGATGAAGAAAGTGAGGCACACAGAGGTGACAAGAGTTGGCCAAGCTTATAAAAGTAGTGAGCAGCCGGGCTAAGATTCCAACCCAAGCGCAATGGATCCAAAACTGCGATTCTACCCATCTCCCCTGTCTTGCAAGGTGAGAGTCACTTAAACAAGAAATGCCAGTAGAATAAGAAATTGGAAGTTATGATTTGTGTGCTCTCAGGCTGGTCATGAGAAGCACCATGAAGAAACTAATGTAAATAAGTTCCGTACCTTTAGGAAATGCATCTAACCCATCCTTGTTTCTCCCACAGGCTTGTTGGGTACCATAAGAGTGCCTCTCACAGAACGAGCGGGCAGTCAGTATCGGGAGCGTTGCCCCACACTAGGAGCTGGTCACTCACATCCTTGTTCTCCACTCACTCCATCTTCACCCCTCTGTAATTTGCAAGTCTGGTCTGGAAGCAGTAGCTACGAAACCAGGCATTCTCTCCCCGGGCAGACCCTGAGGACAACCCATGAGCCACAGTCACACATCTGTGCTACGCGCTGTCACTATCTCTAGCTGCCTGTTCGTCCTCAGCAGGGATCGTGGAAGCTGATGTTCAAGGTAGATTAAAAGACAAAATCTTGAGCACCTTTGCTGTTCAGCCCTGGGACGGGAAGTCTCAGGCCCCTTTCCGCAAAAGAGGGGAGGGATGCTGAACAATGGTTAGGATTGCCTCCCCTCCCCCTGGTGAGCTTTTCATTCCTTCAAGTCAAGGTATCTAAAGTTTCTGTGGTTTTTTTTGGTCTTTATTTTACTTATTTTAAAATTTTTTTTAAATTTTATATTGGAGTATAGTTGATTAACAATGCTGTGTTAGTTTCAGGTGTACAGCAAAGTGATTCAGTTATACATACACATGTATCTATTCTTTTTCAGATTCTTTTCCCATTTGGGTCATTACAGAGTATTGAGCAGAGTTCCCTGTGCTGTACAGTAGGTCCTTGTTGGTTACCCATTTAAAATATAGCAGTGTGTACATGTCAATTAAAGTTTCTTCCTCTCTTCTTCTTCATGTCGTCAGGACTATTTGTAGCTTAGCAGTCTCAAAATTAAAATCGCAGCTCAGAATGAGACCAAAGAGTGAGAATTACTTTTCAATGCCTCCCAGGACAGCCTGGGAACTTGCAGAAATGCAGATTCTCAGATCCCACCCAAGACCTACTGAATCAGACCCGCTAAGGGTGGAGGCCTGCAATCTCTGTTTTTAATGTTCTCCTGGTGATTCTGATGCACTGTCAAGTTTGAGAACCACTGGCATAGATTCATGATTCTCAACCCTAATTGCATATTAAAAATCACCTTGGGAGTTTTAAAAGTCCTAAATTCCAGGCTACATGCCAGACTAATTAGACTTTCTGGGGCTGAGACATAGGCATAAGAATCTCTTAAAGCTCTCCAGGTAATTCCAGTATGGAGCCGAGGTTCAGAACCAGTGGGTTTGCACAGGGTTCCTCAACTGTGACAACACTGACATTTTGAGGCAGATCATTCTCTATTGTCGGGGCTCTTCTGTTCGCTGTAGGATGTTTAGGAGCAACCCAGGGCTCTGTCCAATAGCACCCCTCTCTCAGCTGTCACAGCCAAAAGTGTATCCAGACATTAGCAAACGCCCCTGGTGGCGGAATGGGGGTGGGGGCAAAATCACCCCCAGTTGGGAATCACTGGGTTAGAGGTCATCATTCTCTCTGCAAGAATGATTATAGGCCAATGCACATCACAATTATCTGCAGGGCTTATTTGAAAAGCAGATTATTAAGCCCCAGCAGGCCTCCTGAATCAGAATCCTCCAGGAAATCAGGCAGCTTGAGTGTCTGAAATTCTCAAGTACCTTCAAGGTGGAGAACGACTGAATTGAGTATTTCTTCTTAAAGGCAAATTGAATTTGATGTTGGTGCTTAGGAAAGCAAAATTCGGCATGTTTGGAATCCTTGTTCTTGATCACAGGTGGAAGTGAATTGATTTATGTTTCTTCCAAACATTCCAGCTTAGCCAGACAGACCTACTTGGAGAGTTTAGCCATCTCCCTGATGTGCACTGAAATAAAGTAAAACTCCAAAATTTCCATCTGGGCTTCCCTGGTGGCACAGTGGTTAAGAATCCGCCTGCCAATGCAGGGGACACGGGTTTGAGCCCTGGACCAGGAACATCCCACATGCTGCGGAACAACTAAGCCTGTGCACCACAACTGCTGAGTCTGCGTTCTAGAGCCCGCGAGCCACAACTACTGAGCCCCTGAGCCACTACTACTGAGCCTGCGTGCCACACCTACTGAAGCCCGCACGCCTAGAGCCCATGCTCCGCAATAAGAGAAGCCACCACAATGAGAAGCCCGCACACCGCAACCAAGATTAGCCCCCGCTCGCCGCAACTAGAGAAAGCCTGTGCACAGCAACGAAGACCCAACGCAGCCAAAAATAAATAAGTTTATAAAAAAATAAAATTTCCATCTAGTGACAGTAGTGTCATGTTTTGTGTAAATGAGTGTTTCAGCATCTGCACAATAACTTTTTATAGAGATTCTTGACTGTTAAAGGACATTTACTGTGAACGTCAGTTCAGACATCTTGAAAGTCACAAATTACAGGGCGAGAGGAGTTTGCAACATTGATTCCAGTTTACTTAAGGGTATGAACAGCACTGATGACCATTTTTCTTAACAATTCTGGTCTTGGGTGTTCACTTTATGGATGTTATCACCCCCTTAATTAATTTTTAAATATTTTTGGAGAGCTTCTCGGCCATGTTCCAAGCATGCATCTACTTCTGATTGCTTTTGCTCTGTCCATTGACTGTGGGTGCATGAAACATGCTTCTTGGTTTAATAAGAGTTGGCTGTGCCTCATCCTCCAGCTCCTGCCCATAATGTCACTTGGAATCATTCCTTCATTCGCTCACTATGCAGGGATAACTGTAATAACGAATAGATGCTTTTAGCGGAGCTTCAGACCTCTGACAAAGGCGTCATTTTTCTGTGGAAATTAGCAAAGACTTTACAAATGAGGTGGCATTTGGGCTGGCCTTACAGGATGAGAGAGAATTCATCAAGCAGCCAATAGAGGTCTTTTTCGAAGATAAATCTTACATCGTAGAGTAGATGAGAATCTGTTTTTGCGTCTCAAAGAGTCCATAGTACCGTGGCCTGAAACTAAGGGTGCCATTTTCCCAACGATTAAAGTCTGTTATAGGTACATTTAGAAACATAATTTCTCCCAAAGAAGAAAACAAATTGGAGAATGAAATATTCCACAATTTGAAGTGTTACAAAACCAGACAACAGGCCCCAAATGAAGTGGCTTACGCTAAGCTCCACATCACCAACCCAAGAGTTAATTCCAGTTTTAGCTCTCCCCAAAATGGAATCTTAAACCAGTCAATCAGGAATCACCCGATCAGCACTAGTTAGGTCACCTGCCCGAAAGGAAAGTCACCTTGCAGTAACCAACCTGCTTTTCTCCCCTATGTAACTTCCTTGTTTCCACTCCCTTCTTTCTGTGAGAGTCTTTCATTTTTTCATTTTGTACAGCTCTGCAGAGTTTTCTGTCTGCTAAATTGGATGCTCAGTTTTAATCACTGTTGCTTAAATAAACTCAAATTCTTTAATAAGCCTCAGTTTATCTTTTAAGAGTTTGAACACAGTCATGTAAAAGTTCGAATTAGGCCAGAAAAATCCAAAACAAAACCAAATCCACCAAAAAGGCCATACATGACTCAGAAATTCATTTCATTCCAGCTCAGTGATTCTCAGCTTGGGGGGGGGGGGGGCCATTTTGATCCCTAGGGAACATCTGGTAATGTCTGGAGACACTGTGTGTAGTCACACCTGTGGAATGTGTAGATCCTAGAGACGCTGCTAAACATCGTCCGGTGCAGAGAAGAGCTCCACCAGTCCCCATACAAAGAGTGCTCCAATCCAAAAGGTCAGCAGCGCCGAGGATGAGAAACTCGGTTCTAGCCCACACCGTACGGCTAAGGGGACATTTATTTAAACTGCCGTGCTTGGTCGAATGGAAATCAGTCCTGCTCTGCTCTTTGTTCCTTAGACGGTTTAAATGATGACATGTAAAATTTATCTTGTTCCGCCCTCACTGCTGCACAGTTCCATCTATCAACAGGGTCCTCATGAACTCAGAACACTGCACACTCATGTGAACTTAATAATTTGAGTTGACGGAAAATAAGGTAAGAATCCAAGGGTGGGGGGAGAGCATCGTGACTCCAAGGCTGGGGGCCCATCACTGTTGGCGCAACATAAATATTTATGAAAGTACATTCCACCGCGAGTGCATGTGTCTAGAAGAGAATTGTTTCACGCGGCTGTAAGAAGAAGCAAGGTTTTCTAAATACAGCCTGTATTATTTGAAATGAGTAGCCTTTCATTTGTGCCAGGTAGAAATAGCGCAAGAATTTCATATTCAGTCGGCAAACATGCAAAGAACAGGGGGTGGGGAACAAGGGTGTCTTTGTCTAAAACTCTATTTTTCAGTTTAGTAGTCACCAACCACATGTGGCTGTTGAGTACTTAGAATGTGGTGAGTCCAGCTTAGATGCGCTATAAATATAAAATACATACTCTCTTTCAAAGACTTAGTCCAGAAAAAAGAATGCAAAATGTCTCAACAATATTTAGTTTGATTACAAGTTGAAGTAATTTTTCAATATACTGGGTTAAATAAAATATATTATTAAAATTAATTTGGCCTAATTTTGAACGGGGCTACTAGAAAATTTTTAATTTTGTATATATATATATAAAATATACTAATATATTATATACTATGTATTTCTATTGGACAGTGCTGTTCTAAAAGCACACATTTCTTCCTGTCGTTGTTTCTAAATCCTACTGTGATGTTGCTCCTGAAAAATCTCAGAGTTCAGATTTCTAACAGGTGTGCCCTTCAATCACCAGGCCACTGGTTCTCAACCCTGGTTGCACATGGAAATCACGTTGGAGACCTGTTCAAATTACTGATGCTTGGACATCCATCAGCAAAAACAAAGCAACAAAACTCTAGACCTAAATCCCACGTCTTATACAAAAATTAACTCAAAATGGATCAACAGATTTAAATGTAAAATGTCCAACTATAAACTTGTAGAAGAAAACATAGGGGAAGAGCTTCAGGATCTAGGGCTAGGCAGCAAGTTCTTAGACTTTATACCGTAAGCACCGTCCATAAAGGGAAAAATGGATAAATTGGACTCATGAAAATTAAAAGCTTTTGTTCTGTGAAAGCCCACTGAAGAAGACAAACTACAGACTGGGAGAAAATATTGGCAAACCGCATATCTAGACTACCCAGAGAAGGCTCAAACTCAACAGTAAAAATACAAATCATCTAATGAGACTATGGACAAAAGACATGAACACATATTTCACTGAAGGAGGATACAGAGATGGCAAATCAGCGCATGAAAAGATATTCAACATCATCAACCATTAGCGAAATGCAAATTAAAACCATTGCACTGGAATCTACAATGATTTCAATTTTAAAAAGTACTACCACCCCCCTTCCCATCCTCCCACTCCTCTAGACTCTGATTTAAGTGGTCTAGAGTATGGCCTGGGCATTGAGAGTTTAAAATCTCCCCCTCGTGATTTTAACGTGTGGCTAAGGTTAAGGACAATTCTTCGGGGATAAAGAATGTAGCTTAATAGGAATTGATAAAATAGAGCCTGAAGGCAGGTGAGGGAAGGTACTGACTTGGAGCTTTCTGATTGAGGGTTATCTTCACACTCAGTCCCCAAATAAGAGAATGCGGCTTGTTCTCAGGATGTTTTATGTTCCAGCATAATGTCTAGCCAGAGACACAGCTATTTCTATCCACTAGAAAGAACAGGATTTGGGCAAACTGACCAGGTGGGATTAAATTGTGATGCCTTCTTATATTCTCTCACCTTCTGAAACCGAGCAGGGCTTTGTGAGGTTCTCAGGCATCGAGGCCTCTTTTTGGTCCCCCTTTCTTGTAGGCAAGACACCAGCCTCCATGACCTTCCCTGAGTTCCAAAGGACACATTAGAACAGTTCCTAATCAAGGGAGGAACAGCCAAGAAACCACCTGAGGCAAGATTAAAGGGATCAGAGAAGCTCATCAAGATTAGGAGACCGACCACCTGAGACCCTAATCTTGTCAGCAACCCCACCCTTGGGAAGCATTGCTATAAAACTCATCAAATCCTCCTGGGTTGGGACACAGTTTTTCGAGGCAGCAGCCTGCTGTGTCCCCCTTTGCCCGGCAAAGCAATAAAGCTACCCTTTACTACTTCACCCAAACCTCTGTCTCCAAGATTCGATTTGGCACCAGTGTACAGAGAGGCTGTACTCTTTGGCACAAAGATTCTTTTGAGAGACAGCAGGCACAGGAAAAGATCTGAAGACAGAGTAGAAGTTACCTTCTTGTAGGGGACATTTACATTTACAAGGGAACTCTCTATTTGTAAGAGGGTCTCCCTCTCTCTACCAGGAAGAGAAAGATGACTAAATCACCAGAAACTCATCAGTGGAGAAGGCACTGCCTTAGTCTTCGTAACAAAACTTACCCTTGTTTACCGTGCTTTTCCTGGTCACCTCCCATAACTGGACTCCCTCTCCCCACCACTTTTCTTTTGTCTTTAGTGGAAGGTGGTATTTAAGGTGGTGACTTAGGCCGTCTCGAGGCCACCTCAAGGAGTTACTCATTTTCCTTGGGTATTTCCCATGTGTACATGAGGTATACATGTCAATAAACTTCTCTTTGTATTTCTCTTGTTAATCTTTTATCACAGGGTCTCAGCTAAGAACTCGGAAGGGTTGAGGGAAATTATTTTTCCTCCCCTACAGCAAGGAAATTTGAGGACCACTGTTTTAGGCCACTGGCTCTCAACCTTGCCTGCAAGTTGGAATTACTTATGGGAGCTTTTCAGTATCCTGATGCCTGACAGCCAAAGACCCTGATTTAATTGCTCTGGGGTGTGGTCAGGTCAGCTGGATTTTTCAAGCTCCCCAAGGGCTTCTAACATGGAGTCAAGATTGAAAACCACTAGTTTAGGTATTCATCTTCCCTTATCTTCAACAGCAATATCCTTACGGAGCAGGACCCTGTGGGGCTCCTGAGCACAAAAGCCCTTCTGTGTCCCCCATTTCTTGATTACAGGAAATAGGCTTCATTCAGCCTCCCTGACCTTCCCTGAGTTCCAAGGAGCAGGTTCAAACCGATGCTAATTAGGGAAGGGAGGGGATGTGGAGACAAGGGAGGAACAGTCAAGAGAAACAACAGTGCAGCCTTGGGGCAGGGTCCTGGTTCCCCTCAAGGGACACACATAACAATATCTTTGAGCTGTTTAGCACATAGCGAAACCCCCGCCAGGTGGGAGAAGTTAACTGCATGCTGCCCACAAGCACGTAGACCCCAGACCAGCTGGAACCAGAAGGTTGATGATGCTGACGCCCACTTGCCTCACCACCAGCCAATCAGAAGAATGTCCACGAGCTGATCATGCCCTCTGTGAACCATTACTATAAAACTCCTCACTACCCCCTCCAGGTCGGGACGCACAGTTTTGAGGGCATTAGCCTGCTGTGTCCCCCTTTGCCTGGCAAAGCCATAAAGCTATTCTTTTCTACTTCACCCAAAACTCTACCTCCAAGATTTAATTTGGTGTTGGGGTACAGAGGCTGGATTTGGCTTCAATATCAGCTGTGTTTTGGCACACAGGATTCAAGAGTGAATGCTTTCATAGGTAGGAGAAAACTTTACAGGCTGGGGGGCGGGAGAGAACCCTGTCTGTTTCTCCAAAATCACTGATTACTTTACCTGTTTTTAAGGCTGGGCAACTTTTGCCACTTAGCCTCATTACCAGGGCATAGCACAATATCCCCTTTCCCTTGTGAAATGGATTCACCTATCCTGAGCCCACAAGACCCTTCCCAACCACCCATCCAATGGCCATGTAAATTGCCTAAGTCAGTGGTTCTCAATTTGCTGCGTTTTAGAATCTCCTGGAGACTTTTAAAAAATACCAATGCCTGGCCCCCAACCCCAGATGGTCTGATGTAACTGGTCTGGGGTGCAACCTGGGCCTTGGGTTTTTGTTTTTGTTTTGTTTTTTTTTTTTGCTGTGCCGCAAGGCTTGTGGGATCTTCGTTCCCCAACCAGGGACTGAACCCAGGCCCCTGACAGTGGGAACATGGAGTCCTAACCACTGGACCGCCAGGGAATTCCCAGGGCCTTGGGATTTTTAAGATTCTCCACGGATCCTAAGATTCAGCTAAGTTTGAAGACAACTGATCCAACTGAGATTTGATTTAGTGTTGGGAAACTGACTTTGCACCAAAAGATCCTAACAAAAATAGTCAACAAGGTAAGCAGGCATGCAGAATGTGTCGTATGTTCAAGCTAAGGACTCCTAAACAATGTGGTGAAGCGTTCATAAATGCAAAAGAGAATGCTTGTAGGTGAATCATTCCTGGGAACACCGTATTCCAAATCTAAGTCGCCCCCTCCCACAGCCAAGAGGCCTACAGTGTATCAGAGTCTCTGGCATGATCTATGCAGAGTTCACGCGCATGCACAGTTCTACAGATGTGAAGGCAAAGTACTTCTTATGCAAAACAGTGACTCTCAACTCATCAACTCTCTACCTCCTGGTGGGCCAATGTTATACCAACATCAAATGCAAATTAAAGATAAACTAATTTAAGTCCTAACTGCCTCTACCTCATCTCCCGAGGGGGGCTGGTGTTTGTGATCACACCTCCAAAGCGGTGTGCCACCTGCGGACTGTCATTTCCACCAGACGTGCCTAATTACACAGCTTCATTTTGAAGCTATCCGCCTGCGTTCATTCCCAGGTTCCACAGTAGTGGAAGACATTTTCCCCAGTTAAAATATCCTCTCTGCCCCTTTTCAGAGGACACCTTCAGTTTCCAGATGAGCATCCGAGAGGAGGTGCCACCCCTGGCAGCAATCTTTAGGGAGATTTGGAAGAGAAGTTTAAATAAATGTCATAAGAGAGAATCGGGTGTTTTGCACTGTGGCTAAAAGTCCATCCTCTGCCTGCAAGGGATGAATGCCAGAAGATGAGTCACACCGAGTGGGATGTGAATGTGAATAGCAAGGAACAGCATGTAACAGGGGCCTTCTGAACCATGGCTAAAGGCAGACAAGTGGGATGAAATCTTGCTGCCTCAGATTTTCTTGGGCTGAGCGATCTGGGAGCAAACACACAGAACATCTGGGAGACACTGTGGTGGTTTCGCCCAGCTGAGCCCCCTGGAAGCTCTCACCACATGCAGATGGAGATGTGGACTCGAGAAAAATGCGGGTTAGAAGGAAAATGTTACTTCTAAACTTCCCACTGGTTTGACATGGTCCTCTTCCCACACAAAGGGCAGTCTGTCCTGGGGTAAACAGATGACTCAACCAGGGAATAGAATGACTCTGTTAGGTTCAGCCGGGAAGCTCAGGAGATTCTGCTGGCAAACCTGTCTCCAGGTTACAGCCAGAAATAGAGAGACGAGAAGCAATTACATTTCATGAAGCTCACTGGCTTTTCCGTACTGAGTTTCAAATTCCAGTACAATTAAAAATCTATACAAGTGGTTCTCACACTTCAGCGTGCATCAGAATCCCCTGGAGAGCCTGTTAAGATGCACCCCCAGTGTTTCAGTGTTTCTGATTCTGCAGGTCTGTGCTAGGGCGTGAGAATTTGCATCTTTAACAAGTCCTCGGGAGATGCTGATGGGCCAGGGATCATACTCTGCGAGCCACTGCTCTGAGGACAACTCTGGGTATTTTTTAACCACAAAGGATGACTTACACATGACTCTGAGCACTTACACCCAAGTACCTCTTTCTCTGTAGATATTTGGGACCCCAGTAGGTCAAGTGAGCACAGGATTTGGAGTCACATGGAAGATTCTGACTGTGGATGCCCATGATGTGACTGGTGTGACAGCAACTTCTGGTTTCATATACAAAACAGCAGCTGACTGCAAAACAAGAAAAATAACATTAAAAAACTGGTGGGAGCATAAAGGGAAATACCAAATCCCACATGGAGAATGCAGAGTGTGTGTGGGACTGGGGAAGGACTCAGAAGATGAAGGGATGTTATTTTGTGGATGAGATGCTCATCTTTTATATGGAAGACAGACCAGCCTTGAGGGATGGAGCAGGAGGGTTTTGGTTACTTATTTACTAATTTCATGATTATTAATGCCCACAGGGTGCACAGGGTTGTGCTGAGTTACACATCTGAAAGAATATCATAGTTAGGAGGTTTGTGATGTTGGGATACGGTGCCAGTGGAAGTGGAGTTCATCTTCCCTGAAGATTTAAATTTGGGACTTGACCACTGTTTATTGGTCAGCCAGAGCTGGTTTTAGTTAGACTGTCCTAGATGCAGGAGAATGGATTTAATGATGTCTCAAGTGCTATTTCTTCTTTTTTTTTTTTTTAAAGATTTATTTATTTGATTGATTGATTGATTGATTGCTATGTTGGGTCTTCGTTTCTGTGCTAGGGCTTTCTCTAGTTGCAGCAAGCGGGGGCCACTCTTCATCACGGTGCGCGGGCCTCTCACTATCGCGGCCTCTCTTGTTGTGGAGCACAGGCTCCAGACGCGCAAGCTCAGTAATTGTGGCTAAAGGGCTTAGTCGCTCCGCGGCATGTGGGATCTTCCCAGACCAGGGCTCGAACCCGTGTCCCCTGCATTAGCAGGCAGATTCTCAACCACTGCGCCACCAGGGAAGCCCGCTATTTCTTCTTCCCGTGGAATCAGGGCACGTCATACTCAGCACACGTGTGTTCACGCACCAGGAAGCTCACTGGAGCCTGGTGTCCTGAGTTTTTACTGGGGTCTCATTACATAGGCATCATTAATTGGATAATTGGCTACATGACTGGACTCAATATCCAGTCCCCCTCCGCTCCCTGAAGGTCCAGCTGACATCACCTGGCTCAAAGCCCCAACCCTCTAATCACAAGGTTGTGTAACAGGGAAGAGCCAATTCTGACTGCATATTGGATCTGTTTCTTTGACTTTAACCTTTGCTTCCCATTGCTTTTGTTATTATAATCACTGTCTATAGCTGCAAGCATACATAATAGCCTGTCACAGGGAACCCTGCCCCTCTGCCTGACTGTTAAACCGAAAGGCCTTTGTTCAACTCAGAGAGAGACATTTTGACCCTGCCCACCTGTGAATGGCTGCAGAAAAGAAAAAATTAACACATCCCCTCCTATTTTGCAAGATAAACGGCCTTTTTACTTTACTTCCTCACCTCCTCCCCCTCTCTGTTCTATAAAAGAAACTGGCATCCAGACCCCAATAAGATGGCTTTTTGGGGACCCTAGTCCACCATCTTCTTGATCCGCCGGCTTTCCGAATAAAGTCGCTATTCCTTGTCTCAGCACCTTATCTCTCCATATGTTGGCCTGTCGTGCAGCGAGCAGAGCGAGCCTGGATTCGGTAACGGTTGGTCTAATCACGTGAGTCGTCTCCTTAGCATAAACCCAGTTGTGGTCCAAGGACCCACCATGAATAACAGACGCTTCAAACACTCAGGAAATTCCAAGGATTAAAATTTCCCTCCCGGGAACTACGGGGACAAAGGCCAGCCAAAGTATGACATATCAGTCTCCATTTGCATATTCATTTGAATATTCTTGATCCATAAACGTGTCTGTTTTTCAGATGGATGGCTTAACTGGTTACAACATCACTGGGTTCCTTTGTTTTTAGTTTTAAAACTTAGGTATCTGTAGCGGGAGGACACTTGGAACTGATCTTGGATCACCGCATCATTTTGTGGTTAAGAACCCAATGCCAAGAGGTAAGTGACATGCCCTGGGGCCTCACAGCCAGGTGAAGCTGACCTGGTGTTACCGAGACCAAGCTCGCTCTGCTCGCCACATGACAGGCCAATAAATCAGAGACGAGGTGTTGAAACAAGGAAGACGACTTTATCCGGAAAGCCGGCAGACCGAGAAGATGGCGGACTAGAATCTCTGAAAAACCATCTTATCGGGGTTTGGATGCCAGTTTCTTTTATAGCACAGAGAGGGGGAGGAGATGAGGAAGTAAAGTAAAAAGGCCATAGGATTTGCAAATATCCCCTGAATGGCCAGCCTCGGGGAAGGGATGTGTTAATTTCTTCTTGCCTGTAGCCATTCACAGGTGGACAGGGTCCGGATGTTTCCCTGAACAGAGGCACTTTGGTTTAACATTCAGGCAGAGGGGCAGGGTTCCCTGAGGCAGGCCATTATGTGTAGACAGTATACTTTCAGTGAACAAAAGCAATGGGAAGCAAAGGTTAAAGTAAAAGAAACAGATCCAACATGTAGTCAGATTTGGCTCTTCCCTGTTCCACTGGGATTGGAATTTCTGCTTCCAGACTCAGACTCTAAGTTGTGTTTGTAGAAGGGAAAAATAATTTTCCCTCTACCCTTCCAGGTATTGATTCTTGGCTGAGCCCCGTAATAAAAGACAGATTAACAGGATAAAAACAAACAGCAGTTTAACAGCATGTATACCTCCTGTATACATGGGAGAGACCCAGCAAAACTGAGTATCTCCCCAAAAGGGCCCAAGCCACCACTTTAAATACCATCTTCAGCTAAAGACAAAAGATGTCGGGTTGAGGGGAGTGGGTTAAGGGGAGGTTTTCAGGCAAAGCACAGTAAACAAGGGTAAAACTGTTATGCAGATTTAAATTGATGCCTTCGCCACCGAGAGAGTTTCTAGAGATTTACAGTCATCCTTTTCTTCCTGGTACAGAGAGGGAGACACCTTTACAAATGGAGATTTCCCTTATAAATGTTAATGTCTCTAATAAAAGGGTAACTTCTACTCTGTTCTCAGAGCTTCTCCTGTGTCAGCTGTTTCTTAACAATAATCAGCTCAAAATAATCCTTATGCCAAAGAGGCATATTTTGGGGCGGCGTATTCCGCTCTCCTTCGTGTTCCTCATGAACAAAGTGTTCCCCTCCCTACCCTTCCCCAGACTCCCTGAAGAGAACACCACCCAAGGCCTGATTCACTCCAGTTAGGAACTCTCTGCTTGTCCTGTCTGACTCTTCCTTTAGATCAAGAACCTGTAACCGAGCAGAACCCCATGGGGGCCTTCCGCCATGTCCTCTGCTTTAGCTCCTCTCTGAAGTACCTAGATGACAGCATTTGATGCAGATTTCCTGAGTCTTTTTGCAGATGTAAAAAAACCCTCCCCCTCTCCAAAAAATTGAAGAACTACTTGAGGACCATGAGCACAGAGCCCCAGGCCTCCTGGAGCCTAAGGACTGATAATGTTAACCCCTATGACACCACCCTGCTACTGCACCATCAGCCAATCAGAGAATTGTGCACAAGCTGATCACAGACCCTGCGACATCACCCCTCACCTGGCTTTTTAAAGTGCTTTGCCGAAACCCTTCGGGGAGCTCAGGGCTTTTTAGGGCATAAGTCACCTGTCTCCTTGCATGGCCTGGCAATAAACCTCTCTCTGCTCCAAACTCCTACGTTTCAGTTTGTTTGGCGTCACTGTGTCTCTCGGGCACATGAACTTGCGTTAACAAACCCCTTGGGGGTGAGTGTGTGACCTTGTCCCAATTGGCATCTACATTACCTAAGACAATTCCACTGGCATGTGGAATGTACTTAAAACTGTTTACAAATGTATAAATGATACTTAATACAAAAGTACGTAACTGAATAATAGCAAACAATGATGATTAACATTCATAGGACATTGGCTATCTGCATGCAAATAACTTTCCTTGCACTAAGACATTTAAAACTCACATCAACTCCACAGATTAGGTACCATTATTATTATCGCTACTTTACAGTTGAGGAAACTGTGGTTCACAAAGTTTGAAAAACTTACGGAGACAGAAGACGGCAGAGCATGGTCCGTTTGCTTCTCGAGTTGAACTCAACCTCTAGCCCAGCAGTTCTCAAACTTGAGTGTTCATCAGGATCAGCTGGAGGGCTTGTTAAAACACCTGGGGTGGGTTGTGGAATTTGCATTTCTAGCAAGTTCTCAAGGGATAATGACGATGCAGGCTTAGAGTCCACAGGTGAACCACTGCTCTAGGCTTTGCCGGCCAACAGTGAATAAAAATAAACACAGGGCAACACAACCTAAGAAGAAATGCAGGCCAAGTTTTATACACCGCGAGCGATCTTCTTATACATTTTTCCCAAGCAGACAGGAGCAACCCAGGTTTACTCTTTCATTGTTTATTAAGCGTATGATGGGATTGGGGCGGAGCGTGAAATTAAAGGAAAGGATGTCTTCTAGCGTTATTAGGATCTTGCAAGAAATGGGAAAAAATGCCAGTAACCTATTTCTGTGCAGATTTCAAACCTGAAATACAGGACGGTCTTCAAATCAGAACATTATATCAATTGTGTGTTCTGAGAAAATGATACAGAGGAACAGAAAAAAATTATTTGAAACTCTTTTTCTTCTATCCAAGCCTGTGCCAAACAGGAAGAAGGTGCTGGTGGCGGTGTTGGGTACCTGCAGTGGCCTTTAGGGGAAAAAGTAGTCATTGTTTATCAGCCCAAGCCTTTTGTAACATAGCCCCCAGCTGTGACACCGTGGTCAGCTGCTGCTCTGCCGACCACGGTCCACACAGTACCCCTAGTCTTTTTCAGTTTCAGGTGAATGGTTCTGGACTGTTGGATTAGCTCTCAAACACGCACTGGAACAATCCTTTAAACAAGCGCCCACACTGACCAAGGAGGAATCTTTGGAGAGGAAGAGTGCGCTGTTTAAAGTGGTGGTTCTCGAACTTCACTGCAAAACGGCATCACTTGGGGAGCTTTTATAAATCCAAAGCCCGGGCCCTAGCCCAGACCTATTACAATATCATCTCTGCAGGTGGATTCAAGCATTAGCATTTTTGAAGCTGCCCAGGTGATGCCAATGTGCAACCAAGCTCAAGAGTCAGTGTCCTGAAGGGCACTTCTAACATTTTAAATTGCATAGGATTCCCCCGGGGATCTTGCTAAAATGCAGATTCCAACTTAGTAGGTCTGGGGTGGGGCCTGAGATTCTGCATTTCTAACAAGCTCCTAGATGGGGCTGATGCCGCAATGTATCTCAAGTGCAAGAAAAGCAGCAAAATGACTGGCAAAGTTGTGCTCCACTGAATGCAAAGATCTCCTGTTGCTGAGACCCTCCTGCTTGCCTGGAGCCAGAGCAAACCCCAGATAATGTCAGGAGGATGTCTGCTGTTCAGCCCCATTGAGCGTGTTAATATCCTGTCTTTGGTAAGGAGGCAAGGAAACTCCAGAAACAGCTGAAATACTAATTTCTCTCACCTAGCCTCACTGCATGAAATGCTCCGGATTTCCTGGCATAGAATATTGTGCCCCTCTGGATAGACTGCTGGATTCAATGAGCCCTTAGCAATCCAATGTTTAGCATTGCTCAGTGAAATCAGATTTCAGAGGACAGGATATTCTTCCATATGATGTGCATCGGCCTAAGCCTTGCAAATGAATTTCTAAGTCGTCAGGCATTCCCCTTTCCCTCCACCACCAAAATTCTGTGAAATGTGTGATTTGCATTGGACATGTTATTCAATGACATTCCTCCCCCCTCCTTCCCACACTAGCTGTTCACCAAATCCCATCATCTTCTTCCCTAGTGGTCTACCAATCACAGCCTCCTTTGCTCTTAGGTATGGTCATGTGACTGGATTGTAGCCAATGGAATGTAAGTAGAAATAATGTGCGTGGCATGCAGACCAGGCCCATAAAAATCTCTCCCCGTGATCTTCTAAGTGCTCTCCCCTCTGCCAACTTTGTGCAAATGAGTTCAGCAACTTGGAAGCCATGTGTTGCAGGTGGCAGAGCCACAAGATGGAAAGGGAGCTTCCTGCCAATTAGGAACACTTCTTTTTGACTTTATGGAGAAATACAGTTCTTTTGTGTTTGAATCATTCCACCTTTTGTAATTCTTTACAGCAGCTAGCCATATTTTAATTAGTATACCTTGCAACCAACACAGTCTACCTTCCATGGAGAAGCAGAACTTGGGGATGTGGAGAGAGAACCATGGGTCACCCAGTTCACAGCACAGCCCCCATCCCATCCTAGAGAGCAAGGTATTTGTCAGAGGACTGGAAGAGAGTCTCTTCCTCCTTGTGGACCCCTCTTGCTATGCCTCTCTGCTGCTAGACTGTTGCAATAGGGCTTGGGAGAGTCCCTCTACTAAGAGAAGAGTATGGGGAGCCAAAGAAGGAGAAGCTGATTGCTTAGGTCTACTTCTTGTGTTGGTTTTAAGAATGAGAATGATGATACATGCACCAACAACGTTCACTGCAGCACTATTTACAATAGCCAAGACATGGAAGCAACCTAAGTGTCCATCACCAGATGAATGGATAAAGAAGATGTGGTACATATATACACAATGGAATACTACTCAGCCATGAAAAAGAATGAAATAATGCCATTTGCAGCAACATGGATGGACCTAGAGATTAATCATCATATAAGTGAAGTAAGTCAGACAAAGACAAATATCATATGGTATCATTTATAGCTGGAATCTAAAAAAATGATACAAATGAACTTATTTACAAAATAGAAATAGACTCACAGACATAGAAAACAAGCTTATGGTTACCAAAGGGGAAAGGTGGGGGGATAAATTAGGAGTTTGGGATTAGCACATACAAACTACTATATATAAAATACATAAACAACAAGGTCCTACTGTATAGCACAGGGAACTATACTCACTGTCCTGTAATAACCTATAATGGAAAAGAATCTGGAAAAGAATATACATATCAATATAAATAATTAATATATATTAGTTAATAATTAATATATTAATTTTAATTGATTGATGGAATGATTATTAATATATCATTTATTAATATATTAAGAATATGTTAGTAATATCATTATAACTATATTATAATTTATAATATTAATTATACAATAAACAATAATCAATATTAATTATACAATTAACAATAAGCAGTGATTAATAAATTATTAATAAATAATAATTATTAAGATATTGATATTAATTATATAATTAACATATGGTTAATTAATATATATTTATATATTCTTTTTCAGATTCTTTTCTATATATATTATATATATATATAACTGAATCGCTTCACCGTACACTTGAAACTAATACGACATTACAAATCAGCTATACTTCAATAAAAAAAAAAGGATGAGAATGATGAAAAGATGGATTCACACAGTGTCCAAGTAACCTCACCAGAGGAGACAAGGCAGGGATAATAACAGTGATGGTGATGATGATGATGATGATGATGATGAGATAACTAACACTATTAAGGGGTAATCACGTGCCACCACTGTTACACAGTTTTACACAGATTACCTCATTTACTCTCCAGAACAACCCGATTATTAAGTACTATTAATATTCTCCTTTTGTAAGGGCAAAAACAGAGGCCCAGAGAAATGAACTTGACCACTCTGCAAGTGGCAGAGCCAAGAGCCAAGGCAGTCTCCCTCCAGATCTCATGCTTGTATCCACTGAACTAGGCAGTTTCAGGGTCTGGGAGAGGAGATCCAACCACCAGTGGAAGGTAATGTGTGTGTGTGTGGTTTCTCTTCTCTCTCAGGAATGAAACTGCAGCTGAACAGAGCAGGGATCTGGCAGAATCAGGGAACCCCAACAACTGGGGAACCCTCAACACATGTGGCATAGTCATAAGAAGAAGCTCTCAGGTAGCTCACACCTGGCCAACTACGTGGTCTATTTTTCACGACTGCTCCTGGCTGAGACCCAAAATAACACCTTCAAACATAACCTTATGGGAACCTTAAATGAATTAATGCAGGCAGGCATCAGAATAGGCTCATTTTCTTCTATGCCTGTTTTCTTACACTTATAACTTATCTGTATCCCCATAATTCTTGAATTTTATTATCTTGTAAAAATTTAATTATACAGGCAAAAAGTGTATGCAATATATAAGTATATTTGAGGATTATAAAATGCACATCTGTGTACCCACCAGCAAGCTGAAGCTAGAAGACATTCCAGGATCTTTGAAGTACCCTCCCTAGTCTCATATTTTTACTCCCCCACCCCCAAAAGGTATTCAAAATTATTTCAATCATTCCCTTGCTTTCTTTTTTGCCATACTCCAGGGTTTCTCAGTAGCAGCAATATTGGCATTTTTGATGGGATAATCTTTTGTTGTGGGGTGCTGGCCTATGCTGTTATGAGTTGAATTATATCCCCCCCCCAAGGATATACTGAAGTCCTAACTCCCAGTACCTCAAATGCAACCTTGTTTGAAAATAGGGTGGTAGTAGATGTAATTAGTTAAGATGAGATTATACTGGAGTAGGGTGGGTCTTTAATCCAGCATGACTGGTGTCATATAACTCTACATACATGGAATCATACGTGTGTTCTTCTGTGACTTGCTGCTTTTTTGATCAGTGTTATGTGTCTGAGATTTACCCAGGCTGGTGCATGGAGCTGTCTATAGTGTATTCATTTTCTCTGCTGTATAGTATTCCACCACATCAATATGCCAGGTTCCCCACTCCTTCCATCTGGGGAAAAGGTGGAGACAGGGGAGTTTCTGAGCTGTCTCCTCTGCATTATGGGTGGATTTCTTGTTCACTCTAACCCTAAGGGTGAAACTCTTCATGATCCTAGCCTTATGGAGGGCTCTCCTATTAAAGTCTCTACCTTAGTATTCCCTAAGCTTTATTTTCTGCTCCCTGGGCCCCATGAAGCCTCTAAAACAGAACTTGGGGGTCATCAGACACCCTCAGGGTGAAAACCAGGTTGAGCCCGCCTCAATTCTTGGGATTCCCACTTTCCCTTCCCCTTTGACCTTTATAGATTTCCTTCTTTCTTGTCAGCCTAGGAAGTACATTTGAAAAGCTCATTTTTCCAGAACTATGATCAGGACTCTTAGAACTGAAGAAAGAAGAAAAGCAATTCTTGGAAATGAACTTCTCAGTCTGGTAAACCATAAGAAGTCTTGGAGTTGAACACTGAAACACCTCAAGAAACGGTATGTTTACAGCCAACCATCATTTTTCATGTCGCATAACGAGATCTTGGGCCATCTATGGAAGACTGATCCTCCAGCATTTCCCTCACCCATTGCATTCCCGTTCATTACTTAACTGAATAATTCCACCATTAAGCACACATCCATCCCTGAGCCTAGTTCCAGACGAATCCCCTTTGCTTTATGTAGAGAATCAGAAACACTGAGTTAGAAGCAGCATCTGCATTCTTAGCCCGAATTTACAGAGGTCACATGCCCCCTCTGCATTCTGTTGAGATTTCTAGGGCCATTCCATAATTTCTGGGTCCAGTCATTCTCCTGTAGAAATTTCACTACAATGACTATGAGACCCGCCTTGTAAAAGCCGCACAATCATGCCTGAAGCCAGCTCTGGGGCATCCTTTCCTATCAAGAGATTTAAATCCAAAGCCAGAGGCAAACTTTTATGCAAAATGAATAAAACAAAACCAGGTTGGGGAGCAGCAGGGGATGATTGCAAATGTTCTGACATATTCCAAATGCTAAAAAGCCCACAAGTCTAATTTCTACTCCACTGGTTTATGTGTCTTTCTGTGAGAGGTCAGCTGCTTAATAAACACCTGCTACCTGGCCTCGCATCCTCAGAGAACTCTTTTGGAGTTGAGTAGACCTCACGGGAATTCAGACACACTCTCAAGTTGAATTCAATGCCATCTTTAACTCCTTTCCTCCCTCTCTTCCTCGAATGCCAGCGAGCAAGCAGGTGACAGATATCCTTTTATTCCCACAGCTTTACTGAAGTACAACTGACAAATAAAATTGTAAAATATTTAAAGTGTACATCATGATGATTTGATACACGTATATACTGTGAAAGGATTCCCCCTATCTAATTAATGAACATGGCCAAGGTGATGGACATCTTGACGCTGCCAGGCATGCTTCTGCTGCCTTGATCAGCTGCAAAGCACCACTAGGGCAGTTCCCTGTGGCTCATGTCACCCTCCAACCAGCTGCTCTCCGTGGATGTTGCAAATAGGCAGAAATCACTATACAATCACACACCATAATTCCTCTCTCTAATACTGCACTCAAGAATGACTTTGCTTTACACACCAAGAATAACCAAAGCAAGACTTTAATCTCATGGAAAATCTGTTAGGACAGACTTCTGCACCCGTGGAACAAAACTGATCCTTTACTAAAGTTGGAGTGGGAAAGATGTTACTGGCAAAAGCTGAGCAAGGTTAAAATGATGTCATTCTCCCCCAGACAAGCCTCCAGTGATTTCCGGGAGCACATATAATAAAGCCCTTGCCATGCCTTACATGCGACATCTCAGGTTGGGGCGTCACCCAGGTCTTATCCTGCTGCCTTCACTCACTTTTCTCAGACTTCTGTTTTCTGGTCCTTCTCCCTGGAATGCTCTCCTTCCAGGTCTTTTCATTGCTGCCTCCTTCCTCCTTATAATTCAGGTCTCTGACCAACAGTGATTCATAGAAAGGCCTTCCTAGACCACCCCTTGTCAATTGCTTCCACCCCTGTCATCTGTCTCTCTCCACATCTTTACACTGCTTTACTGTCCTCAGAGCACTGAACTCCACTTAAAATACATTATTTATTTTCATAATATTATAATAAAATCATTATATTATTTTTAATAATAATAATATATGTATAAATTATTTATTTTAACCTACTTACATTCTGTCTTCTCCACAAGAAGATCTTGGTTACCTCTGTATCCAGGCTTCGCTCAGAGTCTGGCACATAGTACATGCTCAATAAATATTTGCTGAATAGTGAATGAATGTAAGATATGGAGAATTGGAATTAGAAATAATATGTATATATATTTTACTAGAAAGTATGTGCTATTGTTTAACTATTTTTAAAAAAAAATTTTTTGGCCATACCGCGCGGCATGCGGGATCTTAGTTCCCCAACCAGGGATCGAACCCGCGCCCCCTGCAGTGGAAGCACAGAGTCTTAACCACTGGACCGCCAGGGAAGCCCCCTATTTAACTATTTCAACCCATTTTCTGCATTCGTAATTAGGGACCAGGTGACATTAATCTAGCATTTAGGGGGAACCAGTGTTCCCCACGTGAATAAGACGGTATTAAAATTAGAATGCAGCTGACTTTTGAGCAAAGAACCTTTCTATTAGGTTTTGATCATGATCAAGTCTCTCTCATCTGGATAAAAAGAAAGAAAACCTCCTTCGAGTCCATTTCGACCCCACCTCCCACCCCCAGAAAGTGCTCCCCTTTCCCTCTCCCTTTAAACTACACTTTGTGTCTGAACTTTCAGCATTTATTCACTTCCCAACAAGGCTTTCACCAAACAACTCCCTCTCGTGTCATCAGGATTTGCAAGCCACTAAATCCCAGAAAAACTCTTCGGCTCCCATCCTTCCTGAGTTCTTGGCATCACTAAACACAGGTGACTGCTCCCTTTCCGAAAGCATCCTCTTCATGGTGCTGGCATGACACCAGTTTTTCTGGTTGTCTTCCTAAGGCTCTGGATGCTCCCTCGGAATCCCCTTGTCTCTTCTATTTGACCTTGAAGCCTAGTCCTTCCCCTTTGTTTCTCCCCTTTCTTCTTCCTACTTTCTACCCGTGTCATTCACTCTCTGGCTTGATTTACCCATTGTACCTCGCTCAGCCACGGGTTAAAGACCTGTATGCCTAACTCTTAACTTGCCATCTTTATCCAGTTGTTGCAGAAGCGTCTCCATCTTAACATGCTGCAAACTGGACATGCGCCCTTTCTCCCATCCTAGGGATGCCCCTCTCTGGGAATGGCCCCATCACCTACCCACACAGTTTAGAAAAGTCAGAGGCCCAGGAATCACTCCTGATACCTCCTTCTTCATGTCTACATCCCAAATCCAGACAGTTAAACATCTGACACTCTGTACTTTGCTCCATCCCCATGGCCCCAGCCTAGTACTGGCTTGCTACAACAATACTGTCTTCCTTAAAAGCAATTTGTCCCCTTCAATTAGTTTACTAATGATAACCTTTTAAAACGCAAACCTGCTCATACTGAAGCATTTCAATTTCTTCCACTTGCTCCTTAGTATAAAATTCAAAATTCTTACCAGGGTATTTCACATCCTCATTCCTTCCTCCAAACCTCCACCCCCAACATAGAAAACTTTCTGCTCATTATGTAGCTCTCAGTTTATTTTCCACCAAAAAACCTCTTTCCTGATTCCCAGATAGGTGAGACCTCCGTTATATGATTTCTTAGCATCTAGTACTTCTTCTTAGCACTTATCACAAAGGTAATGAAGTAATCATAAATAATAACTATACAAACTATTGTTTAATATATGTATGGTCTTGTAATAGGATGAAAACTCAGTGAGGTTAGGGGTTTGCCTATGGTTTTTAATTGCTTCCTAACCTTTTCCCGCATCATGGCACAAGGAGCAAAATGATATTTATAAGGGAAACGGCAATAACCAGGGGAAGAGGCTACTTCTGGCCAGAGGCCACCAACCTGTGGTCTCTGGCTGTCCTAGACTCTGCCCTCCACCTTGGAGGCTGGGGGAATAAATGTGTTAGCACACGTGGGTACTGGGCTAGTTGGGAAAGTCTGCTTTACATTAGCACTATATCCCTAGGACTTGCATGACTTTTCTACTCTAACACATTGCTCTCTAGTCGCTACAGCTTCCCCCCACCCCCACAGAGATATTTAAGACAGAGTCTGGAGGAAATTGATTCAAAGTAAAAAGGTTACCCAATAGTCATCCAGCAAGGCCTTGGATACTTCACTAGCTTAGATGAACAAGGAGACTGTAGGTACAAGTCAACATGGGAAGGGAGGAGGGGGCACCCACAGAAACACCATTGAATACAGGCATTACAAAGGAGCTCCAGCACACAGAAGCCTGGACTTATGGTGCCCAGTTTTGATGTACTGTATTCCCCTTACTGCTCTAAGGGGAAATAAAGGGAAATTTGAGTACCCACCTACTGTTACATGCTTGGTTGTATATTTATTTTAAAATTATATGCATATATTATAGTTGATACAGTACATAGATTGTAAAAGAAAGCAAATTTGCAAACTTAATATGATACAGATGAAATAAAAGAGATCTTAAAAGTCTGAAACACAACAGATACTTAATGTGAATTTTTTTATTTTTTAAAAAATTTTTATTGGAGTATAGTTGATTTACAATGTTGTGTTAGTTTCAGGTGAATTTTATTCTTAATTGCACTGCATGAGAAACTTTATTTCAAGTAAACTTCTTGATCATTTTGGATTTCTCTTAGCGGACCTTTTAAAATTAGATTTGATTGGTTTTCATTCCTAACATGACTGATACACATCTCATTTTCTTCCCCCTAGTGCTGGCATTATTAGTGTTATTAATATATTGTTGTTTACTGGTATCTTTTAAAGTCATTTGTCCATTTGGGGGGGTTCAAGTTAGTTACAACTCGATAATACAATCTGGAGACACACTGCATGGGCATTTGTAAAGTCCACTATTTCACGATACACTGACAGCCAGAAAATGAAGGCAAAGGGGCCACTGGCCACTCCTCCCTACTATGAGATGCCAGTACTTTCTCCATATGCATGAGCCCATCTGGGGACATACTAGAAGATCTAATTGTTCCCTTTTATTAATAATGAGAAAAATAACCGTAAAGAAAAGTTTTCTTTCCCCTGTACTACACTAGAACATCTTGTGCATCCCTAAAAGGTGTGGACTCTATTTTTTACAGATCTCTAGTCTCGACCAGGGGGCAGCAAACTTCCTCTGTAAAGGGGCAGAGAGTAAATATTTTCTACTTTGTGAACCACATAGTGTTTGCAGCTACACAACTCTGCTGTTACTGTGCAGAAGCAGCCACTGACAATACATGAATGAATGAGCATAGCTGTGTTCCAATAAAACTTTATTTACAAAAACATGTGGCAGCCCATTTGGCCCATGGCTATAGTTTGCCCACCGCTTGATGAGGGCAGCAAAACCCCAGGTCCTCACAAGGGGAATTTGACACGAAGAGCCTTACTCACAAGAAATAGTACAAGGTGATAAATACTTTTAGGCTCCAAGAATTCTAAGTGTAGCTAAGGGTTAGGAAAGCAGGTGCTGGCTTCTAGCTCACTGAATCAAAGCCTTAAAGGGTAAACTGCCAGGTCCCAAGATCAGAGGGGCTCTCATGGTGTGTGTTAGGTTGAATCGTATGAAAGTGCTGATAGTTGACCGTTCCGTTTTGTCTTTTTGCCTGCACCACGTGGCTTGTGGGATTTTAGTTCCCCGACTAGGGATTGAACCCAGGTCCTCAGCAGTGAAAGTGCGGAGTCCTAACCACTGGACCACCAGGGAAGTCCCTGATAGTTGACCATTATTGACAAGCAAAGATGGCAGCTTCCTAACTTATCTATATGTAGAAATATGAATAATAATGGTTAGAGTTTTTAAAAAATAAATTTATTTATTTATTTATTTTTGGCTGCGTTGGGTCTTTGTTGCTGCGTGCAGGCTTTCTCTAGTTGTGGCGAGCACAGGCTACTCTTCGTTGTGGTGTGTGGGCTTCTCATTGCGGTGGCTTCTCTTGTTGTGGAGCATGGGCTCTAGGCACATGAGCTTCAGTAGTTGCATCAAGCAGGCTCAGTAGTTGTGGCTCGTGGGCTCTAGAGCACAGAGCTCGGTAGTTGTGGTGCATGGGCTTAGTTGTTCTGCGGCATGTGGGATCTTCCCGGACAAGGGATTGAACCCGTGTTCCCTGCATTGGCAGGCAGATTCTTAACCACTGCACCACCAGGGAAGTCCCTCCTCCTTTTTTTTTTTTTTTAAGATGTGGACACTCCCAGGCATGTTTTATAGGCAGCCTTTCTGTGCTTTTTAGTAAAAGGGACCTTGATATATGCCATTAGCGGTCAGTGGTGTAGGTGAGTTATTCACCACGAAATATCTAACTTTTGTTTTATTTTACAAAGCACCCCTGCTTAACTCAATAATCTCAGTATTCCATTTCCATGTTCACTTGGTAATTCATGAATGCTATGGGCAGAACGTATTTGGGTCATTATATTTTTTTTCATTATTAAAAAGTCATATCTACACCTAGAATAGTAATGCAAATTCAGCAGAGATAGCTTCTCACAGTTCAGTCATTTCTTAATAGAGGGTCTGTATCCTATTAGAGTCTGGTCCAATATAATCACAGTATATAGACTCCAGCTCCAAGCAGAAATATAGATTATGCTGCTAACATCCAGTTCCAACAGTTTGATGAAAGGATCCCATCAAATTCGAAGCCTTCAAAGAGTCTCCATACATTTTCTGTCATGCTGAATTTGTATGAGAATATAATATTTAAATCCACTGTAAAATGTGTTCTCTGAAAAGGAAGAGAAATCAAAATTCTGGTGCCCTAGAGCTAAAGTAGTAAGTTAGAAGAAGTTACAAAAGCACTTCAGATGTTAGCCTCATGGGTCTTCACATTGAGGATGGGGAACCTTTGATTTTCAAAGACCATTTATGATGAAAGGATCCTGCACTGCTCTAAGGCTGAGGGTGTCTATCAAAGCATTGAGCATTTACATTTTGTAAAATACCTAAGAGGGCCACTTAGGCTGTAACTGCTAAAGAGGGAGGTTCTGGAGTCCATAAGTTTCCTCCAGCACAGTTTCCCATGATGCCAAGGAGACATTGATCATTGGAGCCCTTGGTGTCTTTCTGTCCCAAGTGTGTTCTAAAGCAAACAGAAATTCTTCAGAAAGTATCAGAAGAAATATTTTGCTCTGTTAGAATTCTTTTTCTTCAGGGAGAATTGCCAGAAATTGCCTTCTACAGCTAATACTAAAATTTCTCATTTAGTCTTACAAGTTTTAGGCCCAATGAGTTGCAAAATGATGAGAAATTTGTAATGTATTGGAATTTGAGTTATGTTTTCATTTATGCAAATATCCTTTTGCAATTTGTTACGTAACCACAGGAGGCAGGGTTCCATATTAAACCAAGCCCTCTAGAGAACTGATATTGTTCTCAGATAAATGCTTCCTCTTTTGGTAGAGCTCAGGAGGAGGAAAAATAGAAAGAATGTTTGCAAAGATATAGGATAGTTGAAGGTGTATTAAAATGAAATATTGTAAGTCAGATATAAAAGACTATAACTATTTTTCTCTTCTAGATTTGAATGAGAGTGCAGTTATGCAATAGTTTAGATGAAATAAAGTATTCTGGTTAATCAAAGTTCTGTTTCCTAAAACTTTAACGAGATATAGATTATCTACTTTTAAGGAATCAGGATTTAGGAAGGTAATATTAATGCTATTCTTAAATAGAATCTAATAACTAGTGCAATTGAGCTCATACTATGTGCTAATCACTTTAGAATACTATCACTTTCAGGTTATTATTACACGTATTAGTAAACATGGTTCCATTGAAAAATATACTTTAATTTGTCCTGTACTTGGGAGAGATTAGATGGACTGATTGATAGACACTTCCAAGTGATAAAATGGTTGCTAAGTAAACCATTTCATTATAAATAATGAAAACAAAAGGAAAATATTGATAATAGAACTGCATAAGAATTAAAATGGAAGGTATGTTGAAAATTAAATAGATTTTAGCTTAATTATCTTAATCTTTTTCAACTTTACAGATAGCCCACTATGAACCATCAAGGAAATTAATACCATAAAGTACATACAGATAAAATGTACACATTAGCACGTCCAGTGCCTGGTGAGGGCAAATTAGAAGATTAAGATCAACCTTTCTATTGATATATAAAGACCTCTTACAAATGAATAAGAAAAAGACAGACAGTGCACGGGGAAAATAGGAAAACCACCTGAACACGCACATTCCAATAGAGGAAATTCAAGTGATCAATATCATATGGAAAGGTGTTCAACCTCATTGGCTACTAGGTAAATGCAAGTTGAAACTACAGCAAGATGTCACTACATACACGTCAGAGTGGCATCTGATAATACGCGTGTATCAGAATGGCAAGATTTTTTTACATATATGGGTCTGGTAGATATTAACAAGGATGTGGAGCAATGAGAACTCTCATGCACTGCTGATGGGACTAAACAGTGTAAAATCACATTTAAGCAGTGTCTGACAATAAAGTTGAAAATGTGTACAGACTATGACCTAGCGATTCTATTTCTGGCTCTCTATATCCCACAGAAATGCATGCTTATGTGCACCAGGAAACATGCCCTAGCATGTTCCCAATAGCATTGTTAGTAGATGCTTCAAATAAGAACAACTCAACAGTAGAACTGGTAAGCAAACGGAGGTAGGTCCACACCATACTCTACAGCAAGAAAATGAATGAACTACACCTCCATACGACAGCATGGATAAATCTTAAGCACAGAAGACTGAGCTAAGGAAGCCAGACTACATACTGTATGATCCCATTGATATATTTATATTTCAAATATTGGCCAAATTAAATTATTATTATACAATACAATAATGATAATATAACTATATAATAATTATGCACAACTCCAAAGGAAGCAAAACAATACAGTGGAAGTCAGGATAACGGTCTCCAATAGGAGGTAGTTTGGGATTGTGATCAGGAAGAGACAGGTGGAGGCCTTCTAGGGGGCAGATGCCATTCTATGTTTTGACCTGCAGGGAAGACACACGGGTGTTTGTCAATAATTTGTTAAACTAAATATTTATGTCTTATGCACATGTTGTATGTTGTATCAAAAGATAAAACATTAAAGAAACTTATTTCACTGGTATTTCAGAAAGATGAGTTTATTTATGCCATAAATATTTAATGGACGCCTAGGGTACCTGGGCTTGTGCTAGAGATAGCTCATGATTTAAACCAGGTGAGGCAGAAGAGAACCAAGGGAGACTAAGGGAATTTCACTGATTTTATTTAGTTAGAGTTATCAACAGAGGATGATTGGAACATGTTCCAGTTAGGGATGAAAGGAACAGAAAAACTGGTGACTGAATAGAGCCAAAAGACTGTAAATGGTCCCAGAAACCTCTTACATCTGGGAGGAACTTTATTCTCTAATGAATTTCCTCCTCAGGTTTGAGCTCTATCCTCAAGCTTATTTGAAAATTGCTTGACTTCTCTCTCTGGTTCTTTGTGCTCTTTCTACATTGCCTGTAAGAATGTTTTTTCTTAATTTCCTTAACCTACTGACCAAGCACCTATAACATTCATTATTTGGAGGAAACTAAATCAAATTCCATCAATTTGAAAGCCCCTGACTAAGTGTTGGAGCCTATGGGGTAAATACAAAAATCAAACTTGAGAACTTCTGACCTTCCTCTTACTGATGTACGTTGAAAGCAATTACATGAATGTGTATTTCTGCCGTGGAAAAAGAACAAAACAAAACACGCGGCCTTGACTAAATTTCCCACAAAGAGCTTACTGTGCCATTTTTTGACAGCTTCCTCTACTACCATAATTAATAACCTTGACTGTGACAAGAGATTTTTCAACAAAGTTTGTGGCTCTTGAGTTAAGAAGTGTAGAAGTTGAATCCCGAACAAGGGAGTGAGTCTATAGTCAGAATGTACTTGTGCATCAACCAGTATAGTGGCTAGAAAAACAGTGTTGTAATGAATAACAATTTACTAACATTTTATTGTGAGTGGCATAGAAGACCAAATTTGAATGCAAATCCCTGAATTAGAGCAAGCCAACGTGTTCTACCACTGTAGCCAGGTAAGAGTGGGAAGTCAAGAAACTTGGAGTAGATTTGTCATGAAGATTATGTATAAGGTATGACTACTGAGATGAAAGTACTCTTATCTCTGTTAAAATACCTTGCTCTATCCTGTTTAAATACATTTTAAAAACATTCTATGGGAAGTTTAGATAGTAAATTCAAATCTTTCCAGAAAAGCACATGTACTATCCACGCTAAGTGTGTGAATCAGCTATGGTTGTTAAGAGACCAGAGCTTTTAAATTAGTTCTATCTTCAATGGGCAAGGTTAGGAGAAAAAAAAAATCATTTTCTCCTAATTGGGGAAAAAAGAAGTATGCAGTTTAGTGTTTAACTGTATAGAATGTCTCTATTTGTCTCAGAATTCATTTGCATGTTGCTGGAAATCATTTAGAACCATGTGTCCACTAACTCCTGGCAAAACAATTTGCACTGAGGGAATGTTAATTAAGAAAAACTGACGCTTGTTTTTTTTTTTAAAGATTTATTTATTGATTGATTGATTGATTGCTATGTTGGGTCTTCGTTTCTGTGCTAGGGCTTTCTCTAGCTGCGGCAAGTGGGGGCCACTCTTCATCGCGGTGCGCAGGCCTCTCACTATCGCGGCCTCTCTTGTTGCGGAGCACAGGCTCCAGATGCGCAGGCTCAGCAGTTGTGGTTCACGGGCCCAGTTGCTCCACGGCATGTGGGATCCTCCCAGACCAGGGCTCGAACCCGTGTCCCCTGCATTGGCAGGCAGATTCTCAACCACTGCGCCACCAGGGAAGCCCCCCTAATGCTTGTTTTTAATTAAATGTATGCAGATATTTAAGCTTTTTCTAGAATGATGTAGAAACTTCCAACATGTTAATGTCATAACTGCCTTAACCTTCTTAATCTATGATCTTCACTCCCCATCCACTTAGGACTTCTACACTCCTAGTCACCTTTTGGAACATAACATTGCCTGAAAGTTTTCCACCTCTAAAATCTTAGACTCTGAAGTACTGCTCTCAGTTCATAACTTCGTATGGTATGGTTATCTCATTCTCTTACTCCTATGACAGGACTTGATAGAGGATGAGGCGGTCATCAACTTTTGACTCTCAGGTTTCTGCTTTTAGCATTGGACAACATTATGGAAGGCTATCTACTAAGATACAAACCCTGAAGGTGAAGCAGGTTTTGGAAGTGAAAATGATGAGTTCAAGTTTAGATACAATTAGCCTAATACGCCCCAGAGATAATAAATGTATCTAGAGTTCATGAGAGAGAACCAGTCTGAAGCCACTGACACACAGACAATAATGAGGCCATGGCAAGTGATGAGATCATTCACGTAGAGAGTAAGAATGAAGAAGAAAAGCAGGCTTAGGGTCAGTGTCTCAGGAACTCTAACATTTAAGAGTTGATTAAAAGAAGAGGGCCTTAGAGCGGCCAGAAAGGCATGGTGTACATAAACCACAGAGAGAGAGAGTTACAAGAAAGAGACAGAGAGCACAATATTGTCAAAGGTAGTGAGATGTTAAGTCAGAAGTCTGAAGACTGTCCACTGGATTTAGCAACATGGAGGTCACCAATGATCTTGGTAAAAGCAGCTTTGATCA
Organism: Balaenoptera physalus; assembly: GCF_965194825.1. Lineage (NCBI taxonomy): Eukaryota > Metazoa > Chordata > Mammalia > Artiodactyla > Balaenopteridae > Balaenoptera > Balaenoptera physalus. The sequence continues at coordinate 12,929,904 of NC_138903.1, forward strand.
CATGGAAGTTGTGGAATCAGAATGTGAGGTGTGAGAGAAAAGTGAAGAAATGGAAAGTATTGAGCATCCTTTTGTGACGTTTGGGTGAGAAGAGGGAGAAAAAATAGAGCATCTGTTTGATGAAAATTGGATAGAGTGAGGGATTTTTAACTGGGAGAGGTGTAAGTGACTTTGAATGTTAATGGAGAGAGAGAAAGACGTGGGATCCAGAGCATGGGAGACACCTGCGGCTTAGAAAGGAAAAGGCATTCCACCACTGTAAATCTGGTTTGCAAATTTGGTGATAAGCTGTTTAATAATTTCTTCTTCCTCCTTGAAATAAAAGGGAAAATTATCTGCTGAATTTGTGGTAGAGATAGAGAGCTCACCCGACTAAATGTCATGCTTCAGGTGTGGTTTGAGCAGGGCTCTGGCTCCATTTCTTTGTCATCCCCTCAGCCCTTCCCTTTTTCAGGAGTCAGCACTCTTCCAAGACAGGCTTTCACCATAATGGTAAACTGTGGAAGAAGTTCCAGTCTTCACATTTGCATACCAAAGTGTCCATAAGGAGAAAGGGTTTGTGTTTCAGAGTTCCCCCCAACAGTCCTGAGATTCATTCCATTGGACAGGCATAGGCGATGCGCCCGCCCATGAGTAGATGGCCAGAAAGATGAAATGTTCTGACTAGCTTGTCTGAATTCATGTTTGACTCACAGGCCTGAGAGAAAAGTAAGTGCACCTAAAACCCATGGGTCTCCAATGGAAATAGAGGGTTGCTTGAAATGTGAGACATGAGAAATAGATGGTGAGAAGGAAAAGAAAGTGGCTACTACAAAAGAATAAAGAAGGGATCCTGGATTCTTTCACAGCACTGAGAAGGAAGCAACCTTGCTACAACTTGATTTTGGACTTCTAGACTCCAAAACGGTGAGACAATAAATTTCTCTTGTTTAAGCCACACAGTTTTTGTTTTTGTTGTTGTCATTGTTGTTACAACAGCCCTGGCAAACTAACGCATTTAGTTTCTAAATATTTGGGGGATTTTTCCAGATATATTTAGTTATTTCTCATTTAATTCCATCGTGACCAGATGATACACTTTGTACAATTTAAATCCTTTAAAATCTATTGACACTTGTTTTCTGGCCCCAAATATTATCTATCTTGGTCAATGTTTCATGTGCACTTTTTGTTGTTCACTAGTTTGTTCTATAACTGTCAAGGGGTCAAGTTGGTTGATCACGTTATGTCTTCCATATCCTTGTGGATTTTCTTCTTGTTCTAATCAATTATTGAGAAAGATATGTTAGAATCTCTGACTATAATTGTGGGAATTTATTTCTCCATGGAGTTCTATCAATTTTTGCTTTATGCATTTTGAAGCTGTTTTAGGTCTAAGGTCATTTAGAACTATGATGTCCTTTTGATTAATTAATCCCTTCATCATTTTGAAACTTGCCTTTTTATCATTGGTAATATGCTTCATTCTGAAATCTACTTTGTTTGATATTAATATAGCCACTCTAGATTTCTTTTGATTAGGGTTATCATGAAATATCTTTTCCATCCTTCTACTTCTAAGCTATTTGTATTTTAATATTTAAAGTGATTTTTTTGTAGGCAATATATAGTTGGGTCTTTTTTTTTAACTTTTTATTTTATATTGGAGTATAGTTGATTAACAATGTTGTGATAGTTTCAGGTGTACAGCAAAGCGATTCAGTTATACATATACACGTATCTATTCTTTTTCAAATTCTTTTCCCATTTAGGTTGTTACATAATATTGAGCAGATATAGCAGTGTGTACATGGAAATCACAAACTCCCTAACTATCCCTTCCCCCAGTTGGGCCTTGATTGTTTATTTAATCTCATGATTTCTGTCTTTTAATTGGAGTGTTTAGACCATTTACATTTACTGTGATTATTTATTTATTTATTTATTTGGCTGCACCGGGTCTTAGTTGCGGCATGCGGCCTCTTAGTTGCGGCATGCATGCAGGATCTAGTTCCCTGACCAGGGATTAAACCCAGGCCCCCTGCACTGGGAGCGCTGAGTCTCAACCACTGGACCACCAGGGAAGTCACATACTGTGATTATTTTTATGTTTGGGGTTAAATCTATCATCTTTCTATTTTTTAATATTTGTTTTATTTGTTTTCTGTTGCTAATTTCCCCTTTTTCAGGAACATAATAGTGTTATCTTACATCAAGTTTGGAATCTAACTAAAGGATCTCTTATTCCTGATGGAACAAGAACAGGGATATAAATACATTATTTAAAATTACAAAAGTAACCAAAAGAAAAACTTACAATAATAACATAACTATAAACATTGGACATAGGATATGGGAAACAGGTGGAGGAAAGTATATAATGAGCGAATTCTCACATTTCCTAGAGGTATCAGTAAAATTATCATAATTGATAAGTCAAGAATATTATTTAGAATTACAGAAATCATCACTAGGAGAACTAAAAATAGAAATGGTTAAAGAGACCCATCAAGGAATATCACTGGATGGTAGTATGGGGTGAAGTAAGAGATTATTCTTTTTCTTCATAAGCTCTCCAGTCCTCTTTGCTTTTTACTATGCAGATGCTTCAGTTCAATCATTTTTAAAATGAAAACTAGACATTGTAGAGAGTAGGAGAGTTGACTAGGAACTATTAGTGGGACTTTCAACTAATATTAAGGGCCTTTCTAAAATTGTTACCTGTTAGAAAAATAAATGGGAGGGAACCTTACTTTGGGAAGCAGAGGTGGAAGGTATGCCCTTGTGACCTGAGTGTTCTCTTGGATCAACTTTCATACATTGGGTTAACAAAAGGGGTACCATATAACAGAAAGATTCTTAGAATCATCCATGGAACCCAGAATCATCCCCATCGATATTGAAGCTGGAGCAGACAACTGTCACCAGGTGATGTTAAACCAGAGCAAGGACAAGAATGGGTCTGTGAAACAGATAACTAATAAGGACAGGGAACTCTACTAGTACAGGAACTCTACTCACTACTCTGTAATGACCTATATGGGAAAAGAATCTAAAAAAGAGTGGATATATGTATATGTATAACTGATTCACTTTGCTGTACACCTGAAACTAATGCAACATTGTAAATCAACTATACTCCAATAAAAATTAATTAAAAAAAAAGAATGGGTTTGTGGTCAGCTAGCTGCACAGGCTTGCAGCAAATGATTCATTCATCATGCAGTAACACAATTCAGCTTTTTGGACTCACTTATTGCTTTATGCTGGGGAAGAGTTCCTGTATTTTTTTTTTATCCTTGACTGTAATTGTGTGTCCTTCTCATAAACACTGTGATTTGTAGTGTTTCTTACGATTGATATGCTATGCTTAATTGATTACTGCCATATTATTTCCATTCTCCTACCACCAGTTAGTATACTATTTTTCTATGAGAAGTTTTGCGTTTTTAGATTATAAGACATTATTATCTACCTGATCAAATGTGTAAAATACACATACACAAATAACTAGAACAGGGACTTCCCTGGTGGCACCCTGGTTAAGAATCCGTCTGCCGGGCTTCCCTGGTGGCGCAGTGGTTGAGAATCTGCCTGCCAATGCAGGGGACACGGGTTTGAGCCCTGGTCTGGGAAGATCCCACATGCCGCGGAGCAACTACGCCCGTGAGCCACAACTACTGAGCCTGCGTGTCTGGAGCCTGCGCTCCGCAACAAGAGAGGCCGCGACAGTGAAAGGCCCGCGCACCGTGATGAAGAGTGGCCCCCGCTTGCCGCAACTAGAGAAAGCCCTCGCACAGAAACGAAGACCCAACACAGCCAAAAATAAATAAATAAATAAATAAATAAATTAAAAAAAAAAAAAAAAGAATCCGCCTGCCAATGCAGGGGACACTGGTTTGAGCCCTGGTCCGGGAAGATTCCACATGCCGCAGAGCAACCAAGACCGTTGAGCCACAACTACTGAGCCTGCACTCTAGAGTCTGCAAGCCACAACTACTGAAGCCCGCGACCCACAACTACTGAGCCTGTGCACCTAGAGCCCGTGCTCCACAACAAGAGAAACCACCGCCATGAGAAGCCCGTGCACCGCAACAAAGAGTAGCCTCCGCTCACCGCAACTAGAGAAAGCCATGCGCAGCAACGAAGCCCCAACACAGCCAAAAATAAATAAATAAATAAATAAATAAATATTTTAGAAAAAGGGAAAAAAAATTTTTGCATAGATCAGTGTCTATGCAAATTTAAATCTTCAAAGCAAAAGGAAATTCCATTGTCTTACCAGTCCCTGCCTTAGTAGGGCTTATCTTTACTCTTCACTCATCTCTTTCACTTTATGAGTATTTGAATAGTACATAACGTAACCATGTTTACGGGAAGAAAACTCCTTTCAGGTGTGAAGGCAGAGGCTGAATATGTTTGAACTTTTACTTCTACATCTTAAGATTGTTTAACAAATTGGACTTGTCTCTACTGTTCTGCTTCATGTGGCTTTCGTCATTATTTGAAAAGCGTATACTTCTTCATCGGAAGTACCTGCTGGTTCAATACTCGTCACACTTCCTTGATATCACATTTAGAGAAAATTCTCCTCCTGCCCTATTGCCTGCTGTTTTCCCCTCCATGGAATTCATTTCCAAGTAAATAGAGTAAGAAGTGGTTTTATGAGCCCTAAACAAGTAATTCTCTGGCACATTAATTTTGAAAGCACTGGATGGTAGCAACTATGGAGAAAGAACAAATCTCAAGGTTGACATTTTCTACTCCAGGGAAAAGAAAGCTTTTATTCATAGATTACCTAAATCAGGTAGCTGGACATTCAATGATTTAATAAAAATATAAACAAAAATATGAATATTGAGTGCCAGATAGTGTCTTAGCCAAGGGAAATAAAATTTCTCATTTCTAATACAACAACCTTGCAAGGAAGATTCTATCATCCCTATTAAACATCCCAACTAATAAGTCCCAGAGGTTGAAGTCCAAGACTGAAGATCCCACCCTCACCATACATCACTTACTATTTTTAAAAAATAATTACTGAATATCAATTTTTATGCTAGGTATTTTTAAGGCACTGTGATCTTTTCTTTTACAAAATTTATCTTTGAGAGATTTGATCTGTTATCCCACTATGTTATGGTAGACATTTGCTTCACAATGACTTTTAAAATTCCCACTTCTGAAATGTGGGTAAAATCATAATAAATGGCCACTACTGATCTTGATTTTATTTCATCTTCTATTACCATAATAAACTAGTGAATGTTGGTTGTCATTTTGATGAAAGTGGCATATCTAAGAATAAGGAATTAATATGTAGTATCTGTCAAAGCAATGATTATTGACATGTTGCCAAGATTTTGCCTTACTATAATCCTCTCTTTTTAAGGACTCAAGGTAACATGAAATGATGGTATCTCAGCTTAGCCCACAACTAGCTGAGTGAACTTGGGTCATTTCTTCACTTATAAAAAGAAAGGCAATAATGCCAACTTCACTGGGTTTTGTTAGACTCTAGGGAGAAAACACGAATAAGAACATTTTGGAAATGGAAATGCCCTTTACAAATTTTATGTTTATTACAATTGCTGCTAAATTTGGAAATGCTTTTCTTCAGTTTGATTATTTTCAGACCATAATACAATTAAATCATGAATCCAAGTGATAATTTTCTCAATTAAGAATTTCAACCCACTTTCCATGAAAATCCAAGAAACCCTGAGATACTGACGTATTTTTAAAGAAAATATGATCACCGTTAGTATTCCGCAATCTTTCAGCGTCAATCTGAATACTACAGCAGGAAAGATAGTTTCAAGGTTTGGAAAAAATCTTAACAGCATTCCCAAAGCCTACAAACCTTGAAAGTCATGCTTCCATTTTAAAATGAAATATTTTGAAGAGAACAACTGGTGTTAATCAACACTACTATCCAACTACAGAGAACATATACGAAGGTAACACTCCCAAGGGTGCCAAAAGATATTAATTATAAAGTCAGTGTAAACAAAGGTAAACCTCAAGGATCAAAAAAAGTCAAGAACGGTCAGGACAATATCTGCAAAGCCTAAGAAATTCTGAATTGCCATCAGCTCTGAGACAATCATCAGAATCCTGTCGGGAAACTAAACCAGTGACAAAGTTTTTCTCTCTATTCGACTTTCAACCTGGGACCACAAATATATGTAATTGAGACTTCTTACCTATTTTTGAGTTATTCAGGTAGAGTGAAAGTCAAAGAATTCTTTTCTCCCCAATTTATTTATTTCGTCAGTCATTTACAGATATTAGTGTAGATGCACGCCTATTTATCTTATACTTTGGGTTATAATCTAATACTACTTTATTCTGTTGCTCAAATGGTTCCTGAGAGCATGTTCAGATTAGCTCGTGACATTCCAAGAGTTTCACTGTGCTTTGGAAAAGGAACAACGAGTGTGGATGGTGGTGCCTGGAAACAGGGGTGAAGCACTGAACTGGAAACGAGGAGACTTCAACTCTAGTCTCAGTCCTGAAATAACTGGTTTTGTGACTTTGAGCCAATCACTTAGGCTCTCTGAGCCCCAAAGACCTAAAGCACTGTAGCTTAGTGGTTACGGGCAAGACTTGGAGCCAACCCTCCTGCTCACAGTCAGGCTCCTCCACTTACTGTGTTAACTTGGGAAAGTCAATTAACCTCTCTGTGCCTCAGTGTTCTCCTCTGGAAAATGGGGATGAAAATAGTAACTACCCTCTAGGGTTGTTGTAAGGATTAAACAAGTTACATGATGTTATAATCTAATCTGTTTAGAACTGTGCCCAATAAATTGGGAGCACTGAATTATATGGTAAAATGAGGATAATATATAACAACATTGTAAATCAACTATACTCCAATAAAAATTAAAAAAAAAAACAAAAAATAATGAGGACAATATAATCTGTCTTACTTTACCTCTTCAGGTGCTGTGACACATGGGAAAGAGCGATATATTCCATCAAATTGTTGTTGCTTTGTAATGAAGAATAACAAACGCTAACACAGTGTTTTATAACCACAGTTCATCTTTCTTCAGATCACCAACCTCCCACACACTCCCTTTTTGTTTTTTCTTTTTTTTTTTTTTTTTTTACTTTATTTGGATTTCACCAGTGTTTACACTAATGTCTTTTCTGTGTTCCAGGATCCTGTCCAATGTACCACATTGAATTAGCTGTCATGTCTCCCTAGGCTCTTTGGTCTGTGACTGTTTCTCACACTTTCCTTGATCTTAATGATTTTGAAGACTGGTTTTAGAATGTTCCTCAATTTGGGTTTGTCTGATGTTTTCTCATAATTTGGACTGGAGATACAGATTTTGAAGGAAAGAACCAAGCAGGTGAAGTACGCTTCTCATCACATCAATTCAGGGGATACATAATGTCCACATGACTTATCACTGGTATGTTAACCTTGACCACTTGGATAAGGTGCTGTCTACCAGGCTTCTCCACCGTAAAGTTACCACTTTCCCCTGTCCATCCTCTAGTCCTTAGAATGAGTCACTAAACCTAGTCCACACTGGTGGACTTTACTTTATTTTGTGGCTCAAATTGTTCCAACTTCGGCCATTGGGAGCATGTTCAGGTTGGCTCCCGTGTCCCTTTGACATGCCGCCATCCTTGTTTTTTTGAGTACTTCCTTGCTCTCTGGCACTGCAAGATGCTTGAGGCTCATCTTGTCTTACCTTGTCTTCCCTGCTCCAGTTTTAGAATCAGCAATTTCCCTAAGAGGCTCTGGTGCATTTTAGTGGAGAACAGTACAGCTCTGATTCTTAACAGGATGGGAACAATATGGGGTCTGAAGTCCAGATCTGAGTCCTGACTTCCAGCACCTAACACCTGTGTAGCTGGGGACAAGCTCCCTGATTATAACACGGGCTAAGGAGACAGGACACCTCATAGCACTTAGCACAGTGCCTGGTACACAGGGAGCATCCAATAAGTGCTGCTTATTGGATTCGTTTCTTAGGGCTGCTGTAATAAATGACCACAAACTTAGTGGCTTAAGACAACACAAACTTATTCTCTTACAGTTCTGGAGGTCAGAAGTCTGAAATGAGTTAAAAGGGGCTAAAATGAGGTGCTGACAGGGCTGGACCTTCCGGAGGCTCGCCTGTTACAGCTTCTGGAAGCTGTCCTCATTCCTTGGCTCCTGGCTGCATCTCTCCTATCTCTCCTCCTCCTCCTTCACGTAAACTTCTCCTCCTCCTGTCTCCCCCTTATAAGGACCCTTGCGATTACATCAAGTCCACCTGTATAATCCAAGATAATCTCCACACTCAAGAACTTTAACTTAATCACACCTGCAAAATTGCTTTTTAATCTAAGGTAAGATATTCTCAGTTTCCAGGGATTAGGATATGGACATCTTTGGGAGCCACTATGCAGCTTATTATCTTTATTCTTATTTTTTCAGGTCTTGATTGGTTAAATTAAGGGTGTAGGAGAAGAGAACACTGAAAATAAAGGGAGTGAAAATACCAGATATTCATTTTCATGACAAAATTAACGACAGTTAACAACTGTTATCTTAACTAATAATTAGTTTGGAATCTTAACCCAAAGGCCTTAGAAATATATTTTTTTGAAGTTGTTAACCACATTTGGCATTCTCTTTTTGGCCTCAGAGGTCTCTTTGCCAAAATGAACTCCCACCCACTTAGGAAATGTTCTTTTGCAGTTAACCCCTCTCTTTTTGTCTTCATAATGTTTTTTCTTCTTTTCCATCAAAAAGTCACATGTCTTTTCTGTGATATTCTCTGAATCTCTCCTCTGGCTCTTACCCGATCTTCTCATTTTTCTCTCTGCCAAGCTCTTAGAAAGAGCTCCATACACCAGCTGTCTCAGTTATCACTTTTTAATATTTTACTATAACGAATACGTCAATTATTATAATGCTATATTATAAAAGTGCTTATTATTTATTAATAAATTAATATTATTTTAAAATTTCTAATAAGTACTTAAAATCTTAGTTTGGTCTCCTCTTTTCTGGTGAAAATATACACTTGAAGGTAATCAGGACTTCCCTGGTGGTGCAGTGGTTAAGAATCCGCCTGCCAACGCAAGGGACACGGGTTCAAGCCCTGATCTGGGAAGATCCCACATGCCACAGAGCAACTAAGCCCGTGCGCCACAACTATTGAGCCTGCGTTCTAGAGCCCGTGAGCCACAGCTACTGAGCCCACGTGCCACAACTACTGAAGCCGGTGCGCCTAGAGCCCATGCTCCGCAACAGGAGAGGCCACCGCAATGAGAAGCCCGCGCACCGCAACGAAGAGTAGCCCCCGCTCGCTGCAACTAGAGAAAGCCCGCGCGCAGCAACGAAGACCCAACGCAGCCAAAATAATAATAATAATAATAATAATAATAAAATTTTTTAAAAAAAGAAGATAATCAATAGCATCTTTAACCACCAAGCGCAATAGCCATTTCTTTGTTCTCTCTGGACATTTGTTACTATCCGTTTTGAGACTCTTAAATCTTTTCCATGCTTGGAAACCATATGTGGTAGATGGCATTACTGTTTACCAAGTAGTCACCTCCCCTGCTCCCTGCTTGTTTCCATGGGAGAAATAGTATTCTTCCCATCTCCCTATGAATACTGGACTTGACCATTGAAGTGACAGGGGTGAGTTCAAAGGCTAGTCCTTAAAAAGCCTTGCGTGCTTTCTCCCACCTCTCTGGGAGTCTGCACCTCCTGCCATGGGGAGAATGTACCACCTAGTCTCTGTCCCTCTCGCCTGAGTCAGGGAGTGAGGCATGTGTCACAGATCTGCATCCTGAAGCAGTGCAGTCCCGGCCAATTGTAGACCTGTGGGCATGAGATTGGAGATGGCTCCATGAAGGGGACCACCAACTTCTAGCATCTGTGTCTCTTTGCCAAAGAGCTTCCTCTGGCCACTGGAGTCCACCCTGCCCATGCTCACACGGGCCAAAAATGCTGCGAAGTTTACATCCCTGACAATAACTCTCAACTCATGACTGACGAAGACGGCTATATAGCGTCCGTCTCCCTTCCTCCTTGGGCAGGATAACTCTAAGACCCACATTCTATATTAGCTCCTGGAGTTTCCCAGGGAACTGAGCTCCAGCTTCCCTAAGGGGTAAGTTGCTTGCTAATACACTCTTCACTGGCTGGCTTCCTTTCTCTGTTTCACTTCCTACTCCTTTTCTGCATTTCTTGTCTGAGAGTATGCTTCTGGGGACCCAAACTAAGGCAGTAAAGGGATTTGATCCATCCTGTTGATATGCCAGCCAAGATCGCTGCCTACTCAGTGAGATAACCTCAGGAATGAGAAGCTGTGGGGGATGAGAGGTTGGAAGGGACCAAAGCTGAATGTCTCAACCTCTTCAGGGTCTTGGGCAGCAGAGAGACCCCCTGAAATCCTTTATCCTCAAGAGCTCATACCCTTGAACCCCCAATCCACCAGAGAGCCGGTATTTGGCTCCTTTGGATGTCTGCCACAGGGGTATCAATGATCAGACACTGATTATCCAGTGACACAATGATAGCCAAAGAGGTTGACAACAGCTGCCTTAAGTCAAGAGGCACTTGTCTCCTTCCTTGTCTCTCCTCCCTGACCCTCTCTATAGTTAGTTCTGGAAGGGGAGTGCAGAAAGCCATGTCTCAGAGCTGCTTAAGCTCCTCTTAACTAGTTGTAATCATTGTGCCAGCTTAAGTTTGTGTTAGGGGTGATGGAGGAGATGAGCTATAAATCAGGCCAGAGATTGAAGTTTTAACCTGGGCTGGTTTTAAAGTAACTGAAAGCCACCAGAAAGTGATAGCATCTCCCAAGCTATCCATTAAGTGATTCACTATTTGACAGAACATGGTTGAAAGTAGTGATTAGAGGAAAAATAATCCAGTCGTATTTAAATCTTCTTCTTAAACTGGTTATGAGAGTAATTTCAGAGATGAATAAAACTCAAGCGCCTGTGTTGCAATGGTTTTAACCTGAAGAAAAAAAATGTCTGGCAGAAACTTATCTAATAACATTGAAGCATAAATCCAGCTTGTGTCTCCCCATACACCATCCCAGAGTGAAAGTCAAAATGTTTGCCTGTGAGCATGCTCCCTGTTACGTTGTCTGATGAAAGCTCTGTGCTGACGAAAACCGTTCGTGACCTAGAGAAATAGTTACTACAAAATTCTTGACATTTTATTGTCGAGTTATTTCAACTCTTGAAGGTCAAGAATAAAGTCCTCTTGGAAAAACAAAACGACAGAGTGTCCACAGAGCTGTTCAGAGTTCTTAACCCCATAGAACAATACTAAGCCAGGAAAGCTTAGAATTACAGGGTTCAGTCGACTTAACTTTTCCACTATCCCTGGAAGGAGAGAGGTATAATGGAGGGATTGAAGGGGAGGGACTTATCATATTCTATAAAGTGGGGGTTTCACAAAAGTCTTTTCACAAAATAAGGCTTTTGGGCCTTCCCTGGTGGCACAGTGGTTAAGAATCCACCTGCCAATGCAGGAGACATGGGTTCAATCCCTGGTCCGGGAACATCCCACATGCCACGGAGCAACTAAGCCCGTGTGCCACAACTACTGAGCCCGTGAGCCACAACTACTGAAGCCCGTGTGCTCTAGGGCCCATGAACCACAACTATTGAGCCCACACGCCGCAACTACTGAAGCCCATGCACCTAGAGCCCGTGCTCCGCAACAAGAGAAGCCACTGCAATGAGAAGCCCGCGCACCGCAACGAAGAGTAGCCCCCGCTCGCCTCAACGAGAGAAAGCCCACGCACAGCAATGAAGACCCAACACAGCCAAAAATAAATAAATAATTTATAAAAAACAAAAACAAAATAAGGCTTTTTCCCCCCTTTAAAATGAAAAGAACAAGAGAGAAAATTCTTCCAAGAGGGCACAGCCATATTGATCTAGAACATAAAATGTTACAGCTGGAAAAGACCTTAATGATCTAATCTAAATTTTATAAATCCAGAGGCACAGCACACAGTCACTTCAGGGGAAACATATACTTAGGAGTGTAGCCTTATGATCATGTAACCAGAAACCTCCTGCCTTTTGGCCGCTAGGAACAATGACAATGACATTAGTATAGATGAATCTGCTTCTTTTGCACAGCCAGATTTCATGGACACTTCATTTTCTAAATATAAGAAATTTCACACTGCTTTATAGATCAAACTCTATAATACTCTTCCACTGGCTGGAGAAAGAAGAAGGTGTGAATTAAAAAAAATGCCTCCGGGCTTCCCTGGTGGCGCAGTGGTTGGGAGTCTGCCTGCCGATGCAGGGGACACGGGTTCAAGCCCTGGTCTGGGAGGATCCCACATGCCGCGGAGCAGCTAGGCCCATGCGCCACAATTACTGAGCCTGCGCGTCTGGAGCTTGTTCTCCGCAAGAAGAGGGGCCGCGAGGGTGGGAGGCCCGCGCACCGCGATGAAGAGTGGCCCCCGCATGCCGCGGCAGGGGAGAGCCCTCGCACGGAGACGGAGACCCAGCACAGCCAAAAATAAATAAATAAATAAATAATAAAAATAAAGGAATTCCTTTAAAAAAAAAAAATGCCTCCTTGTCCCACCTTTTGGATATTTTCCAGGTGGAAGGAGGTACTTTCCAGCACCCTTGAAAAAAGGTAATGGAAACTTTTAGACTGGGTCTGTCTCCATTATTAAAATTTTGTACGTGCTCATGTATCATTCTTTATTTGTTTCACTGTAGTGATACTAGCAAGTTGTCCTTAAATTAGGATGCATACTGTATTTGCCTCCAGATCAAATGACTGAAAAGCTAACAAGTATTTTAAAATCAGACAAGGCCCAGAGAAAAAATAATCAGACTGGGTTTATCTGTGGAGTCATATTTTGGGAGGGAGAGTGAATAGAAATATTAAAAATGGAAAAATTGGCAAAATGTAAAAAGAAAAAAGTGAGATTGAGTCATGGATCCCATAGAAAAAAAGGGGGTAAGAGGGGATACAGGAAAGGATTGAAGGGTCCTCTTGGGGCCTTAACTATCAGGTGGTGATGTTTGAGGGACGCCTGGTCCTTCTCTCCAGGGTCTCTAAGCGCACTGCCTCTTTTCGGTGATGCCCAGTTCCTTATTTTAAAATTCTGGCCCTATAAGCAACTCCTGACGCTGAGATAAGAGCATATTTCTTGTTTTTATGATACTTACTGTTAGAGCATGAAACTTAATGAATGATTGTCTTGTTTTCCTCCAGCCCCAGGATCTTATAAGCATGCCCAGAGGCTCATGAGTGATGAAATCGACTAATAAATATGCTAAACACCACTTTTCCAGTGTTTTCAGAATCAAGAACATTGATTAAACAAATCACTAAAAATATTTTTGACAGGAAAAACTGTTTCCAAGTAAAATTAGTCATTATTATGAGGCTTTTTTTTAATGGATGTAGAAAATGCATTAGGTCTTGTGGATGCAGCAGTGTGAGACACAGACTCTCAATTGCTTTCCAAAGCAACCTGATTTTGCAGGAATATGAAGTTTATGAGAGCTATCTTTAGAAGCACTGGAAAGCTAAAGGCATTTAACATTCAGACATGGCTCAACTAAAAAGAGTATGAATACGATAGTCTAAATTCTCATTTACCTTAGAGGAATCTGAACCAGAATTTGCTAAATAATAGGCGTACTTCCCAAATTGAGAAGTTATCTCTCACCTTCCAAAAGGAGTAACCGGAAATTGTGTAAGAAATATGAGTTTTAAAGTGGTAATATAAAAATGTTCAAGATCAAGAATAGTTGCATCTGGGAAATAAGGACATTATAAATAAGGAATGTTTACACTATTCTCACAAACAAGCTAAACGAGGAAAAACTCTAAGAAAGAGGCATTAATACATATGCCATCAAGAGGAAATCAGAAAGAGTGAAAAATAAGAAATCAGAGAACAATATTTGGCACAATTTCTCCCTATCTAAATAGCCTGGAACCGAATGAGATCTTTGAGGGAGAGGAGATGGCCCTCAGAGAAAATGTGAATTTATCATCACTGTTACTTACAGATGATAATTTTGTGTCTGTTCCCATACATCCATTCTCACTGTTGCTATATTGGACACTGGATGACACACTGGGACTCACAGGATATATGAGCCATTATGAGAAAGCTGAAGTGAAATGATGAATAGTTGATGACACTTTGCATTTGTAGGTGCATAAATTGCATTATTTTCAGGCAGACAGATAAACATTGTGAAAAGACATTGTATCTGTCAAAAAAACTTTCAGTTGAAAGTCATAGAAACCCAACTCAAAATAATTTAAGCAGGAAAAAACTCAAAAGGGTACAGTAGCTGAAGTTATGGAGAAGTTAAAGGATGTAATTAATCAGACCCAGGGCTTCAAGTGATGTCATCTATCAACACATTCTGTCTCTCCATCTCTTGAAATCTCTCTCCATGCATCGGTCAAGATCACACCAGTAAATCAGGACTCATGTCCTGCTAGCTTAGTAACACCAGGAATAGGAAGTCGTTTTTCCTCATCATCCAAAGAGGATACATATTAACCCAGCCTGGAGCAATATGCTCATCCCCGAATTAATCACTCATTCAGGGGGATGAGAGACTCTGATTGGCCAGAGTTTCTAACAAGATATTTAATCTCAAAATCCTAAATATGAGCAGACACCAAGAATTACCAGATTTCTGAAGAAAGCCTCTAACACACAATATTGAGACCAACACAACCTACCAGAAAAAACACCAGTTAGGTATTACAGTGGCTATGTAGGGAGAGGACAATTAAAAAACCAAAAACCTTAAAAGTCTATCATTAGTATCACCAGAGAAGATATTGCAAGCATGAAACAAGAACAAGATATCATTAAAAAGCAATATTCAGAAGATAACTACGCCTCTTAAAAAAAATTTTTTTTTAATGATAGCGCAAATGAAAACCTCAATAGTTGGGTTGGGAGACATATTTCAAGAAGTCTTCCTGTAAGTAGCTCAAAAAATAAAGAGGTAGGAAAATAAGAGAGAGAAGAAAATTAAAAGAGCAGTCCAGCATGTCAAAAATCCAAATAATAGGTGCTCCAAAAGAGAAAAAAGAACAGAGGCAAAAAACATCAAAGAAATAATTAAAGAAAATGTTTAGAATCAAAGGATATGTGTTTCCAAATGGAAAAAAACTGACAGAGCAAATAGGGCAATAGATAAACATAAACACACACGAGGACCCATCATCAAGAAATTCAGGATCCTGGGTATAAAAAGATCCTAGATACACATTGAGAGAGAGATAGACAGAGCGAGAACCTGAGAGAGAATAAACAGGTCACATACCAATACTCAGAAACTGGGATAATTTCAGATTTCTTAACAGCATTACTGGAAGCTCGAAGACAATGGAACAATGCTTTAAAAATGATTTCCCACCTAGAATTCTATATTCAACCAAATTTATGTCAAATGAGAAGATATATAAGGTCTCAAAAGCTTACTTACCATCTTATACTCGTTATTAGGAAGCCACTTCAGGGTGTGCTTTACCAGTGAAGAAACCCCTGAATATAGGACCCAGGAGATCCAACACAGGAGAGAGGCAGCAATTCTCTAGCATGGCAGCAGTGCAGAAGGCACAGAAGGCAATGCAGCCGGAGTAGCACAGATGCAAAAGCACTGGGAGAGGTTTCTGAAAGAAAAGTAAACACTGTAGAACAATGGGTGTGACTGGACCTCTTGAAAAGAGATTCAGACAGTTGTTAAAAAGTATGGTATTTGGGGCTTCCCTGGTGGCGCAGTGGTTGAGAATCTGCCTGCCAATGCGGGGGACATAGGTTCGTGCCTTGGTCTGGGAAGATCCCACATGCCGCGGAGCAACTAAGCCCGTGTGCCACAACTACTGAGCCTGCGCGTCTGGAGCCTGTGCTCCGCAACAAGAGAGGCCGCAACAGTGAGAGGCCCGCGCACCGCGATGGAGAGTGGCCCCCGCTCGCCACAACTAGAGAAAGCCCTCGCACAGAAACAAAGACCCAACACAGCCAAAAATAAATTAAAAAAAAAAAAAAAGCTCTGTCCTGGTGGGCATGTGCGTCTTTAAAAAAAAAAAGTATGGTATTTAATTAATGTTTAATGCTAAATACATAGAAAAATTAGCATTCCTATGCAAATTCCTATGCAATTATCAATCACAGGAGAATCAAAAGTGTATGAAAGGAAAAGTAACCATATTTTACTACAAAGCTCACCACTATATAGTATTTATATAGCCATAATGAGGTAAACAACAATATTAGCCTACCTGGAATTAAGATATAAGAACATTGGGGAAAGGGGAGGATGTTAAATGCTCATTTTCCACAGTGGGAAGTCAACTAATTATGCCTGAGCTGAACAATCAAGAAGCAGCGATTATTGAGAGAAACGTGCTATTTAGAGAAATAGAATACTTAAATAAAAATAAATCATCTAAGAAAAGGAGAAAGTGATTTTTCTCTGGAAGGGGGCAAATGGCAGGGCAGACATTTGGTTTTTATATAAATCAGTAAAAACATTATATGCACATTATAACTTCACACATAGAAATATAACTTTGATAAATGTAGAAGTTAAAGAAACAAAAACAAATCTTGTGTTCTATCTAGTTCATTCTCTATTCTTAGAAACCCTAAGCTCTAAATTTCTTTGGAACTGATGGTTTTCATGTCAACAATTAGCTAAAAGAAGGTGACAGCAAAAAGATTTGGTTTTCTTTCTTTTGAGATGTAAATTTAGTAAGAGTGACATAAATAAAAAGGAGACTGAATGAGGCATGTTCACAGTAAAAGAAATCATTTTTATGCCACAGTCCATTTATTTACACTAACATCAAGATTTTATTTTTTAAAAGACCTATTTTTCCATAGTAGATAAATACTGGAAGACGATTATACTTTTCCCTTGGGGGGAAATCAATGAAATTATCTTATAGCAATTATTTAATAACTTTTATACTTTTATGAGATGTAAAATCAGAACAATGTCTGGGCTTCCCTGGTGGCGCAGTGGTTGAGAGTCTGCCTGCCAATGCAGGGGACACGGGTTCGAGCCCTGGTCTGGGAAGATCCCACATGCCACGGAGCAACTAGGCCCGTGAGCCACAATTACTGAGCCTGCGCGTCTGGAGCCTGTGCTCCGCAACGAGAGAGGCCGCGATAGTGAAGAGGCCTGCGCACCGCGATGAAGAGTGGTCCCCACTTGCCGCAACTAGAGAAAGCCCTCGCACAGAAACAAAGACCCAACACAGCCAAAAATAAATAAATAAATAAATAAATAAATAAAAGAACGTGAATTTCTAAAAAAAAAAAAAAATCAGAACAATGTCTTCTAAATTGGTATGTGCTCAATCAGTAACAAAATCTCTCTCAAACCAAATTTTTTCTCAGAAGCAACTCACTTTTATCAGGACAATCAAAAACTGTGAAATTAAAAACAAGCTCTGCTATCATAGGAATAAAAATAAAATAGCTTTCTAGTCAGCTATAAACTGGTTGAAGCCCTCAAGTTGCTCACAGTCTGGTATTGACTGGAGAGACAGAAGTGTAAGTAGATACAATGTGAATGGACAATTAAAAGACAACATGGCCAGGGTCCAAATGTGGTTGTGGGAAGAAAATAGAGAGGGGTATATCTAACTTCCTGAAGATGAGGAGGGCACATTTCAGGCAGAGAAACCCCTTCTGAAAGACCAGGAGGCTTGAAGCACCAAAGCATGAGCTGCTGGTAGCCTCTGGTTCAGTACACAGAGGGACACCTGGATAAGGGGATCCAACACAAAGTAGATGCCCGCCCTAGAGGAGGCCATTCACCAGGGAGGGAACACATTTAACGGGGTGCAGAGGTGCAGGGTGGTCCTGAGAGGTTGAACAGGAACAGCTGAGGTACAGGCTTGGGAACCAAGGTCAGAAGGTCAGAAGATTAGGAAGAAGAGTGGGTCTGGGAGAAACATCTCAAGAGAGTGGAGTCAGTTCAGACCTCTGAGATTTTTTCTACAGGCCTCCTGCTAGGATCAGGTCTGAGCTGCAAGCAGAACCAGTAAGTAAGTCATTCGCTACTTCATTCTTGACCTAGAACGCCCCACTATCTTTTTTTTTTAATTGTAGTAAAAAAAATCACATAATATAAAAATTAGCCTTTTAGTATTTTTTTAACTGTACAATTAAGTAGTGTTAATCTTATTCACATTGTTGTATAACAGATCTCTAGAACTTTCATCTGGCAAAACTGAAACTCTCCACCCATCTGGTTCTCTTCCTAGATTTTCCCTCCATGTTGGGAGACCCACCAGATATTTAAAGGATCAGCATCGCCCACTTGACTTCTCCCACTTGGAGGAGTTCAGAACCCCAAGCCAGGCACTTTGAAGCTCTAAGTGTTGGGATTTTCCAAAATCTGTTAGCGTACCAGGGTGGAATTTTCAAGTTTATTCCTTTTCTAGAAGCAGTTCAGCAAAGATCTGCAAGGGGCTGCATGAATCAGCATCTGGTTTGAAAGAAGATCAATATAGCTTAGTGTTCTCAATAAAATAAAAACAGACAGCCAATTTAATTATTACGTTTCTATTGAGTTTTCTAACCCCAAAGCTAATTATTTTTTGCTAAGGATCTCTACCTTGATTATAGCCCATGTTATACAAAATTTAGAATTGATACAGCCACTATGGAGAACAGTATGGAGGTTCCTTAAAAAACTAAAAATAGAACTACCATACGACCCAGCAATCCCACTACTGGGCATATACCCTGAGAAAACCATAATTCAGAAAGAGTCATGTACCACAATGTTCATTGTAGCTCTATTTACAATAGCCAGGACATGGAAGCAACCTAAGTGTCCATCATCGGATGAATGGATAAAGAAGATGTGGCACATACATACAACGGAATATTACTCAGCCATAAAAAGAAATGAAATTGAGATATTTGTAGTGAGGTGGATGGACCTAGAGTCTGTCACACAGAGTGAAGTAAGTCAGAAAGAGAAAAACAAATACCGTATGCTAACATATATACATGGAATCTAAGAAAAAAAAAAAAGGTCATGAAGAACCTAGGGGTAAGACGGGAATAAAGACACAGACCTACTAGAAAATGGACTTGAGGATATGGAGAGGGGGAAGGGTAGGCTGTGACAAAGTGAGAGAGTGGCATGGACATATATACACTACCAAATGTAAAATAGATAGCTAGTGGGAAGCAGCCACATAGCACAGGGAGATCAGCTCGGTGGTTTATATGTATAACTGATTCACTTTGTTATCAAGCAGAAACTAACACACCATTGTAAAGCAATTATATTCCAATAAAGATGTTAAAAAAAAATTAGAATTCAATCATGTTGCACCAGCTTTAGGGAGTCAGGCTCAGCAAACACATCATTATTAGCTAAAAGTTTTGGCAAAGGCAGAAACCCTGACAAAGACAGAGAAAGATAAATATTATATGATATCACTTATATGCAGAATCTAAAAAAAATGATACAAATGAACTTATTCACAAAACAG
The DNA here is from genome assembly GCF_965194825.1 of Balaenoptera physalus. Taxonomy (NCBI): domain Eukaryota; kingdom Metazoa; phylum Chordata; class Mammalia; order Artiodactyla; family Balaenopteridae; genus Balaenoptera; species Balaenoptera physalus. Next base: position 12,949,396 of record NC_138903.1, read on the forward strand.
AAACAGACTCACAGACTTAGAAAACAAACTTATGGTTACCAAAGGGGAAAGATGGGTGGGGGGAGGGATAAATTAGGAGCTTGGGATTAACATATACACACTACTATGTATAAAATAGATAACCAACAAGGACACACTGTATAGCACAGGGGACTCTACGCAATACTCTGTCATGGCCTATATGGGAAAAGAATCTGAAAAAGAATTGATACATGTATACGTATAACTGAATCACTTTGCTGTATACCTGAAACTAACACAACATTGTAAATCAACTACACTCCGATATAAAATAAAAATTAAAAAAAAAAAAAAGCAAAAGGGAGTGGTGGGGGGAGAAAGACAGACAGACCAGACTTTGGGGTAGACAGTCTTTAAGAATTTCTTTCAATATGAACAGATTTTCCCACAAATTCAAATTAGAAGGGTTCGTTATAGCACGCATTTAGATTTACTCTACTGTTTCAGATACTGTGACTTCATCTCTGATAAATGGATTTCAACTACTGGAGATGCTGAGTGAATTCAATATCTGGCTGTGATCCCGGTTAGCTTCATTTGGTCCATCATCTTTGGCACCATCTCTCCAGACCCTTCCTATGAGTCCTTCAGCAGGTGAGGGAAGGAGTAATTATGGGAGGTGGCAGTCCCCTAGTCACAGATGTTAGGGGAAACCTGTCAGGTTTTAGGTCTGAAAAGCAGACTCTGAGATGGGGATTAGCATGAGGGAAATCTATTGGGAAATGGTCTTGGAATCGACACCTATGAGGGAAGGGAAGGAAGCAGGCTTGGGCAGAAGGAGAAGATGGGCCTCAGACAATCACAGGGGGATCTCTTAGGGTGATCAACTTGTCCCAGTTTGCCTGAGTCTTAGCACTGAAGTCTCGAGTCCTGGGAAACCCTTCAGTCCCAGGCAAGCGAGGATGGCTGGTCACCCTAGGACCTCTAGAGCTGGGATGGCCCTGCAGAAATATCCTGATTGCAACCAGGTGGCTGGGCCTTTATGCCCCTGTATCAACCAGTCATTGGATAGGGGATGTCCTCTTAGCTCCCAAAGAGGCATAACCTTGGATGAGGTGGCTCTCTTCAGCCAAGGGCAATTTCTAGAGAGGGACTCAGCTGTGAGCTGTCCGTGACCAACCTTTTCAGCAGCTGGAAGAATGAGTGTTTCAGTCCTGAAGGGGGCAGTATTGGGAGATGCCTGGTTTTGCAATAAGTTACATTCTGGGCTCTTAGAAAGTCCCTGAATATTGATGGATCCCAATGTGGGTCCAGTTGGTCCCTTACAGAGCAGCCATCTTAATCTGGAGAACCAAGGGCCCCACACTGAATGGCCTTTCCCCCCAACTGTTTCTGCTAAGTTCTTGGCACTTAGGGAAATTCTGCCCAACCTTCTGTCTATATGAGAAGCTATTCCAGCCCTTTGATGTGAGTACATCAACATGAGGGTGCTATAAATCCTGGTGGCCCCAACTCATCTTCCCCATTCATTTCAGCCACTTTGGAGGGGGGCTCTGGCCAGGTCAAGGGCTGCCAATGAGCATTGGGAGGACAATGGCTGGTCCTACCTGCTGAAGCAAATATAATCTTCTAAACGCCAGAAGCACGTGCTCAGGAGTCAGCCAGCCTGCATTCCCATCCACCCCTGACCCTGTGGGCAAGTTGTTAATGTTTCTAAACTTCAGTTGCCTCATCTATAGATGAGGCTACAATGCTTACTTTTTAAGCTTCTTGGGAAGGTTAAATGGAATTTAGATAGAGATAGATAGATAGACAGACAGACAGACAGACAGGGGTATAGACATAGGTTAAAAAGTACTATATCTTAATGGTTAAGAACTCACATTTTCTTAGTTTCATATTTTTGGCTCCACTAGTCACTAGCTATACATCATATATCGCTGGGTAAGTTATTAGCTTCTATATACCTCAGTTTCCTCATCTGTACAATGAGCTATAGTGAAAATCAAATGAAACAATCTACTGAAATGACCATGACCATGACTACAGCTTAACCCACAGGTAAGCACTCAGTGTATGTTAACTCACTATTATTCAAAGCCCTACCACAGTGTTTGGCATATACTAAGTGTTCAACAAATTGTCTGTTATTAAGATTGAGGTACAATTCCTGCAAAGAGCAATGAAGCAATGATAGAAGACCTCCTCCTTCTGATGATGCTTCTCTTTTCCTTTTTGAATGGGGCATCTTGGGTAGTGAAACTTGGAGGTCCATGTGCCTTCTTGGAAGGTGCCTTTGGGACAGAAGAGCTGAGAGGGCCTAGAGTGGTATCTGGGTGAGAATAACAGGGGCTCTGGTTGCTTGGGGCTGACTATGTCTTGGCCCAGTGGTTCTAAAAGTCTGGTTCTGAGACCAACTCTATCATCAACTGGGAATATATTAGAAATGCAAATTCTCAGCCTTCACCCCCAAACTACTGAATCCAAAACTCTGGGGCTGAGGCCCAGTAATCTGTTTTTTTAACAAGTCCTTCAGGTGATTCTGATGCACATTCAAGTTTTAGAGCTGATATTCTAGGCTTTGAAAAAGAGATGAAAGGGACCTTGATTTTTTCATGTTAGATGGGGAGCAGTACCTCTGGAGGCAAGAAACTTCCAGAAAATTCCTTCATGGATGTCCATAAATGGACATCAACCCTTAGAGTTGGCCTTCCATGGAGCAAGCAGTAAGAGAGGACCAGTACCACCTCCCTGTATGCCACATCAAAATGTGTAGATGCAGCTCAGCTACTCTGTGTGTGCTTGGACCATTGGCCCATAGTAGGTGTTCAATAAGTAGTTACTGAACAAGGGAAGATATGCCAAGGACAAAAGTCCTCAATGTGTTCCAGTGCTTAAGCTACCATAATCTCTTCTTCACACAAATCCTAGAATAAGCAACTTCCTGTCTGTGGGCCTCCTTATGCCATACCTGTGTACCTGGCTCAGCATAGCTGTTGAGTTGAATAAGCACAGGATTTCTTCCAGGCTAGAGATATGGCCATCCATCACCTAAACTACCCATGTGGCCAGGCCCCCTGCCCACACACTCAAATTTCTAAAATATTAGAGATTTATGGAATCAGGAGAAAACCCCCTGAAAAATCTCCCTCCATTCAAAGGTTTTGATGTTCAGTGTAAACTCACTGCTATTGATCACGTACACTTTAGAATCTTGCTGTAATCAGAGACGTGAAAATTGTGATAGTTGCGAAAAAGCTGAAACACTTGTTTCTGTATTTTTGTTTTAAGATACGAAAGCATATGGGAGTCCTGTTGGACACAAATGGCTCCATATTTTCTAAATCTCTAAAACAAAATGCGTAAGTTAGAATCTTCTGCTCTAAATTCCATATGGCTTTAATTAATTCACAAAGTGAGTAAATGTATTTTCCATTTAATGGAAAAGGCTTTTGGCAGTAGGACTACTTACTGTGCAGTAGTTAATGGAGCATTAAGAAAAAGACAGAGAAATATTAATCACATTTGAAAATATGGCTAGCTTTGGGGTTAGGCTATTAACCACGTATAGTGCCACTTACAGAAATGATACAACATATTCAAAGGAAATGATTATCCTACTATTAATAGTATCTTATACGAATGAATAAACCAAGATGTGATATTCTGTAAAAATAAATAGAAAACATTATATCTCCTGCAACTGAATAATGCCATCTTCCCAAAGTGTCTTATCATTTCAAACATGAGACTTTATCATTTGTCACACCTGCTCTAAGAAAAACGAATAGAAAGAGTAGAAATATTAGAATTCTTGGTCACAAGATTTGCAGGGAATGTTGTTCTTCAAAAAGAGAGGGAAACTGTAAATTCCCCAACCACAAAGGTGTCATGAAAAGCTCGAAGTCAGCTTCCTTAAAAAGTACTGCCTTTTGCTTCTAAAAAGGCTGTCTTTCGTATTATTGATTTCTACCCATAGAGTGAGGGTACTACGCATAACACCAAGGTCATTTAATCCCCCAATTTATAACAATTGGCTTTCAAGCTGAACACATGGAACAATGATGAATGCTGCTTCATTTAGAGCAGATGGGAACATCCTGGCAGCATCAAAAACTGTATTTGGCAAAGTGGCAAAGTATGTGAGAACAGTTCTTGAGGAATAAGATGGTGTTGGATGTATTCCAAGAGAGTATATGCCAACCCATTGAGATAACCAAGATATATAACCAAGATATATTAGTTTGCTAGGGCTGCCGTAACAAAATACCACAGACTGAGTGGCTTTAACAACAGAAATTAATTTTCTCACACTTCTGGAGGCTGGAAGTGCAAGATCAAGATGTGAGCAGGTTCAGTTTCTTCTGAGGCCTCTCTCCTTGGCTTGCAGATGGCTGCCTTCTCGCTGGGTCGTTACATGGCTGTTTGTGTTTTCTGTGTCCTAATCTACTCCTCTTATAAGGACACCAGTCATACTGGGATAGGGCCACCCTAATGACCCAATTTTAACTTAATTACCTCTTTAAAGGCCCCATTTCCAAATACAGCCACATTCTGAGATACTGGGAGTTAGGGCTTCAGTAAATGAATTTTGAGGCGGGTGGGGCACAATTCAGCCCATAAAAGAAGAGAACAAAATTCTTCTAGCTTTGAGACTGTAGTTTTTCTTCATTCACTAATTCAACGCAGTTATTCATTTAATGAACAAATAACTGTGAATCTCAACTGTAATAACTTTAATTCAAGCGAGATACATAGGGTGATGAAAGCTTATATTAGGAAGAATCAGCCTGGTCAGAGATGTGAATGAAAACCATCCCTAAGGAGGTAACAATTCAACCAAGGTCTGAAAAATTATTAGTTATGGAACAAATGAAGGAGAGAAGGAAGTGTTTTAGAAGACAGTATACACAAAGACCCCCCCCCCCCCATGTCACGGTAGGATGTGTGAAGGAGTAAAAGAAGGTCACTATAGCCAGATCAGGAGGATGGAGGGGAAGTCTGGGACAAGACGAGGCTGGAAAAATGGGTAGAGGCCACACAGGAAGGATCTTGTGGCACAGACTAACGATTTTGTGTCTATTTGATGAGTAATGATTTTAAAGTGTTTTAAACCTAGGGACGAGGATGAGGGAGGAAATAATCCTACCAGTCTGATTATAGTGTTAAGAATGAATCATAGATAGCGGTAGAGAAGAAGTGGGCAAGCAAGTGACGAGGTGTTTGTAGAGGTTCAGGAGATGGTGGAGAGGCAAAGGAAGTGGACAGGTTTTTATTTTTTATTTTAAAAAAATTTTTGGACAGGTTAAAAAATATTTAAGAAGTAAAATCAAAAGGATCCGATTAGTGATGGATTAGACGTGTGTTGGGGAATGGCGATAAAGAAGAGAGACGAATTGAGAATGATTACTAGGTTTCAGCCTTTCAAAACTTGATGAATGGTGTTAACATTCCCTGAAGTAGAGATCAATAGGATAGTACAGGGCGTGGGAGGAAAGGTCATATTTTCCTTTGGATCCTGTTGAGTTTGAGCTGCCTTCAAGAGATCAAAGAGGTATAAAGTAGATAATTAGATATGCAGGTCTGGAGTACAGACTAAAGATTTGGGCTAAAGATACAAATGTGTGAGTTATTTCCTTATGGGTGGCAACTGAAAACGAAAATGTAGATGAAATTATCCAGAGAGAGAGTCTAGATTGAGAAGAGGAGTGGGTGTAGAATTGAGCCTTGGAGAACTTTAACATTTAATCTTTAGTTAGAGACAGATGGGCCTGTGAGGGAGACCAGGCAGGAACAAGCAGAGAAGTAAAAAGAGAACCAGTGGTACAAAAATAGTGTCAAGGTGTCAAGAGAGTATTGCAAGAGGTGTATGCAGTCAATTTGTGTAATGTCACTCAGAGACTAAGTAAGTAAGGATTGAAAATGCCCTTTGCATTCATTGACACAGAAGTCTTCAGTGACATGATAGGGCAGAACCCACACGGGAGTGATTGGAGAGTGGTAAGAGGTGATGAAATAGAAATGGGTTGTCTGAGGTCTGGCTCCCCCAGAAACAGATCCTGAGACAGGAGTTTGACATAAAGTGGTTTATTTGGGAGACAATCTCAGGAAGCACCAGTAAGGGAGAGGGGAAGTGAGAAGGAAAGGGAAAGAAGCAAGCGAAGGGTAAGATACTGAGCGTATTAATGCTGTGGGCAACTGTCGTTCAGCCCTGCTGGGGACCTCTGGGAGACGATGTAGAACATAACTCAAAGTATGCTCATTTCACCCAGTTGCTGGGAAGTTTGCATTTTTCCTCCAACCCCCATCCATCATTGGCTGAGGCATATTCCCAAGGGCACGAATTTCCCAATTCTTCTGGTGTGCCCTGCAATAGACTGGAGAGAAGTCTCAAGATGGGTATCCAAGGTGCTTAAAGTAGGATGCCACTGGCCTGTACCAGGAGCTGAGTGTTGAGTGGAGTTGAGGGGGTCATTGACCATTTGCCTCAGGGTAGTATGGATAACTCAAGAAATTTGGAGATGATGAATAGGAGGGAGATTTGGACTTGGCTGGAGTGAGATATAAGGTTAAGAGAGATTATTTTGTTGTTTTAAATGGAGAGATTTAAAAGTTCATGGGAAGGCAATAATGACAGGGAGAGAGTAAGCATACCAAAAAAAAAAAAAAGGATAATCATTTAGACAAACTGACTCCTCATATTTTGTACCACTGTTGATAGATACGTCAAGTTGTGTACTCCATATTTTCTTCATTTCCACACCACCTGTAATCATGATTACTACCTATACTGATCAGCTGGCAGAAATTTCTGTAAATAAGATCAAAATCATGACATGCATTAAATGACTTCCTGTACAGTTTTTAATCTAAGACGATCTGCTGAGAGGCTAACTGGGAAGGACTAAAGGATGAGGCATGTTGAGCTGCTTTAGGGGGTACTTATGTGGGAGAATTTCATTTTCAAATGGAAGTAATAGATCAACACATTCCATACAATGCTATATATATTCTTCTGGGTGACTGAAATATATTAAAAGATGATGTAAGCTGAATCTTTAGATTAGTCTCTTCAGTTTACACCGAATTCTTTATTCTAGTTCCACTATTGGGTTGTTCCCCTGCCAAAGTACCTTATGACAGAGCCAGGAAAAGCTTTTAGTCTCTGCTTATTTGCATTCCATTTCTTAAATTTAGCAGATATCTAACCAAATCAAATATGTGTTTGGCAATTTGCAACATCTCCAACTACTTGCTGAGCTTCGGCATTAAGGTACATTGTTTTACGGAACAATCATCAAAGTGTGTCCACTAGGGTTTATCTTGGATTTTGATTTTTGTATTTTCATCTCTCTCCTTCCTCCCTCCCTCCCTCCCTCCCTCCCTTCCTTTCTTTCTTTCTTCAATAATTGTAATAATTATTTGTTGAGTGCTAGTCAATATGATGTGTTCTTTGGATATAATAGTGAATAATAACAAAAATACAGTAAATGATTGTATGAATGTAGATCAGCATTCATTCATTCACTTATTATGTCTTCTTTATGTGATCCAAGTCACAGAAAACCTAACTAACATAAAGATATTGTTTACTACATGAAGTCTGTTGGTAGGTGGTCTAGGATTAGCTCAGCAGTGCAATGGTGTCATCAAGGACCATGCTTCTTAACTTTCTTGTTCTTATTGGCCCAGCTCTAAAGAGAACATCTTCCCAAGACAGTGTTCAAAGCACTAAGTGGAGGAAGAGGGAAAAGGGCTTTCTCTTTGTGCAGATTTTAACTTCTTTGCTTCCCCAGAATCTCCCCAACAGGGTTCCCATTCCACCTCTTTTGCCAGAACTGTGTCACACACTCACGCATCAACAGATTGCGAAGCAAAGGAGAACAGGACTGCTGTTATGGTTTAGATTCGTCATGGTTCACCCTCTAGTGTGGATCCCATTTTTCCCAAGTAAAATTAGGGTTATGATAGCTACGAATAAGGAAGAATGGTGCTGGGTAGACAGCTAAAGATGTCTATCACAGGTTTCATCTTATAAATAGTCTTCTAAACATCATAGTCAATATTTACCGAGAACATTCTACAGACACACACACACACACACACACACACACACACACGAGGTTCCATAGAGAGATTACTCCTGTGATTGCCATGGATGTTGTCAGCTGCTTCCAACAAAGGAATAGAACTATGGCCTCCTCCTTATTTAGACTACCCTCTTGGGAATACAGTCCTGTTGTAGATTCCACTGAACAATATTGTCACTGTTGAATCACTGACATGAATAGTAGAGTGCAGCCAAATATCTAGAATATAAGGTCCATTTGACCACAGGGTTAGGAATCTTTGCCTATAAAATGTCTATACAAAACAACTACACAATACCATTATGTGGCATGAGGAAGATTTAAAATCCCCTTTTCTCTGCTGTCTTTGACTCGCTGAGAAACTGTGTAGAGTCACCACCTCATTGCATCCTCTGTTGTTTCCATGATTATCATGGTGTGTACACATTTAATTCTCTAATCATCTTTCTTCACTTTAGTTTTCCCCGGTCATTTCTCCCTTGCTCATCCTTGCATTTTTCTCATCTTTTATCAACCATCTTGGAGCTCCATTTTGTGCCTCATATCTTTTTTCATTTTCCATTTACCAACTTCTAATATGTCAAAAAAGAGTAAGTACAAACACCCACATATATGCTTAATGCAAGTGGGTTTGTGTTTGTTACAGGAATGGAGAGGATTCATGTTAATGGAAAAGTGCAATTGAATTTAGTAGCAAGTGCCCTGCAATCAGACTGCCCAGATTTCGATCCCCTCCCTACCACTTATGAGTCCTATGATCACGGGAAAATTTCTTAACTTCTCTGGGACTCAGTTTCTTTATCTGAAAAATAGGAATAATACTACTACCAACCACATAGGGTAGGTGTGAGAATCAAATATGAAAACACAAAAGCACTTAGCATAATCTCCGACACATAAGTTCTCAATCCTAACTTTTATTATTATGTCTATTAGATAGGAGTGGGATGAGAATTAATGAGGTGTTTTATTTATTCAGTATTGCTTATTTTGTTCACAAAGAATGAATTCACGTATTACTTGTGGAAAAAATTAAGTAAAGATAAAGAAGAATGAATTTTTAAATAAGTTTTTAAGAACCTGAGAGTTGGATTTAAAATAAATAAATGGTATTCCTTTGAATAGACTGCAGTTGATAATAAACTACCTCCCATGACCTCAATATTTTCCATATATTCTATGCCATTAGTATTACCTTTACTCTTATTTTAAGGCATGGATAGATGTAGGCTCTGGCTGCCATTGGCCTAAGACTTGAAATAACAAAGCGATTATCTCTTAGAGGAATTTCAATAAGGAACGTATTGTTACATATACAAGTATAATAAAATCGAAACAGTCCTGAGCACTTGATAACATGGAACTTTTGCTCCAAAAGGATGTCCCTTCTTGGACTCTTACCCTCAGGACTATCATTAAGCCAGAATATCTTATAAATTTTTTATTACCCATGGTTAGGATAAAACTAATATATAAAATTACTTGATAAGCTCTTTGGTCCTAAGAGAGTGGCACTACTTTCTGACTAGTGCTAAATTCTCATTGGAGTGAACTTGGTCTCAGAATGATTCAAATATGTTGCAAATTGGAACACAGTGTTACAAATGACTACCATACTTTTTGGTTGTCCTTCCTTATGATGTTGGCCTGGAAAGCACCTTTGTCAAGTGTTGTGTTTTTATAGCCCACAGTAGATTGGATGGGAAAAGTGAGACCTGAGAGACAGCGATATATTGGCTCTTCTGATCTGGGTTAGATCAGAAGATACTAACTATAGCCTCTATGGTTAATGTATTCTTTTTAAAATATTTCTATTAAATATTGAGTAGATACAAAATAATTTTAAAATTATGTGTGTATGATAAAGAATTCCAAAAATATGAGCACATATGAACACTTCCTTCTTTAAAAGTCCCCATTCACCCATTCTCATCCCATCCTGCCCCTCAGAGATAACCACTGTCTTGAATTCTGTGTTTAACTTTCTCTTGCTTTTCTTTATAATTATTTTTTCTTTATAATTGTTTAATTTCACATGCTTTTGAACTCTTAAAAATACAATCATCACACTGTATCCATTCTCCTGGGACAAATATTTTCACTTAAGATTATGTTTTGAGATTCATTCACACTTTTATGTGTAGCTGTAACTAATTTCCCTTTGACAGCTGTACACAGATCCAAACAAGTGTTAATTATATGGGGGTTCACTGTGAAATACTTTTTTTAAAGTTCTATATTAGTATTTTAGCCTACTTTCCTGGATGTGTGTTCCATTTCACAATAAGAAGTTTTAACAGTTTGGGGGTAACAAAAAGCAGAACCCAGAGAGATGGGCAGGAGGCACTGGGGAAGGAGGGGTGGAGGGAAGTGGGGGGTGCAGCTACGGCTTGTGTGGTGGGAGGACCCAGTCCACTCTCCCTGACCTGGACCCAAGTGCCTCAAGTTTCCTAGGTACCCAAGACAAGGGGGAGAAATTGTCTCAACATAGGACCCCAGCAATCATCAGCCCTGTCTATTCCAGGACAGTTACTCATGCCTGTCTTTTGGTGGTCCTACCTGGTGGTCCCAAGGTCTCTGCAGGGTGGAGAGTTACAGTAGCCTCAACTCAAGCACAAAGGGGCTCTGGGTGGCTGCCACAGACATAGGGCTAAAATAAGCTCTAAAGTGGGAAAGCAGCATCGTCAGGGATGGAAACAAATTAAAGGCAGTGATCAATGGGCAACGTCTCCCTGATAAAGAAATCTAGAGGTTTTAATGTGCTAGTGGGCAAAGCTAGAAGGGAGAGAGGCAATAATAAGGTAAGGCTCAAGCCCCAGACCTCTGCTTGTGTAATCTTGTTATACCGCCCGCCTTCTGTAATTGTCCTTCCTCAGACTTCTGGCCTGGAAAGCAGTTTTTCCTGGTATTATGGTCTTCTAGCTCACAGTAGATTGAATGTGAGAAGCGAGACCACACAGATAGCCATGTGTGGTGTTGACCCATTGCCTGATATTTAGCAAGAAGGTAGAAAATGAAGGGTCAAAGCATTCCCTGAGTGGCATGACCTGGGGCAACTGTCACCTATATCAATACTCATAGAAGTTATCTCTGCTTGATTACACAGTGTAAAGATAGATGTTCTCACTGAACCTGACCCTTAATGGAAGCTTAAACCATGTTTGTTACAGTCTATATAAGAAGATAAGAAAATATATACCTTATTTTATTGATTCAAAGATTTCCCCTCATTTCACATCTCCGAACCTGGATGTAACTGTCCATTTGTCACATAGTTTTATGTGCCCAAGCATGCTCAGACTTGGTTGTGACTATTGATGTTGTTATCACTTCAACAGTCACATACATGGATCGTTGGCATCTCACTTGTATAGTCGCCATTTTTTAAATGGCTTCCGAAGTTTACATTGTGATTTGGGATTGAAATGAACAGTTACTGGGTTCATAGAAAGGCATAAAACAATATAGGGATATGACTTTAATAGTAGAGAAGCAGGGGGAGACCTTCAAGATGACGGAGGAGTAAGACGGGGAGATCACCTTCCTCCCCACAAATACATCACAAATACATCTACATGTGGAAAAACTCCTACAGAACAACTACTGAACACTGGCAGAAGACCTCAGACTTCCCAAAAGGCAAGAAACTCCACACGTACCTGAGTAGGGCAAAAGAAAAAAGGAAAAATAGAGACAAAAGAATAGGGACGGGACCTGCACTTCTGGGAGGGAGCTGTGAAAGAGGAACAGTTTCCACACACTAGGAAGCCCCTTCACTGGGGGAGATGGGGGGGGTGGGTAGGGGGAAGCTTAGGAGCCATAGAGGAGAGCGCAGCAATAGGGGTGCGGAGGGCAAAGCGGAGACATTCCCGCACAGAGGACTGCTGCCGACCAGCACTCACCAGCCTGAGAGGCTTCTCTGCTCACCTGCTGGGGCGGGTGGGGGCTGGGAGCTGAGGCTTGGGCTTCGGAGGTCAGATTCCAGGGAGAGGACTCGGGTTGGCTGCGTGAACACAGCCTGAAGGGGGCTAGTGTGCCACGGCTAGCCAGGAGGGAGTCCGGGAAATAGTGTGGAGCTGCCGAAGAGGCAAGAGACCATTGTTTCGGGGTGCGCGAGGAGAGGGGATTCAGAGCACCACCTAAACAAGCCCCAGAGATGGGCATGAGCTGTGGCTATCAATGTGACACCAAAACACACAACCGGATGCGGTCCTGCCCACCAAAAAGACAAGATCCAGCCTCATCCACCAGAACACAGGCACCAGTCCCCTCCACAACCCACTAAACCAACCTTAGCCACTGGGGACAGACACCAAAAACAATGGGAACTACTAACCTGCAGCCTGTGAAAAGGAGACCCCAAACACAGTAAGTTAAGCAAAATGAGAAGACAGAGAAACACAGAGCAGATGAAGGAGCAAAGTAAAAACCCAACAGACCAAAGAAATGAAGAGGAAATAGGCAGTCTACCTGAAAAACAATTCACAGTAATGATAGTAAAGATGATCCAAAATCTTGGAAATAGAATGGAGAAAATACAAGAAACATTTAACAAGGACCTAGAAGAACTAAACAGCAAACAAACAATGATGAACAACACAATAAATGAAATTAAAAATTCTCTAGGAGGAATCAATAGCAGAATAACTGAGGCAGAAGAACGGATAAGTGACCTGGAAGATAAAATAGTGGAAATAACTACCACAGAGCAGAATAAAGAAAAAAGAATGAAAAGAATGGAGGACAGTCTCAGAGACCTCAGGGACAACATTAAATGCACCAACATTCGAATTATAGGGGTCCCAGAAGAAGAAGACAAAAAGAAAGGGACTGAGAAAATACTTGAAGAGATTATAGTTGAAACCTTCCCTAATATGGGAAAGGAAATAGTCAATCAAGTCCAGGAAGCGCAGAGAGTCCCATACAGGATAAATCCAAGGAGAAACACGCCAAGACACATATTAATCAAACTATCAAAAATTAAATACAAAGAAAAAATATTAAAAGCAGCAAGGGAAAAACAACAAATAACAAACAAGGGAATCCCCATAAGGTTAACAGCTGATCTTTCACCAGAAACTCTGCAAGCCAGAAGGGAGTGGCAGGACATATTTAAAGTGATGAAAGGGAAAAACCTACAACCAAGATTACTCTACCCAGCAAGGATCTCATTCAGATTCGACAGAGAAATTGAAACCTTTACAGACAAGCAAAAGCTGAGAGAATTCAGCACCACCAAACCAGCTTTACAACAAATGCTAAAGGAACTTCTCTAGTCAGGAAACACAAGAGAAGGAAAAGACCTACAATAACAAACCCAAAACAATTAAGAAAATGGTAATAGGAACATACATATCGATAACTACCTTAAATGTAAATGGATTAAATGCTCCAACCAAAACACATAGACTGGCTGAATGGATACAAAAACAAGACTCATATATATGCTGTCTACAAGAGACACACTTCAGACCTAGGGACACATACAGACTGAAAGTGAGGGGATGGGAAAAGATATTCCATGCAAATGGAAATGAAAAGAAAGCTGGAGTAGCAATTCTCATATCACACAAAATAGACTTTAAAATAAAGACTACTGCAAGAGACAAAGAAGGACACTAAATAATGATCAAGGGATCCATCCAAGAAGAAGATATAACAATTGTAAATATTTATGCACCCAACACAGGAGCACCTCAATACATAAGGCAAATGCTAACAGCCATAAAAGGGGAAATCGACACAGTAACACAGTCGTAGTAGGGGACGTTAACACCCCACTTTCACCAATGGACAGATCATCCAAAATGAAAATAAATAAGGAAACACAAGCTTTAAATGACACATTAAACAAGATGGACTTAATTGATATTTATAGGGCATTCCATCCAAAAACAGCAGAATACACTTTCTTCTCAAGTGCTCATGGAACATTCGCCAGTATAGATCATATTTTGGGTCACAAATCAAGCCTTGGTAAATTTAAGAAAATTGAAATTGTATCAAGTATCATTTCTGGCCACAATGCTATGAGACTAGATATCAATTACAGGGAAAAAAACTGTAAAAAATTCAAACACATGGAGACTAAACAATATGCTACTGAATAACCAAGAGATCACTGAAGAAATCAAAGAGGAAATCAAAAAATACCTAGAAACAAATGACAATGAAAACATGATGACCCAAAATCTACGGGATGCAGCAAAAGCAGTTTTAAGAGGGAAGTTTATAGCAATACAATCCTACCTCAAGAAACAAGAAAAATGTCAAAAAAAAAAAAAAAACCCTAACCTTACGCCTAAAGCAATTAGAGAAAGAGGAACAAAAAACTCCTAAGTTAGCAGAAGGAAAGAAATCATAAAGATCAGATCAGAAATAATGAAAAAGAAATTAAGAAAACAATAGCAAAGATCAATAAAACTAAAAGCTGGTTCTTTGAGAAGATAAACAAAATTGATAAACCATTAGCCAGACTCATCAAGAAAAAAAGGGAGAAAATTCAAATCAACAGAATTAGAAATGAAAAAGGAGAAGTAACAACTGACACTGCATAAACACAAAGGATCATGAGAGATTACTACAAGCAACTATATGCCAATAAAATGGATAACCTGGAAGAAATGGACAAATTCTTAGAAAAGCACAACCTTCCGAGACTGAACCAGGAAGAAATAGAAAATATAAACAGACCAATCACAAGCACTGAAATGGAAACTGTGGTTAAAAATCTTCCAACAAACAAAGCCCAGGACCAGATGGCTTCACAGGTGAATTCTATCAAACATTTAGAGAAGAGCTAACACCTATCCTTCTCAAACTCTTCCAAAATATAGCAGAGGGAGGAACACTCCCAAACTCATTCTACGAGGCCACCATCACTCTGATACCCAAACCAGACAAAGATGTCACAAAGAAAGAAAACTGCAGGCCAATATCACCGTTGAACATAGATGCAAAAATCCTCAACAAAATACTAGCAAATAGAATCCAACAGCACATTAAAAGGATCATACACCGTGATCAAGTGGGGTTTATCCCAGGAATGCAAGGATTCTTCAATATATGCAAATCAATCAATTTGATACATCATATTAACAAATTAAAGAGAAAACCATATGATCATCTCAATAGATGCAGAAAAAGCTTTCCACAATATTCAGCACCCACTTATGATAAAAACTCTCCAGAAAGTAGGCATAGAGGGAACTTACCTCAACATAATAAAGGCCATATATAACAAACCCACAGCCAACATTGTTCTCAATGGTGAAAAACTGAAACCATTTCCTCTAAGATCAGGAACAAGACAAGGTTGTCCACTCTCACCACTATTATTCAACATAGTTTTGGAAGTTTTAGCCACAGCAATCAGAGAAGAAAAAGAAATAAAAGGAATCCAAATCAGAAAAGAAGAAGTAAAACTGTCACTGTTTGCAGATGACATGATACTATACATAGAGAATCCTAAAGATGCTACTGGAAAACTAGTGGAGTTAATCAATGAATTTGGTAAAGTAGCAGGATACAAAATTAATGCACAGAAATCTCTTGCATTCGTATACACTAATGATGAAAAATCTGAAAGAGAAATTAAGGAAACACTCCCATTTACCACTGCAACAAAAAGAACAAAATACCTAGGAATAAACCTACCCAAGGAGATAAAAGACCTGCATGCAGAAAACTATAAGACACTGATGAAAGAAATTAAAGATGATACAAAGAGATGGAGAGATATACCATGTTCTTGGATTGGAAGAATCAACACTGTGAAAATGACTATACCACCCAAAGCAATCTACAGATTCAATGCAATCCCTATCAAACTACCAATGGCATTGTTCACAGAAGTAGAACAAAAAATTTCACAATTTGTATGGAAACACAAACGACCCCAAATAGCCAAAGCAATCTTGAGAAAGAAAAACAGAGCTGCAGGAATCAGGCTCCCTGACTTCGGACTATACTACAAAGCTACAGTTATCAAGACAGAAGGGTACTGGCACAAAAACAGAAATATAGATCAATGGAACAGGATAAAAGCCCAGAGATAAACCCACACACATATGGTCACCTTATCTTTGATAAAGGAGTCAAGAATATACCATGGAGAAAAGACAGCCTCTTCAATAAGTGGTGCAGGGAAAACTGGACAGCTACATGTAAAAGAATGAAATTAGAACACTCCCTAACACCATACACAAAAATAAACTCAAAATGGATTAAAGACCTAAATGTAAGGCCAGACACTATAAAAGTCTCAGAGGAAAACATAGGCAGAACACTCTATGACATAAATCACAGCAAGGTCCTTCTTGACCCACCTCCTAGAGGAATGGAAATAAAAACAAAAATAAACAAATGGGACCAAATGAGACTTAAAAGCTTTTGCACAGCAAAGGAAAACATAAACAAGACGAAAAGACAACCCTCAGAATGGGGGAAAATATTTGCAAACAAAGCAACTGACAAAGGATTAATCTCGGAAATATACAAGCAGTTCATGCAGCTCAATATCAACAAAACAAACAACCCAATCCAAAAATGGGCAGAAGACCTAAATAGACATTTCTCCAAAGAAGATATACAGATTGCCAACAGCCACATGAAAGTATGCTCAACATCACTAATCATTAGAGAAATGCAAATCAAAACTACAATGAGGTATCACCTCACACCAGTCAGAAGGGCCATCATCAAAAAATCTACAAACCATAAATGCTGGAGAGGGTGGGGAGAAAAGGGAACCCTCTTGCACTGTTGGTGGGAATGTAAATTGATACAGCCACTATGGAGAACAGTATGAGGTTCCTTAAAAAAGTAAAAATAGAACTACCATACGACCCAGCAATCCCACTACTGGGCATATAGCCTGAGAAAACCATAATTCAAAGAGAGTCTTGTACCACAATGTTCATTGCAGCTCTATTTACAATAGCCAGGACATGGAAGCAACCTAAGTGTCCATCGACAGATGAATGGATAAAGAAGATGTGGCACATATATACAATGGAATATTACTCAGCCCTAAAAAGAAACGAAATTGAGTTATTTGTAGTGAGGTGGATGGACCTAGAGTCTGTCATACAGAGTGAAGTAAGTCAGAAAGAGAAAAACAAATATCTTATGCTAACACATATATATGGAATCTAAAAAAAAAAAAAAAAGTTCTGAGGAACCTAGGGGCAGGACAGGAAAAAAGACGCAGACGTAGAGAATAGACTTGAGGACATGCGGAGGGGGAAGCGTAAGCTGGGGCAAAGTGATAGAGTGGCATGGACTTATATATACTACCAAATGTAAAGTAGATAGGTAGTGGGAAGCAGCTGCATAGCACAGGGAGATCAGCTCGGTGCTTTGTGTCCACCTAGAGGGGTGGGATAGGGAGGGTGGGAGGGAGACGCAAGAGGGAGGGGATATGAGGACATGTGTATACATATAGCTGATTCACTTTGTTATACAGCAGAAACTAACACAACATTGTAAAGCAATTATACTCCAATAAAGATGTTAAAAAAAAATAGTAGAGAAGCAAACGTTCATCACCACTGGAGGAATAACTACCTGTTCCACGCTTCACACAGAGCTTTGTGGGATTAAAAAGGAAGATGCTCCCAAGTGAGTGAAACTGCATTACATTTTGCTGCTGAGATACAGGGAAAAGTATTGCCTGTCAACTCCAAGCGTTGAGACGGAGACTGGAGAAACTGCCAAATTTGTTGGGAAAGATGAAAAAGGTTTCGAAGGAACGAGAGGCCACTGTGACCAATTCATGCAGCACTCTCATTAAGGAGCAGAATATCAACATGTCAGAAGCTTCTTGCTGACTCTGAACAGAAGCTGATGGTAAACTTGCAGCCACGTTTAGTTTAATAGAGGAAATATAAGAGAATGAGGCAAGTAGGGAGTAGTAACAAAACCTAGTGTTCTTCAACGTGCCACAAAATTATACTGTCAATATTGAAGATCAAAAAAAGTCCTTACTGTAAGCAGAAGCTTAAATTCAATTCATGAGAAAGCACTGTAGCAATTTAATTGGCAGGGATTTTTCCTCCTTAGTGGCATGTAACGGCGAGTCTTGGCATCTTTGACTTATCACAATACAGTACATCCAGAAAATGTTCCATAAAAACTTCTATATATATTATAAAAAAGATTTTAACAAGTTTTGATAGACAAACAAGAGACTTGGAAAAATATTTCTAACACAGAGAACAGACAGTGGGTTAGTATAAATAATGCACAAAGCACTCTTAAAAATTGCCCAAAAGGGAAAAACAACCTACCAAAAAAAATGGATGAAGAATCTGAAGAGAGATTTTCCAGAAGGGTAAATCCATTTGGCCAACGAACAAAAATACTAATCTGGATAATACTTTTTAAAGTAACAAGATATCACGTTACACTTACCAGACTGGCAAAAATTTGAAAGAATCATAACATTCATTGCTAACAGGGGGAAAGAGTACTTTCAAAATTTGCTTGTGGAAATCTGAATTATGACATTTCTTTTGGAAAGCAGTTAGGTAGCATCTATTGTAACCAATATAAATATATACTTTAACCCAGCAGTCCCTATATTAAAAGACTATCCTGCAGAAATAAGTCTGCCTTGCAACCAACAGACAGTACATACATTTCTTTGCCTGAGAGTGTTGCTGGAGCCTGCTTGGCCATACTTACAAAGTACTAGGGAGTACATGTTCCCCAGCAGTAGCCCACAAGCAATCACTGTTGCGAACTGGTATAAATACCCCAGCTCCCTAACCCTTGGATAGAAAAATCCAGAAGCACGTTTTCTATTACTGGCTCCGAGAGCTCCCCAATGGGATTAAGTTCCAATTGTCCACAGGGACTGCAGTCTGGATAAGGCACCCTTCATGGCTGTCTTCCCTCCCCTGTCTCATTTTCCCACTCCCCTGCCGGGAGTGCCTTCCCACTTTCAAAAAACGATCACACTTAAATCCTAAGGAAGCATGGCATTTTGGTCACAGGTTATGTGCTGTGGTGGCCAGCAGTTTCACACAGATGCAACGTGACAGTGCTCTGCCACGTGTCACACCTCTTACTTCTTCTTCGTGCCCCAAGGTTTCTGCAACAGCACAGCATGAGCCGCTCAGAGGAACCCACTTGGCCCTCATGCAAATACAAGGAGAAAGTACATGTGGGGATGAACACGTGCAGATCCACCCTTGGCCAGTGGGGTTGGCAACTGAAGGATAAAGGCTCCCTTCTTTGTGCCCTGGGCAGACAGTTCTGAGCTGAGATGCATCTCCTAAGTCTCCTGGGAGGGGCCTGGGTCATCAAGTACAAGTAGCCTAGAGTAGGAGCTGACTCTATGACACATCTTTGCATTGGCTTTCCTACTTCCCTGATCTACCAACTGACCCCCTCGCCCCGGCCCCAGTCTTCCTCTCCTACATCCTTGGATCAGGTCTCAAATAAACTCTCTGCACACAAGTCTTTTTCTCAGGCTCTGCTTTTGGAAAATCACAGGCTAAAAGATACAGATACCTGTAAATTCTCTCAACTCTGTGATACCTCCATACCACCCATAAAATGTTTCGACAGCATTTCTTTAGCACTGAGAAGAGAAGAAAAAAAAAATCCACAGTAGCACTTTTACTTTAACCTTGCAGAAGAGAGGGATTAACTAGATGGCGTGGAAGAGGTGCCTGTTGCAGAATTAGAGGAGAGGTCTTTGCCAATGGCACTGAGGTTAACTGAATGATGCAAGTCTCCTGCATGACCGGACTTCCGGTGAAATGGTGCATTCAAAAGGAAAATACAAGTTCTGATAGGGAGCCTGGGCAAAGGCCTCCTTGTTCATGAGGAAATACAGTGTGGATACATTAGGCTAGTGATTTTTACTAAATATAAGGAGCCTTCAGAAAAGGCTAGATTTACTTTGATTGATGCATTTGGGAATGAAATGCGTGTTCCCCGACGTGCAGTCTCGCCCCTACCTGAAAATCATACTTGGGCCAACTTCATGAAGACTTCCTTCTCACCTGAATGGCATGCTTCCACTCGAGTGCTAAGTGCCAAGGATGGGGCTGTGACTCAGCATGGGAGAAGTGTTCCAGAAAGGGAGAAGGGAATTATGAATTCCGACTTTGCCTTTTTGGGGGGTTCCTGCTGTGTGTGTTTGTTCTGTGGACTCAGTAAGACAACCTCTGTACAAGAGGAGCTGGCTGTGGAGCACGAGAGCAGGAGGTTGGTAGGCAAGCATGTCCTTTCCCTTCCTTCCCTTTCCTCTGGAGTTCTACCAATAGACGTGTATGCTGGGGATCAGGGCAAAGGGAGAGGGTTGGCCAATTCTGAATTTCCCAGATCCAACAGAAGCTGCCAGATGAACTCAGAACGACTCCGTCCTGCTGGGAGGATCTCAATGAGCTTATGTCATAACTGGGTCTTAAGATGGCATAAGTCTACAGCTCTCTCTCACCTAAATGTATTTCATTTTTCCTCGATATTAGAGAGATACATACCTCTATGTGTACCTCTATGTATTTGGGTACATACACAACACACCAGTAAGAGTAAATTTCAACAGTAGTTTTCACTTCAGAGAAATCAAAATAGTGATTCTTTTTGTTTTAGTTTTTAACCCCAAATCATCATTCTATGGATGTTAGAGTAGATTCCATAAAAGCCTGAATTTGTCTATTTTCCTACCTTATATTTTGCATCAAGTAGAAATGTAAAATATTGAATACATAGAATGTATAGGTTGGAAAGAATTAGAAGAGTTCATACAAGGATATGAGAAGTTTAAATCTCAAAAATGCATTTGAAAGTGGCACTTCTTAAATAATAGATTGATGTAGCCATGATAATAGCAAATATATTTCTCTCTTTTCATTTAAGCATATTGCATGTGTTCAGATTATAAGAAAAAAACTGATGGAAAATAGTTAACCTGTGTTTGATTCCTTTAAGTAAAGTTATTTCCACTGGAAGGGAGACAGGATAATCTGAAGGAGGTAATTTTGGAAATTTTCATTAAAACAGCATGGTATATGTCTTCCTATACAATATTATCAGAAGAAAACATTCAATTTAAATGAAATAAGATAATACTACTACACTTTTTCTTGGAAAGATATAAATGCAATCAACAAAATTGAAACTAATTTTTTTCTATGTTTTGCAGACTATCTATAGGTAAGAAAACAAATGTTCCTGTTGAGGGCTAACTGAAACCATAATTAAGATGAGCAAAAATTACAAATATACTATATGTTTGCACAGCTAATTTGGCTTTGCATAAAAATTTAATTGAGAAGTTGAATTCAGATCCCAAAGCTGAATATTTGCACATAAATGTAAAACCCCAAAGAGGTATGTTGTGAAAGAAATGCCACATAATTTTTCACCCCCCAAAAATTCAGAGTAATACAAAAATTATCATGGAATGACCCTTTTCTTGTTTGTTTTCTCGGCCGCATCGCGCCACATGCGGGATCTTGGTTCCCTGACCAGGGATTGAACCCGGGCCCCCTGCAATGGAAGTGCGGAGTCTTAACCACTGGACTGCCAGGGAAGTCCCGGAATGACACTTTTAATTCAGAATAGAGAGCAATCTTTCCCAAGTGACTTCAAAGCTGCCACAGCCTTCTGGAATTTTGAGGGCTTCACCACAACATGCTCCTGGAAGCATGTACATATTTCCAACAGAGGTACTGGGGAGCAGAGAGCAGACAGAGAGAAAGAAGAGGTGACTGATGTATTTTTAATTGATTCCTATGGCTACAGAGAGAATTCACCCAATACTGGTAATTCAGTAGACTCTGGAAGTCCTACTCATCCTGAATCCCTGCCCATATGCCATTTTCCCAGTGATCCCAGGCCATGACCCTCAGAGTCACCCTCTTCCTTGCCCACAACCACCAGGGTGCCAACTTTCAAAACCACTTAATGAGGCCTGTGGGTTTACACAAACCACACCAGGCAGGTTTTGTGGTAGGGGTAGACGCTGGGGCCTGGCACTAAACCTGGCCAGGTACAGGAGTGCTCGACTGAGCTGTCAGAAGAGATTTGGCCACCAGGCATGGATGGCGTTCAAGGGCAAGATGACCTCCGGCTTTAGTTCAGGCAGATGTTCACACCCAGGGAAGAGGTGAAGTAATCTGTGTTCTCCCTGGTGGATGGAGCCCTTCTTGCGTGACCCTGGCCCTTGGTCTTTGGAAGAGCCCGCGGTCAATCATCTGAGAGTATGTTCACAGGTAACTGTGCCTTATCCAATGACAAGAAACGTGGTTTAGTGAGTATTGTCAGGGAGGACAAGACCAGGCTCTGGTTTTTAAAGAAACGCTGAGAACCAGACAGACTACTGGCAGAGGAACTGTAACTAGACAGCAAAGCAGAAGCACGGCACTGCTCTGAGATGTGCAGAACATAGAGGCTGGGGAGAAGGAGGAACTCAGGTCAGGAACTCAGTTGCCAACAGTTAGACAACAATGGGGAGGAGGAGTGAGCCACCACAGAGAGGCAGGGGGCCCTGTGATCTGCACTCATTCAATAATAGCAGAGGCTTTACAGGGGCAATGATGGAACCTGCAGGGAACTTCCAGATCAGCCTCATGACTTAGGTGCCTAAGTATTTCCCCTCTGAGCCTGGATCACTCTGGGAAGTGGGACCGAGATGATCAGCCCACAGACCAGTGCATAAAGCTGCCAGGGAGATGGGGAAGACAGAGGCAGGTCATCAATTATACTTCAGTTCTACCCCATGTTAAAGCTTTTCATGTATGTCTCATCTACAATGATTAGTTCATGGAGGGAAGGAGGGGCACCCCGCCTAACTCATGTGTGCATCTCTCCATGGCATCTACCATGGTACAGGCTCTATGCACAGTAGGTGCTCCAAAGATATTTATAGTGGCAGGTTTAATTTTGAGTGGGATTATGCAGATTTCTTGTCTGTAGCAGCCCATCAATCAGGATGACAGGTGTTAAGATCAAGGAGCAGGTAAAAGGTGCTTAGGACCAGCACCTCTTCCACCCAGTGGAGTACTTATGAGACTGTCTACCCTATCACCCATTGCGGTCACCATCCAGGGCCCAAGAGTAAGCTCCTTCTTACGTCATCAACATCTACTGCACAACAATGGCAACTAACACACATTCCTTCTCTCAATACATGTTGACACAGCTAAACTCTAGGGCTACAGCAGTGAAAAAGACAAAATCCTGCTCTTGTAGAGCTTAGTTTAATGAAGGGAAATAAGGGCATTAAAAATAATCACAAAATAATTGATGGCACTTGTGAAAAGGGCTGCAAAGGAGAGATGCAAGGTCATATGGAATCTCTCACAGGGCATTTTCTGAAGCTGTGAGAGGTTGCTTGGCCCAAACAGGAGAGTGCTGGAGAGTCAGTTTCCCAGGGCAACCTTCAGAAGGGATGCTCCAGCCTCACCATCCATGCAAAGGGCAATTGTGAGCCTTATTCTGCATGGTCCCTCAGAGGGCCCGTGGTGGGACTGGGCCTCAGTGGCCTCCCAGGGGTCTAATGACTCAGTAACATGCCATTTGGATTTTTCTCCCTCTATGTCTCACTGCTCATTTTTTCCATGATGCCTCCTGGGATAGGGTTGCCAGATAAAACACAGGACAGTTCAATTTTTTTCTTTTTTACTAAAAATACTTTCAAAAGTATTCACTGTTTATCTGAAATGCAAATTGAATGGGGCATTCTATATTTATTTGCTAAATCTGGAAACCCTAACCTGGGAACCAGTCTTCAATCAACAAGCTCTTTCTCAAGTTCTTGTTTTGAGCTCTATTTTGAGGGGGAACACAAACTAAGACAAGCACTGATATCCAAAGAAAGGTCAGCA
The DNA here is from genome assembly GCF_965194825.1 of Balaenoptera physalus. Lineage (NCBI taxonomy): Eukaryota > Metazoa > Chordata > Mammalia > Artiodactyla > Balaenopteridae > Balaenoptera > Balaenoptera physalus. The sequence goes on from NC_138903.1 coordinate 12,973,292, forward strand.
AAAGAAACAGAGTGGCCAGGCAGCCAGGAGGAAACACGGGAGAGTGATGGTCTGGAAGCGAAGTGGACACTGTTTCAGGGAGGCGTGCTTATCATTTGCCAGGATTTGTCAGTGATGCCAGGCTCTGCCAGGATGCTAAGAATTTTCATGGCTTATCTCAGTTCCTCCCACACAGCCCCGCGGGATAGGTAATGTTCTCACCCCCCTCTTCAGAGGTGAGGACCGAAGTGCAGAGGTTAATTAACTGGGCGCGAGTCGCACAGTTGCGCAGGAGAGAAAAGTCATCCTGGTCCCCCGATCTAAGCTGGTATCCCTCCATTGTGCTCCTAGGTGGCCCCAGGCCTTTATTAAGGACTCATCCCTCCAGCCTTCAGCTCTTAACTCACAGTACGAGGTAGTTCACTCAGGGGAATATGGAGGCAACAGGACTTGTAATTAATAATATAATTAAGAATAGTCAACCTCTGAATAGTCATGCCACGGGGAAAGAGGTCTATTTGTTTATTTACTTGTCTTAAAACTCTTTATTGGAGAATTTCACATATATCCAAAAGTAGAGAAAATAATATAAGCCCTCACGTCACTCACTCGGCTTCAAAAATTGTCATCATTCTGTCATTCTTCTTTCATCCCTCCCCTCGCTCAAATATTTTAAAGCAAATCTCAGTCAACGTACTATTTCACAGGCGAATACCTCCCTGGGAATTTCTAACAGATAAGGACTTTTGAAAAAAAAAAAAACATAGCCATAATGCCAGTCTCAAACTCAACAAAATAGAAAATTTCTTCATATCATCTGTAGTAGGCTGAATAATGGCCCCAAAGATATTAGGTCCTTATCCCTACAACTTGTAAATGTTACCTCATAAGGGAAAAAGGTCTTTGCAGATGTGATTAAGTTAAGGATTTTGAGATGGGGAGATGACCCTGGATTACCTGGATCAGCCCTTACTGTAATCACAATTGTCCCTATAAGAGGAAGGCAGAGGGAGATTTGACACGGAAGGCGGAAGGCTACATGACAATGGAAGCAGAGATTTGAAGATGCTACACTGTTGGCTTTGAAGATGGAGGAAAGGGGCCATGAAGGTATGTAGCTCTAGAATCTGGAAAATGCAAGAAAACAGATTTTCCCCTAGAACTTCCAGAGGGAGCCTGGTCCTGCTGACGTTTTGGTTTAAGCTCAGTGAAGCTGACCTCGGACTAGCTAATTTTAGAACATTTTCATCACACCGCCCCCCCCCCGCAAAGAAACCTTATACCCATTATTTTCAATGCAATTTTTGTCAAATCTACAGAGTAAGGCATACTTACAGGAGTCTAGCTTACAGTTCTGTCCCTTACATCTTTCCCCCACTCTTCCTATAGGTAACCTCCTTTGTAAAAGTTTTTGTTTAAACACTGTTTTTCTTATTATAAACAAATGTGTGTAGATATTCTTCTCATCCTTTTTTAGTTAAAATTTATTATTTATATTTTAGTAAAATATATATATATATATATATATTTTTTTTTTTTACACCATGTTTTTTTCACTTGATAATATATCTTGGCAGTCATTCCAAAGTAATACTAGAGATGTACCACGTTCGTTTTCACAGCTGTACTGTTATCTGTTATGTGGGTGTATCCTAGTTTACTCTACCAATCTCCTAATGATGGGCATTTGGGTGTTTCTAAGTTTTTTGCTATTATAAACAGAGCTGCAATAAATAGTCTTGGGCACATGGTTTTCATATTTTTGCTAGTGTATACATGAGATAGTTTCTTAGAAGTGGGGTTGCTGAGCCCTATTTAAACAACACAAAACTTCTACTCTTGTCAAAGCTAGTTTATTTAGTTTTTCCATGCTCACTCAATTTCCTTTGGAGATCTTACTGAAAGGATGTTTACGGACAAATAATCAATATGTGAATAGACAGCATTTGAATACTACTTTCAAATCACAGCAAAATCTGGGTTTACACTGTTCTATATTAAAACAGAGTCATGTTCATTAGTGATGGTGCTGGCCATTCCAAAAATGACATATCATGGAGGATTTGGGTTTTGAATATTCCAAGGACACCATGGATTTACTTTGACTTGTTTTTTCTGGAAAAGAGAGAATGTCCTGGTATGAGGAGCTGATCTAAAGTTCTATGGGAATTCCCTGGAGGTCCAGTGGTTAGGACCCTGTGCTTTCACTGCTGAGGGCCCAGGTTCGATCCCTGGTCAGGGAACTAAGATCTCGCGAGCCATGAGGTGCGTCCAAAAAAGAAAAAAATTAGCACTTCTGCTACAATCGTCAGTGAATCTCTTCCACATGCATGTCTTTGGATTAAAAAACAAACAAATAAAGTTCTAATAGCATTTATATCACCTCCATAAATAGCACTTAAATAAAGTCTGAGCTTTCTTCATTTCTTATCTATTCTTATGGATACACAACTCATTAGCCTGCCTGTTCACATTATTTCTTTTCTAGAAATGGAAAACATTTCATTCCTTTAAAACTCTCAGATATACAACTGTGCAGACAACAAAAGTACCAAAATCATGTATTATTCAGATGACATTCAAAGGGACACGATAGCAAAATCATTCTACTAGCCCGTGAACTAGTGGAGCAAATTCACCTTTGAGCAACATGCACATTTACAAGTTTCTCTGAGAACACTTTGTTCTTATTCCTCACCTTTATGAACAATAGCTATGAGCTCTTTCAAATCTCATTGTTAATTCTCATAATCTCCCTGTACAGCTTTGGCAGGTGAAAATTACAATACTGAAATTTCCCCAATGGAGACAGACAAATGCCCACTACATTAACCATGCAAGATAGATTACATTTCAACTTCTTTGTAATGACTAAGACTCTGCCAACAGCTTAGGAAAAAACAAAAAAATTCCCCCACCCCCATGCTTTCCTCAGCTATCCTCGCAAGGCTGATATTTCAATGCCTAATAGCTTTCTTTGCTGTCCCAGGCAAAAGCAGTGAGTGATCAACCATCCTCTTTCCACTTCAGTGTTGACAGGATATAAGAAGCCATTTTACTCAGTTTTTTAAAATCTATTTTATGCCGACACTTTGGCCCGAATTATTTCATTCAAAGCACACTAACTAGAAGGCATGAAGTCTTATGGTTAAAAAGGAGGGCTTGGAGTCTGTCCGACAAAGGCTGGAATTTAACTCAATCAATGCCTCTGAGTCCCTGCCAAATTCCCCCAACTCTCTGAGTGTCACTGTCTTATGCATAAATCAGGGCTAACAGGGCCCACCTCACAGGATATAATGATATGACCCAAGATTGAATAATATAACGTATGTAAAAGTCTTAACTCTAGGCATCACACTTGGTAAGCACTCAATATGTGAGAGTGTTTCATGTTGTTATTCATATTTGTAATTTGCAGACCTGAGGGTTAAATTAGTTTAAAGAATTTGGTTAGGGACCCCCTGTGTAGTGAAGAATTAACCTTACCCAAAAGATGTCTCACCTTTATCCTTGACTACTGGGAAGTGATCTCTACCCCTTGGAATGTCATGGCTGGTTGGAACATCTTTGCTTGCTTTGGGATGTTGGTCACAAGATAGTCAAATAATAAGATTTATGACGGGACCTTTGGACCATGAGGTATCAATTCTACCTCTGGAAGGGCTCTCAAAAATAAGGACAGCCACATGGGTAGTAACTGATCAGGCCCCAATAAAAACTCCGGACACTAAAGCTCGAGTGAGTTTCCCTGGTTGGTAATACTTCATATGTATTGTCACACATTAATGCCAGGAAAGTAACACTGTCAATGACTCCATGGGGAGAGAACAAAGGAAGCTCTACATTTGGTACGTTCCCTGATCTCTGCCCTATGCAATCAAAACCACAATGAACTATCACCTCTCACCTGTTAGGATTGCTATTATAAAAAGACAACAAGTGTTGGCAAGGATGTAGAGAAATTGGAAGCCTTTACACTCTTTGTGGGAATGCAAAATGATATAACCATTACAGAAAACATTATGGAGGTTCTGCAAAAAATTAAAAATAGTACTACTGTATGATCTAGAAATTCTACTTCCAGCTATATATCCAAAAGAATTGAAATTGGGATCTCATAGAGATATTAATACTCTCATGTTCTTTTTTTTTAAGTATGTTTTCTTAAAATTAATTAATTAATTTTGATTTTTGGCTGTGTTGGGTCTTTGTTGCTGCACGCGGGCTTTCTCTAGTTGTGGCAAGTGGTGGCTACTCTTTGTTGTGGTGCGCGGGCTTCTCATTGCAGTGGCTTCTCTTGTTGCAGAGCACGGGCTCATGGCATGTGGGCTTCAGCAGTTGTGGCACACAGGCTCAGTAGTTGTGGCTCGTGGGCTCTAGAGCACAGGCTCAGTTGTTGTGGCGCACAGGCTCAGTTGCTCCGTGGCATGTGGGATCCTCCTGGACCAGGGATCAAACCCGTGTCCCCTGCACTGGCAGGCAGTTTCTTAACCACTGAGCCACGAGGGAAGTCCCAATACTCTCATGTTCTTTGCAGCACTATTCACAACAGCCAAGAGGTAGAAACAACCTAAATGTTGACTGACAGATGAATAGATTTTAAAATGTGGCATATACATACAATGGAATATTATTCAATCTTAAAAAAGAAGGAAATTCTGCAATATGTGACAACATGGATAAGCATTGAGGATACTATGCTGAGTGAAGTAAGCCAGTCACAGAAGGACAAATTCTGTATGATTCCACTTATATGAGGTGTATAAAATAACCAAACTCATAGAGTCAGAGAATGGAATGGTGGTTGCCTGGGGCTGGAGGGAAACTAGGAATTGGTCATCAATGGGTACAAAGTTTCAGTTATGCAAAATGAGTAAGTTCTAGAGATCTGCTATACAACACTGTGCCCATAGTTAATAATACTGTACTGTACTCTTAAATTTTTGTTAAAAGTATAGATTTTATATTAGGATTTCTTACTATAATAAAATACTATTTTAAAAAACTGTAGAAAAATATTGTGTTTCAATGAACAACGATGCATTGTCTAGAGCTCCCCCTGCCCAAGTATCAGATTCTAGCCTTTCACAGTCTGAGCTATTTCACAATTCTGTAAACCATAGTTAAGTGATACCAATGTAAAATAATTCTTATAGGCATGCAAATTCTGTCCTCTCTGATACAGGTCTGACTTCTTTGACCCTTGTGGAAAAACCAGTTTTGTGTCCATTTGCACACTCAATTAAACATTTCTTTTTTGCATATAAATTTGTGCTTCTTTTTTTTTTTACTTTTCCCTTGAAATGGCTTCCTCATGAGTTAAATAATATCTTTAGGGGCTTCCCTGGTGGCGCAGTGGTTAACAATCCGCCTGCCAATGCAGGGGACATGGGTTCGAGCCCTGGTCTGGGAAGATCCCACATGCCGCGGAGCAACTAGGCCCATGAGCCACAACTACTGAGCCTGCGCGTCTGGAGCCTGTGCTCCGCAACAAGAGAGGCCACGACAGTGAGAGGCCCGCGCACCACGATGAAGAGTGGCACCCACTCGCCGCAACTAGAGAAAGCCCTCGCACAGAAACGAAGACCCAACACAGCCAAAAATAAATAAATAAATAAATTTTAAAAAATAATATCTTTAGCACATGTTTATTTTTATATCTGTATGGGAGTCATGATTTTACCATTTTCTGAAAATTATCTTTGAGTATGCAGAGTATGCTTTTGGGGGGGGTACCCCTAAAGGTGAGTGACTATATTTCTTATTGATGGTAACACATACCTTATGGTGTGTTGATTGGGGAAAAATGAGAACTTGACCTTAGAAAAATATCATAACTTGTTAAAGTGGAAATTTACTGACTACAGCTGGTAGCCATCCATTTTCAATTCTTTTCGGTAACAATTTCTGACATTTTCTGTGGTAAGTACCCTTCTGCCATTCCAAGTCCATTGATTTTTATGTGAAGGTGACTCCACCCCAGTTCCAGAGATGGACATGGGAATGCAGGTCTAAGCCAGATAGAGAACAGAGTATAGTGGTTTATATTGGGGGCTGGAACAAAAATACCCAAGTTTGACTTTCAATTCTACCACTTATTAGCTCTGGGACACAGTCTTTCTATGTCTCATTTTTTTCTTCAGTGAAGTAGACAAAATAATAATGCCTATCACATGAGAAAAGTGCTTGGAACCAAGCCTGACACAAACTGAGTACTCAATAAATGTTCATTTTTATTATTCTCCCATAAACCTACCCACAGTGCTTGCGTCCGGGATGAGCCCATGACTCTCACTAGAAGTTGAGTCAGTGAGAATGAGGGCTAAGGCTTCTGTTAAGGTTTTTGGAAAAGACTCTCTTTCTCTTTCTTGCCGATCTTAAATCAGCAGGATGTAAGTCTGAAGCCTTCATCTTGGTCCCCTATGGGAGCCTGAGCACCAGCCAATACAGAGAAGAACGGATCAAAGAGATACAAAAAGAACACCTCCTGCTGATAAGGCTGGAGTTCCTGGATTTACCAGTTGACTGACTCTGAAGCCAAATTGACCTTTGCACTTTTCATCTGCATGAGTCAGTTTAGTTCCTTTTTGGTACTAAGCCAGCTTGACTTGGGTTTTCTATCACTTGCAATCAGAGGATCCTAACTGATTCAGGAGCCAAAGATGAAACATCTTTGGGATCCATATCGCAAAATATTTTCTAGTATCTCTCCAACTGCATTACTGAGGTGATTACTCGCATGTAAAGCCTGGTCCACTCACCACTTTCCATTGCTGGGGAGCACAGGAGGGAGGGAGACTGCATCAATGACCCAACAGGAAATCCAACTCTCAATTTAGGACAATTTGAGAAAATCTGTTTACAAAGAGATTATATATAAAGCTGTGGAGAGAGTGTCACAGGACCACAAGGAATAAGCAGAGCACCGGGCTGGGTACAGGGCAGCCACTGCCACTCATAGGCCTACAGGATGAGTGAGATTTAGAATACAGAAAGCTGAGAGAGTCGTATGGAAAAAGCCACTTATGAAAGAACACTGACCTTCAGTGGAGGTCCAGGAGAAAACCAGAGGAAAAACAAAACAAAACCCCGATTTCATTCTCCTCCTTCCCCCAGCCTCTTGCCAAGCTCCTCATTAGCTAAATTGGAAGAAAGATGGCAGAAAGCAGAGGAGGAAAAGATGGAGTATGGATCTGGAGCGGCAACGAGAAGATTCCAGTCCAAGGACCCTGGTGAAGCTGTGCTGGTTCCGACTCTCTCAACAACTCAAAAAATGTTAAGCTCTACCATATTTGATTCTATGATAAGATTTCCTGATGAGTTCACTGAAACTGCCAATTTGGGGGGCCTACAGGGATCATGTTTTAGACTAACCATCCCCTAGAAAACAAAGATGAACTTGAAGTTGTTCAAAGAGAAACAGTGACCATAAAAATAACTTCAGTAAATGAAAAGTTTTATCCCTGCAAATGCTTTATAAGGAAACCAGTTAAATTAAGTATGGTATACAGTATTAGCAAAACTGAATACCATGCAGCCATGTAGAAGATTGAGATGGATTTATGTGCTAATGGGGCTATCGCTTAACTATGCTGTTGTGTATAAAAGCTATGTACATAATAATCTACACAGTATGGTCCCTTTTGGGGAAAAACAAAGAATAAAAAAGAATTTGATATATTTTCACTACATTTTCTTTTGTCCTATTTGAAATTTTTTCTACATTCAAGTCTTACACTTCCACAAACTAAAACAAAAAACATGGAAAAAACCCTAAAGACTGATAAGAACCAATTGTAAGTCATTAAAAGAACATCTGTACATCAGTGCTTTTCAAATATAAATGTTCATACAAATTACCTGCGGATCTTGCTAGAATGCAGGTTCTAATATAATACAGTAGGTCTGAGATGGGACCTGAGATGTTACATCGCTAACAAGCTTCCGCGTGACCCTGATGCTTCTGATCTGTGGAGCGTACTTTAAGGAACAAGGTTCTAGACCAAGGATCGGCAAACTTACTCTGTAAAGGGCCAGACAGTGAAAACTTCAGGCTTTGCAGACTGAAGTCTGAAGTCTCTGTCACAACTCTGCCTTTGTAGCATAAATGCAGCCACAGACAATATGAAGACAAATGGGTGGCAGCCGGATTTGGCCCACAGTCCAGTTTGTTAAACCCTGCTCTAGACTATTAATAATAGCAATAATGAGTATTTACTGTGTTATGGGTTTTCTGCAAAATGCCTGTTACAGGTTAAATTCTGTCTTCCCTAAAATATATGTTGAATTTCTAACCCTCGTACCTGTGAATGTGACCTTATTTAGAACTAGGGTCTTTGCAGATGTAATTGGGTTGAGATGAAGTCATATTGGATTAGGGTGGGCCCACCGGGCCCACCCTAATCCAATATGACTGGTTTCTTATAAGAAGAGGAAAATTTGGACACAGACACAGATGGACGATGGCCACGTGAAGATGGAGTTCCATCGCTGTAAGCCAAGGAATGACTGGGGCAACCAGTAGCTGGAAGAGATGAGGAAGGATGCTTCCCTAGAAGATTCGGGGAGGGGGAGCATGGCCCGACCAACACCTTGATTTCAGACTTTCAGCCTCAGAAATGTGACAGAATAAATTTGTTGTCTTAAGCCTTCCAGTTTGTAGTACTTTGTTACGGTAGCCCTAGGAAACTGATACTATGCTTAACACAAATTATTTAAGGCTTACAAGTACCCTATACGGCATATATAGTTATTACCTCTATTTTAAAGATGAAGAAACTGAGACTTAGGGAAATTAACTTACTCTTTTAGGACAGGACTACCATTTGAATCTTCTTTAATTCCAGAAGGACCACCATGTATCTTTTTATTTATGCAAGACATTACTACGGAAGATACAAAGCTGAGTAAGATATTCAGGGCTTGAGGGCTTCCAATGACACCGTGGGGTAGGTAAAAGAGAGAATATGAACTGATTCAGAACGGGTAGCAACTTTCCCACGGTCATACAGTTTCCTAGAGTATTACAGTTAAGAAGGAGTAGAACTCGGGTCTCCTAATTACTAGTCCAATGATCTTTCCCCTGCTTCTTCAAACACAAGTAAGGCACTGACCCCCTTTTTCTTCCTTTAAAATTCTTAAAGGGTACCCTAGTTTTATTAGACATAGATTTATTTATATAGTTATATGTTTATGATTTATTATACATAAATCAAAAATAGGATCAATTAACGGCCCTCTTCCACTGTGAAGAATGACTGCTACATAAATCAAAACTAGGATCAACTGTTTAATATTTTTTGGCTCAGTTTAAAAAAACCTTGTAGATATCCTTTTTACCCTTTTGGATATAACAGCTTACTTGCCATTCTTCAGCACAGCAGTGTCTGATAGGAATATGTGAGCACAGAAGTAATTTTAAAATTTCTAGTAGCCATGTTAAAAAGGAGTAAAAAGAAATGGGTGAAATTAATTTTACTGATAAGATCCCAAATACTATCATTTCAAAACATAATCCATAAAAACAATTATTAATGAGATATTTTACATTTTTTTTCTTACTATGTCTTCGAAATCTGGTGTGTATTTTACATTTATGGCACATCTCATTTTGAATTAGCCACATTTCACATGCTTCATACCCATGTGTATCTGGGGGCTACCAAATTGCACAGCATGGCTTCAGCAAGTCTTGGTGCAAATGTCAAGATCCACCATCCTGCATCTGAACAGTTCTCCCCACCTTGATCAATATTTCCTGGGTCTAAACTACCATTCTCTTTTCCCTGGATCATTTTGAAAGTCTCAAAGTCGACCTCTCTGATGAACCCTTAGCTCAATATACTCTAATCTTACCTTAATAAATTCTAATCCTTAAAGATCCAGAAGGATCTTTAGAAAATATAAATTATTTCAAGACCCTCCCCTGATTTTCAGCCAGTCTGTGACTGAGAATTATCACATGTAGTGTAAAACATGAAGTCCTCACCAATGATTCCAAGGCCCTCATTATCTGGCCCCTGACTATCTCTGACTCAATTTCCTACCAGCTTCTCCTTCATTTGCCCTATTCCACACTCTTCTTCCTCTGTTTCTCAAAAGAGCCAAGGTTACACTTCAGGGTTTTTATACTTGCTTATGTTAAACTTGCTTGTGTTGAAGGACAATTTTCAAAAAAATTGTAAAATCATGACTCATATAGCTATAAAATGAACATGTGTTACGGATTTTATTGAACTCATTATCAATGAAGGAACCAGTAGGATGTTACAGTCAATTCAAAGGACAGACACATTTATAGATTAGAGATATTGAAATGAATGTGCAAATGGAAGCAAAATCAACCTCTTCCCCAGTGTGGGGAGGGACGCTAATTGAACCTCCAAGGGAAAGAATTTATTACATGTCCACAGAGCACTATTATTTTGCATTCCTATCACTTACCGGCAACTTACTGAGTTGTACAATAACTCGAAGGTTACGAAAGGCACAGAGCCGCCACAGAACCAGAATCAAATAATCCGGGAGGGTGTGCTTTAAACCAGGATTTCTCAACCTCAGCACTATTGGCATTATGGGCTAGATAATTCTTGGTTGGGGTGTGGGGAGAGGGGGGGAACCTTTCTGCACACTATCGGATGCTGAACAGCACCCCTGACATCTACCGATGAGATGCTAATAGCAACATCCCCCCCAAAGTTGTGACAACCAAAAATGTCTCCAGGTATTACTGGACATCATGGGGTGGTGGCAGGGGTTATGCAAGTCACCACCAGCTGAGAATCATTGCTCTAAACAATGTATAGGTTTCCAGTGAAACACGTTTCCCCCTACTCTTGTTCCTGTATCTGGAATGTTCGCCCCATATCTTTTCTTGGCTCTCTCCTTCACTTTATTCAAATCTTTGCTCAAATGTCATCTCTTCCAAGAGGCCTCCCTTGCTACCCTCTCTGAAACAGAGCCCATCTCCCAGTCGTCCTCTGCTTTATTCTTCCACCTAGCACATTTCTTTCTCTTCTTGTTTGTTGCTTGGCTTCCCCACTCTAGAGCATAAGTTCAATGAGGACAGAAACTTTGTCTAGTTTGTTCATTTATGTTCTTCAAGCTCCTACTACAGTGCCTGGCACAGAGTAGGTTGTCTGGAAATGTTTCTTGAATTAATGAATCATTCAGTGCATGACAGAACCAAGACAAATTTACACCAAAAATACAAAATATCAAAAATATCAAAACATAAATGTAATAGATATATGGATTTTTTTTTCTTTTTTGCTGAAATAAAATAGCCACTTGAAACATGAATAAGAAGGGAACTCGTAGGGTGCCAATTCTTTAGACTTGGGCCCTCCTCTCCTTCCATGTGACTGGTGAAGATTATTGAAGCAAAATTCCTTAAACAAATTAATCTGAGTACATCAAAGTTTATTACTCATTAGTGAGGGGATGAGCAGATGGAGAATGCCAGTTTGAAAAAAAGTTGGGGGACACAGTCTTACGTTCTCAATGAGGGGCTGACTGAGCACACAGCTCGGTTGCTAAGTGATGGCTCTGGTTTCTCCCACTGAGTGCGCATCTTATCACAGCACCAAACTGGCCATTTCTTTACCAAGTGGCACGGGTCAACATTTAGGGCATAGGGTCTTTAGGATCATCTTTCCATAACTGCTAGACATGTATGAAATAACAGGTAATATGCATGAGATGTAAACCATAAGCCACCCATCTATGGTATCACTTAGATGTACCAAGCAACAAAGGTCGTATCCCCTGACAGAGGCAATTAGCACAATGGCACCAAACAGTACCAAGCAAAAACCAACCAATGTAGACAAAGGTCCTGCTTTTCCTCCAAGCAGCTATTAGCAGATTTCTCTAGCAATCAAAGACAAGTGAACACTCAGTTTGCTTAATTCTCAATTTGGGGATAAACCTTTTCTCTTAGGAGTCGCTAAATTTTCCACTGCACATCACTGCGCACTGGGACATAATCAGCCTTTATTCAAGTGTAATTGATTTATGTTATGAAGTCTCTGTTTTGGCTCATTAGTCTGAGACAATTGAAGTTGGCACTAAAACACTGTCGAGATTAGGTTACTAATGGTGCCTCCTCCTTTTACTAACCCAAAGCAGGTTAGTTCACCTCTCTGTGGAAACCTTACTTATCTTCAAAACAGGGATAAAAATAAACTCACTTTACTGAATTTCCATGACTACCAAAATAAAACAACTCTAAGCAGTAAGAGCTCAATACATTTCTTAAAGGTGATCATCTTGATAACCTATATTGTGCCTAAATTAATTTTCAGACTTTCACCAAAAATAGGGCCAAAGTTTAATAAGTTAGTAAGAACTTAACTCCCCTGAGAGGCCAATATTAGAACCCCAGACATCTAAAAACCCCAACTTGGGAAAAGAATATGAAAAAGAATATGTATATATACATATGTATAACTGAATCACTTTGCTGTACACCAGAAACTGATGCACCATTGTAAATCAACTATACTTGAAAGAAAGAAAGAAAAAGAAAGAAAGAAAGAAAGAAAGAAAGAAAGAAAGAAAGAAAGAAAGAAAGAAAGAAAGAAAGAAAGAAAATTCCAAAAAATAAAAATAAAAATCCCAACTAGAAAAATACTGTTCTTCAGGATAGAAAGTCCAGATATAAACCCATGCACCTATGGCCACCTAATCTACGACAAAGGAGGCAAGGATACACAATGGAGGACAGTCTCTTCACTAAGTGGTGCTGGGAAAACTAGACAGCTACATGTAAAAGAATGAAATTAGAACATTCTCTAACACCATGTAAAAATATAAACTCAAAATGGATTAAAGACCTAAATGTAAGGCCGGACACTATAAAACTCTTAGAGGAAAACATAGGCAGAACACTCTCTGACATAAATCGCAGCAAGATCTTTTTCGATCCACCTCCCAGAGAAATGAAAATAAAAACAAAAATAAACAAATGGGATCTAATGAAACTTAAAAGCTTTTACACAGCAAAGGAAACCATAAACAAGACGAAAAGACAACCCTCAGAAACGGAGAAAATATTTGCAAATGAAGCAACCGACAAGGGATTAATCTCCAAAATATACAAGCAGCTCATGCAGCTCAATATCAAAAAAACAAACAACCCAATACAAAACAGGGTAGAAGATCTAAATAGACATTTCTCCAAAGAAGACACACACATGGTTAAAAAGCACATGAAAAGATGCTCAACATCACTAATCATTAGAGAAATGCAAATCAAAACTACAATGAGGTATTACCTCACACCATTCAGAAAGGCCATCATCAAAAAATCTACAAACAATAAATGCTGGAGAGGATGTGGAGAAAAGGGAAGCCTCCTACACTGTTGGTGGGAATGTAAACTGGTACAGCCACTATGGAGAACAGTATGACGGTTCCTTAAAAAACTAAAAACAGAGCTACCATATGATCTAGCAATCCCACTCCTGGGCATATACCTGGAGAAAACCATAATTCGAAAAGATACATGCACCCCAATGTCCACTGCAGCACTATTTACAATAGCCAGGACATGGAAGCAACCTAAATGTCCATCAACAGAGGAATGGATAAAGAAGATTTGGTACGTATATATACCATGGAATATTACTCAGCCATAAAAAAGAACGAAATAATGCCGTTTGCAGCAACATGGATGGACCTAGAGATGATCATACTGAGTGAAGTAAGTCAGACAGAGAAAGACAAATATCATATGATATTGCTTATATATGGAATCTAAAATAAGGCTACAAATGAACTTATCTACAAACCAGAAATAGAGTAACAGATATAGAAAATAAACTTATGGTTACCGGGGGGTAAGGGGGGGAGGGATAAATTGGAAGATCGGGATTGAGACATACACACTACTATATATAAAATAGATAACTAATAAGGACCTACTGTATAGCACAGGAAACTCTAATCAATACTCTGTCATGGCCCATATGGGAAAAGAATCTAAAAAAGAGTGGATATATGTATAACAGATTCACTTTGCTGTACACCTGAAACTAACACAACATTGTAAATCAACTATATCCCAATAAAAATTTTTTAAAAAATAAATGAATAAAAATAAAAGATATTGGTTCTGGGGGGGAAAAAAAAAAAGAAAAATACTGTTGTTTACCAAAATGCCATGCCATGGATATAGTGCTGACAGGTGACTAAAGAAAGGAAAATGCCATAATTACAATAAGTTTAATGCAAAGGTGGAACTAGAGATTTAATAGCAAATTCCCAAGACTCCTTTAACAAGGGGAATCACCACCCCCAAATAGTACTGTTCAGGCATTTCTATGTACATTTTCCACGTGCTGCCATGGAAAAAGCAGTGCTTATTCTGGGTTCATAACACCACTGCCTAGCAGTGACCATTCTCTCAAAACATGCCACAAATCTCTGTAGGCATGTTCCCAAAAGAACTTCCTCAGAGAACACAGATCACTGTTTTGCCTGGCAACGGGAGCCCCAGGGAACAGGCTTCCAGGAACAGCAGCTGCCACCATCTGAGGTAGCACTGGGTTGGAGAGCATCTCATCTCCGTCTCACGCTCCTTTGCGCCCCCATCATCCCTGTTCCCCTAGTACAGGGGTCCCCAACCTCCGGGCCGCAGACCAGGCTGCTCAGCAGGAGGTGAGCGGCGGGCGAGCAAGTGAAGCTTCATCTGCCGCTCACATTACCGCCTGAACCATCCCCCCCAATGCCCCGCTCCATGGAAAAATTGTCTTCCACGAAACCAGTCCCTGGTGCCAAAAAGGTTGGGGACCGCTGCCCTAGTACCTCGCTTTCCACATTGGAGTGGCCCTTCACCATCAGCTGGACCTGAACAAAATTGCACAGTAAGGCAACATCTGCTTTTGGTCCTGCCTCTGCTGCCTTCCAGCCCCCACCCACCATCACAGGCGATGCCAGCTCAGTCCCAGAAATATTGACGGCTGACAGTTTAAGCGTTCACTCTTACTCTGGGCACTTGCATTTTCATTGGTCATTTTTGGAGGCTGACCAGGGAGTGATAGACCTAAGGCTTGGAAGCATGGAGACCTTGCATTAGAGATGGCCCTTCCTAAGGAGGCAAGAATATACAATGGGAGAAAGACCAGCCTCTTCAGTAAATGGTGTTTGGAAAACTGGATAGCTATATGCAAAAGAATCAAACTGGACCATTTTCTCACAGCATAGACAAAAATAAAATCAAAATGGATGAAAGACTTAAATGTAAGGCCTGAAACCATAAAACTTCTAGAAGAAAACATAACACGCTCTTTGACATCTGTCTCCTCAGGCAAGGGAAACAACGACAAATTAGTAGCTTTTCTTATTACGCCATGCCCTTGCTAGGCCTGCCTTTCCGGTGCATTTGCTACACCTGCTCCTTAAAATCTTCTGGTACCTCAAGGCAGTGGACCCAATGATGGACTGACCTGGGTGGAAAGGAGGAGAAGCAGATGGACCCAGGTATAACACCTGCCTAGGTACAGTCATAGCCTCAAATGGAGCTGAGCGAAATTTGAGTCCTGGGCATAGGTTTTCCAACCCTAGGTAAATATACTGAAATCAACTGAAAAAATTTTAAGACAGCCCGATGTGTACCCTACATCCAGAGCCAAGGTTCTCAACTGTTAGCCGCCCACTGGAATCACGTAGGAACTTTAAAAAATACTGGGGTGCCAACCCCAGAGATTCTGATACAATTGGTCTAGATGTGGTCTGGGCATGGGGAGTTGTCAAACCTCCCCAGGAGATTCTAATGTTCACTCAAGGCTGCAAAAGCCTGGTCCATATCAAGACTCTTCATGACGCATCCACCACCCCCGACCATGTTTCTAAAACCCCCCAGGGATTCTAATCCACAGTAGGGCTGAGAACGGCTACTTTACGTGGGGAAACAAACAAACCAGAAAAAACAGATAATAAGATAGCAGTCACCATATTATAATTTTTTTAAAGTCTATGTTTGCATAGGGGAAAAAAGGCAGAAACGATAGGCTCCAAAATGTTAACAGAATTCTTTCTGGGAGATGGGATTACAAGTCATTTTCTACTTATGTTTTCCTTGACTTTCCTAAGTTTTCCACATAATTATTCTTGAAATCAGTGAGGAAAACATCCCAGCGAAATTGGTTTATAGTCAATACTAGAAATATCAAAGTGGAGAAATATGGCACCATATTTTGCCCAAAGTAATGAATCTCTAAGCGTACAACTTCATCAGGATATCAAATTAAATCCTATAAACTGACTCATTGTTTGATACATAAGGCTGGCTTCATTTGCTATCTTTGTCTTCTTTATTAGACCCTCCAACATTATTCTGTTGATCGTGCCCTTCTTCTGCAGAGGTTCTCTAAAAACTATTACTTGAAGGCATCCTCAGTCACTTACTGCTAAGGGATTCGATGACATTACATAAATATGCATTTCCCTGCAAAGAGAGACACTTACCTCTGAAATCCAAGCATCGTCACTTCCCAGGAGAGCACAGCTAATGTGGGGATTTTACAAATGGCATCTCCTTTATGTCAACACAACCTCCAGCTTCCTTTTCTGAAAGATAGTCTAAGCTCCAAGCTGAAAGCGGGCGGTGCTCTGAGACTGACTTCAGTACGGATTTTTTACGGTTTAACGCTAAACGATTTTGACGGGATAGATTGAAATCATAGAATTTTCTCCCTCTGGCTTAAAAAAACTACTCAATAGGGCGCAAACAAATAACTCCAGACAGCACAATGTGTCGGATACTTGATGATTCTAGATAAGTGAGCAATTTATTTAATTAACACTATAATGTTTTTCTTTTTATTGAAACAGAAAGTATCCTCTTTCATCAAAAGGAGTTGGTCACGGAAAGTTGGATACCTTCTATTTTGTACTTAAACTGCATTTAAAAAGAATTAAAAATTGCTTTGCTCTTACGCCAGGCCTCAGAAACCTTTCTAAATATCGGCATACTTTTAGTGAGGTGGTTTTTTTATTGCTTTGGTTCTTAATACGTAACACAGGAAAACACCTACATGAAGTTAGGCCATCTCAAAGGTATGCGTTAGAGTTTAATTCAATTACTTAGCACGTGTCAGGGACTGAGCCAGTGTAAGATGACTCCTGGATCCCTGAGATACGGGAATCCAGAAGTCATTCTTAAGGAATTTACAGGTTGCAGGGGAGATGCATATACATCACTAAAAATGCAAATCATTAAATGAGAAACCCAAAGAGGCCACGGTATACAAACAAAAATGCTATGCAAACACAGAAAAAAAATGGATAAAATAATCTAAGTCAGAGAGAAATACAGAGTTGAATGGCTACTGCCAGCAGCTCTGGGGCTACCTCTGAAGGGAAGACTGGATTTCAGTAGTCAAGAAAGTGGGGGGCGGGTGGGAAGTGGGGAGAAAGGGCAGGAAGATATCCCACTTAGACTGAACAGGGGAAATAACGGTTCATGGGCAGAAAAGTACACAACATGTTCAGACCTAAGTAGATAGTTAGATGGAGCTGGTATCCTGAGGCATGGAAGGATTTGGACCAGCTTGTGGATGGTCTTCAGTAGTGAGCTGCGGAGGCTGAATGTTAATCTGTGGGCAGTGGGGAGCTGTTGAGGGTTTCTGAGCACGAAGAGGGTGTGATCAGGATACAGCTGCATTAGCTGTGCTCTGGCAATGGTGTGAAGGCTGGGCTGCAGTGAGGAGAGACAGGAGGCAGGGAGACCAGGTGAGAAGCTGCTGCCGTGGACGGATGTGAGGTGATGAGGCTCTGGGTTTGGGAAGAGCTGTCGAGATGTCACCATACATGCAGTCGGAAAAAGATGCCCACAGCTGGCTCCTGTGACCACTGCAGCACTCTCCTGGTGACACTTCACTTGGCCTTTTCTCACTTCTTGCTTCACTTACTTTTTCCCTTCACTCTTGCTGCCCTGGAATTGTACCCCATACAGATTGTAAACCGTCTATGGCACACAGCTCATAGACTATTTTCTGGAGAACTTGAGCTAAAACGAGTAGCTTGTGATTACTATTTCTGTGTTACATCTACAAAACAGAACCCAACTCCTTTCTCATTGCAAAAAAAAAATTCCAGTTGATAAACAGCAAAGACCTACTGTATAGCACAAGGAACTATATTCAATATCTTGTAATATCCTATAATGGAAAAGAGTCTGAACAAGAATAGATATACATATATATTTGTATAACTGAATCACTTTGCTGTACACCTGAAACTAATACAACATTATAAGTCAACTATACTGCAATAAAAAAAATTTTTCAAGTTGAAAAATTTGACCCAAAAGTACACAGAAATATCCCTTTTAGGATAAAGGACAAATAACATGACTTTTTACACTGTTAAAACTTAGTTGGCAAGAGGAACTGTGAACCGAAAGGGATAAAATGCATTGGCTCCCCCATAACGCCTGTCCCACAGAACATTACCTTCCCCAGGCCCCATCCCCCAAAGTACAGCCCTCCCACTGAGTTCCAGAGTGGTGAGAGGAGCCAGAGCCTCAGTTAGACCAGGTCAGTCTGGCACTGAAGTGGCTCAACTTCCCTGCAAGTGGGACTGAGAGGGTGCTGGAATACGAGGCAGACACGCAGGCCTTCAGCCTCTCCATTAGGCTCTTAGCCAAGGACCAGAGAGGCAGGAGGGGTCAAGAGAAAGTGAGGAGGTACATAAATTAGGTGAGATACATCACCTTTCACCCAAGAATACATTTTAGTCCAGAATCTTAACTCTTTACCAAACTTCATGCTGTCTTCAAATAATTCAAAAATCGACGATCAAAATTCTGCTTGGTCGGAGAAAAAGAAGCCGTAGGAGATTCTAGATCTTGGGCAACCTTGTGAAAATTGGAAACATCATGTACCACGCCATTTCCAAATTTCAGAAATGGTTTTCTCATCTGTTGCTCGCAGCACCTGTGCTGCATGGTAAAAAGCTAGGATTGAGGTGCTAAAGCACACTCCGGGACCTATCACATTTCATGTATTCTGGACTGCATGCACAGAGTCACTTACTTTGTGTGAACAGCAAACACTTTACATGTATGTATTCAAATTCTTCCCAGACCCCCATGTTAGGTACTGTTATCACTCCTATTTTACAGATGAGGAAACTGAGGTTTAAGGTGATGAAGAAATATACGCAAGGTCACATAGTAGGTAGCATAGTGGACATCTGAACCCAGATCATATTACTCTAAGGTCTGTGTGGTCTGCAGATTGGCTGCCTTTTAGCAAACTGTTATTGATCTATGATGAGATCAGGGGCTTGGGCCAGAATGTAAGTTCAATACATGAATAAGAACATTGTTTAATTCATCTAAATTTTTTGGTATCAAAATTTTCTCAATAAAGTAAGCAGAGCATTGATTTACATTCTGGTGCCTGTTTCTTATCTTGTCATGAATCAGCACGTTGCACTAAAACTACAATGACTCCTAGAAAGACAGTGTCTTAGTTTACTGTAGAGCCTTTCTTCTTTCACATCTATGCGGGAAGAGTACTAAAGTGCACTTAGTTTGTCTTGAGACAGAAGTAACTCAGAGGATCCCAGCTACTACTCTAGGCAGTCTGCTCCAAGTTTTTCAAACCTCCTCGTCATTTTGAATATTCTTCTTTCTGACTCCCAAAGAAACATACATTTTAGAGGAAACTGGCAGTCTTAAAATTGGCCCAGGGAATTTTTTGTATGGTATCATTGCCCAGGACAACCGAGGTGATCGGGACCAGCTCTTCCTCCCTATTGGCACCTGTCAGCATCCATTCCTATATTCAGGGGCTTAACCAGTTGCTTCCTTTCCTCACATGATTTTCTGCCCTCATTTAAGAAAACATATTTCTAAACATATGCCTGCTCTGTGATCCAGCAATTCCAAGAGAAATGAGTGTATATGTCCAGGAAAAGATGTGTATAAGAATGTTCGAAGCCACTTCATTCACGGTAGCCCAAACTGGAAACAACCCAATGGCCATCAGAAGGAGAGTGGATATGTAAATGGTATATAAATTCAGACAACAGACTACTATATAGCAGTTATAAAGAACAAAGTACTGATATATACACAGCATGGGTGAATTTCACAGGCGTGATGACGACCACAAGTCATAAGAACTTTAAGAACAGGAAAACTAATTTGTGGTGATGGAAATTGGAGTAAAAGTTACTCGTAGGGTGTGTGCGGTGGGTAGAGATTGATAAGAGGCACAAAGGAGCCTTCTGGAGGGCTGGAAATGGTCTATATCTTGATCTGGAAACTTCGAAATGTGGAGAAACCTTTAAAAAATACTCCAAAGGGAAGAAATATTGAAAGGATTTGGGGATTCAGTTAAACTCAAAATGTACACATCCACTGACTCCGCAATTCCACTTCGAGAAATTTCTCCTAAAGAAACTGCCACGAATATGCACAGATTTAGCATCAACATACTTGCAGAGCCCTGTTTATAACTGGGAAAAAATGGAAATGACCTCAATTTTTGACAATAGGGACTTGGTTAAAGAAATTATGATTAAAGAGGAAAAAAATAAATTATGATATGGTCATATAGTGAACTACTAGGAAGAAATAAAAGATGAGTTTGTAGACTGGTGGTTACCAGTGGGAGAGGGAAGGGGGGAGGGGCAAGAGAGGGGGAGGGGATTAAGAGAGACAAACTATGTGCAAAATAGATAAGCTACAAGGATATATTGTAAAGCACAGGGAAATATAGCCATTATTTTGTAATAACTTTAAATGGAGTATAATCTATAAAAATATTGGATCACTATGTTGTACACCTGAAACGAATATAATATTGTTAATCTACTATACTTCAATTAAAAAAATAAAAAAATTTTAAATCCTTTTAAAAAAAAAGATGAGGTTGTAGAAAATATTCAATGTCATGAAAAATGTTAATACTTTGCTAAGTGAAAAGTGGTAGGTTACAGAACAGCATGTAAAATATAAATCTATTTGTATTTTCAAAGTTTGTATGTATACATACATTGTAACATATATAAAATACATATATATGTCTTATGAATATATATTGATATTATATATAAAACACTGAATATAGATTCACCCACATGTTAAACTCTGAGGTTATATTGATAGTATGGATAATAGTTCATTTTCATCTTCGGACTTTTAAAATTTTTTTCACGTATTTTCAATAATGAATATTTATTACTCATGTCATCAGAAAAACATTAAAGTCTGTGGGCTGTGTGCCCATTAAATAAAGTCTGTAGGTTTCTAGCAATATGAAATGCAAGTGAGGTTATTAGACAAAAACAAAATTGCATCATTATTTGTGAAAGAATGTAAATCCATCAACCAAATATCAAATGGGTAAATTAAACCACTCTGAAACCAGCAATTATACCCTGAGTGACCTCACAGTAGCATACCTTCACCAGTTTGGAATAATAATAAATATCTAGCCTGGTGTCAGTAATTCTCTGTTAGAGGAACCTGGAGCTGAACTCACTTACTTAAAAACCATCTACGATTCCCAGTTGCCAACGCTTACTGAACTTTTTGATAGAGATGAATAGCGATCACAACACAGTTTTAAACCAAGATTTTTTTTCCCTTTGTCACTTTTACCTCAAAGTTGTCAATTAAACCAAAGGGAAATTTCACTGCTCTGAAGTTTCACAAAGTAAGAGTTTCGCTCCTATCAGTAGTTTCAATTCTGTATTGTCAGTTTCTTCCACTCATCACTGAATACTCACAGACCTTAAGACAGAGATTTCTGTTCTTTTAAGAATATAATGGGAACCTAGTGGCAAGACGGGAATAAAGACGCAGACCTACTAGAGAATGGACTTGAGGATATGGGGAGGGGGAAGGGTAAGATGTGACAAAGTGAGAGAGTGGCATGGATATATATACACTACCAAATGTAAAATAGCTAGCTAGTGGGAAGCAACCACATAGCACAGGGAGATCAGCTCGGTGCTTTGTGTCCACCTAGAGGGGTGGGATAGGGAGGGTGGGAGGGAGACGCAAGAGGGAAGAGATATGGGAACATATGTATATGTATAACTGATTCACTTTGTTATAAAGCAGAAACTAACACACCATTGTAAAGCAATTATACTCCAATAAAGATGTTAAAAAAAAATGTAACTCAGTTAAAAAAAATTCTAAAAAAAAAAGAATATAATGGGAATAGGGATACCAGCTGTAGCAACACCACTGTCAGTGTATTTTAACAACTCCAAGCTAATTTTCACCGATGCCACAGCATTCTGAAGTTATCAGATAAAACCAGGCCTCCGTCCTTGGTTACAAAATCCCTACGAGGGATAGCTGTAGGCAGTTGAATTTTTTCTAGTGGGAGAAAGGTAACTATGGTAACTATTTTTATCTACTAACATTATAATTTCATGTTGGCTAAAGCTGCCTACAGCTTTATTTGTAATAGTCATCTATTAAGGGAATTCTTGAGAACACCGTTCTAGAAGCACTGGTCTCTGTTCTCCCTTTACCTGCTAAGTAGTCATTAAAAGAAAATCACACAGGCAAAATAACCCAGTTAGAGGTTTCTGAACCGTTGCTTTAGCTGTTGGTGGGTGATTTGTTTTAATGTGCCTTACTTATTTTTTTCTTTTGCAAAACAGACTTTTCCCAGACTGTACACACACACACAAAATCATATACTATTGTGATATTTATACTATATTGTGTGCTCTATTTTTTTAAAAAATAAAATACATCAGGGGTTCCCTAGCTAGCTACTGGGTTTTGTTTTCCCTCAAAGCCTCTGGGTTGAATGTTGGGGTAATGAGTGTGGGGCTGAAACACAATAATACAAGCTATTTAGGTTGGAGGCAAAGGGAAGAAATGAACGGAGGTTACTAGCTGCCCTTCTCTCGCCACACAGAATGTCTGCGGAGTTGATGCGTTTGAGCATACAGGCACATTTGTGCATGTTTGTAGGGTGGTGATAGTGGGGGGAAGATGATAAAGGTCAGCCAGAAAAGGCTTTAAGATCAAATGGCAAACTGATTAATTTACTAGAAACTCTGGTCTTCCAAAAAAATAGCTAAACCAGGGGCCAGCAAACATTTTCTGTAGAGGCCCAAGTATTAGTTTCCTGGGGCTGCCATTAACAAATTACCACAGACTTGGTGGCTTAAAACAACAGAGATTTATTCTCTCACAGTTCTGGAGATCAGAATTCCAAAATCAAGGTGTTGGTAAGGCTGTGTTCTCTCCCAAGGCTCTAGGGGAGAATCTGTCCCCTTCCAGCTCCTGGTGGCTCCTGGCATTTCTCGGCTTGTGGCCACATCACTCCAACCTCTGCCCCCACCCTTCACATGGCCTTCTCCTCCGGGTCCGTGTCTTCTCTTCTCTGTCTCTTATAAAGATTCTTGTCATTGGCTATAGGGCCCACCTAGATAATCCAGGACGATCTCATCTCAAGATCCTCAACTTAATTACGTCTGCGAAGACTCTACTTCCAAATAAGGTCACATTAATAGGTTCTGGGTATTAGGATGTGGACATATCCTTTTGGGGACCACCATTCAACCCCCTACAGGCCAGATAATAAATATTTTAGACTTTTTGGGCTACATGGTCTGTCGCAATGGCTCCACTCTTCCATTGCAGAGCAAAAGCAGCCATGTACACAAATATGTACACAAATGCACGTGACTGTGTTCCAATCATTTTTTATTTACAAAAACAGATAGTGAGCCAGATTTGGCCCAAGGGTCATAGTTTACTGAATCCTTGTCTAAAACTCCTTTCCTGGAATTCAAGACCCTTAACAGCCTGGTTCCCACCTGAAAATTCTGACATTAACTCATCCATTCCTGGGCATGCAAACTCAGTTAAAGTCAAATAAATTTGCTCAATGTCCTTGGAAGAGGTTTTCCTGGCTCCCCACATTTTTGGCTCACTAAATGTTTAGCTCTTGTGAGTGTGGCCTCACAGTGGAGTGTGCGCTCAATGTGAGTGACTGTTACAAAGTACTTCAAAACTTAGGCATGCAGACAGTTGACAGTGGTTTTTAGGGCATGGCACACAGGGCCTTTTCACTTTCCGTTATACGTGTGTCCCTAAAATTGAGTATTTGCCTTAAGCTAGGTTAACAAGATGCCCAGTTAAAATGTGTTTTAGATGAACAGTGAGTAACTTTTCATTATAAGTAGGTCCCACATATTTTCTAGGGTATACTTACACTCAAACAATTATTCCTTATTTATCTGAAATTCAAATTTAGCTGGGCATTCTATGTTTTTATTTGCTACATCTGGCAACCTTAGCTCTGAACATTTCTTACTTTTATAAGCAGAGACAAAAGTGATAATTAGAAAATAATAAAATATAAGATGTCGCTATTATTCCTCTTTTCTTTACTCCTTTTTGTGTGTTTTAGTTGCACAAGTGATGCACACCTATACTTCCCCAACAAGGTATGAGAGTGCCTGATTTTCTACACTTTGGTCACCCCTGTATATTATTATTCTTTTGATTTTTGCTGACCAATGGCATAACAATGGTATCCTTATATCAGTTTTTATGTTTGAACATATTTAAGTAACATTATAATAGAGGTAAACTTTTTATGCATATGGACCTTACATAATTATAAAACCAAAATAGACTTACAAACTAAATTCAAGCTGCTAGAAAAATTTAACTGAACGAGATTAAGTTAATACATGATGTAACTTTGCTGAAACATACATTTTAGGGTAGAAAGATGTATTCACATGTTTCCTGGTATACTGGTGGTCAACATGATTTTATTTTATTTTAAAGACGGTGGGCCATGACTTAGCCCTTGTCAGCGTCATTAATGGTAATTTCCCTTTTTCACAACAAACGTGTTTATAATCACTAGTTCTGTATCCTTTTAGGCCAATTAATTAAATAGTAAAAGCCAAAAATACAGTTCTTTAAAAAGGCTTCTTGACAAACAATTATTAACTACACATTTACTGTTATAGTTATTGAAAATAAACCTGTTGGTCAGCATAAAAAATGTGATATTCATATTCCATCTAGTCATATGACATCAAAGGTGCTTAGGATATGGTCTCTTTTGAATTTGTTTCACCTGTGCTAGAGAGAGCCATGCAATGACTCAAATATCCCTCCAGTATTCTTTAATAGCCCTACTGCAAGGCATGTGTATGGACACACACTGTGACATTATTGGGCAAAAACATGTCACTTTGGCCTTAAGTCCTCTTCTGTATGTTTCTCTTTATTTTATGACAAAGTAGTATATTACTCATGTCTACTGTGCTGATTTCATTATATCAAGCCACTTTCAATTTACTAAATAACTTATAAAAAAAAGTCTTATTCTATAGAAGTGCTATAAATGTAAATTATAACTGCAAAAGATGAGTTTCATCCTTGCCACTATAGATAGAATTAAACAAGGGCACAATGGTGGTCAGAAGATGACTGTTCTCATTTTGTCTTAAGAATATTCCAAACTGGAGGTAGTTAGATCTACTTATCAGCCAGCATATTAGGAGTTTAAATGCAAATTTAAACATTTTTGTTCTACTTCTGTGAAAAATGCTATTGGTAATTTGTTAGGAATTGCACTGAATCTGTAGATTGCCTTGGGTCATTTAGGATTTTCTATGTATAGTATCATGTCATCTGCAAACAGTGACAGTTTTACTTCTTCTTTTCCAATTTGGATTCCTTTTATTTCTTTTTCTTCTCTGATTGCCATGGCTAGGATTTCCAAAACTATGTTAAACAAAAGCAGCGATAGTGGACCTCCTTGTCTTATTCATGATCTTAGAGGAAATGCTTTCAGCTTTTCACCACTGAGTATGATGTTAGCTGTGGGTTTGTCATATATGGCCTTTATTATGTTGAGGTATGTTCCCTCTATGCCCACTTTCTGAAGAGTTTTTATCATAAATGGATGATGAATTTTAGCGAAAGCTTTTTCTGCATCTATTGAGATGATCATATGGTTTTTATTCTTTAATTTGTTAATGTGGTATAACACACTGAGTGATTTGCAGATATTGAAAAATCCTTGCAACCCTGGGATAAATCCCACTTGATCATGGTGTATGAGCCTTTTAACGTACTGTTGCATTTGGTTTGCTAGTATTTTGTTGAGGACTTTCACATCTATGTTCATCAGTGATATTCACTGTAATTTTCTTTTTTTTGATATCTTTGTCTGGTTTTGGTATCAAGGTGATGGTGGCCTCATAGAATAAGTTTGGAAGTATTCCTTCCTCTGCAATTTTCTGGAATAGTTTCAGAAGGATAGGTGTTAACTCTTCTCTAAATGTTTGGTAGGATTCACATGTGAAGCCATATGGTGCTGGACTTCTGCTTGTTGGAAGTTTTTAAATTACTGATTTCAGTACTGGTAATTGGTCTGTTCCTGTTTTCCATTTCTTCCTGGTTCAGTCTTAGGAGATGGTATGTTTCTAAGAATTTGTCCATTTCTTCTAGGTTGTCCATTTTATTGGCATATACTTGTTAGTAGCAATCTCTTATGATCCTTTGTATGAAAACACAAAAGACCCCGAATAGCCAAAACAATCTTGAGAAAGAAGAATGGAGCTGAAGGAATCATGCTCCCTGACTTCAGATTATACTACATAATTACAATAATCAAAACAGTATGGTAATGGCACAAAAACAGACACATAGATCAATGGAACAGAATAGAAAGCCCAGAAATAAACCCACGCACTTATGGTCAATTAATATATGACAAAGGAGGCAAGAATATACAATGGAGAAAAGATAGTCTCTTTGGCAAGTGGTATTGGGAAAACTGAACAGCTACATGTAAAAGAATGAAACTAGAACATTCTCAAATACCATATACAAAAATAAACACAAGAATGGATTGAAGGCCTAAATGTAAGACCAGACTATAAAATTCCTAGAGGAAAACATAGGCAGAACACTCTTTGACATAAATCACAGCAATATTTTTTTGGATCTGTCTCCTAGAGTAATGGAGATAAAAACAAAAATAAACAAATGAGACTTATTTAAACTTAAAAGCTTTTGCACAGGAAAGGAAACCATAAACAAAATGAAAAGACAACCTACGGACTGGCAGAAAATATTTGCAAATGACGCTACCAACAAGGGCTTAATTTCCAAAATATAGAAACAGCCCATACAGCTTAATATCAAAAAAAAAAAAACTCAATCAAAAAATGGGCAGAAGACCTAAACAGATATTTCTCCAAGGAAGACATAAGATGGCCAAAAGGCACATGAAAAGATGCTCAATATCGTTAATTATTAGAAAAATGCAAATAAAAACTATAATGAGGTATCACCTCACACCAGTCAGAATGACGATCATTAAAAAGCCTACAAATAATAAATGCTGGAGAACGTGTGGAGAAAAAGGAACCCTCGAACACTGTTGGTAGGAATGTAAACTGGTGCAGCTACTATGGAGAACAGTATGGAGGTTCATTAAAAACTAAAAATAGAGTTACCATATGATCCTGCAATCCACCCTTGGGCATACATCTGGAGAAAACTCTACTTCGAAAAGATACATGCGCCCCAATGTGCACAGTGGCACTATACACAATAGCCAAGACATGGAAGCAATTTTTTTTAACATCTCTATTGGAGTATAATTGCTTTACAATGTTGTGTTAGTTTCTGCTGTATAACAAAGTGAATCAGCTATATGTATACATATAGCCCCATATCCTCTCTCTCTTGCATTTCCTTCCCACCCCTTCCTATCCCACCCCTCTAGGTGGTCACAAAGCACCAAGCTGATCTCCTTGTGCTATACAGCTGCTTCCCATTAGCTATCTATTTTACATTTGGTGGTGTATAATGTCAATGTTACTCTCTCACTTCATCCCAGCTTACCCTTCCCCCTCCCCGTGTCCTCAAGTACATTCTCTACATCTGCATCTTTATTCCTGTCTTGCCCTTAGGTTCCTCAGAACAATTTTTTTTTTAAGATTCCATATATATATGTGTTAGCATACGGTATTTGTTTTTCTCTTTCTGACTTACTTCATTCTGTTTGACAGACACTAGGTCCATCCACCTCACTACAAATAACTCAATTTCGTTTCTTTTTAAGGCTGAGTAACATTCCATTGTATATATGTGCCACATCTTCTTTATCCATTCATCCATCAATGGACACTTAGGTTGCTTCCATGTCCTGGCTATTGTAAATAGTGCTGCACTGAACATTGTGGTACATGACTATTTCTGAATCATGGTTTTCTCAGAGTATATGCCCAGTAGTGGGATTGCTGGGTCGTATGGTAGTTCTATTTTTAGTTTTTTAAGGAACCTCCATACTGTTCTCCATAGTGGCTGTATCAATTTATATTCCCACCAACAGTGCAAGAGGGTTTCCTTTTCTCTACACCCTCTCCAGTATTTATCGTTTGTAGATATTTTGATGATGGCCCTTCTGACCGGTGTGAGGTGATACCTCATTGTAGTTTTGATTTGCATTTCTCTAATGATTAATGATGTTGAGTATCCTTTCATGTGTTTGTTGGCAATCTGTATATCTTCTTTGGAGAAATGTCTGTTTAGGTCTTCTGCCCATTTTTGGATTGGGTTGTTTGTTTTTTTGATATTGAGCTGCATAAGTTGCTTGTATATTTTGGAGATTAATCCTTTGTCAGTTGCTTCATTTGCAAATATTTTCTCCCATTCTGAGGGTTGTCTTTTGGTCTTGTTTATGGTTTCCTTTGCTGTGCAAAAGCTTTTAAGTTTCATTAGGCCCCATTTGTTTTTGTTTTTTTTTTTAATTTCCATTTCTCTAGGAGCTGGGTCAAAAAGGATCTTGCTGTGATTTATGTCATAGAGTGTTCTGCCTATGTTTTCCTCTAAGAGTTTTAAAGTGTTTGGCCTTACATATAGGTCTTTAATGCATTTTGAGTTTATATTTGTATACGGTGTTAGGGAGTGTTCTAATTGCATTCTTTTACATGTAGCTGTCCAGTTTTCCCAGCACCACTTACTGAAGAGGCTGTCTTTTCTCCATTGTATATTCTTGCCTCCTTTATCAAAGATAAGGTGACCATACGTGTGTGGGTTTATCTCTGGGCTTTCTACCTTGTTCCATTGATCTATATTTCTGTTTTTGTGCCAGTACCATACTGTCTTGATTACTCTAGCTTTGTAGTATAGTCTGAAGTCAAGGAGCCTGATTCCTCCAGCTCTGTTTTTCTTTCTCAAGATTGCTTTGGCTATTCGGGGTCTTTTGTGTTTCCATACAGATTGTGAAATTTTTTGTTCTAGTTCTGTGAAAAATGCCATTGGTAGTTTGATACGGATTGCAATGAATCTGTAGATTGCTTTGGGTAGTATAGTCATTTTCACAGTGTTGATTCTTCCAATCCAGGAACATGGTATTTCTCTCCATGTGTTTGTATCATCTTTAATTTCTTTCATCAGTGTCTTATAGTTTTCTGCATACAGGTCTTTTGTCTCCTTGGGTAGATTTATTCCTAGGTATTTTATTCTTTTTGTTGCAGTGGTAAATAGGAGCGTTTCCTTAATTCCTCTTTCAGATTTTTCATCATTAGTGTACAGGAATGCAAGAGATTTCTGTGCATTAATTTTGTATCCTGCTACTTTACCAAATTCATTGATTAGCTCTAGTAGTTTTCTGGTAGCATCTTTAGGATTCTCTATGTATAGTATCATGTCATCTGCAAACAGTGACAGCTTTACTTCTTCTTTTCTGATTTGGATTCCTTTCATTTTTTTTTTCTCTGATTGCTGTGGCTAAAACTTCCAAAACTATGTTGAATAATAGTGGTGAGAGTGGGCAACCTTGTCCTGTTCCTGATCTTAGAGGAAATGGTTTCAGTTTTTCACCATTGAGAGTGATGTTGGCTGTGGGTTTGTCAAATATGGCTTTTATTATGTTGAGGTAGGTTCCCTCTATGCCCACTTTCTGGAGAGTTTTTATCATAAATGGGTGTTGAATTTTGTCAAAAGCTTTTTCTGCATGTATTGAGATGATCATATGGTTTTTATCCTTCAGTTTGTTAATATGGTGTATCACATTGATTGATTTGCGTATATTGAAGAATCCTTGCATTCCTGGGGTAAACCCCACTTGATCACGGTGTATGACCCTTTTAATGTGCTGTTGGATTCTGTTTGCTAGATTTTGTTGAGCATTTTTGCATCTATGTTCATCAGAAATATTGGCCTGTAGTTTTCTTTCTTTGTGACATCTTTGTCTGGTTTGGGTATCAGGGTGATGATGGCCTCGTAGAATGAGTTTGGGAGTGTTCCTCCCTCTGCTATATTTTGGAAGAGTTTGAGAAGGATAGGTATTAGCTCTTCTCCAAATGTTTGATAGAATTCGTCTGTGAAGCCATCTGGTCCTGGGCTTTTGTTTGTTGGAAGATTTTTAATCACAGTCTCAATTTCAGTGCTTGTGATTGGTCTGTTTATATTTTCTATTTCTTCCTGGTTCAGTCTTGGAAGGGTGTGCTTTTCTAAGAATTTGTCCCTTTCTTCCACGTTGTCCTTTTATTGGCATATAGCTGCTTGTAGTAATCTCTCATGATCCTTTGTATTTCTGCAGTGTTAGTTGTTACTTCTCCGTTTTCATTTCTAATTCTGTTGATTTGAGTCTTCTCCCTTTTTTTCTGGATGAGTCTGGCTAATGGTTTATCAATTTTGTTTTTCTTCTCAAAGAACCAGCTTTTAGTTTTATTGATCTTTGCTATTGCTTCCTTAATTTCTTTTTCATTTATTTCTGATCTGATCTTTATGATTTCTTTCCTTCTGCTAACTTAGGAGTTTATTTTGTTCTTCTTTCTCTAATTGCTTTAGGCGTAAGGTTAGGGGTTTTTTTTTTTTGAGATGTTTCTTGTTTCTTGAGGTAGGATTGTATTGCTATAAACTTCCCTCTTAGAACTAACTGCTTTTGCTGCAACCCATAGATTTTGGGTCATCGTGTTTTCATTGTCCTTTGTTTCTAGGTATTTTTTGATTTCCTCTTTGATTTCTTCAGTG
Source organism: Balaenoptera physalus (assembly GCF_965194825.1). Classification (NCBI taxonomy): domain Eukaryota; kingdom Metazoa; phylum Chordata; class Mammalia; order Artiodactyla; family Balaenopteridae; genus Balaenoptera; species Balaenoptera physalus. The sequence continues at coordinate 13,004,283 of NC_138903.1, forward strand.
ATCTCTTGGTTATTCAGTAGCATACTGTTTAGCCTCCATGTGTTTGAATTTTTTACAGTTTTTTCCCCTGTAATCAATATCTAGTCTCATAGCGTTGTGGTCGGAAATGATACTTGATATGATTTCATTTTCTTAAATTTACCAAGGCTTGATTTGTGACCCAAAATATGATCTATACTGGCGAATGTTCCATGAGCACTTGAGAAGAAAGTGTATTCTGCTGGTTTTGGATGGAATGCCCTATAAGTATCAATTAAGTCCATCTTGTTTAATGTGTCATTTAAAGCTTGTGTTTCCTTATTTGTTTTCATTTTGGATGACCTGTCCATTGGTGAAAGTGGGGTGTGAAAGTCCCCTACTATTACTGTGTTACTGTTGATTTCCCCTTTTATGGCTGTTAGCATTTGCCTTATGTATTGAGGTACTCCTATGTTGGGTGCATAAATATTTACAATTGTTATATCTTCTTCTGGGATGGATCCCTTGATCATTATGTAGTGTCCTTCTTTGTTTCTTGTAATAGTCTTTATTTTAAAGTCTATTTTGTGTGATATGAGAATTGCTACTCCAGCTTTCTTTTGATTTCCATTTGCATGGAATATCTTTTTCCATCCCCTCACTTTCAGTCTGTATGTTTCCCTAGGGCTGAAGTGGGTCTCTTGTAGACAGCATATGTACGGGTCTTGTTTTTGTATCATGGAAGCAATTTATATGTCCATCGACAGATGAATGAGAAAAGAAGATGTGGTACATATATACAATGGAATATTACTCAGCCATAAAAAGGAATGAAATAATGCCATTTGCAACAACATGGGTGGACCTAGGGATTATCATATTAAGTGAAGTAAATGAGAGAAAGACAGATATCATATGCTGTCACTTGTATGTGGAATCTAAAAAAATGATACAAACGAACTTATTTACAAAACAGAAGCAGACTCACAGACATAGAAAACAAACTTATGGTTCCCAAAGGGGATAGCGGCAGGGGGCAGAGATAAATTAGGAGTTTGGGATTAACATATATACACTACTATATATAAAATATATAACCAAAAAGGATTACTGTATAGCACAGGGAACTATACTCAATATCTTGTAATAACCTAAAATGGAAAAGAATCTGAGAAAGTACACACACACACACACACATATATATATATATATATAACTGAATCACTTTGCTGTACACTTGAAAGTAACAGAACAATGTAAATTTACTATACTTCAGTTTAAAAAGAAAGAGTTAAATACAGGCACTTCAGGCACTAGTGTGACTAAAAACACAAATGCAAATGTGGACTGGGCTCATTTATAATGTGATCCCAGACATCGGGGATCAGCAAGCATTTTCTGTAAAGGACCAGGTAATAAATATTGTCCACTCTCTGGGCCACAGAGTCTCTGTTACAACTACTGAACTCTATCAGTGTAGCACAAAAATAACCATACATGGTACACATATGAATAATACGTGGCTGGGTTCTAACACAACTTTATTTACAAAACCAATAGTATTTCAGTTTCTAATACTGCTATGAATAAACTTTAGATTCTTTTTGTGTTCACTATTATATTTTCTACTTGGTTGTGGATGATTTGAAGGAAAGCTACTGATTTGCATATGTTGATCTTACATTTGGTTACTTACTGAACTCCAATATTCTATTAGAGTTTGAGTAGATTGAATAGGCTTTTCTAGGTGGATAATGGTAATAACTCCAAATCATGACAGTTTCTAATATTCATATATGTATCTTATTTATTTTTCTTGTCTAAGTGCCCTGTCTAGGGATACCAGAATAATGCTGATTGAGCGAATGAAAGCAGTCAAACTTGTCTTGCTCCTTTTTCAGTGTTTTGCTTAGTTTTTTTCTTTGTAAGAAACTTTATTAAAGTTTTTAAAAATTCTTCTGGGTCTTTGATATGAAGCAGACAATAAGGGCTCAAATTTGCTACTTGTCAGCTCTCTGGATCTAAGCCCTAATGCCAGTGGTTGTGGCTTATTAAAAATACTGGCACTGGACCAATTTAATTAATTTGCTGAAGGGCATATAAAACTCTTAGGTTACACATAAAATATGAGAAACTCATTTGTATATCAGTCACTAGCAAGGGGTATGGGTTTTGGCTCCAATAAATCACTAGGGACCACTGGATGATGTGGAGTCAATTAGCACGGCCATCCAAGTGATCTATAGTCAGTACTTTAATTTCCTAACCAACTCACACCGTAGATGGGGTTACTTCTGCAAACTTAGGTGCCAGTTGTTAAACTACTGTCCCCCAGTTCCAAACCTGCCCTTGTATACTCGGCTCTTTGATGCTGGGGCTGAGAGTCTGCAAAACACATTTTCAAGTTGCCAGCTAACGTCTGTTAGGCTCTCACTAGGGGATGCCAGTAATACAGTGTAAGGCCAGAGAAGGAAGAGGGGCTTGATTTTTCCTGTTTCCTCTTTGTTTTCTATGGGCTTCCTGTTGGACTCTTGTTTCTATCATCACCCCAGTCTCACTTCTTTACCCTGACTGTGGCAAGTCCTTGCTGTAGCAGCAGCTGAATTCAAATTTCACTTTGTTTTTTTTTTCATAACACAGGCACAGGCAGCCTCACTGCACTCCACCACCGGCCAAGCGGTGTGCCTTTCTCAGGGCTCAGAGTTTTAAATCCATGGGCCCCTCCTCCTCCAACCTTCTAAAACAGCGGTCCCCAACCTTTTTGGCACCAGGGACCGGTTTCATGGAAGACAATTTTTCCATGGACGGGGGGGGGAAGGGTGGTTCAGGTGGTAATGCGAGCGATGGGGGCGGCAGATGAAGCTTTGCTCACTGGACCACCGCTCACCTCCTGCTGCGCGGCCCGGTTCCTAACACGCGTCGGACCAGTGCTGGTCCGCGGCCCGGGGGTTGGGGACCCCTGTTCTAGAACATTACAATCCCAACCTCTTCCCTTTGTTTCCCCAGGGGTAATAGCTGCTTCCTGCAGTTGCTACTTCTGCAATGCCCTTTTCAGTTACCTAGTTAACACTTTATACCTAGTTAACAGTTCTTTATATTAAATTCTTTATTAAGAAAGACAAATACTGCATATCACTTATACATAGAATCTAAAAAATGCAACAAACTAGTGAATATAATAAAAAAGAAGCAGCCTCACAGTGATAGAAAACAAACTGCTGGGTGTGAGATAGACTCAAGGATGTATTGCACCACCTGGTGAATAACAGCCAATATTTTGTAATGACTGTAAATGGAAAGTAACCTTTAAAATTGTATACAATTTTTTTAAAATTAATTTTAAAAGATAATAATAAAAAGAAATTCTCTCTATTAAAATTGCTGGTGTGATTTTTGTCTTCTGACTGAGCCCTGATTGATACTTACCTACAGAGAAAGACTTCCTTACTGGTTGCATGGATTCATGTTAACTCTCATACCAAAGGGCTTTTCCTGACATTGCCCCTCGTTTTGAGGATCACTTTACTTTTTGAGAGCGGAAGGTTCTAGCTGAGGATCACAAGTTACCCACGATTAAAATAGATAGATACATAGATACATAGATATCCTATTTAAAAATTAGTTTCATTTGTATCATGTTCTTCCCATTACTTTTAAGACTTTTCTGCCCTCTAGAAATCTGAACCTCAAATCATATTTTATGAAGTGCTCCTTTGAATAGCAATTGGAAAGCAAACCCAGGTTAGGCTGAAGGCAAATAAATATCAAAGTTTGCAGAGTATGAAACCTCAAAGACTGCTTTCATCAACATCATTAAGTTTTGTCCACCAGAGAACGTCATTTGAGGAGAAAGAAAACTGAAGATTCAGGACAGAACACATTACATTAGTGATCAAGAAGGTAAAATGTTGGAAGCGAGAGAATTTTTTTTACCCTGTAGAAGTAAAAGTTCTTATAGTTATATATATCATTGTCAACATATCTAATAATAAACATGTTGAGCAAAATCACCTTTGTGTGCAAAAGAAAATAATTTGCTCCCATGGGGTCGGGAGTATGGAGAAATCATTGAAAAATAATGCAATTAAGTTGGATGAGAATGAAACATCAGCACCCTGGTGGGTGTTCCCAGCTTGCCTCAGGCACCAAGACACAGGATGAAATTTGAAAGTAATCAACTTAACAGTTAGAAAGACTTGGCATTGAGAGCAGTCAGTACTTATAACAAGTTTAGGTTCCCATAGGGAAACCCAGCACACATTTAAGTTGATGGGGAAGGGAGAATTTCCTTCCCCCTGTACACTGACATAATATCTGAGCCTGTAGACCTAGCGCCTCCTAATTCTCAATGTCATAAAGCACCTAAATTGGATGGGAGGACCTAGAAAATTGAGCAATGTCCATCTTACCTCCATGCAGTGAAGTAAATAACAGTTTAGTTTGTGTTTGTTAATTAGTGGTGCGATTCAATTCAACAAGCCTTCTAGATAGATATTATATATAGATATAGATATGTGTGTGTTTGTACACACGAACACACTTCTGTCTTCTAAGCCTTTCTGTCCATCCATTCATCCATCCATCATCCATCCATGAGCCAGGCACTGAAGTGCCAAAAAAAATGTGTCTACCCTCATTCCCTTGTCCCCTTCCTTATACTTTGCTTGTGGCACCAGGGATAAGAGGGAGAGTAAACTCTGCATGGAAACACAAATATTCTGCAAAAAGTGTTTTGGAGCATTCTCTTCTCCACTTTAAGAATCACTGTTTAGGGACTTCCCTGATGGTCCAGTGGATAAGACTCCGCGCTCCCAATGCAGGGACCTGGGTTCAATCCCTGGTCAGGGAACAAGATCCCACGTGCATGCCGCAACTAAGAGTTCACATGCCGCAACTAAGGAGCCCAAGTGCTGCAACTAAGGAGCCTGCAGGCCGCAACTAAGGAGCCCGCCTGCTGCAACTAAGACCTGGCGCAACGAAAAATAAATAAATAAATATTAAAACAAACAAAAAAAGAATCACTGTTTAAAAGTCAGGTGAAAGAAGAAAAAAAAAAGACTTGATACTCTTTCAAACTACATGAAATTCCCCTCCTCAGAACCTTTAGCTAGTACTTTTAATTGTGCCTAGAATAATCTTCTTTGCCTGGCTAATGATTACTTATGACTCAAGATTCTATCCATCCTGTGCCCCAACAGGTCTTTCTTACAGCACATTTCATATTGGAATAATCCATTATTTATATATTAGAATAATCCTTTTATATTAGAGTAGTCCATTTAATTGTTGTCTTCACCTAAGACCAAGGCAAGGACTTTGTCTGACTTGATTTTATATTTCTTGTGCTTATCTCAACCCTTGGCACATAACGGGTGCACAATTAGTGTTTGCTGTTCTGAACAAGTTCACTGGCAAGTTCGAGATTAACACATGCAAACAAGAGGACGTCATCAGAGTTTTCTGCCCGTTCTTCTGTTTTACAAACCTATGTCCTCTTTTGCCAACTAGATTTAAAAGTGCTCCATGACAGAGACCCTATCTAGTCATTACTTTATTCAACATTTTTCTTCCCTATTTCTTGCCAGTGCTAGTACAGTGTCTTTCTAGAAACTGAGCAAATTTTAGAATTACAATTTTTCATTGAGATAACATGGTTGTAAGCTTTTTTTTTCCAATCATACCCAAAGATGAATACTTTTATTTCCCTAAAGCAAATACCTCGCATTGTATAATGAAATACGCTGTTGAAGCCTCTTTCTCACCCAATGGTCCAAGTCCTTATTCATACTCATTTTTGAATTTCAACAGGTTCCCAGAAACAACAGCTAATGTTCCCTTTTGGGATATAGCAAAGTCTTCAAGGCAGTTTCAAACTGCCACTGTGTGCACGGAACAGGCTCTTTAGCATAGAAAAAGTTAGAAATAGAAATCCAATGAGCTGAGTTCAATCAACATTTCTAACTTTTATGGAAACAAAGGAGTTCATAAGAACTCATGTATTTCCTTTGGTTGCAGGTGGATTTCCTTCTACATTTCTTTCTCTTGAATTAGCATCACCAGCCAGTACTTTAATAGGAAAGGAAAGGTCTGGAAAGCCAGCAGCCAGAATAAATAACAACAAGGAGTGTCTCGGGGGGAAAAGTGGAAACATGGTAACTGTGTGGCCTCCTTTAAGCTTCTTAAGGGGCCATACAGCAAGCAGGTGGCATCGTCTCACAGGAAACATTTATTGTCAGATGCTCATCCTCAAATTCAAGGCTAACCATTTCCATCCCTACTTATATCCCACAGGGCAGGAAGCAGGTTTAAAACAGTTCTGAATACCAATATATGTAATGTAAATTTTATGCATGGTAACACTGTTTAGAAATCCATTTGGCTGTCCTATTCCTCTGCTACAGGTATAAGAAATAATAAGAAAGTAATACCCAGGAAAAATATTTTGATGATTTATAAAAACATACTGGTCTTATTTTGTCTAGAAGTATAAGGCATTTTCAAACATACAGTTACAGTACAGAAAATCATATAATATACCTTTGTTTCTACACCAATATTAAATAAATGCAAATGTCTTACCTTTTTAAAATCTTTTTTTATAAAATGTTAAGAGATACAGCAGTAACCACTCCATTTTGTCCTCATTCAGCCGGAAGCTGATGTGTATTCGTCTGTATGATTTTAACTTTAACAACATAAGCATATATCCATAGGAAATTACATTGTTTTCTTCTGTTTTTAATTTTTACATAAATGATATAATGATGCATACTGTGTTCCTTGCTACTTTCATTCAATGTTACGTTCGTTAGATTTATCCAGATAATACATGCAGACTTAGCCCATGCATCTTCACTGTTGTATGATAGCCATTTTCTGAATACTACAGCTCCCCATTATTCTACTGAGGGATAGAGTTAGATTATCTCCAATGTTCCACTAAATTATCTTGTACTTGTCTTCGGGTGCACATGTATGAAAGTTTCTAGAAATGGAATTGCCCAGTTGATGTGTATGTTTATCTACATCTCTATTAAATGTTGCAAAAATGCTTCCCAAAGTAAGTAATCCAATTTATAGTCTACCACCAATGCCTTTGACTTCCTATTTCTCTATGTTCAACTCTTGCCAACATTTGGTGTTTTCAGACTTGAATAATATGTGCCAACCTGAGAGTGGTGGAATGATATTTCATTATTATTTGAATTTTCATTCCTCTGGTTATAAATGAGGCTGAGGAACTTTCTACAGGGCTTGTCAGCCATTGAGAATTTCTCCTCTCTGAATTATCTGTTCATCCTTTGCCCATTTCTCTTTCGGGTTGTTTTCCTTTTTAGTAAAACTTGCCTGTAAAACCACCTGGGTCTAGTGCCCATTTTATAAACAGATTTTAGATTACTGATTCTATTTCTTTAGTGGTTATGTTTTAATTTTTTTTCTTTTGGTCAATTTTATAACTTAAATGTTTGAGTAAGAAATGAACCTTTTTTTTCCTAAGTCTTCATTCTGTCCTTTATTTTGAATGCTATTTTAGCTGGGTGTGAAATTATAGGTGACAGTTAATTTCTCTCATTATTTTGAAGATATTATTCCAGTGTTACTAGGTCTATATTACTGCGCTACAAAACCTACTGTCTTACTGTTAGTATAGTGGATAATCTGGTTTTTCTTTTTGGCTGCTTTTCAAATGTTTTCTTTGTTTCTTTGCCTGCAGTTTCACTTCCTATGTCTAGATGTAGGCATGTTTGCTTAATCCTACTCAGGACGTGTTGTATTTTAAAAATTTTAGGAATTATGTCATTAATCCATTATGAAAAATTATCAGTTACTATCCTGCAAGTACTGCCTCTCTGCCAATCTCTTAATGTCTCTTAACCCTTCTTTCATATTTTCCATCCCTTTATCTCTTCATACTTCATTCTGATCAACATATTCAGATTTACCTTCTTGGTGACTAAATCTCTCTTTAGCTACATATAATTCACTGTTTAATTTGTCCAATAGTTTTAAAATTTCAATAACCATTTTTTTTTTATTTCTACAAATGCTATTTGGCTATTTTTCAAATGTCTATTCTTTCATTGTAATTTTATTTCTTCTGCACCGTGCGGCATGTGGTATCCTAGTTCCCCAACCAGGGATCGCACCTGCGCCCCCCCGCATTGGAAGCGCAGACTCTCAACCAATGGACTGTCAGGGAAGTCCCTCATTGTATTTTTTATGATTTTGATTACTTCTTTTACATCTTTAATTATGCTAAACATATTTTTTATAGTCTCCACTAAATTGTTCTTTTTTAAAATTTTTTATTTTATATTGGAGTGTAGTTGATTAACAATGTTGTGTTAGTTTCAGGTGCACAGCAAAGGGATTCAGTTATATATATACACGTATCTGTTCTTTTTCAAATTCTTTTCCCATTTAGGTTGTTACATATTGGGTTGGCCAAAAAGTTCATTCAGGCCTTTCCGTAGGCTGTTACAGAAAAACCTGAATGAACTTCCCGGCCAGCTCAATAATATTGACCAGGGTTCCCTGTGCTATACAGTAGGTCCGTGTTGCGTATTCATTTTAAATATAGCAGTGTGTACGTTTAAATTGTTCTATTATTTCAAGTTCTTTGAGTTCTAATTATTCTATTTGTTAGGTCCATGGACTCTTGGCTCATGGTGGATTTTGTCCTCAATTATTATCATGAATATTAAGTTTTTAAATTATCAATAATATATCAGTCAAATTCCTGGCAGGAAACAGATGGCATATCAAATAGATTAATTGTGGAGAGTTTAATGAAAGGACTATTTCAAAGGTGTGGGAGGCACTAACAGAAGCCAAAAGGTAGTGAAACACGAAGCTTTTGCTAACCCTAACCCGAGTGGCACAAGGAGGAAGTGAATATCAGACATAGAGTTGGAGGACAGGGTTGCCTGACAGGAGCCGTGTGGTCTTTGGTAGAGGCTGGCTGACACTGCCAACCAGCAGCCCAGTAGCTGGTGGAACTAATAACATGACCTTACTAATCTATTGTTTTTCAATATCCTGCCATTACCTCCCACTGGCTGAACACAGTGAAAAGCCAGGAACCAGATTTTTTAAATGGGCAGAAGAACCTGAATACATTTTCCAAAGAAGACATACAAATGGTCAATAGGCACATGAAAAGAGGCTCAACATCACTAATCATCAGAGAAATGCTAATCAAAACCACAATGAGATATCACCTCACATCTGTCAGAATGGCTATCATCAAGAAGTCTACAAATAACAAATGCTGGCAAAGATGGGGAGAAAACGGAACCCTCAAACACTGTTGGTGGGAATGTAAATTTGTGCAGCCACCCTGGTAAACAGCATGGAGGTTCCTCAAAAAACTAAAAATAGAACTACCATATGATCCAACAGTTCCACTTCAGGGTATGTATCTGAATAAAATGAAAACACTAATTCTAAAAGATACATGCACCCCAATGTTCATAGCAGCACTATTTACAATAGCCAAGACATGGAAGCAACCTAAGTGTCCATCAACAGATGAATGGATAAAGAAGATGTGGTACGTATATACAATGGACTACTACTTAGCTATAAAAAAGAATGAAATTTTGCCATTTGCAGCAACATGGAGGACCTAGAGGCCATTATGCTAAGTGAAATACGTCACACAGAGAAAGACAAATACTGTATGTTATGACTTATATGTGGAATCTAAAAAACAAAACACACAGATGAATATAACAAAACAGAAACAGATTCACGGATATAGAGAATGAATCAGTGGTTACCAGTAGGGAGGGTAAATATAGGGGTAGGGGAAAAAAGAGGTACAAACTACTATGTATAAAATAAGTAGGCTACAAGGTTATACTGTACAGTACAGGGAAATATAGCCATCATTTTGTAATAGCTTGAAATGGAGTATAATGTATAAAAATATTGAATCACTATGTTGTACACCTGAAACTAATAAAATATTGCAAATCAACTATACTTCAATTAAAAAAAAAAAAAGAAAAGCCAGGAAGCCCAGATGATTCAGTATATACAGGTCAATCTGCTGGGGGAACAAAGCAGAGTGGAGACGGATGGAACAAAGATCTGCAGGACCAACTGGAGAACATTCAGCACAACTGTAAGCTCATGATAAGGGTTGCCTTATCTATTAGAAGCCCCTATTGCTTAGGGGGGAGGGCAACCCCAGCCAGAGAAATTTTATAATTGCTTTCTGATACCTTAAGTTTATCACTAGCTTGGACTCAAGTTCTGTGTCAATTTCCAGCTCAAGCATTCCTGATCCAGAAGAATAGCTTAAAGTCTAACCCTAAATCACGTGAAACACACATCCATAATTATAAAACCTAAAAGGACTCAATTTTTATTTCTACCCAAAGCCCATTCATGGGCAGAAAAGTTTTTTTGTTGCCTTGTTATACTAATGGATGAAACTTTTCGACTCTTGCCCTATATATGCAGCACGTTAAGAATCTTGGCTTTTTGCAAGGATCTTGGTTCCTATTATCTGCCTTGCATAAACTGAAGACCTTGTGTCCAGTCCCTGCATGGGTGGTAAAACCCAACCCCCCAGCTTACCACAACTGAAAACCTCCTTACCCACCAGTTAGAGGCTATAATTTCCATCACAGACATACAGGGAGAAATATGATATCAATTTATGTTATTTTCATCTGTATAAGAAATCAAGCATCACTAACATTTTATACAAATACTGACACTGGCATGTTCTCTCAATTGTATGCCAGATGGTCACAATTAGTCCATCAGATGTCCCAAAGGAAGAGGGGGACATCAAGATGTGGAGGGATTGACACTCTTTTATCCAGCATTGCACTTTGTGACATTTCAATTCACATACTACAAGACGTCATCAAGTTTTCTTTTATAAGACCTTTAAACAGTAGATTCTTTATAAAGCCTTGTAACAAGATGGTATACCATTCCATTGTGTTTGCTACAGAATTTTCTGGCTATCTTGTGGCAAAGTACTTAAAATAGTTATTGACTTAAAGATAAGTTAAATATTTTTCTTTCATAAGAAGGCTAGTTTCCTAGTTTTCTGGCAAAGAAGAGAAGTTTTGCATGAGAACAAGTGGCTATCAGTAGTTGGTTACTTAGAATGAAACAAAATTAATGCATTTATGTGTCTTCAAGGTACATATTAACATTTTAGCAAAGTGTGCAAAAGTAACATTTTTCGAAGAGAGCATTTTCAAAATAAATGTTTGGGAAATTTTCCAGCATTATGTAATTTCTTACCAAAAATGATGTAAATATATCATTTATAAAAATATTATCATAAATATATACAGAAAAGCCTTGAAATTGAATATTCTAAACTGAAAACTCTATTTAAATGCAAAGGCTTACTGGCTTTTAAACCCATTAAAATATATTTAAATGCGAATGTTGCATCAGTTTGCAAGAACAACTGATTTGTATCATGGAAAGTGGAAATTAATAACCAAATGTCAAACAGAAACTTTGGCATACATGGTGAGTGGGATTTTTAAAAACGAGAATCATGAAACAGAAGCAGTAGGCAATGAAGCTCTTATAAAATGTGGTGATGCATTTCAGAGAGCAGAAGCTGGGGCCATCACCCTCTGCAGTTGAAGATCTATCTAAGAGGAGTATCTTCATGGTCGCTACGGCAGTACAACAGACAAAGCTGCCAGGTTCTATGTTAGGTTCAGAGCCAGCAGGACAAGTGAAGTCATTCCTGCCTTTCATCCAATTGTAAATAAGCTTGCCGACACCAGCCTGCATCAGCATCTTCAGTGCCTACACACCAGCCCACCTACCCATTTGCTGAGTATGGAGGGATATGGCACACCACACAGTCTATCAACAGTGAAGCCTGACAGGGCGCATCATTAGCCCGCCGTGGGATCAATGGGAAGCTGCACAGAAGAAGGAAAGTCCAGTGGTACAGATGTTCTCTCGGATAGAATGCTCTTTTATAGCATACTGGGCTGTTTTCCAAATCCTCGACCAAACACGATGCTTGAAATAATGAAGTCACCTCTACGAGGTGTTTCTGCTGGGAAAAGGTTGTTTGATGCTACATCCCACAGTTGAATTTTTATTAAATTTTATCCCACAGGCTATGCTCTAATTAGCTCCCACACAAATTTCCTAGCTCTAACTTCATTTTGTTGATTAATGATTCCAACTTTCAATTTAATTATCAAGCGTGTTGATATGAGACTTAAAAACACACACACAGAAGAAAGTCTAAAAATCGTTCGCATCAACCATTTGCTAAAGTAGAGATTCCCAAACTTTATGAAATATTGATAGGTCCTAATACTGTAAGGATGTTGGATTTCCTAATACATAGCCTCTACTCCGCCCTCTCCACCATTTAAAAAATCTATTTTGTGTTAGCATACGGTATTTGTTTTTCTCTTTCTGACTTACTTCACTCTGTATGACAGTCTCTAGGTCCATTCACCTCACTACAAGTAACTCAATTTCATTTCTTTTTATGGCTGAGTAATATTCCAGTGTATACGTGTGCCACATCTTCTTTATCCATTCATCTGTCGATGGACACTGAGGTTGCTTCCATGTCCTGGCTATTGTAAATAGAGCTGCAATGAACATTGTGGTACATGACTCTTTTTGAATTTTGGAATCTAAAAAAAAAAAATGGTTCTGAAGAATCTAGGGGCAGGACAGGAATAAAGACGCAGACGTAGAGAATGGACTTGAGGACACGGGGAGGGGGAAGGGTAAGCTGGGACAAAGTGAGAGAGTGTCATGGACATATATACACTACCAAATGTAAAATAGATAGCTAGTGGGAAGCAGCCGCACAGCACAGGGAGATTAGCTCGGTGCTTTGTGACCACCTAGAGGGGTGGGATAGGGAGGGTGGGAGGGAGGGAGACGCAAGAGGGAGGGGATATGGGGATATATGCATATGTATAGCTGATTCACTTTGTTATACAGCAGAAACTAACACACCAGTGTAAAGCAATTATACTCCAATAAAGATGTTTAAAAAAAAAACTATTTTGTGACACTTACTTATTTTGAAAAGTAAATTTATTTTAAAGTTATATTTTTAACATTTGATTAACCCTTAAAATAATCAAAGATAAATGAAGGTATATAAAAAACAAAGGCCTAAATTAAAGGACAGGTACACTTATGTTGCTTTCTTGTGTCAAGTATAGTATAGTACTAAGGTAACCCTATACTACACTAAACTATTAACCTACTATTATAACTCTATACTATATGGACTCATATAGGGTCCATATGTTAATTAATATAATGCCAGCTACTAAAACAAATAAATGTTTAAACTGTCAAAGGCATAAAAATCAGACATTTATTTTTTACTCAGGTACAGTCCAGTCAATGGCCAAAAGGAAACTTAGGCTAATGATATAGTGATTAAGAAAGTGGTTTTTACAGGGCGACATCTGTGTTCAAAACCTCAACAATATCATTTAATAAGTGTATAACCTTTGGCACGTTACTTAACCATTCATTCTGTGTCACAGATTGGCAGAGACTAAGGAGCTACAATTAAATCTAATGTGAGATCCAGGACCAGAAAAAGGACATTAGTGGGGAAATTGGAGAAAGTCACAAAAGAGCTGTAGCTTGGTGAATAGTGCTGTGCCAAGGTTAATTTCCTGGTTTTAATCATTGTACTATGGCCCTGCAATATCTAATCATTAGGGGAAGCTGGGTAAGGTCTTTATCTGGAAACTCTCTGTACTATTTTAGCAGCTCTTCTCTATGTTGAAGATTTTTTTAAAGTAACAAGTTTCAAAGATAAGTATTTAAAAGACGTTTTTGTGTAGTGGCATTTTATCTGACATTGGCCTTGTAATCCGGTAGGAATGCTATGGGCACGATACCTAACCTATAATTATCACTTAGTCTAGTTATTGGTTAGTTCACAACAAGTGGCCTCGGTTACTCTGGCACTTCCAAGCTTTGCAACTGTTATCCTCAGGCATGGAAAGATCTTCAGAATACGTGAAGGAAGAGGGGTGAATGGCAGAAAATGTGCGAAGAAAGAAATGATGGCTAACTCCTGTCCCCTCACAATCCCCCAAGAGAAAGAGGACATAGAGGACATCTAGTTTCTTTCACAGCAGGGATTAGAATTTGATGGGATTGAATTTGATGCCACCATCATTATTATTAACAACAGCAAAAACAAGAAAATGCCTAGATCCCCCATGGAGACATTTTGAAAAGGTACTTCTGGGTTCACAGTTGAAGCGACTTGACCCGGTTGGTGATCTGTAGAGTTCTCGTCCCCTTCTCCTTTTATGCCATCTGCCTGGCATGTCCTGAATACCTGGGCTCTGGAGTGCTGCCTGAGCTGCTCTGGTGTCCCTGCTGTGTGGCTTTCAACAGAACAATGGAAAGGGAGAGGCAGAAGTAATTGGTTTGTCTCACGTTTTGACAGAGACAGATCTATTCTCTGCTGTTCTCCACGTGAGGCTTCTCCAAAATGTGTGGCTTTGATGTGAGATTCATCTGGCAGCATAGCAAAGACTCCAGGGAGGTTGGAATTTATCAGCACAAAATGAACTGACATGAAAGGGTGAGTAGAGAAAGAAGGGATGCAGTTAGAATACAAAGCCAAGCTGGGGCTTAACTGCTTCTCTAGACCACCAAGGTTTTGCTCCCTCTTCTGACACCAGAAAATGAAGAAAGCATTTCCTGCCTAGTCTGTTTCCACTTGGAGTGAGTGATGCTTTCCGACGTGTTAGTTGGGTCATCATCTGTGCCTCAGTTTCTTAGTCTAGAAAATGGGGATGGCAAGAGGATACAGGCCCGTTGGAAGGATAAGTGAGTTCACTTAAAGCAGTGCCAGTCACCTTGTAAACTCAGTCGCTATTAGCTGTTGTTCATGGGGAGGGGGCTTTCGAAGTGAAAAGAATATAGGTTTGCATTCAGAATATGTGGGTGTGAGTACCAATTCCAGCACCCACTAGTTGAGTGATTTGGGGAAAAATAAGTCTCAGTGGCCTTAACTGTGAAGGGATCAGAGTGTCTTACATCATGAGGTTTACAGGAGAAAAAGGACAGATTGCTCAATAGAAAGTCATCATTATTTTTACTAGCATTAAATCAGTGACTGGCAGGACTTAGTGATGTTTTGAGTGTGGTCACCTCAAAGGCCACATTTGTACCTGCTGAACGAGCAGACGGCCTTAGACTGCTGTTGGGCAGTAAGCCACACCCAAACTTCACTGAGGTCAAGTTCCTCCCAGTTTCTGAGATGAGGCTGAACCCTAGTAAACAAGGACTGGCAAGGTGGTTGAAGTCATTTGGGGTCCGACTAATAGGATTTGCCCAGCTGTGTTTGTTTACACAAACTAACCACTCTTATTTAGAGATTGTCATCTGACACCTTAGAAGGGCACACATAAATGAACAGTGGAATTAGTACCCTGACACTGTAAAGGCAAGATTATAGCCTTTCTCGTATGATTTCATGCCAGGGGTCAGCAAACTATAGCTCTGCAGGCCAAATCTGGTCCACCTTCTATTTTCGTGAATAAAGGTCCATTGGAACACCAGCAGCATGCTTATTCATTTACGTACTGCCTACGGCTGCTTTCACGCTATAACAGAGGTGAGTAGCTGCAGCGGACGCTGTACGGCCCGTAAGGCCTGAAATATTTACTGTCTGGCATTTTTATAGGAAAAGTTTGCTGACCCCTGGCCTTTGCAGTCTCAGGCCACAAACTAATGTACTGATAGTAGACAACGGCATTAAACACACCATTTGCTCAAATGAGTGCCATTAAAAAAAAAATGTGGACACCAGGCTTAGAGAATGTAGCATAAAAATCATAATTCCCAATACTTCTTAAAAGATGAATGCCACTTGGTAAATTTTTTTCTAACATCTGTGCAATAAAAAGAAAGTCTGAAACAGCTCAAATATTCCTGTCCATTCTGAACACCCCCAAAATGTAATAAAAATAAAATAAATAGTTGTGAATTATTTCACCATCCTTGCAAAAAAAAAGATACTATTAAGAAGCACAAATAGGTCAACAGGCCACGTGTCATGTGCTTCAAAGTAAAGTGTCAAATGCCAGTAAAGGTATTCTCTCATAATTCTCTTTATTACTAAACATCAAAAGATAGTGGAAACTTACGAGCATAATGGGATGGTGTAGATGCCTGGAAACTATCATGTCAGAGAAACAGGGTAGGTGTTTCTTTGATGATTACCATCCCCCTCCTCAAATTTACACAGAAATTTTAATAAATAAATGATTACAATCCTCAATTTAGCTACTAAAAAGATAGCTAAATAAAACAACATAATCTCCTAAAGCATTCTAAAACTCTACCCAAACCATCAGTCTTTCTCAGATAAGCTCTGAGTTAAGTGCTCCACTTTGAATTTGAGAGAGCAAAAATATTTTTTTATGTTTGTACAGTTATGAAGGTAATGGTCATTTTCTATCCTGATCAGGTCGAATCCTTCTGATTCGTGTGACCTGTAGGAAAGGTCCTGGTTACCACTTAGATTTTAAAATGCTGCATTTTCTCCCTCAAACTTCTCATTCACATGTTAATTTCCCAATAAACTTGGGGCAAAATGAGGAAATTAGACTAATCACCTAGTGCCATGGTTGACAGGTTGGGCTCTAGAGTGAGGCAGCCCTGGTGCCACATACAAGATGTTATGCAAACCAAACTCCCCGAGGCTCAGCTGCTCTATCAGTAAAATGGATACAATAATAGCACTAACTCATAAGGTTTCTGTGAAGATTAAATGAGATCAAGTATAAGAAGTGTGTAGAAAAGCATCTGGACAAAGGAAGACAGTGAATACAATACTTTTAACCGCTCGAGCATTACCTTTAGCCTCATTTTAATAAAGTTAAACTTAATACCATGGCCATATTTGTAGTAGGAAAGTATGAGATGACATGTTGAGGGGTGTGTATGTATTTGTGCATGCACGTGTGTGTGGGTGTGGGTGTGGGTGTGTGTGTGACAGACAGAGAGATAGAAATCCTCTGTCTAAACAATTTCTCTAATCTTGTTAAATTTTACTGGATTTTTGACTACACATTGGGATCACCTGGGGAGCTTTAAATATCCTGAGACCTCACCCCAGACCAACTCAATCAAAGACTCTGAGTGTGGAGTCTGAAGCATCAGAATCTATTAAAGTTCTCAAGTGATCCCATTGTGAATCCCAAGATTCAGAACAACTGCTCTAAAGTGACCTTTCTCCCGGGGAGTTAGGGGGATGTCGACATTACAATATGGCTCTTAGCTGAGAAACAAAATGGAATCCAACTCCTCCATCTTCCCACAAACCCCCTAAAAAACCACCCCAGACTTTATTATAAAATCCAGCTCTTACTTCTGGAATTCCTGTCATTGAATGACACCACCAGGGTCAGGCTAAATTTCTTCTTCTTCCTCACCCCTCACTCTTTGAGGCTCCAAGTTCCATCAACTGGTATCTATCTTGGTATCTCGTATGCATCTCTCCCACTCTACCACCTCAGCCTCTTGTGAGGTTCAGATCGTTATCCTCTCTGCCTCAGATTGACACGATTATCTCCCAATTCGTCTCCATATCCCTGGTGTGTCCCTCTTCAACTCCTCTGTCTTAGTTTAGGTTCCTCAGAAGCACATCCAGAGTCAAGGACTGAAAGGCAAGTAGTTTATTTGGGAGGTGAACGCAGGAAATATCAGTCGGGCAGTAGTTTTAACCCATAGGGAGTGACAATTTAGTCCCCCAGGGATATCCAGCAATAGATGGAGACATTTTTGGTTGTTACAGTTTGGGGGGGGTGGTCAACGGACTCTAGTGGATAGAAATCAGGGATGTTGTTAAGCATTCTACAAGGTACAGGACACCCTCCCCTGGGTACACACACAACAACAGTGAGGTATTAGTCAGCTCTGAATACCAATAGGGCCCACGTTGAGAAACCCTGCAATGGAGAAGTACAGAAGTGAGACAGGAAAGAGAAAGAAGCCAAATAAAGGTACATTATCAAGCCAGTTAGAGCTGTGGGCACCCACAGCTCAGTTCTGCTACTTTAGGAGAGAGAACAGACCACACGCCTCAGTGTTATCCCACCCAAGGGGTGTGGGAACTAGGGTATTTAAACAACATCCTCTGTAAGTCAGTAGTAGCTGCTACAGCAGTGGAACTGTGAGTTGCCTAATTATCCCATACTTCTAGTCTGCTGTACACAGGAGCGGAGAAAGAATACGCTTCCATCACTCAGAGAATGCCAACAGGCAGTTGGTGGGAAGTCTACAATGGTAAATTCCAAGGTATTGGAATATATGGGTGGGACAGCATCTGCTAAACATCCTTCACACATATGCCAGAGGAATCATTCTAGAGCTTAATCAGCTCATTCTTTCATTGGTTTCCCAACATCTTTAAGATAAAGCCACGTTCTATAAGATGATGTATAAGACACTTCATGATTGAGCCCTATCCATTCCACTGGCCCTGAATCCGCAGTATCGAACAGAATTGGACTTTATAACTCTAGGTTTCACATTGGAATTACCTCTAGAACAGTGATTCTCAACTTGGATGCATGTTAGAATTACCTAGGATAATAGGTAATTAGAAATACTTTTACTGGAGCGCCACCCCTAGAGATTCTGATATAACTGACCTGGGGCGTGGCCTGGACATTGGCATTCTTTACAGCTCCTCTGGTAATTCTAAAGTGCAGCCAAGGTTGAGAAACAATGTATTATACCAGAATGCTGTTTCCTGGGGACAGGACTGTCTTATTCATCTTTGTATTCTCCCCATGACCTTCCACAGAGTGAATCCCATAACAGATGCACAACCAATGTTTGTTGAATTAATATAATAAAGAGTAAGAGAGACAAGGCTTGTGTGAAGAGGGGCAAAGCTTAGAATCAACACTGGTTGAGCATCTACTATGATTATTAGCACTTTACTTGTTTTAGTACTTTTATTCATTGCAGCAGCTTTGTGTGAGATAGGTGTTATTCTGCTTTATTTTTTCAGAGAGGAAAACTGGTATTCAGAAAAGTTAAGTTGACTCACTCAAGATCGGAGAGCAGAGCCTTGACTCAAACATTGACCTCCCTGACTCCAGAGACCTGGTCCTTTTCAGTACACGATCCTGTCTCAAATAGGAAATGGGAAGTGGGAATCCCATAAGAGTGTGATTCCTTTCCTATTACAAGGATCTGAACGGGGTTCCCAGGAGACTCCTGGAAGCAGCAGAGAAGCATCAGGACGCCCTCGTGGTTCTGCTGCCATAAGCCACTCCTACTGACAGCCTATGTATTCGAAGGTACAGATTATACACTGAGCACTAGTGCCATGGTAGGCAATGGAAAATCAGAAACCACCTCCAACAGAAGCCACTTCAGCATTACTGAGATATGATCATAGGATCTTCTTTAGTGAAACCCAAGTCTTCTTGTGCAATTGCTTTCTTATGGTTTGGGCCATGGCAAATGCTGGGATGGACCAGTAAGCAAGAGGGAGGCCAAATAAGTCTATGGCTTCAAGCCTGTGAATCAGAAATAATACAATTAAAAGCCTCATCAACCAGAAATAAGTTTGCAATGATTGACAGGTAGGCTGAGAGAATGCCTAAATAAACAGGTGATATTTCCTTTTCGGAACATCAACAGTTTAAAAAATAAAAACATGACAGAGACTGTTATGCCTCTGGCTCTTCCCATTCCAGAAAAGATGGTGAGGAAAAAAGCTACTCATCTACATTCATACAATTAAACTACAGGTGTCTATCAGTCTTGGCATTAATTTTTCCCCCATCACATCCCCGGAAGAATTCATATTAATGGATAGGGCTTGAGTAGCATGGCGCAAGTCAAAAATGTAAACTCTAAGTGTATTCACTGGGTTACAAATTTCCAGCCATTGTTCAATATATTTTTTGGGGAAGGCAAACAACAGTGAAAGCATGCTGCCTTTGGTTTCAGAGACTAAATATTGTGATGTACAAATGCAGATGCTTTGAACAACATAAACACAGCCTGCCTGTTAAGTGTAATACTAGAAAACACTGCTATACCTTTAAATACAGAGACTTCTCCCCACTGACACTGCTAAGCTTTTCTTCCTACAAAGTCTGGGAAACAAAGACTTGACATGTCTGAGAGGGACTCAGAAATTCTACGTTCCATCTCTAAATTTCTGTGTCTCCTGACTTGCTGACAAACTTTTGATGATGTGTGAAGTAGCAAATCTAAAATGCATGGTGGATTTCACAAATGCAAGGATGCTCTCAATTTGGCCCACTTTCAGGGGAATATATCTATATGAGAGCTGCAAGGGCAACTGGATTTGTATGTGTAATTCAATAACGTTGTGTTACAGAAAGAAATGTAAAGCTTCATGTTACGACACTGTCATTATCTTAATGAAGTGAGAAATACAATGTTTAAAAAAACAGAAGATAAAAAAGAATGTACATATATATGTGTGTATAACTGAATCACTTTGCTGTACAGCAGAAATTAACAGAACATTGTAAATCAACTACACTTCCATAAAAAAAAAAAAGAAACATTAACACACAGCCAAGAAAATGGTAACTTTTAGGTCAATGCATAACCATGTGTCCCAATTCAGCATTAATTTGTCCATCAGAAAATCCTCACATCTAAGGTTAATTGTACTGTGCTTGCTGGCCCACTATGTATCATGAAATCCAAAGAATTCAGGCATGGTAATCAACACATGTTGGGTTCCCTAATCAGGCTTTCAGTGAAGACCAAATTCTACCCACGTCTCTAGTTATGTCTATTTCTGGTGGCAAAATCCAAAGACAAAAATGCTGTAAACAACTTGTTGAGTCTCTCCCAGCACAAATGGAACACAGAGGACATTTATCCTAACAGATATGAATAAATCACTCTCCCAACTGTCTCAGGTAGGCAAGCCAAAAAGAACTTCACTTTCCAGTACTAAAATGTCTGCTATGAGGGATTTATTTTTCCCCATTTTCCCAATCTGTATTTTTAATTTACTCTTTCACTGAAAGAAAATATCTATGGGAGGTAAGAATAGCAATCAGTCATAAAGTATAAAGGAATACTTATGCTAGAAAATCCTTGGTGTTTGGAGCCAAATTTTTGAAAATTAAATTTCACAGGGAAAAATGTGAGCATGAATATAAAAATCACTTTGTTCATTTGTGACACTATTTAAATAGAAAAACTGATGTTTCTAGCCCAATAGATTCTAGAGAAAGGAAAACAGAAGACTCCAGCTTGGTCATTTGGGAACACAAAATCGATAAGAAAAGGAAAATTGGGGATCAGGAAGGTATTCAGAAAAAAGAGGCTGGGAAGCAAGGCAAGATGCCCTTTGGATGCCATTAGCCTACCTGGGAGTTTTGTGGAGAGCACAGAGCTGCCCTTTCCCAAGGACCCACATCACCTCACTCCTTGCTTTCCCTCCAACTCTTGTTTTCCTTCTGATCTGGCAAATCTTTATCTAGTCTGCTTGGCAGGAAGCCTGGCTCTGTCTTATGACAGTTTATTTTGTCTGTGCTCTGAGTCCCCTCAGGACCTAAGCTTATGACACTCATCTTTTTTCCTATGCCACACCTCTCATTGTAACAGCCCTTTCCATATGATATAGTTGCTCATAGGATCAAGATGGCCAAAGAAGATAAGGAATAGACACAAAAAAGAAGGGGATAAGCTGGGATCCTGGAGCACAGCTGCCTCTGTTAACTCCTATCCATGGACGTCTGGCCACCGCCTCGATCATGTCCATGTGAAATCCGTGAGACTCACGTGTGATCACCACCCAAATCAAGATCTGTAACACTTCCAGTGCCCCGTGAGGCTCCTGCATGCCCCTCCCCCATCAATACCCCCTTCCCTTCCCACACCCCAGAGCAGGAACCACTATTCTGACTGCCATCACTGTAGCTTATTCTGACCTCATCTTGAACATCACATACAGCTTGCACCCTCTGTCTGGCTTCTTTCATTCACCATAATGTGTGGGAGAGTTATCTATGTGGCTGCATATACGGGCAGTCCTTTTTTTTTTTTTTTTTTTCCATTGCGGAGGAGCATTCCATTGTATGAATACGCCACAATTTATTTTCCATTCTACTCCTGATGGACATTTGTGTCGTTTCCAAGTTGCTCCTATTATAAATGAAGCTGCTATGAACCGTCTTGGCCATGGTTTTTTTTTTTGGTTTTTTTTGGATTGTCATAAGCATTCATTTCTCTCAGGGATATACCTGGGGGTACAGAATTGCTGGGTCATAGGATAGGCATTTGTTTACAGTTAGTAGACACTACAGGGCTCCCTTTTGAGAAGTTCAGACGCCTCTGTAGTGAAAGGTTATATCTCTTTACAAACCTCTGGGTCATTTGACTTCCTAACGCTACTGCCAACAGTAAAGACTTAGATAGTTATGGAGAAACCTATTAAATAGAAACCAGGCAAGAGTATCATGCACGTTTCTTCCAGAAAGTAAGCCCTGCTTACTGTCCACCAATGGCACACATCTACAGGTTTATCCCGGAGAAGAAAAATTAGAATCTTAAGCATCGGGGCTTTTATCCTCCCCAAATTTCAAACTAATTATGCAGTATACCAAGCTTGTAAACAAGTTTCAGCTACTTGCCAGTTCACCAAGACATTTAATTAGCTGTTTCTGTTCTCACTGCCCTAGTCCCTCTGGAGATACAGAGGTAATAAAATAAATGAATTAAACATTTTTTTCAACATTCACTTGGCAAAATGTGTCATTCAGCCCGTAATTAAGTGAACGGTTACATCTGAGACTGGCCAGCTTATACATATTTAAATTCTTCCCTCCAATCAGTTGTTTCGTCGCACTATGGAGTACAGACTTCTCGCTGACGCTGGTCTCATGTTTACGTATTTGTTTTAGGTTTCTGTAATTCTATGTGGGATGGAGGCAGGAAGGAAGGAAGGAAAGAAGAAAGGAAAAGAAGGAAAAGAAGGAAAAGAAGGAAGGGAAGGAAGGGGGAAGATAGAGAGAGGAAGGAAGAAAGGAGCCATTTTACACTCACATTCCAGCCCAGGCTGCCTCCACTCTCACTGCATCAGTGTAACGACCCACGTGATCACAAAGGTTGAAAAGACCACGTTTGTCATTTCAGGTATCCCCCGTCTTTCGAAAATTCCCTTTACGGCCACTTTGCTTTTACAAAAGACCTACACTAGCACCTGTTTTTGCTAACTAAAAGAAATCTGAAGAGGACTTTCGGTTTTACAAGAAAAGGCGAAAAGGGAAAATAGCACTCAGCATTTGTTTTGCAAGAAGCTGGTTACAGAGGCAGCGCGCGTCCTGAGAAGCGAGAGTGGCCCCGCCAAGCTCCTTCCCGGGAACTGCGCTCGGCATCTCAGCATCCAGCCGCCATAGCTCTGACCTGTGTCTGTGAGCACCTGTGCTTTATCTCCCATTTATTTTGTGCATCCCTTAGCAAGATGTGTCCTAAGGTAATTGCTTCTTTATTCCATTTCAGCTTCTCAAAGGTTTCATAGGCATCACTCCACTTTCAAATAGTGGGGGAAACCTGTAATAAACCTTGTCCTCAGAAACCTCAATAGCTTTTGACACATTGTGAGCAGAATCACCTCCCCCATGAATTCTAAAAATATTGCTAGATGGATATTAGTTATCTCAAAATATGGAAGAAATACATCAATAGATTAGACAAATACTTGACTTAAATCCTACATATCCACCCAGGGAAAGTGAAGAAATGTTTCCATGTAGAGGTGGTGTTGATTTTTGCAGGCTCACACTACTCAATAGATGCAGAACTATAGGAAGCTCACAGAGATAACAGCTGCAACTCACGTAATAAAAAGTGATATCCTAGAAGCTGTGTCAATTTCATAAGCCAAACAACAAGAAATACTATAAGCCAGGTGATTATTAGAGCTGGGTTTGCATACGGTAGGATACAGAAAAAAATGTCAAATCACAGGGCTCAGAAAGACTTTAGACATCACCAGAGATGAGAAAATTCTTGGCTGGAAGGTAAAATAACTTGCCTAAGAGAACAGGGAGAAGAAAATTAATAAAAATTGAGCAGCTATAATGGCTATTATATATCACACATGATATGTGTTAAATATTTCTGCATATATGTGGAGGTGGGTGGGTGTGTGTATCCTGCTGTACAGGTATATGATTATTCCCAGCTTACAAACTAGGAGACAGTTAACAATAGTTACTCCAGAGAAGAGGGGGCAGGACTGGGGTATGTAATATTAATTTTTACTTTATAAACCTATTTATTTTTGAATTGGTTTTTTAAGATGATTGCTGGAGGACAATAATAATGTATTATTTTTAAGTTAAAAACTTAATGAGGGCTTCCCTGGTGGCTCAGTGGTTGAGAGTCTGCCTGCCAATGCAGGGGACACGGGTTCGAGCCCTGGTCTGGGAAGATCCCACGTGCCGCAGAGCAGCTGGGCCCGTGAGCCACAAGTGCTGAGCCTGCGCATCTGGAGCCTGTGCTCCACAACAAGAGAGGCCACGATGGTGAGAGGCCCGCGCACCGCGATGAAGAGTGGCCCCCGCTTGCCACAACTAGAGAAAGCCCTCGCACAGAAACGAAGACCCAACACAGCCATAAATAAATAAATAAACAAATACTTTAAAAAAACAAAAAAACAAAAACTTAATGAGCTTGAAAGATACAAAATAAAAAATTGTTATATTTGACTATTAAAAAAATCTTCTGCATGGGAAAATTACCAACAAAAGACAATTTTGTTGAGGATTTTTGCATGTATGTGCATCAGAGATACTGGCCTGTAATTTTCTTTATTTATAGTATCTTTGTCTGGCTTTGGTAACAGGGTAATTGTGGCCTCATAGAATGAATTTGGGAGTGTTCCCTCCTCTTCAGTTTTTTATAACAGTTTGAGAAGAACAGGTATTAGTTCTTCTTTATATATTTGGTAGAATTCCTCTGTGAAGCCATCTGGTTCTGGATTTTTGTTTGCTGGGAGTTTTTTTTAAATTACAAATTCAATTTCACTACTAGTGATCATACTGTTCAGATTGTCTATTTCTAACTGATTCAGTCCTAAAAGGTTGCATATTTCTAGAAATGTATCCATTTCTTCTAGGTTGCCCAATGTTTTGGCATATAACTATTTGTAGTATTCTCTTATTTTTTTTGTATCTCTGTGGTATTGGTTGTTATTTCTCCTCTTTCATTTCTTATTTTGTTTATTTGGGTCCTCTCTCTTTCCTTCTTGATGAGCCTGGCTAGAGGTTTACCAATTTTGTTTATCTTTTCCAAAAAAACAGGTCTCAGTTTCATTGATCTTTTTTTCTATCGTTTTTTTTGGGGGGTTGCATCTGTATTTTATTTATTTCCTCTCGGATCTTTATTATTTCCTTCCTTCTGCTGACTTTGGGCTTTGTCTGTTCTTTTTCTAATTCCTTTAGATGGTAGGTTAGGTTGTTTGAGATTTTTCTTGTTTCTTGAGGAAGGCCTGTATTGCTATAAACTTCCCTCTTAGAACTGCTTTTGCTGCATGCCACAGATTTTGGAAAGTTGTGTTTCCATTTTCACTTGCCTTGATGTATCTTCTTCTTCTTCTTTTTTTTTTTTTGGCTGAGTTGGGTCTTCGTTGCTGCGCACAGGCTACTCTTCATTGCAGTGTGCAGGCTTCTCATTGCGGTGGCTTTTCTTGTTGCAGAGCATGGGCCCTAGGCACACGGGCTTCAGTAGTTGTGGCACACAGGCTCAGTAGTTGTGGCTCGCTGGTTCTAGAGCGCAGCCTCAGTAGTCGTGGAGCACAGGCTTAGTAGTCGTGGCACACAGGCTTAGTTGCTCCGTGGCATGTGGAAACTTCCTGGACCAGGGGGTTGAACCCGTGTCCCCTGCATTGGCAGGTGGATTCTTAACCACTGTGCCACCAGGGAAGTCCTTAATGTATCTTCTGAGTTCCTCTTTGATTTCTTCATTGATCCATTGGTTTTTTAGTAGCCTGTTGTTTAGTCTCCACATGTTTGTGCTTTTCCCATTTTTCTTCCTTTAATTGATTTCTAGTTTCATACCAGTGTGGTCAGGAAAAATGCTTGACATAATTTCTATCCTCTTAAATATCTTGAGACTTGTTTTGTGACCTAGCATGTGATCCATCCTGGAGAACACTTCATGTGCACTTAAAAAGAATGTGAATTCTGCTGTTTTTGGATGAAATGTCCTGTAGATATCTATTAAATCCAACTGGTCTATTGTGTCATTAAGACCACTGTTTCCTTGTTGATTTTCTGTCTGGATGATCCATCCATTGATGTAAGTGGAGCGTTTAAGTCCCCTACTATTATTGTATTATTGTTAACAAAGTGAATATTTTAATGCAATATTTTTAAAAATCAAAATAAATGCCAAAAAATCCATGATGAAAAAATATCAAAATTTTAAATAAAGACAGGCTGTTGTTTGTTTCATGACCTGTCATATTGGGCAATATTGTTTTTATAGCCTTGGAAGATAGAGATAGTGTCTCCCTCCAGGACAGGTAGCAAGTTTGCTTGCTGTCCAATATAATGAAGATAATGTCTCCATCTGGGGCAAAGTTCAGGCAGGTTTCCTTGCAGCCCATTATAAAATATTTTCGTTTCCTAAGATTGCAGTTCTTCAGCTGTGACACAAACCTACTTTGTGGGCAGCATCCTCCTGGGCCGCTCCATGTTGCCTTTGTGGGACTTGGCAGGCAAGGGAAAGTGGCACAAACATGGACCTCATGCTTCTTGTTGTGCTGTGAGTAATAAAGATCTTTGTCTCTGACTTAGGTTATTTCGTTCTTCTGATTGCATCCATGAAATCCACGCTAACTTGTTAGGTTGCTAGTAGAGTAAAAATTACAGACCCTTTGCAATTCTTGACAAGAAGAAGGTTTCTTTTCTCCCATTTCAGGAAAAAGGAATAGTTCATGTAAACATTTGGGGTTCCAAGAGAAGCAAAAGCTGGGGTTAACTTCAAAAGTAGAGTGCATAAACAGAAATAGCTGGATATAAAGACAGAGAAGGGGATTGAGGCTGGTCCTTAAAGAGTCTTCTGTGCCAGGCAAATGATTTGAACTTTGGGCCATAGGCTTCATGCAGCCAGTAGAATGTTTTAAGCCAAAATACAAGTTTCACATTTGTTTATTAGAAAGATCAGTCAATAGCAAAGTGAGGTGTTGACAGAAGTCAGGAGGAACCATTAGGAGGCTGTTGAAATAGTAATAAAAATAATTAAAAGTGCGAACATGTACTGGTCCCTGAGTGCCAGACGCTGTTCAGGATCCCCAGTTAGTATTATATTCTTTATTCCTGTTAGAAAAGAAATTATTATCTACATTTTATACATGAGAGAAATGAAGCGTTCAGAAGTAAATTAACTTGTCCAAGTAAATGGCAGAAACAAGATTGAGATCCCAAGTCTTAAACACAATCTGAATAGGGTTTTGATTAAATATGTTCAACTACTGACACTTAAATTCTTATGTGGTGATCTTCTGTCCAACATGGACTATAAGCTCTTTATATCACACTGAATGTTTACTTCTGCCTACATTTACCCTGTAATTTCTAGCTATCTTTGGCCACACTACCTTTCAAGTAAATTTTGTCATACTTATTTTATCTCCTCCAAATACCTTACCTTGTCATTTAACAGGTTAAATTCCCCATAGTTTGATTCTTGCCCACATCAAATCAAATTCTCTAGATCTATTTTTAAAACTTTATTGGCCTTCCTAGTGTGGGAAAACTTTCTAATTGGGTATCAGTGTAAAATTTAATGAGCCTGCTGTTTATTCTCTCTTCCAGGCCATTAATGAAGACTTAAAATAAAATTTCTTCTCTTTCTGTGCCATCATGTGTTACAAATTAATGCAATCCTCAGAATGCTAGGAGATTCTATTTTTATTAAGAAATGTAAGTAGAAAATGCTAATTAGGCATGCCTATAAAAGATTACCAAACCTAACACATATTGATTGTTTCATATGGATTGTTCTATTAATGAATGATATCAATCATCCTTATATAATCTGAAATTCCTAGCATAATATGAATGCAAAAACGGAGAAATGGTTTACATTTCAGTTCATTTTTGTCAACTCATTATGATTTATTACTTTTATTATTTTTTTCATACAAGAGGAAGTTTCCGTGATACAGAACAATATACTTTAATAAGAAACAAAATGGGGAGGGGGGAGGAAAATTAGATGGAGATACTGAAATCTTCATGGAAGAAAATATCAAATGGGCTATTTTATGAATACATAACTCCATTTTCTACTTCATGGCTGGGACTGTGAACCATTAGTTTATTTGAGAAATCGGACTATTTGATGTTGGTAGATATTCACTCTTCTTTTATAACAGCTTTATTTAGATACAACTAAATTCACCCCCTTTAAAGTGTACGATGCAATAGTTTTTAGTACATTCACAGAGTTGTGCAACCATCACCACAATTTTAGAACACTGTCATCACTCCAAAAAGAAACCCCATACCTTTTAATCACCTCTTGATCTCCACATGCCCTTCAGCCCTAGCTAATCACTACTACCTTCTGCCTCTATAGATTTGCCTGTTCATGACATTTTATATAAACAGAATCACATAATATGTGATCTTCTATGACCGGCTTCTTTCGCTTAGCATAATGTTTTCAAGGTTCATCCATGTTGTAGCATGTATCACTGCTTCATTTCTTTCTGTGGTAAAATAATATTCCATTGTATGGATGTGCCACATTTTGTTTATTCATTCATCAGTTGGTAGACATTTGGATAGTTTTCACTTCTTGGCTATTATAAATAATGCTGCTATGAACAGTTGTGTACAAATTTTTGTGTGGATGTGTTTTCATTTCTCTTGGGTGTATATGTAGGAGTGGAACAGCTGAGTCAAAAGGCAACTCTATATTTAACTTTTTGAGGAACTACCATACTGTTTTCTACAGTGGCTGCACCATTTTACATCCCCACCAGCAGTGTATAAAGGTTCCAGTCTTTCCACATCTGTGCCAACATTTGATTTTTTTTTATTACACCCATCCTAGTGGGTATGAAGTGGTATCTAATTGTGGTTTTGAGTTCCATTTCTCTAATGACTACTGATGTTCAGCTTCTTTTCATGTGCTGTTGGCCATTTGTATACCTTCTTTGAAGAAATGTCTATTCAGACCCATTGCCCATTTTTTAACTGGGTTATTTGTCTTTTTACTATTGAGTTGTAAGAGTTCTTTATATATTCTAGATATAAGTCCTTTATCAGAAATGTGATTTGCAAATATTATCTCCCATTCTGTAGGTTGTCTTTTGACTTTCTTGACAGTGCCCTTTGAAGCACAAACGTTTTTAACTTTAATGAAGTCTAATTTATCTTATTTTCTTTTGTGTTTGTGCTTTTGGTATCATATCTAAGAATTCATTGGCAAATCCAAGATCACAAAGATTTGCTTCTATGTATTCTTCTAAGAATTCTTCTAGTTTTTGCTCTTACATTTAGGTCTTTGGTCCAATTAATTTGTATATGATAGGGGTCCAACTTCATTCTGTTACATGTAGCATCCTTCTCAAAAATCACAACACCTACATATTTACTTTTAAAGTAAACTACCTATACTTATTTTTCTTTTTTGTCCATAAAGTTTTCTTTCACCTTATTTCTGGTAACATTACTTTGATTTTTTTCTTTCCTTCTTCGCTTGTGGCCTTTTAAGGGAAGGAGGCACAATCATGATACATACTCTATCCCTGGCCAATCAAAACATTTCATTTCTTCAACCACAATGATAGGCATGTGACTCAAATGACGCCGACAGTTCCAGTCAGAGTCAATCCCTGGACTTGGTGGGAGCTATGGAAAAAATGTTTTCCTTTGGATTTGAACCTGGGATGATGAAGACCTGGAGTTTTTGACTGCCACAAGAACTCTGGAAATAAAGCCAACACAAAAAATTGTACAGCCAACGGATAGAGAGAAAGTAAGTCCTAATGATATGACTTGAACCCCTGGGTCAATCTTTTCCTAGTGCCAGTTCTCTGGACTTTTTCAGTTAGGTGACTAATAGGCTTCTTCTTAGGCTTACGCCACTTTGAGTTGGGTTTTCGCCTCTCACAGAAAGAGTCCTAACTGATACATAAGCCAATTGGCCTTTTAAACACAGAGAGGAAAGAGCTTTTGTCCATCCCTTCTTCCCTATGAAAAGGCCAGTGGAAAATTTCAGGGGCTTCGTATGTCCCTTAACAGAGAGAATATAGGCAGGCACCATATATATTCAGAACCACCATGACTCAAGCTCCTTATATGAAAGCAGATTAATGGTCCTTTAAATTAAAGAGTAGAATTTTGGTTTTCAATGCCAGGTAGTATTTGCGTATTTTGCAGAGTGTCTACCACATGATAGGCTCTTGATAAAGATAATGGATGGGTGAATTAATTGAATTAATTAATTGAATCCTCTCTCTTTGTAATTTCTTGGCACAAAGGTACTAATCCCATCCAGTTCTTCCCAGGACCATGACCCTGTGTATGGCCCCATTTTTGTTGTATTAGTCAGTTATTGCTGCATAACAAACAACCACACTCATGTGTCTATGAGTTGACTGAGTTTACATGTTCTCGGTTTGCTTCTAATAGGTTGTTCTGCTTCACAGGCTTGCCTTGCTATGGGCTGGGTTCTGTTCTGCTCAATGTGTCTCATCCTTCAGCCCAGGCTGAAGAGATAGCAACTTCCCAGGAGAAGCTTTTCTCATGGTGACAGCAGAGACACAAGCATGCATGCCCAACGTCCAAGTATGCTTGAACACTTTGCTTGCATCATGCTTGCTAACATCTCATTGGCCAAAGTAAGTTACACGACTGAACACAACATCAATGGAATAGGAAAATGTATTCCTCTACTGGAGGTGGGGAAAAGGAAGACTATGTTATGAACCGTAATTCTACTACAGTGTTGAGAACCATATTCATGTCAAGAGTTAGATAGTTCTTTTTCTTGGGAAAAAACCCACCTTTGATTAAGTCAAATTGTTTCATTCATTTATTTGTTCATTCATTAAAAAACAATTTACTGAACATCTACTAATGCTGTATGTGTGTGAAATGGGAAGGCGGAAAGGACTTCTCAGAATAAATCTACAACTGTATTCTGAGGTTGACCTTTTTTCTCAAGGACAGTTCCAACACATCCTGTACCATCCTCTCCTGGACAATGATTCAGCATCCTGCTGACCCTCAAGGAAGAATATAAGGAAAGCAGGGGAAAACATGGGTGGGATGACAACACGCTTTGTTTCCCCGTCATTATACATTTGAATTATCCCAGTGTTGATCAAGCACTACCTAAATTCCCAAACTAAGCCCTTATTGTGTTCAACTGTGCTGCCAACATAATCCAGTGTGGCTCCTTTGTGTTCCACAATAAAGAAAGGCTTCCACAAATCCACCCTCTTGCAAGGGGAAGCTGCAAGAGCAGATGTGCGGTCTGGGATGGCTTCCAGGAGTTGACAGTGCTGAGTCGGCAGCAGCTCCTGCTGCCACCAGGAGAGGTCCACCTAATAGATGCAGTCGCCTGTACTCCCACATCTTAACCACTGTTCATGTCCACTGAAGCACAGGGGCTTGACTCTTCTACCTAGCAACTCGTCCTGCAAATCTCTCCTCTGCCATGAAGACTGGAGTTTCCAAATTATGTGCCACTAAGTACATGCTGAATTTGCCTTACACCTGCTTGTGAGGGTCAACAGTTAAAATGTCAGGAATTGAGAGTTGTTAAACATAGCCTATATTAGAAATTAAGTTATCTAAACTTGCAATTAAATTATTTTAAAAACAAAGGTAAGGGCTTCCCTGGTGGCACAGTGGTTGAGAATCTGCCTGCCAATGCAGGGGACACGGGTTCGAGCCCTGGTCTGGGAAGATCCCACATGCCGCGGAGCAACTAGGCCCGTGAGCCACAACTACTGAGCCTGTGCGTCTGGAGCCTGTGCTCCCCAACAAGAGAGGCCGCGATAGTGAGAGGCCTGCGCACCGTGATGAAGAGTGGCCTCCGCTTGCCACAACTAGAGAAAGCCCTCGTACAGAAACGAAGACCCAACACAGCCATAAATAAATAAATAAATAAATAAATATTAAAAAAAAAAACAAAGGTAATACTCAAAACTCATCACTTTCTAATTATTTGGTACATTATACGATCACGCTCTTGAGATCCATCACATCTATTGTGTCTGTATGTTAGAAATACCATACATGGGGGGCTACTGCTCCTATCTCTTCCCAATTTTGCATTCAATGACGCTACATCAGTAGCTCGAAACCTGCCACGGTAGGAGTATTTACATCACAAGAAATCAGACCTTTTTAAACATTTTTTCCCTAGAGAACTGGTTGTTCAATGTCTACAAGCATGTAACGAACTCCATCATCTACTTTATTTAATAAAGGCATATTTATACTTTACAAATATTAACCCCTTTTAATCTTCAGAGCAATCCTATGAAATAGGTACTATTGTTGGCCCTATTTTGCTGAGGCACAGAGAGGTTAAGTGACTTGCCCAAGCTCACACAGCTACTAGGTGGGCATTTTGGTTCCAGGCTCCATGTTCTTAATCACTGTGTGTGCAGCCTTTCCTTTTGTGAAAATACAATACATTCTGGGGAACACTCTACCTCCACCCAGAATTAGAGCTTGAGTTGTTTTCATCATCTCCAACGTCCTTAACATGCTCACCCCTGGTCCCAGGCCCACTCTGGGAGCTGGCATCAACCTACAGAGTTCAAGGCCCGGATCCAGGTGTGGCCACCTGGGTTCCTACGTGCAGTGGAATTCCTCCACCACCTCCCTCTTCCCCTTCTCATCCCTTGATGCCTGTCTAGTTTGCCAACATTGCTACTTTCTGTTACTTTCACTTACTAGCATTGTGATCCTTGAAAATATTTTAAAACTGCCTGGAGTCTTAGTTTCTCCATCCCGACATTGGGGCTCAGAATGGCTGGTAACATATATGCAAAAACCTTGCTCCGTATCAAACGAATGTGAGCTGAATTTGAACGAGCTCCCGCTCACCTTCACGCCCACTCCCCTCCTTAGCTTGTGCTGCAGGGGTCCATCCTGCTGACTTCATCCTGCCTAGAATGCTTTCTCGAGTCATCAGGAAAGTGATGGAGACCTGCTTCTAGGAAGGATTTCTTAGAGAGTAATAATTCCTGCTAAAGTGCAGGATTGCTAGATGGGTCTGCATGATCACTAGCAAGCCTTGCTCCCAGCAGGAATTCAATCCATTTTGGCTGCTTCAATGGGGCCTCTGGGGCTTAGACACTATGGAAATGCAATTACTGACTTTCATTTATTGTAGCTCTCTGAGTTCCTGGCTGGCTCAGTCCGTTATCCCCGCCTCTCCAAGTTCCTTCTGCTGCAAATCAGCCTCTTCCTTCCTCTTAGTGACAAAACCGCCTGTGGGTCTTTCAAGGCCGCAATGCCCCTTTTTCTCACTGTGGGTTTTTTAACCTCCAATTCAGGGCTCCCTCCCCCGCTGGCCACAGACACAACGACTCCCTTGTGTTCTGCTCAGCTCAAACTTGGTAGCCCAGAAAAAGATCTTGGAACAGCTGGAATTAGCTACTCAGCGGGAACTCAAACAGATCACGACTTGAGCCCCTCAATTCCTCTACAGCACAAGTCAGCGAACTTTCTCTGGAAAGGCAGAGAGTAATTATTTCAGGCTTTGCAGGCCACACAGTCTCTGTTCTAACTACTTCACTCTGCTGTTGTAGTGGGAAAACAGCCACAGACATGTAAACAAATGGGCGTGGCTGGGCGCCAATCAAACTGTATGGACACTACAATTTGAACTATATATGATGTTCACATGCCACCAATATCATTCTTCTTTTGATTTTTTTTTGAGCTACCAAAAAATATAAAACCCTTCTTAGCCTGTGGGCTATAGCAAAATGGGCTGCAGGCCACATTTGCCCCTTGGGCCGTAGTTTGCTGACCCGCTGCTCTGAAGGAAATCTTCAGTGGAGCTAGAGTCTGGAGGGGCTTAACATCGCCATCCCAGGGTACAAGGCATTGGGATTTAACATCTGTGCCTGAGCCAACCTAAGCGGGTGTCTTTATTCACTGGATGGCGTCACTTTTGGGCAAGTACCTCTTAATGGCCCTTTTAAGTGTTTGAAGGGCAGAGCAGGTATTTTTACCAGATTTAAGTTAATCAGTTAATTATTCTTAAAATGTTTACAGAACAGAGATAGACTCACAGACATAGAGGGCAGACTTGTGATTACC
The DNA here is from genome assembly GCF_965194825.1 of Balaenoptera physalus. NCBI lineage: Eukaryota > Metazoa > Chordata > Mammalia > Artiodactyla > Balaenopteridae > Balaenoptera > Balaenoptera physalus. The sequence continues at coordinate 13,038,578 of NC_138903.1, forward strand.
AAGGGGGAGGGTGGGGGAGGGATAAACTAGGAGTTTGGGGTTAACATATACACACTACTATATATAAAATAGATAACCAGCAAGGACCTACTGTATAGCCCAGGGAACTGTATTCAATATCTTGTAATAACCTATATGGAATAGGATCTGAAAAAAATATGTGTCTGTGTGTGTGTATAACTCAGTCACTTTGCTGTACACCTGAAACTAAGACAACATTGTAAATCAACTATACTGCAATAAAAATTAAAAAAAAAAAAAAGTTTTACTAACTGGCTGGTCACTGCCAAGCTGCGATCTTAGAGTGGATTCCCTAGAAGTCAGGCCTGAGACAGAGTTTTGGAGGTATGTGACTTATCGAGGAAGAGCTATCAAGAGGAAGGGAAGGATGGAGACAGGATGGGGCGGGGGGAACGGAGAGACAGCGCGGGCTTGGCTAGAGACTAGCTTCAATCTGATGCCATGTGAGGCTCCAGAGCATAAATAACACCACGGAATTATGCACTCAAGATGCCTGAATAGCACCTTGAGGCAAGGGGACTGGCCTTTTGTGTTCCCCGTGCCAATAAGTCATTAGCTCTGGACCCCTGGGGGGGGGGGGAGAGGGCCAGCTTAACTCCTAGGCGAGGCAGCCGCCATTCAATTGAGGACAAATCTTCAGAGAAAGGGGCAGCCGTGAGCTGTTAGGGGTCAAGAGGCACTGCATCTGGGGGACTGGAGCCCTAGCCCAGGAAAAGGGATCTGGCTAGGGCACCTGCAGCGTTACAGCACCAAGAACACGTAGGTTGCCTTTCCATCCTGGCTCCTTCCTCGCCACAGACTGCCCTCCTGAAGTTCTCACTGAATCTCCCAGGAATGAGAATGGATGGGGTTGGACGGAAGTGCTGTACCCCTCACACTCCCGAGAGCTGCTGGCTACCGCATCTGCGGGAAGACCTCGCCCCTTCTGAAGTAGGCGGCTCATAGGCCAAGGTCGGGGGGAAATCAATTCTCCATTTCAGCTGCCACCGCCAACGTAGAGAAGATGCCATGTTGCCCGACCTCCTGCTCCAGCTGTCTGTGCTTCCAGCCTTTCCTGGGAGCTGTTTCTAGCCACTCAGCCTAACTCTGAGACACTCAGATGTCTCTCTTAGGTCCCCCATAATGCCTTTTTTGGATGAGTGACTCTTCCTTCTGTTTAGCCTCTTATTGGGGACATACTTAATGATTCTCTTGGGAGTAGGGAATGGTTCAGCCGCAATGAATGACAGATACTTAAACTTTTCTTGTAAGCAGAAAATGAGTCGAGGTGCCACAGAAGGTTTCAAAACCCCGAGGACATAATAACTGATTTAGAATTACAGCTGAATCTCATTTTTCTAACTTGCTAAGTGCAAAATCACAACCCTAATAGGCTTATCTTAAGAAGAAAATCTTGTCGTGCATGTAAAAGCAAATTAAAAGTATAGAACACAATCCCTAACCCACCCCCGGTGGGGGGGGGAGCGGGGTGGGGGGGAAGCCCAATGACTGTCCTCTCCTCAAGCCTAAGGGCACAGTGTGAATATTCCTAGAATGTGAATGCTACAATCCCTGCCTTAGATTCTAGCGTAATAGTTACAGGAAATGTTTACAAGACACTGGCAAACCTATGTTTGCTATAGAATTTCTCTAAACATGCACTAAGGGATGTTTACAGAACTTATAAGAAAAGACAATAAAAATCTTTTGACTGGTTTTCCCTTCTGCCCTCTCATCCCCCCACCTCTGTACTTGCAGCCACAAGGGGCCTCTGAGTACACAAAGCTGGTCATGCCACTTGTCTACTGAGCATCATTTAGTGGCTTCCTATGCCTCTTAAAATGAAGGCCTGAATCTGCCCCCATGAATCCCAAGGCTCGATCTAGTTCAGCCCAGCCCTCCTTTTTGCTTTTATCTCTGACTTCTCTTCCCCTCACTCTCTACACTCCAGCTACAATGACCATAAATGAGACACAGTGCCTTTGCACATGCTTCATACTGCTCAGGATACATTTGCCACCAGGTTTCTCCTGATTATTGCTTACTCATCTTTCAGATATCAGCTCAAATGTCACATCTATTAGGAAACCTTCCAACATAAACTTTGCTCTCTCAGACAAGATCAGATCCCTATTTTATATACTCTTATAGTCCTCTGTATCTTTCCTTCATAGAGCACTTATTACCGTGTGTATTTACATTTTTGTTTCTGTGATCATTTGATTCTTGGCCTCCCTCACCAGATGGTTGGGATTATGTCTGCTTTAATCACCATTATTCCCACCACCTAGCACCACAAAATAATTTGGGGAAACACAGAGGTAAAGAGGAAGATGTGAGTAACATGGGGCAGAAGCAAATCATCCTAGTCAAGCCCATTCTAGATCTGCAAAGCCGCAGACAGCCAGCTAAATAAATGTTGATTTTTTTAATGCCATCGAGATTCTGTGGATGTTTGTAACCCAGTATGGTCATGGCCACAGAGGACAAATATGCAGACATTTTCAGAATTTTTACTATACTCATGAGCATAGTAAATCCCCAGGAAGGAATTAAAATATATGGCATTCTCCACTTATTTGACCATGAACTCCTTTTTTTTTTTCTCATAAACCATGTTATGGGATTACTTTTCTGAGAACATGATATGGGAAATGCTGTTATAAGGATTTTCCCAGCTCTAACATTAATTCTGTGATTAATAGAGACCACATAACTGAGTTCTTGGGCTTAACCTTTGGTCCTTTTTTATTTGGATAGTTGTAGACGCATGTGAAACTAGAAGAAATAATACAGAGAGATCCCATGTATACTTCACCCATTTTCCCCAATGTCAATATTTTGCAAAACTATAATTTAATATGATAACCAGGATATTGAAAGTGATACAGTCTACTGATCTTATTCAGATTTCCCGAGTTTTACTTATAGTCGCGTATGTGTATTAATTCTATACAACTGATCACAAATGTAGGTCCACCACCACAGTCAAGATGCAGAATAGTTCCAACAACACAAGTGCAAGGATCCCTTGCATTGCCCTTTTATAACCACATCCAAAATTAAGTTAACTCAAAATGGATCACAGTTTTGAGGAGGACAAAAAAAAATAGTAAATCAGAGTATTTTAAACAAAACAACAACAAAAAAAATGGATCACAGACCTAGATGTAAAACACGAAACTATTAAACTCTAAAGACAACATAGGAGAAAATCTGGATGACCTTGGGTTTGGAAATGACTTTTTAGATACAGCACCAAGGGCATGATCCATCAGAGAAACAACTGACAAGCAGGACTTCATTCAAACTAAAAATTTCTGCTCTGCGAAAGACACTGTAAGAGAATGAGAAGACAAGCTACAGACTGGGAGAAAATATTTGCTGAAGACACATCTGATAAAGAACTGCTCTCCAAAATATACAAAGAAGTCTTAAAACTCCACAATAAGAAAACAAACAACCCGGTTTAAAAATGGGCCACAAAAAAAAACAAAAACAAAAACAAACAAACAAAAACAAAACAAAACAAAAAAAATGGGCCAAAGACCTTAACAGACACTCACTAAAGCAGACAGACAAACGTCAAATAAGCATATGAAAAGATGCTCCACATCGTATGTCATCAGGAAAATGCAAATTAATACAGCAACGAAATACTACTACACAGCTATCAGAATGGCCAAAATCCAGAAACTGACAACATCAAATGATGGCAAGGATGTGGAAAAACAGGAACTCTCATTCACTGCTGGTGAGAATGCAAAACGATACAGCCGCTGTGGAAGACAGTTTGGCAGTTTCTTAGAAAACTAAACATACAATCCAGCAATCACGCTCTTTGGTATTTAGCCCAAGGAGTTGAAAACTTATGTCCACACAAAATCCTATAAAAATGGATGTTTATAGAAGCTTTATCCATAACTGCCAAAACTTGGAAGCAACCAAAATATCCTTCAGGAGTTGAATGGACAAATTAATGGGGGTACATACAGACAATGGAATATTATTCAGTGCTGAAAAGAAATGAGCCATCAAGCCATGAAGAAACAGGGCAGAAACTTAAATGCATATTAATAAGTGAAAGAAACCAATCGGAAAAGGCTACATATGGTTTAATTCCAACTATACGACATTGTGGTAAAGGCAAAGCTATGGAGATAGTAAAAAGATCAGTGGTTGCCAGGAGTTGGGGGAAGGGAAGGGTGAATCAGCAGAGCACAGAGGATCTTCAGGGCAGCAAAACTACTCCATATGATACTATAATGGTGGATACAGGTCATGATACATTTGTCCAAACCCACAGAAATGCAGTCTATCTCTCCCTTCCTCTCTCTCTCCTACCATAGTATACCTGTGGTCTCTCAGCACTGCTTCTCTGGGCTCATGTATTTTATTCTTTTCTTTCTTTTCTTAGTTATCTTTGTTTCTTTATGCTTAGAGCTAGCCCTTCACAAACCCTAAATTTCCACATCTTCAGTTCAAGCCAGACACGGAGGATTCCTAGCATTCTCTGAATCCTGATTCTCAAATCCTATGACAGAGAATCTGGTTGCCCTAGCTTGGAGCATATGCTGTCCTCTAATAGTCAGCAGTGGCCAGTGGCTGGCAGCGACAATAAGGGACTTGTCACAGAGAACGGATATGGCTGTCACCCTCGTGGGGTGGATCTTCACAGATTGTTAGTTAAAATTGAGTCTTGCTTTTCATTGTTTGCTATTTGGGGAGCTCAATAATAGCCCAATTATATCCCAAAGGGAGAGTCACAGTCAATTTCATTCCAGTTGGATATTCTAAGTTCACTGCTGACTTTTAAAAAGAAAGGCTCTGGATTCTTTTCTTGTCTGTTTCAGTTACCCAAAATAATTACATAATTTCCTCATTGTTATGGCTATACTATAGTTCCTGGGATAATAATCACTAAAACAAACCAAAAAATGAAAAACAAAATCCCAAAGTGGTGGGAAAAGTCTACTTAACTCATAAGCCCACAGAAGGTTTAAGCCAGGCCCTCTCTGAAAAAAGAGGTCAATATCTCCCTTCTTCAATGAATCTAGGAATTTGCAAAACTGTTAGGAGAGCCTAAAGTTAGCGTTATGTAGCCCTGAAATAATCTCTCAGAACAGTGAATAAAGTATGGCAGATGGTGTCATTGGTACACAACAGCCATCCCAACCCTCTTCTCCCTTGCCACTTTCTATTAAAGAGGTTAAAAAAAATACTTACATTCTTGGTCTCTCCTATAGCTACGGGTGTCCACGTGACACAGTTCCAGTCAGCTGGATGGAAGAGGAAGTCTGCTGGGAACTTCTGGAGAGGATCTTTTTTCCTTATAAAGGGACAAATGTGCAAAGAGTACTCTCTGGTACAGCTCCTTCACTCTCGTTACTGCCTTGAATGTGGACATGGGATGCTCTGATACCTAGAACTGCAGCAGCCATCTTGTGACCTAAGGCAGAAAAGCCAACAGGCTGATGATGACAGAACAGAATGATAGACCTTGCATCTTTGAAGCTTTCATCAAGCCATCACATCAAGCCTGGGACCACCAAACTTCTTGTTGTATAATATAGCTGAATTTCCTTATTGTTTAAACTACTATTAGCTGTGAATTCTCTTACTATAGCCAAAAGTACTCCTAGCTGATACAAAGAGGGTAGAACTAAGATCTTGTAATATACCAGCCCTGGTTATATTCAGAGACTAGGAGACTACAGTAATGCCTTTCAATCCCTTGTGCATAAAATTAAATAAGAAGAAATAACTTTATCCATTCATAAAAGTGGGGGAGAGTATATTCTACAGAAACTCTGCTGAGCTCTAAGAATAATAATCCTGAAACATACTGGAAGCAGTATTAGCACGATGGTTATAACAGACTGCATCACGGGCCCCGATCACCCTACTCTATATCCGCATCTTACGCCCTGTGTCTTTGTAGTAATCCTCACCTCCTTCCCCAGCCCTTGACGTCAGGCTTTACAGAAAATGTATCCTATGTCATTAATTATTCTTCTATAATTTTTATTAGCTGCATAGTATTGAGTTTAATACATATGACAATTACTTCATCCCTCTCATTGGCTAGCTAAGGTATTTTAAATTTTTAGATATAATTTTAAAAACCTATATAGAACACCTTGAGCATTATATAGTTAAATATTTGTGAAGATTAATAATTATTTCCTCAGGAAAAAGCCCTGGAAATTGAATTGTTAGGTCAACAGTTATAAATGTTTAACAAATTCCCCATACACAAAAGTTGCATTAATTTTCACTCTCACCAGCAGTGTATGAAAATATCTTTTTCCACACTGTCCTTACCACTGAAAATTACTAATCCTTTCAACCTTTTCCAATCTGATGGGTGAAAAACAGTATCTTTCTGTAGGTGCAATTTGTATTTTTTAAAATTTGGCAAAGGTGACCTTTTAAAATAGAGGTACATCTTTTTGGTGACTTTCTTATTCATGTCTTTTGCCCTAATTTTCATTAAAATTGTTTTGGTAGTGTTCTTTATATGTTAATACTATTAATTCCTCTATTATACATGTTGCAAATATGTTTCCTAATTGATCAAATGCTTTAAAAATTTGCTTTAGCGTTTCTTCACAAAGCAAAGGTTTCTTTTAAATTTGTTTTTCTTTATGAAGTTAAATTAATCTATGTTTTAAAAATTTATAGCTTCTATCTTTGCTTTCATAGATTAAAAATGCAACAGAAACTGTAATTTTTTTATGCCTTATGTAGAATAGCAGAGTGAAACTTCTCATTTAATAAATATCAACAAGTCAAAGAAGGAAAAACAGAGAGTATTACATGTACCTTAAATGTTGTGCACAATTCTAGATACTTTCTTATTCTTTAACATATTTAACCCTTACACTTTAGAGTGTGCTATGATTGGCCCCTTTTTACAGATAAGAAAACTGGGGCTCAGGAAAAAAGTATATATTCATCTTATAGGATCTGGAAATGAATTTTCTATTTTATATTATCCTAGAAATTTAAATCTGTTTCTTAATTTTGATGGCACTTTTCCAGTCATATTTATTTGATAACATGGGTTTGATCACAGATCTGACCCCAGCTATAAAGTTATCTCTTAGAACAAAGCTGGCCTCCTGGACTTCTAAGAGAGCTGAAGAACACAATAACACAAAAACAGCAGAATACACATTCTTTTCAAGTACACATGGAACATTCTCCAGGATAGATCACATGCTGGGCCACAAAGCAAGTCTTGGTAAGTTTAAGAAAACTGAAATTGTATCAAGCATCTCTTCCAACCACAGTGCTATGAGATTAGAAATCAACTACAAGAAAAATTGCAAGAAACACAATAACAGAATCTTCTCATCTATGGAGAAGTTACCTCAGTGCTTAACATAAATGCACATTCTTAGGGATGGGCAGCAAAACTCCAGGTATCTCTAATTGAAACATCAACATCTACCACTGAGATGGAGAGAACTGGGTTTAAATGCATTTCTTTTATGAAGTTAGGACAGAATAACATTCTAGGGAAACCCCAGAAGAAAACATCTGGTATTTCAAAGTTTTAAAAAGTTTGTCCTCTGCTGACTTCATCTATAAAGAGCAACCTGGAAGCAAAGTGCCTACATTAACCAAGAAGTCAATGTTTATACCATGTGATGGAGCCCCTCTGCCCTCAGTATTCCTGGGATGCCAGGGCCTCAGTCAACAGCAAAACAATCAACAGGTTCTGCACAGCTGCTCAGTGTGAAAGGTTGTGCTGATGAGGAAAGCTGCTAAGTGTCAAAATGGCAAGTGCAAGGAAGGCATGTGTTCTCTGAAAAGCAAAGGCCTTTGGAATTCCCTGGACTGACTGAGCCTGCATTTTGAGCAGTGTACCTGTGCCCAAATCTCAGAATTCTAGTTTCATAGAATCTTAGGCTTGGCAGATCCCTTAAAAAGTAATGTAAGCAGATTAACGGTTGCTTGGCACTTGGTCTGGGTAACTAGGATTGACTGCATATGGGCATGGGGGATACTTTGGAGGTGATGAAAATGTTCTAAAACTGAATTGTGGTGGTAGTTGCTCCATTCTGTAAATTTACTAAAAATTCAAGGAAGACACACAGATGGCCAACAGGCACATGAAAAGATGGTCAATATTGCTAATTATTAGAGAAATGCAAATCAAAGCTACAATGACGTTATTGACTCACACCAGTCAGAATGGTCATCATCAAAAGTCTACAAACAGCAAATGCTGGAGAGGGTGTGGAGGAAAGGGAACCCTCCTACACTGTAGGTGGGAATGTAAGTTGGTGCAGCCACTATGGAGAACAGTGTGGAGGTTCTTTAAAAAACCAAAAATAGAGTTACCATATGATCCAGCAACCCCACTCCTGGGCATATATCCAGAAAAGACAAAAACTCTAATTTGAAAAGATACATGCACCCCAGTGTTCACAGCAGCACTATTCACAATAGCTAAGACATGGAAGCAACCTAAATGTTCATTGACAGATGAATGGAAAAAGAAGGTGTGGTATACATATATACAATGGAATAATACTCGGCTGTAAAAAGGAATGAAATAATGCCATTTGCAGCAACATGGATGGACCTAGAGATGATCATACTAAGTGAAGTAAGTCAGACGGAGGAGGACAAATCTCATATGATATCACTTATATGTGGAATCTAAAAAAATGGTACAAATGAACTTTTTTACAAAACAAAAATAGACTCACAGATATAGAAAACAAACTTATGGTTACCAAAGGGGAAAGGGGGGAGGGATAAATTAGGAGCTTGGGATTAACAGATACACACAACTATATATAAAATAGATAACTAACAAGGACCTACTGTATAGCACAGAGAACTATATTCAATATCTTGTAATAACCTATAGTGAAAACGAATCTGAAAAAGAATGTATAAAATTGAATCACTGTGTAGTATCCAGAAACTAACACAACATTGTAAAACAACTATACTTCAATTAAAAAGAAAAAGAAAACAGGCTGGGAGGTATGCAGCAAGTGATAATGATTATTAACAGAACTAGTTAAAGGCAGTCTAGATGTTAGCTCAAAGTTATGAAATTTCTCTACAGCCCCTCTTATTGCCTACCATTTTAATCATGGTAGGTTAAGCTATACAACAGTAATAAAATAACCCTAAAATCTCAGTGGTCTATTGCAACAAAAGTTTACTTTTTGCAGTTATCACAGTCTGATGATGGTTGGGGGGGGGGGGGACTCTCTTTGTTGGTTCTTGTCAGAACCTAGTCAGCTATCTTCAGATAGCTCTAAGGAAGGCTGTGTACCCAGAAAGTGAAACAGGATGCGGTTAAGAGAGCATTCTCTCTGCCACAGTTCATACACCTACTACTAGAAACTCATGAGTTTTTATGTTTTGGCTCAGTATTACCTTGTTTTTCTACCTTGTTTGCATCTGTTCTATTCAAATGTGACACTTACAGATATGTCTCAACGTCCTTCAATATTGAGAATGTTCTTTCAGTCAACAACCACGTGTCTGTCCCTATAAGCTTGGTGTATGGGCTCTGCCCCTTTTCATACTGGAAGGTGTAATTTATTCCAGTTCAGTCTTTATTGACTGATTCTTCTGGTGCTGGTTACAGGACACACAACCGCCCACATTCCCCACTTAGCAGCCTGCACGCTGCCGAATGGCCCATTTTTCTCTCACTCTGAGTCACTTTACTGCTGTTCATATTCATTGGTCGTACCGTTATTTCAAAATTCAAAATCTAATTCCACTTCTATGTTTATTCCCAACAGAAATGTATATATAGTCACGAAAAGATGTCTCTGAGCGTGTTCATAGAATGCTATTTGTGATCAGCAAAAACTGGAAGCCATGCAAAGGCCCATCAACACTAGAATGGATAAGTTGTGGAATAGTCACACGATGGAATACTATATGGCAATGAGAATAACTGATCGACAACTATGTGCAACAATATGGAGGAATCTTACCCACACGATGTTGAACAAAAGAAGCCAGAAAGAAAAAAACAGGACATATTGTGTGATTCCATTTATATGAAGTTCAAAAACATGCAAAGCTAGTCTGTGGTATGAGAAGGGTTGCCTTTGAGTAGTTACTTCTGTGGGTTACAAGGTAGAGGCTGCTGGCTGCTGGTAATGTTCTGTTTTCTTCAGCTGGGTGCCAGTTATATGGAAATTTGTTCAAATTTGTTTTCAGCTGTACAGTTAGGATTTGTGCAGTTTTATGCATGTATGCTATGTTTCAGTAAGTAATTTTGAAAGAAAAAAAAAGCTCAGCATCTATGCTACCCTGCTTAACATTTTTCTTCAATAAGTTCTCACCATATGCTCCTTAAGTGCAAGGATTTCGTTTTATTCATCTTCCTCTCCCAAGCACACAGTACATATCTAATTAATTTTCATAAAACTGAACATAAAATTATTCCATTCTGCTTGGGTCAGCCCATCATAGCTCACTACTGCAAAAAAAAATCAATTAGATTCAGTTTTACTTAATTCAATATCTAATTGTTAAGCTGTCAGATAACTTACAACCTAGCAAACAACTATATAGTAAAAATAATGTCATAATAATATCGTAACAATAGCTGACTTAGTTGAGTGCTGGCTTAATGCCAGGCACTGAATTTAAAACTTATAAAAATTATGTAAATTGTATTTTAATTCTCATTTTACAGATGAGGAAACTGAGGCACACAAATTCTCAGCCCAAGGTCCTTGATTAAAACAAAGTGAGTGGAATTCCAGAACTCCTTCTTTTTATCACTACCTATATTAGTTTTCTATTGTTGTATAATAAATTACCACAAACTTGGTGACTTAAAACAACATGCATTAATTATTTTGCAATTTCCATGGCTCATGAGTCTAGGCATGGCCTAGCTGGGTCCTCTGGAGTCTTAAAAGGATGCAATCAAGGTGTTAGCCAGGCTACATTCCTACCTGGAGGCTTGACTGGGAAAGGAAACATCCAAGATCTTCACACTGTTAGAATTCATTTCCTTGCTGTCATATGACTGAGGTCCCCACTTTCTTGCTAGCTGTTAGCTGAGAACCACTCTCAGCTTCTCAAGGCTGCTCTCAGGTCGCTGCCACATGGTCACCTCGTCACCTCCATAGGCCCTCTCACAACATGCCAGTTTACTTGCTCAAGGCCAGCAGTAGAACCTCTCTGACCTCTAGACCCTCTTTTTTTTTTTTTGAGCCCTGCGGGGGCCGGGCCAGTGGCGCCTCCCACGCCCCCCGCCGCAGCGGGGTCCTCCAGGCCTAGACCCTCTTTTAAAGGGCTCACCTGATTAGTTCAGGCCCACTCAGAATAATGATCCTTATCATTAATTAATTCAAAGTTAACTGAGTAGGGGCCTTACCTTAGTTACATGCGCAAAATCTCTTTACCTTTGCCACGCGATATAAGCTCATCGTGGAAGTGACAGACCATTATATTCACAAGTCTTTCCCATTCTCAAGAAGGGGGGCGGGGTGGTGGTTACACAGGACATGTACACCAGGTTCCAGGAATCTTGGGGGCCATTTTAGAATTCTGTGTACCATGCCACCCTACCCTATTTAAGTACAAGCATGTTGGATGTTAGGAAAGATGTTGGAATATCCAATACTAATTCATCCTGGAATCACCTAATCACATCCCATGGCGAGAGTTTGGTAATGAGGGCACGGAGGCCAAGAGAGAGTCTCTGTTCCATTGCCCACTTGGCCCTCGCATGTCCACTGTGTAGCAAGGGAGACACTGGTGAAAATGCAGAAGTGGGTGACGGCATCTGCTCTTAAGTTCTCCCCATCTTTTATATCTCCCCCCCACCTCCTCAGGACTAATGCAACATTCCGGGAATCTGGAAGTGTTTTTAGAACCAGGTGGAACAGATGCGGTCAATGCCCTGCTCTATATCCCTGAGTGCTGCCGCTGAGGGAGAGAGTTCCTGGCTGGCTGACAGCTTCTCTCCTTGAGCACTTGCATCTCACTTCTACGTCTGAGCACTTTCTCTGACAGTAGGGGCGCTCACTCAGCCACGAGTGCCTAACACAGATGCACAGGGGAGCTAGTGGTCCCAGGGAAAACTCTACAAGGAATGGAGCTGGTGAATAAATGCTCTGCCTTCTCATCATCCAATGAGACCATTGTGGGGTGTGTTGCACACAGTTCCTCAGAAGGCCCCAATGGTGTTGAGTCCGAGTTGCTCCCCCGGCAGTAACCTGGCCATTAGTTCACCCCGTATTGGCTCTTCTTTCTTCCCAGGGTCATATCCCCCTTTCTTTACTCATACTTTCTGGGACTACCTCCCAAATAACTGCCAGCACCCAAGCCTTTGTCTCCCCTGGGGGATGGGGAGATAAACTGAGACACCCCCTCCCTCCCTTATGCCTCATATTTAAATAATACCCAACCTCCTAAGTTCTTCTTGCATCCCTAACAATTTCCCATCATTTAGGCCTGCGCTGTTCATTGCTAGAATGAATGCACTAAACTTCCAATCTCTCTCTTTCTCTCTCTCGGTTGCTTGCATCCATCCTTCCTTTGGTTGCCAGCATGCTCTTTCTAAAATGCAAAATTGATCTTGTCAGTTTCCTTGCCCACAATTCTGAAAGGGCTCTTCTTTGTCTAATACTTAGAATCTAAATTCCTTAGAGAAATATACAAAGTGACTCATCCATTTATTCAGTGAGTAGTTACTGAGTATCTCTTTGCTGCCAGACACCCTGCAAAATGCTGGTGATGAAAGAGGCAAACATGGTTCTCCCATCAGGGAGCTTAGAGTTTCAGGAAATGGACATTAAACAACCACCCATACAAGTAAATATGTAAGGACCATGGTAAGAAGTGGTTTGAAGGACAAGTGGCTTGAAGGACAAGGTTTGAAGGCCCATACAGTAGCCACAGGGCCCATGTGACTCTTTAAACCAATTAAAATTAAAAATTCAGTCCTTCGGTCTCACTAGCCACATTTCAAGGGCTCATTAGTCACATGTGGTGTACTGAGCGGCATATACATACAACATTTCCATCATCACAGAAAGTTCTACTGGACAGTGCTACTAAAGGCCTATCTGAACAGGCAACCTCATCAAGACTTGGAGGTGGGGAGACCTGTGCCTTTTATTAGAGCTGAGTATCGAAGGGCTGTAGGAACTGGCCAGGTTTGGGGGGATGAGGGGAGAAGTAGGCAGTGAGGGGCCTGGAGAATCCACAGAACAGATGGAGCCTGATGATTGAGGGGCAGCATGGAAATATAGACAAAGGCTGGAAAGCAAGCTGGGAGCCAGGTAGGGAGGGTCTGTGCAGGCCAGGCCAAGGATTTTGAACTGTTTCCTAAGAGCAACATGAAGACATGGCCCCATTCTAAAGCATGGCCAGGTTCTTGTTTTTAAAAGGCTACTTACTCTATGTGCCTATGGGGGAATGAGAAAAGACCATAAAGGTTCTTTTCCAGTGTATTTTCTTAACTTAATATTGCATTTTCAAATATATATCAATAAATACAGACTACATTTACTCAGTTTAACTACAATAAGGACTCCATTGTATGAATAAACCACAGTTGGTGTACATTTTAAAATATACAAAGCAATATATTATGTTAAGCCTCTATTCATAGAAATAAAAGCATACATGAACTTATAGAAATGATATACACCACCTTCAGGGAAAAGAGGAAGGAAAAAAGGATGGGAGGGGAGAAGGAGATTTCATCCCATTTATACTATTTTATTTCTTTTAAAAGAGATCAGTTACACACTACTATATATAAAATAGGTAGACAAGGACCTACTATACAGCACAAGGAACTATATTCAATATCTTGTAATAACATATAATGGAAAAGAATCTGGAAAAGAATATATATATATACATATATATATATATAACTGAATTACTTTGCTGTACACCTGAAACTAACACATTGTAAATAATCTATACTTCAATTTAAAAAAGAGGTCTAAATCAACAAATGAAAAATGTTTATCTCTGTAAAATCTCTGTGAAAATATATTTATCCCTGTAAAAGAGTGGTGAGTTATATTTTTCTGAGTTATTTACAGAAGTGTCTGTTATCTTCTCTTTATTAAATAGTTCATAATTAATATTTTAACAAATTAAAGATAGACTTGGGGTAAGAATGGTCCTGGACACCCAGTAAGGAGAGTATCGCCATGGTTCAAGCAAGAGTTGATGGGCACTTAGACAAGGACGCTGAAGCCAGAGAGGGAAAGAAGTAGGTGGACTCCGAAAACAGAGTCAACAGAACATGATCGATTGAATATATGGCAGGAAGGAAGGAGCTAGCAAGAATGAATCTCAGAGGGGGAGGAGAGAAGATGGCGGAAGAGTAAGACGCGGAGATCACCTTCCTTCCCACAGATACAGTAGAAATACATCTACACGTGGAACTGCTCCTACAGAACACCCACTGAACGCTGGCAGAAAATGTCAGACCTCCCAAAAGGCAAGAAACTCCCCCCGTACTTGGGTAGGGCAAAAGAAAAAAGAAATAACAGAGACAAAAGAATAGGGACGGCACCTGCACCAGTGGGAGGGAGCTGTGAAGGAGGAAAGATTTCCACGCACTAGGAAGCCCCTTCGCGGGCGGAGACTGCGGGTGGCGGAGGGGGGAAGCTTCGGAGCCACGGAGGAGAGCGCAGCCACAGGGGTGCGGAGGGCAAAGCGGAGAGATTCCCGCACGGAGGATCAGTGCTGACCAGCACTCACTAGCCCGAGGGGCTTGTCTGCTCACCCGCGGGGCGGGCGGGGCTGGGAGCTGAGGCTCGGGCTGTGGTTGGATCGCAGGGAGAGGACTGGGGTTGGCGGCATGAACACAGCCTGAAGGGGTTAGAGCACGACAGCTAGCCGGGAGGGAGACCGGGAAAAAGTCTGCAGCTGCCGGAGAGGCAAGAGACTTTTAATTGCCTCTTTGTTTCCTGGTGCGAGAGGAGAGGGGATTAAGAGCACTGCTTAAAGGAGCTCCAGAGACGGGCGTGAGCCGCGGTTATCAGCGCGGGCCCCAGAGACGGGCGTGAGACGCTGGGGCTGCTGCTGCCGCCTCCAAAAAGCCTGTGTGCGAGCACAGGTCACTCTCCACACCGCCCCTCCCGGTAGCCTGTGCAGCCCGCCACTGCCAGGGTCCTGTGATCCAGGGACAACTTCCCCGGGAGAACGCACTGCGCGCCTCAGGCTGGGGCAACGTCAAGCCGGCCTCTGCCGCGCAGGCTCGCCCCGCCTCCTCCATACCCCTCCCTCCCCCCGGCCTGAGCGAGCCAGAGCCCCCGAAGCAGCTGCTTCTTTAACCCCGTCCTGTCTGGGTGGGGAACAGACGCCCTCAGGCGACCTACACGCAGAGGCGGGTCCAAATCCAAAGCTGATCCCCAGGAGCTGTGCGAACAGAGAAGAGAAGGGGAAATCTCTCCCAGCAGCCTTAGAAGCAGCGGATTAAAACTCCACAAACAACTTGATGTGCCTGCATCTGTTGAATACCTGAATAGACAACGAATCATCCCAAATTCAGGAGGTGGACTTTGGGAGCAGGATATATTAATTTTTCCCCTTTTCCTTTTTTTGCGAGTGTATATGTATATGCTTCTGGGTGAGATTTTGTCTGTATAGCTTTGCTTTATAATAGCTTTATTTTACTTCACTATATTATAGCCTCTTTCTTTCTTTCTTTCTATTTTTTCTCCCTTTTACTCTGAGCCGTGTGGACGAAAGGCTCTTGGTGCTCCAGCCAGGCATCAGGGCTGTGCCTCTGAGGTGGGAGAGCCAACTTCAGGACACTGGTCCACAAGAGACCTCCCAGCTCCACGTAATACCAAACGGCAAAAATCTCTCAGAGATCTCCATCTCAACATCAAGACCCAGCATCACTCAATGACCAGCAAGCTACAGAGCTGAACACCCTATGCCAAACAACTAGCAAGACAGGAACACAGCCCCATCCATTAGCAGAGAGGCTGCCTAAAATCATAATAAGGCCACAGACACCCCAAAATACACCACCAGACATGGACGTGCCCACCAGAAAGACAAGATCCAGCCTCATCCACCAGAACTCAGGCACTAGTTCCCTCCACCAGGAAGCCTACACAACCCACGGAACCAACCTTAGCCACTGGGGACAGATACCAAAAACAACGGGAACTACGAACCTGCAGCCTGTGAAAAGGAGACCCCAAACACAGTAAGAAAAGCAAAATGAGACGACAGAAAAACACACAGCAGATGAAGGAGCAGGGTCAAAACACACCAGACTTAACAAATGAAGAGGAAATAGGTAGTCTACCTGAAAAAGAATTCAGAATAATGATAGTAAGGATGATCCAAAATCTTGGCAATAGAATAGACAAAATGCAAGAAACATTTAACAAGGACGTAGAAGAACTAAAGAGGAACCAAGCAACGATGAAAAACACAATAAATGAAATTAAAAATACTCTAGATGGGATCAATAGCAGAATAACTGAGGCAGAAGAAAGGATACGTGACCTGGAAGATAAAATGGTGGAAATAACTACTGCAGAGCAGGATAAAGAAAAAAGAATGAAAAGAACTGAGGACAGTCTCAGAGACTTCTGGGACAACATTAAACGCACCAACATTCGAATTATAGGGGTCCCAGAAGAAGAAGAGAAAAAGAAAGGGACTGAGAAAATATTTGAAGAGATTATAGTTGAAAACTTCCCTAATATGGGAAAGGAAATAGTTAATCAAGTCCTGGAAGCACAGAGAGTCCCATACAGGATAAACCCAAGGAGAAACACGCCAAGACACATATTAATCAAACTGTCAAAAATTAAATATAAGGAAAACATATTAAAGGCAGCAAGGGAAAAACAACAAATAACACACAAGGGAATCCCCATAAGGTTAACATCTGATCTTTCAGCAGAAACTCTGCAAGCCAGAAGGGAGTGGCAGGATATACTTAAAGTGATGAAGGAGAAAAACCTACAACCAAGATTACTCTACCCAGCAAGGATCTCATTCAGATGTGATGGAGAAATTAAAACCTTTACAGACAAGCAAAAGCTGAGAGAGTTCAGCACCACCAAACCAGCTTTACAACAAATGCTAAAGGAACTTCTCTAGGCAAGAAACACAAGAGAAGGAAAACACCTACAATAACAAACCCAAAACATTTAAGAAAATGGGAATAGGAACATACATATCGATAATTACCTTGAATGTAAATGGATTAAATGCTCCCACCAAAAGACACAGGCTGGCTGAATGGATACAAAAACAAGACCCATATATATGCTGTCTACAAGAGACCCACTTCAGACCTAGAGACACATACAGACTGAAAGTGAGGGGATGGAAAAAGATATTCCATGCAAATGGAAATCAAAAGAAAGCTGGAGTAGCAATTCTCATATCAGACAAAATAGACTTTAAAATAAAGACTATTACAAGAGACAAAGAAGGACACTATATAATGATCAAGGGATTGATCCAAGAGGAAGGTATAACAATTGTAAATATTTATGCACCCAACATAGGAGCACCTCAATACATAAGGCAAATACTAACAGCCATAAAAGGGGAAAGCAACAGTAACACAATCATAGTAGGGGACTTTAACACCCCACTTTCACCAATGGACAGATCATCCAAAATGAAAATAAATAAGGAAACACAAGCTTTAAATGATACATTAAACAAGATGGACTTAATTGATATTTATAGGACATTCCACCCAAAAACAACAGAATACACATTTTTCTCAAGTGCTCATGGAACATTCTCCAGGATAGATCATATCTTGGGTCACAAATCAAGCCTTGGTAAATTTAAGAAAATTGAAATCGTATCAAGTATCTTTTCCGACCACAACGCTATGAGACTAGATATCAATTACAGGAAAAGATCTGTAAAAAATACAAACACATGGAGGCTACACAATACACTACTTAATAACGAAGTGATTACTGAAGAAATCAAAGGGGAAATCAAAAAATACCTAGAAACAAATGACAATGGAGATACGACGACCCAAAACCTATGGGACGCAGCAAAAGCAGTGCTAAGAGGGAAGTTTATAGCAATACAAGCCTACCTCAAGAAACAGGAAACATCTCGAATAAACAACCTAACCTTGCACCTAAAGCAATTAGAGAAAGAAGAACAAAAAAACCCCAAAGCCAGCAGAAGGAAAGAAATCATAAAGATTAGGTCAGAAATAAATGAAAAAGAAATGAAGGAAACGATAGCAAAAATCAATGAAACTAAAAGCTGGTTCTTTGAGAAGATAAACAAAATTGATAAACCATTAGCCAGACTCATCAAGAGAAAAAGGGAGAAGACTCAAATCAAAAGAATTAGAGGGCTTCCCTGGTGGCGCAGTGGTTGAGAATCTGCCTGCCAATGCAGGGGACACGAGTTCAAGCCCTGGTCTGGGAAGATCCCACATGCCGCGGAGCAACTAGGCCCGTGAGCCACAACTACTGAGCCTGTGCGTCTGGAGCTTGTGCTCAGCAACAAGGGAGGCCACGACGGTGAGAGGCCCGCGCACCGCGATGAAGAGTGGCCCCCGCTCGCCCCAACTAGGGAAAGCCCTCGCACAGAAACGAAGACCCAACACAGCCAAAAATACATATAAATAAATAAATAAATAAAATTTAAAAAAAAAGAGAATTAGAAATGAAAAAGGAGAAGTAACCACTGACACTGCAGAAATACAAAAGATCATGAGAGATTACTACAAGCAACTCTATGCCAATAAAATGGACAACCTGGAAGAAATGGACAGATTCTTAGAAATGCACAAACTGCCGAGACTGAACCAGGAAGAAATAGAAAATATGAACAGACCAATCACAAGCACTGAAATTGAAACTGTGATTAAAAACCTTCCAACAAACAAAAGCCCAGGACCAGATGGCTTCATAGGCAAATTCTATCAAACATTTAGAGAAGAGCTAACACCTATCCTTCTCAAACTCTTCCAAAATATTGCAGAGGGAGGAACACTCCCAAACTCATTCTATGAGGCCACCATCACCCTGATACCAAAACCAGACAAAGATGTCACAAAGAAAGAAAACTACAGGCCAATATCACTGATGAACATAGATGCAAAAATCCTCAACAAAATACTAGCAAACAGAATCCAACAGCACATTAAAAGGATCATACACCATGATCAAGTGGGGTTTATCCCAGGAATGCAAGGATTCTTCAACATACGCAAATCAATCAATGTGATACACCATATTAACAAATTGAAGGAGAAAAACCATATGATCATCTCAATAGATGCAGAGAAAGCTTTCGACAAAATTCAACACCCATTTATGATAAAAGCCCTGCCGAAAGTAGGCATAGAGGGAACTTTCCTCAACAAAATAAAGGCCATATATGACAAACCCACAGCCAACATTGTCCTCAATGGTGAAAAACTGAAACCATTTCCACTAAGATCAGGAACAAGACAAGGTTGCCCACTCTCACCACTATTATTCAACATAGTTTTGGAAGTGTTAGCCACAGCAATCAGAGAAGACAAAGAAATAAAAGGAATCCAAATCGGAAAAGAAGAAGTAAAGCTGTCACTATTTGCAGATGACATGATACTATACATAGAGAATCCTAAAGATGCTACCAGAAAACTCCTAGAGCTAATCAATGAATTTGGTAAAGTAGCAGGATACAAAATTAATGCACAGAAATCTCTTGCATTTCTATACACTAATGACGAAAAATCTGAAAGTGAAATTAAGAAAACACTCCCGTTTACCATTGCAACAAAAAGAATAAAATATGTAGGAATAAACCTACCTAAGGAGACAAAAGACCTGTATGCAGAAAATTATAAGACACTGATGAAAGAAATTAAAGATGATACAAATAGATGGAGAGATATACCATGTTCCTGGATTGGAAGAATCAACATTGTGAAAATGACTCTACTACCCAAAGCAATCTACAGATTCAATGCAATCCCTATCAAACTACCACTGGCATTTTTCACAGAACTAGAACAAAAAATTTCACAATTTGTATGGAGACACAAAAGACCCCGAATAGCCAAAGCAATCTTGAGAACGAAAAATGGAGCTGGAGGAATCAGGCTCCCTGACTTCGGACTATATTACAAAGCTTCAGTAATCAAGACAGTTTGGTACTGGCACAAAAACAGAAATATAGATCAATGGAACAGGATAGAAAGCCCAGAGATAAACCCACACACATATGGTCACCTTATCTTTGATAAAGGAGGCAAGCATATACAGTGGAGAAAAGACAGCCTCTTCAATAAGTGGTGCTGGGAAAATTGGACAGGTACATGTAAAAGTATGAAATTAGAACACTCCCTGACACCATGCACAAAAATAAACTCAAAATGGATTAAAGACCTAAGTGTAAGGCCAGACACTATCAAACTCTTAGAGGAAAACATAGGCAGAACACTATGACATACATCACAGCAAGATTCTTTTTGACCCAGCTCCCAGAGAAATGGAAATAAGAACACAAATAAACAAATGGGACCTAATGAAACTTAAAAGCTTTTGCACAGCAAAGGAAACCATAAACAAGACCAAAAGACAACCATCAGAATGGGAGAAACTATTTGCAAATGAAGCAACTGACAAAGGATTAATCTCCAAGATTTACAAGCAGCTCATGCAGCTCAATAACAAAAAAACGAACAACCCAATCCAAAAATGGGCAGAAGACCTAAATAGACATTTCTCCAAAGAAGATATACAGATGGCCTACAGACACATGAAAGAATGCTCAACATCATTAATCAGAGAAATGCAAATCAAAACTACAATGAGATATCATCTCACACCAGTCAGAATGGCCATCATCAAAAAATCTAGAAACAATAAATGCTGGAGAGGGTGTGGAGGAAAGGGAACACTCTTGCACTGTTGGTGGGAATGTAAATTGATACAGCCACTATGGAGAACAGTATGGAGGTTCCTTAAAAAACTACAAATAGAACTACCATACGACCCAGCAATCCCACTACTGGGCATATACCCTCAGAAAACCATAGGTCAAAAAGAGTCATGTACCAAAATGTTCATTGCAGCTCTATTTACAATAGCCAGGACATGGGAGCAACCTAAATGTCCATCAACAGATGAATGGATAAAGAAGATGTGGCACATATATACAATGGAATATTACTCAGCCATAAAAAGAAATGAAATGGAGGTATTTGTAATGAGGTGGATGGAGTTAGAGTCTGTCATACAGAGTGAAGTAAGTCAGAAAGAGAAAAACAATTACAGTATGCTAACACATATATACGGAATCTAAGGAAAAAAAAAAAAAAAGGCCATGAAGAACCTAGTGGCAAGACGGGAATAAAGACACAGACCTACTAGAGAATGGACTTGAGGATATGGGGAGCGGGTGGGGTGAGATGTGACAGGGTAAGAGAGTGTCATGGACATATATACACTACCAAATGTAAAATAGATAACTAGTGGGAAGCAGCCGCATAGCACAGGGAGATCAGCTCGGTGCTTTGTGACCACCTAGAGGGGTGGGATGGGGAGAGTGGGAGGGAGGGAGATCCAAGAGGGAAGAGAAATGGGAACATATTGTATATGTATAACTGATTCACTTTGTTATAAAGCAGAAGCTAACACACCATTGTAAGGCAATTATACTTCAATAAAGATGTTTAAAAAAAAATCAATGTAAAAAAAAAAGTGAGGTGAGGGAGGGGAGGAACAATCCTAGATTAAAGATAAGAGATAAAATAACCAAAAAAAAAAAAAAAAAAAAAAGAATGACTCTCAGGTTCATAGGATGAGAACTGGGTAGATGGCAATGACACGGCTCTAGACTCGTGATATTAGAGAAGTTACAGAAGGGGGTGGAGGTGGTGAGAAAGACTGATGATTCACTTTTGGAAATGTGAGGGTTTCTAATCCCTCTGAAATAGCTCAACTGAGATGACAGGTGTCAGATGGCAGCATGAATTTGGATCTTAACAGAAAGGTCTAAGCTGGAGATATAAACGTGGGAGTTATTAGATTGATAGATAGATAGATAGATAAATACATCTTAGGTTAGGATGAAATAACTTATAGAGAAAACATGGGGTAAAAATAATTAGGGGCGGGCTTCCCTGGTGGCGCAGTGGTTAAGAATCCACCTGCCAATGCAGGGGACACGGGTTCGAGCCCTGGTCCAGGAAGATCCCACATGCCGCGGAGCAGCTAAGCCCATGTGCCACAACTACTGAAGCCCGCGCGCCTAGAGCCCGTGCTCCGCAACAAGAGAAGCCACCGCAATGAGAAGCCCGCACACCACAACGAAGCATAGCCCCCGCTCGCCGCAACTAGAGAAAGCCCGCGCGCAGCAACAAAGACCCAACGCAGCCAAAAATAAATAAATAAAATAAATAAGTTTATTAAAAAAAATTAGGGGGGGGGCTTCCCTGGTGGTGCAGTGGTTGAGAATCCGCCTGCCAATGCAGGGGACACGGGTTTGAGCCCTGCTCTGGGAAGATCCCACATGCCGCGGAGCAACTGGGCCCGTGAGCCACAACTACTGAGCCTGAGCGTCTGGAGCCTCTGCTCCGCAACAAGACAGGCCGCGATAGTGAGAGGCCCGCGCGCCGCGATGAAGAGTGGCCCCCACTTGCCGCAACTGGAGAAAGCCCTCGCGCAGAAACGAAGACCCAACACAGCCAAAAATAAAAGTAATAAATAAATAATAAAAAATAAAAAATTAAAAAAAAAAAAAAAATTAGGGGCAATTGAACCTATATAGGATTACTTCTCCACTGCTCCAGCCATACTACTTTGTTCTATAGTGAATAATATTAAAATAATTATACTATTGAGAATGCTAATTATTAGTTTCTAACTCTTAGAATCAACCTGTAGATAAAGGTTCTCAAATATTTAAATCAGCCATTTAAAACAGGTAAAGAATTCTCTTTTTGGATTTGAATATTGGCTCTGCCACTTACATGCCGCATGATTTATGATGAATTACGTTACTATTGTGACACTCAATGTCTTCATCTATAAAGTGGACATGACCAGAGTACCCCTTCTCACAACATTTTGGTTATGTGAGCTAATGCACATGACTTGGTATACTAGTAAGTTCTCAATAAAATGACATAATAATAACAATAGCAGTAATAATAAACTTACTGCATGGTGGAATGACACCAGCAGAAAATATCTACCAAATATATCCTAGATGTTCATATATACAAGAGATATTTCTAGATGGCATGTCAAGTGCAATAATAGAAGTATTACTTTCATAAGCCTTAAAATGATCGGGTTTTGGTCATTTAATATTTTAAAGCCGAACTACTAACATTTTGCAACTAAACTATTACAACCCTGATATAAGCAATGGTCCTCATTCTGAAATTTTTTTTTGATATGAAAAATTCCTTATAAAAACAGCAATTCTACTGCTCAGAGCAAAAACCATACTCTTGTTGCCAATTGCTTTTTCTGATAAGATGAAGTAGTTGGAGGCATGGTGGTTAAGTTTGCTTTTTCTGAATGATGCTGGAACACTCCATGCCTCTTGCTCCATACCATGAGTACTCCTGCGTCATGGACATTAAAGACTCAAACAATAGGAACTGTACTTTTGAATGTAGCATTTGGATTGCCTGAGATAAAAGGTGGGATGCGGGGCTTCCCTGGTGGTGCAGTGGTTGAGAATCTGCCTGCCAATGCAGGGGACACGGGTTCGAGCCCTGGTCTGGGAAGATCCCACATGCCGCGGAGCAACTAGGCCCGTGAGCCACAACTACTGAGCCTGCGCGTCTGGAGCCTGTGCTCCACAACAGGAGAGGCCGCGATAGTGAGAGGCCCGCGCACCGCGATGAAGAGTGGCCCCCGCTCGCCGCAACTAGAGGAAGCCCTCGCACAGAAACAAAGACCCAACACAGCCAAAAATAAATAAATAAATTAATTAATTAATTAAAAAAAAAATAAGACAAATGCTAAACTACCATGAGAAATCTGTAAAAAAATTCCCGTTTTTAAAAAAAAAAAAAAAAAGGTGGGATGCAACCATGAATGTCCATAATCTCTAAGTTATTAATATTAACAGACTGACTTTTTTTTTTTTTTTAGCCACGCCACGTGGTTTGTGGGATCTTAGTTCCCCAACCAGGGATCAAACCCGGGCCCTCGGCAGGGAAAGCGCGGAGTCCTAACCACTGGACCACCAGGGAATTCCCCCCGGTCCAATGTTAGAATGTGCCTATGAACCTCTCCATTTTATTTGCTTGCAAAATGATTTTCACAAAACTCAGAATATTACACTTATATGGCCTATTTATTTCACTTGAAATTATCTTTTGTTCTCCTGTTGACCTATGAAGAAAATAACACCCATGCATGGTGCTTCTGATTCTAAAGGTCCATAGAAAACCTTATGGGATATGTTAGTATCACAGGATGAATGAGCAACTTTTTAAATAAGTTAATTATTTCCTCTTCAAGAGCTCCAATTACTTTTATCATTCTACACTTTCCTATTTATCAGAATTTTTACAGACAAAAACTTGCTCTCTCCTCTAAAAATATCAGAAAGACTTTTTGTATTTTTTGGCCATGCCACACGGCACGCAGGATCTTAGTTCCCCAACCAGGGATCAAACCGGTGTCCCCTGCAGTGGAAGGGCGCAGTCTTAACCACTGGACCGCCAGGGAAGTCCCTTAAAAATACCAAAAAGACTTTAACGAAGCCCCTGCATCTCTATCAGAGAGGTCCCCAAGCATACATCCATCTGGGCTCTCAGCGATGTCAGATCAAGCTGTTTCCCAGCCATTCTTTCCTTCCCACCACAGCAATTCTCCGGCCATATGTGTGGGTATCCTAGGCTGTATTCTCGATAAATGGACCCCGAGACAAGTAACACACTGGGGAGGCATCCCCCGGAAGTGCTAGTAGGCGACGTAAAGAAGTGTGACAGGAAAGGGGAGGAAGCCGATGCAGGGTGGCCCACTGGGGGGATGACTGCTACGGGCAACTGGTCTCACCCCAGCTGCAGACTGCTGGAGATGGCCTAGGACGTGCCTCAGACTTGTCCCAGCCGAGGGGCCAGGGAGCAAGCACGTTCATCCTATCAGTCAATGGTTGCGGGTGTTCCTAGGGGCTGGATTACCTGGCACACATGGCCTGCCCAGTGCATGAACAAGCCTGCTTCCACAGCCAGAGAAAGCTCTCAGGCCTCTAGAGAGTTTAGGATCTGCAGTAGAAAGCCTTTAGGAGGTGTACTAGTTTCCTCTTCTCACCAGCTTAGTGGCTTAAAACAACACACCTTTATTATCTTATGTTGGAGAGCAGAAGTTTAAAATTTGTTGGTAGGGCTGCATCCCTCCTAGAAACTCTAGGGGAAGAACCCATTTCCTTGACTTTCTGAGCTTCCAAATGCCACCTGGATTCCTTGGTGCAGAGCCTCTTCTATCTTCAAAGCCAAGAGCATAACATCTCCAACCTCTGCTTCTGTCACCGTATCTCCTTCTCTGATTCTGACTCTCCTTATTCTCTCCTAAGGACCTTTGTGATTACATCAAGCCACACAGATAATCCAGAATAATGCCCTCATCTCAAGATTATTAACCTCATCGAATCTGCAAAATCCCTTTATCCGTGTAAGGTAACATATTCACAGGTTCTGAGGAGTAGGACATGGACATATTTGAGGACCCATCGTTCTATGCCTAGCACAGAGGATGTGCGGACCATGTCATGACAGTGTTTCCTTCCAGCTAAGGTAGGCCTTGGCAAGATAAATGTGGTTAATTAGTCTCCAAATACTTTATGGAAAGAAAAAGTAGGTGCTGCATAAATGTTCCTTTTATTCAACTAATAAAGACCGATGTCCTGTGTTGCAAAACCCTAATACACATAATATCAAGGGAGATATCAAGTTGTTATTTTAGCATTAGAGTTAACAGATTTGGAGGCCCAAGATCACATAGGAAAAGAGAATGCCTGAATTTCTATTTCTTGTCAGTTTCATGGGGGGACAAAAAGCTTCAAGATAATCTCATCTTATTTTAGGCACCCAACTAATTTCAAGGAGTTTCATCAAAAGCAAAAAAAAAAAAAAAATGTGTTTTCCTGGGGAATGTTTGTTGTTCTGTTTATGAAAACAAAAACAGCAAGCGTCCACACAGGTGTTGGGAAATACAGAGAGATGAAAATCAGAGTAAAGACATTGCCTGCCATGGTGGCCTTTTGCAAGAGGAGCCAATAGCTTCAAAACCAAGAAAACTTAACACTTGCCAAAAAGAATGAGGCTGAATAAAGGAGGAGGGGAAGAAACCCTACAAGAGCCACTGACAGAAAAGGATGGCTGTCTCTTGTTCTTTCTCTCTCTTTTTAAATGGGGCTTTGAGAGAATTATGTCTACCTTTTTGTTGTTGTTGTTCCAAAATAATTTACTGAGTATTTCTAGAATAACTTATTGAATACCTCAGATAAATGCAGGTCTTATGCTAGATGTGGAAATACAGAGGCAAATAAGAATTGGGCTCTATCCTCAAGCTGATCAGTCCAGTTTGGGTGGATACAGGTAACCAAACAATACAGTACATTGTGATACTTCCTACTTGTGGAAGATTGAGTTCTTTGCCCCTAATTCTTCACTCAGCTGCAGGCACATAAAATATCCACATCCTTCTCAGATCTTCTTAAAGGGCGAGTTACTTCTCTGACCCCTTGACTCTGAGTTTGGCTAAGTGATTTGCTTTGGACAGTAGGATGTGAGCGGACATGGTACAAACAGAGGCGTGAAGTGCACTTACTCTACTGAGCTTGTCCTCTTTTAGTATGGTGCAGTGCCATGAGAAGTACGTACCCCACATAGGTACTGCCTCTTCATTCTGGGCCCCTGAATGGGACATGTTGAGTTCACCACATGCCCTGGGTAGCCTCTGGTCCACAGAAGAAGAGGCATGCCAAACAGAACTGTATTCAACCTGGAGTCTGGAACCTGAAATCTAGATCCTAGAGCCCAGACCCTGGAGCCTGGATACCAGCCTAGCCCCATGTAGATGCACCCAAACCACAGACCTGTGAGCACCAGAATAAATGACTGTTGCTTAAAGTCACTGAGTTTGGGGATTGTTTGTTATGAAGCATTATTGTGGCAAGAGCTGACTGATACACTGTTATAGAAGCTGGGGATAGGGGATCCCACTAGGTGGAAGAAGGGAAAACTAATGCTCAATACTTAGAGGGTCAAAGAGGTAGGTTAGAAACAAAAACAAAAAGAAGGCCAAAAATAGAACAGAAAATAAGTAATTTTCCCATGGTAATGCCTTTCCTTTTTAATGAGCAGAAGATGTCTTCCAAGTGCCAGGTCACCCTGGGCACTGCTGATGTGAAAGTCAAGATGTAGTCATGACTTCTGACCCTAGGGCCTCTCAGTGCGACCTCCTCCCTTCCACCTCTGCTCTGGCTCCCGAAGGCCTTTTGCAGAAATGAACTGTAAAGAATTACAATCTATAAACTACACTTAAAGAAAGCCAAAAGTCATAGCTTTTTTATCCTTTAGCATCTTACGTGGTAATTTTCTCCTTATGAAATTTGAAAAAAAAATGGCTCCTAATGAGAAAACTAGTTTGCTATAGCAACATGAGTCCCATATTAGGCACAGATAGGGGATCATATATTTTTGCTGCAATGAAGGATTCTCCGTCTCTCTGGACTCACCAGTTTCAATTTAAGATGTGGAAACTAAGATGGCAACCACTAAGAGAGAAAATGTTATATAGTCTTATGACTGGGTATAACCTCAAAAAAATTTGGAAATCTCTTCCAAAGGCTCCTCAAAACACAGTATATAGGGATCTGTCATCCTTTTATAGGTTTTCTGCTGATTAGATTTCCAAGCGTCAATGAGGTAAGTATATAAAAATTCTCCTCAGGTAAATGTAAGTTGGTGAAGCCACCACAGAAAACTAGAAATAGTAATACCATATGATCTGGCGAAAAACTAAAAATAGAGCTACCAGATGATCCAGCAATCCCACTCCTGGGCATTTATCCCGACAAAACTATAATTTAAAAAGATACATGCACCCCAATGTTCATAGCAGCACTATTCACAATAGCCAAGACATGGAAGCAACCTAAATGTCCATCGACAAATGAATGGATAAAGAAGATGTGGTACATATATACAATGGAATACTACTCAGCCATAAAAAAGAATGAAATAATGCCATTTGCAGCAACATGGATGGACCTAGAGATTATCATACTAAGTGCAATAAGTCAGACAGAGAAAGACAAATACCATATGATATCACTTATATGTGGAATCTAAAATACGACACAAATGAACTTATGTATGAAACAAAAACAGACTCACAGACATAGAGAACAGGCTTGTGGCTGCCAAGGGGGAGGAGGGCGGGTTGGATTGGGAGCTTGGGGTTAGCAGATGCAAACCATTATGTCAATATATAGAATGGATAAACAATAAGGTCCTACTCTATAGCATGGGGAACAATATTCAATATCCTGTGATAAACCATAATGGAAAAGAATCACTTTGCTGTACAGCAGAAATTAACATGACATTGTAAATCAACTACACTCCAGTAAAAAAAAAATTCTTCCCCGGTAATAATTCTGAAATACTCACCTTCTTCAAACCCACATCGCAAATACATTAAAAAATAAGTAAAGATGTCCATGCTAAGGTTGGCATGCAAATATGAAGATGGGAGACTACGTGTATATTAAAGTAAATCTATGTGCTGGGATTCCTGAAATATTTTTCTGTCCTAAGAGTTGAGTCTTTTTAAGCTCAAATTATAGTTTGTGTGTATGTTTGATGCCTTGGGATGACCAGCTTTTATCACTTGAGAGTAAGGTAGAGATTAAGAAAGTCTCCTCTATGACCCCCTCCCCAAAACACACACACACACACACACACACACACACACACACACACACACACACACACACACACACACACAGAGGAGTTGGGCAAGAAGTCACAAAGAGAGTACTGGAAAAACTCAGCCTGATCAGCCTGAAGATTTTTTGGTGGTTGTTGTGATTTCCCCTCTACTCAGTGCCTTCCAAGCCCTGCACCAGAGGTCTGCATGCTTATCAAGTTTATCACACTCTGAAAGAGGTGTCAAGCCTTGCCCTTTCTTATCAAGCCTTCCAGCTCAGGTTCAGAAAGATGCATAGTACAGGTGAGTGGAGAAAAGGTCATTTTGGCAAGGGTTTTAATCAAATATGCCACACCAACCATCTAGAGTCAAGTTGATTCCTGCGGGTGGATTACACAACCTTTTCTTTAGTTCTTTCCATTCCTCTTTTTTTCCGATAACCTCTTTGGAGCTCCAGCTGAGACCTTCAAGATGAGCCTTCGCTATTGAATCTAGCCTCTGACCACAACCGATATCAACAGGCAGAAAAATAGAAGCAGCAGAACTGACTCGACCTGAATTGACTAAATCTCTGGGAGGAAAGGTATTTTGGTTTTGGTTTTTGTCTTATAAGAAAAATCAAACTTGGAGACGAAAAGCAGTTCTCAGCTGTGAAGGCAGCCCGAGGAAAGTTCAGGAGACTAGCCAAACTCGTATACAATTTAATATAAAGCGTGACTCCTATCCGCCCTTTCTCACTTGGGTTCTTTGCTTCTGAATGAAAGCGCCTCTATTATGAGAGGTGAGGCCAGACCCCTAGGGTCTAAATAACTGAAAGTTGCTTGTGTGACCTCAGACAACTGTCTTTGCAGTATCTTCATTTGCTGTGGGGTCCACGGAACCTGGTTTCAGTGTAAGCAAATAAAGCCCCAAATGCAGCAAGCTCATTTGGATGGGCAGAGTCTTGTATCACTGCAGGACGACGGCGCTCATACCATGAAGAGGGAGATTCGCCCTTTAGCAAGGTCCCTGCCCCCTGGGCACCAGTCCCCATTCCTCCAAGTGCCCCCCACCAGCCCCCTCCAGGAAGCCAGACCCCGAAGCTCCCTCCTGTTTCTGCTCTCAGGGATTTCTCTCCATTTTATTTTTAACCCAGGTCTATAAAATATATCCTTAACTGAAATGCACCAGGGTCTCTCTCCCTCACTACCTTCTTATTCTGCATTTTCTGCTTACTTTTCCCCACTTCCAATCCACATATTTTCTTATTTTGTAATAACCTATAAGGGAAAAGAAACTGAATACACACACACACACGTATGTAAAACTGAATCGCTTTGCTATATAACTGAAACTAACACATTGTAAATCAACTATACTTCAATTAAAAAGAAATAAGATACTTAAAAACAAAAAATAACCCATCACCCTGGGAGTGGCGAGGAGGTGTAGTAGACCCACAGATCCAAAGCCTCGCTCTGAATCTCACTGCGCCACCTAGTGGCCATGTTGCCCTTGGCAACTCACCTTCGGAATTGCAATTTTCCGTTGAAATACTCGGATAACAAATGTTGCCTAAGAGGATTATTTAAGGATAAAGTGAAATAATACATGTGGAATTGTTTTGTAAATTGTCGATTATTAATTTATGATAACTAGTAAATCTCCTTCTTATTGCCAGTTTGGTTTGGGGCTTCTCCTACCTGAAAATGTAAACATCTCAAACACTGCTTCTAATTGACATTCTCTAATCTTCAGCCACTTCCACCCACCCTTTCCACCTTCCCCCAACCAGGGCTTAGCTCAGACCAAGATTCTAGAACAGAGCAAAGTCCCTAAATGGTAAAGACAAATCAGCAAATTGACTAACATTAGGAAGCAGGAAGAATCACCTGCTAGCACTGAACTTAGCAGTAAATCCAAAGAAAAGGTCCATTTAAAGGATTGGAGACTTGAGGATCCAGGAGCCAAAACAACCAACTGAAACAATGGGCATGGGAAATATAGTTTCAAATAGAGCCCTGTGGTGTGTGTAAAACCAACCCCGAAGACCTTGTTTTCTTAAGGACATCAGACTGGAAATTTATTTAGACTCTGAATGTTCTGTGAAAGTAAGAAAAGAAATGAATTTCTATTGAGGAAGAAGTACAATTCTGTAATTTTGTTCTGAATATGTTTTCTACCCTGAGATTCCTTACCCATCAGGGAAATAGATTCCTGTACTTTGAACAGCTGGCTGAGAGTCTGATGGAAAATTTATATAAAGCTGGGGCTCTGAGGAGACCTCAGAGAGAAAGTTATATCCCCAAGCCTGTAGTTTTATCAATTTTTATCTCTTGTCTGGTGGTTTATGGATGCAACCAGCGATGAATACAAAAAGGCTTCTGTTTGGAGGTGCTTCTGGCACTTTCTCATGGAACAATTTTCTTTTTAAAAAATGGTTGACTGGTCTTCCCTGGTGGCGCAGTGGTTAAGAATCCGCCTGCCAATGCAGGGGACGTGGGTTCGATCCCTGGTCCGGGAAGATCCCCCATGTCGCGGAGCAACTACGCCTGTGCGTCACAACTACTGAGCCTGTGCTCTAAAGCCTGCGAGCCACAACTACTGAGCCCGCGTGCTGCAACTACTGAAGCACACGCGCCTAGAGCCTGTGCTCCACAACAAGAGAAGCCACCGCAATGAGAAGCCCGCGCACCGCAACGAAGAGTAGCCCCCGCTCACCGAAACTAGAGAAAGCCTGTGCACAGCAACGAAGACCCGACACAGCCAAAAATAAATAAATAAAATAAAATAATAAATAGAAACATATTTGTTCTGGTATAATGTTATAAGTAATAATCCTAGTTATTACTTTAAAATGTATATCTCAGAAACAACTAATTTTCTTGTCAACTGCATTATTATGAACTTTCATCAAATCTTTTACCGTGGTCATTTTTAAGTCTTTTGTCATTTACAGACAGTTCTGGGTGTACTCTGATGATTTTGCAAATATGTTCCTATAAAAGGGTTTCATCTTCAAGAAATTCATGGAAAAGACTCTGACATGTACAGGTTTCTGGTAACTGACTGTACTGCTGAACTGAATGAATAAGCATTTTCAGAACTCTGATGAAAAACTGATGAACTCATAAAAGTGCTAACAAAAGATCAAGATGAAAAAAAACAATTAATTACATGGGACTGAGTGAACTGATGAGGATGAGTATAATTTTTGTGACTTTCTGTCTGAATTAAAAAAAAAAAAATCCCACAAGGACTCAGAGGCAAAGAATATACAAATCAATTTTCACTGCAAAGTAAAGGAGCTGTTACAGTGGAGGATTACTGGACTGAATGTCAATATTATGACATAGTATGAGTGTGTTTCATGTTTGGTAATGGCAATCATTGTTGCTTTTGTTGTGGTCATCCATGTACAATGCTTGGTGTCAGTCTATTTATCTCTTGTAAAAATAAAATACAGTGTGTGTGTGTGTGAAAAAAAAAAAAAAAAGAACTGAATAAACATTTTTCTAAAGAGGACATACAAATGGCCAACAGGCACATGAAAAGATGCTCAACACTGCTAATCATCAGGGAAATGCAAATCAAAACTACAATGAGATATCACCTCACACCTGTCAAAATGGCTACCATCAAAGAGAACACAAATAACAAATGATGGCGAGGATGTGGAGAAAAGGGAACCCTCCTACACTGTTGGTGGGAATGTAAATTGGTGCAGCCAATGTGGAAAACAGTATGGAGGTTTCTCAAAAAACTAAAAATAGAACTACCTTATGACCTAGCAATTCCACTCTTGGGTATATATACCAGAAAAACAAAAACACTAATTCGAAAAGATACATGCACCCCAATGTCCCTAGCAGGGTTATTTACAATTGCCAAGATATGGAAGCAACCTAAGTGTCCATCAACAGATGAATGGATAAAGAAGATGTGGTACATAGATACAATGGAATACTACTCAGCCATGAAAAAGAATGAAATTTTGCCATTTGCAGCAACATGGATGGACTTGGAGGGCATTATGCTAAGTGAAATAAGTCACACAGAAAAAGACAAATACTGTATGATACCACTTATATGTGGAATCTAAAAAAACAACAAACTAGTGAATAAAACAAAAAAGAGGCAGACTCACAGATATAGAGAACAAACTAGTGGTTACCAGTCAGGGGAGGGGCAATATAGGGGTAGGGGATTAAGAGGTACAAACTATTAGGTATAAAATAAGCTACAAGGATATACTGTACAACATGGGGAATATAGCAAATATTTTATAATAACTATAAATGGAGTATAACCTTTAAAAATTGTGAATCACCATATTGTACACCTGTAACTTATATAATATTATACATCAACTATACTTCAATAAAAACATTTTAAAAAGAAAAGATGATTAAGCACACTAACAATTACTAAATTTGAAATAACAATAAGGAAGTGGAATGCCATATATCAAGAAGCCATATATAGCTTAAAGAGGTAGATAATGCCCCCTGGCAGTTGAACAGTGTTTGGGAAACCACACACCTTCACATATTCTTGGAAGAAATATAAATTCATATAGCCTTTAGTAGTTCAAGATGGCAACATATATAACCCCTTGGTGGCATAGTCTTTGACCAAGAAATGATCCTTCTAGGTACTTATCCTAAAGTAATATTTGGAATAATGCACAGAGAGATTCTTGAATATTCAATGCTACCATAGTAGATAAAATTGGGAATACTGCAAATGTCCGCCAAGAGAATTTGTTAAATAAGTTGTGGTACATCTATTTTCAGGCTTTCTCAACCTGGGCATTGTTGACATTTGCGCCAGATCCTTCTTGGTTGGGAGGGCTGTCCTGTGCATTGGAGGATGTTGACCAGCATCCCTGGCCTCCACCGATTAGATGCCACTAACATGTTCTGCTCAACTGTGACAAACAAAAATGTCTCCAGACATTGCCAACTGTCCCCTGGGGAGCAAAACTGCCCCCCACCCCTTATGAACCACTGATTTAATAATGACATGGTCTTTAAAAAGAGTGTATCAGAGATGCACTTACTGACATGGAAAGACAAGCATGGTATATTGTTCAATTAGATAAGTGATTGTGGAATTATATGTACCGTGTAATCAGATTTACATAAATAAAAATAATTTTGCATAATTATCTGTACATAATGCTAATATGTCCATAAGAAAAAATCCCGGCAAATCATTGGTCAACAATGACAATCGTGAACCTCTAATCCTGGACACAGAAGACTGTGTTTAATATGAACAAGTCACATGACCTCTCTGATTCTCAGGATCTCTGCACAATGTCATTCAAATGATAAAAGACTCATGAGGAAGACATTCAAAAAATAACAGAGAATCATTTTGTGAAAATACTCTATCTCTGAAAAGGAGCTAACTTTGGCTTTGAGGCCATTGTTTTTAAGCTTTTCCAAAATAGATTTATAATGATTTCTAGAAGAATTTTCATGAGCGTGAAATTCCTATTTCAGACCCCACCAACTGATATTCAGCTCACCCCTCACCCCTGACCTTTCCCCAATGCCCTAGGCTTCCCTTCTGCTGTATTTACTTGGTATTTCTCTTTGTGGCAATTCATTTATTTTTGCACTGACCTTTTTTTTTAAAAAACAAAGAAAATGTGCCCTTGAAACTCTACAGAGACAAGCCATTTAAAACATGAAGTTCTCTAGTGTTTTTTTTTGGTCCTGCACTGATATCTATCTTAGGGACTATAAAGAAGAATAATCTTCCAGCCTTTCGCTGTTTAAAAATAGGCAATGATGATCAGAGGTCTTGGAATTAAAATGTCTAAAGCTCAGAGAATGATGGAAGTTGGGCAGCGAATATGCATTGTCCTTGCTGATCTTTCTCTAAATGAAAATAGAGAGGTGACCACATTAGCTGTCTAATTCTCTAGGTCTTGAGTGTCAAGTAAAAGAATTTATTTGATTGAGAGATTTCTTTAACAGGAGACCCGATCTGTGACAGAAAGAACAAAATTAACTGTTATGCTTCATTTGTTTTCATTCTCCACAAAACAGCATGTCGCTGAGATCAAACAGATTTCATTCTTTCCTTCTTAGTGCAGCTATATGGCAATCGTCACTGAGGAGAGAAAAATCTACTTCCTCTTGCAGGCCAGAGAGCCTACAGGAAGTAAGGTAAGGAGTGCATCAGATTTGGGATTTTAACACAAATTAGAGAATAGGATTGTATTTAAAGGAGAAATTGGGACTTCCCTGGTGGTCCAGTGGTTAAAACTCCACACTTCCACTGCAGGGGGTGCAGGTTTGATCCCTTGTCAGGGAACTAAGATCCCGCGCAGCCAAAAAAAAAAGGGGGGGGAGGGGGAAATTGTTCAATAGATATCACACAAACTTCTAGAAATGTCGAATGGAGAAGAGGCATTCCTGGCAATGATGAAAGATTAGGCTATTGAATGGAGGGAGATGAGACAAAAACTCCAATTACGTTCAAAACAGGAGAGTTATATTCTGCTGAAGTACATGCTCTCTGTACAAGCAATTGGGAATTAATTTCAGAGCGCCTTCCTTCAGTAAGTTGTGTTATTTCATACCAGAAGCAACTCAGAATAATTCGAAAGTGAGTTATAAAATAAGTAGCATATAGTAGATTTTTACTAAGAGGAGCTACCTTGAATAATAACCAGCACTAGGGGGTTCATCCTCTGTTCCCCCGACCCTCTGCAGCATTGAACTTCCCTGTGAAATCCTGTCTGCTCACTTCTCTGAAGTCTCCTCATCCACCTGCGTGGGCTGCAGGGGTTTTCACCTCCACTTTTTCCATCAATCCAACTCTATTTTTTAAACTTCCACATATTCCTCAAAATGTCTGATCTCACCGTAGCACCCAAGTCTCTCTCCAGAGCTGCCATGAGCTTATCAAAATTCTTGCAATTCTTTTGACACATCCAAGGAACTTTCGAGTGCAGAAGAGGGTCAAGTTTGCCCTCTTGACACAGAAAAAAGAAATTAGTATTTTGCTTAGTGCTCTCTTTCATAGAACAGACAAAGTCAATTGTGCTTTCCTAGTCCCCATAAACCTACAGAGCTCTGGTAAGCATGTCCCATGTAGACTTAAATATTTAGTATTTCCTCCTTGTTTATTTATTTCTTATCCTTTTTGTTTTCTCCTATATGAAAATTTCAAAATCCTCTATAGTACTTTAATTTTGAAGCTCCTTGTGGTAGGAAGAGAAGGTCATCTCTTTGGATTAATAAAAAATGTGCACAACTCTAATGATATTTTTCTATTAATCTTTAGCAAAGCATGAAATTTAATCTCTTCAGTGTGATAAACGTATGGAATCGATGAGCTCTGTCTGTGGGCCACATAACAAGACACAGGCCTCTATAAGCCATTATTCTGTGTGGAGAGTTTCATATTAATTTCTGAATTACTTGGGTTAGTGATAGTTCATTAAGAAACCCTTAACAAATGCAAAGTGTTCACTTCCATGGAGAGATTTAATGGGAACTTAATGGATTTATTCTATCACTTTGCTCCTTTAAAAAATACTCTTTAATTAAATATTACTATTAATAGAACTATTATGCACATTTCAAGGAGTCTCTCCAATTTTTCAGAGTTTAATCATTATGATTTATCAAATCAGATGGAGGAAGCAAAGATGAAAACAGTTACATATTTAGATAAGCACCCTTGAATTTAAGACTGATGTTACAAACCAACAGCTGAGATTTTATAAGGAGGGGATATTCCAAATATATTTGTAAATGAAAAACTGATCATCCAAATTTTTCTTTTTTATATACAAGGGGTTAGTTATTCATTCATTTATCAAACAAACATTTTTTAGTACTAATGATGTGTGAGCTACAGTGATTTTTTTAAAAAAACGATAGAATTTCAGAATCAAATGAAAGCAGAAATAGACAATTTAAATGAGTAACTACACTACAATGTGGTTTGTGCTAAAATAAAGGTAAGAACAGTGTGCCAAGGAGCAAAGAAGGGAAACTCACCTGATGTGAATGAGAAGGGAGGAAGAGGTGTTAGAAGGCGACATTTGAGTTGAGTCTTAAAAGTTGATTTAAACACTAACCAGGCACACAAGATGCGGAAGGATACCATAGGCAAAGAAGATATCCTTCCGCACCTTGAAACTTGGAACACTGTGTGTTTCGGGAGGTCATGGTACACAGCAGGATATTGTGATAGCTTGAATTAATGTCGCGTGGCAGTGAGGATAAAGAGAAGATGAATTAGAGAACTATTTCAGAAAGCTTGACATGCCCTAGAGAACTTATCATATGCAGAATGGGTTGACGGAGAGGGCTGCGGTGTTTACCAGATTTTTGACTTGGGTGATGGTACGTATGGTGGTGCCATCTACCTGTGGAGGGAACACCGGAGTAAGGGCGTCTAGGACTATGATGAGGACCGTCCTGGACAGGCTTTTTAGAGAAGCGCATAGGAAATCCAGATGTTCCAAGCAACCAGATACATTTGACACTCTGAGAAGAGATCTGTACCGAAAATAAAGAGTTGAGATCATTATTATCTGATCAAACTGTCGGGAGAGGCACAACTTTAGTTTTGTTGTTGGCGAAAAAAAAAAAAAGTGCTCTTTTCAAAATTAGTATCTGGCATCATCACCTGCCATAAAACATGCAGACCTAGTGTGTAACTGGAGCTTGATCACCTGCACACACCCCTGAATTAGAGCCTCTAATGTTCTGTTGAGGACGGCATTCCTGGAACATGGTGTATAGAAGAGGATTTAGTTGGGCTTGGTATGATTGGAGAAGAGGAGGGGGAGGGGAGAGAAGGGGGGAGGAGGGAGAGGAGGAGGGGAGGAGGGAGGGGAGGAGGAGGAGGGAGGGGAGGGAGAAGAGGGGGAGGAGGGAGGGGAGGAGGGGGAGGGAGGAGGGAGGGGAGGAAGAAGAGAAAAAAGAAGAGAAAGAGCAATCATGAGGTATTTGGAGATATTGTCAAGCACCTACCCTGTGTCTGGAACTTTATATCCACCTCTAATTTAAACCTCATAACAAACCTAGGAAGTAGGTATTCTTATCTCCACTAAACTTATAGAGATGCTCAGACTCGGGACAGTTAAGTAATTCACCAAGCTCACATTGCTAAGGAATTAGAAGGCTATGTCTGCCTGGATCTTTCCAAAATTTCCACAAGCTTTATCTGTCAAGGAGCTTTGAGTCCCTGATGATATTCAGAAGAGAGGGGCAAAACCAAGCCTCAGGTAAGGAAACTAGATCAAGTAATATGGGGGTAGTAGTGTCCCTTAACAATAAGGTGGGGTCCTAGCCAGAATCAAGGGGAAGAGACTTGGAAGAAACTCAGTCCTTCGGGTTGGGCCAACATGGAGAAATGTAGGGTGGAAAGATCAAAGACCAAGACAAACAACCCAAGTCTGAAATAGCTTAGAGTTCAGGAGGATCGGGGGAAACATGAAGTTAATATTAAAGGGGCTGGAGACTTCCCTGGTGGTCCAGTGGGTAAGACTCTGCGCTCCCAATGCAGGGGGCCCGGGGCTCGATCCCTGGTCTTGGGGGGGAGGGGGGGAGTAGATCCCGCATGCATGCCGCAATTAAAAAAAAAAAGATCCCGTGTGCCACATCTAAAACCTGGCGCAGCCTAAATAAATAAATATGTTTTAAAAATTAAAAAATAAAGGGGCTGTAACTTTGGGGAATGTTTGAGTAGTTCAGTCTTTTCTCTTAGGATACTGAGGTCTAGACCCAGTTTGCAGTGAAAGCAATTTCTATGAAAGAAATGCACAAGAAACCTATAGTCATATCTGGAGTATCAGGGAAGCGATTTAATTCCATGCCCCACCAGACAGAGGTGAATTTCAGTGCAGAGGATGTAGTGAGGTTCGGGCTAGTCCAGGCTGGGATTCACATTGTGCTGCTTCTTCTGGGCTACTGGCCCTCCAAACAATGGTCTGCCGGAGCCAGCCTGTATCAGCTTGCAAAGAGCTGATTGCACACATCTCTTCCCAACTCCACATTCCTTGATGTCACATTTGTAGTTTGTAATCATCCACGGTGGGAGCATTTATACCATGGAAACTGGCAAATGCTCTAAATCAGGGCTTCTCTTCTAAAGAGCAAGTTGTTAAACATTTACAGCTGCCTCTAGGTATTAGCACAGATGGGAGAGGGTGAGGGGACCTATGAGGAGGTTTTGAGCATCTGGGAGCGGAGATGAGAGGGACCAAGAGGCAAAGAAGATGGTATTATACCCATTCCCCAACCTGACCTGAGCGAGGAGATGTGAACCAAATAGAGGGAGCTCTACACAGCAGGGACATTGGGAAACAAGCAGCACCATGTGAATCTAAGCTGTGACCTAGAGCAGGGAGGGAGGATTTGTCAAGTGTTTCTGTTTGTTTTGCAAAAGATGGCTTCAAGAGGGCCAGAAGGACCGGAGGAAACTCCATCACTGGGAATACTTCTGACAAAGAGCACCGGTAGTAACATCAGTGCCTCGGTACATTTCCTAAAAGCTGCAGCCGAAGTCCAGGGTGGGCTGATGCATGAGACTATGTAAGAGACTCTTTGTGGACTCTCAGAACTAAACAAAGTCGACTTTGAGGGAAAGCCCGGAGGCATGGTGTTAGCAGGTGGGGCCTGATCCAGCTATATTTGGGCATTAACAACAATGTCACCTCATTCGTACCCCTGTTTGTGAGACTTGGGGGATTCGGGTTACGGCTATTTTGTCTGCCCCATCCGATTTGGTTCACATTTGTCCGTGTGATAGGCAGACTTCTAAGATGGTCCCTGATGATTCCCACCTCCTGGTATCCACAGTCCTGCATAACCCCTTCCTGTTCAGTGTGGGCAGGACCTAGTGACTTGCTCCTAATGAATAGAATATGGTAAGGACATAGGATGCCGCTTTGGTGATTAAGTTATAAAAGACTGTGACCCCATCCTGCTAGTAGACTGTCTTTATTGCCTTCTTAGCTCACACACTTTCATAAAGCAAGTTGCCAGGTTGGAGAGGTCCACAGTGCAAGGAACTGAGGGCAGCCTCCAGCCAACAACCAGCAGGGAACTGACCCCTCAGTCCAACAGCCCTTGAGAAACGGAATCTTGACAACCACCAGGTGAGCGAATTTGGAAGTCGATCCTTCCACAGTTGAGCTTGACAGGAGACCATAGCCTTGGTGATATATTTCTCACAGTATTGTAAGAGCATCAGAGCCGGAGGACCGACACATCTCAGCTATGCCTGAATTCGTAACCCACATAAACTGTGAGATAATGAATGTGTGTTGTTTTAAGCTGCTAAGTTTTGGGATAATGTGCTATGCAGCAGTAGATAACTAGTACAGGTTGGGATAATATGGGCTGGGAGGCCACAGATGTTTGTACAATCAGTTTCAGGTGGGCATTAACACTCAATCATAAATCCTACTGCAAAAAAATAAAAATAAAAATAAAAATAAAAAGGGTAGTTAAAAGAGGGCAGGCTATGAACAAAAATAATACCCGAGGGTGTAAAGAGATACAGTAACAAGCAGATAGACTTTGGAAAGTCAGGTAAATCTATTATAATTTCAAATTCTGGTTGTCAAGCATAAGGCAAGGCCAAGCCCTGACAGATTTGGCCAGTAAAGAAACATGAATCCTTTTTAGATTCAGACAATTTATTACACAGACACTGAAAGGAAGACTAGCCAAAGATGTCAGCTCCCCATGGTCCTCACTCAGGGAAACACTGAAATGAAAGGGGCTACATGACTACGACATCAATGATTGGACATTTTCGTGTCTGTAGACAAGAATTCTTTTGCATTGCTCTCAGTTATCTACAAGTTAGAGTTGTACATTTCTCCCAGAGAACCAGAAGCAAATAAAGGGGGAGAGTATAGATCTCCACTAAAACACACATTTCGCATTACATCACTGTTCCAAGTACTGTGAGGGTATTGACTCATTTAAGATTGACAATAACGATGTAAGAATGGTAATATGATTATCAGCGTTTTGTGAAGAAGAAATCCAAGGCAACCAGGAGTTAAACTGAGCCATTCAAAGTCACACAAGGTGAATGGCAGAACCAAACTTTGAAGTGAGTCTATGCTCTTAGCCACCGTGCTCTCCTGCCTCTCTGTGGTAAACCAGTTAGCTAGGTTGGACAAAGGTCCCAGGGAAGGAACTATTGAAAAAGTGAAGCTCCTGAGGTCAGGAGCTCTGGAGAACCGAGAAAGGATGAAATTTAGAGATCAGGTTGTTCTTTATCTTCCAGAAGCTGCGATACTTGTTGCCCTCTAAGAAGGACAAAAGAAACTAAAAGCAAAACAAAAGGAAGCTTCTGTGAGGGGCAGTGTTCTCTTCCTTGTGTAGACAAGAAAACCAAGGCACAGATCAGGCACTGTTCCTGAGACGCTGGCAACTTGAGAATAGTTCAACAAACTACTGAGAAGGACCTTTGTCATATGGTAGCCACATTCCCTCTTAGGACAACCAAGTGGGCATCCTCAGTGGCACATACTGATGAGCTTCTGGTGCTGGCCTGGAAGCTTAGAGACAGAAAACACTGGAAACCTCCACTTGGCACAGATTACGCCTTCTCTCTCTAAAGCAGTGCTTCTCAACGTGGCAATTCCACTCCCCACCGCAGGGGACTTCTGACAGTGTCTGGGGTTTTGCGGTTATTATAGCCGGAGCAGGGGGTGCTACTGGCATCTAGCGGGTAGAGGTCAAGGATACTGCTCTACATCCTACCATGCACAGCACAGCCCCACAACAAAGAATAGCTGGGAAATCCTGCCCTAGAGGAAAGCGTGTGTTGAGTCTCTGACCACCCTGAACATCTGCAGGAAAAGAAGAGCGTGGAGAAAGAGGGAACACGTTGATGAGTATAAAAGCAAGCATCACCTGCATTATCCTTTGGTGAAATGGGTCCCTTAAAAAGCCAACAAAGTGGATCAATGGAGCCCTAAATTGGTGTCTATTTTCAATTATTGGCTTTATACATCTCCTAGAAAATCATATATCTGGCTCATAGCTGGAGCCAATAACTGAGAATCATGCCCTGAAATTCAGTCTAAGTAACCTTTCTTCCCATGCCTGCAACATACTCAGTCAACAATTAGGATCATCAGGCACCTTGTAAAATGCCTGGCTGTCCATTTTTCTGGTTTCCAAGTAAATACAGAAATACGGAAAACCTGAGGTGCTTCATTATTCAGCAACAGAATTGATTCACTGAGAGCCCATAAGCATAGCCACTTTAACTGAACTGGTGCATTAGTATAATTTGAACTGCATGATGGCAAAGCCAAAAAGCCATTTGGTCATTGACAGATACACACAAGCCCAAGAAATTTAAAAACAACAGCCTTCCCAGAATAAAACCCAAACATATGGCCGAGAAATAAAATACCCCAACCAACAAAACACCCTTTTGTATCAATACAGAAAAGAGACGGAACACAATTTATTAAAGGGCAAGCACCACCAGATTTACGTGCATGTAAGTGAGCTCAAAAGTATCTGCAAAGCCCAGACAGAATTTTATACAAGTTTCTACAGTGAAGTAGAAGAAAGAATAATTCAATCTTCTCTTATCTTGTTGAGAGATAAATGGATTCACCTTGTGATAGTCTCCTGTACACCTCAGGAGAGAGTTAATTTTGGAGGTGCGTGTTATACAACGCCAAGGATCAGACGGCCCTGACGTTTCGTTATAAAATTAAAATGTCAGTATCATATGGTATCACTTACATGTGGAATCTTAAAAAAAGATATAAATGAACGCATTTACAAAACAGAAATAGACTCACAAACATAGAAAACAAACTTATGACTACCAGAAGGGATAGGGGGGTGATAAATTAGGAGTTTGGGATTAACATATATACATTACTATGTATAAAATAGATCAACAACAAGGACACCTACTGTACAGCACAGGGAACGATATTCCATGCCTTGTAATAACCTGTAAGGGAAAACAGTCCGAAAAAGAATATATAAAAGTTATATATATATAACTGAATCACTTTGCTGTACACCTGAAGCTAACACAACACTGTAAATTATACTTCAATTAAAAAATGGTTATTAAAAAAATTAAAATGTTAGCCCTCTTATTGGTACTATAATGTTTTCCAGGAAACACTCTAAGGAGAGGAGGGTGGAAAAGCAGTCACCCCTCCTCCATCCAAGAAAATTCATCATTTTACCCTTATTCATACAGAGAGAAGACAAAGGAATAAGTATTTGGTTAGCTCCAACTAAATACCAGGCCTTTAAAGTACAGTCAACTCTTGTTATTCATGGTAGTTATTCATGGTAAAGTACAGTCAACTCTTGTTATTCAAGAGTTTCAACTCTTGTTATTCATGGTAGTTTCGGTCTATACAGTCACCTAAACAGTGGATTAGCAAACACTGAGCCTCTGCTCCTGGGGAAATACAGCGTTAGGTTCCTGCGAGCCTCCGGTCCCAACCAAGAATCAATCAATACGTAACCTTGTTTTATGTGTGCTTCTGTTTAAAGACGCCTTGTTGAATATATATCGCTGATTCATTAACACTGAAGTCATGGCCAGCAGCAGTGTAACTCAGGCCTGAAGGAAGCGTCTCTAACACACGTACTTTCTCCATAAGGCCCCTCACAGCCTTCTTGCCCTTAGGAACACTGGACAGCACTTCAGCACTATGCCTGGGGGGCATTTAAAACAGCGAGATCACCAACAGTACAGTTGACCCTTGAACAACACAAGTTTCAACTGCACAGGTCCACTTATAATGTAGATGGTTTTCAAGAGTAAATACTCTAGTACTACCCCATCCTCGGTTGAATCTGCGGATGCAGAACTGCAGATCCAGAGGGCCAACGTCTTTTATATGCAGATTTTCAACTGTGCAGGGGTCGGAACCCCTAACCCCCTTATTGTTCAAGGGTCAACTGTACAAAAATGCCAAACCTGTGGCACTAAATAGACCAAAAAAGGGACACTTGTTTACCGCATGAGAGATGAAACAAGAAAGCAGAGCATTGTCCTGTTTGACCTCAGCTGGGAATGTGTGTCTTGGGGGATTCCAATTTTTTGCCACTCTGCCCATCTCTGTGAATGATTGCGAAAGAGACATAAGTATTAATTTGGGGTTACAAATAAATTTCAGCAAGCAGGCAAATTCACGAGTACAGAACTGCGAAGAGTGACGATCGACTGTGTATTACCCTGTTTAAATCTGATATGACCTTGCAAAGTAGGCACTGTAATCTCTATTTTACATAAAAAGAGCAGGTTCAGAAAGGCTAAGTAACTTGTCCAAGATGGCAAACTGAGAAGTGATCAATCTGTTGTGAACAATTCTTGGGTTTCCATTGCCCCGTGCAAGTAAGACTTGAAGTCCACTGAAGGTCATCCAACATCAGTAGTCAAGCAAAGCAGAAAAGACCAGTGGACTTAAAAG
Organism: Balaenoptera physalus; assembly: GCF_965194825.1. Classification (NCBI taxonomy): domain Eukaryota; kingdom Metazoa; phylum Chordata; class Mammalia; order Artiodactyla; family Balaenopteridae; genus Balaenoptera; species Balaenoptera physalus. The sequence goes on from NC_138903.1 coordinate 13,082,912, forward strand.
TCAAGACACATTCAGGAGCTGTCCTTCAGCTCCTATTAAGACTCCTTCTGGAGTAATGCAGTCAAACACACCCTCAAGTTACCACCTTTGCGTGCTCTTACCTACCAAAAGGAGCAGGGACACGGGCGCTGCCTTTCTGGAAAAAGAGTGAAACGACACCTAAATAGGAACGTTGAGGCCCTGCCGGAAAAGAACTACTTCACAAAAACTGTAAATGCGGGGTCAGAAACTATTCCTCCTTAGCCAAACCTCCAAGGTACCAATGTGGTGACTCTGAAGATTTCACTGTTATTAGATCAGCTGACAGAAAGGTGAGCAGTGTTCTGTAACTTAATGCTTCCCTTAACTCATACAAATGGGTCAACTCAGCCTGACAATGGCATATTTACCTCGTCTGACTTTTCTGAAACTTCCATTGAGGGTCTCTGATGTCCCAGGGAGCATTTTTCAAAGACCTCAAGTCTTGTGGCCCATTGCATCAGTGGTCCAACGACTGCTTTCCCTTGTATGTGGAGTCGCAGTCTCTCCTGCTCTGAAGGTCAATCCATTGGTCCTTTATCTTCTACAAGCTTCCTCTCATCTCTCCTCCCACTGTACTAATTCTCAGGCATGTAAATCCCCCAGAGACTTCCTCTACAATCCCAAGTGAAATAACAAGAGTTGTATCACTGAGGCTACTAAGGTCCTGTGCTCCAGCCCTTGCACCCTCCCTCCCCTCCTCTCAGTGAAGTGACTGCCGGTACTTCTGGTCCCCAGCTTGAGAAGACTCAGTTACCTGAGGCTGGCCCCTCCCATACAAGGGTAACAGGAAACTTCAGGACAGCAGCCTAGAGCCCAAGGAGTCAGCAGTTGAAATGGCAATTTGAGGGAAGAATTGGTTTTGTCAATTCTGGGTGTGGGATAAAGACATACTGCTTTATAATTACTACTGAGACCCTACTTTGGGACCAGGCCTGGTGAAACATGGAACACGTGAATTAGGTCAATAATTTACTCGCCAGAGCTCATAGAAAGGTGTTCTGTTATACTAAGTCTAAATACGGCACCATGTCTTTTCTCTCCTCTAGAGAGGACTGTATCTGTGTACATCAGCGCTGAGTTCTATGAGTGATATATTCCCATGGGCACTCAGGGATATCTTAAGATTATAATACCTAGCCTTAGTTGAGGGGCATGGAAAATATTTAGTATTGGCATTTGACGCCCACATTTCAGATGAGACTTCTTATAACTTATAAAAGCATTGGTAGTTTAAAGGAAACTGGGGCTAATGGAGACGATGGATGCAAGGAAATAAATTCAAAAGACTGCTTAATATCCTTCAGATATTCTTGTTTGACACCTGGCTGAGAGTAAATTATACTTGTTTATTTTAAACCCTATAATTTAGAGAGTAAGAGGTTTCCATAAATACCTACTGCAGATCTTTAAGAACGTTTTGAAGCAACTTCAGTGACAAATAAAATAAAAACATTCAGAAGGAACTAAATAAACCTTATTTTTTCAAATGTTGATGTTTCCAACTCGATCACTATCTAGAAATTCCAAGCTTAAAAAGCAGAAGATTTAAGAAGAGAGGCCTTATTCTTCATTTTTTAAAGAAATCAATTTTTTTCAGGAGTGGGAATAAAATGAGATATTTTTTAAGTGGGTAGCGTTAAGTATCACATAATGGTTTTCCCATAGTACACAGTGGCTCTTGTTAGATATCATCCTTTGAGGAACTGCTGTAATTGAGATCACAATAAAACAAGGTTTTTGTTTTGTTTTGTTTTTAGAATATAGAAACTAAGCCAGCTTTAATGGCTCCTAGGAAAATTTCATGCTTTGTTTAAATACCTGCCTATGAGCTATTTAGTTCCATTTAGAAACCTGTAATCACTAGAAAGAGACATGTTCCCTTTTGTCAAAGCCAGGTTGTAAAACTGCAAGTAACATAGACTGGTTGGTCAGGAGACAAATTGCATGAAGCTCTAACTCTGGCTTATTAGGGCCACGTCTTATTTGTGAATCAACCATGGTGCCTAGAGCAACATTTTACTCCTAAGTGGTGTATGGTAATTCTTGCCGAGTGAATTAATGAACAGGTGATTGCACTGGAGATGCGTGCTGGGAGGGCGGGGGTGGAGGGTAGGGGGTAGAGGGGGCAGATGAGGCAGGGAATGACAATCTCACCAATGATAACCCACAGGAATATGGAGCTCAATAAAGTTACTACTGCCTCCCTTGAATCTGGCCTTTTCAGAAAAATTCAACAATTTCACCTCTTCACTTTCTTGTATTACAGATTTACTGTCTCTTTTCTTAAGTAGGTATGCCAATAAGGCAGATTCATTTTTATCTGGGAGAAGGATAAACTCTATGGGAGGTAAGAACTGGGGCAGTGAAAATCTGTGTTGCCGAGTTGTCTTAACAAAGCTGGTCATGGATAAGTAACTATGATATGTCACTATATGCTAGGATATTCTACCACTGTGCCAATATTGACTATACCTGAATATAATGACACCATTGCCTTATCTCTCTATATACTGTAGTAGTACAGATACTCAGAAGAGGAGTTTAAGACAACTCTTTCATGATGCCCTTAATGTGCCATAAATTTGACTATAAGGCTTAAAGTTCGATGTTTTCCTGTTTCTAAAAAGCTTTTAAGCTATGGTGGATGAAGTACCTTGTGCTTTTTCAGTGTGATGCTAACCCTTGAAGGGAAATCTGAAAGCCAAGAGAATATCATTGCTGTTACCACCCATCGATTCAGCAAACATTTGCTGGGCTCCTGGTATGTGATTGGTTGTGAGCTGGGTGTTAAGGATACAGATGAATAAGCTATGGGCCCCACTCATAAGCACTTTTAGTCTAGAAATCATAAACAAACATCAATGTGAACAAATAACTCTATAAAGAAGAGACATAAGCTGTGATAAATGCACGCACAGTGTATAATGAGACCCAAAGGAGACCATCATCAATTCTTCCTAGAAGATTAAGGAAAGCCTTCACAGAAGAGATGAAATTGAACCAAGCCCTGAGTAATGAGTTGGTACCAAGGTAGCTCAGCCTCTTACAGTGAAGTGGTATTTTTCAAACTTGAGTGATAAAGCGATAGAAAAAAATGGCTTGGCCTCTCAGAATTGACTTTCAGCATTTTTTACTCTAACGATATTTTGAAATGTATACACATAAAACTAGGTAAAAAATCTTTACGCTTTTATTCTATTATAAAATCAGAACAAATTTACAAAATAAATATGATCAAAGCTCCAATACCAATAGACTCCAAATGAGCCACATTTCACTTAATATAATGGATGATGTTGTTTTCCTGAAACCAAGCTGATGTTGCTGAGGCTGCATCTTCTGTTTCTCTGGCTTATCAAACTGTTTAATATGTGCAAAGTAATACACTTAAAAACACAGTAGTAGAAAAGAATTTCTGATGAAAAACTGCAGCTGCCTACCTTGGGAGAAACCACTCTTTCTAATTATGTTTCTATGATAGGCACTGCTTTCTCAGTCATTTGCTTATACTGATGTTTCATTTATGTATCAACCTTAAGCATTTTGTATTAATTTCTTGATTTTTAGATGTAGACTTAACCCACTTATCTACTCTTCACTTCTCCTCTATATTCCAGCCAATAAACTGACAAGAGTGATCACCTCTGCAACATGAAATAGCATTTTAAATCTCCCTGTCTACAACTATCAAACATAGGCTCTCTTTCTCTCATTGTGTTAGTCAAGGATAGTACTATCCCATCTTTCTTTCTTTCTTTTTTAATCTTCTTTTTTTTTGGACGGGGGCGGGGGCCCACACAGCATGTGGGATCTTTAGTTCTCCGACCAGGGATCGAACCTGTGACCCCTGGGATGGAAGCACGGAGTCTTGACCACTGGACCACCAGGGAAGTCCCCCCATCCTTCTTTCTATGTCTCCTCCCTCCCTTCAATCTCCCAGCTATTGTCAATTATGTCTTTCTTTGCATGACAACATGTATATCCTGACTTGTAACCATAGTCAAGTCTCTCGTGATTTGTCTATAGATTGACCCTAAAGGCTAAAAACCTATAAGCTTAGTTAACATCGGTTTGACCAAACATTGTTCACCCTAGAACCGAACAATGTTCTCTGGAGGCAGACTGCCAGAGACAGATGGTTGAAATCCCAGTCTGCTTGTACTATCTGTGTAAACTTGGATAAGCAATTTCACTGTGCTTTCATTACATCATCTGAAAAATATGGAATAATAATTTTATCTACCTCACAGGTTTGGTATGAATATTTAAGTGAATTAGTAAATGTAAAATATATAGTGCCTACAGACACTTGTGGTTGCCAAGGGGCAGGGGGAGGGATGGATTGGGAGTTTGGGATTAGCAGATGCAAACTATTATATGTAGAATGGATAAACAACAAGGTCGTACTGTATAGCACAGGGAACTATATTCAATATCCTGTGATAAACCATAATGGAAAAGAATATGAAAGAGAATGTGAGTGTGTGTGTATATATGTGTGTGTAACTGAATCACTTTGCTATACAGCAGAAATTAACACAACATTGTAAATAAACTATACTTCAAGAAAATAAATTTTAAAATATATATATAGTGACTATACATAGTTACTCCTCAATAAATGTCTGCTTTTATTATAATACATTTTCTTCCCGTGGCTTTCAGAGGAGAATGTCCCTAGTGCCAGGTTTAAAAAACTTCCTGCTCTCCATTTTCCCTATCCTCAATTTCTTTAATTCCTAAGTTTCTGATTTAGGTGACTGAGAGGATATTTGGGTTACTTACCAGAACGTGGAATACCGAAGGAGAAGCAGATATACAAGAAATCAATTTTGGACAAATGTTTTGCCTGTGGGACATCTAGGTAGAGATCAAATTACATGCTCTCTACTCAGAAGGTTCTCCTCTCCTTTTATCTATAATTCTCTAAGAATTAGGAGTATGTCTTATTTGTAGTGTTTTGGGGGAAAATATTCACTTGAGAAATTATCTGAGAAAAGGATATTTACAAAAAATCTCACGAGTCAAAAAATATGTTTTCTCAGTTATACCAAAGGTCTCAGTACAGGTTAACATTTTCCACTTCCTAGAATAACCAAACAATAACATTCATGATAGGTAGGGAAAAATTAATGCTGATTCCAAAGGGACAAAACTAGCAGCTGGGAAGTAGAACTGAACAAGATGTTTAAAAAGCATACCTCTTCCATCCTTTTCCTTTCCTTCCCTAGTTTCTTCCTTCTTAATCACGCATTACCAAAACATTTCAGCTCTCACATTCCAGGGTAACTTGTAAGGCTTGGAGTATGGTATAAAAACACTTCCAAGGTCAGAAGACATTTCCAGTTGATTGTGCCGCTTGAAAGAGAGAAGAGGCTCGAGAATATGAAATATTAAAACGCCTCTCCTGAAACTCTCTTGGAATCCTGTGGCTGCCACTGAACAAAATGTTCCCTTTTAGCACCGGAAATCGGAGCCTTGGGGACCCCAGCGGTTGTTCAGTTCATTTAAGCATTTAGCCCACAGGCATTTTCAGATGGTTCCTGAGGGATTCTCCTTAGTTCCTTCCCACTGTTATTTCTTTGACACAGTCTGGTCAGACATATATGCTAGAGAGGTAAAGCAGGCTCCGATCTGGCCAAGGAATCGGTGGGTATTAGGAGGACCATGAGAACGGGTTGATTCAAGAGACTGTTGAGAGTTAGAAGTAGGATACTGATAGCAGAACACCATCTATCTTGCATGAGACAGAACTGTTGACCCACAAGAGAGATTTCGAAGTCAAAAAGGAAGATATGATTTCCTTTGTGTGATGGAAAAACTTCTTATTGTAGATCCACAAAGGTCAGGAATATTGGTGAACACTATCATGGACTGCCCAGATATCCCTTCAGGGATGAAGGGCTTACACCTCCAGATGCTGGGAGTGTTCACCGGGGAATGCCTCAGTTGAATCTAGCAAACTGGATCAAGCTATGTTCTCTTGCCAGGTCAGCCTCATCCAATCATTAGCAATACAAGTGGCATAAAGGCCTAGACCCTGGGACATCCCTGGACAAGTCTGAAGGGCCATCCTAGCTCCAAAGTCCCCATGGGATCTGCTGAGGCCTTGTTTTCTTTTAGCAAGCAACCCAGCTCAACTTCTCCCTAGCCCAATCACGCTTCTTTCCCCTCCCTTCCATAGGTGCTAACCCCAAACACTTTCTAATAAACGCCTCAAATCTTAATTCTAAGCACCATCTCCAAGTCTGCTTCCTAGGCAACCCAACTTGTAACAAATGGAAAGTGCTTAAGGGCAAGCGCCTTGCCAAAATGCATCTTAATACCTCCAAATCTGTGGGAACAACATCTAGATGTTTGTGTGGTGTTTCAAAGATCCAGTAGTGGGACTTCGCTGGCGGTCCAGTGGTTAAGACTCTGCGCTTCCAATGCAGGGGGCACGGGTTCAATCCCTGGTCGGAGAAATAGGATCCCACATGCCGTGCAGCGCAGCCAAAAAAAAAAAACAAGATCCAGTAGTGCTTTCATCTCATTAGAGTCTCAAATCTACTTTGTGAGACAGGGATAATTCCATCTCTATTTTACAGGTCAGGAATGTAAGTCTCAGAAAAGGTAAGCAGTACATAGTTCGATTCACTAAACCATGGGTGGGAATCCTAATGATGACGGTGTAAAGAGTGGCCTTAAGGTTGGGAACTGCTATGTTTGACTGTTACCTCCTGTATTCGTTTTCCATTGCTGCCATAACAAATCACTGCAAACCTAGTGGCTCAAGACAGCACAAACTAATTATCTCACAATTCTGTAGGTCAGAAGTCCTGGCGGGCTTCGCTGGTTTCCCAGCTTCATGTTTCACAAGACCAAAATCAATGTGTTGGCTGACTGGGTGCTTTTTGGGGGACTCTAGGAAAAGTCAGTTTTCAAGCATATTGAAGTTGTTGGCCGAATTCAGTTCCTTGGGGTTATAGGACTGCAGTTCTCATTTCCTTACTGGCTATCTTTGCTCCTAGAGGCTGCCCACATTCTTTCTTACGCTTTCTGTGTGCCTCCCCCGACTCCCACCAGCAGGTCAAGTCCTTCTCATGCCTCAAATATCTACAACTGTGTTTCTGCTGCATCTCTCTGACTGTCTCTTCTGCCTTCCTCTTCTGTCACATCTCTCTTCTGATTCTGGTCAGAGAAATTTCTTTGTTTGTAAGGGCTCACGTGATTAGATCGGACCCATTGGAGTGATCCAGGTTAATATCCCTATTTTAAGGTTCAGTAACCAGAATTAGATCGGCAAAATCCCTTCACTGCAATATCTAGTGTCTGACTGAATAACCAGGGGATGGAAATCCTGGGGGCACATCTTTGGAATGCTGCCTACCAAATTTCATGACTTATATACCTAAAGCAGATGGCAGCCTCGAGGCCCAGAGAGTAGACTGTGTCTGATACACTTGAGCTTGCTAACTTCGATCACGGCTTCTGAGAGGCTGACACTGCTGAAATGAGGAATGGTGGAAAACCCAACCAAATTACACAGCACCCTTTACACTCAGCCCCCATCTCCTTCATCACTCTATGGTCCAAATACCACTGTTAGTTCTTTATGGGCAGGATTTCCCAAATGTTTCTAATGATAGCATTTACCTGTTTCCCAGGACTCTCCTCTCTAGATCCCACCCCAGAAATTCACACTTTTTGAAGTACCCCCAGGTCATCTTATCCTAAAGGAAGATGGAAACACATAAGAATCAGGCCCTTTCCTTCCACTGGGCCTTTGCATTTGCTCTTCCCTCCGCCCGGGTTATACCGCCCCCCGGTCTTCGCAGGTCCAGCTCCTCCCCATCACTCAGGTCTTGATTTTCACGTTCTCTTCTCAAAAGGATCTTCCCTGACCACCCCATCTGCTTGAGACTGTTTATCTGTAGTTATATTTCAGCCCCTCACTGTTTTCATTTCCTGTACAGTGCTGATCATAATCTGCACATATTTTATTAAAGAATTTACTCATTTCTTATCTATCTCCTAAACTAGCGTGTAATATTGAACAAGACAAGGACCATTTTGAAATCTCTTATGCTGCGTACACTGCTAGATGCCCAACAGGTGTTCATTGAATAAATGAATGAACAAACTTCAGCAAACTCACAAGCACGGGGCCATACTCCAATAAAAGCCAAAGTCCCCTAGGGCAAAAACATTTCCCGGAGGCTGATCTGGTGATCTCTCCATTTCCCGAAAAAATATTTTTGTCCAATTTGAATAGCTTAAATATGTACCCAAATGTATATAGACTTTCATATAAACACTAGTGGATAGTCTAAACTTTAGGCTGAAAACTACTTTAAGTGTTCCTCAACTGGTTACTGTAAGTGCGGGGTCTAAGGCCTATCTTTTGGGGAGCTAAAGCTCCCTTGAAACTGATTTTGCTTGTGTATATTTCAGAATTGATTCATGAGTGAGTAAGCAAAGTGAGGACCTCCCTCTTCCTATACCAGCCCTTAGATCTCTCCTCCATCTCTCTCTGTCCCTCTATGTGCTCCAGGAGGCTGACTTATACAGACTGCATTACTCAGACCTCTGGACCGCTGGCTTCTGGTTGGGTTTAGCTAACGGGGGTCACCTGGAGAGTGATCACAGCACAGGAGATTTGAAAAAAGGTGCAAGTAATTATTCCCCTGGCTTTCTCCTAGCTCCATACAATTCTTCTGTGATGACATTTCCTGTGGGGGGCAGAAGCGGGGGTGGCTCTTCCATGGTTCCAACTATCACTGTACCTGGTAGCTCTGTTTCTTCTCTTACCTCATCAGGCCTGATGTTCTACTCTGGTGCTCCAATGTCCCTTAATGGTTCCCTTAACTCTACCTGTGCCTCTAAATAGTTCCTTCACTAAAAAGATCTCTTCAAAACTCCCAACTGAGTGTTCTGTTTTCTTCTGGGACTCTGACCTATATACTCATTTTCCTTGGCCAATTTCCCATTTCACTTGTGTGATTACAAAGCTAGAGAAGCTGAGAAAGCATTCCTGGGATATCTTTGGCTCCTGCCTGTTATTTATGACTATTCCGGATACTAGGCAACTTTCTTCCATCAGTCTTTTTTTCTGCCTTCATACTTCTGATGTCTTAAAAGACTGAGAAAGGCAAAATAAAAATAGCTCACAATTGGACAGGGATTTTCTTTTCTGCTTAGTAGAAATGAGAGCTAAAACTTTAAAGCTAATTTGAATTTTTTTTAAATGAGGAAGCTGACCTTGAGTAGTTATATTTGAAAGCTTAATTGTTCAGCTTTGGAGCATTTCCATTAATTTATGAGTGATAATAAATCATTTGAGTGGCCTATTTTGTTTATAGAGTGCTTCATTTGGCCGTATTTCAAGAAATGCAATATGGCAAACAGTACTTGTAATATGAATGGTTCAGAAAACAAATAAAGAGCTAATGAAGTCCCCATTCTTTGACTCACTGTAATGGGTCCTCGCACTTGAACAAAGCTCATCTAAAGAATGTTTACCATTTTGACTAACTGCAAAGGGGCCACTTTCTACAAATGGGTTGTAAAATGCCCGATGCCTAACTGTGCCACTGACTTTTTACACAAATAATTAAGGTATTACAAGGAAAATGCTTTGGATCCTAGGTGGAAAGGAGACACTGGTGTTGTGGAGACAGTGGGCTGGAATCTATTCCTAGCTAGGACACATCCTAGAAATAAAACTTTCAACGTGCTGCTTCACCCATCCATGCTTCAGCTTTCTCATCTTTAAAGCAATAGTAATAAAACCTTCCAACTTCATAAATAATGAGTAAATATATTAGTTTGTGTTCCCCCCCAAAGCAGAGCCCAAGACAAGAACTAGAAAGCAGGTGGTTTCCTTGGAAGGTAGTCCCAGAAAGCAGGGGTGAGAGAGCTGGAAGAGAGAGACAGGGAAGGAGAAAAATAGAATTAAAAACTTCAGGAATGAGCTTGTTACCACCATAAGTAACTTGAACTCAGACCCGCCGGGGACTCTCTGAGCATCCACATAGAAGGGTCTTCAGTGTTGTTTCTCTGAAAGAAGAGAAGGAGGGCAGTGGCTAAAGCATTCATCCAGAGGCTCTGCACTTGTTGGTGGCCTGCCACCAGATGTTAATCCCCTAGCACTTCCAGCTGTGCCTGCCCAGAAGTTAAGAGGGCCTCTGGGGCCCTAGGGCAGAAAAGACAAGCAATTCTGTTTGTCTTCGAGGTTGGATAACTTTAGGGTATGTGGAACTGTCTGCCTCAAAGGTGCTGAAATCAGAGGGATGTGACATGGGACAAAAAGATGTCTGTTACAGAAAGTATACTTCAAATGCTTTTTGTTCATGGCCTGAATTAAGGCAGTTGTGGTGGGAAGAAGGAGGGAGTAAGGTTTCAAGAGACATCTGAGGTAGAAATGACCAGGGTCATGACTAGTCAAATAGAAAAATCCTGAATGAACTTGATACTGCAAGCGTGGAAGGCTGGATAGATAACTGAGTTAATCACTAAGGTAGTAATATGGGGCCAGGTAGTAATATGGTTTCCTTTTGTTGAAGGAAAATAAAGAGATCAGGGATACCCAATACCTGGTTGAAGATAAGGAATCAGTTAGCTTTCTAGTTTCCACAGTGTTTGGAGAGGCAACTCTCTTACCATCATGATGTCATTCCAGACTTCTGTAATTCCTTGTGGCAACAGCATTCTCAACCCAGGAAAGTAAGTAGGAAACTAAGGGAGCTTCCTTTTCTGTAGCAAAGTAGGCAGTAAGATGAATTACTGAAGAGGTTTCATACTAAGCGATACTGGGGTTGGGAGTATTTAGTCCTGTCTGTGTCTGATGTTTCCTTCCACATGGAAAGATATCCATCTGAGAATGACTTACCTATTGGGTATGGGATGATAAAATAGGCTTCCATAACTCTGTTCTTCCCTCCTCCTCCTCTCTCAAGTCAGCCTACCTGCAGAGTAGGTTGCTTTCTCTCAGCCCTCCCCTTGTATAAGAGGCTTGCGGTTTTCTCCGGATGCTGGTGACCTGGTACAGTAAGTCTGATTGATTCTGGAGATCAGTGTTAAGAAGCCCACTTGTCCACAGATATCAATCACATTCCCCAATATCCTAAATGTTGGCTTTCCTTGTGATTTCAGAGCCCAGATAGTAAAGAAGAACCACCAAAGTCCTGCCCACAAACTGCAGCTCATTCCAGAAAGGCCTTTGTGGTAAACAGAGAGACTTAACAATTACTTAGGTGTAGACTAGGTTTTGGAAATGAAATAAGAGAGCACACATTTCCAGGAATTTAACAAAGGAATAAGCCAGAAATCTGGACAGAGTTTTGACTGTGAATGATCTCAACTGACCAAACATACAATTATGTATGTAATCAGAGTGCATAGGTGCAATACCCTGGAATATTAGAACTATAAGGGATGAAAAAATTGAAATATTTCCTTTTGGAACAGAATGTCTTTATAGAACATACTGATCTAATTTACCAGAAGGGACAGCGTTCTCTGGTTATTTCTCTTTCAGGGTCAGACAGCCAATTTTCCCTGTTACCAAGCATCTTGGCAGAATTATTATTTTTTTGTGCTCGAAAGAGCCTTAGCAAATTAATCCAGCTCTCTTATTTTGTGTCCCCTCTAAACCAGGATGGACAATTTTTTTCATAAAGGGCCAGATAGCACATTCTTTGGATGCTACATGGTCTTTGTCACAACAACTCAGCTCTGCCACTGTGGCCCTGAAAGCAGCCATAGACAATATGTAAGCAAATGCTACACAGCCATACCTGCTCTAAACCAGTGCTACTTAAAATACGGTCTGACGACCAGCGCCCAGCCAAAGCGCATGTTTGCCACGAGTCCATAATGAGATAGGTAGAGAAATCGACAGTGAGCATTTCGAAACCCATACTGCCGTTAGACGTTGCCAATATCCAAGCACACGATTATTTTCAGCAATTCATTCTTATTGTATTTAACAAAAGCATCAATTGATAATGAAATGGAAATAAAACACCTGATCCTTCACCCATACAGTTTGAGAAGCAAGACTCTAAATTCCAAGCTTGTCCTCATTTTCCAGATAGGTAAGGAGACTCCGAGAATGGCACTGTTCAGTGTCATCTAGCCAGTTAGGGGAAGAGCCAGGATACAAACCCACGTTTCCCGACCCCTAGTCCAGTGATGTTTCCTGATATGGTACAAATTTCACAGTCTGTGTTAATGACTTCACACCTTAAAAGTTTCCCGCAAAGCTACAGCTATAGCTTTGAGCCCTTTTGTCTGCTCAGCAGGTTAGATGATCACATGCCAAGTGATTTTCTGTCAAGGTAGAGAATAGAACCCTTCAGCTTTTGAACCCCTAATCCTGTGTCTGATGTAACCTGGGCCGAGGCTGTTGCTCCCGGCTGGCCTGCCCTTTCTCGATGATTTAATTAAGATTCTCACTTCCAGGCTAAATAGCTATAAGAAAACCTTCTCTCTTTCATGCACGTTCATTACCCATAACCCAGCCACTGTGCACTTTCATGCAAAGTGGCTGGGTTATGAGGAGGGCTTTATGGTTCTCAATCAAACCAAAAGCCATGTTATTCCAAATATTCTGCCCCCCTCCTATTCCCTACCATCCACCTAGAAGATTTTCAACCCTTACTTACATAGGAAAAAATAATAGCTACTTATATACCCCCAAAGAGTCCAGATAGCTATTAACAGTACAGTGAGTAATAAGGGGCAAATGCAGTGTCGGTGGAGGATGGAGCAGCTGACATAATTTGTGGAGGGCTCTTTAAAGGCCTACAAATCTAGATGATGCTAAAGATCCACCGACCGTGTCAGCAAGATCAGCTTAAAGAATGGTTACTTAAAAACGAATGAAAAATATTGATTCAGAAATGAAAACAATGACTCCGGCTAACATAATTCAAGGATAAGATGGCCACACTATGGTCGGTCAAGGATCAGTTTTAGACACAACTGCTTGAATTTTATTTAGAGGACATTTAAATGCATAACAGTCTCAATTTCAGATTACACTGACTTAACGTCATTGGTGAATGATTTAAGACTTGGGCCAAAGTTTGCCTCTTCTGAATAAACTCTACTTAGGTTGGAGACAATTAATATTAGATACTTATTATGGACTTGATTCATACTTATAGACTTATTTCTAGTTTGACGCCATTTTTCTCTGTTCCTTAAATAGAACCCTGAAGAGTCTTCACTAGGTGACATAGCAAGCTTATTTGTTTTATTTTGTTTCTAAATATCTGCATGAAACAAAAGGCATTTATTTTTAAATATCCTATAATTCATATGTTCTAATGGTTCTGATGGGACTTTTCTTTTAATTAATCCAGATTAGTGTTGACTGGGACTTTTAGAATCGCTATATCATTGATCTACCCAGAGCAATGAAAACATTTAGGCTTATATTCATTCAAAAATGCTCACCAAGAGGGAATGTAAAATGGTGCAGCTGCTATGGAGAACAGCATGGAGAATCCTCAAAAATTAAAAATGGAATTACCATATGATCCAGCAATCCCACTTCTGAATACATATCCAAAAGAACTGAAAGCAGAATCTCAGAGATATTTGCATACCCATGTTCATAGCAGCATTATTCACAATAGCCAAAAGGTGGAAATAACCCATCGATGGATAAATGGATAAAGAAAATGTAGTATCAATAGTCTTACAAACTGAGTATATCATAGATGAGGGAGTTGAAGCTTAGAACCTTACCTTGCCTGACACAGCAGAGCTGGAAATGAACCAAGGGCTGGATTTGAACCTTGGTCTACCAATGCCACAGTCCACGTTGTCTGCCCACTACAGCACACTGCCTCTTCAGCCTTCGTGATGACATACGTAAAGATTAGGCAGTATTTTTTTTAACTAAAATTTTAAATTGTGGTAGAACACACACACAAGTTATAGGCTTAACCATTTTTAAGTATACAGTTCAGTATTGTTAACCGTTCTCTTGTTACTATTCTACTTTCTGTTTCGATGAGTTTGACTACTTTAGATACGTACAATGGAATGTTATTCAGCCTTTAGAAAGAAAGAAATCTTGTCATATGCTACATCATAGATGAACTTTGAGGACATTATGCTAAGTGAAATAAGCAACTCACAGAAATACAAATACTGTATGATTCCACTTATATGAGGTATCTAAAGCAGTCAAACTCATAGAAACAGAATAGTGGTTGCCAGGGGCTGGCAGGAGGCAGGCAGGAAAGGGGGAGCTGGTGTTCAGTGGGTGTAGAGTTTCAATCTTACAAGATGAAAAAGTTCTAGAGATCTGTTGCCCGACAATGTGAATAAAGCTAACACTGCCGAACTGTACACTTAAAAACTGTTAAGATGGCCAATTGTGCGTGTGTTCTACTGCAATTTTTTAAATTAATTTTTAAAGTATTCACTACTCTTTACGTATGTTGTCACAGAGGCTGAAGAGGCAGTGTGCTGTAGTGAGAAGACAACATGGACTGTGGCATTGGTAGACCAAGGTTCAAATCCAGCCCTGCCCTTTACCAGTTCTGCTGTGTCAGGCAAGTTGAGGTTCTAAGCTTCAGCTCCCTCATCTGTGATATATACACTCAGCTTGTAAGACCGTTGATCAGACTAAAGGTCATCATCGATGTAAAGCTTCTATTCTGCTCAAAAAAATAGTGGCTATAATGATGGTAATGACAATGATGATGGTGACACTGTCGTTGTTGCAAGGTACCACAGGAGGGGAAAAGCAGGAAAGAGAATTCCTAACCCTGGGGGCCTTTTCGTGATACTTAGGTTTTTCTCTGATTTCTTCCTATCCAGAAGATAAGCAACACCCTCCAGTTTTTCTTGGGATGCTGTAGGAAGCCAGGAGCAGTGGCAGACTTATTCACTTATTTTATAACAGAGTCATTTAAATGATGGGCCCACAACCTCTCATTATTCCAAACTCTTCATTTCCCAGGAGCAAAATAACCTTCTCAAGTAACGCTCTGCACCTGGCTGCCACTAAGTTTTGCAGGCATTGACTAGGAAAGAGACGGTCTGTGCTCAAATGCCAGGAGGAAAGCACTCCACAGCACACTGCACCTGCTCTGTCCTTGGATGAATTCACCGTGTGCACATACACGTTCGCTGTCATGCAGCCTATACATTTTATGACTGAGAGTCACAGATTATAATGCCATGTATTATAGCTACTCCAGCATTTGTCTGCAGTGTGGATTAGTTTTAGGGCCTTCCTTTTGAGATTTTCATCTTAGGAAAACCTTGCCATGGACCGTCATGATTTTGGCTGTAAAGAATTTTTAATACAGCGTACTGGGTTCTCATGAAATGTTAATGAGTAGAAAATAAAAAGGGCCAGACAGCTGAAGAGTTGTCGGGGTTTTTTCATGTTAAGTGATCAATAAAAACAAATGAAGTTCTTAAACAGGTTTCAGATCTTGATTATCTAGGCCAGGGGCTGGCAAACTGCTTCGGTAAGGAGCCAGATAGTAAATATTTCAGGTTTTGCGGGCCACACTGCCTCTGCCACAACTATTCAGCTCTGCTGTTGCAGCATGAAACAACCATAGACAATACGTAACTAAATTAGTGTGGTTGTATTTATGGTCACTGAAATGTGTTCCAATAGAACGGTATTTATGGATACTGAAATGTGAATTTCAAATAATTTTCACTTGCCATGAGACACTATTCTTCTTTTGATTTTTTCAACCATTGGAAAATGTAAAAAATCATTCTTAGCCTACAGGCTGTACAAAGATAGGCCACAGGCCAGATTTGTCCCATGGGCTATCGTTTGCTGATCCCAATCTAGGTAAATTGTCCTTTGGAATGTTGTCAATATCAACAGGGGTCCTAAATGTCCACAAAATAAAATCCAAACATCTTACTCTAGCATACCAAGGCTTTTGTTACCTGACCTGAACCTCTTCTCCCACTACCATGCTCCAGCTATCTTCCATCCAGGGGTATCCAGTTTTTCGTCATTCCAGAATATACCACGGCCTGGCATATTACCATGCATTTTCCTCTCCCTGCTCTTTCTCAACCGGTTCTACATGGTAAAACCCATCCATGTCCTAAGGTACAGCTCCTGTGCCATGTTCTCCATGAGAAATTCCTTGAAGACTCTTCCCCTAGTCAGAACAAATCGCTCACATCCTTCTGATTCATGGCCTTTTTTGTTATGTCTCACCTGTGCCATATAGGTCAAAGTCATCATATTTTTGTCTATATTCTAACCACATGATCACCTCTGTGAGGACAGAAAAATGTGTTTTATTCATGGCTGTGTATTCCCTCAAAGCCGATTCTTAGCACGATGCCTTATATGCAGCAGGTGTTTAATAAATACTTGTTGGTGAATGGATTTCTTACTGTATTCAGACACAAGATCAGAGCAACTTTAAAATATGCCAACACACCTCTGTCTCTGCTCCCTTTGAGCCCTGATGGGGAGGAGATGGGGAAGTCTTCCTCTGAAAAGGGGACAATTCCTGAAGAGCTATCAAACCTTTTGGACTACTTGCCATCTGAGCCCCTACACATCCTGGCACCAGGGTGGCAGAGCTTTCACGGCTCTGAAGGTAAGAACCATATCACAAGGGAGTATTTCATAGACTCTTATAAGTAGTGCTTTTAAGGAAACTGAGAAACCACCTAATCTCACCAATCCTTGTAAGATGAGAAGGTGGCGCTCAGAAAGATGACAGAACCCACTGAAACCCCCAGAGAGTCAAGGCTGGGACATAGCTCTGAGTCACAGTTGGTTCAACTCCACTTGGTTGAATATACATTTTCATTCCTTGTGGGTAAATACCTAGAAGCAGAATTGCTGGGACAAAAGTAGGTGTGTGTTTAACTGTTTAAGAAAAGGAAACTTTTCCCAAGTGTTCATACCATTTCACATTTCCACCAGTAATGTATGAGAGAATTCAGTTCTTCCACCTCCTTGCCAACACGTGGTACGTATGGTCAGTGTTTTTCATTTTAAGCGTTCGGTGGGTAGCAGTATTTCCTGGAACCATCTCAGAGGTTCCAGAAAGCACTTCACACATTTAAAAATTGTATATAATTTGCATTTTCTTGTTGACTAATCATGTTGAAAACTTTCTCATGTGCTTATTGACCCCTCATATATCACCCTTATTGAAATGTCTGTTCAAGTCTTTTGCCCACATTTTATTGAGCTCTGTGTCTTTTTACTAGGCTACAGGAGTTCTGGAGCCTGCCATACCTTAAAAAGAGCCTTGAAAATAGTTTTTAGAACATTTGACCAGAATAGATGTATTTTGGCTCACAGTGTTTCATTAAGGCCTCACCCAGGTATACCATTTATACCCCACATCATATTCCTAAGCAGTGATACAACTTGTATTTCTTTGCTCACTAAACTGACTCATACTTTCAACTTGCAGATGAAACACTCAATTTCTGCCACAGATGCCCACAAAAAGCCAGAATATTCCAATCCAATATATGAAAATAGATGTGGAGTAAATTGAATTTCCCATATTGTCATCAAGCCTGTTGACCAAAAGCTATTTGATTTGCAAAGCCTTTCCTGGGTAGATGGGTCAGTGTTTATTTTCATGGATTTTGCTGTTCTAAATCAAATCAACCAATCAACAGCTCTTTATAGAGTGCTCTAGGTCATCTCTGTCAGGCATTTCATGCATTACACATTAAATTCCAGTTCACAAATCCAGTTCCTCTTTTTTGACCTAAGTTTTATTTGCTTTCTTTTGACAGCCTGTATTAAGCCCTTTCATCATTTTTAGCAACCAGATATCCAGTTGGGAAAGCAAATTATTTCCCTGAAACTTGACATCATCATGATTCCAGTACAAGTAACAATCATAACACTAATAAAACCTTAAGTTTTCAAAACTCATAGCATGTGCACACAATTCAATTATACCTTACTACCACTCCATAGGGTGGAAATTACTGCTCTCTTTCACTGATAAGGAAATAGTTTCAAGAAGTAAAGAAACTCATCTGAGGTCACATAGCTGTTGAATAGGAAGGAAAAAAAAATCTGAACCCTTGTCTCATAAAAGAGCTCACTGATTTTGCTACACTGTGAGGAATATTTTCCAAAGGTGAAGTCCATTCCAAAATTAAACATGAAATAGCAAATGTAATTCCTGCTAAGTGCTGCTATAAATCAGGTAACCTGGGAACCTGGCTCCTTTTTCAGCCCATGTAAAAATATTTTAACAACGTATTTTCATTATTTAAAAAGAAAAGTCAAAGAATCAGAAAAGCACAAAGAAGAAATTAAAAATCAGCTGAAGTCACACCACAGTTAATTATTTGGAACATTTAAACATCCTTCCAAATTGCTTGCTGTCAATTTCCCCTCTACTTTGTCTCTCATGGTCCACACACACACACACACACACACACACACCCCATGTGGAATTATTGGGATCATGCGCCTATATATCTTTATCGTCAACGGCTCTCCACCCCGCCCCCTGCAACAGAGCGCTGTGAACTGGGTCCCGGCTCTGCTGCAGGACGCTGCTATCCTTGCCAGGTGACTGCTGCAGCTACGTCCCTCTACCTTCTCACAAGGGACACTACTATCCCATCACTGTCTTCATCACAAGTGAAGGATATACCCTCTTCCATATCTCTCATCAGCATAACACAAACCAGGGTACGCCTTTTTACAAGACTTTCCTGTAAAGCTGGTGATAATAATTGTTTTAAAAATAAAAAAAACCAGGATGGTCTGATAACAAGACCCAAATGAAGACCCATCCTTAGGGTCCCTCGGAAGAGGATTTCTCAGCCTTGCTCCCAGGCTCCTCGTGGCAGATTAGCTCCCACTCTTAAGCACTCGTTGGGCTTCCTGTCATTCTGACTCTGAGTTCCAGAAAGAGAAGAATTCCTTGCTCCGTTATAGTGGCCACCTTACCAGCCCGCATTTCACATGCCAAACTAACCTCCTCACAGGGCGATCAAGAGGGAGAATGATGACAAGCTGTCTAGGTACAAACGCTTAATCTACTACAAAGATGTGGTCCAGTCTTACGGCCTCCACAGAGGTCAGATGACAACTATTAATGGAACAGCTTATTAGGCACTGAGTGTGAGAATAGCAGCGCATCTTCTGATTGACCCCGGGCCTGCTAGAATCTTAAACAACCCATCCCAAACTTGTTTGAAACCAGCTTCCTGGCATCAGTGACACAAAACTTAAAGACAACCTATCACAAGGAGCCTCCTCCCGCGCCAGCCAGAGAACTGTACTCATGACTTGCCCAATGTGGTGTACATCTTCCTTTTTGCCCTGTATCTCACTCTTCTCATTTCTGTTCAGAGAGATGCACTGAACTCACACCTGAGTGACACAGCTTTCCTTTTATACGCAAACAACAAATTCAGTTCCCAGACTACTTTGATTTTTTTTACGATTTACCACGTAAGTTCAATTCCCAACATTCCCATTACTCAGTCTTAAATAAAATCGTATGGAAGAATAAAACTCAACAATCCATTTCTGGCCTGCTTCACCAGACTTCTCAGGTGAGTTGTTTTTTTAAACACTTTCTCACTGGTAATTAAAAATTATACCTGTATATATACACATATACAGTTGATCCTTGAACATGGGTTTGAACTATACGGGTCCATTTATAAACTTTTTTTTTTCCCCAGTAAATATACAGTGAGCCCTCTGAATTTGCAGGTTTCACAGTCGTAGACTCAACCAACCGGGGAACTGAAATGTCCATCCGCGGTCGGTTGAATCCATGGATGCGAAACCCAGGGACTTGGAGGACCAACCGTATTATGCCATTTTATATAAGGTACTGAGCATCCGCAGATTTTCGTATATGCGGGGGGGCTCCTGGAACCAATCCCCTACGGATCCTAAGGATGACTCTATATACATATAAATCTATGTATATGTGTTATTTTACTTCAATGGAATCATACTACAAATACTGATTATTTTCACTCAATAATGTGTCATTAACATCTTTCCATATCAATAAATATAAATCTATAATATCCTTTCTAAAAGCTGAACAACAACAAAAAAAAAAGCTGAACAATTCTCTATTGCACATGTCTGCCATAATAGTTTTAATCAGTTCCAGTCAATGTACATCGAGGCTGTATATCAGGATTCTTTTGGCCACAAGTGACAAAACCAAACTCAAATTAGTTTATGCAAAATGGAGAATTTGTTGGATAATATAACTGAAAATTTAATGGCTAGATCAAGAATGACGATCCTCAGTTGAACTATCACCAAGGACTGACCTCTATCCATCTCTCACTTCTACTCATCTCTGCTTCTCTCTGCTTTCTGGATTTATTATCTCTTCTCCCATGTTGCTAACAAAGCAGTGTCAATATACTGAATCTTAGGAAGATGATGATTGGCTTATTTGGGGTCATATACTGGCCTATAATCACGGTGGTCAGAAGAATAGATTAATATGATTGATTACCCTGAATCTCTTTCTCACGGAGGTGGAAGAAAAGGATGGAGAACCATTGTAGAGAGCCCTTCTAGAATCTTAGGCATGGGGAAAGGGAGTTCGCCAAGATAAGATCATACTGCGATTACCAGATAAAGATAAAATAATGATACCAAAAGCTGAAAAAGAAAGCACTGTAAAACTATGGCTAAATCTCTTCAAATACCAATGTAAAAATATTAAATAAAATGTCCTCAAAAAATCTACCAGTATGTCTAGAAATATGCCATCTTAACCAGTTTCATTCATTCTAGAAATTTGTTTTTTCAATATGTGGATATCAACAATTATGTTACAATTATCTTATTGATAAGTCAAAGAAGAAAAATACATATTAGGTCAAGAAGGAGGAGAAAAACAGGACAAGAAAAGGGCACTGGCCTCCTATCTGAGTCAATTCCCTTTAAAAAAAATAATAATAACTTTCCTGGGAAACTGGGACCCATGCACACTGTTGGTGGGAATACAAAATGGTGCAGCCACTATGAAAACAGTATGGAGGTTCCTCAAATAATTAAAAATAGAACTACCATATGACCCAGCAATCCCACTTCTGGGTATTTATCCCAAAGAATTGAAATCAGGATCTCAAAGAGAGATTAGCACTCTCATGTTCATTATAGCACTATTCATAATAGCTAAGATATAGAAACAACATAAATGTCCGTCGACAGATTATTGGATAAAGGAAATATGGTATGCACATACAAGGGAATACTATTCAGCCTTGTTACAGTAATTAAATAAAGAGGCAGACTTGGCGGCCTACATAAGCAGACTGAAACCTAAACCAGAGTTAATTCCTGTAAATGCCTCAAGGTTAAGGACTCAAAACTTAAGAACCATCAATCACAAAGAGCCAGCTAGGCTTTCCCAAATAAGGCAACTGCTTAAGCTAAAGCCAATCAAATAATTTCCTTGCTTTGTTTCCATGTCTGCTCTATAAAAGCCTTTCCGTTAGCTCCTGCTGGTGGAGTGCCCCTAGCCACTTTCACTTTGACACTGCCTGATTCAAATCAATGTTTGCTCAAATAAGTCTTCAAAAATTTAATGTGCCTCAGTTTATCTTTTAACAAGAAATTCTGCAATATGTGACAACATGGATGGACCTTGAGGACACTATGCTCAGTGAAAATAAGCCAGATACAGAAAGACAAATCCTGCATGATTCCATTTACATGAGATAATTAAAATCGTCAAATTCATAAAATCAAAGACTGGAATGGTGGTTGCCAGGGGTTGGAGTGAGGGGGGAATGGGGAGTTATTGATCAACAGGCATAACGTTTGTTAAGTAACATAAATAAGCTCTAGAGATCTGCTATACAACATTGTACCTAGAGCCAACAATAATGTATTGTACACTTAAAATATGTTAAGAGGATAGGTCTCATATTAAGTGTTCTTACCACAACAAAATTTTAAAAATATCTTTTTTAACTTTCCAGGAAATCTGACCCAACAACTTCTGCTTATCTCTCATTAAGTCTTCCTCATCTTCAAGGAACACTGAAAATACAATTTACTTGAGAGTCTGGGCACATTGGTGCTCCCAATAAGAAAAGGGTTCTGTTACTAAGAAAGATAGCAGACTAGGCAACAACAGATGGCTGCCCTTAATTTCTTTTTATGTACTTTATCTGTCAGAGACAGAGATGTATGGGACACTCTTCCACTATTACTCCATTTCTTGCAAAACATTTTTTGTCATATTTCTTATTATGTTCATCAGGATTTAACGGCTTCTGACAGTTACATCTTTGTTGTGGATTTTACCCTTCACTGTTTTAATGTGACACTTTCTGTCCTCCTTGATGCTTTTTAATCTCTAATTAAACCCTTATTTGTTTTTATTTGCCTAATATATTTCCCATATTATCTTATTTTTAATCATTCTAAGTTTTTCTCTCATATTCAGCATATATTTGTATTACTGTTTTTTTGTACAGAGCATGCACTTTTGTTTTTGAAATACCTATCTTAGAGCTTTGTCTTTTAATGTATAAATTTATTTATATTTATATATTTATTTATATTATTTAATGTATAAATTTACTCTTTTCCATTTAATAATAAAACAGATGATCATGAATAATCTTTCCATAGTATTTATTTTTTAAATACTTTTTTGAGGTTTCCTTTATTTTTTCTTTTTTACACAAATGTTTCATCAACTCTCAGCTCCTCTCTGGTAAATTTATAATTGTGTACCTTATTTTAAATTGTAATTTTGATTAACGTACACACAAATCACCTATTTAAAATATATTAATTTTAAAATTTTTAAGTGGAAATGGAACACTATCTACTAACAATTTTATGGGAGATGAGAGAAAATTCTGACTTTCCTCATCTCCCAGTTTTGTGACTGCGTCTGTGATTTTTAATCCAATTACTTATATTAAAATTGTTTGTTTATATCATTGCATCACGTAAGTTTAGATTCAGCTGCAAACTACAGACTCCCAAATAATGGCTTAAACAAATTATGCTCATCAGTCATTCTTGCTAAAGCCCACTCACACCTCAGCCCTGCCTTGGTCCTCAGAACCTTTCTCACTCACCTCCAGTAACTTTGCACCTGCCTCACATGCAGAAAAGTTGCTGTGAGCTGCAAAGTCCTCTCTCAACTTTGACTAATTTTATTGTGCCTAATCATTGTTTTCCAGAGACTTGGTAAAAAGTTTGAGTCTTTCCTAGCTTCCTTGTAAGCTTTTTTTTGGTTTTTTAAAAAAATATAAATTTATTTATTTATTTAGGCTGCGTTGGGTCTTCGTTGCCTCACACGGGCCTTTCTCTAGTTGCGGCGAGCGGGGGCTACTCTTCGTTGCTGTGCACAGGCTTCTCATTGCGGTGGCTTCTCTTGTTGCAGAGCACGGGCTCCAGCCGTGCGGGCTTCAGTAGTTGTGGCACACGGGCTCAGTACTGTGGCACGCGGGCTCAGTAGTTGTGGCGCACAGGCTTAGTTGCTCTGCGGCATGTGGGAATCTTCCCGGGACAGGGATCGAACCTGTGTCCCCTGCACTGGCAGGCAGATTCTTAACCACTGCACCACCAGGGAAGTCCTCCTTGTAAGGTTTTGAATTAAAATTTTGTTCTCTGGGTACATTTTGGTAGGTATTGATTGGAAGGTGGAGGTATACATGCTTATCCTAATGCATGTTCTTGACATTAAACTCAGTTTATTTTTTATAATGTATCTTTATTGTTAAAAATTTGGAAAATACTAAAGTCATAAAAAAGAATATCAAATTATTTTTGCACGTTAGTATATTTCCTTCCAGTAATTCATATATGCGTGTGTAAATGTGAGGGAAGGAGGGGGGATGGAGTGTTTGGTTTTTGCTATTTGTTTTTGTTTACAAAATTGTGATAATAATTTATATCTTCCTTTTTTCACTTAATTCAATTGAAAATTTCCTGTGCCATCATATATTTCAAAATTTTTAAAAGCTACATAGGATTTTATTATATAGATGACCATAATTCATATAACCAGTTTCTGTCTTTAAAGCTCTCTTTTATTTCTAATTCTTTGTCATAATAAACAGTGCTACAATGAATATTATTTCCCATAAGTCTGTGCTCACATCCCAATTATGTCCTTAGGATATATCCTTGGGAATTGAATATCTAGCTTTGTGATGCGCATTTCCAATCTGTCCTCCAGAAAGGTTAACGAATTTGAACTCCCAACATCTTTTTCGTTAAGTGATTATTTAACCACACCCTTACCACTACCAAGTACTGTGTGTTAGGAGAAAAAAAAAAAATCACATTTTTGGATAGGCAAAAAAGGCCTCATTATTGCATAAATTTCATTTATAGCACTTAACCACTAATAATGTACATATTTGCCATTTGTATTTCTTGTTTTCTGATTTTTATTTCTAGTGGCCATATTTTCTATAGGGATTTTAATGATTCATTGATTTCTTTCTTTGGTCTTTTCCACCTTCGCTCTTCAAAGGTAAAGTACATCCAAATTGCATGCTGCAAGAAAACCTTCACTATTTTATTTTTTAATCTAAAGAGGGAACAGAAGGCAATCAATTTTTCAACAGCAACTTTTCTTATTCTTTTCCAGAGCCAGAGGCACATTACCATGAAAACTGTGTAGTCTTTATGAAAGCAAAATGTGTTCCATCAGTGGACACAAGGGAGAAGCTAATTAGCTTGTGCTAGAAAACAACTATATTTAATCTTCTTGGATAAAATTATATGAACTAAAGTCAATCAGTTCATATTTGCTCAGAAGACTCCTTGTGAAGTTTTTAATCACATAAGAAGTTTGTTCTTGCTTATCTTTATTTGAAAGGGATTCCAACATGGACAGGGATTGACTTGGGAAATGAAATCCTGTGCCTTCAAAAGGGAATGATAGTAAAAGTATTTCATGACTAGTCAGGCATGGGGACCAACCGATCAAGATGGATGCCAGCTGTAAGTGATGTTTCCAGCCACGTGGGCATGCAGCAGCTGAACAAAGGGTCCCACCAATGAGAAGACTTCTCTCATAGAATGAGACACATCCAGAGGCCTTTAGCTCCCTTCCCTTTCTTTACATCCTATGATTCTTCTTCCAGTTGGTATTCTACCATCAGTTTTAAACTCCCTAAGCAAATATAAAGAAAAATAACTGGAATTTATGGGGAAGAAATTAGAAGGATGGAAATAGAGGAAATAATTTCACGCAATTATCCAAATTCAAAAAGTATCTATAACTGAAGATCTGTAAGTGTATAATTACTATAAAAGTTTACACAGAGGCCATTACCTAGAGACTGGAGAACCAATTGAAAAATTCAAGGGTTACAAGCTCTGTGTAGTGGTCCATTAGGGGAGGTTCACTATTTAAGAGTTGGCTAAGAACTCATGGCCATGAAAACTAATGGTTTCCTCTGCAATTAAAATAAGAAAAAGTTCAGATTGTCAAAGAAAAAAAATTTCCTGATTGAAAAAACTGAAACAGATGAACCTAATTATGTATCAAATTGGCAATGTAACCAGAGAAAATTGTTTCAGTTGTTTCTAAAACACAGCATTTTAACTTTGCATCCTTAGAGCAAACATTACAAGGAAAAAGAAGTGCAAAAAAACCCTTTAAATTGTATTCAGTAGTTTTATGGTTAGTGGTAATACCGTATTGTCATTTTGAAACCATTTTTGTATATTAAAGAATAAAGTAAATAGATGATAGAAGCCAAGACTTTTCAGGGTAAGAGAAAAGAGCCATAAGTATAAAACCAAATACGTGAGAATGCTGTAAAAAATCAACATAAAGTGTGTGTGTGTGTGTGTGTGTGTGTGTGTGTGTGTGTGTGTGTGTGTGTGTGTGTGTGTGTGTGTGTGTGTGTGTGTGTGTGTGTGTGTGTGTGTGTGTGTTCGTTCTAAGCCTGTCTACCTATGGCACCTGGAAACAATGACATGCCAGAAACTGATTCCTAAGTGCCATTAACTACTAAAAAAAAGCAGGGGTCTTTGGAGAAACAGCTGTTATTAGATATGGGATACGGAAAATGCTAGGAGAACATGGGATGACCTGATGAGCCAGAAAGCAAGGAAGGACTCAAAGACTATTGGGATTGAGCCAAAAGAAGCTAGCTCAAAGGAGTTCCCACTGTCCAAATTTGGGGCTACTTAAGAATCAAATAGTATAATGAAGGTTTATACTTAAAGAATGCAAACTAATTTTTATAATATTCCAATCAAAATTAGCTGGCAAGTTTATAAATCTCTGCTGCTATAAAGAAAAATCATATGCCTTCCAAAAAATACGTATATGACTATTGTTAACTGAAATTCATTAACTAAGAAGAAAACAACAACAAAATACTCATTTGCCATCACTGGAGGAGATTATTACACCTACTCTTTACCCTAGAATATGTATTGAAGAAAAAGAAACATTTATCCTGGTTTGCAAAAGGAATTATATTTCAGAGTAACTGAATTGACGCAGCTGATGGGAAGGCTCTTTCTCAAAGTAGAACGACAGCTGATAAATGTAGAACAAATGATAGAAAACACCAATCGGTAGCCTCTTACGTAGTCCTTCATTAGGGCAAGGATTATCCACAGATGTTAAAATCGTTAGGTAAGGCTTCCCTGGTGACGCAGTGGTTAAGAATCCGCCTGCCAATGCAGGGGACACAGGTTCGAGCCCTGGTCAGGGAAGATCCCGCATGCCATGGAGCAACTAAGCCAGTGAGCCACAACTACTGAGCCTGCGCTCTAGAGCCCGCGAGTCACAACTACTGAAGGCCGCACAACTAGAGCCTGTGCTCCACAGCAAGAGAAGCCACTGCAATGAGAAGCCTGCACACCACAATGAAGAGTAGCCCCGGCTCGCCTCAACTAGAGAAAGCCCACGTGCAGCAACAAAGACCCAACGCAGCCAAAAAATTAAAAAAATTTTTTAAATTAAAAAATTAGGTAAATTGTTGACGTGGAATTGGATAATCACATGGTATCAAAGAATCACCCCAGAGATTACGCACTGCGTGCCAGGGGGAAAATCTAACTTTACAAGAGCGGGATCAGGCTGTCACCACTTTAACCCAGTGATCAATCAGCATTTTCGCCACTAATGGAACAATCAGACCTTATGAGGCCCCTGAGGTGATGTGGTAGGAAAGACACACCATTGTGATGAAGTACTCCTTCCAAGGAATGTTTAATGTGAACTAAATCAAGCCTGGAGATCTGACTTCCAGTTTATGGAAAATACAGGGCATATCAGGACAAGAAAATGACCCCACAAGGTAAAACTTGAGCAAGTCCAGGAAGTGGAACAATTCTGGAGTTACGGTTTGAAGCAGAGCTTCATGTTGGGTCCCACTGATTATCAAAGGCTTTGGACAAACACCAACAATCTTTGCACAGGGTAGGCCGGAACTCATAGGCAGAAGTTTCTACAGTAGGATGCGTGCTTTCTACAGAAAGCATCATGGGGGATGTTACTAAAGATGGACTTTCACAAGTGACTTTGCAAACAGGGGAATCCTGGACTCAGGAAAGTGGTAAACAACTATTGTGTAGTTGGATGCCTCTGGAGGTAACACCTGGCAGCCTTGTGGGAAGCTGGGGCCATATGTACAGCAATACTTGCTGGGGGGGAGGGAGAGCCGCCAATCCCGGGGAGCAGGAAACCTGGAGAGAACCGACAAGTGCCATTCAGTGGACAATTCTACTCGTCTCCTTACAGGGATAATCCCCTGTGGGGACTTCAACAGGTCAGTGTTGGGGCCGTGGGTGTTGGGCGGGGATGGGACTTCCAGTTTCTGGTTCTGTGTTTGAGGAGCTTGGAAGTCATCAATCTATCCTAAAAACAAGTACAAAACGGAACAAACTGAAAAATCAACAACTCTTCTTAGATCCCTAAGAGAAGTGAGGTCACAAGGCAAACTGCTGCCCCCCCAAACTGGAGAGACTGACAGGCAAACGCAGAGAATCACGGCTTACCAGAGCAGAAACTGAAGAGCTGCAGCCTCCGGGGGAGCCAGAACTGTAATGGAGGAATTGCTGTAGGGCTCAAGCTGGACAAACCTCGGGCTCCAAGTGGACGCGGTCATAGAAGGGCCTCCACACTTCGGTGAGTTTTAACTCCAGGAGCTCCAGCAGGATCTCAGGAAGTACCGGAGACAAATCCCCTCGTGCTGCTGACGGGAGGCGGGGAAGAGGAGCTGTTTTTCTTAACAAGGTCTGCCCTCAGGAGAAACTATTTAACCAGAGCCTAAGTGATGTGGAGGAAGGGAAATCCGCAACCCCAGCCCACTCTAGCCGTCCTATTCCACCTGAGAGGGGGGAGGGCAACTGAGGAGCGCCTGTGAAATTCACAATCCAGAGGCACAGGCTCGATAAAAACTGAGACCTTTTTTTTTTTTTTTAGGTGGGGTGGTACGGATTTAATATTTTTTAGTATTACAATATATTCTTATTTAAAAAGGTGCAGGCAAAAAGGACGCCGCAGATTTTGTACATCAGCCTCATTTGTCGTCTGAAACAGCTGGTGAGAACGCCCTTGGCGTGGAGGCGGGAGGCGGGAGGCGGGAGGCGGGGGGGAGATGGTCACGGCTCCCCCAGGGGTGGAAAGGGGATGGGGGCGGGGAAGAGCCCGGACCAGACCCTTCCCCATCCACCTGGAGAATTTTCTCCTCCCACCGCCCTAAATACACGCCACTTCCACCGCAGGGGAGGCGGAGCGGGTGCTCCTGCTGAGAAGGGGACAAGTTGCATTAGGTTAAATGAAGGTTAACTCTCTACCCCCTCCCCAAAACGCCTTATCACCACATTGCCAAAGGCCTATTTATAGCAGTAACTTTTACCCCATACATCCCGTCTGGCTGTCAAGAAAAAACAACAAGGTATACTAAAAGGCAAAAAAAAACCCCACAATTTGAAGAGACAGAGCAAGCATCAGAACCAGAAACAGCAGGAATTTTGGAATTAGCAGCCCATTTAAAACAACCATGATTAATATGCTAAGGGCTCTCATGGATAAAGTAGGCAGCATGTAAGAATAGATGGGCAGTGGAAGCAGAGAGATGGTCATGCTACAGAGAACCAAAAACAAATGCTAGCGGTCAAAAACACCACAGCAGAAATGAAGAAAGCCTCTGATGGGCTTATTAGTAGACTGAACACAGCTGAGAGATGCATACTGCGCTATTTAGGGGTGAGTTATGATGTCTGTACGTTACTTTAAAATACTTCAGACAAAATAGATGAAGCAAATATGGGAAAATCTGGACAATGGATGTCCATTTATTTCTATTTATTTGAAAAGTTGATATGCATTCCAATAAATGTTGAATGAATTAAATCAAACCTGCAAATTTAGTTATATGTTTTAATTAAATATACATCCAATACAGGCATACCTCGTTTTATTGCACTTCACAGATGTTGTGTTTTTTACAAACTGAACTCTGCATCGAGCAAGTCTATCGGCGCCATTTTTCTGACAGCATTATGTTTAAATTAAGGCATGTACATTGCTTTTTTTTTTGACCACATTGCGCAGCATGCAGGATCTTAGTTCCCCGACCAGGGATCAAACCCATGCCCCCTGCAGTGGAAGCGTGGAGTCTCAACCACTGGACAGCCAGGGAAGTCCCTACATTGCTTTTTTAGGCATAATTCTATTACACACTTAGTAAACTACAGTATAGTGTAAACATAACTTTTATATGCACCGGGGAACCAAAAAATTCATGTGACTCGCTTTATTGCAATGGTCTGGAACCAAACCCACAGTATCTCTGAAGTGTATGCCTGTATATAATAAATATATTTTAATTACATTTATATTATATTTAATTATATATAAATAAATATGAAAGGATAGTGTTTACTATATTACCCTATTCTACCAAGTACTAAATGACTGCAAGAAAACTGAAGACTTTAATTAAAACAACATGTTAGTAGAAGTCTAAGCAGGACCTGGATTAATAAATGTGCTAATTGGATAGTCCTGCTGAGAACCATACCTCATTTGGATTTGACTGTGGCATACATTATTTCTAATAGGAGATTTAATATTTGTACAGCACTTTGTTTTTATAGCTTTGTTTTAAAACATTATCAAAATACTGAAAAGTAAGTATTCCTTCTATCTTAGGCCCCCATTACCCTCCCAAGAAGGAAAACATCAGCAGGGTTTTTTTCCAGAATTTTTCTATGCAGATTCATTGTTAGATTACTACACTTATAATTATTCACCTTACATTTTCATTTTTGTTCTATTTAGTTTTTAACTTTTTAACTGAACGTTTCTAGCTTCAGTTTTTAACTTTCAGTTTTGACTTTTTCCTAGGGGAAATTTCACACACTCGTGTAGTGAACGAATAGTATCACTATACGATTTTTTCATTAAACTCTGTCTTTCCATCATTCATCTACAGGGCCAATCTTGTCTTATCCATACTCTCCTTCCTTCCCACAGATTAACAGACCGGTAATCTTCATAATCCATAGATTATTATGAAGCAAATCCCAAACACCATATCATTTCACCCAGAATGTTCCATCATGTATCTTTGTAATATAACGGCTCTTCTTTAAATAAAACTTCAACATCATTATCAAACCTAAAAACATAACAATAACTATTTAGTATCATCAAAATAGCCAGTGTTCAAATTTCCCCAAATGGCTCATAAATGCACTTTTAAAGTTGATTTGCTGTAAGGATTCAAACAAGGTCCACACATTGCATTTGGTTGAAATGTCCCTTAGCCCCATCCAATCTATATGCTGTTTCTAATTAATAATGCCTCATAGAGATCATTCCAATGACCTATTTTTTCTTGCCTGCATAGTTTGCCATTGTACCGGTGTCCCATAATGTATTTTATCCAGTCCCCAGTGATGGATGGTGAGGCTTTTTTTTTAGCTTCTTACTGTTATAAACTATGCTGCAATAAATAGTCTCAAATATATGGCTTTGTACATATATGCAAATGTATGTGTAAGACAGATTCCTATGCAAGGGATTGTTGGGTTAAATGGCATAGGACTTTGTAATTTTGACAGAAACTAACAAATTGTCTTCCAAAGAGATTGTCCAAGCGTATATCTGTTTCCCCACACCACACACACCAAAACTGGGTACCATGTTGTGTGCCAACATAACAGATGAAAAATGGTGACGGATTGTTGTTTTATTTTCATTTTCTTAACTCGGAGCAAAACTGATTATCGTATGCCTTCTGCATATGTTGTCTCATTTGTAACAAAAAAGAGTAGCAAACTGAGCCTGCGCGTCTGGAGCCTGTGCTCCGCAACAAGAGAGGCCGCGATAGTGAGAGGCCCGCGCACTGCGATGAAGAGTGGTCCCTGCTCGCCACAACTAGAGAAAGCCCTCGCACAGAAACGAAGACTCAACACAGCCAAAAATAAATGAATAAATAAATAAATAATAAAAATAAAGGAATTCCTTTAAAAAAAAAAAAAAGAGTAGCAAGAGTTGGGTAAGTAACTCCACTCACATCTTTCATCTTTATTGCGACCACTTGCCTGGTAAACACTATTAATATACTATCATGTGTTTCCCCCTGAATTCATCTCAGATGTGTTCCACAGGAAATGAACACTCTGGTCAAAAAACTTTTAGAAATACTGGATAACTTCCTGGATGGTCTCTATTTTCCCTTATTACATTCGGTGATGTCACTGAGAGTAATTGAAAGAATTGGTGAGTAGGGGTATTTTCTCCGAATATTAATAGAATTTCCAACAGTGGGTAATTGAGTAAGGCATTCAATGGTATTGGTTACCTAAAAAGTCTTTCTGAAACAAAAGCAAAAACAGTTTTTAATGGGAGAAGCTACAAGTCAAGCTTGTGTAGCCCCTTAATGTATAATACTGGATAAGGGAAGAGATAATGTGGTCCCTTTTGCTGAAAAAATGGTGCTGAGAAAAAATGAGAAGTTAGTCAGAAGTTAAATGAGTTGCTCAGGGTCACCCAGGGAGTGGGTGGTGGAGCCAGAATTCATACCTAAATTTCACAGTTTGGACTGCAGCCACTATGCTGTGTTTTCCCGAAAGAATAATTCAGAAATGAGAGAGGATATTAACGTAAGGCAACTATACACTGAAAGTAAATTTGGAGTGTTACTGCTTCTGATTTATCTTGAAAGACAATAGTTTCTGCCTGTAATATAAACTACTTTGCCTATACAACCCATGAAGCATTTATTTATAAGTATTTGCTGGTTTTTTCCATGTCCTCTTCCTCCTTTCCACAGTTGTTGTCGAGGGGTCACACCACACCCTTTAAGCAACAGATGCGTGGTATCTACTTGTCCATTTGTTGAATGGACTCTTACTGCTACTCAGAATCTCAAAGGAAATCCAGCGGCTGGTCGTCACTTATGAATCTTGATTCTACATGCACACATATACGTAAGATGCCCGCATCAGGAAAATAGCCTTTTTACTGGGAAGATATCAAATGATTTGATTAAGGAAAAGTTTCCATCATTATATATGAAACTCAGAGCCTGAGTTAAGGGAATAAAACACAGAATTTCTTTTTTAATAAGCAAAATTAGGGCAACGTATAAATAAAAAGTAGAATTCTGCACCACCGAAGTATATTTATCTCTGCCCACTGAAATCTTATATGCAAACTATAATTATAATAACTTTTATTGAACATTCTCCATGCGTTAGGCACTGGATTAAGGCATTATGTGGATTGTCTCATTTCATCCTTATAACAACTTTTTGAATTATATGCTTTCAATTTCCCCATTTTTCAGATGAGAATACTAAGGCTCAGAAGCCAGGATAGACCTAGAACTCAGAACTAGGGTTATGCAATATTGACTGTCTAATCTCTCTCCACTGCTGAGTGCTGAAATGATCTGCTGGAACTTAAAGACCCAGCTTTGTCAATATGGCACCTGCTTATCCTCAAGTCCATGGCATAAGTAAGAGAAGGTTTAAAGAAGGAATTTTACTTGAACTAAGTCTTAAAAATCCAGGGAGGGACTTCCCTGGTGGCACAGTGGTTAAGAATCCGCCTGCCAATGCAGGAGACACGGGTTCGATCCCCACGCGCTGTGGGCTCTACGGCCCGAGTGCTGCAACTACTGAGCCCGCGCGCCTAGAGCCCGTGCTCCACAAGAGAAGCCACCGCAATGAGAAGCCCGCGCACCGCAACGAAGAGTAGCCCCGCTTGCCACAACTAGAGAAAGCCTGTGCACAGCAATGAAGCCAAAGGCAGCCAAAAAAAATGAATAAATAAAAATTAAAGTAAAATAAATAAAACTACTGTCTTTAAAAAAAATCAGGGGATAGTTAAGATTTGAATTAGCAGAGAAAATAAGGAAGGGCTATCTGAGGGAAGAGAACTAATATATGGGGAATTATGCACATTAATATTTGACAAGTGGCTTATGTATTGACTTCAAAACTGTGATGCACTGGCTTTTTTTTTTTTTTTTTTTAGGAATAATGGCTGCAGACTTTCATTTCCATCCCTAACAGATCTAATCAGTTACCAGCTTGCCAAGATACCTCTAAAACTCACCTTCTTCCCTGAGATGCAAATTCCAGACATGTTAAGACATGGGGTACTGGTTAAAGGTAGAGATAATAAAATGTAAAACTGAGACCAGTTTTGAGCTTTTCAAGTGAAAACAGTGAGAGCCTTCCCACAGAGTCTACTCAATACATACGGTGTAAAAGTTGAAATGAAATTAGCATGTTAATGTTCTTCATGATGCAATCCGTCTTATCAGTTACAGCGACAGCAGCCCTGAGCACCTTGTGAAGAACTGCCAATAAAAATACTAAAATAAGCTTTGCACAAGATGGGAGTATCATGACATCTGTTTTCAAAATTACTCTGCCGTGATTGCTGAATATCATTAGAGTTGGTAAAAATTGTATTCTTTCACCTGGGATAAGTGCCCGTGATTTTAAGTAGCATCGCTTCAGAAATGACGCTTGTGAATCCATGCTGATTATGCCGTTGTGCTGTGCTTGCCATAAAGAGAGGATTCTTACCAATGATTTGTATCAGCAAGGATGTTTATGGCTGTGGGCAGCAATGAACCTCGCCTCAAACCGACTTACGCAGGGAGGTAATGTAATAACACGTGCAACAGGAAGTCGAGAAAGTAGGGTTAGTTTCACGGATTCCATAGTGACATTAGAGACTTGAGTTCTTTCTGTTTCTCCCCTCTGAGGATTTTAAATTTGCAAAAAATAAGAAACAGTATCTTCTCAAGTCTGTAGGGTTGGCTTCATCCTAAGGCATGCTCCCCTTGTAGTTACAGGATGGCTACAGGTAGTAACCTGTACCCCATCCACCCTTGCTCATGTCTATCAAGTGAGGGGAGGCCTCTCCTAGGTCCCTCCTAACACTGAGGAAGCTTCTTTCCCAGATGCCCTCAGCAAGCCTCCCCTAGCATCTCTCTTCGGTCCAAACTAGCTTAGGCCTGCCCAGCCCTGAACTAAATTACTGGCAAGAGAGATGGAATTTCTATGATTGCCTTGGAGACTCATTGGCAGGAGTGGAATGGATTCTGGAGAATTAAACACAAGAGACACCATACCATAGTACTTTTTAGTTCAATATTAAGCCTTCTTAGGACATCAAGGAAGCCCTCTCTGAAAAACTCAGTCTCAGGAAGTATGATTTAATTTAGCAAAGTCAGTTTCCTTTAACGCATTGAAAATCATCAACACTAAAAGTGAGAGTACCTACCCTTCCATCATTTTCTGTAGTCCCAAAGATTTTTGTGACACAATAGGCCATGCCCTGAGAAGTAGCCCCTTAAGAAAACCCCTAGGTAGGTTCTCTGATCTCATTCTCTCTCTCTCGGTTCGAAATTTGCAAAAACGAAGGAGTAGTATCTTCTTAAAACTACTGCACAGTTCCTAAGCTTTCTCTCCACTCTGGTGTCCAGCAACACATCTTTCATCTTTACCACCATGGTCCACTCTGTTCAGGTACATAACTAGATTTTATAACTTTGGAAAAGTTTGGGTTCAGAATAACAACTGCTTATTGGTTGGTTGCTGTATAGTTAAGCTAATTCACAAATGCAGCCCTGATTTGGGCCAAGATTATAAATCCTTAAGGCAATGCACACAAATGACCATGATCTTGTTAAAATACAGATTCTGATATAGTAAGTCCTCAAAAAGGATTATGACAATGCCGGCAAGAGCAAGAAGACCTCCAGGAGGGCATGGAGAGATGGTGGACCTCTAGGACAAGAGTGGGAGAAGAAAACTAAGCCTTCTAGGGAGGTTGTGTTGCAATTTTGTATTGTACTCGTAGAGAAGATGGAGGACTGAAATGGAGGTACTGGATCTGCTGTCCGTTATCCACAAGACTTAGCCCAGCCTACTATTCTTCCCACACAAGCCTCCAGATATCAGATGACCTCACGTATCCAAGTTGCTTTGACTTATTTCCATCTTGCATTTCTCAATTCTGGATCTCATATTAAGTAATATACTGATTCATGATACCGCAACTAGACAACCTACATGCCAGATTCTGCACACAGTTTCCCAGTTGGCCATGTAGCCTCAATTCATTGCAGTTGTCAACTTGCTTATGTATGTATGTACCTGCCAAGCTCTGGAGCTCCCATGAAAGATGATACCCATCTGTTCCTCTGTCTTCTCATGTGACATTCTTAGTGATATACTTGACCTCAGCCTTGAAGACCCCACAAGAGTAGGTTTGGATGACAAAGCCAGAAGGCACACCCCTCTCCAAGACCTTAAGTGTATTGTCTCACAAAACCTAGTCAGCAGAAGGAAGGAAATAATAAAGATCAGGGAGGAAATTTAAAAAACAATAGAAAAAAAATCAATAAAACCAAGAGCTGGTTCTTTGAAAGGATAAACAAAATTGACAAACCTCTGGCCAGGCTCACCAAGAAGAAAAGAGAGAGAATCCAAATAAACAAAATAAGAGATGAAAAAAAGAAATCTCAACTGATACCTCAGAAATACAAAAAAAAAAAAAATAAGAGAATACTATGCACAATTATATGCCAATAAATCTGACAACCTAGAAGAAATGGACCACTTTCTAGAAACATACAGCCCACTGAAACTGAATCAAGAAGAAATAGATAATTTGAACAGACTGATCACTAGAAGTGAAATAGAATCTGTAATAAAAAAAAAACCCCTACAGTCAAAAGTCCAGGACCAGATGGCTTCACAGGCGAATGCTACCAAACATGCAAAGAACTTATACCGATCCTTCTAAACTCTTCCAAAAGATTGAAGAGGAGGGAACACTCCCAAAGACATTTTATGAAGCCACCATCACCCTGATACCAAAACCAGACTAAGACACCACCAAAAAAGAAAATTACAGGCCAATATCTTTGATAAATATAGATGCAAAAATTCTCAACAAAATATTAGCAAACTGAATCCAACAGCACATAAAAAAGATCATACAGCACGACCAAGTGGGATTCATCCCAAGTTCACAAGGATGGTTCAACACATGCAAATCAATCAATGTGATACACCACATCAACAGAAGACAAAAACCACATGGTCATCTCAATAGATGCAGAAAAAGCATTTGACAAAATTAAGTATATCGTCTCCACAATCTCTTTGAGACACATAGCCACAACTCATGATGTTTGTAAGACCTAGAGGGAATCTCTATCGCTTCAATGCCCCTTGCTGGAGGGGCCACCCGAACTGGATGAGTAGATTCTTGCTTCCCCTTATTAGGCCAGTGTTAGGGAGAATGATAGACAGAGAATGATTCTATTTCTCTCACCTAGTTCAGCATCTCTTCCAAAATAAGAATTTCCTTTTAAGCATCACTGAAAATCATTCATCCAGTTTGTGCCCGAACTCCTCTGAGGCAGCCCATTCCTTTTTTTTTTTTTCTTTCTTTTTTGACAGATCTGTATTTTAGAAGTTCCATATTCTTAGCTGAGAACTGGCATTAATGTATTACTTCCTCACTTTGGCTTGACTAATTTTTTTTCATTCCTCTTCTACTTGGAAATCAGATGGCTTGGAAATCAAAACGTTAAAGGCAGGTATCACTTCCCCTAAGGTTTCTCTCTTTTCGCGGTGAAATATGACTGGTTCCTTTAACAATTCCAAATTTAACATGATTTCTATACTTTATTACCTTAATAACCGTTGCTTGTTTCTCTTTTACCAATATCCATCTTCATATTGCTTGCCTGGGACTTTACCCAATAAAGTTTAAACATTACAAGTCCCTCCTTTGATGTGAATACTGTACTAGATATTGACCCAGAATAAGAATCATTTGCTTGTTTGTATGTTTGCTTGCTTGTTTAAGCAGCAAGTTCACAGCACAGACTTGTATGGCATTTGGGTCAACTAGAACATCTAGGGTTTTTTGTTTTTTTACAGGAACAGCTATTAAATCAGCATTTCTCATCCCAGGAGGTAGTTGGTTTAATACAAAAAGCATGGTACTTAGAACCAGAAGACATGCGTAAGTGGCAAGAATAACAACCTCTTGTTCTTGCCACTTGCCAACCGTGAACAAGTCACTGTCCTCTCTAGGCCTCCATTTTTTGACCTGGAAAACAGGACTGTTCAAAAGATATGCCTCACCCAGCTGATGGGTTTCTTTAAAAAACTCAGCTAAAAGACCATATATGTTGGACAGTTTTCTTGATTGAAAAACGTGATACAAGTTTTAGTAATGCTCAGTTATTATTCCATACTGTGTTATTTCATTAATCTGGTACCCATTATCCCATTAATACAATACCTATTTATTCTTGAAGATATTAAGTCTGAAGTAATGCATCAAGATATCTCCTGAGTTCAGAAAGACAAATTGGGTTGAGTTTTGCACCTAAGTTTGAACCCAGGGTTTATTCTAAACCAGTTTCAATATGATCGCTCTCCTTTTAATGTCCATTGTTTTGCGGTTTTTTAAAATAAATTTATTTATTTATTTTTGGCTGTATTGGGTCTTCATTGCTGTGCGTGAGCTTTCTCTAGTTGCAGCGAGTGGGGGCTACTCTTTGTTGCGGTGCACAGGCTTCTCATTGCAGTGGCTTCTCTTGTTGCAGAGCACGGGCTCCAGGCGTGCGGGCTTCAGTAGTTGTGGCACGTGGGCTCAGTAGTTGTGGCTTGCGGGCTCTAGAGCGCAGGCTCAGTTGTTGTGGTGCATGCACTTAGCTGCTCCGAGGCCTGTGGGATCTTCCCAGACCAGGACTCAAACCCGTGTCCCCTGCATTGGCAGGCGGATTCTTAACCACTGCGCCACCAGGGAAATCCCCATTGTTTTGGTTTTTATGCTTGCATTTTGAAAAGAATTTAAGACAGAGAGAGAAAAATATAACATCTGTGTACCAACCAACAAGAATGAACAAAAGTTGCTATTTTGTATGCTGGGTTTTTTTTGGTTTGTTTTTACATATCTAATAAGTAGAACATTACGGATGAAGTTGACATCCACTTTGTCCTCCTTTCTAGTTCCACCTCCCACCCTCTCCAGAGTCACCAGCACAGAGGGTGTGCCTCCTCCCAGTTCATGTTTTACTACACAGACAGACATCCATGAGCAACACATAATCTCAGTGTTATATGTTTAAAATGACATGAAAGGGCTTCCCTGGTGGCACAGTGGTTAAGAATCCACCTGCCAATGCAGGGGACACGGGTTCAAGCCCTGGTCCGGGAAGATTCCCATATGCCATGGAGCAACTAAGCCCGTGCGCCACAACTACTGAGCCTGCGCTCTAGAGCCCGTGAGCCACAACTACTGAGCCCACGTGCCACAACTACTGAAGCTCACGTGCCTAGAGCCCGTGCTCCACAACAAGAGAAGCCACCACAATGAGAAGCCCGTGCACCGCAACGAAGAGTAGCCCCCGCTCGCCGCAACTAGAGAAAGCCCGTGCCCGGCAACAAAGACCCAGTGCAGCCAAAAATAAATTAAGTAAATAAATAAATTTATTAAAAAAATAATAAAATGACATGAAGGCTGTCATATACTGTGTGTATCTTACTGCAAATTGCTCTATTTACCCAATGGTGTGTTTTGAAGATCTGCGTTGAAACACGTAGTTTATGTATTCATTCTAACCAGTTTATTCAATCTAATCACATAGCATAATGTATTCATAAATTCCTCTACTGGCCAATAATCTGGGTATTTCCCAGTTGTTCTATAATTACAAACAACGCAACAATGCACATTGTTCTACAACTCTCCTGACGCTCCTGTGCTAGACTTTTCTCTGGGGTTCACCCCTCAAAGTAGAATTGTGGACTTCCAGGCGGTGCACTTTTTTAATGATAATAAATATGGTCGAATTTCTCTCCAAAATGGTTATACCCATTTTCACTCCCACTAGCAGTGATGAAAGTTACTTCACCCCACATCTTTTCCAACACTTAGTGTTTATGGGTTTGAAAAAAGCATCTCATTTTAATTTCTGAGTTTGAGCTTTTTTTCATATATCCATTAGGCATTTATAAATGTTTCCTGCTCTGTAAGTTGCCTGTTCCTATATGTATTATTTTCCTAATGCTACGGTATCAAATCACCACAAACTTAGTGGCTTAAAACAACACAAATTTATTATCTTGCAGTTCTGGAGGTCAGAAATGCAAAATGGTTCTCACTAGGTTAAAATCAAGGTGATAGCAGGGCTGCACTTCTGGAAGCTTTAGGGAAGAATCCATTTCCTTGTTGTTCTATATATTGGAGGATGTTTAGCAACATCCTTGGCCTCTATCCACTAGAGTGAAAGCAACTAGAGCCACCCCCCCACCAGCTGTGACAACGAAAAAGTCTTCAGACACTGCAGATGTACCCCGGGGGCCAAATGACCCCTGGTTGAGAACCACTGGTTCAGAAGCTGCCTGCATTCCATGGCTTCTGGCGCCCTTCCATTTCCCAAGCCGGCAACCGCATCACTCTGCTGTCTCCTTCCATCCTCACGTCTCCATCTCTGATTCTCATCCTCCTGCTTCCCTCTAAGACACAAGACACTTGTGATTTCATTGAGCCCACCCAGATAATCCAGGATCATCTCCCCATCTCATGATCCCTAACTTAATCACATCTGCAAAGTCCCTTTTGCCATGTAAAGTAACATATTTACAGACTGAAGGGATTAGGACCTGGACAGTTTTGAGTGAGCCATTATCCTGCTTATCACAATATCCTTTGCCCATTTTTCTAGTGGGATACTTCACTTATTCTCATTTATTTACAGGCATTCTGTGTGCATTACTGATATTAATGCTTTGTCTATTGTATGTACTGCAAATGTCTTTTTCAGTCTGTTATTTGTCTCTTAACTTTGGTTAAGGGGTATTTTTTATATGGAAGTTTTAGATTTCATTATGGTCAAGATTATCCATGTATTCTTTCTGGTTTGTGCTTTTTGTATCTTGTTTAAGAAGTCCTTCCCAATGCCAAAGCATAATCATGATGTCTTGCTTCAAAACCTCACACTGTTACATATAATCTGTTGAGCCAAAATAAGTCACTTAAGTTCTGTAGGCCTCAATTTTCTTGTTTGTAAAATGGAAAAATAATTGCTACATATAGTCTCTTCTTTCCACTTAATTTGTAATTCTCCCTTAATCTCATATCAAGTTGGTATTTCTGTAAGAGTCTTTACTGGGGCTTTCTCTTCCATTTTCTACATGCCATAAAGATATTTTCTTTCAGTAGTTCCAAAGTTTTACTTTCCACATTTACATTTTCTATGTACCTGGATCATATGTACTGTGAGACAGTAATGTAATCTTAATTTTTTGCATGTAAAAAGCCTATAGCCATGATCCTAGATCAGAGTTTTTGCACCTTGGCACTACTGACATTTTGGGCTAAATAACTCTTCACTGTGGGACCTGCCCTGTACACTGTGGGACGTTTAGCAGTATCTCTGATCTTTACCCACTAGAGCCAGTAACACCCTACCTCCCTAGCTGTGACAGACAAAAATATGTTTAGACATTACACATATCCCCTGGGGGCAGGGGGGCAAAATCACTCCTGGTGGAGAACCACTGATCTAGAGCCTTATATTTTGAACCATTCTCCTTTGCCTCCTATCATATTAACTGAAGGTCCTGCTAGATATAAGCCTGGATACAGAGAATGG
Source organism: Balaenoptera physalus (assembly GCF_965194825.1). Lineage (NCBI taxonomy): Eukaryota > Metazoa > Chordata > Mammalia > Artiodactyla > Balaenopteridae > Balaenoptera > Balaenoptera physalus. The sequence goes on from NC_138903.1 coordinate 13,124,069, forward strand.
AAAGAAAGACCCCCTGTTATCTGGAAGTTAGAGTCATACAGGTAAGTTAGACAAGTACACGTAAGCCTTCAAGTCTTAGCAAAATGAGATAACCTGCCAAACAAAAAGGTATAAAGGCAACAAAAACTTAAAACAAGTATGAAGTTTATATTCTAGATCATTTTATATTTGAGAACACGAGTGGAGATATTTCTAGCTATGCTTGGGAATAAGATTTCTACCAATACTTATGTTTACTAAGTTATTTATAGGTGAACATTGTCTCAATATGTCATATATACAAACTGAAGTAAAAGCCTCTTTTCCATTTTAATCTACTCTCATTTATATTAAAAAGAAACCATAATCACTTATGATGCTTACTGGACTAAATTAGGTTCTTCTAGATGTCACCATGGACCTGAAATTTAATGGAGAAAACAATTATGATTTGAACAGCAATTTCCATATAATTATGGGCTATTTCTATAACCACCAAAATTTTTCCTTTTAAGAAAGCCCAAAACCTCTTCCCTGGTGGTGCAGTGGTTGGGAATCTGCCTGCCAATGCAGGGGACATGGGTTCGAGCCCTGGTCCGGGAAGATCCCACATGCCGTGGAGCAACTAAGCCCATGCGCCACAACTACTGAGCCTGCACTCTAGAGGCCGCGAGCCACAACTACTGAGCCCGTGTGCCTCGACCCCGTGCTCCACAACAAGAGAAGCCACAGCAGTGAGAAGCCCGCGCACCGCAAGGAAGAGTAGCCCCACTCGCCGCAACTAAAGAAAGCCTGCACGCAGCAACGAAGACCCAACACAGCCAAAAATAAATAAACTAACTAACTAAATAAATAAATAAATAATTTTTTTAAATCAAAAAATAAAAAAAAAAAAGAAAGCCCAAAACCTTAGTTTGGTTTATATTATTAAATTGCCCTGAAGATCCGGGACATCTGTAGTTAGAATTCCTTCTGTCAGTTTATTTCCTCCCACACTTGAGTTGATCTGAAGGACCTAAATTGAGTCTCCCAGATAAATCTTTCTTTTCTAGGTCAAACTGATTGAATATTTTATGATTGTAAGATGTGTCCGGATAAGCCGTAGCCAATGTAATTACATGCCCCATTCATGAACTCTTTGGCCATTCCTATCGATCACAAAGATACAAATTAACCCTAGGGAGTAGGAAAGGCAGGGCCTTAGTTTGAGGAGTAAGAGGAGGCATTGTGAGCAAGCTTGGGCATGCCTGGGAGGAAGTGAGAACTGAAGAGGGCTGCGAGGGGGATCACAAGCCTTGGCTTACGGATGAAGCCAGCAACTCCAGCTCCTCTCGGTTCCCACTCTTGAGAAATGCGGGACGAAAGGCCATGGAAAGGCATGGATTCCATACTGTTTGGCTGCGTGCACAGACTTGCCAGAGGACAGGAGCCCAGACTGCAAATACACCCAGATGTACCTTCTTTGAGAATCAGAGACGCCCTCATGTTGGGGAGAGGATGAAGAAGTTGGAGAGAGCAGACATGTCTTTGAAGAGCTTTTTGGTTTTCCAATTCACAAAGGGTGAAAGATCCTTTCTGAAATGTTGGCCCCAAGGTTAAAATTTAAACATACTCCACTGGCAGAAACTATAACTCTTGCAAGGCCGAGTTATAGCATCTACCCAGAGCAATAATGTTTAATACATGTTAAATATTAATAATGTCTGATTTTGCCAAGGACTTCTGCCCAAGTTTCATTGCCTGATGAAACTACCCATTTTTCAAAGTCCACAGAGACAATTAAAATACTTGTTGAATGCCGCAAGGTTACATGAAGAGGGCAGGAAGAAAAGAGACCATGATGCATTAGAGAAGGTTAAAATATACATATACATTTTTTATGGATTATTTTATCATATAAGTTGCTATAACTTACATTGTGATTTCTAATAGACTTTTTTTTAAGAGCAGTTTTAGATCCACAGAAAAACTGAGCAGAAGGTACAGAGATTTCCCATATATCCCCTCCCCCACACATGCCCAGCCTCCCCCATTATCAACAGCCCCACCCAAGTGGTACACTTGTGACAACTGATGAACCTATACTGACACATCATTATCACCCAAGTCCATAGTTTACATTAGGGTTCACTCTTGGTGTTGGACCTTCTATGGGTTTGGACAAATGTACAATGACATGTATCCATTACTATAGCATCATACAGAGTAGTTTCACTGCCCTAAAAATCCTCTGTGCTCTGCCTGTTCATCCCTCCCTACACCTAACCCCTGGCAACCACTGATCTCTTTACTGTCTCCGTAGATGTGCCTTTTCCAGAATGTCATATAGTTGGAATCATACAGTATAGAGCCTTTTCAGATTGCTTGCTTTCACTCAGTAATACCCCATTTAAGTTTCTTCCACGTCTTTTCACAGATTGATAGCTCACTTCTTTTCAGCACTGAATAATATTCCATTGTCTGGATGTACCACAGTTTATTTATCCATTCACCTACTGGAGGACATCTTGGGTACGTCCAAGTTTTGGCAATTACAAGTAAAGCTGTTATAAACATCCACGTACAGGTTTCTGTATGGACACAGGTATTTAACTCCTTTGGGTGAAGACCAAGAATCACAATCGCTTAATCATATGGTAAGAGTATGTTTAGTTTTGTAAGGAACTGCCTAAGTGTCTTCCAAAGTGGCTGTACCATTTTGCATTCCCACCAGCAATGAATGAGAGTTCCTGTCATTGCTCCACCTCCTTGTCAGCTTTTGGTGATGTCAGTGTTTTGGATTTTGGCCATTCTGATAGGTAGACAGTGGTGTCTCGTTGCTGTTTTAATTCGCATTTCCCTAATGGGATACGATGTGGAGTCTGTTTTGGTTGAAATATGTTTCAGCAAGGATGGAACATAGGGGTAGTGGAGAGAGGCGGGTCTTGATAAAGGAGCACAGGCCAGAACTTTAGGAGTGTGACTGCTGGGGAGGAGGTTGGCTTGATCTGGAGGGGATGAAGAGTCAGGGAAGGGATGAGGGTGGAAGAGGGGATGGGAGGGATATGATCAGATTTGTTTCTTAGACTAATTATTATGACTGCATGTAGAGCGTGTATTGACCAGTCAGAAGATAGGAGTCCAGGTAAGAGATGATGGAGGACATGGAAGGGGGGGTTGGAATTAAATGAATGGATTCCAAAGCTCTTTGGAGGAGGAATAGAAAAGGACTTAGACTGGAGTCCTCTCTTCCAACGTGCCCTCCTTGATGGCCCCTGCCTGTAAGACAACAGGCCTCCTTCCACTGTGCTTCCCAGAACCCCACTTATGGTTCCACCATCCTTCCTCCTGCATTCAGCTTCAGCCATAGGTGGTGAGTGGAGTGCAAAGAAAGAGTCACAGATCGGGAGTCAGAATCCCTGGTTTTGAATTCCAGCTCTACTCATCAGCTCTGCCATCTAAAGCATATTGCTTAACTTTTCTATTGTCTATCTATAAAATGGAAAAATTTTAACCTTATACCATAAAGTTGTTTTGAGATTCAAATATGATAGTGCTATAAAAGTGATATAAAAATCATAAACAATTGTGTTTTGCTATTACTGCTTTCATGTTTCTCTCTTACCTCCCCCAATTCATACATGTACAGAGATACATTACATGGAAGAGAACAGCTTGACGTAAAAGTAAATGATGTGAACTGAGAGTCCAAGGAGATTAAAGCTAACATTTTCTAAATAGAAGAAACAAGTTGTAACTCCTCTGCAATGGTTTAACTTATTTAATCCACGCAACAATCCTATAAGGTAGGTACTGCTATTATTCTTCCCATTTTATAAATGAAGACACTGAGGCACAGAGAAAGTAAGTATTGTACTCAAGGCTATACATCTAATAAGCGGTAGAGCTGGGATTCGATCCCAGCCAGGCTGTTTCAAGAGCTCACACCCTCAACCACTACAGGGCCCTTCCAGCCATGAAAGTATGATTCCATGTTAGCACTCTGCAGGGTGATCTGTGTGTGGGTGTTCCATTGTCCTCTAGAGAATGGGTTATTTGTATTCTCCATTTTCAACTTTAGTTGTCTTTGGTAATTTGGCAACATGTACATTTATCTCATTAATTTCCTGGACTAATCTTCCCATCAGTATTTCAAGGCTAGACAAACTCTCCCAAGACATGCTGTGAGTCATCTCTCCCTATTTCAAATTACTTGATGCTTGGTGACTTCAGCTATTTCTCTAGGGAGCCTAGTTCCTCATTTCATATCCCAGTAATTCTTTAAATGAAATTCATTTCTAAAACCATCCTCTCAATTTCCTTTATCACTTGTTTGTGGTCACAAGTTTTATTTGGCCCTTCCTACGTGTTCTTAAACACAATCACATGTGACCTAAGTCAGAAGCCCTTCATCCTGGTAATCCACAGCATTTCTCAATCCCTGTTCTAATAGCTAAAGGTAAATAGAAAAAGCAAACTTGTCTTTAATGAATATTTCATTCAATGAATATTTATTTTTTCATGCTCTGTCACATGCATAAAATGCATTGAATTCTGAGATGTTTCCAAGCTCTTCCAAAACTAGATCTTGAGGCTCTCCCTCATGTTCTCCTTCTCTCTCTAACACACAGACACACAGACACACATACACACCTTTTAAACTCTTTCACCCTCATCAGAGACCAGTGAATGATTTTCTAAAACTCAACTAACACCTCTGACATCTCACCCCAGTGTTCACTCACAGCTTCAGTCATGATGGAAACCACAGGATAATGTATCCAAAAGTCTTCCTCTTGGGCTGGTGTGGAGCTCTGAACCTATTTATAAATAGCCTATCTTCTAATTGGGCACAATTTTTAAAGTAAGAAACAGTTAAAAATCTGTCCAATAGTCACTTTCAAAAACAGTGTTTAGATAGTATCTAACCCACTAGTTGTCAACCTGGGGTGATATGGCACCTCCGGGAACATTTGCAATATCTGGAGACATTTTTATTTGTCACCACTTTGGTGGGGGGGACTATTGGCTAGTGGCATCTAGTGGGTAGAGGCCAGCAATGCTGCTAAACATTCAACAATGCACAGAACGGCCCTCACAGCAAAGAATTTTCTAGCCCAAAATGTCAACAGGGCTGAACTTGGGAAACTCTTAAAACTTCTGTCAACATTTAACACAATTGACACTTGCACAATTCAACTTCCTAAAAATGTGCTCTCCTAACAATTACATAACATTTTAGCCTGCAGACACTTCGGGGCCACTAAAGTTCCCCTCATAAGTCATTCATTCTGGAAATAAAAGCATGGATACATTAGGTTATAAAGACAAACCAGGGCCCAAACCTTAAGTAACCAGCAAAATCAGCAATCCACAGTCCATTTTTTGAATGTTTCTAAAATTCTTCATTTTTTAAAAACAAGTATGCCAACTTTAAAAGCAAGACAAATTTCTTCTTGTAATTAAATTTCCTGTCCTCAGAATTTCAAGATTCTAAGACCTAGTGTCAATCTGATCTCACTTTTGCCTTAATTTTGTTTTCCTATGAAAGGCTACATGATATCAGCCCTCTTGAGCTTCTACATGGGAGAATCCAATGTTCTGACATATGACATAGCCTCAAAGTGCACCTCCAGATGAGATCCAAATCTGAGTAATTAGAGAGAGGCTATGCTGGAAAGGGTAGTGTCTTTTTAGTTTTCATACAGAAAAATTCTATTTATTCTTATCAATCTCATTTCCACAATGAGTCACCATTGAAAAAAATGGCACCCCCCTCATGGCCACAGTCTTCTAAACCCAGCCTAATGGCCCTTCTTTGCCTTGGCCCAGTGCCACCAAGGACTGTTGGCTTGCCCCAAAATCAATCCTCTCGGCTACTCTCTAATTTTCATTTAGTAAATTTAAAATTTTATGAAGAACCCTTCTAACCTCTCTCTGGGATGATTTCCAGGAGCCACTATGCCTAAACAAAGTCATCGATTTTAATGGAACAAATGAGAGAGCCAATTTGTATTGTATGGCACACTGACAAAGATGGAAAAATGCTAGGACTCATTCGCCCCAGATTCTATCCCCAATTATAATAACAAGTCTGCAACCAAAGCGATCTTTCAAAAAGTAAATTAGATCATGTCAGTCCCAGGTTAAACCTCTTTCGTAGCTTTCCATTATTGTTAGGATAAATTCCCAAATCTGCTGTACAGCCTGTAGGGCTGAGTATTTTCTAGTCCCTGCCTTTCTCACCAGTCTTAATGCATTCCCTCTCCATCAAATTCTGTGCTCCCCTCTGCTGGATCGCTTTAGTACTCTCCCCTCTTCCTGGAAAGCTCCTCCTCCCCAAGCCTGCCCCCTTCCTTTGTTTAGGTAACCCCTTCTCATCTTTTAGATCTTGGTTTTGATTCATTTCCTCAAAGAGGTCTTTTCTGCTTATATTACATCTGCTAAAAATTCCATCAGTCAAAGCAAGTCATATGGCCGAGTCTAAAGTCAAAATGGGAAGAATTGGGGCCAAGAAAGCAATCACCACATTCCTCTTCCAGGTGTGTACAGGTGATGATTAGGTATGTGCCAGTGCTCACCTGTATGGTCAACTCATTTCTAGACTTGAATAGCTGTCTCTTTCGGGTTCCTCGTCTATGCTTGTTCTCCACCTGAAGTTCTATCACACCCTACAACACCCTAGTAAGAGCTGGTAAAGTTCTTCTTTCCTCCTAAGACCTCAACAGCTCATTCTTTCTTTGAAATTCTACTGAAATTCAATCTAATGGAGTAATTAAATACAGGAAGCTAGGGACAAGTCCTAAAGCCATCCTGAGCAAGGAGGCAGCCATGTGCCTGAGAAAATGAAAAGCAGCCCTACTGGAACCAACCCTGCTCTTCTCAACTGACCGTAAGCAAGGCTGAATGAAAATGAACTATGCCCTGACAAGGCCACCCTGTGGCCATGTCTGGAACAAGGCCAATCCACAGCCACAAAAATGATGAAACACCCTTATCTTATGATCAGCATGAGTACCTGCTGCTTCTTTACCAATGACCACTCAAGCCTGGCTTTAACCCTCCTGCCTCCTAGATAAATATTATTAAGATACCCAATCACCAAATTGTTCCAGCTCAGTGATAACAGGCAAGTTAGAAGAGGCCCTGATTTCTTAAATCCTCCTTAGAGGATTTAACTCAAGCCTAAGCCCTGTAAGGAGGGCCCCCCCAGATCCCTCTTACTGAGATGTCCATGGTCTTCTGAGAGATGGTATTTCTTGTGGCAACAATCTCAATAAAACTAACTTTGGTTGAGTACAGGTATATTCTTGGGGTGTTCGTTCAGTGGCTTCATCTCACTCCTTTTCCTAGCTCATACCTATTCAAAAGGGTAAGTGCTCTGACATGGGTTTGAAACACACTGAATTTCAAGCCCAGCTAAGCAGCATTAAGGAGCCTTAAGTGATATCACCAGGTGAATTTAGGATTTACCCAAGCTAGGCAATGTGCTAGGTTCTAGACAGATGCAGGAAGCAGTCACTGATAAAGTACAATGTTCCTTTTCTACAACTTCTGAAGAGGATAGTCAGTAATGTATTCAGAGCAACTGAATTTATTCTCCCATTAGTGCCTAGACTCCAACAAGAAAAAGTGAGGTTCTGTAGGATAAAATGGGTCCCCCTCACCCACATTAGCTCCTTATCAGACTCAAACCTACACAGACTAAGCAAAACTAGTTCTTACAGGGATCCAGAGATTCATTCTTTAGAGTTAGTGTGGCTCGAATTCCTGCCTCATTTACCGTCACATTTTTCCAATGAGTATTTTATACTGTCTTATATGACATTGCTTTCATTTGCAGTCACTGAAGAGTGGAAATGAGCAGTAAATTCTCACTTCTACCAATTTTCCAGATGCCATCAAAATCATACACTATCATATTACTAGAAGACACATGCACACCACTGTAAAAATATCATTAATCACAGTATTATCAATAATTGGTATCTTTTCTTGAAATAAATTATTATTTGGAAAAAAATAGATATGTATTCAGTGTCAGCCTGAATACTTTACCGGATAACAAATGTTAAATCCTACTGAAATATTTCCCCAGGTATTCAGCCAAAATAGCTGTAGAAGCAACAACCTACTTTTTCAGTGTATTGTAAGTTCTCCAGTTCTATAAATGAAGAGGAATGTTTTTTACTCAAATGAGGGACAGGGTAGCTGAATAACTGTTGAATATTGATTAAGCTTTGATGAGGTCTGAGCTCCAGTTTTCTCATTTGACTTTTCCTTTGTCCTTTCTTCATTAAAAAGAAAATTATGCAAATGTGGTAGATATTGGGCTGTATGTATTCAAATTCTCCTCTCTCTGGGCACATGCTCTGTTTGTATTTCTCCACCCCCTTGGACTCAGGGTGGCCATGAGACTCGCTTTGGCCAATGAAATTCAAAAAGGGATATGTGTTAATTCCTTCCTGGAGAAAGGCTTTATATTGCTACCATGAGACCCTGTATCTCTGTTTCCTCTTGCCATGGTCACCAGTGAAGCTCAGGTGTAAGCTTCATCAGCCTGGGTCCTAGGATGGCAAGACATGGAGCAGAGCCCACCAGCCAACTCATGATGAACATGTGCAATATGAGAAAGAAAGAAGCATTTGTTAAGTCACAGATTTGTTTTAGGGCAGTTTGTCATCACAGCGTGACCTAAACCATAATAGAGGTAGGCATTTTTATTGTTAAACAAGTTGTTTTCCAAACAATACAAAAGTATATAAAGCTGCACTGTCCGACACAGTAGCCACTAGTCATATGTGGCTATTTAAATTATTTATTTACTTATTTACTTATTATTTATTGATTGATTTTTGGCTGCGTTGGGTCTTCATTGCTGCACGCGGGCTCTCTCTAGTTGTGGCGCGCGGGGGCTCTTCGTGGGCCTCTCACTGCGGTGGCTTCTCCTGTTGCAGAGCACAGGCTCTAGGCACACGAGCTTCAGTAGTTGTGGCACATGGGCTCAGTAGTTGTGGCTCGCGGGCTCTAGAGTGCAGGCTCAGTAGTTGTGGCGCACGGGCCTAGTTGCTCCGCGGCATGTGGGATCTTCCCCAACCAGGGCTCGAACCCGTGTCCCCTGAATTGGCAGGCAGATTCTTAACCACTGCACCACCAGGGAAGTTCCCTGGCTATTTAAATTAAAAACTAAGCAAAATTAAAGATTCATTTCCTCAGTCACACTAGCCATATTTCCAGTGCTCAACAGCTACATATCACTAATGGCTACTGAAAAGGATAGCACAGACACAGGACCTTTCCCTCATCACAGAAAGTTATATTGGACAGCGCTGAAGAGTTAACCAGCAAAATACATGCACCCCTATGTTCACAGCAGCACTATTCACAATAGCCAAGACATGGAAGCACCTAAGTGCCCATCCACAGATGAATGGATAAAGAAGATGTGGTATGTATATATAATGCAATATTACTCAGCCATAAAAAAAGAATGAAATAATGCCATTTGCAGCAACATGGACGGACCTAGAGATTATCTCTGCCTGACTAAGTGAAGTCAGGCAGAGAAAGACAAATATCATATGATATCACTTCTGTGAGGAATCTAAAAAATAATATAAATCAATCTATTTATAAAACAGAAACAGAGGGGCTTCCCTGGTGGTGCAGTGGTTAAGAATCCGCCTGCCAATGCAGGGGACACGGGTTAGAGCCCTGGTCCAGGAAGATCCCACATGCCGCGGAGCAACTAAGCCCGTGCGCCGCAACTACTGAGCCTGCGCTCTAGAGCCCGCGAGCCACAACTACTGAGTCCGTGTGCCACAACTACTGAAGCCCGCGCGCCTAGAGCCCGTGCTCCACAACAAGAGAAGCTGCTGCAATGAGAAGCCTGCACACTGCAAGGAAGAGTAGCCCCCACTTGCCCCAACTAGAGAAAGCCCGCATGCAGCAACGAAGACCCAATGCAGCCAAAAATAAATAAATTAAAAATAAATAAATAAATAAATAAATAAAAGAAACAGAAACAGACTCACAGATAAAGAAAACAAACTCACAATTACCAAAGGGGAAAGGGGGGAACAGGGATAAATTAGGAGTATGGGATTAACAGAAACACACGGCTGTGTATAGAATAAACAACAAGGATTTACTGTATAATGCTGGGAACAATATACAATATCTTATAATAACCTATAATGGCAAATAATCTGAAAAAGTATTTATATATACACATAATACATATATATATAGCTGAGTCACTTTGCTGTACACCTGAAACTAACACAATATTGTAAATCAACTATACTTCCATTTAAAAAAAAAGCATTAACTAGCAAAATATCCAAATTACTGCCTATACCCCTTCACCACCACCTCCCTAAAGGTCGTCACTCCTGATGAATTGCTATATATATCATTCCAGTCCTTCTTCTATTTTATATTACTTTTTCTATGGTTTTAATTATAAATATAAACACATATACATATATACATATACATATTGCTTGGTGACTTGCCTTTTTAATTCAACTAACAAAACATCCTAGAGGTCATTCCATGTAAGTAAATATAGATACCCTTAATTCTTATTTCATGGCTGAATAATATTGCTTTTAAGGAATTTTCATAATTTATTTAACTATTTTTCTCCTGCTGGACATTTAAGTGGCTTCTAGAAGTAACCACTCTTAGCATATTTATATGGATTCTTCCAGTTCTTTGCCTGGTTTTTTTTTTTTTTCCACTTTGACATGACACATGGCACGTATTATGCTGTAATTTCTCTTTTTCCATTTAAATAACAATAAAGTTTGGAGATTATTTTGTCATTTGTACTCTCCTAAACCTTTTCTAATTCTTTCAAAATTTTGATTTTACATTTAGCTCTTGAATCCAACTGCAATTTATTTCTTAGTAAATGGATAAACAATTTAACTAGAGATACCAAAAAAATGCAATGGTGTGAATTAATCACAAATAAACATGCATCAGATTCTGAATTCCCTTTTCTCTTCTATTAATCCACTTCTGTTAGTTTTAAGTACTACAGGTTTTATTTCAAGTCCTGTGGCCTCATAGAGTACTTATAAAATATTTTGTTTTTGATATGGCATGTTATCCTCAATATTCTTTTTAAAAACTCTCTTGGTTCTTTTTAACACATTTTCACTTTTATGTGAATTTTAGGGTTGTATTGTCAACTTCCTTTTAAAATTTCATGTTGGAATTTTGAGTTGGAAAGCACTGACCTTATAAATGAATTTGACAAAAGCTGACATTTTTATAACATTTGAGTTTTATCATCCAGAAACATAACTGCATTTTTCAGATATTATTTAATATCTTTCAGTAATAATTTCTTCTTTTATTTTCCTCATAAAAATCTTACAAATTGTATTAGGTTTAGTCTTGTTTTTTTAATGTGTATTTGCTATTGTTGTTGATAATGTGAATATAATCTTTTTAAAATTCCATTTTCAAATAGGCTGCTAATGTAAGAAGACTATTAATGTTTATATTTTTAAATATCTCCTTAATTATATGAACATTATTAACAGTTTTAATCATTTTTCAGAGAAATCTTTTGGATTTTCAAAGCAGATAATCAGTATTATCTCCAGGAAAAGATACTTTTCTCTCTTCTTTCCAATATTTATGCCTCTAGTGTCTTTTCCCTGTCCTCCTGCTTTGGAAGTACAGCAGTGAAAATGAGCATTTTGTATTCTTCCTGGATTTAATAAAAATGCTTCTTACATTTCTCTAGTAAGCACAGGAGATATCAGTCTTAAATTTAATTATCAAGTGATTTTTTTCAGCATGCATGAGATGATTAATAAATTTGACTCCTTTAATCTGTTGCTGTCATAAATAACATATATAAATATCCAAATTCTAAACCATTCTTGCATTCCTTGGATAAACCCTAAATGATCATTATGTAATACTGATTTAATACACTGCTGGATTTCAGATGCTAAATTTACTTAGGACTTCTGCATATGAGCTCAAAGGCGAGACTGGCCAAATGGTGTGTGTGTAGGGGGCGATAGTTTTCTGATTTTTCTATCAGTATACTCGCGTCAAAAACCTGAGTTTGGAAGCTTTTCAAATTGTTATACAATCTGCAATAGTTTACAAAGCATGGAAGGTATCTGAGCTTGAGAATTTTGGAGAAATTACTCAAAAAATGGCAGCTGTGTGTAAAATTATTTATGTCTTCTTTATTTTTCTTGACATCAAACTTATCAAAGGATAGACTATTTGGGGGATCTTTTAAAAGAATCGGATTTGTGTTCTCGAGCAATTTTTAGAAAAATAACCATTAACATCTGCTTTACCATTACATTTATTTCTACTTTTTGGGGGGCTTTTCTGTTGTTCTTTTATTGGGTTTTACATTTCACTGCTAATTTCATTTTCTCTGCTCCTCTAGGAAATATATTTATAACTGTATATTTTTCTTCAAGCATTTTTTTGGCTGTACCCCACATTTTGTTTTTTGTAGGGCTCTCATTGACTTTGATTGACCTTAAAATTTTCTTTCTTTTGGTCTTCATTGCAAGAGTAATTTGGGTTATTTTGGCTTTTATTTTGTCATTAATTTCTAATTTTACTACACTGTGATTAGAAAAATATGGCCTGTGATTTCTGCTTTGGAGAATTTGTTATCATACATGTTTGGAAAGAATATTATCTTCAGTCTGTTGGTTATAAAAATATATCAATTTAAGCTTCATAAATGGGCAGTTAAAAGCTCTACACACCAATGCTTTTGTGGGTTTTTTTAATAGATTTATTTATTTTTATTTATTTATTTTTGGCACCTTTGTATTTTTGATATCGGTCTCTAAGAAGTATTCAATTCTACCAATGTGTTTGGAAATTTGTCTATTCTCCTTTACATATTTCAAAATTCTGTTGTTCATAGCTGTTATATCTTCTTAAAGAAATGTCTCTATTGTCACTATGAACGCTTTTTCTCTTTTACTGCTTTTGACTTTCACTTTTATTTTAACAGTATTAATATTTCTGCCCTTTCTTCTCAATTTTTCTATGTTATTTCATTTTAAGGTTATTTCTTATAAAACAAAATATGGCTGGATATTTTAAATTGTTCAACCAATCTAAGTTTTTCCTTTTCTATTTTTAAAGGTATAATAACCTATTTATATTTAATGTGATTATTAATATTCTTGAATTTATTCATGCCATCTAATTTCATTTTTTTCTGTTTACCATGACTTTTCCTCATTCATTCTTTTTACTTCCTGCCTACTGTGTTGATTGACTGTTTTTTGTTCCACTTAATTTTCCTCTAGTGATCTGGAACTAGTCATCATTTTTCTATCTTGCTACTTGATAGTCTTAAATTCTTAACATAAGTATATTTTTTTTTAACATCTTTATTGAAGTATAATTGCCTTACAATGGTGTATTTTAAATTATAGTATTTTAGTTGTATTGAAAGGCAATCAGTATCTAAATCCTCCTCCTGAACAAAGCAGAAATCTCACTTCCTTCTCTCCCTTTTATCTCCCTTTTATATTTAGGATTTTAGATCCTGGATTATATTAGTAGTATTAGTATTATCATTTTAGTTTTGCTTCTATAATCATGTGCAATTATCAATAGTTTTTTCTGGTTTTTTTTTTGCTTACCACTGTTACTCTCATACGTTCTCTCTCTCTCTCTCTCTCTGCTTACATTTTCATTCTGTTGACATCTTTAAGTAACGCTTTCAAAGTGCCTCTATGAGTCTCTGAATATCCAAAAAGTCTTTATTTTTCTTTACACTTGAATGGTAGTCTGCCAGAATATAGAATTCAAAATTCAAAGTCATATCCCTCAAGTTTAAAATATATGTGGCAAGAGGGAAGGGAAGAAGAAAATGAATATTTATCTAGCGTGGGCTGTTCCGCCAGCCACTTTCAATATGCTCATTACTTTACCATCATAATAACCCTAAAGTAGAGGTAGTAGTTGGCCACTTCACATAAGTAGAAACTGAAGCTCAGAAAGGTGTTCTCCTGCCAGAGTTACACAGCAAGTGAGTGGCAGAGATACTTTTAGTCCAATGTTGTTGGACCCCAAAGCCCATGCTCAGAGTCTAGACCACTGCCTTCCAATAGAAATATAATGCGAGGGCTTCCCTGTTGGTGCAGTGGTTGAGGGTCTGCCTGCCAATGCAGCGGACACGGGTTCGAGCCCTGGTCTGGGAAGATCCCACATGCCGCGGAGCAACTGGGCCCGTGAGCCACAACTGCTGAGCCTGCGTGTCTGGAGCCTGTGCTCCCAACAAGAGAGGCCACGATAGTGAGAGGCCCGCGCACCGCAATGAAGAGTGGCCCCCGCTCACCACAACTAGAGAAAGCCCTCGCACAGAAACGAAGACCCGACACAGCCAAAAATAAATAAATAAATAAGTAAATAAAAAAAAAAAGAAATATAATGCGAGCCACATATGTAATTTCAAATTTTCTAGTAGTCAAATTCTAAAATGTAAAAAGGTGGAATTCATTTTAAGAACTCATTTTATTTAGTGTAATATATCCAAAATATTATCATGTTGGCATGTAATCAGTGTAAAAAAATGATCAAGGAGCTATCTGGCTTTCTTTCTTCCTACTCAGTCTTTGAAATCTAGTATGTCTTTTACCCTTACGGCACATCTCAATTTGAACTGGCCACATTTCACACGCTCCCTGGCAACATGGGGCTAGTAGGCACCGAATTGGACAGCCCAGCTCTACGCCATGCTGCTTTTGAAAGCAAACACTTTCCAACACTGATAGAAAGGATCCTATGTGGGTGATTTTTTTTCCATCCCATTTTGACATGTGGAAGTCTGGGTCTCCATGGAAATCATTTTATGGCTTTTTTTTTTTTTTTTTTTTTTTGCTGATTGCAGATACACCACTAATTCCCCCTTGGTCCTCATCCTCATCATGTAGCACAGCCTCTCCTCCTGGTCTATGCAGCCAAAAGTCAGAAGCGCCTTCTTGAAGCCAACTGTTAATCCATTCAAAAGACAGATTAAACCGTTCCCCATTTGATGCCAGCTGTGTGTATTTCTACACACGACTAACTTCCTTTCTCAGGCAAGTACCTGGCTCCAGTTCAGGCAAGGCTTTTTATTGCCCTTAGGACAGCACTGGGGCTGGGGTGAACATTTGATAGCTTTCCTTTAGCCAACCCCCAACAGTGACATGAGAAGGAAATAACACACACAGAGCAATTTATTTTAAATCTCTGAAGCATCCACCATTTCACGTCTGTCTGCCAGCATTTCCACCAAAATTAATCTCCCAGGCCCCTCACATGAGCTCCCCAGAGCCTCCTAAGTCCAGAGTATCAACAACTTAGAAACTGGAATTTTAAATAATAAAGGATACCTTCCCTCGATGGTGCATATAACAGGTTGACAGGCTGGAACAGTGGAGACTGGATCTCAGCATTTGAGAGCTCCAAAATGCAGCCTGACTTACATGTCAGCAGGCAGAGAAGAGATGGGAAAAGCCCAGCCAGAAACCCTTGGGATCAACAGATCACAGCTCTGTCTTCCTTAAGAGTTGTATGATCTCTGGCAAGTCACCCCATGTCTCTACCCCTTATTTCCTTCATCTCAATCTGAGGACCAGAATGCCTACTCCACGCGGCTGTTGGGAAGATTAAAGGATGTGATATGTATAAAGGTTCATTATATCTTCCCCCAATAAAAGTAAGCTGAAAAATATCTTTTAAAGTGCTTACATTTTCTTTTTTTCACCTTTAGTGAGGTATAACTGACAGATGAAATTATATATATTTAAAGTGTACAATGTGATGATTTGATATCCATATACTTGGTGAAAGGATCACCACAATCAAGTTAATTAACACATCCATCACCTCACATAATTATCATGTGTGTGTGGTGAGAATGCTTAAGGTCTACTCTCTAGTTAATTTCAAGTACATGACACAGTATTATTAACCAGAGTCACAACGCTGTACATTAGAGCTCCAGACTTACTCATCTTGTAACTGAAGCCTTGTTCCCTTTGACCAGCATCTCCCGATCTCCCCTCACCCCTCAGTCCCTGGTAGCCACCATTCTACTCTCTATTTCTATGACTGGCTTTTTTCTTTAGGTTCCACATATAAGAGATACACAGTATTCGTCTTTCTCTGTCTGGCTAATTTCACTTAGCATGATGTAATTTTTTTAAAAAAATATGTTGATGCGAAAACAATTATCTTCAGGCTTACGTTCAAATGCTGGCTCTGCTGCTTAGTAGGCTGGAGACCTTGGACATGTTTCTTACTTCTCTAAGACTCCGTCTCCTGGACTCCAACCTGACAGTCAAGGTGTTGGTCTCACAAGGTTGTCATTAGAACTGAATAAGGCAACATATGTAAAGTACTTTGCACAATATGAGCCACACACTGAGAGTTCCATAAATCGAAGCTCTTGTTATAATGGATGGATGGGGTATTATAATGATAATATTTCCTTCATAATGTTTTAAGAAGCAAAGATGAATTCTAATTGATATTCCTGGAGGAATACTGACATCACACACCAGCATACCTCAAACTCTTAGAGATACAATATTAATAATCAACTGGCGACCTTTGGATATAAAGGCATTTCATTTCTTTTGAAAGGAACTTATTAGGACATTGGTAGACGACACATGAGACCTTTAAGACAGCCTGACTGGAGTGTTCAGTGCACCTGGCACACCCTGGCCACGTTCTCCATCCTCACAACCTGTCATTTGTCTCTATCTCTTCTAGTCTCTGAGTGGCATCTGCTCACATCGCTCAAGGTACATTTCATCCTGACCCCTTAGCTCCTGATGCCAGCTGAACCCATTTGCTCTGACCCTGGCTGGCCATTAGCACCATATGAGTCCTGGGTGGATTTCCCTTCAGCCTCCTTATTGACAAAATGGTATTTATTTCAGCAAATCAGAGGAAGGTTTCTTATTACCTGGGCATGCGGAACGCAAGATGAAGATGCTGCAGAACCAGGGACTTCTCATCACTCTGGCTTAAATTAAATTTGTGCAGCAAATGAGCGGAAGCTGGCACGTGGCAACTCATTTCAATCTCTCTATCTACCCGGTGTTTTTCTGTTGCCCCCAGAAGCTCCGGGAAAAAAAGTCAATGCCATTAGCCATGAAAACGCCTCTAGCAGAGGAACAGCTTGTTAGGGGACAGTGACAGCAGGATGTACACAAAACGCCTGATAGAAAGCGGGCTCCTCAAAACAGAGGGCTTCCCCCGGGAAATTAGGGCTGGCACGCTCGGGAGCGCACTCCGTCTGCCTCTGCTACCATCGCCTGCCGCAGCCACCTGTGACCCAGCGTCCCCACCTTCTAATGTGCCTCAGGGCGAGGCCCTCCGCAGCTGTTAACTTCTCTCTCACATCCCCTCACTTGTAATCTCACTTTTGTTCTCTCTTCTCCCGCTCCTTGTTCATTTAATTATTCATTTGACAAATATCTCCTTTGCACGGAGAGACCTTGCTCTCCCCATTTCTCAAAAACAGCCTTCTTGGTGCACCTGCATCAAAATCACGGAAGCTAACAATCAAAGTGCATCTTCCTAGGCCTCTTCCGAGCTCTGCTGAATGTGCGGAGCTCAGGGACTTGAATTTGTGACCAGACTTCCAGGTGGCACTGTGATACACGGGCAAGTGGGTAAACCATTCACGTGGAACTCGCTAGCCACGGAATTCCTTTCTCCTATAGCAGAACCCCTCCCAGCATCAATCAAGTGTCCATAGCGCCCAGACCCTTAGGCCATAAATGAGACAAGGGAATACTAGCTGCTTTAACAGATAATCCCTAAATTTTGTGGCTTAAAGCAGTAATAGTTTACTTCTCACTCAGATAACATTTCAATGTACTATAACCGGTCATGTGGCTTTTCTCAAAGGGGTGATTCAGGGCTCAGACCCCTTCCATCTTGTGGCTGCACTGTCCTCCAGGTACAGCTCCCAGAGTGCCCTCCACGGGGTACCCTCCATTCCAACCCGCTAAAGGAGGAGTATGGAGAACCACAGTGGGGCTTTTCCTGAGCCAGGCCGGATGTGGCATTTCCCATTTCTGTCTACATCCCACTGGTCACGCTCGTTCACAGAGCTACGACTAACCTCAAGGAACACTGGGAAGTGGTCTGACCACGTGCACAGAGAGCAGGAGATTTTGAAGAACAGTTATCAGTCTCTACTTCATCCAGCTCAAGTCAACACAAAAGTTCTTTTCAGCACCAGTTGATGATTGCCATAAGCCTGCCAACCGGAAGGAGCTATCCAAAGACTTGAGAACTTCATCAAAATGGGCTGTAACTGCTGACACTGGCAGCATCCTGGCCAAAGAAGAGAAATCAATCAATCTATTCAATCCATTCTCTCTCTACCTCAACCTCCTGCAGGTTATTGGGACCATGCTGGGGCCTAAAGGTGAGGTGCAGCCTTAAGGTAAAGCTCAGAAACGTCAGGTGGCTTGAAAAAATTGACCAGCTGGAAATCTGACCATAGTTAATCGATATGCCAGGATAGAATATTCTTGACAGACAGGAGTATTCCGGTGAGGCCTGGTCACCAAAAGTGTACAATCAAGAGTCTGTCACACTGACAGAGATTCCAGAGCAAATGCAAAGCCTAGTGCCTTGAAGGCTGTGATAAAATGAGCAGATATAGTAACAGAACAATCAAAGCTCATTATCTGAGCCCCTTCGCTCTGGGGCTGTAAAAGGACTAGGAGAGACGTGAGATCTTGGGACACTGTGATTTAAGGGAAAGAAAGAAACCTGCTCCGGATGACTTTTCATCATGAGATGGGCAGGTGGAAACAATGAGAATGGCATCAGGGTGCTGCTGTTTGAAGACATTACAGACTAGTGTCTTCTGGGAGGGGTCTGTTTACATTTTCACTGGACTCAAAAAGAAGCTACTGGGGCTTCCCTGGTGGCACAGTGGTTGAGAATCTGCCTGCCGGTGCAGGGGACACGGGTTCGAGCCCTGGTCTGGGAAGATCCCACATGCCGCGGAGCAACTGGGCCCGTGAGCCACAATTACTGAGCCTGCGCGTCTGGAGCTTGTGCTCCGCAACAAGAGAGGCCGTGACAGTGAGAGGCCCGCGCACCGCGATGAAGAGTGGCCCCCGCTCGCCGCAACTAGAGGAAGCCCTCACAGAAACGAAAGACCCAACACAGCCAAAAATAAATAAATAAATAAAAATGAAAAAAAAAAAAAACATGCTACAGCTCCATTTTGGCAAGAAACAGGGGGAAACGGGCTTTATTTAAACCCCAGCTGCGGTCCACATGCATAAGATTAACAAACCATGCTCCACAGCTACATTTTGCCAGAAATGCAGAAACAGCAAAATATAATTAAAGCCTCAGACACACGTAAATCAGCATTGCCAGCTACTCAATTTCTTGGTCAACCTCTGGTTCAAGACCTAAGAGTCCTTGGCCGTAGAGATGCATGAGACAAAGAAGGTGACCTTGGACCCTTCTCTGTAACAATACCTTACATTTGCAAAGAACATTACTGTTTTTAGAGCACTGTCATTTTACTTAGCAGGGTGGTTGTAAGAATAAAATCAGAAGAGGTGCGAAGTAAAGTTTTATCTTCATCTTCTGTATCACCAGCATCACTATAATCCACAACAACGCCTCCATTTCACACATACATTGGTCCTTGATAATCTTTGCTGGAAATGCCCCTTCTTATCCTCCACTTCACCCCAAACTTTCAAAATCATATCCAAATTTAAACTTCCATTAAAACTTCCCTCCATTCAACCTAATTATTTCCCATGGAGCTTTTGATATTATATGGTTACCTGCTTATTTCTTTGTACCTTTAATGCCTCTATTGGAATATGATAATGGATGATTGAATAGATGGATGGATTTTTGAATGGATGGATGGAGGGGCAGGTGGATGGATGGAGGGGCAGGTCGATGGAGGAATGGGTAGGACAGATAGAAGAGAAAGAGCTATGGAAAGGTAGAAAGATAGGTAGTGTAATATTACAGTTAAATATTTGGGCTCCGGAGTCATCGTGAGTTCCAAATTCAGCTCTTTTATTTACTTGCTATGTGACCTTGGTCTAGTTACTCAACCACTCAAGTCCTTGGTTTCCTCATCTGTATAATGGAACTAGTAATATCCTCCTCTAATATTATGATTTGGATTAAATGAATTCATTCATGTAAAGTGCTTAGAATAGCATTTGGTATAGAAAGCCCTCAATAAACACTAGGTGCTTTTATTTTGATATGTAAATAGTGAGTTTAAAACAAAACCTACATACTTGGTTTTTTCCCATTTACCAGTCTATAAGCATCATGAGGACTCACTCATGCTTTGTGTAAAATTTCAAACACACCCATGAGGCTATCAGCTCCTTGAAGCAGAGACTATGCTCTGTTCATCTTTTTATAGCCAGCACAGTGTCTTACACAGAAAAGAAACAATAGATATTTCTCAAAAACAGGATGGAACGAATGACTGTTTGTTAGATTTAACTCTTAGCTGACCTAAAGAGGACCAAAAATAAATTTAAATTGTCAACTCTCCTCATTTTCCTTCCTTAGGAATACCACTAAAAAAAATGATCTAGGGAATATGTGGTATTTGTGGAAATTGATGCCTTTTACTGCAAAAACTATTAAAACTGGTTAATATTAACTAGGAATTAACAATATTGTTGTATCCTGAAGTAGATTCCCCGAAATAGCAGATGAAGCTACCTGATGGGACTTCCTAGGAATAGGAACTCTGGGGACTGGTTCTATTTCCCACGGGGTGTCACTACAGGGTGAGGGCTTTCAGGAGGAAGGGCTCTGAAGCCAGGATCTAGTACTAACTAGTCCTGATTCTTCTCTTCTGAAAAAGAATGAGCTCCTTTACTGGTCAATGGGCAGATGCTCAGATGTTCCCTGAAATTACTCACCACCCCCTTCCATCTGGACAAATGAACCATGCGGCTAAGAGATGAAACATGGATGTCTGGCTTTGACAGGATGAAGTTCAGGAAATCCCAGAGCCGGCAGGACTCAGGAGGGGATGTCTCAGTTGGGACCCCACGAAATCAGGGACTGAGACAGCTTATTTGAGTGGTGATATCGGGAAGCATGAATGAGTGAATGGGAAGAGTGAGACATGGAAGGAGGAAAAGCCAATATTGAGGTGTCTTATCAAAGTCACTGCTGTGAGGAATGGGGGCTCCATTCCACCCCAAATCAGAAAAAATGACCACCCTGAAGAGGAGGAGGTTGGGGGATTTATACATTAGCTTCCTTCCCTCCTAGTACGGGTAGTCCCTGGGGGTACTTCCCTCATATTTCTGGCCTGTGCTTGTACAAGGGCTTATTCAGCTTCCAAGGTGTCAGAAGAGACCTGGAAGCAGTATGTAGAAAGGTGTGTGCTTGAGGTGAGGCCTTGTAAGGGCAAGCTGAGTCTGGATTTGCGAGGAACTGTCCAACTCAGCTGCAGCTGAAATCAGTGGTAGGCCAAGGAATATGACACAGGTTCCAGAGGTATCTTCCTTTTTTTTTTTTTAAATTAGTTTATTTTTGGCTGCATTGGGTCTTCATTGCTGCATGCGGGCTTCCTCTAGTTGCGGCAAGGGGGGGGCTACTCTTCGTTGCGGTGCACAGGCTTCTCACTGCGGTGGCTTCTCTTGTTGTGGAGCACGGGCTCCAGGCGCGCGGGCTTCAGTAGTTGTGGCATACGGGCTCAGTAGTTGTGGTGCACAGGCTTAGTTGCTCCGCGGCACGTGGGATCTTCCCGGACCAGGGCTCAAACCCGTGTCCCCTGCATTGGCAGGAGGATTCTTAACCAGTGTGCCAACTCAGTTGGACGTCCCCAACTCAGTTCTGATGACCATTTGACAGCCAAAAATTTCAGACAACTATGGTAAGATGCTTCATAAATGGATCATGTCAGTGCTAATACAAACAGTGGTGCTCTTAAAGGAGGAGAAATTATTTGAATTACAGTGATTGCTTCATTCCTGTGAATTCCCTTAGCAGCAACACAATCTGTTCACCTAAAAGGGGCTTTTGAAAAGCATCCCACGTTGCAAGGCTATGCTCGATATGATGAATAAATTCACCCAGAAACATCTGTTAAGGTGCAGCTTCTACAAGGAGGCAATGATTTCTTTAAGTGTAGTGAATTACATGGAAGTACTTATCCAAATATTGTCCGACATTTGAAAATCTTATCGTCCCTCCAAAGAATAAAGGGCAACAATAAGGGAAAGAGGGAAAGCAGACAAGGGTTAACATTTACTCGAGTGTCAGATATTGGTGCTTAGAGCTGTTATTTCATTGGTGCTTAAAGGGTTATTTCATTTCATCCACATGGTAACTGTAATTTCCTGAATGTGCTGTTCTCTTTCTTGTCTCTGTCATTTAACATTTCCTTTTCAACCTCTCCTCTGCCTAGCTAAACGTTGCTCGTCCTTTAAGACACAGATCAGATATCTCTTCCAAGAACCCATCTCCAGCTCCCTCCAGGCACCTTGTTGGAGCTCCCTCCACATCCGGTACATACCTCTGTCTATCACACTGCAATGCACAGTTTTCCAGACCTTGTCTGTTCCCCTTAGTGGACTAGGGGATCCTTGAAAATAGGGTCATTGTCTCTGTATCTCTAGCAACTAAAACAGGAGCTCTTCCTGAGTTTGGACCTGGAAATGTTTGTTAGATAGATAGATAGATAGATAGATAGATAGATAGATAGATAGACAGACAGACAGACAGACAGACAGACAGACAGACAGACAGACAGATAGATTAGATAGACAGATAGATAGATAGACAGACAAACAGACAGACAGACAGACAGACAGACAGACAGACAGACAGACAGACAGACAGACAGATAATCTCTGCTCCGGGTGTTCTTAGCCAGAAATCACGTGTTCCCTTTCACAGCAGTGTGATGGATAATTTCATGTGTTGACTTGACTGGGCCCAGGCATGTGAGTAAACATTATGCTGGGTATGTCTGTGAGAGTGTTTCTGGATGAGATTAACATTTGCATGGGTAAACTGAGTTAAGCAGATTGCCCTCTATAACATGAGTGGGCCTCATCCAATCAGTTGAAGACATAATACAACAAAAAGGCTGACTCTCTTGCAAGCCAGACAAAACTTCTCCTATCTGGCTCCCTTTAAGCTGGAACATTGGTTTTTTCCTGCCTTCAGACTTGAATTAAAACATTGGCTCTTCCTGGGCCTCAAGTCTGCAGGCCTCTGGAGTGGAACTACACTATCAACTCTCTTGGTTCTCAAGTTTTCCGACTCAGACTGGAACTACATTATCAGCTCTCCTGGGTCTCTGGTTGCCTATACAACCAAGTGAGCCAATTTCTTTAAATATATATGTATATACACATCCTATTGGTTCTGTTTCTCTGGAGAACCCTGACTAATCCACATAGCTTTTTATTGGAGTCTTTTTAAAATTTAAGTCTACCATCAATATTTTACCAAAATCATAGACTATAAATTAAGATCACTGGCTAAAAAAATTCTGTCCCAAATCTCTAGGCAAATAGTGCCAAAATGCTATATATAGAAAATGTTAACACTGGAGACACATTAACTTAAGTATTCTTTTCTTATATGACTCAGGCGTTTTGGACTCATAGGAGTAGAGCCCTATTTTACTCCCCAAAACTTCACCCTATTCTCCAGCATGCCAAAGAGCTAAAAACCAAAACCAAAAAACCCCCCGAAACCCAAAAAACATCTTTAAAAATGCCACCTTCCTGATCCATTAAGGAAGCATTATATGACAGATTATGAGCTGCAGTGTCACCTATAATTCTTAATTTTTTCAGTAAATTGTACTTTCCACTTCACAGCACCACACAGTACACAATTCCCAGCATCACTGCATCAGCGCCTGTGAGAATTCAGATAACACAGCCACTGCATGCATGTTAATGAGGTATTTATGGTTGGCTCATCCTTCCTTCTTTATTTACTTGCACTGACTTACAGAGGGTTTCAATTCCATGACTTTAAAAACTGCATTGTTTTATGTCCGTCGGCTTGATACAGGCTGGCATCTCTTGGGAGACAAGAGGATATCCATCATCAAGGATCCCCTTTCAGGACTTCCCTGGTGGTCCAATGCGTAAGACTCCGCACTCCCAATGCAGGGGCCCCGGGTTCAATGCCTGGTCAGGGAACTAGGTCCCACATGCCACAACTAAGACCCCGCACAGCATGCATGCGTGCATAAATGCATAAGTAAATAAATAAATAAATGATCCCCTTTCTCTTGGAATGATTTTCACCTTGACTTCTAATGTAATATATTTGCTTCATTGTTCTAACATCTCTAAAAATACATTTGCTTTGTTGTCTGAGATGGATCTTGTTATCTTCCTCTCACCTATTAACCATCAACAATGGCAAATCAAATTCTTAGATCTTTTCTCTCAATAAAATTAGATTATATGTGTATCAGTCAGGGTTTGGCCACAAAAACAGAAACCATTCTAGGTATTTTGAACAGGAAGGGATTTTTTTTTTGTATTTTATTTTATTTTTATACAGCAGGTTCTTATTAGTTATCTATTTTATACATATTGGTGTACATATGTCAATCTCAATCTCCCAATTCATCCCACCACCACCGCCCCCCCGCCACGTTCCCCCCTTGGAGTCCATACGTTTGTTCTCTACATCTCAATTTCTGCCCTGCAAACCGGTTCATCTGTACCATTTTTCTAGATTCCACATTTATGCATTAATATATGATATTTGTTTTTCTCTTTCTGACTTACTTCACTCTGTATGACAGTCTCTAGGTCCATCCACATCTCTACAAATGACCCAGTTTTGTTCTTTTTTATGGCTGAGTAATATTCCATTGTATATATGTACCACATCTTCTTTATCCATTCGTCTGTCAGTGGGCATTTAGGTTGCTTCCGTGACCTGGCTATTGTAAATAGTGCTGCAATGAACATTGGGGTGCATGTGTCTTTATGAACAGGAAGGGATTTGCCATAGGGAATTAGAGGCTTACACAGCTCCTGGAAGGGTTGTAGGAATGAAAGTCAGGGAAACTGATCAGAAAGTACAGAAGTCACAGGAACTGCCATCAATGACCTCAGATGCCTGCAGTCTTAAAGTGAGCAGTTTTCAAGAGTTCATCTACAGCTCTTGTCACCTGCTTCCAACCACCACAGAAAGATAATGGCTTTCCAAACTGTGCTCTCATTAACAGAATGAAACTGGAACCCTCATGGCAAGGGATCTGGGAGATGTAGTTTCTAATCTACAGTAGAGGGGAGAGCTCAGAAGGCCTGAGATCCTACTCAGTATCCACAGAGGATATTTGATACACTATGTGAACATGTGCAGTAAAACAATGAAGTGCCAAGACTGCAGAGCCAAGAGTTCACTCAGTGCTGGTAATGACAAGGTCTAAGCAAAAGCATTTGGCAATAACAATCAGGAATGAATGAGTGGGAAGAGTTGGACAGGGAAGGAGGAAAAGCCAATATCAGAGTACCTTTTCAAAGTCACTGCTGTGAGAAACGGGGGCACCATTTCACAACAAAAGCAGAAAAAGGTGACCACCCTAAAGATGGGAGGCTGGAGCATTTATACATTAGCTTCCTTCTGTCATAGTGAGGGTAGATCCTGAGGGTACTTCCCTCATATTTCTGGCCTATGCTCGTACAAGAGCCTACTGAATTT
This sequence comes from Balaenoptera physalus, assembly GCF_965194825.1. Taxonomy (NCBI): domain Eukaryota; kingdom Metazoa; phylum Chordata; class Mammalia; order Artiodactyla; family Balaenopteridae; genus Balaenoptera; species Balaenoptera physalus. The sequence goes on from NC_138903.1 coordinate 13,149,764, forward strand.
CCAAGGTGTCAGAAGAGATCTTGAAGCAGAATGCAGAAATGTGTGTTTGTGGTGGGGCCTTGTAAGTGCAAGCTGAGTCTAGATTTTCAAGAACTGTCCAACTTGGCTGCAGCTGAAATCAGTGGTAGCCCAAGGAACATGACACAGGTTCCAGACGCATCTTCCTTAAGAGATCAACCCAAAGCTTCCCTTTCCCTTCACTGGTTTCTTCCTGAAAGAGTGGCCATCTCCACTTCCTCACCTACCATTTGTTTCCAACCCACCATGATCAAATTTCAAACTCAATGAAGCCAAGTTACTGTTTGATTGTCGTACTGATGACTGCCATATCAGATGGTCACTTCTCAGTTCTTAGGTTTGGGAGTTGTTGGTATAAAGATGGCATTTACAGCCATGAGGCTGGGTAAGGCCACCTGTAGCTTTATGGATCATTAGGAGTGTGGTGCCATGTTGCTTAAGAGGACAGAGACAGCAGACACCCTAGGTGGTGATTGACGGGATTCTCTGAATGCCCCTCTGAGCTCCAACATCTGTTCTTCCAACCTACAGAAGCATGACATTAGAAGCTATTCTTTTGTGTTTTGAGGACTCTTCGGTTTCCCAGAATCTCCAAATACTTTGCTAGAGGGTACCTTGGGCTTTCATTAACAAACATCAGAGCACGAATAGTTAGCAGCCAGTAGACTCCAAGATGGTTGCATAAACGGATCATGGGTTCTATGGTGGGAAAAGGGACCACAAGAGGTGATTAAGGACAGCCACTCATTACAAGTTTGCCCTACTTCACAATCTGCCGTAAGTCTGGTCAGAGTCCCAATACCATCTCCCACAACCCTGTGAAAATGTGCTCCCTTACTCCTCTCCCATCATTTTCATTGTCCCAACATGGCCTTTCCTTTCCACGAGGCAAGATAGGTCAGAGTTGGAATATTGTTTGAAGACCCATTTATTGAGCTGCGCCCGAGCCCTGAGAATCCGTCACCACCGCACAGGTTCCCACGGCTGCCCTAGCCCCACAGATAGTTAAGACTTTATTGTTGATGTTTTCGTTAGGCAAGTAAAGAGATTTTAGGCTCATCAGTCACTACGAACTCGTCAAAGTTAACAGAACTTAAGATATGCTTTTAAAACTAATGATGTGAATGTTTTAAGACAAATGAAGAATTTGAAAAACTCATTTCTACTGTCTGATTTAAATTCATGCGAAAACAGAGAGACCTTCAAGATGGCAGAGGAGTAAGACGTGGAGATCACCTTCCTCCCCACAAACACATCAGAAATACATCGACACGTGGGACAACTCCTACAGAACACTTACTGAACTTTGGCAGAAGACCTCAGACTTCCCAAAAGTCAAGAAACTCCCCACGTACCTGGCCGTGTGGCTGACAGTGTCTTGGTGCTCTGGCCTGGTGTCAGGCCTGAGCCTCTGAGGTGGGAGAGCCAAGTTCAGGACATTGGTCCACCAGAGACCTCCCAGCTCCACATAATATCAGACGGCGAAAGCTCTCCCAGACATGTCCATCTCAACACTAAGACCCACCTCCACTCAACAACCAGCAAGCTACAGTGCTGGACACCCTATGCCAAACAACTAGCAAGACAGGAACACAGCCCCATCCATTAGCAGAGAGGCTGCCTAAAATCATAATAAGGTCACAGACACCCCAAAACACACCACCGGACATGGTCCTGCCCCCCAGAAAGACAAGATCCAGTCTCATCCACGAGAACACAGGCACTAGGCCCCTCCACCAGGAAGCCTACACAACCCACTGAACCAACCTTAGCCACTGGGGACAGACACCAAAAACAACGGGAACTACGAACCTGCAGCCTGTGAAAAGGAGACCCTAAACATAGTAAGTTAAGCAAAATGAGAAGACAGAGAAACACACAGCAGACGAAAGAGCAAGGTAAAAACCCACCAGACCAAACAAATGAAGAGGAAATAGGCAGTCTACCTGAAAAACAATTCAGAGTAATGATAGCAAAGATGATCCAAAATCTTGGAAATAGAATGGAGAAAATACAAGAAACGTTTAACAAGGGCCTGGAAGAACTAAACAGCAAACAAACAATGATGAACAGCTCAATAAATGAAATTAAAAATTCTCTAGAAGGAATCCATAGCAGAATAACTGAGGCAGAAGAACGGATGAGTGACCTGGAAGATAAAATACTGGAAATAACTACTGCAGAGCAGAATAAAGAAAAAAGAATGAAAAGAATTGAGGACAATCTCAGAGACCGCTGGGACAACATTAAATGCACCAACATTCGAATTAGAGGGGTCCCAGAAGAAGAAGAGAAAAAGAAAGGTACTGAAAATATTTGAAGAGATTATAGTTGAAAACCTCCCTAATATGGGAAAGGAAAGAGTCAATCAAGTGCAGGAAGCACAGAGTCCCATACAGGATAAATCCAAGGAGAAACACGCCAAGACACATATTAATCAAACTATCAAAAATTAAATACAAAAAAAAATATTAAAAGCAGCAAGGGAAAAACAACAAATAAAATACAAAGGAATCCCCATAAGGTTAAGAGCTGATCTTTCAGCAGAAACTCTGCAAGCCAAAAGAGAGTGGCAAGACATATTTAAAGTGATGAAAGGGAAAAACCTACAACCAAGATTACTCGACCCAGAAAGGATCTCACTCAGATTCGACAGAGAAATTAAACCTTTACAGACAAGCAAAAGCTAAGAGAATTCAGCAACACCAAACCAGCTTTATAACAAATAAAGGAACTTCTCTAGGCAGGAAACACAAGAGAAGGAAAAGACCTACAATAACAAACCCAAAACAATTAAGAAAATGGTGATAGGAACATACATATCAATAACTACCTTAAATGTAAATCGATTAAATGCTCCCACCAAAAGACACAGACTGGCTGAATGGATACAAAAACAAGACCCGTATATATGCTGGCTACAAGAGACCCACTTCAGACCTAGGGACACATACAGACTGAAAGTGAGGGGATGGAAAAAGATATTCCATGCAAATGGAAATCGAAAGAAAGCTGGAGTAGCAATTCTCATATCAGACAAAATAGACTTTAAAATAAAGACTATTACAAGAGACAAAGAAGGACACTACATAATGATCAAGGGATCCAGCCCAGAAGAAGATATAACAATTGTAAATATTTATGCACCCAACACAGGAGCACCTCAATACATAAGGCAAATGCTAACAGCCATAAAAGGGGAAATCGACAGTAACCGAATCATAGTAGGGGACTTTAACACCCCACCTTCACCAATGGACACATCATCCAAAATGAAAATAAATAAGGTAACACAAGCTTTAAATGATACATTAAACAAGATGGACTTAATTGATATTTACAGGACATTTCATCCAAAAACAACAGAATACACTTTCTTCTCAAGTGCTCATGGAACATTTTCCAGGATAGATCATATCTTGGGTCACAAATCAAGCCTTGGTAAATTTAAGAAAACTGAAATCGTATCAAGTACCTTTTCTGACCACAACGCTATGAGACTAGATACCAATTACAGGAAAAAATCTGTAAAAAATACAAATACATGGACGTTAAACAATACACTACTTAATAACCAAGAGATCACTGAAGAAATCAAAGAGGAAATCAAAAAATACCTAGAAACAAATGACAATGAAAACACGACGACGCAAAACCTATGGTATGCAGCAAAAGCAGTTCTAAGAGGGAAGCTTATAACAATACAATCCTACCTCAAGAAACAAGAAACATCTCAAATAAACAACCTAACCTTACACCTAAAGCAATTAGAGAAAGAAGAACAAAAAAAACCCCAAGTTAGCAGAAGGAAAAAAATCATAAAGATCAGATCAGAAATAAATGAAAAAGAAATGAAGGAAACAATAGCAAAGATCAATAAAACTAAAAGCTGGTTCTTTGAGAAGATAAACAAAATTGATAAACCATTAGCCAGACTCATCAAGAAAAAAGGCAGAAGACTCAAATCAATAGAATTAGAAATGAAAATGGAGAAGTAACAACTGACACGGCAGAAATACAAACGATCATGAGAGATTACTACAAGCAAATATATGCCAATAAAATGGACAACCTGGAAGAAATGGACAAATTCTTAGAAAAGCACAACCTTCCGAGACTGAACCAGGAAGAAATAGAAAATATAAACAGACCAATCACAAGCATCACATCTCTGAAATTGAGACTGTGATTAAAAATCTTCCAACAAACAAAAGCCCAGGACCAGATGGCTTCACAGGCAAATTATATCAAACATTTAGAGAAGAGTTAACACCTATCCTTATCAAACTCTTCCAAAATATAGCAGAGGGAGGAACACTCCCAAACTCATTCTACGAGGCCACCATCACCCTGATACCAAAAGCAGACAAAGATGTCACAAAGAAAGAAAACTACAGGCCAATATCACTGATAAACATAGATGCAAAAATCCTCAACAAAATACTAGCAAAAAGAATCCAACAGCACATTAAAAGGATCATACACCATGATCAAGTGGGGTTTATCCCAGGAATGCAAGAATTCTGCAATATATGCAAATCAATGTGATATACCATATTAACAAACTGAAGGAGAAAAACCATATGATCATCTCAATAGATGCAGAAAAAGCTTTCCACAAAATTCAACACCCATTTGTGATAAAAACCCCCCAGAAGGTAGGCACAGAGAGAACTTACCTCAACATAATAAAGGTCATATATGACAAACCCACAGCCAACATCATTCTCAATGGTGAAAAACTGAAACCATTTCCTCTAAGATCAGGAACAAGACAAGGCTGTCCACTCACCACTATTATTCAACATAGTTTTGGAAGTTTTAGCCACAGCAATCAGAGAAGAAAAAAAAAATGAAAGGAATCCAAATCTGAAGAGAAGAAGTAAAGCTTTCACTGTTTGCAGATGACATGATACTATACATAGAGAATCCTAAAGATGCTACCAGAAAACTACTAGAGCTAATCAATGAATTTGGTAAAGTAGCAGGATACAAAATTAATTCACAGAAATTTCTTGCATTCTTATACACTAATGATGAAAAATCTGAAAGAGAAATTAAGGAAACACTCCCATTTACCATTGCAACAAAAAGAATAAAATACCTAGGAGTAGAACTACCTAAGGAGACAAAAGACCTGTATGCAGAAAACTATAAGACACTGATGAAAGAAATTAAAGATGATACAAACAGATGGAGAGATATACCATGTTCTTGGATTGGAAGAATCAACATTGTGAGAATGACTATACTACCCAAAGCAATCTACAGATTCAATGCAATCCCTATCAAACTACCAATGGCATTTTTCACAGAATTAGAACAAAAAATTTCACAATTTGTATGGAAACACAAAAGACCCCGAATAGCCAAAGCAATCTTGAGAAAGAAAAACGGAGCTGGAGGAATCAGGCTTGCGGACTTCAGACTATACTACAAAGCTACAGTAATCAAGACAGTATGGTACTGGCACAAAAACAGAAATATAGATCAATGGAACAAGATAGAAAGCCCAGAGATAAACCCACACACATATGGTCACCTTATTTTTGATAAAGGAGGCAAGAATATACAATGGAGAAAAGACAGCCTCTTCAATAAGTGGTGCTGGGAAAACTGGACAGCTACATGTAAAAGAATGAAATTAGAACACTACCTAACACCATACACAGAAATAAACTCAAAATGGATTAGAGACTTAAATATAAGACCAGACACTATAAAACTTTTAGAGGAAAACCTAGGAAAACCACTCTTTGACATAAACCATAGCAAGATCTTTTTTGACCCACCTCCTAGAGTAACAGAAATAAAAACAAAAATAAACAAATGGGACTTACTTAAACTTAAAAGCTTTTGCACAGCAAAGGAAACCATAAACAAGACAAAAAGATAACCCTCAGAATGGAAGAAAATATTTGCAAATGAAGCAACTGACAAAGGATTAATCTCCAAAATTTACAAGCAGCTCATGTAGCTCAATATCAAAAAAACAAACAACCCAATCCAAAAATGGGCAGAAGACCTAAACAAACATTTCTCCAAAGAAGATATACAGATTGCCAACAAACACATGAAAGGATGCTCAACATCACTAATCATTAGAGAAATGCAAATCAAAACTACAATGAGGGATCACCTCACACCGGTCAGAATGGCCATCATCAAAAAATCTACAAACAATAAATGCTGGAGAGGGTGTGGAGAAAAGGGAACCCTCTTGCACTGTTGGTGGGAATGTAAATTGATACAGCCACTATGGAGAACAGTATGGAGGTTCCTTAAGAAACTAAAAATAGAACTACCATACGACCCAGCAATCCCACTACTGGTCATATACCCTGATAAAACCATAATTCAAAAAGAGTCATGTACCAAAATGTTCATTGCAGCTCTATTTACAATAGCCAGGACATGGAATCAACCTAAGTGTCCATCGACAGATGAATGGTTGAAGAAGATGTGGCACATATACACAATGGAATATTACTCAGCCATAAGAAGAAACAAAACTGAGTTATCTGTAGTGAGGTGGATGCACCTAGAGTCTGTCATACAGAACGAAGTAAGTCAGAAAGAGAAAAACAAATACCCTATGCTAACATATATATATGGAATCTAAAAAAAAAAAAAAGAAAAACATGGTTCTGAAGAATCTAGGGGCAGGACAGGAACAAAGACACAGATGTACAGAATGGACTTGAGGACATGGGGAAGGGGAAGGGTAAGCTGGGACGAAGTGAGAGAGTGGCATGGACATATATACACTACCAAATGTAAAATATATAGCTAGTGGGAAGCAGCTGCATAGCACAGGGAGATCAGCTCAGTGCTTTGTGACCACTTTTAGGTATTCCTCTAAAAGTTTTAGAGGGGTGGGATAGGGAGGGTGGGAGGGAGACGTAAGAGGGAGGAGATACAGGGATGTATGTATACGTATAGCTGATTCATTTTGTTATAAAGCAGAAACTAGCACACCATTGTAAAGCAATTATACTGCAATAAAGATGTTAAAAAAAAAAAACATTTATCACCCAGTCGCTCCACCATGTGAGCTATGACTGCATTCAAGTTCTTTATTTGGATAAGAGCTAAAAATAATATTAATTAGGAGGATGACATATGCACAATATACTATGATTGATATATGATAGATCAATATTCGGTGATAGTATATCAATATTTTAGCATAAGATAACTGAACAAAGGAGTTCCAAGTGTGGACGCTTTCCTGGGTGGTACCAGAGCCTTGCTAGCCTTCCCTGATCCTGGCTGCCCCTCTTTATGCACAGGAAAGATGAAAACAGGAGAGAAGTGAGTAGTTTCCATGAAGCAATCTTAAGTCCAAAGCAGAGTCGTGTTTGGAAAATGTGTCAGAACAGACAAAATGGTATACCTTTCCTTCCCTTCTTTCCCTGGCCACTTTGGTCCTCCTTCGAGACCCTCGTCTCTGCAAGCCTGACACTACCAGGCAGTTCTGTGCACCCTTCTCTACGCTAGGGTTTCACACTCTTGGCTGCTCACATTCTAGGCCAGGGTTCCTTGTGGTGAGCGCTGTCCTGAACACTGTAGAATGTTTAGCAGTATCATTAGCCTCTACCCACTAGACGGCAGTAAGTATCTCCAGACATTGTCCAATGTGCCCTGGGAAGGGCCTAAATACCCCCCAACTGAGGACACCCACAGGCCCAAGAAGTCAGCGAACCCAAGAGGACTCCAGAAGATTCTACTGCATTGCAAAGGATGGAGGAAGGGCTGCTGGATTAGATGTTGGATGTCAGCACTGAATTTAGATGATTGCCAGATGCGGTTAGAACCCAGATCAATAACTGAAACAGAACCTGAGGGGTGCGTATTTCTCAGCCTAGAGGGTATGGCTGAGCAGGCCTTTTTTCTTTCTTTAAGTGGAGACTTCAGCCAAAAGCACTTCTGAATAGCCGAGCCCTATAAACAAATCTCTGGTTACCTGAGAAGCGAAAATCAGCAGAGGTGCTGGTTCCCTGCTGTGTTCACGCATCTCCTTAAGCTTTCATTTTACCCTCAGCAATAACACGCCCGATGCCAGTCCATTCGTGACCTGCTAATGGGGTGCATTTTCAGATTAATCTGCTTTCACGTTGTCTGTGGCCTCTTTGGGAACGCTCCCTGATTGCCCTCCAATCATTTCCCACCCCTTTCGAGAACATTAGGTATTAATTCAAGCTTGTCAAATCTTATATGATATATTCCATTCAGGAGATAATACCTCATCAACCTTACCTGGCACTGGAAAATTCAATTTCTCAAGATACCAGCTGTTATCCTGGAGACCTTGCATATCTGTTTGGAACAGCTAATAGCAAATGTTCTTGCTGAGCTCATTTTTTATTTTTTGCAGCTAGTAAAGTTCTATCAATTATACGTAAATTATACCTCAATGAATCTTACAAAATAAAGAAAATGAATCAATTTATGACATGTAAGTTAAGTGCTTCTCTGTCATCGCCCTAAATAACAAGAAATACAATAACAATACAGCACATACGTGCAAGTTACAGGATTTTTTGGAAGCCGTTTTTGTGTGAAGGCTATTGTCGCTTAGTTTCAAAAAAAGAAAACACTGGACTGTGGAGTAGTCGTTGATAAGGCTGGGGGCCCATCTTTTTGGATATCTAATCAACATGACACACATCCTTTTCGTTTGTTTTAATGGTTACCAGTGTTGAAAAGTCAATCCATAGAGGCACATTGTTACAAATGGAATTAAACTTCCACAGCGATTCACCTTGTTATAAAGCAGAAACTAACACACCATTGTAAAGCAATTATACTCCAATAAAGATGTTAAAAAAAAAAAAAAAAAACAACTTCCACAGCTCATTTTACAAGGCGCAGATAATCTTCTCTCAAAGACATCAGAATTCTCCAGAGCTGTTTGTTTGTTTGGCTTTGTTTTGGTGGTGGTGCTGCTGGGTTGTTGTTTTTTTTTTATTGAGGTGTACTTGACATATAACCTTATATTAGTTTCCAGTGTACACCATAATGATTCCATATTTGTATATATTGCAAAATGATCACCACTACAAATCTAGTTAACACTCATCATCATACATAGTTACAGAATTTTTCTTGTGGTGAGAACTTTTGAGATCTGCTCTCTTAGCAACTTTCAAATCTACTCCCTTAGAACTTTCTGAGTTCAACTCCAGTTATGAAAATAATCAAGAGACAGGAAGATCGTGGTCATGCGCAATCTAGCAGCAGGTTAATAAGTCCAGGAATTTCAAAAAAGTGAGGAACAGAAAAGGTATTTCAGAATATTTGCAAGAACTACAGTGTGATACAAAAATATCTGTGAGATCTATGGATAGCAGTGTTAACGAGTACTGCGAATACTACTCTGGTTGCCTGGTTTGTTTGTTTTTTTCATTCAGTGCTGACCTTTTACTCGACATTTTATTTTATTTTATATTAGAGTATAGTTGATTTACAATGTTGTGTTAGTTTCAGGTGTACAGCAAAGTGATTCAGTTATACATATACATATATGCCTGAATCCTTAATTGAAAGAAATGCTCAACTTCAGTTAGAGGTTAATGAAAATATAGATTTTTTAAAATTCAAATTTACAGGCCTCTTGAATTCTATCCAGAGACTCCTAGGTTAAGAATTCCTGTTCTGGGGACTTCCCTGGTGGTCCGGTGGTTAAGACTTCGCCTTCCAATGCAGGGAGTGCGGTTTTGATCCCTGGTCAGGGAGCTAAAATCCCATATGCCTCAGGGCCAAAATACCAAAACACAGAACAGAAGCAATGTTGTAACAAATTCAATAAAGACTTTAAAAATGGTCCACATCAAAAAACTCTTTAAAAAAAAAAAAAAGAATTCCTGTTCTAATGGACTGACAGAGTCCATTGCAACATGAAGGGAAAAACAAGGCAAAGTCCAGAAACATTTCAAAGGCAACATGATTCAGATTTCCACCCGGTATCTGCTCCTTACCTCTTTGAGATCATCTACTAAGTTTTTCCCCATCATTTATTCAGCCTTGACCTCAGAGACCCCCTTGCGTTCCCCTGAACACAATCCTGCCCCAGGGCCTTGGCATTTGCTGATCTCCCTGCCAGGGGCGGTGCAGGGAGCTGCCTTCAGATTTCTACATAGCTACTTCTGTCACCACCTTGAGATTTTGGCTTAAATGTCACGCTCTCAGTTAAGCTCTCCCTGACTTAATATTTAGAATTGCAGTCTGTTATAGGTTATTACAAGATATTGAATATAGTTATATAGCTCCCTGTGCTATACAGTCTTTACTATATATATAGTAGTGTATATCTGTTAATCTTAAACTTCTAATTTATCCCTTTTGTAATAACCTATGACGGAAAAGAATGTGAAAAAGAATATATATATGGATATAGACATATAGATAGATAGATATATCTATCTGAATCACTTTGCTGTACACCTGAAACTAACACAATACTATAAAATCAACTAGAGTTCAATTTAAAAAAAAAGAAAGAATTGCAATCGGTGCTATGAGAGTTAATTGCAGCAGGCCTACAACTGGCCTAAGCTGTTCTGTTGAAATAGGAAATGCATCTGTATGGCACTAACCCCTGGCCAAGGCACAAAACCTATTAATTACTCATGCTGCTGTGTGACCATGGGTTCGAGGACTTTGGGAAGGTTTGTACCAGCTTGTCAGCACTGTTTATTGACAATAGACAGATTAATGATCTGCGCCTGGTCAGGGTGAGACCCTCAGAAGTCTCTGTTGTTAAAGCTGGTTACACAGCAGAAATATGCATAGGGAACCAGCAAAATATGAATAACTCCAGCCAAGACTCCATTTTGGGTTCCCTGATTCCCAGGGGTGCCATGTACACATCTATGGCTCCTGATCAGAAAGCAAGAGTGCATCGTGCCACAGCCCTTACAGACAAAGGACAATAGATCCCTATGAATGCTCTTTCTCTAGTGGATATTCTTCTCCTGTAATAAACTCCAGATCTGTAAGCATTTCACTGAAGTTCCTTCGGGTCTTCTTCAGCAATCAAACCCTGCTGAATTGTCACCATTAGTGCGTAATTCTGACCACGACTCTCCCTCCTGCTTGTCTGGTTTTCCTGTCGTCATGGCACTTAGCGTCATCTGACATACTATATATTTTACTTATTGACTGTGTTTATCACATTAACATATTCATTGACTGTTCCTTTAGTATTATTTTTTATCATCCTCTCGCTGGGGGACTCCATGAGGGTAGGGTTTCTGGTCCAATTTTTTTTTTTTTTTTTTTACTGCAGTATCTCTGGACCATAGCACAGCATCTGCATTTATTATTTGATGAATAAAAGAATGAACTGAAGGGGACTTCCCTGGTGGCACAGTGGTTAAGAATCCGCCTGCCAATGCAGGGGACACGGGTTCAAGCCCTGGTCCAGGAAGATCCCACATGCCATGGAGCAACTAAGCCCGTGCGCCACAACTACTGAGCCTGCGCTCTAGAGCCCGCTAGCCACAACCACTGAGCCAGAGTGCCACAACTACTGAAGCCTGCACGCCTAGAGCCCATGCTCCGCAACAAGAGAAGCCACCGCAATGAGAAGCCCGCGCACCACAACGAAGAGTAGCCCCCGCTCGCCGCAACTAGAGAAAACCCGCGCACAGCAACGAAGACCCAATGCAGTCAAAAATAAAATAAATAATTTTTTTTAAGAAGACAAAAAAGAATGAACTGAAGAAAGAGGCAGAGTAGAAAAATCACTTAGAGTTCAAGACTGTTTTGGCCTAGCTCTGAGGCTGAAAATCAATATACAGAAGCTTAGAAAGATGGACAATGATAGAGCATGTGTTCACCTGCCGATTATACTGAAGTCAGTTATCATAAGGGACAGAGATGTTGACTGACAGTTGGATGCAATAGGAATTGATGCACCTAATCTTCGTTGACTCAAAGACCAAAAACTGATGTCCATGAAGGGCCGCAAGTGGCTAGGAGCTTCTCTTTCTGACAGCTGTTCCAGCCTCTGAAGGCAATCAGAGTCACCTCCACCTGGAATCTCTTTCAGTTTCCCTAATATTTTGGCTTCTTATCACTGGCAACGTTCACCTGTAAATGCCTCAGTCTTTCTGGCCTCCCACGTGGACAGCTGACCTAGAAAACACAGCTTAACTTCGAGTGCCACTTAGCTGAGCAAGAACAAATCCCTCCTTGGTTTAGAGCAGTCATTTCCAAATCTTCAACTGCATCAAAATCATCAGAGGAATTTTTTTAAATGTAGGCTCTGCCCTTCCTCTCCACTCCCCACCCTGACTGGGATTCTCAATCATCAGGTCTGAGGTGCGGTCTGGAAAATCAGTATTTCCAGAACTTCTGTATGTGATTTTACAGTTAGGGAATATCTTCTCCAAATTGTATTACAAAGAATTAATGAATTCAGAAGTGTTTGGTGATTTCACTGAGCAAATTATATGTACTTCTTTTGAATGATAGGGGAAAACTCCTTTTTTATGTTCATTTTTCTTTCAAGGAATCTGTTTTTTTAATTTTTAATTTTTCCCAGTTGTGTTAAGATAAACTGACGTGTAACATTGTATTAGTTTTAAGTGCACGACATAATGATTTGACATATGTATATATTGTGAAATGTACACGTCAAGTCTAGTTAACATACATGACCTCACATAGTTATGTGTTTTTCTTGCAATGAGAACTTTTAAGATCTGCTCTCTTAGCAACTTTCAACGCTGACTGTTAGACAACACTGATTGTCAACAACAGTCACCATGCTGTGCATTACATTTTTAAGCATCAAAGTGATGAAATCCTTTCAGGAGACTGCAGTTTGCTCTGGGCTTGGTGAGTTTGCTGACATCATGTTTCTGTCTTCCATTCCTTGTCCTATTGTTTGAACTTCTAGAGGGAGAATCGAGAAGACAAAAGGTAAAATGCACAGCCCTCTAGGTTTGCTTTTGAATTGGCTGGTCCCTGGATGTTATTCATAAGTTGTTGAGGAGGGCAGTGAAGGGGGTGGGTGACATATGCTTTGCCCAGGAGTGAAATAGTCAGTACTTGGAAGAGCTGTACACAGAAGCAACATCTTTCCCCCAATGTGCCCCACCCATACTCCAATACAAAGTTCTTTCCCCAATTCCGTACTGCCACAATGAAAAAGGGAAGTCATCAGAGGTCACGTACAATTTACCTAGAGTGGCCAAATGAATCCACGTCAAGCGAGACAGCTCATGTTTAAGCCATAATATGAGGCACAATTAAAAGTGACATCATCAAAACATCTCCCGTAACTCTCCTCTCCATCAGATATTCTTCTTCAGTAGTTGACAGGAGCCAGCCTTGTTGTGTATGGTCTAACCATTCCTCGAAGACAGTGGTGTCTCCTAAGAGCTGACTGAGCTCATTTGTTCCCAACTCTGCATTCAATGGCATTCGGTCGGTGGCCTGAAATTGGCCACAATGGGCATATTTACACCACTAAAACTGATAAACACTGGGACTTCCCTGGTGGCACAGTGGTTAAGAATCCGCCTGCCAATGCAGGGCACATGGGTTTGAGCCCTGGTCCGGGAAGACTCCACATGCTGCGGAGCAACTAAGTCCGTGTGCCACAACTACTAAGCCTATGCTCTAGAGCCCGCGAACCACAACTACTGAGCCCGCGTGCCGAAACTACTGAAGCCCGCACACCTAGAGCCCGTGTTCCACAACAAGAGAAGCCACCACAATGAGAAGCCCGTGCACCACAATGAAGAGTAGCCCCAAAAAAAAAAAAAAAAAAAAAAAAGAGTAGCCCCCGCTCGCCACAAATAGAGAAAGCCCGTGCACAGCAACGAAGACCCAATGCAGCCAAAAATAAATAAATAAATAAATAAAATTAGAAAAAAAAAAACCTGATAAACACTACAAATCAGATGTTTGTATTTTTTTCATGGAGACCCGGATGTTCAACGTTTACCAGCATACCACTATCAAAACCTATTGTCCAAAACTACAATTAGAAAAGCTACATGCACCCCAATGTTCGTAGCAGCACTATTCACAATAGCCAAGACATAAAAGCAACCTAAGTGTCCATCAACAGATGAATGGATAAAGAAGATATATCTAGGGACTTCCCTGGTGGTGCAGTGGTTAAGAATCCGCCTGCCAATGCAGGGGACACGGGTTCAATCGCTGGTCTGGGAAGATCCCACATGCTGTGGAGCAACTAAGCCCCTGCGCCACACCTACTGAGCCTGCGCTCTAGAGCCTGTGAGCCACAACTACTGAAGCCCGCGCACCTAGAGCCCATGCTCCGCAACAAGAGAAGCCACTGCAATGAGAAGTCCACTCACCGTGACAAAGAGTAGACCCTGGTCACTTCAACTAAAGAAAGCCTGCATGCAGCAACGAAGACCCAACGCAGCCAAAAATTATAAATAAATAAAATAAAATAAAATAATTTTAAAAAAAGAAGATATATCTATATACCATATCTTCTCTACCATATCTACAATATTCCATTGTATATATATACAGAATGGAATACTACTCAACCGTAAAAAAGAATGAAATAATGCCATTTGCAGCAACATGGATGGACCTAGAGATTATCATACTAAGTGAAGTAAGTCAGAGAGAGAAAGACAAATACCATAGATATCACTTATATGTGGAATCTAAAAAAATAGTACAAATGAATTTATTTACAAAAGAGAAACAGGCTCACAGACACAGAAAACAGACTAATGGTTACCAAAGGGAAAGGGTGTGGGGGAGGGATGGATTGGGAGTTTGGGGTTAGCACATGCAAACTATTATATAGAGAATGGATAAACAACAAGGTCTTACTCTATAGCACAGGGAACTATATCCAATATCCTATGATAAACCGTAATGGAAAGGAACATAAAAAAGAATGCGTATATATGTATAACTGAATCACTTTGCTGTACAGCAGAAACTAACACAACATTGTAAATCAACTCTACTTCAACCAAATAAATTTTTTTAAAAAATAAGCTATTGTCATTATGTTGCCTCCACTAGGTCAGGTAAAGCGTTTGCTGAAGGGCTCCTCTAAACTGAGAGCAGCCAAATATCCAATATTGTCCTGTTAGTCCACATCAGATGAAAACAAGCTTCCTAACTGAGTCATTCTTTTCATGACTAACCAACTTATTCAGAGAAGCTCATTATGCCACGACTCTCCACTTAAAGACAGACCTTTGCTCACTATGACAAACCTAAGATGATGAAAGTTTACAGGAAAAGTCATTTGTTTGGATGACTTCTTCGAGCATGCTAGAGTTGGAAGTCTCACATCAATCGAAAGTTTTTCTCCCTTCTAAAGTAGCTCTCTCCACAGATGTAGAAAACAAACTTATGGTTACCAGAGGGGAGAGGGGAGGGATAAATTGGGAGATTGGGATTGACATATACACACTACTATATATAAAACAGATAACTAATAAGGACCTACTGTATAGCACAGGGAACTCTACTCAGTACTCTGTAATGACCTATATGGGAAAAGAATCTAAAAAAGAGTGGACATATGTATATGTATAACTGACTCACTTTGCTGTACACCTGAAACTAACACAATATTGTAAATCAACTATACTTCAATAAAAATTTTTCTTAAAATAAAAATAAAAAACTTAGGAAATATAAGATCCATGATGCTAAAAAATAAACAAATAAATAAAAATAAAGTAGCCGTCTCCAATCCGGACCTAGAGTGGAAATCCCATGAGACACAGAAACCCACAGCACCAGGAAACTATCTACCAGCCTCATTGAACAACCAATTTGGCATCACTACCATGGTGAGGGATGCCTAGTAGAATGGCTGCCTTCCACCCACAGTTTATTGAACTAAAGACAGAGAGCTGCTTATTCATTCATCAGAGGGAAAGGAGTCATCATTGATCAGGCGTGGAAAAGAGAGTCCGCTTAGAGCCTTGGAATCTGAGACATCAGGATTTTCACTGATCAAAAGCTTTCCACATCTCTGGGGTAGTGTTTTCGTAGTAGCTGGTACTAGTACACGTGCTTCGTTCTTCCTCTCTTCTGCTGCTAAATCCCCAAACAGCAAAACACATTTTCACTAAACCCAACTAACACAGGAAGTGATTGGATCAGAAGAACTTATTAATAAGCCAAAGGGCACAACAGGGTCTGTTTCCATCAGTAACTGTCAGTAGCTAGGGGCTCTGGAGGAATTTTTTTTTTAACTTTTTTCCATCACTGCAGTTTGACAGATTCAGAGCATAACTGATACAACCACATTTGAAATACGTTTCTACAAACACCACGGTTAATGTCAGTTCTGCGAAATGTAGGGAGGAAAACGACCAAGGTGATGTTCTAGTTAATAAAAACCTTCCGAGGAAACCATGTGCACCTCAAATGATCACTCTTAGCTTTGTCTGCGAGTATCCCTAGGCTATCTTTGGGTAGCAAATAACCCCAGTGGCTCTTGTTATTCAAGTGTCAGTCCTTCCTAGTAAGACGAGGAAAGTGTATCTGTTACAGAAAGTGTTACCTATTGACTCGGCTTCCGTTAGGTTAGTGCTGTTTGTTGATGGTCTTCCCAAGGGTAAAGACTGATTTGCATTTGAGCTGCTCCCTCCATATTGTTTTCTCCTTATGACAAAGGGCACAAAGGACGACTGGCCTGGGGAACACATCTTAATCCTAAAAGAGACAAGACAATGGACCCCCTTATGACCAAGAATCTGGCACTCAGACTGTTTCAGTAATCATTTGGTTCTAAGGAATAGAATCTACTCAAGCTAGTTTAAGTGAAAGGACAAAGATCTCATGGAAGAAGAAGCCGTATAGATTTCAGGTTCCAGAAAGAGAAGGAATAAAAAAGATAATTTCAAGAAGCTTAACAATAGGCACACATGAATATTTACTCCAGTGCCCCACCATTTACTTGACACAGCTGACCATTCTCTGAGTCTTTGTTTTGCTTGATTCAAACTTTCCAGAGAAGGAATGTGAGTGACCCCTGGCAAACCTCAGATCGACTATTCTAG
Source organism: Balaenoptera physalus (assembly GCF_965194825.1). NCBI lineage: Eukaryota > Metazoa > Chordata > Mammalia > Artiodactyla > Balaenopteridae > Balaenoptera > Balaenoptera physalus. Next base: position 13,166,815 of record NC_138903.1, read on the forward strand.
GAATGCTATGCTTGCCTGTCTCATTACACTGGGCAAAGCCATGTAGGACAGTTTCCCATTCTTAAGACTAATAGCAAGGAACAAGGTAAGCTAGAACAGGAAACTGGTTGTGGCAGCCAGATCCACTAGCATCTTTACTCAGTACCCTAACAAGATATAGGGTAGTGCTATAGCCTGCGGTTTATGTTTGAATAATTGGCAATCTGGATTTGCACCTGAAGAAATTTACCTCCGTACATTTCATACATTATAATCATGTACGCTGGCTCTGGCTTACATGGAAAAATATATCCACGCACAAAGTTAAAGTGGCCAGTCATTCTGTCATTTCAACCGTCCAATGGGTTGATTTCACTGTGGAAAAAAAATATCTATTGAGTCAAAATGTTTGATCTGGTGACCGAGAGCAGACCCAAACTGAAAGGAACAGAAAGATTTGACATGTGCATGGCAAGATAAGTTACTGTGATATTAACTGTGCTTTCTTTTCACTGTGAGGTTAATATTCTTCACTGCTAATTCGAGTTCAGGGGTCAGCAAACTTTTTTCTGTGAAGGACCAGACAGTAAGTAATTTAGGCTTTGCAGGCCTTATGGTCTCTGTCACAACTACTCAACTTTGACATAGTGCCAAAGCAGACATTGAGAATATGTAAATGAATGGGTGTCACTCGGTTCCAAGAAAACTTTATTTACAAAAACAGGAGGCAAGATGGATTGGGTCTGCTAATCTTCTTTGCCAACGTCTGTTCTAGATCATTTCTATTCCTCCTCTCTCAAACCTCTAACTCCTTTTAAAGGAATATCACCAGAGGATACAACCCCCCACCCCTCCTTGTTACGGTCATCAACAAATGTCTGGTTTTTAGACCTAGCTCTCTGTCTCCCTCTTAATCTTTTATGCTTGTCATTGTTCTTGGCAATTTTCCCGCTCATGGAGAAGGTAATTCACCCTATGTCCTCACTTCTCTGTTCCTTGCAGCCTTCAGTTCCAATGATCTTTTCCTTAACCCACCCACTTAATGCACTCACTTTTTCATAGGTCTGTCATCTCCAATAACCAAACTACCTCCAAAATCTTGATTTCCAGCCTCTCACTAACAATCAATCCCTCTTGCTCTAGATACCAATAGCTCTTTGACTCACTGAGGTCACTGGGACTTCCAACCCACTGGCCCTACCACTTTTTTACTGTCTCCCAGCCCTGTCCTCCTATCCCTCCTTGCCCAGTTTAGACAGCAACCATACCGCTGTGTACTCTTATTTTTTTTTTAACATCTTTATTGGAATATAATTGCTTTACAATGTTGGGTTAGTTGCTGCTGTATAACAAAGTGAATCAGCTATACATATACATATATCCCCATATCCCCTCCCTCTTGCGTCTCCCTCCCACCCTCCGTATCCCACCCCTCTAGGTGGTCACAAAGCACTGAGCTGATCTCCCTGTTCTATGCGGCTGCTTCCCACTAGCGATCTATTTTACATTTGGTAGTGTATATATGTCCATGCCACTCTCTCACTTCGTCCCAGCTTACCCTTCCCCCTCCCCGTGTCCTCAAGTCCATTCTCTACGTCTGCGTCTTTATTCCTGTCCTGCCCCTAGGTGCTTCAGAACCATTTTTTTTTTTAGATTCCATATATATGTGTTAGCGTACAGTATTTGTTTTTCTCTTTCTGACTTACTTCACTCTGTATGACAGACTCTAGGTCCATCCACCTCACTATAAATAACTCAATTTCGTTTCTTTTTATGGCTGAGTAGTATTCCATTGTGTATATGTGCCACATCTTCTTTATCCATTCATCTGTCGATGGACACTTAGGTTGCTTCCACGTCCTGGCTATTGTAAATAGTGCTGCTATGAACATTGTGTGTGTACTCCTCTTAACTCCCTTGTCCCTCTTTCCCAGCACTTCACCCATGCCAGGGCTGCACCTGAGCACTGAGTGTGGCTGGAGGAGAAACACAATCATGACGACAGATCTCAGGTGGGTACTCTGCATACCCAACTATCCTACCATGGTTCTCTGGTAGAGTTAACTTTTCCACTCTTGGAGACAATCACTTCACATCTTTTCCACCCTCTGACCTACAAAGTCGCCTTCTCCTACTCACACTTCCTGTTTCATTGGAAAAATAGAAACTACCCGAGCCTGGACTTCCCTGGGCTCACGAACATTTATAATTCAGGATTGGAGGCTGGGGTTCCCTAAAGGCAGGCACCTTTTGTGTTAAGTGCCCACTTTCCTGGCTTGCATTTCTGAAACTCACTGAGGGGATCATGTTAAGTTTTCCCAGAGCTTGAAGGCAGAGAACACTTGGAGACCTAGGGTGGAATCTGTTAACATGGGGAGACATTAATTCCCCCAAGACTGAAAGGGGACTGTGGTTTGGGGGTGGGTGCCAGAAGCGTGTGCTCATGCCCTCTTCCCACACAACAGCTTGGAGAACTGGCACAGCGTTAAGAGAGAATTGCTACAGGGTGTCTCGAGGGAGTCTGGCTCTCAGGCACCAGGGCTCCCAGCCGCCATCTGAGCATTAGGTCACGTGGTTGCCACAGAGCCTCCGGTATCCAAGAAACCACGTGGGACTGGACAACGTCATCAGTGCCCACCTTGACCTAAGACCAGGAGGCCCTCCTTGCATGTTCCGGGTACCATAAGACCCTTGAGATCTCTGCTTAACCCTTCAGCGGGGTCCGTATTATGACTGATGCTGAATTTCCAGCCAGGACGATAGTGGTTTGGAACCAATTCACTTGGGAATTAAAAGAAATGGGACATTTCTTATATCCTATGTAGAAGGGTAAAACGCAGACCCACTACATTTGAGTCTGTACAATGCAACTCAGAGGAAGAAATTTCCACCTGAGGCTTTCTGAAGTGCATTCTTAAGTCAAACACACAACACGTGAATTGGACAAAAAGCAGGATGCTACCGTCCCCAGTGTCCACGGTCCTAGCCCCATGTTTACAACGTAAATACTCAGGCATCCAGCAGGGTTATCTTCTAACAGAAGTATCTTCCAACAGAGGTATCTTCTAAGCCAACGAAGCTTAAACACTTAAAACATCACATTAAAATTCCCACACAGGCCTGTAGAACCACCTGATTTCACTGTACTTTAAAAAAGAAAAAGCTTTTCAAAAGGGCATAGAAAGTCGAAAAAAAATCTCATATCGCCTGGAGTGAGCAAAGAGACCTTGGGTGGGGAGGAAAGTGAGTGGAAATCAATTTTACTTGCTTCGGCCTCACAATGGATTTTGTGAAGTAAAGGGTAGAAAATCAATCTTGGCAAATCAGTGAGAATTTATACACTTGAAGGAGTCCAAAGGTCTCGTAGGGTGTATTAGACAGGAGGACGTTCTCCTCCAGCACATCATGGGGGATACGGCGTGAAGGTTGGGCCCTTTTCTGTACTGAGGAGAGCGTGCCAAGAAAGCCTGCCGCATTCCTCGTCAAGACAAGTCCGTGGCGGAAGCCAAACCAGAGTGCAACTTCCCCAGCCCACACACTCTGAAGGGTGGGACTAGAGAAACACACAGGAAGGCCTGGAAGCTCCTGTTCCCGACTCACCAAAACGAGCCTCCAGGTTACATCCAACAGAAGTCTCCCTTATCCTGCCTCTGATGGTGAGTACCTCTGGCATTTGGGGGCTGCCGGGCCATCTGATAGAAGAGACTTCCCGTGACATCCCCAAGGAATCAGACGGGAAACTAGAGTATGCAAGGTGGGCCTTGAGCAGGAGGCAGACCTGGAGGCTCCTGTCCGTCTCTGGGCTTCACGCTCCTGGGCGTGGAGGAGACATCACAGGTAAGTGCTGAAGGGAAGTCGGGAGAGGGAAGGACCAATGCCCTCTGCCTGAGGGAAGTTGACCACGAGGTGGACCAGTAGCAAACAGCTGCATTTTATAGGCATGTTACTTGGTTTCCCTTCTGGTTTCTATAAACGGTAGTCAAGTCTCCTGTAAAACATCTGCCTAGTTGAAACTGTCCTTCCTTGTCTTGGTCCCATTCGAGCTGCCATCACAAAAACACCATAGCCTGGGCGGCTTAAACAACAAGTATTTATTCCTCACACTTCTGGAGGCTGGGAAGTCTAAGATGAAGGAGGCAGTAGATGTGGTGTCTGGTGAGGACCAGCCTTTGGCTCTTAGATGGCCATCTTCTCACTGTGTCCCCACATAGTGGAAGAGGCAATAGAATGCTCTGGGGTCTCCATTATAAGGGCACTAATCCCATCATGAGGACCCCATCTTTATGACCTAATCACCTCCCAAAGACACCACCTCAAATACTATCACATTGGAGGTTAGGATTTCAACATATGAATTTCGGTGGGACACATTCAGTCCACAACATACCTAGATTTACAGAAGCATCGTGACAGCCAGTACAAGGGAGAGCCGCACTCCCCCACCTCACCCACAGGCAGGCATGCCAGTGACCTTGTACTTAGTGAGCAGGCTCCAGAGGGAATGGAGGCAAGGCTGAGAAGTCCCACTTCTTGGCCCCACCTAGCCCTTCCTTCATTATTGCCAAACTTGTTAATCTAGGCTTGATGTGATTAAAGGAATTATGTGGTCTCTGACAGTCCTGTATGACCTGGGGGAAGTTACCTGACCTCTCTGTGGCTGTCTCCTTAGCTGTAAAATGTATATCACAGGATTATTATAAGTATTAAATGACTTGATGTTTGTGAAATTCTTAGAGCCATGCCTGATATAGAGTAAGCACTATATACGTTTGATTATATAACAAAAACAATCATTATCATGTTATTATATATCGGACCTCAGATAAATTGACACAACATTGATGGTTATTAGCCATTAGTAGGTACGGTAGGCAGAATTCTAAAATGGCCCCCAAGATTCTGGGCCCCTGGTGTACACACTCCTTCTGCTAGTTATTAAATTAAACGCTAATCTAGGTGCTCATTTGAAGGGATTTTGCAGATGTAACTAAGGTCCCAAATCAGGAGATTATCCAGGTAGGCCTGACCTCATCAGGTGGGCCCTTTAGAAGCAGAGATTTCCTCCAGCTGGTCACAGCATAGGAATGCAGGGAGATGTACTACACGGCCTAGAAGAAAGCCAGAATCCATGTTGTGAACTTCCTACGGAGGGGACCACATGGCAGGGAACTGTGGGTGGTCTCTAGATACTGAGAGCGGTCCTCAGCTGACAGCCAGCAGGCGTGAAAACAGGGACCTGAGTCCCACAGGTGCAAGGTACTGAATTCTACCAACAACCAGTCATCTTGGAGGAAGACCCCTGAGCCCTGGACGAGAACTGTGGCCTTAGCCAACACCTTGATTCCAGCCCTGTGAGTCCCTGAGCAGAGAATGCACTCACGCCATGCCCGGACCTCTGACCTACAGAAACTGTGAGATAATAAATTCATGTTGCTTTAAGCCACTAAGTTTGTGATACTTTGTTATGCGGCAATAGAACACTAATACAGCAAGAAAAAAAAAAACACGCAGAACTCGCAAATGCACAGCCAGACGATGTTGTTCAAAGCCCAGACAGCTTCCCCTCCACCCTGCCCACTACTGATAATGATTTTTCACTGACGAAGTCAGTACCAAATACTCTCAGTTCGAAAAAAGCTTCCTTTGCCACGCTGGGCTTGGTCCCACGGGAAGGCACTGTTCGCCAGTATCACTGGCAGGGCAAGGCTGACCCACCTGCTTCAAGACGCAGCAAGTCTGGGGGCTCCCGGGCTGGTTCCCGTGGCTGGGGTAAGAGTTGGGCGATGTTCGCTCTAAAACCGGCACAGCCTCCTGACCTTATGCCGAGACCTTTGACCTAAGGACGTGGCCCCGCCTCCACTTCCAAGGCCTTCTGGGAAACTAAGCCGGGGCTTTAGGACCCAGGAACCAGAGCTCTGGGATTTACTGAAGAAAATAGAAGGCGGGGCGTATAATGGTTAAGAGCTCTGGCTTCTGCATTAAACTCTGGCTTCACCACCTGTGACTTTTTGCAAATTCCTTTCCCCCGTGCACCCCCATCTGTAAAATGGGGGTACCAGAGTTGTGAAGGTTGGAGGGTAAGGCTTATAAAACACTGGTGCGAGGGGTCTAGCCCTTAGCATGCCCTCCAAAATGCGAGCTGTTGTTTAGCTGATTCTTTTGCTGATCAGGTCTTCTACACTAGCCCTAATGCTGGGCTTTCATCGGATTGTAAATGCCCACCTCCCGTGCCCCAGATCAGACAGCAGAGCACATCTCGTTCCATTGTTTCTGAGCCCGAGTGACTGCTTAATGACTAACTGCTCCAGCCTGGAACATGGAGTATCAAACCATGTCAATTAGCCCCAATATAAACGCAGGATAAATCAATCATCCTTCGCTGGCCTCTTCTTGCCTTCTTCTTGTACCAACTGGTCAGCGTTTCTACTGGATAAAACCAAGGGAATGTAGTAAACTTACAATATGAGACTGGGCTACAAGAAATACGTGGGAAGTTTGCACTCTTAAAACAGACAAAGTAATTAGCATTTTTAAAAGATGGTTTCACCATGCTAAAAATTTACATCCCTCATTCAAAAAGGTGGGGTTCTATTAAATGTCACCGAACCAGCTTTGATGATGGAATTTATGAGGCTGTGCCAGATCGTGATGATAAAGCATTCAAAGGTATATATCACTTATAAATATAACCACATCTAGACTCATAAAAATAGACTTCCTATTTAAATAGAATCTTCTTTCTGAGCACTGCTAAGTGAAGTAATTTGAAATTTTCCTAAGTTGCAATGAGGCAGGTGGTGGTATTTTTCCCATTTGTGCAGATGACCATCTATTACATGGATTTGCAAATTGGTTAACTGGCTGGAAGATCTGAGAAGAAAAATGCTGTTCTAGTACTTTTGTACAGTCCTGGGTTAAACTCAGAGAATTTGGCCAAGAGAAGATTAACATAAGCAACATTCTGTCCGATACATTTTCTATGAGAAACCAGGCTATTTAAAAAACAAAAAAACAAAAAACTAGTGTTTTCAAAAAGAAAACTATAGCAAAATGCCTAAGCTCCTTACTCCTTAGCAAATGATTCTCCCGACTAGAGTGTGAGATCCAGAAAGTCAGTACCTTTGCCCATCTCCTTCACTTGGCTACCCTGGTGCCTAGAATAGTGCCTGGCACTCACTAAATATGTCCTGAACAAATGAACTCATGAAATTAACTGAACTAGCAAGTGGTATGCTGTTGGTGTTCGTTTTCTGTCTAAATTCTGAGCGGTTAAAAATGTAAACATGATCAGACCAAGAAAGAAAAAAAAAAAAAGCAGGGAGGTGATATAAATTCACATTGGAATTTCTGAGCACACTGAAAGAGAAGAAAACCCAGTGTCAGTGGAATTTACCACTACAAAGTTTTCATCCCTGCATGGAAATTTCCAGAGCCTATGTTGAAAACCATCTTACAATGGGTCATTTATGAGGAGCGACTGTTTTGCTTAAATGATTGTGTGCCAGCAGCGCCATCTTCTGGGTACCTAGTTGGGCACTTTAGAACAATATTCTGGAGTCTTCTTTTTCATATAGCAAATTGAATTTAGAATCACAAAAAATTACATAGGAAATATCTTTACCGGTCATCTAGGCCATATGTCATCTTACAGGTAAGGATTTGCCTTAAGTGGGTACAATATTTTCTTACTTTCTCTTGATCCAATGGAGCCCCAAATTCATGTCTCAGAGAGAAGACAAACTACAGCCATCATTACTAAATTATATCACAGGTCTCATATAAACCAGAAACTGCAAGGCAGTTAAAATCCATTTGTCGAGCATCTGAAGAGTGCTGTCGAATAGGAATTTCTGCAACAATGGAACAACAGAACTTTCTGCGATGATCTATACGTGTCTGTGCTGTCCAGTACAGAAGTCACTGGCCATGTGTGGTTATTAAACATCTGAAATGTGACTAATGACTCTGAGGAACTGGATTTTTAATTGTATCTAATTTTAATTAATTTACATTTTTTAAATAGCCACATACGGCTAGTGTAGGGTTTCTCAACCTTGGCACTATTGACGTTTTGGGCTGGATCATGCTTTGCTGTAGTGGCTGTCTTGTGCACTGTAGGATATTTAGCAACAGCCCTGGCCTCTACCCACTGGCCAGGCGTACCCTCTCCCTCAGTTGTGACCATCAAAAAAGTCTCCAGACATTGCCAAATACCCCCTAAGGGGAAAAATCACCCCTGGTTGAGAACCACTGGGCCAGTAGCTATTGCACTGAACAGCACGGTTCTAGAAGATGCCTGATATGTATAGGACACTTGGTTGAGAAAAGAACTGCCCACTGTCCTATACTAGGGCAGTGGTGGTCTTGTCATAAGAACAGGGAAGGTTAAAAAAAAATACAGTCAGACGTAGTCAAAGCAATGTCTTGCTTCTTTAATCTTCCTTCCCTTGTAGCAGAGATGGAGCCAGGAGAGTGATACTGGAAACTTCTGTCTCCCTCACAAGTCCCCAGGTTAGCAACAGAAAACCTACACTCGAATCTGGCTGTCTGTCCTCACTGGGGGTAATGGGACAAATTGACTTCCCTGAGTCTCAGGGTCTCACCTGGAGAAGGGGAGAGCATAGTACCCACCTGGTGGGGTTGCTGTGAGAGCTAAATTAGGTGAAGCGTAAAGTGTTCCCAGCTCAGTGCTTGGCACGTTCAACACCATAGTTATTATCTTAGCCACCCTCTTCCAGGCGGCAGGGGGCAGAGGGGTGTGGTGGAATTTTTCATGCCCTCCAACCAATAACACAAAAGTACCCAGTATGTTCCTTTACAAATAAAAATCTCCTTGAAAAAAAAAAAAACTAGCCAAACTCTAATAAACCTGACTTTATTTTAAAATCCCAGTAGCCTCAACACTTGATAACGTTTGTCTGTTGTTTGTGATGCCATTCCCTTGACACATTTAAATGTGGAGGAGAAACCATTTCAGCTCCTCAGGGAGGCTGAGTCCGGTGATCTTATGATGCTGCTTGATCCCAAAGCACTTCCAAATTCTAAGGCGGCATAACTGCATCAAAGAAGGGGGACCTGGAGAAAGATGATAAGACAAGTCACCCATGGGTTTCACTGATCTAAGACTTTTCCCTTCCTTCGTTGAAAGCATACAAGCTATGACACTATTATAAGGCAATAATATGGTGCAGCTTAAGACCATGTTCTGCTTTTTGCAGGAGGCATTTTTAGGCCATCTTCTCTCTTTTCTGGTATCTCACTGAAATGAGTTTGCTAGGTTTTGATTTAGAACAAAGACCTTCAAAGCTCAGTCTCACCAATGGAGGCTTATGGGAGCTAATTTTGGAATTACAAAAGTATGGAATTCCCAGCACTGACAAGAAAATCCATGTTTAATGCCTTTCTTCTCTTTACCTTTAAAAAAAATAAGGTCATATTTCTGGATGCAAATACTTTTATAAATTTAGCAGTTTTAAGATATTCAAATATAAGAAGCTATCAGTGAAGCATAAATGTTACCTTAAGTCATATTTATCTTGTTTTGTTCTTTTTTAACATCTTTACTGAAGTTTAATTGGAGTTTACAAAGGTGTGTTAGTTTCTGCTTTATAACAAAGTGAATCAGCTATACATATACATATATCCCCATATCCCCTCCCTCTTGCGTCTCCCTCCCACCCCTCCCTATCCCACCCTTCTAGGTGGTCACAAAGCACCGAGCTGATCTCCCTGTGCTATGCAGCTGCTTCCCACTAGCTATCTATTTTACATTTGGTAGAGTATATATGTCCATGCCACTTTCTCACTTCGTCCCAGCTTACACTTCCCCCTGCCTGTGTCCTCAAGTCCATTCTCTACATCTGCATCTTTATTCCTGTTCTGCCCCTAGGTGCTTCAGAACCATTTTTTTTTGTTTTTTTTAGATTCCATATATAGGTGTTAGCATACGGTATTTGTTTTTCTCTTTCTGACTTACTTCACTCTGTACGACAGACTCTAGGTGCATCCACCTCACTACAAATAACTCAATTTCGTTTCTTTTTATGGCTGAGTAATATTCCATCGTGTATATGTGCCACACCTTCTTTATCCATTCATCTGTCGATGGGCACTTAGGTTGCTTCCATGTCCTGGCTATTGTAAATAGAGCTGCAGTGAACATTGTGGTACATGACTCTTTTTGAATTATGGTTTTCTCAGGGTATATGCCCAGTAGTGGGATTGCTGGGTCGTATGGTAGTTCTATTTTTAGTTTTTTAAGGAACCTCCATACTGTTCTCCATAGTGGCTGTATCAGTTTACATTCCCACCAACAGTGCAAGAGGGTTCCCTTTTCTCCACACCCTCTCCAGCATTTATTGTTTGTAGATTTTTTGATGATGGCCATTCTGACCAGTGTGAGGTGATACCTCATTGTAGTTTTGATTTGCATTTCTCTAATGATTAATGACGTTGAGCATCCTTTCATGTGTTTGTTAGCAATCTGTATATCTTCTTTGGAGAAATGTCAATTTAGGTCTTCTGCCCATTTTTGGATTGGGTTGTTTGTTTTTTTGATATTGAGCTACATGAGCTGCTTGTAAATCTTGGAGATTAATCCTTTGTCAGTTGCTTCATTTGCAAATATTTTCTCCCATTCTGAGGGCTGTCTTTTCGTTTTGTTTATGGTTTCCTTTGCTGTGCAAAAGGTTTTAAGTTTCATTTGGTCCCATTTGTTTATTCTTGTTTTTACTTCCATTTCTCTAGGAGGTGGGTCAAAAAGGACCTTGCTGTGATTTATGTCATAGAGTGTTCTTCCTATGTTTTCCTCTAAGAGTTTTATAGTGTCTGGCCTTACATTTAGGTCTTTAATCCATTTTGAGTTTATTTTTGTGTATGGTGTTAGGGAGTGGTCTAATTTCATTCTTTTACATGTAGCTGTCCAGTTTTCCCAGCACCACTTATTGAAGAGGCTGTCTTTTCTCCATTGTATGTTCTTGCCTCCTTTGCCATAAATTAGGTGCCCATATGTGTGTGGGTTTATCTCTGGGCTTTCTATCCTGTTCCATCGATCTATATTTCTGTTTTTCTGCCAGTACCATACTGTCTTGATTACTGTAGCTTTGTAGTATAGTCTGAAGTCAGGGAGCCTGATTCCTCCAGCTCGGTTTTTCTTTCTCAAAATTGCTTTGGCTATTCGGGGTCTTTTGTGTTTCCATATAAATTGTGAAATTTTTTGTTCTAGTTCTGTGAAAAATGCCTTTGGTAGTTTGATAGGGATTGCACTGAATCTGTAGATTGCTTTGGGTAGTAGAGTCATTTTCACAATGTTGATTCTTCCATTCCAAGAACATGGTATATCTCTCCATCTGTTTGTATCATCTTTAATTTCTTTCATCAGTGTCTTATAGTTTTGTGCATACAGGTCTTTTCATATTTGTTTTCATATTCTGCATTCAGAGTTGTCCCAGTGCTTCAACTCACAGGTGAAAAGTGAACTAGCACAAACCTTGCATAGGGATCCAGACAAGTGTTTACATCTTAAGACAGTGATTCTCAAGGGGGGAGGGGAGTATTTTGCTCCCTAGGGACACTTGGCAATATCTAGAGCTAATTTTGTTTGTCACAACTTGCGGGGGGGGGGGGGTGTTGCTATTACCATCTAGTGGGTGGATGACAGGGATGCTGCTAAACATCCTACAGTGCACAGGACAGGATGGCCCCCGTCTGGCCCAAAATGTAAATAGTGCTGAGCTTGAAGAACCCTCTCATAGGGTAAAAAGATGGGAAATGATTTCCCATCCCCAGCCCCTGCACTAAATTGTAATGGGAATTCCCTTTTGGTTATTAAAAACTTTTTAAAAGGCAAAGCTGTATACCTTCAAGAATCCCATAAAGCAGTAGCCCTCAAGCCTGACTGGGGAGGGAGGGGCTGCGAGGGCTTTAAACTCCACCCCAGGGATGTTGCTTCAGTTACTGTCGGGTGGGCCTGTGCATCTGGTTTTTGTAAAGGCACGTGTCCCAGGTCATTGTATTGTGTGGCCAGGGTTGAGAATGCAACCAAAAGGGTACAGTGGCCTCTAACTTTGATACCAAGCAGGAACCTGTGGGGCTCCAGGGCACGAAAGCCCTTCCGTGTCCCCCATTTCTTGGTTACAGGAAATAGGCTTCATTCAGCCTCCCTGACCTTCCCTGAGTTCCAAGAAGCAGGTTCAAACCGATGCTAATTAGGGAAGGGAGGGGATAAGGAGACAAGGGAGGAACAGTCAAGAGAAACAACAGTGCAGCCTTGGGGCAGGGTCCTGGTTCCCCTCAAGGGACACACATAACAATATCTTTGAGCTGTTTTGCAGATGCTGAAGCCCCCACCAGGTGGGAGAAGTTAACTGCATGCTGACCACAAGCACGGAGACCCCAGACCAGTTGGAACCAGAAGGTTCCAAGTTCACCACCAACCAATCAGAAGAATGTCCAAGAGCTGATCACACTCTCCTTGAACCATTACTATAAAATTCCTCACTACCCCCTCCAGGTCGGGACACAGTTTTGAGGGCATTAGCCTGCCGTGGCCCCCTTTGCCTGGCAAAGCAATAAAGCTATTCTTTTCTACTTCACCCAAAACTCTGTCTCCGAGATTTAATTCAGTGTCAGGGTACAGAGGCCGGATTCGGCTTCAATTTCCTATAGCATCACCGCAAGCTACAGGATAAACTGGGTTGCATACTTCTCAGGTGATGGAAAACAAGAGGTAGAAACAGACATATATACAAGGAAAGAAAGAAAGGAAATATTTTCAATCAGGTCCTCAGAGCACATTCAGAAGTTCCCTGTTGAAATTGAGGGCACCTTCCAGATATGTTCAATGTACTCAAGGCGTATATTAATGAAGGATTTCCCAGTGTGCTCAAAGCATTTATTAACGAGCTGCAAAAGGCATAGTGTAGGGCAACTGAACTTAATCTCCTCTCACTAAGGCACTTTGAAGGAAGTTACTAATCACATGTGCTAGATACAATGTCAGGGATAAGTGCCAGTATAAAGATGAATATAACCCAGGTTGAGTTCTATTCATTTTTTTTCCTTCTGATTTTAAAAGAAATTAAAACATTACTGCGGGCCCCTAAAAACATGGTGGACCCCACGCATTGTGCCATCTGTGCCTGCTGGAGAAATCGGCCCCGTCTATAGAGATACAATTTTTTTGAAAACAAGAAATTGTCAAAGTGCGGGCAGAGTTGCCCGGGGGTGACCCCACTGCTTTTCATAAAGGGGTTTCTATTGGACTGTTCCTTGTGCCTCGGCTCGGGGAGCACAGGCCTTGTTTGGGGGGCCCCAAGGCAGGCTATGGCCACAAGTACACTGGGGCAGTGGGTGTAGCAGGAAGAAGGATTCAGGGGCCACTTTACAATTCTGCCCAGAGCCCTAATTCTCAGCATGTGGGGAGAAAATAACCAGGTCACATGACATCAGAATCCTTCTGGGACTTCCCTGGTGGCACAGTGGTTAATAATCCATCTGCCAATGCAGGGGACACGGGTTCGAGCCCTGGTCTGGGAAGATCCCACATGCCACGGAGTAACTAACTAAGCCCACGCGCCACAACTACTGAGCCTGCGCTCTAGAGCCCGCATGCCACAACTACTGAAGCCCACGCACCTAGAGCCCGTGCTCCACAACAAGAGAAGCCACCACAATGAGGAGCCCGTGCACCGCAACAAAGAGTAGCCCCCGCTCGCCACAACTAGAGAAAGCCCGCGCTCAGCAATGAAGACCCAACGCAGACAAAAATAAATAAATAAAATAAAATAAAAAATAAAAAATAAAAATAAAAAAAGAATCCTTCTGGTAGGGAAGCCTACTTCAAACTCCCACAACCCCTAAGACTCAACAAAGTCCACACTCTGGTAAAAAAAAGCAGGTCCTGAGCTGGCTGCTCTCCACCTCTAGGGACAAGTAAGAATGCAATCTGAGGGGTCTCTGCTCCCCACCCCAGCCCACCCGTGACCTCGCAGCCCAGGGAAGTGCCCCTACACCCTTGCACACTGCTCAACCCCAGTGTTTAGTGGTTTGGGTCAGGAGTGTCAGTTTTTATTTATAGAGGAGTGTGGACTCAGTGTTGATTAACTTATTATATTGGATTGGCCAAAAAGTTCATCCGGACTTTTCCATAAGATGGCACGGAAAACCCGAACGAACTTTTTGGCCAACCCAATAGTAAATGTCTTCCGATTGCTGTGCATCATGAAAGTAATACCGTGTCATACTCAATGAGTTGCATTCTTACCCCCCATCCCACAAGCCAAATGCCCAGTAGTTCAGCCCATCTGTACTGCAGTAGGACATCCTGGGGCATTGTACAACCCCAAAGACGCTTCTGCTGCATCACTCTAAAGCATGGCTTACAAATACCCTATGATGTCACTTATATGTGGAATCTAAAATATGACACAAGTGAACTTATCTCCGAAACAGAAACAGACTCACAGGCATAGAGAACAGCCTTGTGGTTGCCAAGGGGGAGGGGGAGGGATGGATTGGGAGTTTGGGGTTAGCAGATGCAAACTAGTATATATAGAATGGATAAACAAGGTCCTACTGTAGAGCACAGGGAACTATATTCAGTATCCTGTGATAAACCATAATGGGAAAGAATATGAAAAAGAATGTATATGTATAAGTGAATCACTTTGCTGTACAGCAGAAATAAACATAACATTATAAATCAGCTATACTTCAATAAAATAAATTTTAAAAAAAATAAAGCATGTCGTACACCTGAAACTAACACAACACTGTAAATCAACTAAACCCCAATAAAAATTTTTTGAAAATACAGCATGTCTTAGGTAACTTTAACATTTTAAAACAATATCTTAATTCTTTGAAAGCTGGCCTATCCCACAAATGAACATTAGATCATCCAAACAGCCTGTCTCCAACATGCCAAAGAGCAGGATGGTTATTTATTATATAACCAGTACTGTACCTTGCTGAATACTAAACTATGTCAGCTCCCCACGTTTGGTGAAGGCAGAGCGCAATCTTTTTCATAAGACCCGAAGTCAGAACTCGGTAAGTACCTGCCTCCTGCTAGAGCCCACAGGAGTCTATGGATTAGGGCTTAGATTCAGGCAAAGGAGAAGCACCTTCTCTCTGCAAGAAGAGCTGGCTCAGGGGGCTCTCTGGAGGCACCAGCTCCAAGGGACGGTGGCCTTCAGCATTCCTGGCCTGGGTGTCTGCTCCAAAGTCCATGAGCAGGCAGGCCAGCTCCCCACTGGACGCCCTGGCCACTGCGTGCAGAGGGGAATCCAGCCCCCGGCCTTGGTTCACGCTCGCTCCTAAACAGTCACGAGAACAACAGAGTCAGCCAAGGAGCAGAGTGCAAGCACCCCCTTCTCAAAGCACTGCACCTCAAAATTCCCTAACAAAAGGGCATCCATAGCAGGCACAGTAGTTCTCCTGAGAAAACGGGAGGTGACTTGATTCCATTTAATCATATGGGGAAAATGCCACTTGACAATGTGACTGAATGTACCACATGAGCTCTATGACATATGAGGTTGAAAACCTCGCCTTTGAGCACTCTACACAGGTGTGATACATGCAAGAAGAATCCTGGTGGCATGAAAGCTGCACATTCATTATTAATGGAGCCCAAATATTAGCCAGTACAGGCCGGAAGTGAGGCTAGACGGTGAAATCTCATCTATGGCAATTATCCACATTTACACGCCGAGCAACTGCCGTGAGGTTTAAACCAGAGACTTGGGACCATGTGATCTGGACTGTGAAGGGCAATCAATTATGGCAGCACTGCCTAGATTGGGGTGGCCAATCCCAAGATCACAGGGAAGGTGGCAAAGCCCTCCTCTTTGGGGATAAGGTAGAATTTGAGGACCATCCCCACCCAATTCCATCCTCACTCTCTCAACAAATCCCTACCCCAGTCCAGATGCTGGCTCCCACTGCAATGGTTGGGAAATATGACTTTGCCTGAGCTGCTGCCCCTCTAGTAAAATGGGAATCTATGGCCAGTCAACAAATGTTAATTAAATTGTTCTTGTATTGGTCTTAGCTTTGTGAGGGATGCCAAACATGGCCCTTTCCTGACTAGGAGCTTAAAATCCACCTAGGGTAATAGAAGAAAGAGAGGGAGAGAAGGAGAGAGAGAACCAATCTCCTAATTCATGGTAATGGCTGCCAAGTGAGTAGAAGGCAATGAGAACCGTAAGAGCATTCAGCGGAGGGCAAGATTACTGGATTTCTAAAGAATAACCAGGACTCAAATAATTAAAGAGGTGATGAAGTGGTATCCCAAGTGTTGAAGAAGGGGCTGGATAACAGCAGGAAGGTGAAAAAGAATGATGCGACCTACGACTTTTCAAAAATATAATATTTACAATGGACTAAAAATGGGGCAAGTTCTATTTCCAAATCAAAGAGAACTGGTGAAGGTGGCCCCAGATCTGAAGATTCAGGCCCAATCCAGCAGCTGTGCAAGTTACTCAGGGCCTAATAATATCAATGGCCAGAGGGAGGGAGGAGAAACTAATAATCATTGAGGACCATCCTGGGAGATGTCATCATCATTATCATTATTATCACTACTCTCATTACAAGTGAGAGAACTAAAGTTGAAACAGTTTAAACTAATTCCCCACGGAAACACAGTCAATGTGAACTCTGATCTTGTCCGACTCCATTGCCCGCGCTCTTTCCTCTGCTACAATAGAAAGAGCTTTCAAATACCTTTAATTTACTTTTCATTTACTTTCCTTGTTATGTTTTGCTTTTGGTTTTACCTGATTCCAGAAGCTTCTTGGCACAGGCCACCTGCAGGTTTTCACAAGCCAAATATAACGGTGTGCCCAGGTGGCTGATGTTACGGTCAACGTCGCCCCCATGAGCCACAAGAGACTCAATGCACTCCACGTGGCCTGCAGCCCAAAGTGGGAGAAAACAGTTACAGCACAAATTCTTGTAGCTAGGGAAACACCACCTCGCCCATTTTTTGTGTGTGTAAATTTTCCAACAACTTATCCAGCGACCAAAAGCTACTTCCTCTATTTAGAATAGGGAATGATCTTCAACACTGTCACCAGTTAATGGGTTGACTATAAGACGGCATCTGTAGCTCCGGGTGGAACTCCACTTGAGTTTACCAGCCACGGTAAGCAACGCGCAGCCTTTTTCAATTGTTGGTGGCTTTGTAACCAGCCTGATTACAGAAATCAAAGTGAGAGCTGAGAAGAGGTATGGAACAACAGGGACTAAAGGTGGACCTGGAGAAGAAAGGGCACAGAGGGGACCGTGGAACAGGGAAGGAAAGTTACAACCTCACCAAGGGCAGGCCCTGGGACAAACAGGCCACGGTGGGCACAGGTGAGGCTTAGAAGAAGGTGCCAAATCCAACGTGAGTGAGGCCCAGTGTGGCCAACTAGGTTTGGTGAAAGCAAAGAATCACTCTTCCTTGGTCTAGGACATCATACTTGAAACATTGCTCCTTTGCATTTATCTTGTTATACCATTTTAGTTCTATGTGTCCAGTGAATACGATGAGTTAACATGTCTCCTCGTGAAGAAATGCCAGTGCTTTGGGAGATAATTATAATATGGGTGGATCCAGTCAAATGGGGCTGCTGTAAAGATGATGGGAAGCCATTTTGTGAAGCCACTGCGGAAATAGCCCTCGGGGCAAGGTACGGTCACCATGACGTTGAGGAGGAGGAGAAATATCAGAGAAAAGTAAAACTTAAAATTTTAGTTCTTGTCTCAGAGTTAAGAATAGCAGGAAAACTGTGACTTTATGAAAAGAATTATCCCAGATGAATAAGTTCTGGGGATCTAATGTACAGCATGGTGACTACAGTTAATAATATATATACTGTATATACTGTACTTTAAATTTGCTAAGGGAGTAGATCTTAAATGTTCTCACCACAAAAAAAGGTAACTATATGAGGCAATGGATGTGTTAATTAACTTGATTATGGTTATCCTTTCACAATGTATACGTGTATCAAATTATCACACTGTACACCTTAAATATATACAATCTTATTTGTCAATTATACCTCAACAAAGCTGGGGATGGGGAGACTTACCCCAAACTGTATATAACATCTTATATTTCCAAAAATTGAAAGTTTGTTTCACTTAGCAAACTTAGGTGGCCCTGAGACAATATTCTTTAAGGCCTTAAAACAGAAGACTATAATTTGTTTTATAAAATAACTTGACTTTATGGGGTCATGGGTTCAACAACACATTCCACAAATTCTGATGGATAGTCTACTATATGCCAGGCCCTGTTCCGGAAACACAGCAGTAAGCAACATTCCAAATGTTCTAAAAGGGTGCTTCTCAAACTTACTGTGCATCAGAAATCACCTGGAGGGCTTGTTAAACAAAGCACAGATGGCTGGACCCCACCCCCAAAGTTACTGATTCACCGGGTCTGGAATGGGGCCCAAGAATCTGCATTTGCATGCCAGGTCAGGCTGACGCTTCTGGTCCCAGGATCCACATACTGAGAACAACTGCTCTGTATACCTCCTTTTCCCTCTTCCCTTCAACAGTAAGATGTCCCTTGAAGGAGTGGGTGGAAAACTTCAATTCTCAACAGATTTACCTCTCTTAGCAGCTTCGTGCATGGGGGACGCCAGATCACTCTCAGGGTGGGGACTAGCTCCGTGCTGCAGAAGCAAATTCACACAGTCCAGGCTGCCGCTGACACAAGCATTAAACAGGGGAGTATGCCAGTCTGTAGTAACACCATTCACCTAGAAAGAAAAGCTCCAGCATGAAGGCGGGCAGTGGGGTATCCTGGATTCAGACCTAAGCTCCACCATTTTCAAGCTATTATTTCACCTGTCTGAGCCTTAAATTCCACAGCTACAAAATGGGGACAAAAAATAACAAATTCCCCAAAGTTGTTGCGAAAAACTGGATGAGGTATGGAATGGAATGCACCAAGAACGTTCCCAGACCAGGGACTGAACCCATGCCCCCTGCAGTGGGAGTGCGCAGTCCTAACCACTGGACGGCCAGGAAATTCCCACTAATCACCTTATTTTAAACATGACATCCTAGACCCATCCCACACCAATCCAATTTCCCCACAGAAGTTAGAGTAACCTTTTAAAATTGTTAATGTATTATTTTTTTTTAATTTAAAAATATCACTTTCGGGACTTCCCTGGTGACAGTGGTTGGGGGTCCACCTGCCAATGCAGGGGACACGGGTTCGATCCCTGGTCCGGTAAGATCCCACATGCCGCAGAGCAACTAAGCCCGTGCGCCACAGCTACTGAGCCTGCACTCTAGAGCCGGCAAGCCACAACCACTGAGCCCGTGAGCCACAACTATTGAGCCCATGTGCCACAACTACTGAAGCCCGTGCGCCTAGAGCCTGTGCTCCGCAACAAGAGCCACCGCAATGAGAAGCCCGCGCACCGCAACGAAGAGTAGCCCCCGCTCGCCACAGCTAGAGAAAGCCCATGCACAGCAACGAAGACCCAACACAGCCAAAATTAAATTAATAAATAAATTTTAAAACATCACTTTCATCCAAATATAGAGTGAACACAAGCCAAAGATTTTATTCAGCTCATTCATTAATGAGGGAACCAGTAAAATGGCAAGGATGGCTAAAAGGAGAATTTATATAGTCAGTCAATGCAATGCTGAAATAAATTTGGTAATAGATACAAAACTGGTTAATATCCTATAGGGCCATAAAACTATAATCTTTGGGGCTATGTTTTCTAACACTGGAAATCAGACTGAAACTTACAAGTTAACATCTAACTTCACAGTGTTTGGGCTATAATTGAATGGCAAAGAGCAAAGCCAAACGCAGATGCATTTTCCTCTATCAAGGAATTCTTTGGTGAAGCTGTTAAACGATGATACTGTGAAGACAGTGACGTCATTCTCATGCCCTATTTCCACGCCAGGCCAGGACTAGTGACGCATGAAAGATGTCCAGGGTGCAAACTTTAAGGAGACACTCGCTCCCAGGGTTACAAAAGTGCTGAACGACCCTGAGAGTGAGCAGCTCTTTAGAGTTTGCACCCTAGGCTCCTTTCTCGCCTCTGCTTAGTCCTGGCCCTGTTTCCAAGTTTGGGGTAAGTTTTCTTAACCAAAATATAAACCTCATGATGCACTCATCTATGGCTCTCGGCTGCTCTCAGGACAAAGCCCATTTTCTTGGCATGGTCAGCAAACTTGTTTGTGTTCTGACCCCTCTCACCTGCTCTACTCTGCCGCTACAAGGAATTATTTTTTTCAATTTTTTAAAAATTTATTTATTTTATATATTTTTGGCTGTGTTGGGTCTTCGTTGCTGCACGTGGGCTTTCTTTAGTTGCGGCGAGTGGGGGTTACTCTTTGTTGCGGTGCGCGGGCTTCTCATTGCGGTGGCTTCTCTAGTTGCGGAGCACGGGCTCTAGGCACGCGGGCTTCAGTAGTTGTGGCACGTGGGCTCAGTAGTTGTGGCACACAGGCTCAGTAGTTGTGGCTCACAGGCTCTAGAGCGCAGGCTCAGTAGTTGTGCGCACGGGCTTAGTTGCTCCGCGGCATGTGGGATCTTCCCGGACCAGGGATTGAACTTGTGTCCCCTGCATTGGCAGGCGGATTCTTAACCACTGCGCCACCAGGGAAGTCTCTAAGGAATGATTTGAAGGAACGATTTGAAGCCCTCACTTTCACTTCTAGGCCTTTGCGTTTGTTGTTCCCAGTGGGTGGGAAGTCCATCATTTCCCCCAACCCACCGTTGAGCTGACTAACTCCAACAGGTCCTTTAGGTTTCAACTGTAACATCATTTCCTGTAGGAAGCATCTTTTGACTCCCTCTCTCCATCAGAAATAAATGGGTTAGGAACACTTCTATGTGTTCCCAACAATCCCCTTACTATTAATACTCATTACACTGTAGTAGTTTGCCAAATATGGCCACAGATTCTCTGCCCAGGATGCATATCCCTTTGCAGAGTGGCTTAGTAACTCCTCCCATCCCAAGATGGAGACTATCTTTTCAATCCTTGAATCTGGGCTTGCCCACATGAATTGCTTTGGTCAATGGGACAGTTAACAAGTGTGATGCAAGCAGAGAGCTTGCCCTCTTTTGCTGCTCTCGGAATCCCTGCTACCATGTGAACAGGCCCGGGCCGCCTGCTAAAGGATGAGAGACCACGTAGAGATTTTCTGTCTCCCCAGACCTCCCAGCCATCCCAGCCAAGGTCATCATGAAGTAGCCTGCCCCAGCCCATCTATCAGCTAACCTCACATGCCTCAGTAAGCCCAGCTGAGGTTAGCTGAAGCAGCCAGACCAGAAGAGCTGTCCAGACAGCACAAGGAACTGTGAGATAAATGGCTACTGTCTTAAGTCATTAAGTCAGGGTGGTTTGTTACACAGAAGAAACTAACAGATAAAAACAGCGTATTGAAATTGCCTGCTGTGGCTGAGATACTATGCATTAAACAAACTCATTTCCTCTCTCTTGGGCGCAGAGGCATACTACACTTGCCCGCCTCCCTGGCAGTTAGACATGGCCTGCATTCTGGCCAATGGGATATGAGCAAAAGTGACATATGTCACTGCCAAGACTGGCCCTTAAGAAGCTTCCATTCACAATCCTCCATGTCTTTTCCCCTTCTGGCCACCTGGAATGGAGCACACATGGGAGCCACTTGTTGAAGACAGCGGAGCAACAGGATGAAAGGAGCCTGCGTCCTTGAATCACCCTTGGAAAATAGCCACCCAACTGGGAACACCCACACTGGAGTCTGCGTTGAACAAGGAATAAACTTTTATTATATGAGGCTACTGAGATTTCAGGGTTTATCTTTTGAAGCAGTTAGTGTTACATGCCGCCATTTACCTGTTTATCTGGTCGTCTCCTCATTTAGTTTAGAAGTTCCTGAAAACCTTTATCTAGAGTTAGGCACATAATAAATGCTCAGTACAGACTGGTTGAGAAAAGATGAGAAACCCATACAGAATTTCCTGATCAGATTTTCCCATCACTTCTGAGCAAGAGGGTACTTAAGTTAATAGAAGATCCACTGGTCCCTACTTTCAAATTCAATGATTTCGTATCTTCCTTCTCTAGAATCTCATTATGTCATCCCGATTCCCATTCTCCAAATAATAATCACACGCCTTAGCCCTCTCAATCCTCACAATACCACAAAATACGCTACATAATTTGTTTTTGGTATTTTCCCTGGTTTTTTTTTTTTCTCATATATAGACTCTAAAGCTTACAGGCTAAGTAACTTGTCCAAGTTTCCAATGTTAGTAAATGGTAGAGATGGTCTGGGACCATTATTCAGGTCTTATGGAGCCAAATGTTATGTGTTTTCTACAATATGTCACTACCTTCCAGCCACAGGAATGAAGGCAGACATCTAACAGCTATTTATTAATAGTGACAGTCAAAGAAAATGACATAGGCTCAGACCATGACTTTCTAGCTAAAAATGCAGTATTTCATCTACCACTAAAGTAAATAAGCTTGATGGA
Source organism: Balaenoptera physalus (assembly GCF_965194825.1). NCBI lineage: Eukaryota > Metazoa > Chordata > Mammalia > Artiodactyla > Balaenopteridae > Balaenoptera > Balaenoptera physalus. The sequence continues at coordinate 13,189,301 of NC_138903.1, forward strand.
CATAATACTTTTGGGAAAAAAAAACCTTCATATTTCAAATCAGGCTAATCAAAAACACTGGAAAGTATTCAGAAGGGATAGAAATCGTCATTTTTCAGTCATGGTGTCTAAGGTGTGATTTGAGCTGCACTTACCTGAGCTCCATGCTTTAATAAAATGTTTGCGCAGGAGGGATGACCTCCGAGACAGGCTTCATGGAGCGGGGACACACGATCTGCCGTGACGAGGTTCACAAGCCACCCCTGGAGGAGGGGAAATGGGCAGAGTAAGGGATGCAAAGCAACAGTTCTGTAGGGTTGGGTTTCAGTCATGAATTCAGTACAAGACAATTCTTTTAAAAGTTAACCTGGCTCACCTATGATAAACCATAATGGAAAAGAATATTTAAAAACGAATGTATATATATATATTAATATATATATAACTGAATCACTTTGCTGTACAGCAGAAATTAACAAACACAACATTATAAATCAATTATACATCAATTAAAAAATTTACAAAAAAAGTTAATCTGGCTCATAAAAAAGAATGAAATAATGCCATTTGCAGCAACATGGATGGACCTAGAGATTAGCATACTAAGCAAAGTAAGACAGACAGAAAGTCACAAATACCATATGATACCGCTTATATATGGAATATAAAATATGATACAAATGGACTTATCTACGAAACAGAAACAGACTCACAGACATAGAGAACAGACTTGTGGCTGCCAAGGGGGAGGGGACTGAGGAAGGGATGGATTGGGAGTTTGGGATTAGCAGATGCAAACTATTATACATAGGATGGATAAACAACAAGGTTCTACTGTATAGCACAGGGAACTATATTCAATATCCTGTGATAAACCATAATGGAAAAGAACATAAAAAAGAATGTATATATATGTGTAACGGAATCACTTTGCCGTATAGCAGAAATTAATACAATGCTGTAAATCAACTATACTTCAATTAAAAATTAAAATAAAAATAAAAACCCAACAACTTAAAAAAAAAAGTTAACCTGGCTCAAAATCTGACAGTACACCAAGGTGTTGACAATGATGTAAAAAAACAAACAAAAAAAGGAACCGTCATACTGCTGGCGGGAGTGTAATATAATACAACCACTCAGGATAACAGTTTGACAGCATCTATTAGAGTTGATGACACACATACCTATGACCTAGCCATGTGACTCTTAGGTGTACACACTCAAGACTGACTTTCAACTTGCTCTCACTCTCTCCTGTCCTCTCACTTATTGGCTCATTGTTTTGATGAGGGCCATGACAAGGAACTTAGGGCAGTCTCCAGGCAACAGCCAGCCAGGAATTGAGGCTTTTAGTCAAAAAACCCAGAAGGAACTGAATCTTGCCAACAGCCATGTAAGAGAGTTTGGACTGGGGTCCATCCTTAGTCAAGCCTCAAGATGCCCGAAGCTCTGGTCCACACTCTTATGACTGCAGATTCATAAGAGTCCCTGACCCAGCTAAACTGTGTCTAGATTCCTGACCCATAGACACTGGGAACTAATACATGTCTGTTACATTAAGCCGCTAAGTCCGGGATTTCTTATATACGTACAGGTATATATAAGAAATACGTATACGTATTTCTTATATACGTACAGGTATACATGAGCGCACTCCAATAGCCCTGGACTAATACAGGCCAAAGCATTAGGTGAACCTCCACAGAGAGAGAGGCAGAAAGTCCCGAGGCTGAGGGGCAATTACATTCTCACTCTAGTACTCTAGGGCTGAAGAAGCAAGAAAGTGTCTCAAAGGCCCTGGGATTCTTCATCCTCTGGGAAAATGTGCTCTCCAGGAGATAGATCGTGAGCCCAATCCAAGCAAAACATCAAAGAACTCCAGGAGAGGCTCCACAGACCCCACCCCGCCCCCGATCTTGGAATATATTATCTATCCCTAACAGGAAGAAATCAGGTACAATAAAAGTTCTTTTCCTTAGGGCATGTCAGTTAAGAGCATGGATAGTTTAATTAACATCTTGGTAATATATTATACCTTTTCTTCCCAGAATAGTTTAAATTTGCCTAAAACCATTCCAATAGATTACTTCACTCACCATCATTCCTAACATACATTCTTCTACTTCTGTGGGCATTTACGAGTCAACCCCCTAGTCATGCTGTCCTTTGGACTTTTACCCTCTGACTGGCAAGCTCATGCGTTTTGATATACACCTGGACATACACCTGAGTCTACAGGATCTCAAACCCAGAGCCTTTTTAGGTGGGTCTGCAAAGGGGTTCTGGGAGACTCAAAATCACCTGCTTAAAAGTGAGAAATTCCAATATCCTTTATACTACTTTGTCATCCCTGCTCTGCTGTGCGCAGGGAGGGATAGGACTGTATCTTCCCTTCCTTCATAACCTCAAATTCCATCTGTATTCAATAAATGCTTACTGACCCTCTGACTCGAGAAGAATTTGAGTTATAGCATTTATTCCCTTCACAAGCACTGCCCATGGACTTCACAGTGTGGCATCTGCTGTTTTATTATTGTCATTATTATTTGATTAGAGGCATCCCCTCAAAGATCTGTTCTCAAATCCTTTTCTTCCCCACTCTCAATGTTCTATATTTGTCCAATCTCTTCCCCACACACTACTAGAGTACACAAGAAATTCACAGCAAAATGTTAACTGCATTTTTCTCTGTGCGACAGATCCTGAGATGAAAGAAGACTGTCCTTTAAAGGAATTCTTTACTGTGTTCTGTTAACTGCAGTCACCACTGCCATTTCTAAATCATCATTTAGGTGCTTATACATAAATCCAGGTAGATGAAAATGTAAAAAAGGAATTATTCACAGTACAAAAGTGTTCACCACTCATTACATATTCACATTACAACGAAGTTCCTTTAAATTAAGTTACCCTTTGCAAACTGAGGACTGTATTTACAGGTACAAGTTTGACTTTAAATGAACTGTGGCAATTTGTTTGAATTATTGACAAGGCTGAATCATATACTATTATAAGGTAAATTTTAACCCATTACTTCAGAGTGGGTCCAGTCTACAGTGGGTTCTCAGTTAAAAAAATGAATAGCTTATCTTTAATTGTTCTATCATCAATTGTCTGTCCCCTAATCTCAGCCTATAGTCAGAAGCTCTTTCTGATGGGTCCTTGGGGTTGTACAATATCAGGGCACCCATGGGTGACACAGTGCTTAGTACCTGGCAACTTTCTGTCCCAGCCCCAAATCATATGCCTACCCAGGCTGAACCAACTGACTACAAGAAGCTGAGGCTTTATCCTTTGTCCTGCCCACAGTTATCACTTCCTTCTCTACACTCAGCAGAAAAGAAGATCATGAACACCTATCGTACTCACGTTCATCAGAACACATCACTTCCTTCCTACTTTACCAAGGAGGTCAAAGCCATTTGATGTGAGAACTTCCTACATTCCCTTTCTCCCCGCCCCTAAAATCTCTCTGCATTCCTCCAGTCTTCTTTTCTCCCATTGCTCCTTTCTTTGAGGAAGAAATATATGAGGGCTTCCCTGGTGGTGCAGTGGTTGAGAATCTGCCTGCCAACGCAGGGGACACGGGTTCGAGCCCTGGTCTGGGAAGATCCCACATGCCGCGGAGCAACTGGGCCAGTGAACCACAATTACTGAGCCTGTGCGTCTGGAGCTTATGCTCCGCAACAAGAGAGGCTGCGATAGTGAGAGGCCCGCGCACCGCGATGAAGAGTGGCCCCCGCTTGCCACAACTAGAGAAAGCCCTCGCACAGAAACGAAGACCCAACACAGCCGTAAAAATTAATTAATTAATTAATTAATTTTAAAAAAAAAAGAAATATATGAGCGCACTCCAATAGCCCGTGACTGCACCCGGGCCCCCCCAGCTCCCGCCACGCCCGTGACATTCCTTCATCCACCTTCTCACATGCGTCCCCTGCTCTCTTGAGATACACTTTCTTTTTGCTTTCAAAGTCTCCCCATCCCTCAGTCCTGACCCTCCGCCAAGCATCCATCCATGTGCTTCTTCCCTTTGCTGCCCCCTCCTTTTTTTTTTTTTTTTTTTGAAAATAGTCTATCCCCATTGTCTCTACTTTTACCCCTTCTCTCATTTTCTACCAACACAATCCTGCTGACACTGCTTTTAAAGACCACCAGTGACTTCCGGAAACCAGTTTGCACTGCTCTGTCCCCCACCTCCTTCCACCTCTAAATTTGCCACATGTTCATCCTGACCTCGTGAAACCTCTCCCCTGGCTTCTAAAACAGAGTTCTACCTGGAATTATTTCCGACCTCTGACTGCTTTTTCTGTCTCTTTCACTAACTCTGTCCTTTTCATCCTTACATCTCCTAATGCAGGCATTTCCTCCAGGATTTGCTCTCAAATCCTTTTCTTTTTCTCTCAATACTCTTTATATATTATATATGGCTTTCAAATTTAAATCTCGGGACTTCCCTGGTGGCACAGTGGTTAAGAATCCGCCTGCCAATGCAGGGGACACGGGTTTGAGTCCTGGTCTGGGAAGATCCCACATGCCACGGAGCAACTAATCCTGTGTGCCACAACTACTGAAGCCCGTGCACCTAGAGCCCACACTCTGCAGCAAGAGAAGCCACCACAATGAGAAGCCTGTGCACTGCAACAAAGACCCAATGCAGCCATAAATAAATAAATAAATAAACAAATTTATTTTAAAAAATAAAAAATCTAAATCTCCATCCCCAGTACATGTTTCTAATTCCCTGCTAAGACATAACCACCCAGAGACCCAGCTCACGACATAAATTCAGCCTTTGCCAACCAAGCTCCCCTGAAAGGAGCTCCTTGTCTTACCGGACCTGATTCTCTGAATGGCACCACTATCTTCGTTTCATACCTAGGACTGAGACCTCAGAGAGAGGATAGCAGAGTGATTCCCGAGTTCAAATGCTGGCACCATCACCTAACAAGCAGTGTGACCTTGGGCCAGCTACTTCCCTCTTGAAGCCTCAATTTCCTTCTGTAAAATGGGGACAATTTCACTTACCCTACAGATTGTTATGAAGACTAAAAAATGATGTATGCAAAATGCTTAGCACTCGGTAACTTCTAGTCAGTTATTATCTGAGATTTCTTTTTATTCTTTATTACTTAGCCTTCAATGAGCTGCCACATTCTAAAGTTCTGATGTTTCAGAAGGCTCAGGATCTTTCCTAGTATCCACACCCTGATAGTGGCTTAGCTCTTTAAAGATTGCAGGGAGCAGCATAAAAAGTTTTATTCAAGAAACAGAAAAGCCAGTCCTTACCCCCTGCATGCAGTGGAACTTTACTGGGAAGGCTTATAGGGTTGTGCATTCAAATCTCCAGGGGAGCTTTAAAAAAAAAAGGCCGATACCCAGGCTGCATCTCAGAGCAACTGCAGAACAATCAAAGGTAGTTGACAGAGATGCAAAGGCAATTGAATAGAAAAAGGTTAGACTTTTTAGCAACGGTGCCAGAACAAAGGGACATCAATATACAACAAAAACATGAATCTTGACCAACACCTCACACCTTGTACAAAATTTAACAAAATGGATTATAGACATAAATGTAAAATGTAAAATTAGAAAACTTTTAGAAGAAAATATTTGTGACCTTGGCCATATGTGGTTTTTTTTTCTGGCCTCTCTATTCTGTTTCATTCATCTATCTTATCTTCATTATCACCTGGTCTTGATTTTCGTAAGTTCTTATATTTTTGTCTCTTCCAGAATGACATACAAATGGCATCATATAGTATATAAAATCTGAGTCTGGCATCATATAGTATATAAAATCTGAGTCTGGCTTGCTTCACTTAGAATGAAGAATGTCTTTGAGATTCATTAAAAAAAAAAAAAAAAGGTAGTTGAATTCAGGCATCAGCATTTTTAGGAACCCCTACCCAATGCCAGCCCAAGGGGATCCTAATGTGCACCAAATTAAGGTCACAAAATGCCCAAAGGATGCCTTAATTGCTTCCTGCTGGCCTAACAAATTGTCATTGCTTTTTAAAAAATATATTACTATTGAAGTGCAACAGATATAAAGAAAGGTTCATAAATCCTTAATGTAAACCTCAGTGAATTATCACAAAGGAAATCTATCTGCGTAACCATTGTACAGGTAAAGGGAGAAAGAAAAAAAAATTACCAGAAACCTATGTATGTCCTACCCAAATTACTACCCACCTCTCATCGGCAAAGCCATACAGAATACTGACTTCTAACATCATAGAACAGTTTTCCTTGGTTTTGAACGTTATATTAATTGAACCATGAAGTATGTATTTTTGTGTTTGCTCAGCTACTTTCACTTACCTGTTTTTCAGATTCATCCATTCATCCATTTTCATTGCTGTATAGGGTTCCACTGAGTAATATACCAAAATATATGTATCCATCTTACTTTTGATGGACACTTAGGTTGTTTTCAAGGATTTTTTTTTTTTGCTGTTATGAATAAGGCTGCTATGAATATACCTGTACGTGTCTTTTGATGAACACGCGTATACATATCTGTTGCATATAAACCTAGAAATGAAACTGTGGGGTTGTAGCGTAGAGATATTTTTAGCTTTAGTAGATATTCCTTAACAATTTCCCAAAGTGGTTTATACAAATTTATACTCCCACCAGCAATGTATGAGAGCTCCAGTTGCTCCACACTCTTGCTGACACTTGGTGTTTTCTGTCTTTCCAAATTTAGTCCTTCTCATGGGAGGAACTGGTAATATAATATCTTAATCATAATTTAAATTACTCCAGTTACTATTAGCACAGTTTGATATATTTATTGAACATCTGAATATCCCCTTTTATGAAGTGCCAGTCCAAGTCTCTTGCAGATTTTTCTGTTAGGTTGCCCATCTTTTTTGTATTGATTTTAGGCTAGGAATATGAGTTCTTTGTCAGATATATATATAGCACAAATATTTTCTCATGTGTGGCTTGACTTATTGCTTTCAAAAATACTACCTTTGATGAACAAGTCCTTAACTTTAATGAAATCCAAACTATCAGTCTTTTTGTTCCTTTCCACATACTATTTCTCTTTCATGTCAAATGCCCTTCTCTTTCTCCACTGTCAAAATGGCCTTTTTAAAAAAATTCCTCGGCTTCCCTGGTGGCGCAGTGGTTAAGAATCTGCCTGCCATTGCAGGGGACACGGGTTCAAGCCCTGATCTGGGAAGATCCCACATGCCGCAGAGCAACTAAGCCCATGAGCCACAACTACTGAGCCTGCGTGCCTGGAGCCCCTGCTCTGCAACAAGAGAAGCCACCGCAAGGAGAAGCCCGTGCGCCTCAACAAAGAGTAGCCCCCGCTCGCCACAACTAGAGAAAGCCTGTGCACAGCAATGAAGACCCAACGCAGCTAGAAATAAATAAAATAAATAAATTTATTTAAAAAAAAAATTCCTGAACGTACTGGTCCTACAGGAGCTTAAAAAATACCAATGCATGAAGCCTGCCCTAGGCTAAATCAGAATATCTACAGTGAAGCCCGGGTATTGTTATTTTTTTTTTAAATCTCACATTATTTTAATGTGAAGTCACGGTAAAGAATAATTAGTTACAGTTTCAGTTTCTCCCTTCTTGGACCAAGTGAGAATTATTTTTTGTAATTTTCTTTTCTCTTTGTTATAGCCATTTGAATGTTTGGTCTTACTCCCCTTACTAAAATATGTTTGTTTAGTTTAGCAGGAGGGTTTTTCAGTATGCTTTGATTACCTGAAGCGCTATGTAGATTGTAATAAGAAAATAGATACTCCTCATTTATGAGGAGTAACTGGAGCAGGTAATCTACACAGTGTCACCTTAGTTAATTCTCTCAAACTCATATAAGGTAACATAATAGATTGAATTTTTGGTCTCAATTCTTCACTCTCCTGTAGCAGTGTAATACATTCACACCCTTGCCATGACCTCATAGTTGACAAAATGTATCAATACTTCCTTGATCCTTGAATTTGGACTTGGTCATCTGACTTGCTCTGACCAATGGGGTGTTAGCAGATGTGACATAAGCAGACTGGAAGTATTCTTTCATGGTTGAGCTTGCCCTGCTATGCTTCAGCCTTTTGCCACGAGGAGAAAATTCCTCAGGTCGCTACTGGTGAAATAAGGATGGGAGGCGTGTGCAGCAGAGCTGTAGCCAACCCACAGCTTGGAGCCAAGCTCAGTCCAGATCAGCTGATCCAAAGTCTCATTAGCAAGAAATAAATGTTAATTGTATTATGCCACTGAGTTTGGGGTGTTTTGTTACACAGCAAGATCTGACTAATACAGGTAGGTATTCGAACACTCATTTTATAAAGGCAGAAATTGAGGTTCCAAGAAAATAACTTGCTTAAATAATGCAAAAGAGCTTAGGTAAAGACATGATTCCAGCTGATATTCAGTAAACACGTAAACACTAAACATAAATGAATATCAGTCCAATTTAATAAGGCATATATAAAAGCTGCAATGATCATTTTTCACCCTATCAAAAAAAGGTAAATGTTTCATTTTATCTGAGAAGCAGCTTAACTTCATTTAGCTAGAGTTACGTGATACTATCTGTATTTCTATTTATAAGAGGCTGCTGCTACCAAAAACAGCTTAAGATAGTGGCTTAGAGTAGTCTGAAAATCGTCTTTAGAAACTGTTTTCTCATGGGAGGATTTCTTAGTCTATATAGGTCCGTGAAATTGGAATTTTTTCAAAGCACATTTCCACGAACTACCACCTGAAATTTATCATGTCTTTTGATTGTGAATTTAGACCACAAACCACAGTAGTAACAGCAGTATATAGGACTATCACAGAGAGGAAACTCAGATATTTTTAATTACAGTACGAATATTGCAGATATCTAAAATATCTCAAAATATACATTCATCCTACTTAGAAAGTATGGTAGTAATTAGAATCACCACTAAATCTTCTTATTGAATGCATTAATAAAGAAGTTCATATATTACTATGTCACACATTTGTTTATAGAGTTCCTCTATATTGTGTTTTATGCATTTAAAACATTAGTCTGAGAAGGGGTCCGTAGACTTTGCCAGACTATCAAAGGGGTCCATGAAAGGGCCAAGAGCTTCTAACCTAAAAGGTCCATATTGCGTCTTCAGAGAACAGAACACTATGAATAAAACTTTACTGGAATTTTGAATGGCGATTGAAACTGCTTTCTTAAAAGCACCTTTGCCTAAGTTCCCAATAATTTCAAACCATCAAAACTCAAATTAATGTGTATTTGAAATGACACCCAAGGAGCAGAGAAACTGATATCAAACTGGGCAGAGCCATTTCCACTGGAGATTCAACAGAACTGAACAAGTCTTTGAAATTATACCATGTCATATTTTAAAAGACATTTTCAAGCATTTATTTTACATGAGGGGTTTTCAACCTCTTTCAGCACTACTAACATTCAGGGCTGGATAATGTTTTAATGTGGAGAGCCGTCCTGTGCAGTGTCAGATGTTTAATAACTTCCTTGGTCTCTAGCTACTAGATGCCAATATCACCACCACCCCACCCCATCCCTGCTCCTGCTCCCAGTTGTGACAACCAAAAATGTCTCCAGACATTGTCAAATGTCCCCTTTGGGGCAAAACTGCCTCAGCTGAAAACCACTGTTTTACATGATAATTTTCAAGAACATAGTCTATTGAATAAAGTGACAGCAACTTGAATGCACTAATTTGCCCGCTATTCATTCAATAGATATTTAGTACAGAATCTATTCTGTGCATAGAATTGTACCAAACTCTAGTATTATGCCAGCCTCCAGATAAAGAAGGACAGGATTCATCTCATTCTGCTAAAGAGGAAATTTATATCTTAATATCAGACTGTGATATCTTTTTCTCGATGTGGTGAGCAGTAGAATGTGCTTAATATTCATCTTTTTTTTTCCCCAAAAAGTTACTTACCTGGCTGATGAGGTTCCTCAAAGCCAGCAGACGTCCATGAATGGCTGCTTCATGCATAGGGGACCAATCAGACACAGTATCTGTATGGAAAGGGCGGAGCAGGTTACATCCTGCTAATGCGCTTTAGACCCAGAGGCTCATCCTTGCCCATCAATAAGCGTCTAACCGGTCTTACTGGAGGGAGACATTGGAGTCAATCAACCAAAACTCCATCAGGACTTCAGAACTTCTCCCCTCTATAGATGCTTTTTGAACACCGTTTATTTGAAATGTCTAGCTAGCTAAAGAAATAACTACAGGGGCTTCCCTGGTGGCGCAGTGGTTGAGAATCCGCCTGCCAATGCAGGGGACACGGGTTCAAGCCCTGGTCTGGGAAGATCCCACATGCCGCGTGAGCAACTGGGCCGGTGAGCCACAACTACTGAGCCTGCGCGTCTGGAGCCTGTGCTCCGCAACAAGAGAGGCCGCGACAGTGAGAGGCCCGCGCACCGCGATGAAGAGTGGCCCCCGCTCTCCGCAACTAGAGAAAGCCCTCGCACAGAAACGAAGACCCAACACAGCCATAAATTAATTAATTAATTAATTTTAAAAAAAAAAGAGCTAGTTTCTTTAAAAAAAAAAAAGAAAAAAAAAAAGAAATAACTACAGCCAGTGTCCAAACTGAGGACAAAGTGGCGGACTGGGATGACAGATTACTGTACTTCCATTTAGACGCTGGTTTCAAAGGCAAATGGTCCATTTAGTTAAATGAGAGCTTCGCTAATTACCAGCATTAGTGCGTTAAGCGGTGGTTGCCAGTCTAGTTTCCGGCGTGAAATACAAACTCTGGCATCTCAGCAAACAGTGCCATACACTAATAGTAGTAATCATGTCATTACATACGCCATTAGGTTTGGAATCAAATCTAAACAAAACCATATTTATGGATTACCTCCTGTCCCAATATCAAGCACCAAATCAGAGCTCAGTCTGACCTTGTAACAGGGATGTGATTTACCCCCAAAGGCAATGCGCCAATGTGATTAAGAGAAAGCTGTGAATTCAGACCCGCTTGACTTCTTCTGAGCTGTGGGTCCCTGGGCAGACCCCGAGCTTCAGTTTCCTTCTCTGTAAAGTCAGGACAGCAATATTCTTACCTATGGCTCAACCCCTATTAGCTACTATTATTATCCTGCCCTAACAATAACCAGAGAGTCTTGATTAGACCCCACAGTCACTGCTATTTAAAAACTAGCAAATGTATTCTCCAACCATTTGGAAAGGATACACTTTCTTAGGAAGGAAGCTTGTAAAACCCATCCCAACACGTTAAACGCTTTCCTCTCTTTCTAACTGACTGGATGCCAACTGATTGCGGTGCAGACCTGAATTTTTCTCATCTCCAGCTGCGTCTGGTTTCTAGAACAAAGGCAGGAAGTCAGAACGTGAGGAGGCTGGTCTGAGCTGCAGCTCCAGCTCTGCCTGCTCAAGTAAACACACTACACACAAACGAGGCAGGATGGTCCGATACCAGTCATGCCTCGCAAACGAACTGGTATCTCCTAAAAGCCCAGAAAACCTGGAGAACCGGGGTAAGTTTCTAAAGCCTGGCCAATGCCAGCCCATCAAGGAGGAGGCTAGAACACTTTGGACTTAACACGTGTTGGCCGACGTGGGCCTGCCACCTGGAGCTATCAGTGTCCCAGAAAATCTGTCCCAGTGAGCAAATTACCATCCTTCCAGATGGATTCATGAGGCATTGAATAGAGAAGAGCAAGCTGAATGAGCCTGCCTACACGCTGCCCATCCAAGGCTTCCCTTCTGGGCTCACCAGCATGCTCGAGGTACCTTCAGTGAAATGGTTTTTCCTAACCTCCAAAACCTGACGCTCAATAGAAAATTAGTGTCCTCACAGTATTCTCTGAGGGCCCTAGTGCTTTCAGGAAAAATACTGCTGCTTCTAGGGCTTGGAGCCTACAATCCAAACAGCAGCTATGGAAGATCGATCTCCAAATTAGAATTAAAAGGACAACTGATTCTACCCTGTTGGTGCTAAGGCACAATACCATCCACACGAAATCCTGAGTGAGAAGAGCCAAACGTTGAGAAAGGTCTTGAAAATCATGTGTGTGATGATTAAGCCATTTTTTCCTGCCAAGTGCTCAGCTGCTCAGTAATATCGCTGCCACACTCAACCTTTGTGAAAGCTACCTCAGATAATTAGAGCTGACAGCAAGGCAGGTAATTTGGGCCCTAAGTTGTAACTCTGTTTAGATTTCATAAAAGTGATGCAATTATCTTATCGAGTGTAGACCAAAATGGGCTTTGCTTTGTGTACATTCATCATGGAAACATGACTCCTTCTATTTAGAGTAAATAAAGAATTATGTACTTCTCCAAGAGAGAAAAAAAAAAAAGACTACCTGAGGTTTTTGCACTCATGCATTAGGACATAGTATTTACAAAGCAGAGATGGTCTATGTCTTCGAGAAGCATAGGATATTGTCCTGGGACACGTGGTGGGCAGCTACCCATCTATCTACCAGCTTTAATGATTTATCATTCACAGACTACACAATTCACCTCTTTCAAGTGTACAACTCAATGGTTTTCAGTAGATTTCACAGTTGTACATCCATCATCACAATCAATTTTAGAACATTTTCATCATCCCAGAAAGAAACCCCTTGCCCATCAGCTGTCACTCGCCCCATTTCCACTTCCCCCAACCCCTGGCAACCATTGATCTACTTTCCATCTCTATGGATTTGCCTATTCTGGACTTTTCACACAAATGGAATCATACAATATGTGGTCCTTTGTGACTGGCTTCTTTCACTGAGTGTAATGTTTCAAGGTTCCTCCACATTGTAATATGTATCAGTATTTCATTCCTTTTTATGGCCAAATATTTGCATAGATAGACCAAAAAGTTCATAGACATTTGTGGTGTTTCCACTTCTTGGCTGTTATTAATAATGCTGCTCTGATTTGCGTGTACCAATTTGAGTGGATGTATGTCTTCAGTTCTCTTGGGTAGACACCTAGGAGTGGAATTGCTGTATGACATGGTAACCCAGTGTTTAGCCTTTTGAGAAACTGCCAGACTATTTTCCAAAGCAGCTGTACCACTTTATACTCCATCAGCAGTATGAGACTTCCCTTCCTAATTTAAAGCCCTTTCAGACTAGGATTTGGTGAATATATCATAGCTTACCACTACTCCAGGCCAGAAGAAAACCTTAGGTGCTTCTAAAGCCAAAAGTCATCTCAAATTTATACAAAGATTTGAGCCTCAGCTGGTCTCTGAACACTTGAGTGATTATCTAAAGACTTTAAATTGTGAAAGGTTGACATTTTTCTAGCACTGAGAGCATGAACTTTATATATAGCTCATTTAGCGAACGCCATAATTTGCAACATGGATTAATCCACACACTCTCTTTGGCTCTTGAAAACATTGACGAGATATCCAGGAGATGTTTCTCCAGGGTTTCCAGAGCCCACATCACAAGCAGGCAGTGAGCTACAAGCTCAACACATGAGCAGTTAAACCCTAAAGCAGCTTTGCCTGCCTTCCTGCTGACAACTGGAGGTCAGGAAAGGGGACCTGTTCCTGCCAGAACATGGACGCTGCTCATAGAAGGAGGCTATGGATGAAGGGAAAACTCAAGGTCACATGCCCTTCTCCACTGACCCCAATGAAGTCTTTGAAACTCAAGGGCCATTATATCTATACAACACATCATCCAAGCTCTTGGTACATGTTAAGGATTCTTCCGCAGTACTTTTTGAACCAAGATCCACTGCTTTTACTGCCAAGAAACAGATGCCAAATGGGGGTCACGGGCAATGCCACAGATCCATTAGTGTAGCTCATGGTTAACATGGGGCAGGGAGCTCTCCTAAGGAAACGACCCCACAAGTCCTCCAATCGGTGCCATTCAACTTACCTTTCTTTTAAACTGAGTCTCCATCAAACCCTGCAGCACATTAGGAAGGGTGCCGTTTCATTTTTACTGAAATTTCTGGAATGAGTTTTTAAATTTCCATTATTTCAGAAGAGATTTTAAATGCACTAATTGGTACATTCTGCAAAGAGCTATTCACGAAGCTCCGAGAGCCTGCAGCGGATGCTGGGAGTAGCATCAATCTATTCCTCCTGGGAAACATTTTGCAAGGTCAAGGAGGGGAGAAGAGAGGTTGGGTTGCTCTGAGAGTGTTGGAACACTTGCTTTCAGTCTTTGGGACGTGATGGGGTGGGTTCAGTGGAGATCCTCTCCAACACTGGAAAGAGGATCTGGGTACAGTGTGCACAATTATAGTGGACCTTGGTTGGATTCCAGGACAAATCAAAAAAGGAGGAAGAGAAACAGAGGCTCACGGTCGCAAACAGACAAATAGAAAGGTCCATTGAGGCAACTGTTGGGCACATTGGTCCTGTCTACTGCAATTCTTTCTCCACTTCTAGAAATCCACCCTAAGAGAATGAAATGATTTCCTTTCCATGCCTGTTCTTGCCTGTCTTCTGTTTAAATGTGAATACTCCCTACAGGGTGGGCTCAATTTTGTGAGGAAGAAAATCTCCCTACAGGTGTGAGCCTGCAGGCAAAAACCTGAAGGAGAGACACTAAAAACAAGAACGGTGATTACCTGCTCAGTGCGATTACGGGGAGATTGTGAGTTTATCCTTCAATTTATTTTCCAAAGTTTCTCTGACTAGGTGTGAATTAGTTTCCCAGGGCTGCCATAACAAAGTACCACAATCTGGGTGGCTGAAAACAGTAGAAGTTCACTGTCTCAGAGTTCTGAAGGCTAGAAGTCTGAAATGGAGGTGTCCTCGGGGCCAGGCTCTTTCCAAAGCCTCTAGGGACGAATCCTTCCTTACCTCTGCTGGTGGTGGGTGTCCATCTTTGCTGTTTCTTGGCTTATCAGATGCATCTTTCCAATCTCTGCCTCTGTCATCGCATGGCATTCTCCCTGTGTGCCTCTTCTCCTCTTCTTATAAGAACCAGTCATTGAATTAAGGGCCCCTCCTACTCCACTAGGACCTCATCTTAACTAATTACACCTGCAATGACTCTATTTCCAATCAGGCGGCATCCTGAGGTACTGGGGGTTAGGACTTCAGCCTGTCTTTTGGGGGGGGGGGGGACACAATTCAATCCATAACAAGGTATTTTCAGGAAAAAAAAAAGACATTCTTTTCCTGCTCCTGGGGCAGAAGAGTCAAGAATTAAATCTCTATAAAGAGTCGGTTGCCATCGTCATACCCTTTCCTCCCTTCCTCCGAAGAGGGAGGCAAAGAAAAGCCTGCAAGTGCAGGTGGGAGCAGCAAAGTCCCCCAAGAGCAACCACACCTGGGCCCTGGCTTGCCCCTTGCCCTGGCCCTGTGCCAGGGGATATGCTTCACCTGAGCTGAGTTTCCTGTCAGGGCCATGCGGAAACAACACTCTGAGTGTTTCACATTCCACACTTCACCAAGGGCAAGCCTTCTGAAGCATAAACAAATGCAATCCAGGTATCAGTGAGGTTCTGCCCAAGGGGCAGGACTGACACACAGTAGGGAGAGAGAGCCTCCACTTGGGTAAGGAGGGGCAGAAAGCCTGCGAGGGCTCTACGGGGGCAGTGGCTCGGCCGGGTGGAAGGAAGGATGCAGGAGTTGCGGGTCAGATGTAGAGAAGAAGGAGTTGGGAGAGCAGTAGGGTCCTGGCACCCACCCTTGTGACTTCTGCTTCTTGGAAAACTTCTCTTCCTTTAGTCCCTGTGAAATGACAGCATCTGAGTCTCTTCCTGCTTCTCTGTCCAACTTACTGGTCCTATGTCCTCAACTGGAGGCCTGTCCCAGGGCTCCATCCTTGGCTCTCATAAATCAGCCATCAGACAATGTCCCCTTCTCCGGGATTTCAGCCCAGCCCCTCTGCAGAACAGGCTGAGGTCTGATTCCCAACCCGTATTCATTCCCCAGCCGGTGTCCCACGCCATCATGCCGGGCCCTGGGCACTTTCATGTTCAAAACAGAAGTCCTTCTCCTCCCTCCCTCACTCTGCCCCCAAGCCAGCTCCCCTTCCCAGCTTCTCTCTTGTCTAGCCCTCTGATCTGACATTTGAAAACTTTGCAGCTTTGGCCACCTCCTCTCCTTTAGCCCCAATATTTAATCAGGCAACATAGCTTGATTTCTCTTTCCTCTGAAATTATCACCCATATTTTCCCTTTCTCTGTCATTTCGGAAGCTTGATCCAGATGTCGGCTTCAGGCAGTGGTTCTCAAAGTGTGGTCCCCAACCGGCACCATCAGCATCACCTGGGAGCTTGTTATACAGATTCCCAGGCCTCGCCCAGACCTAGCATCAGAAGGGGTGGGGCCCAGCCAGCTGCATTTTAACAATCCATCCAGGTGATGCTGATGTATCCGAGCTTGGGAAGCAGTGGATTAGTGCAAGACTATCTCGTAAATTCGCCACAATCCATCCTGAATGTGGCTATCAGATTACTTACTTACAGTCTTCATTACGGCCAAGTCTCCACTCCAGAACCAACAGTGGCTCCCAGCTGCCCGGCTCGTGAAGGCTAAACTCCTCCACTTATAGCTTCTGAAGCTTCATTTTCGGGTTCCATCTCTCCAAACTTGTTCTCACTAGACTGGCCAAGACACTGCACTCCAGTTGTGACTGTCCGCTGTATACTGGGTGGGCCAAAACTGTTCGTTTAGGTTTTTCCGTAAGATCGTGTGGAAAGGCCCGAGCGAACTTTTTGGCCAGCCCAATATATACCTGGCTGCCGCCGCCCACCCAGCCAGCCCTAACCAGGGTCGGATTAGGACCTTTAGAAGCCCTCAACGGCGAAAAGCGGCTGGCGCCCCTCTCTCAGGCGGAAATAAAAATAAACAGAAAACTACTCGGCACGAAAATAATCATGGAGAAGTCAACCACATTACTGATTCTTCCCCATGTTGATTGGTTTGCTGCTTTAAAAATGTATTTATCAGATCCATTTTTTAAAGTTATATCTGGTGCCACTCTGCCTCCTGCTGCAACAAGTTCATGCTCAATATCTCTGATGAATCCAGGTCTGCCTCTGGAGATCCAAATCCTACTCGCTGTTGAGGGCTCTGCTCATTTTACGAGCCAAAGTGGATAAACGAAGGAATAAATGAGCAGTCTTGTCTGCTCAATGAGCCAGAGAGAAGGCATTTTGTATTTTATTTCTTCTGTCTTTTCCCCCTTCAACACCTAAACAGTAGGAGAGTAGTAAGTCCTAGCTGACTGCAGGGTCCCTGCTTTTTGTCCCTTGGACCGCCAAGCGTTACAGGCAGCCTCCCAGGGTGTTGAATATAATCATCTCTCCTCTAATGCCCAGACCCATTTTTTCAGAATCCTTTCAGTCAGCAGGTACCTGCTACGTGCTCACAGGAAATGACAGTTGCCCGGAGGCGTGAGGCTCTATACATTAGCAAAGATACCACAGACAGGTGAGAATCATACCTGTACGACACTTCCCCAAAGTTTAAAAGGCTCCTTTTAAAGTGAATCAATCATTTATAAACCCAGCCCCACCCAAATGCCAAACACCTAAGACCTTTTAATAAATGTTTTAGCAATAAAGATGTTCCCATTTAGAAATAACTGTAATGTAAATGATACATTTGACCCACAAAGAATAATTCTTTGCAGCTGAAGTTTTTCCTGGAGAGTAAATGGTGATCATTGACTTGGTATGGTCCACAGGACCCTGCAGAAAGAGGTGTACACGTTTTTGAACAACCGTGTGAAAGACAGATCCCACCAAGCTGTGGACATCTGTCCAGTTACTGCCCCGTGGCCACATCTCAGATGGAGTCACTGAAATTGCCCCACCCTTTTCTCTCTTCTCTCCTAAGCACGTTAACCAACCTCCCCAGCAGGCTGACTCCACAGCCCCTAGACTCACCCCCCATCAATGGGTTGGAAAGGAGCCTGACGTCCGGAGAGTCTCCCAGCCTCGGGGGCTTCCTGCCGTTGCTGCCCCGTGGTTCACCATCCATGGTGCTCTCCTGGGCTGGGCAAGCTCCGCTTCAGTTGTTCAGGAAAAGTCCAAATTCCATGCTCCCCCAGCTCCTGGGAAATTCCAGGGCTGTGACTGGCTGAGCAGCACCGTCCTGGTCAGATGGCAAAGAACAGAACAGGGCAGGGTAATCTGAGTACTACCTGTGGTCAGACAGACACACGCACACACACTCTCTCTCTCCACCTAACTGGCTAGAGGCTGCCCAAAGCCCACAGCAGCCCCCCAGCCCCAGGTCTGCAAAGTTGCTGATGTCACGTCCTTTCCAAAACTGAGACCAATCAGGGAGGAAGCCTTGAGGTTCATCAGGAAGGAAACACAGTATGTAACTTTGGGAGAGCCCAGGGTTGGGGTGTGTGGGGGCGGGGAGGAAACCACTGGTCTGCTGCAACATTGTTCCCCCTGCTGGGATCCGGTTGTTGTTTGGGGGTTTCTTGTTGTTGAGACAAGCCCCAGAACCCAGGAGCTGAGAAAGCTGGTTTTGCTGCAGCCCTGCTGAACTGCTTGCACAGCAACTTACACAGCACGCCCTGGCCATCTGCACATGTGGTTTCAATTTTTCTGGGAGTTTCTTATAGGAAAAATTCTCTATATGTTACAAAAATGCACGTTTGGAAAGAACTTCTATTTTCTTCCTCTGACTGCCAGGGTTGCACTAAATGTCCTGCTCACCCTCCTCCAAAATAATTCAGGGTTGCTATCGCAAAAAAAAAAAGGATTGCTGGGCGGCAGGGAGCGCTGGAGGAGAGCTGCTGTCATTCAATGATTAGTTATAAAAAGTTTTACTTTGTGAAGGTTCCGCCTATTTGCCTTTACAAAACATTTGGGGTTTTGTCTGTGTGTTTTCAGATAAACCTCGTTTCCCCGCACCACTTAGTGCTGGTTCAGGCTGATGGCCACCCACGCACTGCCCCCCTCCTCCCCGCACACAGCTCCTCTCTTCCAGGTAGAAAGGGATTTTTCTTCCCTATTCAGGAAGTCTCTGAGTTATTCTCAAGCATAGCCTGGCTATGAAATAATTACAGATTATTTTTAATGCCAAAGATACAGCCTTGGGGCTTCCCTGGTGGCGCAGTGGTTGAGAATCTGCCTGCTAATGCAGGGGACACGGGTTCGAGCCCTGGTCTGGGAAGATCCCACATGCCCCGGAGCAACTAGGCCCGTGAGCCACAACTACTGAGCCTGCGCGTCTGGAGCCTGTGCTCCGCAACAAGAGAGGCTGCGATAGTGAGAGGCCCACGCACCGCGATGAAGAGTGGCCCCCGCTCACCGCAACTAGAGAAAGCCCTCGCACAGAAACGAAGACCCAACACAGCCAAAAATAAATAAATAAATAAATCATTCGTTTAAAAAAAAAAAAAAGATACAGCCTTACTGTTTCGGATTTATGAAGCCTCAGTTGACCCACGTGGTAGTCACTGTTTACAGTTTGAGGAATGTCCTTCATATTTTAAAATGCATTTCCATGCACACATGTGGATACACATTTATTCCTTTACATTTTCCACATAATTGTAATTGGATTATCATATATGCTTTTTACACTTGTCTTGGAGATCTTTCCATTTCGGCAGAATAGCTCTGTCCCTTTATTTACTACTGCATAGCATTCCATAAATATTTCCTGCCAAAAGTATTTCATTATTCCCCTAATGATGGAGGCAGAATGTTACCATTTTCTTTTACTACTACAAAAATACTGCAGTCCATAGATCTCTCCATATGGCTTCGTGCACATATTGAAACCAAGTCCCCCTAAAACTGAGTTCCTCCACCAAGTTTATGATTAACCTCTGTCCAAAATTTTATTCCCTTTCTTGTCCTGAACCTGTTCCCCTCAGACTGAGGGGTATCAAAGACAAGGGGGGATTCAAGCCATGTACAAGCCCCTGTGTCCCTGTCCTTTGAAGTAAAGGCTTTTGCTTTAGTCTCCCAGGCCTCCCTGAGTCTCAAAAGACTGTCTCAAGAGTTAATGATTGGGAAATGTGAAGATGTAAAAACAAAGAATATTATAATGTTGGGTGGGGAAACTGGTAACACTTTAGACTATAAACCAGCTACCCAGCAGAATCCCTGAACTCCCAGCTCCCTAAAAGATACAGCTAAAGGTCTGACACACATGTCTAAGCTGTTTTTACAGGAAGCAGACCTGCACCAGATGAAAACTGCTGACTGCAAGCATGTAGACCCTAGACTGGTCAAAACCTGAAGGTTGATGATGCTTGAAACTTCATCTTGATGCCAACCAATCCAAGAATTGTGCACGAGCTCATCAGGCAACCTGCAGCGCCCTCCCTCACACTGCCTTTAAAACCCCTCCCCTGAAGGCCATTGGAGAGTTTGGGTCATTTGAGCACGAGCTGCCCGTTCTCCCTGCTTGGTGCCCCGCAATAAACGCTATACTTTCCTTCACCACAACCTGGTGTCAGTAGATTGGCTTTACTGCACAGGCGAGTGGACCCAAATTTGGCTCAGTGACAATATGCAAATATTTCTGGAGGCGAGATTCCTAAGAGTGGACATGCTGGGTCCAAGTTGTGCTCATACACGCTTGATCATTTCTATGGAACTAAAGACACACACAAGAGTGGGTACAAGTCAAACGAGAATCCCATATGAGACCAATGGATGGTCTCAATGTCGATTTCCTGGTTGTGATATTGTACTACAGTTTTTTTGTTTTTTTTGTTTTTTTAATTTATTTTTGGCTTGTTGGGTCTTCATTACTGCGTGTGGGCTTTCTCTAGTTGTGGCGAGCGGGGGCTACTCTTCATTGCAGTGCACAGGCTTCTCATTGCAATGGCTTCTCTTGTTGTGGAGCATGGGCTCTAGGCACACAGGCTTCAGTAGTTGTGGCTCGCAGGCTCTAGAGCGCAGGCTCAGTAGCTGTGGCACACAGGCTTAGCTGCCCTGTGGCATGCGGGATCTTCCCGCACCAGGGCTTGAACCCATGTCCCCTGCATTGGCAGGTGGATTCTTAACCACTGTGCCACCAGGGAAGTCCTGTACTACAGTTTTGCACAAAGTTATCATTGGGGGAAACTGGGCAAAGCTATAGGAGATCTTTCTGTATTACTTCTTGCAACTGCATGTGAATCTGCAATTATTAATTAATTAAGCTGTTCACTTAAAATTGAAACACTGCCAAACTGCCCTCTGGCTCTATTTGCAGAATTAACTGAGAAGGCCATAAGCATATAAATTGTTCACTACTGTGTCAGGAAAGATTTGAAGAACAATGAAACTTGTATTTGGCAGAGAGTGAGAAATTTACTCCCAATGTAGACTGCTGACAAGGAGTTAAACAGAGGGGCGCAGTGGGAAAGCTAGATACCATTCCATTCTTTCTGAGAAAAATCTTCATAGTAGAGCTTCTTTACTTACTTTTCATTAAATTCCAAGAAGATAAGGTTTTTGCATATTCATATTTAACTTGATTGCCCAAAATGACAATAAAGAAGATTTCCAGGTTGTTGCCTTAGTACCTGGGAGGGAATTAATCACCATTTTATCTTCTCATTATATTTATAATGTTGATCAACACCTGTGGACATTGGAGAATGGGAACTGATTTTTTTTTTAACTATTTAACAACAGTTCTAGTCAGGAATTAGAAAACCATTACAAGGGAAGTTCATGCATTTTTAAGGATCTACATGGGGATAAAGTTGAATTACATGTATATGAGCTGGGATTATAGAGAAATAGGTTGGCTTACAAAAAGCCACAAGAGCAGAACAATCTTACCAGCTTTGAGTCAGTCGCTGTGTCTGTCTGCATGTTCAGGAAACTTGGCCCAGGTTAGGTAAGAAAAAAGAATTCTGGCCTGTAGCAGCAGTAAGGCTATAATCTTCTTTATCAGGTGCAGACTTGACTTAACACTAGCCACTGCCCCACCCCTAGATGTCCATGGCTGACATCATTCATGGATTATAAGACTTTCCTCCCGAGGCCTTGGGGAGCCTTGACAGTCACCTCCAATCAGTCAAAGTTGGCCCAGGAGCTGAAACCTCTTGTCAATCCAGCTGGCAATTTTTCTAGCACAAAACCTTTAAAAACCTAAAGGTGCACATCTCCTCTGGTCATTTGGAATGATCTGCTTTTCCTGCAAAAATCCTGAGTTGTGCTCGCCTAACTGGCTCTGCACGCTGAGCTGGCTGATGTTGTGACTTTAGAAAGCTGTCACTCATTCTTACTCCATCGACCAGCGCAGTAAGATTCAAACAAGGGTGTGTTTTTAAAAAATCTGGCATAATGCAGTATTCTTGAGGAAACAACTGGGCAAATCGAAATTGAGAGAGAGTCTCCATAACAATAGGGCTGAACTCTTCAAAAATGCCAGTGGGGTGGGGTAAAAGACAAAAGTGGTGGAGGAGCTTTCCAGATGAAAGGAGAATGAAGACACTTGATCATTAAATGTGATGATTCTTGACTGGATCCTGATTGGGGAGGACAAGACATAAAAGACATCAAAGCCACAACCATGGAAATTTGAATACAGACGTATATCGGATACTCATAGTGCATCAATGTCAAATTTCCTGCGTGTGATCGCTGCATCACCCACAGTTATGTCGAAGAAGCTGTGTTCTTAGGAGATGCTCACTGAAGTGGTCAGTGCGGAGCCGCGCGGGAGCTTGACGCTGGGGGAGAAATGCGTGCCCCTATGTACACGTTTTGCACCCAATAGAAAAAGTTAACGCAAGCCCTACAGTCAAAAAGCTTGAGTATATATAAAGCCCACATTGCCCACTCTGCTCACAAGCCATTGTCATTCCTCATAAACCCAGCAGCCCCACGTCCCAGGACCTTGGGCTGATGGGGAAGACTGTTCTCATTGCACAATTATGCAGGGTCCTAAAACAAACAAACCACAGACTGTCTTTATCAAAATTTTTGATATTTTGGTCATCAGGGGATTTTTTCCCTTAACATTTGTACTTTTTAATATTGCACTAAAATTTTTCTCCCAATGACTGCATTTTTCGGTGCCCCCTTAAATTTTTTGCCTCACTCGCTTCCTCCTAATCCTAACCCTGGTGAAGAATGACGATGTCAACAGTTTACTCACAAATGATTCCCACTAAAAAAAATATGTGTATAGGTATTCATTATACATGGGCTTACTTATATACATATATATTATATAGGTGTGTGTACACACATGCATACATACATACATGCATACACACACAAAGACATAAGCAAATGTGGCAAAATCCTATCAATTGACGAACTGAAGTGATGGATGTACAAATATTCATTGTATTATTCTTGCAATTTTTCTGTAAGTGGAAAGATTTTCAAGATATAACAATGGCAGGGGAAGAAATTAATAAATGAAAATAAAAACCTGATATACATTTTTTTTTATAGGTTAAACTCATGTTGAAAAATGAAGCTGACAGCAACAGTCAGCTCTACCCACCACCAGAGCCTACCATCAAGCCTCTTAGATAGCCTCAACCACCAGAGGGCAGAGAGCAGAAGCAAGAAAAACTACAATCCTGCAGCCTGCGGACCAAAAACCACAGTTACAGAAAGATAGACAAGATGAAAAGGCAGAGGGCTATATACCAGATGAAGGAACAAGAAAAAACCCCAGAAAAACAACTAAATGAAGTGGAGATAGGCAACCTCCCAGAGAAAGAATTCAGAATAATGATAGTGAAGATGATCCAGGACCTCGGAATAAGAATGGAGGCAAAGATTGAGAAGATGCAAGAAATGATTAACAAAGACCTAGAAGAATTAAAGAACAAACAAACAGAGATGACCAATACAATAACTGAAATGAAAACTACACTAGAAGGAATCAATAGCAGAATAACTGAGGCAGAAGAACGGATAAGTGACCTGGAAGACAGAATGGTGGAATTCACTGCTGCGGAACAGACTAAAGAAAAAAGAATGAAAAGAAATGAAGACAGCCTAAGAGACCTCTGGGACAACATTAAACGCAACAACATTCGCATTATAGGGGTCCCAGAAGGAGAAGAGAGAGAGAAAGGACCAGAGAAAATATTTGAAGAGGTTATAGTCGAAAACTTCCCTAACATGGGAAAGGAGATAGCCACCCAAGTCCAGGAAGCGCAGAGAGTCCCATACAGAATAAACCCAAGGAGAAACACGCCGAGACACATAGTAATCAAAGTGGCAAAAATTAAAGACAAAGAAAAATTATTGAAAGCAGCAAGGGAAAAACGACAAATAACATACAAGGGAACTCCCATAAGGTTAACAGCTGATTTCTCAGCAGAAACTCTGCAAGCCAGAAGGGAGTGGCATGATATACTTAAAGTGATGAAAGGGAAGAACCTACAACCAAGATTACTCTACCCGGCAAGGATCTCATTTAGATTTGATGGAGAAATCAAAAGCTTTACAGACAAGCAAAAGCTAAGAGAATTCAGCACCACCAAACCAGCTCTACAACAAATGCTAAAGGAACTTCTCTAAGTGGGAAACACAAGAGAAGAAAAGGACCTACAAAAACAAACCCAAAACAATTAAGAAAATGGTCATAGGAACATACATATCGATAATTACCTTAAACGTGAATGGATTAAACGCCCCAACCAAAAGACATAGACTGGCTGAATGGATACAAAAACAGGACCCATATATATGCTGTCTACAAGAGACCCACTTTAGACCTAGGGACACATACAGACTGAAAGTTAGGGGATGGAAAAAGATATTCCATGCAAATGGAAATCAAAAGAAAGCTGGAGTAGCTATACTCATATCAGATAAAATAGACTTTAAAATAAAGAATGTTACAAGAGACAAGGAAGGACACTACATAATGATCCAGGGATCAATCCAAGAAGAAGATATAACAATTATAAATATATATGCACCCAACATAGGAGCACCTCAATACATAAGGCAACTGCTAACAGCTATAAAAGAGGAAATCGACAGTAACACAATAATAGTGGGGGACTTTAACACCTCACTTACACCAATGGACAGATCATCCAAAATGAAAATAAATAAGGAAACAGAAGCTTTAAATGACACAATAGACCAGATAGATTTAATTGATATATATAGGACATTCCATCCAAAAACAGCAGATTACACATTCTTCTCAAGTGCGCACGGAACATTCTCCAGGATAGATCACATCTTGGGTCACAAATCAAGCCTCAGTAAATTTAAGAAAATTGAAATCATACCAAGCATCTTTTCTGACCACAACGCTATGAGATTAGAAATGAATTACAGGGAAAAAAACGTAAAAAACACAAACACATGGAGGCTAAACAATACGTTACTAAATAACCAAAAGATCACTGAAGAAATCAAAGAGGAAATAAAAAAATACCTAGAGACAAATGACAATGAAAACACGACGACCCAAAACCTATGGGATGCAGCAAAAGCGGTTCTAAGAGGGAAGTTTATAGCTATACAAGCCTACCTAAAGAAACAAGAAAAATCTCAAGTAAACAATCTAACCTTACACCTAAAGAAACTAGAGAAAGAAGAACAAACAAAACCCAAAGTTAGCAGAAGGAAAGAAATCATAAAGATCAGAGCAGAAATAAATGAGATAGAAACAAAGAAAACAATAGCAAAGATCAATAAAACTAAAAGTTGGTTCTTTGAGAAGATAAACAAAATTGATAAGCCATTAGCCAGACTCATCAAGAAAAAGAGGGAGAGGACTCAAATCAATAAAATCAGAAATGAAAAAGGAGAAGTTACAACAGACACTGCAGAAATACAAAACATCCTAAGAGACTACTATAAGCAACTTTATGCCAATAAAATGGACAACCTGGAAGAAATGGACAAATTCTTAGAAAGGTATAACCTTCCAAGACTGAATCAGGAAGAAACAGAAAATATAAACAGACCAATCACAAGTAATGAAATTGAAACTGTGATTAAAAATCTTCCAACAAACAAAAGTCCAGGACCAGATGGCTTCACAGGTGAATTCTATCAAACATTTAGAGAAGAGCTAACACCCATCCTTCTCAAACTCTTCCAAAAAATTGCAGAGGAAGGAACACTCCCAAACTCATTCTATGAGGCCACCATCACCCTGATACCAAAACCAGACAAAGACACTACAAAAAAAGAAAATTACAGACCAATATCACTGATGAATATAGATGCAAAAATCCTCAACAAAATACTAGCAAACAGAATCCAACAACACATTAAAAGGATCATACACCACGATCAAGTGGGATTTATCCCAGGGATGCAAGGATTCTTCAATATACGCAAATCAATCAATGTGATACACCATATTAACAAATTGAAGAAGAAAAACCATATGATCATCTCAATAGATGCAGAAAAAGCTTTTGACAAAATTCAACACCCATTTCTGATAAAAACTCTCCAGAAAGTGGGCATAGAGGGAACCTACCTCAACATAATAAAGGCCATATATGACAAACCCACAGCAAACATCATTCTCAATGGTGAAAAACTGAAAGCATTTCCTCTAAGATCAGGAACGAGACAAGGATGTCCGCTCTCACCACTATTATTCAACATAGTTCTGGAAGTCCTAGCCACGGCAATCAGAGAAGAAAAAGAAATAAAAGGAATACAAATTGGAAAAGAGGAAGTAAAACTGTCACTGTTTGCGGATGACATGATACTATACATAGAGAATCCTAAAACTGCCACCAGAAAACTGCTAGAGCTAATTAATGAATATGGTAAAGTTGCAGGATACAAAATTAATGCACAGAAATCTCTTGCATTCCTATACACTAATGATGAAAAATCTGAAAGAGAAATTATGGAAACACTCCCATTTACCATTGCAACAAAAAGAATAAAATACCTAGGAATAAACCTACCTAGGGAGACAAAAGACCTGTATGCAGAAAACTATAAGACACTGATGAAAGAAATTAAAGATGATACCAACAGATGGAGAGATATACCATGTTCTTGGATTGGAAGAATCAACATTGTGAAAATGAGTATACTACCCAAAGCAATCTACAGATTCAATGCAATCCCTATCAAATTACCAATGGCATTTTTTACGGAGCTAGAACAAATCATCTTAAAATTTGTATGGAGACACAAAAGACCCCGAATAGCCAAAGCAGTCTTGAGGCAAAAAAATGGAGCTGGAGGAATCAGACTCCCTGACTTCAGACTATACTACAAAGCTACAGTAATCAAGACAATATGGTACTGGCACAAAAACAGAAACATAGATCAATGGAACAAGATAGAAAGCCCAGAGATTAACGCACGCACTTATGGTCAACTAATCTATGACAAAGGAGGCAAAGATATACAATGGAGAAAAGACAGTCTCTTCAATAAGTGGTGCTGGGAAAACTGGACAGCTACATGTAAAAGAATGAAATTAGAATACTCCCTAACACCATACACAAAAATAAACTCAAAATGGATTAGAGACCTAAATATAAGACTGGACACTATAAAACTCTTAGAGGAAAACATAGGAAGAACACTCTTTGACATAAATCACAGCAAGATCTTTTTTGATCCACCTCCTAGAGTAATGGAAATAAAAACAAAAATAAACAAGTGGGACCTAATGAAACTTCAAAGCTTTTGCACAGCAAAGGAAACCATAAACAAGACCAAAAGACAACCCTCAGAATGGGAGAAAATATTTGCAAATGAATCAACGGACAAAGGATTAATCTCCAAAATATATAAACAGCTCATTCAGCTCAATATCAAAGAAACAAACACCCCAATCCAAAAATGGGCAGAAGACCTAAATAGACATTTCTCCAAAGAAGACATACAGACGGCCACGAAGCACATGAAAAGCTGCTCAACATCACTAATTATTAGAGAAATGCAAATCAAAACTACAATGAGGTATCACCTCACTCCTGTTAGAATGGGGATCATCAGAAAATCTACAAACAACAAATGCTGGAGAGGGTGTGGAGAAAAGGGAACCCTCTTGCACTGTTGGTGGGAATGTAAATTGATACAGCCACTCTGGAGAACAATATGGAGGTTCCTTAAAAAACTAAAAATAGAATTACCATATGACCCAGCAATCCCACTACTGGGCATATACCCAGAGAAAACCGTAATTCAAAAAGACACATGCACCCGAATGTTCATTGCAGCACTATTTACAATAGCCAGGTCATGGAAGCAACCTAAATGCCCATCAACAGACGAATGGATAAAGAAGATGTGGTACATATATACAATGGAATATTACTCAGCCATAAAAAGGAACGAAATTGAGTCATTTGTTGAGACGTGGATGGATCTAGAGACTGTCATACAGAGTGAAGTAAGTCAGAAAGAGAAAAACAAATATCATATATTAATGCATGTATGTGGAACCTAGAAAAATGATACAGATGAGCCAGTTTGCAGGGCAGAAGTTGAGACACAGATGTAGAGAATGGACATATGGACACCAAGGGGGGAAAACTGCGGTGAGGTGGGGATGGTGGTGTGCTGAATTGGGCGATTGGGATTGGCATGTATACACTGATATGTATAAAATTGATGCCTAATAAGTACCTGCAGTATAAAAAAACAAACAAAACAACTAATACTAAACTTTCATTGGGTTATTTGTATGGAAATATGTTAATATAAATGTTTCAGACATTACATGAAATTCCTAAAAATCTTATATTTGTATTTGTATGGAAATATGTATGGAAATATGTTAATATAAACGTTTCAGACATTAAAAAAAAAAAAAAAAAAAAAAAGAAAAATGAAGCTGCTATTGTGAGTGTGACCTGGGTCTTGTCCTGGTACTGACTCTGCTAAAGGAAGGAGATGATGTATTTCACATGCAAATGTCCATGCAGGAGCTGCCCCTGGCAAGGATTTGTGATGGGAGGAAATGTGAGATCCTCCAGTGAAGTCCTCCAGCCCCGAGAGCACCCTTCCCTGACAAGGATTCATCCCTCAGGCAATGTCTCTGAAGCGTCAGCTCTCCTCTTTGTGTTCAGCGCATAAAATTGTCTCAGCAATGAGCGTTGTTACTGAAAAAAGTATTGTCTGTAAACCTCAGGTTTGTTTGACATGGCAATATTAGAAATATCAGGGAGGAGGATTACTTTGGGAGAAATGGTTCCTTAATAAAATATGAACAAAAACTTAGAGATGTTGAATGACGTACCCAAACTTTTAAATAATTTATGGGCTTTTCAAAGAGTTGAGGTTTACATCTTCAAGTGACACAGGCAAGCTTATTTTTTTAAAATAATGGGTCAAGGCAGATGATGGATACAGTTAGATAAATGATGGATGGACAGACAGACGACAGGCAGACACATGGTATGTAGATAGATATATTAGATGTCTATATAGAGAGACAGATGGCATATGAACAGATAATATGTGGTATTTGGCTATGCAAATACTCTTCCCTTAAAATGATTCATTATATATATATTTAAAATTGTTTTATACTATTATTTTAAATAGTTTTCTTAATCAGTAAATGTCACTTCTGAACATCTAAGAAATAATTCAAACATTTTAAAAGATTTATAAAAAATGAAGTTCACACTAGTATTATTTAAAATGGCAAGAAATTAGAAATAATCTAAGTATCCAACAATATGGAAATAGCTAAGAAACATGATACAGCCATTTTAAAGGGTAGTTTCAAAGGGTTTGAAACTTAGAAAATCATTACAACATACTTTGTGGGGAAAGCAGGAATCAAAAAATACTTTTATAGCAAAAATAAACAAATGAGACCCAGTCAAACTTATAAGCTTTTGCACAGCAAAGGAAACAAAACGAAAAGACAACCTACAGGATGGGAGAAAATATTTGCAAACGATGCAACCGACAAGTGCTTAATTTCCAAAATATACAAACAGCTCATACAACTCAATAATAAAAAAACAAACAACCCAATCAAAAAATGGGCAGAAGACCTCAATAGACATTTCTCCAAAGAAGACATACAGATGGCCAATAGGCAGATGAAAAGAAGCCCAACATTGCTAATTATTAGAGAAATGCAAATCAAAACTACAATGATATATCACCTCACACTAGTCAGAAGAGCCATCACCAAAATGTCTATGAACAATAAATGCTAGAGAGGATGTGGAGAAAAGGGAACCGTCCTAACACTGTCGGTGGGAATGTAAATTGGTACAGCCACTATGGAGAACAGTATGGAGGTTCCTTAAAAAACTAAAACTAGAGTTGCCATATGATCCAGCAATCCCACTCCTGGGCATATATCTGGAGAAAACTCTAATTTAAAAAGATACATGCGGGCTTCCCTGGTGGCGCAGTGGTTGAGGGTCCACCTGCCGATGTGGGGGACGTGGGTTCGGGCCCTGGTCTGGGGGGGGTCCCACATGCCGCGGAGCGGCTGGGCCCGTGAGCCACAACTACTGAGCCTGCGCATCTGGAGCCGGTGCTCCGCGGCGAGAGAGGCCGTGGCAGTGAGAGGCCCGTGCACCGCGATGAAGAGTGGCCACTGCTCGCCACAACTAGAGAAGGCCCTCGTGCAGAAACAAAGACCCGACACAGCCAAAATAAAATAAATAAATAATAAAAATTATATAAAAAAAAAAGAAAAAGATACATGCAACCCAGTGTTCACTGCAGCACTATTTACAAGAGCCAAGACATGGAAGCAACCTTAAATGTCCATCGACAGATGAATGGATAAAGAAGATGTGGTGCATATATACAATGGAATATTACTCAGCCATAAAAAAGAATGAAATAATGCCATTTGCAGCCACATGGATGGACCTAGAGGTGATCATACTAAGTGAAGAAAGACAGAGAAAGACAAATACCATATGACATCACTTGTATGTGGAATCTAAAATATGACACAAATGAACTTACGAAACAGAAAAAGACTCACAGACACAGAAAACAAACTTACGGTTACCAAAGGGGAAAGGGTGTGGGGGAGGGATAAAGTAGGAGTTTGGGATTAGCAGATACACACTACTATATATAAAATAGATAATAAACAAGGACCCACTGTATAGCCCGGGGAACTATATTCAATATCCTGTAATAAACCATAATGGAAAAGAATCTGGAAAACAATAGACATATGTATTTATCACTGGATCACTTTGCTGTATACCAGAAACAAACACAACACTGTAAATCAATTATAGTTCAATTAAAAAAAATACTTTTGTAATAGGATTGCTATATTAAATCAGGCAAAGAAACAAACAAAAAACCATCATGATGTACTGAAAATACACTGAAAAAAGTCACTAAAACCTTAATAGTAAAAATTAAATAATAAACGTTAGATACACACATGAATAGTTCTTTTAAAATTCTGTCACCCAGCCAGGGACCTTGCCTAATCAGCTTATCTAAAATAGTGGCTCTCACCATCACTCTTTATCCTAATCTCCTTCATTTTTCTTCTTATTTCCTGACATGATGACATGTGTATGCTTATTCCTTGTTGCCTCCACTAACACACAAGCTTTTCGAGGGCAAGGACCTTGTCTTTTTCGCAGCCTCAAACCGTGTCTGGCACATAACAGATGCTGAGTAAAAATGTGTTGAATGAATGAACTGAGAAGTTACCCTAGAGCACTTCAAATATGATTGAAATTGTGAGAAATCACACCACTTTGGGAATAAAACATTCCACATCCTGTGAAAAAAATGAAATAATCTATATTAGTGCTCAGAACCCCCAAAAGCAAGCCATATAATCTCATATAAACTAGATGATTCATCTGAGGGTCTAATTCTAGCTTGATGGAATCTGGACTTGTTCTCCATCCATTCTGGATCCAGAAGGATCGGTTCTGGTGAGTGATTCACACACGCACACACCCCTACCAGAGTTTGGAGGTTCGTACAAACGAGTCATGAAATCCACGGTCCGACGTTTCAGAAAGTGGATGCAACAGCAGGATTCTAGACAGACTGAACATCCTAGGACATCCTGGGGCTTAACACAGACTTCAGACATTCAGCAAGATGCAGGTGGACCAAAAAATGCACTCCGGAGAACACTTTGAAGATAGAAAGCCTCCAATTCCTGCATATTCTATCATATGTATTTTAATTTATCAGTATTTTCCTTTAAAGTTTCTGCCTTTGATATTATGATTAGAAAAGAGCTTCCCTTTCATGTACATTCATGAACATTTTATACCATCGTTTAAAATGTTTTAACATTTTCCAAAAACCAACATTCGTTTTTAGATGATGATGTGAAATAAGAATTTAAATCTCTATCCCCCAAATAGTTAACTAATTAAGATTAACTTATGTGATATTCCAGAGTTGTGAAAATCAGAAAAGGTCCAGAACAGTATTAACAGAAATATAATGCTAGCTACATGTGTAATTTAAAATTGGATTGTAGTCACATTTAAAAAGTAAAAAGAAGTGAAATTAATTTTAATAATGAAGTGTACCTAATATAGTCAAAATATTATCGTGTCCATGTGTAATCAACATCAACCAGGACCTCAGTAAGTGCAAGTCTCAATTAACTGTGATGGTTTATAGTATTTGGCTTTTTTATATATAAAATAAAACGCAAGAAAACAAAATTTCAGCAGAGATTTATTCATGGCAGGAAAGAAAGAAAGGGGGAAGAAGGGAAGAACTAAATCAGGAACCCATCTTGGAATACTTATATTCATCCTAATCTTATCCACCCAGATTTATATGTGTCTACACGCTATTCACAATGGTGATCCTTAGATAATCGAAGATCATGAATCTTGAAAAACAGCCTATTAATTTCACCCTACTTCACAATTTTTTAAAGTTTCTTAACAACAAGAGCTAAAAACAGAAAAGTTTCTCATTGCCCCTTGGTTAAAGAGAACATTAAAGTAACCAGGAGTTTTCATTCCGCACGTGTGCCAGCCCATCAGGGATGTGCTCTAACTAGCTTAGCTCATTTGAGAGTCTAGCCGTTGGGTGTTACACTAGGGAGTCTAGCTGTTGGGTGTCTACACTAGGTACTCTGGGTACAGCAGGCAACAACCTGTTTATTTCCAAGTATCTTCCCGTGGACAGTTGGGGCTACTGGTATAGGAGGAATTTTTCCAGGGGCTCCGGCAGGTACAGTTTGTGGATGGTCTGATGACAGGTGCGACCCAAGCACTTCCGGACACACAGGCGGCACAGCTGGGAAAGAGCAGGCGGGCCTGAGGGAGGAATTAAAACGCGCGGTCACAGAGGCAGTGTCAGGAGATGTGCTGGGGCCCGAGAGTCGGGCCACAGGGACCTCCCGGCTCTAGCTGCCCATGCGGCGGTGCTGGCTGGGTCCCCACTCACGCTCAGCGGGGCCCTCCATTCTCGCAAGGATCCCAGCTCAGCAGAGGATCTGGAGAAAGGATCCAACTCACTTAGACCCCATTATACCCTGAACCTCAATCTCATGGGGTCTCATGGAGTCATCGTGCCCAACCAAGGCTTTGAGTCCCGAAGGAAAGCAAACTAACCAGTGTCCAAAATATGGTTGAATAGGCTGACTGAGCATTTGGCTGGGATCCTTGCCACACAGGGGCATTTGTAATAATGCCCCATTATTTCCTTACCTGACTGTATCAATAAAGATCGATGCAAGTAGATCTATGTGATTACTGGACTATACAAAGTTTTCCTTTTCAAGAAAATCCTATTGTCACAGCGTCTAGCACCCCGTGAGAAATGGTGACGACACAGGCAAATAAATAGCTGGACGACACTTGGATTGATATTGCCAAGGAGCATCCACGTGACAGAACGCTACCTGGAGGAGCAGACCATCGCCCTTCGTTAAAATCTTGGGAAGCAAGAATGCAAAGTTGTCTCTCCTGTCACACAACTAAAGCTCCTCAGAGTGACCTCTGACATAGCTGCTGTTCATCCTTCTAGAGCAAGCAGCTGTATTTATGAAGACAGAGACAGAGGAACTTGTTTAGAAGAAATATGAATCCTGGACCTGGAAACATCTTTGATGGAAGGAAACAGGAAATGTGACAACTGCTATAAACCATATTCTGAGCTAATAGTTGTTAAGTATCCCATATTTCCAAACTGGGAGCTGGTAAGGAAGGTCCTAATTCTTCCAGTAGAGGTTCAAATCAAAGAACAATCATTAATGACACAGACTACTGGAAATTATCTAGACCCATCTCACTCAAAGTGCGACTGGCGGCATCAGTTTCACCTGGGAGCCTGGTGGCCGTGCAGCGTCTGGGACCCCACCCCAGAGCTCCTGAATCAGAATCTGCATTTTAAGGAGATCCCCAGGTGATTCATATACACACTGAAGCTTAAGAAGCACTGGTCTGGAGAGTATTCCTAAAACTATTGAACCAAGCATCCCACTTGGAAGGTATACAAGACATGGGGGCACTTTCACAAAATGGAACTGGTGAGTGAAATTAAACTCTTCCTCACTAGAAATTGTTTCAGAAGATTCAGGATTGGGGCATCAAAACATTAAGAGTGCACATTGGAAACTTATGGTTACGAAAGGGGAAGAAAGGGAGGGATAAATTAGGACTGTGGGGTTAACAGATACACACTACTATATATAAAACAGATAAACTACAAGGACCTACTATATAGCACAGGGATCTACACTCAATATTTTGTAATAAGCTATAAGGGAAAAGAATCTGAAAAAGAATAGATATATACACACACATAATACTTATATATACATACACACACACATATATATCTGAATCACTGTGCTGTATACCTGAAACTAACACGACATTATAAGTCAAGTATACTCCAATAATTTAAAAAAAAAAAGAGTGCAAGTTGGAATCCTATTTCTTGGTTAGCATCCTAGACCTACTTTTTAGTAGCCGTGTAACCTTCTGAAAGCCCATCTCTTCATGCTCCTCTTTTCCCGCTTGCAGCTGGGATAGCACCAGTTACTATAAAGTTCTCATGGCTTTAAAGTTTTGAGAATTCAGTGAGATGAATCTATGTTTCAGACCTAGCTCAGTGTCTGACACGTGGAAAGCTGAATAATTATTATTACTTTAATAGTCTCCCGAGCATACAAACGCTCAGAATAGGCTCAGATAGTGTCCTCTTTCTGTAGGGACACAGCACGGTTCTCTTTAGAATCTGGGACATGAAGCCTTGTAGACGCCACCTTCCCTCCTCTAGCATCTAGAGATGCATTAGCCCATGTGGACACGGGCGTGGGACAATGCGGAGCGC
This sequence comes from Balaenoptera physalus, assembly GCF_965194825.1. Lineage (NCBI taxonomy): Eukaryota > Metazoa > Chordata > Mammalia > Artiodactyla > Balaenopteridae > Balaenoptera > Balaenoptera physalus. The sequence continues at coordinate 13,224,396 of NC_138903.1, forward strand.
AAACCCACCTACTCGCTGAGCTGGAGAACAGGCAAACAACTTCACCGTTTAGTCCAGTTTCTGAAAGACACACTCTGTGTCCACCCGACCATTTCTACTCAAGTATTTTTCATTTTCCCTGAATTGCCTCCAAATATTACGAAGCAGAGTTTTGGTCTGCTCAATCACGTGCTTATGCCAGGATAGACAAGACAGCCCAGCCCTTTCACCAAAGTTCTCTGATTATTTTCTTGTTAATGCAAATACAAAGCAACATACCAGTGGTATGTAAATGTCCCTTTGTTATAAGTGAAGACGCCCAGCAGACTAAATCCCATCTCTGAGATGCTAGGACTTGCCCCCTCCCACGTGCCACTCCCAATTAAAAAGACGAAAAGGAAAGGGTAAGAGAGTCTAGAGGGGAGACCGGAAGGAGAGAGGGCAAATGTGCCTGTGGAAGAGAAACGGACGCCCAGCCCTTCCTTACCTTCCCGGAGCAGGAGCGCCTGCTCCACGCCGCTTTTCGGAGCTGCCAGATCAAGCGCACTTTTGCCCTGAGCGTTTCTGCACTTGAGGTTAGCCCCATAGTCTATCAGCAGGTGGATGATTTCCACACTGTTCTGCTTCGCGGCGGCATGGAGGGGGGTGTCCAGCCACTGGCCGTGGTCAACATTGGCTCCTTAACAAAGCAGATGACCACAATTCAACACCCAAGGTTAATGGAGAAACACTACGAGCCTGAAATGTGCTAGCCATCGATAAAGACATCTTAAACGCCACGACGTAGCTGACAAATCTTTGAAAATGTATGACTGAAGCTCAGACCCTCAGCAATGCCTACTGTTTCCAAATACTCTGATGAGAAAAGTACCTAATAAAGATATTTTTAGTCATTTTAAATGCTTTACTTGCCTTCCCACAGGAACTGTGTGACAGACAAAATTAAATCTTTGCAGCTCCTTTTACATAGAGTTAGTTTGTTTTTTGGCAAAGGACACAGCTAGGTTTATTTGGTATTTACATTATTCTGGGCTCGAAAAAAAAGTTTTCTGAATTCCTAGAGGGAGTGGTAATGATAGGGGATAAAAAAAGACAAAAAAAATCTTAGAGACAAAAATTCTTATTTAAAGGTTCTTAATACAATCTCGACCTTTATGTCAGTGGCTAAGTTTGGGGAATCTTTAACCAAATAATAGTTTCAAGACCTTTTACTTTTCCCTGGACTCTCAGTTTCTGTATATGCCTTTGAGAATTAAAAAACTAATTTAGCAGGGTTGATCTAAAGTACTCTATGACAGATGTCTGCTGTTTTTACTAGCCAGCATCTTCCTGGTAACCACACCTAGATTTCCCTCTGGGGAACCATCTCCCGTGATTCCCAGCTCATGTGTTTCCAGTGAAGCCCAACAACTGCAGTGTAGACTGAAATCTAGGCCTAAGCCAATCTGCGTATTGTATTCCCTTGGCCACCATGATTGGTTCAGAAATGGGCATGTGACTTAAAAGGAGCCAGTGAAATACAATTGGTTGTTTTCCCCGAGGATTTATGGGAAAGAGACTCTTGCTCTCCTCTTCAGACCACCAAGGAGAACCATACCTGGTAAATGGAGCCAATATCAAAAGAAGCAGAACTGAGAACTACAGACACTCATCTCTGAAGTTGTTTTAACCATTTAGATATCAAATGCTGTCAGAATTTTGTCCAGCCTGACAAGAACTTCGCCTCTGAAGCCATGGAAAACCAACGAGGTTAACTGGTTCTTCTCATGAAAAGACTTCTGGAAGTTACCTAATTCTAGAAGCTTCTTCACACAGTCTAGCCTCTGATAGGTGCAAGCCACATACAGGGGAGTTCCAAGGTGAGGCACTTCCTGGTCAATGTTAACGTTATTTGCCAGCAGAATCTCCATGCATTCTCTATTACCTGGTGGAACACAAGATAACCTCACTCAAGTAAGGGAAATATTAACTATTCACAGAATTATAAGATTGCTTATCTGGAATGGGCTTTAGAAACAACCTAGATTTTTTTTTCAGCAGAAAAAAATTTGGGAGGTGGGGGAAATCTTAGAAATCTCCAAAATAAGAAGATTAGAAAGAAGAGCATGCCCATGCACCGCCCCCCCGCCCCACTGAAATTCTTCCCTGCAGCCTTGAGGTACCTCCAACCAAACTAAGGGTTCCAAGGAACACAGCTGAAATCACTCTCTATAATAAGTCACCGGATTACAGGCAGAGGCTACAAGACCCAGGGGGATAAATGACTCATGCTATTATTACCCTGAAAAGCCAGTGCTCAAATCCAAGGCCCAGCCCTGATCCATCCACCTCCATTACAAATCTCTCCTTCTCTTCCTCGCCCATGCATGTAAGATTGGGTGGATGGTCACGCCATGCACCTCCTTATTTTGGTCAACTTGTAAGACTCCTGTGAGAATTAATAAAAAGCCTCAAGTATAGAATCTATTTAACTGCACTCTCAAGTTTAGTGGCCAACAAGAACTAGATAAGTAAGCATTCTCCTTGGAGAGTTCACCCAGTGAAGAGACAGACATGATTAATTTGCAGCATATGAATGATTTGTTTGGGAGCAAATGCTTCTGAGGTTTTGATGGGAGTTTTATAAAGAGTTGGTTCTTTTTTGAAGGTTTAAATGTTTCCTAACAAAAACAAAATCTTATCATCACTGATCAGCTTAACCAACCTTTTCTTTAGAGATGACACCAAAATAAGCTTCATCTCAAGCCTGCTTGATTCATCACAAATTCTGAATTAAGCATTATTATGCATTAAAATCTACAAATAAGGCTTCCGTGAACTCCAACTATTTTACTATTGTTCACATAAGTAAATTTTATACCTCAATTATAGCATTAATCTGTCAAAGTATTGACTCAGACTGACCCCGCTTGTTCCTAGAGGTTTAAAGCTGTAAGAATCCAGAAATAATATCCAATCAGGACCTAAAACTGCCTGGTAAATTCAGTGTATCTAATAAACATTTAAAAACATAATTCCTGTCCCTTTTTTTTTTTCCAGAAGAAACTGAGCCTAGCTTGAGTTAAATTTAAGTGTTCTCAGGAAGTTTTTAAAAAATGAATATATAAAAGTCAAATGATTGGCACTAATATAATAGTATCTAAAATAATGAATTTGCTATTCATCCTTCCACTCTGTGGACATTGGTCCCTCACATGTTTTTATGATACAGAAAAAAATATGTAGAGACACACGAATTCATCTGTTTATGATAAGCATGTATATACCGGAGGTACATAGATACCAAACACTCCATATATAACCATCCAAGCACTGCAGAATTACTTAATTCAAACCATTACCAACGTTCATCCATTTTTAAGTGTTTGGATGGAAATACAGATAATAGATTAATTTTTACTTCAATATTTTAAAAATTTTGAACACAACCATTACCAACGTTCATCCATTTTTAAGTGTTTGGATGGAAATACAGATAATAGATTAATTTTTACTTCAATATTTTAAAAATTTTGAACACTTTTATACCATTTCCAAAGTAGACTATTTCCCTACAACTTAAAGGACTTACTTGAAGTTTGGGAAATAATCAGCATCAATTATTAATTAATAAATGTTTGTTAAATATGTATAGGACATCAAAACCATAGATACATTGAGATTTGTGGGTTTGTATCATTTATAGTAATCCACTGCAAAAAAAAAAAAATTACCAAGTGACATGTTTAACAACCTGGGACAAATCTTTCACTATTGCCTTTTGAAATAAAGACTTTAATTCTCATCATACCAGCGAAGATCACTGTTCTACAGTGTTCTAACTTCTCCACGGTATTTCTTTTTTTTAATTAAAAAAAATTTTTTTTTTATTTTGGCCGTGCTATACAGCTTGCAGGATCTCAGTTCTCTGAGCAGGGATTGAACCCGGGCCACAGCAGTGAAAGCACTGAATCCTAACCACCAGACCACCAGGGAACTCTCTCCACTGTATTTCTGATCTCAATATAAGAGAATAACTCCACCGCTGGGTAACACAGAAATGTTGCTCTTTGGGTGTGACCTGTGACAAATGGCGTTGGCCTTTCAATGGCTCTTCTTGTTCATGTCTAGTCTATGCATACAGTTTTAAAATTCCTTAATTTTACTCTTTTCCATCATTTCAAAAGCAACTGAGAACACAGAAATCTAGAATCCACCTCAAGGTTTCCAGTGCCACGGTTTTTACAGTTGCAACTTTTTTTCAGTAACTAATGACCTTGAGAGCTATCAGCTCATCTAGAGTATATTGCTTGTTGTGGACAGTTACCTTTAAGCCTCCATTAGAGACACTATCGGTCTGGGCTTTCAGACACTTTCATCACTTGTTTTATGGTCGTGGTTGATGTTTTATGGGCTTTGGGGCATGAACTGTTCTTTTCTAGTAAGGACAGAGACGTAAACACAGTACAGCTTGTGGAAGTTACCCCTGCACTCCTGACTCCACCAGCTGCCGCCCAAACACCAGCAAGGAGCCTCAAGCAAGGCCTGTTGGGAGACTGAGCCCAGGAAAGAGGACATCTGAGGCAGACAGCCATTCCCTGGTTCTAAGAAGAGCTGTGTCATGCCCCAGTGGTATTTCCTAAAGATTTAGGTATATTCAAGTTACTGCTGTGGGATTTCTAAGCCACACCTAGTCTACTGGTGAAGAAGATTTGGGCGATCCTTGCAAAGTAAACACTCTATGACTGATTCATGCAGATTGGAGGGAGCCCACCAATGTTCTGTGTGCGACGTGATGCCTCGTTTACCTCTCTTCACTGCCTCGTGGATGGGTGAAGCCAGGTGCACCTCGAGCTGGGCCTTGGCTCCAAACTCCAGCAGCACGTTGACGCACGCAGCGCTGCCACTGCAGCAAGCATTGAAGAGGGGCGTGGCTCCGTGAACTGTCACCCCATTGACCTAACGATGGGCAAAGAGAGAACCAGAGGGTTTGCTATTTCTTTCTCACCATCTCCAAGTGTGCATTCCTATGTATCTGCCTGGAGAAACTTCCCATGCCGGTGAATGAACGAGGGAACTCCACATCCTTACAGTATCGTGGGGGTTTTTTTTAGGTACCAGTAGCCTATCAACTCTCACCTATAAATATCAATAGTAGCCAAATGGGGCCAATGGGGCAGTTTTTAAGATGTACTCAGGGGTATTCTAGAGCTTCCTAGGAGCCACCAGAACATGGTCTCTGGAACAATTAGCTTGCGTTCAAATCCCAGCTCTCTCTCCTTTATGTGCTCAGAGATCCAGTTGGGATACTAACCTTCTGTGCCTGGGTTTCCTTATCTGTAAAATGAGGACCATAAAAGAATCGACCTCAGGAGGTCATCGGGCGGATGAGGTGAGTTACTATCTGGTAAACACCTAGAACGTTGCCTGGTGCCCAGTAAGCATTCAAGAGACATTTGCAACAATTATCTCCATGATCTCCATTTTCCATTCATACGGAGCCGACTCCCCGTCCCAATCATGAACAAACATGTCAGGAGCAAAAAGTATTGGAGAAACCATCTAGCCACAGATTTCCTTTCTGGTCTACTACCATCCGCAGAAACTGCATATGCCAAAAGGGAATCCTAAAGAGATCATGACCAGGTGAAATACACAAAGGAAATAGCCATCAACATGGGGTCTCCAACCACCCTCAGGGCCTTCTAGGGATCTGAGGGGCAGGTGAGAACCAGCACAGCTGGGAGGCATCTTTGAGTATTAGCAACAGATTGAAAAGAACGTCCTGGAACCAAGGCATTCTGGTGGGGCGGCTCCGGCAGGATTGAATGTAGGACAACGAAGGTTTGATGTCAAGCCATTCTGCCTCAACAACTAAGGACATACGCCTGTGATTATCAGGATGTTAAATTTTCTTGTTTCAGAAACAAGATCTTTCCCCACGATGCCAGGATGGCCCCCATTCAATTGGAAAGTTAAAGATGAGATGCTAAGATGGCAGAGACGGGCAGGGACAGATATGTGTAAATTCATAAACTCTAAGGATTTCTAGGATGTTGTGACTGATTAGATGGGGAGACGGAAGAAACGGGATGATTCCAGGCTTGGGGCTGGGGAAACCAGGAATATGTTTCACCTGGTCTCTGAGGCTGGGAATCCAAGAGAGGAGCCGCTCCCAGAGGGAAGAACATAAGCACAGTTTCAGATGTACTGAGTTTGAGGCACCCACGGGACGGCCAGTTTTGAGGAATTTTCTACTGATTGATCAACTTTCTCTTATTCCTTCTCTCACTCTAATTTGAATGTTAAATAGTATTATATTTAGTGACTGTTCCCTCATAAGATTGCCAAAGACAAGGGACCACGTTGTACTCTTTGTCCCCCACAGAACCTCCCAGAGGCTCCTCTGTTTCCCACCTGTGACTCCAGTCACCTAGCTTCAAAGGAAATGGCCACCACCAAACTTTGCCCTCAAAGAAGCACTACCTAATGAAAATACGTGACCGCTATGGCATCGGGAAAATCGCTTTGCGCAAGGAAGACTTTTATATTCAGTTCTACACATAGAAACCCAACTTCCATATAAAAATGCAAAGAAAAATCTTCGTCAGGCACTTAAAAACATTACAGCTCATGAAACAAAGAATACAAGGACTGAGTTCAAAAACGAAAGTAACATCAAAACAATATCTGGTGACTAAATAAGAGTCCTTGAGGTTTTCAGAAGTATTAATTTCAGAATTCTATGCTGATATCTGTACTACATATAGCAGCTCAGTCACTCCTTGAAAAGGAGAGAATTTAAAAATAAGATAAAGTTCATTGTGTAGTGTTTTTCCAATGTATTATTTATTACAAGCTCATTTAGTTTGATAATTTTGCTCAACAAAAATCGTTGTGGGTGTAGCGTGTTGAATTAAGAGTGGTTTTTGATTGCTGTTCTTTTTATTTTTTTTTCATATTTTTTTAAATTTAATTAAATTTTTTTGGCCGGTGCTGCGCAGCGTGCAGGACCTTCCCCGCCCAGGGATGGAACCCGTGCCCCCTTCAGTGGAAGCACGGAGTCCTAACCACTGGTCCACCAGGGAAGTCCCCTGTTGTTCTTTTTAAATGTGTTCTTTTAAATGTTTTAAAATAAATTTTCCAAGATCAGTTTTCAAATTACTTTAGCTCAAGCTGTTTTTTTTTCAAGTTAGTATCACAGTTCTGAACGAATTCCGTAAATTACCTTATCTGAACGTTGGCACAAGGATATAGAGGCTGAAGAGAGGGGTAACCAGCAGTATCTTCCCGACCATCCAAGAATATGGGCGCCGATGGGGCCAGGCCTGCGCACCCCACCGCGGGTAACAGTTCTGGAAGTTGATGGGTCTTTAGATGTTAGCGGTTGCACCTGGGCAGCCAGACCCGCGGGCGGGGATGGTACTCACGTGGGCGCCGTTCTCCAATAGGGCCTTAGCGCAGGCCACGTGGCCTCCCAGGCACGCCTCGTGGAGAGAAGAGACCCGGTTAATTGTTACCAGGTTCACATTGACGCCCTACGATTTGGAGAGAAGTGGATTAAAGGCTGCATCAGCAATAAGAATAAACGGCAAGATTGTCGGACGTGTTTGTGAAGTGTTCGCGGCCTGCGGGTACCACCTAGAGACGAGTAGAGGCCATGACTAGGGGAATCCAAACATAGCTGGGAGCCTCGGATTCATTGATTCAGCAAAAGCTCGTTCAGTATCCTGGGCCAGGCGATGTGCCAGCACCTGGGGCTTCAAAGCTTATGACATGGGTCTCTCTCCTCTAAGAGTTTAGTGGGGAGACAGAAATGGTGGCGGGAAGTGGGGTGGGGTACGGTGGGGAGGAACTCAGCCAGAATACTGCCATACTGCAAGCATGTTCACATTTTAATTGGGGACATAGGGTATCCTTGAATCTGCCTTGGGGAGTAAGAGAAAACTTTGCAAATGAGGTAGTATTTAGCTACGGCTTGAAGCATAAAAAATTTCAAACTAGGAAGGCAAAAAAAAAAGGCATTCCCTTAAGGGGGAACAGGATATGCAAATGTGGGACGCAGAGGAGGGAACAGGATATGCAAATGTGGGACGCAGAGGAGGGAACAAATTATGCAAATGTAGGACGCAGAGGAGGGAACAGGATATGCAAATGTGGGACGCAGAGGAGGGAACAGGATATGCAAATGTGGGACGCAGAGGAGGGCGAGGCAGGGCGCGTAGGTGGATAGTTGCTATATCTCTGGATCAGAAAGAGCCCACACGTGACAGAGGCGGAGGAAAAAAGGGGAAGTGGGGGGAGGGGGAAGATGAAAGGGGACAGTAAGCTAGAGCCAGATCGTGAAAGGCCTTGGTTTCCGAACGGGGGTGGAGGTGGGGTGCATGTGTTATAGGGAATGAGGCGCCTTTCAAGTCTGTTAGTCCGTAGAAGGTCTGGAGCTAATACATAGGACGTTTTCGGAAAAGCACACTGGTAGCACCATGGAGGGCTGCTCGGAGAGGTGGGGATGTGACACTGGAGAAAGGAGCGTCATGAAGACACGGCGATGAGTCAGGCACAGGCTGATATAGGTGTGAACAGCAGTGGGTATGGGGAGCGGGTGACAGAGTCCAGGGTTGGGGGTGTTAGAAGTGCATGTGGCACAGAAGGATGACGCCCAGGCTCAAGAGTAGAAAGTAAAATAGATGGTGCTCCTAGGGTTCCTGTGCCTGAGTAGCCTGATGCTGACTGCCAGACCTCCGCCGCCTGCCGAGCTCTCCGCAGGACCAGGGTCTGGAGCCGGGGCCTCCTCCTAACGCTCCTCTTCTTCCCCAGATCCGAACGTCTCCGCCCAGTCCTACCACACTTGCCCTCGCCGTCGTGCCGTGCTGCACTTTCCTCGCCTTGGAGTCCACTTGACAGATGCCAGGCTCAGCCTAGCTGCCGGCCAACTTCATGCCCTGACTCTACAACTTGGCCCTTACCGCTTGCCCCCATGATCACCACTTTCTATCTGTGAAAGGATTTAGGTTCTGCCAGGACCCAGCCGAGCTCTGCGTTTGATTCTCTGCCTCATAACTGACCAGCTGAAACGCTCCAAAACCTAGTGCAAGACCCTGGACCCCAAACCCCAACCTAAGTTCCCAACCCCTCCCACCAGACCTCCATGGTGCTGGCTGCGTCCCTCCTGTGGCCAGCAGCTGGGACTGCCCACTATTGCCAGTCCCATCGGCATCTTAGGGCCTGTCTGTGCCTCCTTGGTCCTGTCCATGTTTATGTCCTGAATATGACGTCATTACTCCAGAGCCGTGCCGTATATTTACAATTGGATATCTAATACAAGGAGGTTTCTTTTCCTTTTCCCATATATAATTTCATTTTAAGAAAATAAAGAAAAAATAAGAGCATTTAAAAAAATAGTCCACAAGGAATTCCCTGGCGGTCCAGTGGTTCGGACTTGGCGCTTTCACTGCCGAGGGCCCGGGGTTCAATCCCTGGTCCGGGAACTAAGATCCTGCAAGCCCCGCGGCGTGGCCAAAAAAAAAAAAGTCCACAAGGTGGCAGCAGTGTGCTAAAAAAAAACATTGATCCGATGCAAACTCTCAAGAACCCCTGGAATTGTACAAATGTAATGCTGGACAGGCCTGAAAGATCAGCTAGAGTGACTCACTGTCATTGCGGGTGAGAACATGGAGGAGCAGAGAGTTCCAATTATTAAGATTTGAGGTTCCCCTGCTGTCGGTGACAGCCAGCGTGATCGTCAGAAGATCCCGGCCCTTGGTTTAATGTTTTGCTCACAGCACACCACACTGTCTACACGTAAAATAGAGTAGAAAATAAAGTAGAATAACCCATTTTTTACCAGTGTGTAAGGGTAAAAAAGTGGGGATGTACTAAGAAAAGGCTGAAGAATTCTCCATGAAGAATGTACTTTACACGTTGAAGGACACTATAGAAACCAACATGCTTATAAAATACAGTTAAAAATAAAGAAGTGCTAAAAGCAATGTGATATCCTGGACTGGATCCTGGAAGAGAAAAAGGACCCTAGTGGGAAGATTGGTGTCGTCTCAGTAGTCTGTAGTTTAGTTAATGGTGTTGTACCAATGTTAATTTCTTATTTTTGACTAAAGTACCACGGTTATGTATGATATTAACACGAGGGGAAGTTGGGTGAAGGGTATGCTGGAACTCTGTGTACTGTCTTTGCAACTCTTCTTTAAAAGTATTCTAAAATTTAAAATTTAAAATACTAATAAAAGTATTGAGGTCGGGGGCCAAGAAGAAGGAGCTGAACGCAAGACTTTTCACTGTGTACCTTTTTCTGTCATTTTAATTTGGAAACTATGTGAATATGTCACATATTAAAAATAATCAAATCAAATAACAGTTTAAGTGCTTAAAGACAGAGGAGGAGGAGGTCGGAGGAGGAGGGAAATAGATGAGGGAGATTAAGAGGTACAAACTTTCGGTTGCAAAACAAATGAGTTGCGGGCATGAAATATACAGTGTGGAGAATATAGTCAATAACTATGTAATCTCTTTGGTGACAGATAGTAACTAGACCTATCATGGTGATTATTTTGAAATGTATAGAAATATCGAATCACTATGTTGTATAACAGGAACTAACATAGTGTTGTAGGTCAGTTACACTTCAGAAGCAAACTCATAGAAAAAGAGATCAGATTTGTGGTTACCAGAGGTCGGGGGGGGGGCGGGCAGTGGGGAGAACGAATTGGATGGAGGGAGTCAAAAGGTACAAACTTCCAGTAGACGATATTAGGGATGTAATACAGCATGATACAGCATGATAGATATAATTAACACGGCTGTATGTTATATATGAAAGTTAAGAGAGTAAATCCTGAGAGTTCTAATCACAAGGAAAAAACTTTTTTTGATTTCTTTACTGTTATATATATATGAGACAATGGATGGTCACTAAGCTTATTGTGATAATCCTTCCATGATGTATGTAAGTCAAATCATTATGCTGTACACCTTAAACTTATACAGTGCCGTAGGCCAATTATATCTCAATAAAACTGGAAGGAAAAAAATCAAATAAAATTTTAAGTGCTTACAAATAAATAAGCAAGTGATAAAATCAAGTGCAAAGTCCATTTGATTATTACTGGCAGTACTGTTTTCCTTTTGCCTCTACTTTTCTAAGAAGTAACACAACTCATAAAGGAGAAAGAAAGAAGAGGCACACACATACACACACACAGAGAAAAAGAGCAGTGTGTCCAGCTGTTTAAATTTAAAATAAGGAAGCCAGGTTTGGTGGTAGCTAGGATGTGGAAAAAAGATCTAATGACTTACCTCCTCTGTACACACGTAGACTCTAAAACAAAGTAAATGGACTGTGTACACTTTCATTCATCTCACAAGTATTTACTAGGCCTCTAGTCATTATTCATGGTGCTAGGGATACAGTCATAAGTAAAAATAAATTAGTTTTAATAACTAAGACTTGAAGAAATCTTCCCAAAGGAGTAAGATTTACCCATTTGTCAACCTATTTCCACGTTTGCTTTTGAAACAGCGGATCATCAGGGTAGGCAGCCTCTAAGATGGTTCCCAGTGATCAAGATGGCTCTGGACTCCTGGTATTGGCTCACTGGTGTAATCCCCTCCCCTTGGGTATGGGCGGGATTTACTGACTCCCATCTAATTAATAGAATACGGCAGAAGCAATCAGATGTCACTTTGGAGGCAGGTTATGTACTGAGACTTCCTTCTTAGGCCCTTTCTCATGCTGTCTGTGGAGGAAGCCAGCTACCATCTTGTGACGCAGCCCTATGGAGAGGCCCAGGCATCAAGGCACTGAAAATGGCCAACAACCTCATGAGTGAGATTAGAAGCAGATCCTTCCCCCGCTCAAGCTGTAGGATGACTGCAGCCCTGGCTGATACTTTGCAGCCTGCAAGAGACTTGGAGCCAGAACCACCCAGCTAAGCTTCTCCTTGGCCTACAGAAACCATGAGAATCTAAGTGTTTGTTGTCTTCAGCCACTGTGTTTCAAGGTAATTTATTACAGAGCAATAGCTGACTTATGCAACTTCAGGGCTGCTGTTACGGAGGCACACTGGGAGAGAGCAAGGCGAGTTAGTGCAACACAGGTTTGAGGGCATCCCCCATCAGCCTCATAGGGAAACTTTTTATGAAGCAAAGGGAAACCCAGAAGGGGAAGGTTGGAATTGGGCAGAAAACCAGCCAGCTCCCCGAGGAGGGAGAGGCAGGAGGAACAAATAGTGAGTTGGGAGAGGATGCATCCACGTAGAATGGCTGTGCTGGGACCCAGATGGGGCCAGCAAGACCCCTGCGGCAGTCAAAGCTGATCAAGAATGACGCTTGATTATAGCACAAGCACCAAGGATCAAGTCTTTCGTTTACTCACCTGTGCAATCAAAGTTTTCAGGGCCAGTAGGCGTCCCTGAGCTGCCGCTTCATGAAGTGGAGACCGATCGGCCCAGCAATCTGAAACACACATCAAGCTCAGAGTCAAGGTCAGGAGTCTTCTCCCTCCTCCTTGTTCATGTGCCCACCCACTGTGAGAGGAGGTCTGGCGGAAGGGGAGAGGAGCTGGCACCACGCCTCAGGTTCTCCGGTCAGCCACTCTCAGGGTGACCAGCCACTGAGGATACAGTCCATGGGCGTGGAGAGGGAGCACAGATCATCTCTCTGGCTTTGGGGGGCAGTTTTCATAAGGAATACATTCCGTTCAAATAAATACTGCCCAGTGATTGAATCCGGTAACTCTGAATAGGCAAAATGAAGGGCAAAGCTGGTGCATGAACTTCCCCACTTTCTTCTTTCCCCTGCCTCTCCCCCTTCACCCCTACCCTAAGACATCCTATATGCCAGGAAGGAGACCCTAAGGGGTCAGGGAAAATGGTTTTGTTCGAAATCCCCTAGATAATTCTTTGATTTTGGTAATGAAGCCGATCTGTTATCATAATGCAGAATATTGTTTTTCAGATGACATAATCCTCCAAGAGTTTTTGGTGGGCAGTTTGAACGTGTTGGCTAAGCACGGGGCCAGTCCTGCCTCAACCACTATCTCTGCCAAAATGGGCAAGTTACTAAAATCATTTGAACCTCAATTTCCTGATCTGTAAAGTGGGGGAATAGTAATCTAGTACTTAGCAGGTTCTTTGGTCTCTAAGTAGGCCAATAAAGTATATCCATGATGTTAGGTGCTCAAGAAAAGTTATGATTAATAAGCACACATGGTAGGGTAGCGCTCTAAGGAACAGCCTTAGAACTGCCTTACAAATGTATTTTTCTTGTAATTGCTTGTCAGGAAACAAGACTAACAAGCTTAAGTGTGCATTTGAGAAGTAAGCTTCTATTAAACATGCCGAAGGGCAATCATTTGTTTTGGAAGAAAACCTACACTGGTTTGCAAAATTGGGGCATTCTTCAAATTATAACTGTGCTCTTCATACATTGACGAGCACGTCATACAGTTTGGGTTTAACACAAAAGGCCCATCTTATCACCTTTTTCTAGGTGATCCGGATGGTGCTAAGAATTCAGGCTTTCCCATACCTACGACCTTGACAAAAACAATCCCAACAAATATGGAATTATGTAAACTTGAAGTAGTATGTCCTCAAGGAGAGACTGAAATTTTCCAATGGATGAGAACCAGGGCTCTAAACATTTCCATAAAACCTCTTCTTACATTGAAACTCAATTTTTATCTTCTCTAACCCTCTGGGTTTTGAAAAAGGAGAAAGCTAGAATGAACTCTACAGGGTTGGATTGAAATTGGAACAATTAGAGCAATTGGTATGAAAATGTGGTTTTCAATATATGTGTGTATATGGAAAGATGGTGCCTACAGAAATATCTATGGGCTGAAGGTGGGATCTGGTGACCCATCTGGTTCTCTCTCTACAGATATATCTATATATCTCTACCTATAGACAGATATATAGATATATCTAGATAGATAGAATAGCACTGTATACTGAGAAAACCTAAACCAGGGCTGCTTGGAGAAATGGCTGGTTCCAAGGCTGAAATGCCAGGAAAAATGTAAGATGGGCCGCAAACATCTTGCCAGAAAGTAAGGAAGTGCTCAATGAACGATGGGAAATGTCAAAAAGTACAGAAGCTGCCTTGAAGGGGCTTCCACTGGCCAAATATAGGACGATTCGAGCATGAAAATAAATGATTATACCCTAGCAAATAAAACAGGAATCTATAAGGCCTCACTGATACAAATGAGTATATAAACAGGGAGAAGAGAAAGCTCTTCTTCATAGTAGAACACCAATTTTAGACACATAGGAGAAATAATAGAATCGGCCTCAAATTATCTCCCCACAAAATAAGTACATAGTTATCAAGGGAACAGGGGTAATTGTACAGTGGAACAAAATGGTAGGCACCACCTTACCCCGGGGATCAAAATGAACCTCAGAAGCGATGGAACCAATTGGCACAGTGTGCCATCTGTTGGAACACAATGAGCCACATCACACACTACTGGAGGGAACGCAGTGAAAAGAACACAGCGTTGCTTGGAATATTCCTGCTCAAAATGCATAGCCTGAATCTAATCGTGAGGACATCTCAAACCAACTCAAACTGAGGGATGTTCTCAAAACTAATTGCCCTGTAACCAGATTGAAGGAGGCTGACGAGACACAACATCTAAAGGCAACATGCGCCCGGACTGGATCCTTTTGCTATCAAGGATGTTAACCGGACAGCTGGATAAACATGAATGGAGTCTGGGCAAAGAGAAGTGGGAATTCTTTGTACCAGTTTAGTTCCAAAATAAAAAGTGTATATCTATCTATCTATATCTACCTATATCTATCCATCTATTAATCTATCAATCAATCTACCTATCTAATCACTGGTGAATTGCATACTTCTGATAGGTAGAATGCTTTTTCTAGTAAGAAAAACAGACAATTTTAACCTGAAAATATATTGCGTTTGTATGTCCACTTGTTCCTGAGTCAGTTAAAAGCTGATGAGTGGAGGATTTTTCAACCTCTTTGGACATTGATCATTTGCATAAGCTAGGAATAATGAGATAACATACGCATAGTATCCTCAGTAGTCAGCTTTGGTTTTCTTCGACTACATCTCCATCCCATTCAATATGAAGTGTGCGTCAGACGCGTCGCCCTCTCGCCTCACCAGGCTTGGAGAGGGATAACAAGCACCGAGTTTGGAAGGACGGTCTTCCCCCATGGATGGCAACTCAGCACCCTGACCAACCGAAGAAGCAAACCCACAGCTGTGGCTTTGTTATTCTTTTGTTTTAACTATAGCCAGTCAACCGAGTCACCTGAAGGTACTCTAAGTATTTGCTTCAAACCAGGATTTAAATGGCAACTTTTGCTATTATTAACTTAGAACAGCAACATGAAATGGCTTTATTATTTCTAAAACTTGCCTCCAATCGGGCCGCGGTGTCCCCTATCCTGCTGGGAAGCAGGCACCTTAACCACTATTTCCTCCTGTTTCTAGTAACTTTCTGTTACCCCTCAGCCCCCTAAGACCCACGCCATCCGTACACACGGCCTGGACAGATCTCTCAAACATCACGCTGATGAAGGCGGCCCTACACAGAAGAGGATGTGCCACGTGACTTCATCTCCATAAAGCACAAAAGGGCCCGACTCACTTCGGGCGTTAGGAGTCAAAAGTACCATGAGAAGGGGCAGGGACTGACTGGAGGTGGGTGGGGTGAGGGTCATGCTGATAACGGGCAGTTTCTTGTTCTTGGGAGCTGGCACCCCATGGTGAAAACTCACCCAGCTGTCCGCTTTGGGGTTTGTGCACTTATCTGTATTTATGGCATACTTCAAGAAAGAGGTTTCAAGACCACCAGTCTACTGGTCAGTCCGCTTTAAAACTGTCATCTCCGCTCCTCTGCCCACTCTCAGGGCAGGGGCTGGCCCCCTCTCCGCCCGAGGAAGGGCAGCATGTTCTCACTTCCTTCTTGAGGTGCCAACAGCCCCTCTGGTGCCGTGGGGGTGGGGAGAAGCGAGAGGGATGGGGAGATGTCTCCCTAGCGGCCTGGAAGAGAAGACCAGTCCTGTGCACTCGGCCTCAACTGCATGTCTCACACCCAGTGCCTTTCCTACGCACTGGCACTTGGCCACCTCTCCTAGTGTCGCCCATCAAGGCAGCATCCTCTGATGCCCCCAACTCCCACCCCAGGCTTCCGAGGCCGAGGCAAGCGTGCAGGCCATCTTCTGATCCAGGGAGGAAGAGGGAAAGGTGGGTGGTCCTGGGCTTCTGTCTCCTCGCCACTGCTTTCCAGTTCTCTTTCTCCCTATTTGAGGAGTCAGTTTGAGAACGCACCCCGTTCTGGTTTTAAGAACTACTGGTTTTTCTATCCTGCCCATCCTCCTGGTAGATTGACTTGTGGGGGGGTGCCTTCCTACATCCCCCTTATCTCTGTAAATAATATGAAATAAATCAATTGGATCGCCTTAAATGTGGAAGTCATTTTGGTTTCCCAACTGGAAACAAAGCCGCTCTCCTGGAAGTCACCTTTCCGGTCACTCTGTTTTCCAGCACTTGCTTCAAAGGACCTTGAAGGGTTTTCACACAAAACGCTTTTCCAGAAACTCTGCCACGGTGGGCTCTTCTGTTTTTCTATTCTGATTCCCAACACACAGCCTCTTGCTCTTATCATCCTTGTTTTGCAAATTGGAGCTAATTGCGAGAAATTGAGGATAAAAGTTATTTGGCGGCTAGGGAGTTTTTCCATTCCTTTCAGGAAATATGTATCTAAGATCTCCAAATAAACGAATGCTGAAGTAGCAATCAATCCTTCGCTTCTATTTTGAGTTATTTGGCACGCTGCCTGTGTCACAGGGCTGCAGGCACATTTTGAAGATTGTTTACTGTACAAATATGTTTACTTGTTCCTGATGAGGTGTATGGAAAATGTTCAAGTACATTTTCATTCCCCCCTTTGACTTTTTCTCAGAATGTGATTTATATCTCTAGTTCTCAGGCTCTCTGAATAACAATTTCATGACAATGTCTAAAACCACAGATTTCAGTAACAAAATGGGTTCAGATGGAATATGGTTGTCCGAGCTCCAAGAATTCAAGATAAAAATCAATTATTATTTTCAATTTTTTTTTTTTTTTGCAATTTTTGCCCTTCCTAATTCCAACAAGTATTTGAGACGACTGGTTTATTTATTTATTTTTTAACTGCCTGACTGGTTATTATCTCCAGCGCCCATGAAACAATCTTTATTCTCTTTATTCAAGTTCCAAAATCATATGAAGGAATATCTTCTCCTGTAGCACTTATCAAAAAAAAATAGAAAATTCAAATTTGAACCAAAATATAGGCAAGAGCCTAACAGAATTAATGATATCTTAAGTAAAATAAAGGTAAGTGGAAAAAAAACGTATTACAAGAAATTTCCCAAGGTATCAAAAGTATTATAATACAATTGCGTTAAAACGCGTACCCTCTACAACACTCAGCTCTGGCCAGGAGATGAACTACAGTCAATGAACATCTCTTTGTAATGTGTTAGAAAGAAGCTTCCTTTGAACCCACTAGGAGCTGGAGAGCTGAGCTGAAGATGACAGGTCGGGTGGCAGAGCCCCTGCTGAGTGCCGTGTGTCCCAACTTGGGAAAGCCAGCAGGCACCTGTGATATATAACCATTCAGAGGATGGGTGGACCAAGGCTCGAGGAGACAAGCACCAACACTGAACAAGGCGAGGTGGAGGACCGGGCAGGAATGGACCAAAGGCGGGGAAAAAAACTGTTGACATGGGAAGGATAGAGAAAAGGAGTCAGGATGGTGAGTCAGGCAGAGGCGTGGCCATCAAATCAAGGTCAGTCCTTTGAATTTAGAAAAACAAGGACAACTGATTTTAGGCAAAACACTTAGAATAGAACTCATTTTTTTAAAGGGTACAATAACTCCACAATCTCTTACCTGCAATTGTAAATTTCCCCCAGTTCTGAAAACCAAGTTGGAAACAAGCTCCTTTGGCAGCAGAACATGGTCAGGACTCAGGTTTAGCAAACTATTATTTTCAATTTGTATTTTCACTTAGTGTGAATATTGATATTTTTCACTATAGAAATATCAAAACGTTTGATTACGGGAGGAAGCTCCAGGTCCTGCTGGGAGCGCCGCGTAATATACAGTATACACGCTGCGTAATCATTCTAGTATCCCCCAGACTCCTGAATCCTAAAACATGTCTGGCCCAAGGGTTGTCAATAAGAGATTATCAACCTGCATCTACACTTTATTTTTATCAAGTTTGATGACCAAGTCACTGTACTGAATATACTTCAGTTCTGGCCAAATTAGCAAAGGTTGAAAAATCATACCCCACGTCTCTCGGGAGACACAGAGCCTGCAGAAATATCTATGGCCTGAAGGCGGGGGCCAGTGATGCATCTGGAGCTGTAGATATAAGAATATCAAGGGCCAATGACAATGCTTCAAACTTAAAAATAAATATATATTATTGACAAATTACACAAAGAAGCCGGAAAAAACTAAGTACAGCCAACCAAACATAGCTGAACTCAATTCTGATGAGTTGCTTACAAAAGTAATAGCTTAAACCACAAAGAAAGTATCGAATGATGTACTCCAGAATATGAAAAAAAACTTTCCAAAAAATTTTACAGCCAAAAAAAAAAAAAGATATTTAATGAGGGATGTGATGCTAGGTGCAGCTTCTAAAAGAAAAGTGCCAGGACCTATGACAGGCTAAACTCTGCCCTGGCTGAGTTTTTTACTACCTCCCCTTGTTTTTGACAACACTGACGATAGTTTACAGGAACAGAATATGCTATTGGACTCAAGAAAGTTCTGAGATTTTAGTAAGTCGATTAGCTGACTTACTGATTAAATGTCACATATTTTCCCAACAAACATTTGTCTGACCAACAAGCAGCAAAGGTAATTTCTGGTTTGAGTTGAACACTTAGACAAAATTTTGTTCTTGGTTTTTAAAATGTCTAGCTATAAATATATATATATATATATATATATATATATGTGTATATGTGTGTGTATATATATATATATATATATATATATATATATAGTATCTGACTGTTAACAGTGTCAAAAGAAAAAGCGCTGTTGGAATCATGTAAAAACCACTGTTTCTGGCGTATTATTGCCTACATTATTACAGAAAGCCTTATTTACCAAATCTGGATATACTCTCTATTATATATGTGTGTGGGTGTGTCAGTGGCGTGTAGACGTATACGCAGCCATCCTCACACACGTACACATGTATATAGGAAGGAAATTAAACTGAGAAATTAACAGGCACTATTCACCCCACTGCTTCTTGTTAGTGATCGTTGAAAAACACGTTTTTGACTTTAGAACACCATGCCATTTGCAATAGAACACCATGCCATTTGCAAATTAAATGAATATTATCCTAGGAGCTTCAACAAGATATCTGAGCTAAAAAATGAGTACGCTCTATTTATGAGAATTATATTATGGCTCCAGGTTTTGACTCTTATAAAACTTTCTTAAGAGTACTTCGTTAAGGACCACAAGGGCAGAAATAATGCACACGAGCACCAGGAGAAAACGTTTTGAACACACTCTTGCTGATGTTGACTGTCGGACTTTACTAATTTAAGCCATGAGGATGATGTATCTATGAGAACATCAAAACTGTGATGGAAACATCTAGAAAGCCCCTGCCCCGATTTACAAATTAAATTAGAAAACAGCTTTTCAGATTATGCTTAACCTGAAATTAAGGTTACTTTAAGTTTTTTTTTTAAACCAAGTCAAAGCGACATACCTCCCTGAAACGTGTGACAAATATAATCCCCAAAAGAAATCTCTTTCCACACTCCGAGCCTTCTGCCACTTCCTGAAACTTCGAGATTCTTCTCATTTTCCCCTGTTAATTGAAGCATGCTGATGTTTTGTCTTTGGAGGTCTTATCTCTTCGGATAAGACTGCTGTTCCCTAGTGTCCTTAAAGTTGTCTGGTGTATTGGAATCACATAACATAAGTCTATTTTGAAAGAGAATTCAGGGTGCAAGGTGAAATGGATACTAGATAAAGAATGAGGTAACCCTGGAACCCCTGCGAACACTAAAAATACACGGGGAAATTCGGAACTCTGTTTATGAATAAATACTCCTCTATCCAGTGGCAGCCCCAGCAGTAACCATGATATCTGATTTATTTACTTTCGTAGCCTCTCCCTACAATTAACGTGAATCATTTCTTGAAAGAAATGGAGACTGAATCCTACACAGCAGGAGACTTTAAAACGTTTGGACCAAAGGTTGGCATTTCATATTACAATAACCTTTGTTTGCTGTGCTTTGCATGGTGCTGGGCATAAATGGATTCAGTGAAGGGTTTTTTCCTGACAGTGACAAGTGGCTAAGCAATTCGAATTGCAAATGACAGCACACACACACACACACACACACACACACACACACACACACACACACACAAATATATATAGCATATATATTGCTGCTTTAAATCAAATTTATTGGCCATTCCATTTCCTGGGGAAAACAGTTTTGTTAGAATGCACTGTTAACATTTGATTACAAATATTCAAGAAGATAATCCTATAAAGTAATTCTTTTGTTAGTAGAAATGAGTTTTCCCAAAATACTCTTAGAAAGCCACTAGTCTATTCACTTCTTAAATAATAACTGCTAATGAAACTACTAATTTGCAGAAAAGAAAGCTGAAAATCCTTCACAAATTGGTGCAGTCAACACCATTTGCTACTTTAAATAATAATTTTTTAAAACTACCCACTCAAAGCCAAAGTTTAAATAAAATCTGCCTTCTAGAAATATTATTCATATGAATTATCTAGGAGGTTTCTTTTAAAGTATTGGGAACAAACTCATGTATTTTTACCTGAAATTTCACCATAGATCTCTTCTGCTATCCTAGCCGCTTCTTTTCTATTTCCTTTGACGATATAGAAATGGGTTAGGAGCGCCAAGAACACTTTAATTAAAAGCTTGAAGAAAAAAAAAGTAGCAAACATTGTAATAAAAATGTTTTTAAAGCCAAAGGAAACAGGACTGTCCTCCATTTTGGCTCACACTCTGTATAGGTTCTTGGGACTGCAAAATTTCACTGAGTTATAATCGGTATCATATGACATCTATTTTAAACCTTCTAGCTCTCTGTGCTCCTGTTACGGAGAACTGAGTCTGTAGATTCTAAGCTAGCTGTGATTTGGCGACTGCATGCACTGACATTCATGGCAATGTTAAATGAACTAAAGAAACTTCCTTCAAACCAGAAACACCCAATAGTTCTAGACCTACATTCCTCAGTGTTGTTTAACAAACAGGATTCATGTCCAAAACGTTTTTATTCCTAAATCCCAGTTTTTGCTACATTATATTGGAAGGCAGGATTGGAAAGATAGAACAAACCTTTCAGATCCCATGGGGACGAAGCAAGTTATTTGAAGCTCATGAAAAGAAGTACTAATACATTCTATGCTCTTGGTGGGAAGTACCAGCCCCTGGAACGTTTCATTTTCTCTGCATTCTGAGGTTTATGGGAGATGAAGCCCAAATCTAAAATATGACCAGTTAAGAAAGATTATTTACTCTAAGGCAGTATTTAATAAAAAGCCCAGCTTGATTTAATTTTTTTCTCTTGGCTGCACCCCACGGCATGTGGGATCTTAGCTCTCCAACCAGGGATTGAACCCGTGCCCCCTGCAGTGAAAGTGTGGAGTCTTGACCACTGGACCGCCAGGGAAGCCCCTAAAAGGCCCAGCTTGGAGGTCTCTCCAGACTGGAAACATTAGACCACTGGCTGTAATAGTTTCATCCATGACAAAGTCCTCCGGCAACATTCCTGGTCTTTTACTTCCCATTGTAGGTGTCAGTAAAGGTGGTGCCTCGTTCTGGAAAATGTGGGCTATAGTCGATCATGGAGGACTTGCAATGAAATGGATGAAGATGATCTAGGTTCTGGGTGAAGAACCCAAAAATTCTGTGAATCAGTACCTTCCCTCGCTGCACAATATTCTCTTGTAACCCTGATTCTTTGACATGCATCAGCTGGCCAATACCGGTAAAATTGATTTATGTGTAATTTTCCTCACCTGGGAAAAATAGATGAGGAAACTCTAGGTCTCCTGTTTCATTCTTGGCTATATTAGATTTTCTAAATTTCTACAACCTATTGGAAAAGACAAGCCCAAATAAAATTATAGGAGACGACTAAATCAATCTTATTTAATAAATGCTTGATGCAAAAATACGGGAGTTTCTCCTAGCACTCAGGCAAAATAGAATGACTCCCTATGTAAGAACCGTCTCCCTGTACTCTGTGAAAAGGGTAAGGCATGGGAATCAGCCTTGAGTCACAATATACAACATACCCATTTCTGTGTATCACCACGCCATCACGAGCTTGTGCGGTTTCCATTCTCAAGGACATATATTAACATATAAGGTTACTTTACCAAGCTTAGATTACCTGGTAGCGTGCCAACGTATGAAAATACATCAACACAGGTATTTCAGTTCTTTTCATGTCTCTTTCTCCAATTGTTCTGTAAGAAGGTGATCATTTACTCATGTCAGCCCAGTGGTGTATCTAGTATTACGTAACACTATGCAATCTTGTTTTCGCCCTAATTTTCATTTAAAACCTGGCTGTTCTTTTTGTTTTACGTACCAGAAAAGCTGGCCATGAGAAGCTCGACTTTTGTACTATTTCAGAGAGACCATCTTTAGCACGTTTGAGCACTACATTTGAGATGGGCGTAAAAGGCTACTGAAGTAAGGAGTTAACTCATGGTATCTTTTAAGGAGGCGAAACCATCTAGAGCTCCAGGGTTTCTCAGCCTTGGCACTACGGCATTTTGGGCCAGATAGTTCTGTGGTGTGGGGGGCAGTCCAAAAGCATCATAGGATATTTAACAGCATCCCACTTGATGCCAGTGCCCCACCCCTATCCAGCTGGAACAAACAAATGTCTCCAGGCACTGCCAGATGTCCCCCAGGGGGCAAAATCACCACTGCCACATCCAGTTGAGAATCACTGAGCCACAACCAAATATGAAGGATAAAGGAAAATCAACTCCCCAAAGTGCTGTGAATACAAATCGAAATCTGTAGAGAACTTTAATTTTCAGAATTTCAGATTTTAAAAATCCAGCCATAGGATGATACAAGTTAACATCTACCCAGATTCTTTTGGGAATGCAGAGAAGGATAAAGAGGCCTTTAAAAATCCTTCACGAAACTGAACACAGACCTAGGATACCCTGACTGAGCCAAAAATGTTTTGGTGGAAGATAAATCAGAACATATCAACGTAGGGGACTGCTTTCCACTGCTTCCAACAAAGTGGGTGGGAGAAGCTGGGCATTGGGCTGCACCCCGCAGGCCTGCAAGCCCTATACTTGCCCAGCCTCAAGACCGAAGAGCCTAGAGTCAGCGACAGAGATATCAGTGGTTTAATAGATGGGGGATCTTACACATTTGAAGCAAGGTCCTGGAGCGACACCCCACGGCGTGCGGCAGACAGCAGCCGGCAGGATGGCGGGACATGGCAGGAGTCTTCGCTACCGAGGGAAGGGGCAGATTTACCAGTTATAGGGGAATTGACGTCAGGTGGGCTCATCAGTTACCAGGGAAACCAGCAGAGGGGCACGCCCCTCACGGCTCCTTTGATAAGTTATCAGGTGGAGATGTTCTGATCTAAAGATTAGAATAATCACTAGCTCCGGCTGGGGCAGGTATGTAGCAAGGTCAGTCATGTGAGTGGGGTGTAGGTGAAGCAGGCACTGGTCCAGCAGGGGATGTACAGAGAGCAAGAGAACAGCCATCTTGGGGGGCCTGATCATACACTGGGCTTCTGTAAGTTAAGTCAAAATTCCAATTTCTCTTAAGATGGCTTGCAAGATATAATGCATAATTATGTAGCTCACACGCACAGTACTTTACAGATGCATTTGTCTCACGCAGTGCACTGAAAAACTCTAGTGCACTGAAAAACAAGAGTTTGGATTAGGAAACAAAGGCACAATTGAACTTGCTATTCCATGAGTAAAAGAGAGAATATTGTAGAAAGAAAAGATGACAGAGTAATTCATCAACTGAAGGATATTTCCTGTTTTTCTAAAAGACCAAGCAAAACATCAAATTGCACTGAAAAAAAAAACATGCGAGGTAGGGGCTGGGGGCAGTGTTGCTCAACTAGTAAATAATATTCTGTTCTTCAAACAAGACAAACTCAAGAAAAATGTCAAAATGTCATTTTGGTCTTTATTTTTGGACATGTAGCATGTTTCCATAAATCAGTTTTACATGTGCTACTTTTTGGAACATCAAAAGAAATACATTTTTCATAAATTCCTCATCACTGCAAGTTAACTTTCAAATAAATATAAGTAGCAGGGCAGAACAATATGTTTCCACATATTGACCAGTGCAACAATGACAGTTACAATTTAGGTATTCAGGAAGCCTGAAAATTAAGATTTACTAGAACAAGCAAATTTACTTCCATTTGCTAAAGGGAAAAAAAAAGAGGAAAATATGCAAATTACATATGTTTCATGCAAGAACTTTAAATCCTATTTCCATCTGAAATAAATGGCAATTTAATAGACAATTCTGAAAAAAAAAAGCTAAGAAACAAAAATAACATACAAGAAAAAACAGCAGTATGCCTTTAAAAAATTGCTGAACAGAATAAATTAAACCAAATATTACAGTTTCTTGCTTTATCATGAATATTGGCACTGTTTATTTCATATTTATATAAGTCAGTTTCTATGCATAAAAATCCCAGTAAGATTTAATGGTTTGGGTCAGTCTGTTTTTCTTTAACAAAAGAACCCCTAACTTCTAGATATTAAAAATTGCACTCTTGCATTTGTGTTTTAGTACAAAACACAAATATATTTCTTATGTATCAGTGGCAACCAATTAGTAGGCATGTTAAGATACTTTTTTAAAAGAAGTTCTATGAATGTTGTCATTAAAAAAAAAATCCTGTACAGAATCGCAATACTGCCAGCATCTAACTAGCACGCCCACAGTGCCTCATTCTTGTGACTTCACAGTCCTTAATCACAAAAACTTATTCTAAGGAGTTCAAGGAATTAATAAGACACACCATATGGATAACTGGGGGTTTAAAAACCCATGGCTATGGGCCACAACGATTTCAGTTAACAACATCCATCCACAAAGAGACTGTGTTCCTAAAATTTTCAGACTCAATTGGCTATAAACAAAACATTCTGGGGTCAAGACTTCTGCACACTGACAATACTTATCAGGCATCAGCTAGGCCACAAGTGAAGGGAAGTGACTTCTATCAAAGGGACAGGGTAGCAGCTGATTTTGAGATGGCACACCTTGTACATTGTGCTTGGAAAACAAGAAGGCATTGACAGAGGACTAAATTATGCACTGAGAGATGTGGAGGGTTTCTCTGCACTATCATCAACAGTGGTATCGGTCCCTAGTATTTAAAAAGCAAAAAGTATTTTCATACACACAAGCGAAGACGAAGGCTTGACCTAGGAGAATGCATCCAACAGGATCAAAGAAGAACTCGGAGTACGCCGGCGATTTTTTCCTGGCATTAAAAGCATGAGCATTTTCGGCATGGCGGATATCTTACCACTTCATGTCAAACCTGACTATGACGAAGTGAACCATCTGAGTGATCAACAAAGAGCGAATGCACCCCCCCATCCCCCCCACCCCCCCCACCCCCGGTCCTTACCGCAGGAAGCATCTAGTTCAACGTTCTATGCGTGGTAGGTGCTTAAAACATGCTGGTCGCTGACAGCCCATTTTACTCAAGAAACCTGCTGATTATATGGAACACTTACTGAGCATACCCAATAAAAGCTTAAGAACATGACTTAAGTGTCTAATAAATGTAGTATGAACACAACTTAAAATAGTTCACAGAGTTGTTGTACTTCCCTAAACAAAACTTGCAAACATCTCGTGAATGTCTAATTAATGGTAGAACATTTAAAATTGGCCAAAAAATGCCCAGAAAACGTTTGGCCCTTCAGCACCCAAAGCTCCCAAAATATAACGTTAAAACATCTCTGCTAGAGGGATTTCAGTAGTCTGAAAAATTGCATACCTGAGTGGCTTCAATGTTCTCTCCTAAATTTTAAATAAGTGCAAGGAGTTTCTACACTCAGGAATTGCATAAATGTTTATCTTTCCTCAAAATAAAACACGGAATGATATAGAGGTAGCATAACTTACTAAATTAACTTTAAAAAGAAAAAAAGCAAGGTTATTTTCAATAGTCTTAATAGAACTATTACAAGTGTTTAAAATCTCACAATCTAGGCTTTCTTCTACCTGGTTTTAGATACCTCATTGTTCTCGTCCACCTTTTTCCTGTAAGGATACTGATGAGTCCAGGCACCCTTTGGCCCTGTGGCATCTACTGCAACGTCGATGATAGAATCTGGAGTCACCCATCTCAGGAGAATGAGGAAGAGAAAGCTGAATACAGCCAACAAAGCAAAAATGCAGCCTGTCAAGGGGCCACAGTGAGAGACGAGTCTGTCCAGTCGTTTGTCCAGCGGTAACACAGCTTCTCCTGCCACTTGGTCGTACACCTGGCGGGAGAGAGCCGAGAATGAGCGCCGTGAGCCCCAATAAACAACGACCTGCACAGACCAGGAGCGCTTTAGAGATGTCAACAGAAGGCGCGTACATTTCACTGTTGTTACAGTGATGATGTGATGAATGAAACTGATTACACTACGTATTGCCATTTGAGTCAACACTTACAGAGTGCCTATTCTGGACAAAACACTGCGGTATGTATACTGTGTGATACAAAGATGAATCTACCACGGTTCCTGTCCCCTAGGGGATCCCCATCAATACTTAACCAACTACAAGAATTCCAAAGTCCTGAGATGCTGCAGCGGCTTTTCGGGCCACCTGTCGAGGCCATATTTACTTCAGCAGTGACTCCCCAAGCAGGGAAGAAGGACTGGCCCTTTAAGATTCCTTGACTCAACTACCATCAGAGAGTTACAATCTACTGTGCTTCTGGGTACAGAGAGGCTCCTCTTTCACAGCCAAGTGACGCCGTGTTGCTGAGCACAGACGGGGAGAACATACAGAGACATTTCACGGATTCCAAGTAAAAGGAGCAGAAAGAGATAGGGGAAATTTCGGTAGATGGTATACGTCAAACAGTGGCAAACAAAACAGTTTATTGCTGAGCGTTGGTAGTAGGTGGCTTGCTTTTTTAAAGTATTGCGAAGCACTAAACTCTGAAATATTAAAAAAAAAAACAAAGCTCCTTGAATATACTTATTTCAAACACATAAAATGGGCCGGCATTCATGTTTTTTAACTGCATTTGGGCATTACCTGTGGTCATTCTCACGTTATCAGACCTGTAAACCATCTCCTTTTGAACTCAAGAAAGTTATGACGTGCAGAGCAAGTTCTAAAGGTCAACGGCCTCTGAAAGGTACGGGTTGTTTTCATCTAGCTCCTCTACCCCGAGGACATTTGGAATACACTGTAGTCAGAACTATGTCGAGCGTTATGCTGAGACTGGCGAACTATAAATGAAAAAGTATGTTTCCAGCATGAATGCTGATTTAATTTCTTGATCAATTTTTCTAAATAGCAGTTAAACTAAGGAGTTGAAAGGGATCAAACATCCTGTATGGAACAGGTAGAATTAAAAGAGCAACTACAAACTCACCCGTGTGTCCACCTTTATTTCTAAGTCAGTTAATTTATGATCTCAAGGGACACAATAACAATTTGCTACTACGGAGAGAGCGACAGGGAGGACAATCCATTAGGGACAAGGATTAAGGTTTCTTTGGAATGGATACTAGAAATCGCCAGAGTGTAAAACTGAAAACAACACAGACGTCCTACTATTACTTTAAGCCTAACTAAAAGAAAATTTGTGGTTTTTAAAAAAAACCCTAACGCGCTCCTTTAACACAAGCTGACAAATTGTCACCGTAGTTCTTTGCCCCAAACTTATTATCTACAACAGCGCAAACTTCTGAGATTTACATGACGTTGATCAAGAAGGTAAAGGCACAATTACAGAGATGTGGTCCTCAATCAGGGTGGGTTTCACCGAAAGAACCTGCCTAACCAAATATCCCTGCCCACCATTCCCATATCTCCTCTGCTCCTAAAGGGTCCAGCAGTGGGCACAGGAAGATGAACCGGACAGAGCCCGAAAAGGCTCCCGGGGCGATTCTGCCACGTGCTCCCAGCAGGTAATAAGTGCTGCGCCCCAACTTCCAAAGGAAAACAAGGAAATGTACTTACTTCATACGGGTGGCGCGATTGCAAAACTTCTAGAAAGTGGCTATCTCAGAGCTATTTCAGTCAAAACTGTTTGTTAATGCAAACTTCTCATGTTTCAATGGAAACTGTGTATGACGATTTTTAGAGATAAAAAGAGTTTTGTTGCATTTCCATTCAAACCGGGGCTCACCTCAGGTACGGGAATTTACAATTTAAACCAAGTAAGAAAGCCTTTCTGCTTACTCGGCTCCATCTTGCTCTCTACTTTGGGCTAGAAACTGGTTGCTCCACTGAATACAATGAGACTATAAAGCACTACCTTCTCCACGCTTCCAACTGACTGTCTTTCTGGGTCACAATTTCTAAGAAGCACAGCGTTTCCATCCAGCTTGCTATGTGATAATAAGAGGCAGGAGGTAGACGAAGTCATGAGAGGTACTTAAACAAAGGGCACAACTGAGTAGAATAAATGAAGTCCTGACCTCGAAATAAGGAAGCATTTCCCACAACTGTACTCTCCCACCTAAGGGCATTAACCTATTTCCTGCACCTGTCCTTTTACAAATTTTCTACTGCTGCTTTTTACTTGTGATCCTATTTCCAACATTTGTCACGTGCTTTTTGAATTCTAACTTACTATGTTCTCCATCAGCCCAAAGATGCAAAAATCCCTCTCCTGTAGAAAAATCACAGCAGCTAGCAAAAGTGACACGGGAGTTTTAGGAAGTAGCCTGGATTAAATATTTGTAACTTATAAAGTTGCCACAATCGGGCTAAGCAAAACCATATATTTTCTAATAGACCTATATGCTTTAGAATTATAAAGAGCCTCAAGAAAATGTCTAAGAGTAGCTCTTAATATTAGTTTTGCCTCTAATTGTTGTGACTTCTAGAAAATTTTGTAACTCCTGCATGCCCAGTTTAATGAAAGGTCTAGATGCTGCATTACTGCTATTTTCAGATGTCAAATGCAATGATTTGACTAGAAACTTAGCCTAACATATACCAGAAGTAACACAGAATTCACTTCTTTTCATTTGGAAGAGACTTCATAAACTTAGGCAATAGAGCAGAAATGGTAAACCTATATAAAAGAAGCAAGTGTGTACGTGAAACATCAAGTAAGAATTCAAGACACAATCTTCAAATACCCTTCTCTTAGCATGTGACATACTTTTTCAGTTCTCTCCGCAACATTCCTCCAGGTGTAGAAAGTCTTTACGATGTTGTGGATATTTTCTGGAGGCGGCAATGCTCCTGACTTCAGTTGGAAAACAGCTTTTTCCAATCCCTCACACAAAGATTTTACAGAAGGCTCACATAAAATGATAAGATTTTCTGGAAGTACTTCAGGAATTCCACCAACCCTGGTACTTACAACCTTAAAAAGAAAAAAAGAACATGTGATCCACCATAATTCATCTCTCAGGAAAATAAACAATACCAATTTAAAAACATATTACAGACTGCATCTGATTATTTTTCAAAATACAAATACAGAAACCCCAACAATGTAATAAGCCCTCAAAGCTTTTTACCTGTAAACCACAACTGGCTGCTTCCACAATTGCCATGCAGAATGCTTCAGTAAGGGAAGTATTAAGAAAAATATGTCCTTGAACTAAGACATTTCTAACATCTTTGTGTTCTAAGGCTCCCAAGAGACGCACTCTGATTTTTGAAACGAGAGAAAAAAGAGGGGAGTAAAAATCACGCTACAAAAGAAATACCATTTATAAGCCAAGTGTGCTACTCATATTATACTTAGATTCTTACTGCTTCTAATGTTTTCCATGTCAAAAGATTAATATCACCCAACTCTGATCTAAAAGAAAGTCATATAAAGCTGTTTGGTTAAAGCTTGTACAGCTAACATATTTCTAACTTTCGTCACACAGATCAAATTTCATCTTCTCCAAAATCAGTCTGCATTCAATGAAAATGTTAATACACTTTGATGAGTAAATGTTAAAAGTGTCGTTTCTAAACAGGAAAATGTCCCTTTTAAATTGATGCTTCACATGCACACAGCTCACATGTTAACTAAGTTACCAAGGAAGAGAAATGTTCGAATCTGTACATGCAGAGCAATTTACATGATTTGGGCCGTGCTATTTAAATCACAACTCAGTATGCCTTGAGAATCTGCAAACATTTCCAATCAAATAGCTGTTTTTTTTGTGCATTCTCTGGTGCCCCAACCAGTGCCCCCTAAAGTCAAATAATGTTGGGCTAACAGAAAAAAATTATGAATTCCTTAACTAGGGTTCCCCATTTTATATAATTTTTCTTAAATAGGCCTTGCATTACATTTTTACATCAAGTACATGTAGGAGAAGCAGCCCACTTAATGCAGGCATGTAGCCAAAACCAATTTTAGGTAACTGATATTTTCTCACCCAAGACAATATGGAATCCATCAATACCTGTCATGGAGCTGGTATCTTTCCCGTACTTCTTCCAAAATGACTCTCTTTGGTCCCTCTCCTCCAATTATGAAATTTAAATTGGGATATTTCTGACAGAGTTCAGGTATTATACCACTAAGCAAATCGGTCCCTGAAAACATCAAGGTGAATGTTGGAGTTATCAATAATTAACCTTAAAAAAAAATTTTATCAGAACTGAGAATCCACTCACTTCAAAAAGTAATATTAGCTATGCCTCCCTTACTTAAGTAGAGAAACAAATTCTCTTAAACCTTTCCTGGAATGGTGGAATCGTTCACAAACTGCCAGGGGTCCCCCAAGAGTTCTTGAGGATATATACACTGACACCCATGGGTACCTTACACACACCCAGTTCGTGGACTATTCTGTTTCGTTTCAACATTGTGTTCTAGGTTATTCACCTGTGTTTACACAACACCTACTGCTAAAAAATGGCATTTGAGGTAGCTTACATTTCAGTTAAAATTTTCTGCAGAGCAGGAGAGTTGACTGGAGATCTGGGTCTTGACCCAGCCTTTTTACGAGCAAACTCTTTGATAATGGGAGTTTCCTGATAAGAGAAAATGAACAGACCGATGTACCTGAAGTCCAAGGTCTCTTTCACCTACAAAATTCTACCAGCGTTGATTCTACTTCCTACTATAGGAAAGGGCTAAGCAGCAAAATATAACTGCTGCCTCCATTTTGTTGAGAATGCAGTTTGTACAGAGGATTTTGCAGCGAACACTAGGGTATTAGCAAAATTTATAATAGTCCATCCAAATCTGCTACAGCCCACTTCCCCCGAATGACAGTGAATGAAGGTGGCAGGACCTCCAGTGCCAGATCATTACAGTCTGTAGAACAAAAGGGTGCATCTTGGTCCTTTTCTTTTTAATGAAACTTTCTTATAATATGTAAATACAACCTTAAGTAATATAAAGCAGCAAAATAAATCATGCCCTACTAGTCTGAAAGTAGCAATCCAAAGTGACAGTAGTGTTGATGTTTAAGAATTTAGCTCTTTAACAAGTACAAATCATACACATTCAAAAGTAAATGTAAAATAAGCCAGTTAAAGTTTAAGAAATGCATACACACACATACACAAAAACTGCACTTCTTCTATCAATCTTCCCAAATACAGGCACATCAATTATTAAAAAGATGGTAGGAGAAATAATATATATAGGGTCATTTTTATTAAATAATTCAAAGCAGGATTTATTAAGTAAACTCTGTTAGTATTTTCAAAATATGATTGCATTAGCAAACATAAATTCACATGTGGCTTTTCTGAATTATGAAAGCTTCTCATTAAAATCTTAGCTATCTTTGTTTCAAGTTTATTACCAAGTCCATCAACTGGATTTTTAGATAAACCAGGTGTCTTAATGACTTTTAACAAGTAACCTCCTATAATTCTTTCCTTCCCCTCCCTCCTTGCCCTCTCCCTTCTAATACAAAGGTTAAGAGTCCATTCTTTAAATGAAAAAAAACCAAAACCCCACATATAGAGCAATAATCATAATTAGTAACAATAGCTACAATTACTGAGGGCTTACTATACCAGGCGATGGGCTTTAAATGCATTGTTATTTAATTCTGACAAGTACTTTAAAAGAAATGGAACCGATTAATATTATCAATGACCTATATTATTATTCTAATAAAGGTTTTTTCTCCCCATAGTAAGAAATGTTCTGGTGCCTCTAACAAGAGTCTAACACAATGAAACATACCAAAGGACTTTCAATTGCCATATTCTCACAAAATGGACAAGAAAAGCTCTGATCTGAAGTGCTTCTAAAGCACAGGCTAACAGAATCTTCTGAATCTATACCTAGGACAATGGTGGCTGGGCTGAGGGTGGAGGGAACAGGAGACCTTAACTCGAGAAGAGCTCAACTCAGGCTTGTCATCTCTGTTACTTACTGTGTAACCTGGGTGAGTTACTTACCCCCTCTGAGACTCAGTTTCTTTGTCTGTTACATGCAGATAACATCTACCCTACAGTTGCTGGGAGGGTCAAGTGAGGTACTGTACCATGTACAGGCTTTATCAACTGCAGAATATAAATGTAAGTCATCATTAGCACTAGAGCAAGAAGTGGGGCATGTCTGCACATGCACGTGAGCGCTGCTAAACCCTGCCTGAGAGCAAAACAGGCTCAACGGAAGAGGGAAGAGGCCAGGGATCCTGGGTAATAGGACTTTTGATTTATTTTCTTACTTAATACGTTCCAGTGGCCTTTGATATCTGGTCCAAATGAACACCTCCTAAAGAAATTAATTTATTAATAATTAATGGACCATTAATACAACTACTCACTTCTGGGCTACAGATGTGGCCATTCCTTCTCAGAATGTTACTTTTTGCACAGTGCCCGGCATACGGAAAGGGTTTGATAAATATTTGTTACATGACTGAATTGAGAACAGGAAAGGCTGTACCTTCACTCTCTGGTGGTTAGCTCAGCTGGGTAAAATACCATAGTTAGTGAAGTAAAGGTAACAGGTTCAGTCTTTGAACAGGGAAGTTAATTTTGCTCTGATCCTTGGTCACGCATGCATCAAATGCTTTCTCAGCTAGCTATCTCACAAAGGTATATTATTTGGTGAAAAAACAAAATAGGCACATTTCTTAAGTTACAACAAACACATTACCAATATCCCAAGAGGGATTCAGACACAGAACGCTGCTCCATTCACATCTTCTTCAAGTAAGGAATGGAAGCACTTCATTGCCTTCACCCCCAAAAATGCAGTTCAGTAGAAGTTTTCTGACCAACCTCCGCTTAGTGGATCACCGCATGGACCAAGGCTCTCCATTCCAAAGGTAAACCATCCTGACCAAGGCCCACATCTGGATTTTAGGCCACTCCCTACTACACTGCGACACTTCTGATCCCGCCGCTGAGCTTCATGCTTACCAAGAATCAGCTGCATTTGTCCACAAATCTGTCTGATGCCAATTTTATTATACTTGTTACAGTATTTAAATAGCACATAAACGGACAAAATGAGTTTCTGTGAAACAGCTGAACGGTTTGAAAAATTCAATAAAGACACAGTAAAAAAAAACCTTGTCAGATTAGGGGATATCCTGAACCACTGTATAAGATCAAAAACAAATGAAAAATCCAGAAGTACATTACTTCATATGCCTTTAGGTTCTCACCACGTTTAAGAGACCCAAACTGGCAACTGTAAGTTATGCTCTTTCAAGGTGATTGTGCAAGAAAGATGATGCAGCTCCAATCAGTGGACCAGTACTCTTAAGCCTCCAGGCCTAAATCAAATTATTGGTGATTCAGTGCATGGTAATAATATTTTGAGTAAATTAAAATATTTTAAAGGGGGAGGGGTTTACATATTATCTTTTTAACAATTCCCCACTCTTAGTGACAATTTTGATTGCTGGACAGGTTTTCAAACACCATCCAGAAGACCATTTATGTTTTGAATAACTGGACTGCTTCAGACTTTTAGTCAGCAAGGCTCTACAAATTCTACTGTGGCATCCATGAAGTGCTGCAGAGGCACTAGAACAATCCTCCTTGTGCACAGCAGACACATACCGAGTACAAATTGGGCTAAGTACTGTACAGGAACCATCACTGAACCTCACAAGATTACCACTGTTGCCCAAATCACACAAAAGAAAAAAATTGAGACTCAGAGATGTCAAGTAGCTTGTCTTCGATCACACAGGAGGATGGAGCCAGGATCGGACTCTGGGCTATCTGACCCCCCTTTAGCACTTAGCTGCCAATTCATTATTAATGTCTTATCTACGATTAAAGGAAATAAGCAAGCTACAAAACAGTAATGTACAGAACAAGCTCACTGACTTTGAGTGTATGCATAAAAATGACAGGAAAGCTATAAATCAAACGTTCATTAAGGTCATCCCTGAATAATACAGTTACAGCTGATTTTAGTTTTCACCCTTGTGATTTTCTTAGTTTTCAAAATATCTGCAATGAAAAGAAAGGGTTATGTGATGGTCTGGGCCCTGTACTTCCTACTGCATGTGTATGGAAATTTTTAAAAGACCTGACCTATTAAACAACATCAGGTTATTGTTTTTCCTTTTAAGTAACTATGAAAACATCAGGGGGGGTGGGGCTGGGGCTGGGAATAGCATTTACCACTGTTCCAGAAATTTCTTCTTTAAGATGTATAAAACATTATTAGACCCTTCTTTGCTATATTTAACACAGAAGTTGTTATAAAACCATAAAACAAAACAAAAAGCCCAACAATCATTATAACACAAATATTCAACAGCTTTCTACAAGGAAAAAAAGGCTGTGCAGTGCATTTGTAGCTATCATTTCATTACCTTTTCTGTAAACAAGTCTGCTGACAACAACAATAGTTATTACACTATCATGCCTTCTAAATGGGTCTGGAGTGAAGTCAGTAGGATCTACAGCATTAGGAATGACGGACACTATTTCAGGATTCAGTGCTGCTCTTAGCACAGTGTTTTCCTTACTAGTGTAAGAGACACAAATTATGTGGTTTGTGTCACAAAGAGACACAGTTAGAAGCTTGTTTGTAAGCACCGAGCTGACATCAGCAAATCCAAAAAGGGAATGGTCCGTGAAGACTGTCTGGAGGCCCATTGTCTTGGCGTGGAAGAGGGCATCATGGGCCATGGCAGAAAAGGAACTATGTGAATGGATTATCGTGACTCTCTCCCGAACAAATATGTACCTGAGCAATGGCAGACTGTGAAAGAGGGTCGTGGCTGTAGATTGGTTGTACATGACTTTCAGAGGCAAGTAATAGACTTTGAGGCCATTAGTGAGGTAACGGATGCCTTTGCGACTTCCATAAGCATGGGTGACAATTATGACCTTGTGCCCTCTTTCAATCAGGCATTGAGAGAGCTGGTAAATGTGGCCTTCCACGCCTCCCATATTTGGGTAGAAAAAGTCCGACACCATGCATATATTATGGGTACAGGCTCTACACGTGGAAAGACGTCCAGGGCTGACACGGGAGAGTGAAGCTGAGGGACACTGGCCATGCCCAGCTCCTCCTCTACAGGTCATGCTGAGATGGTTCAGGCATCAGTCCTTACAGCAACCCAGTTAAGATATGTGTCCTCTAGTACCTGAAAGAGAGAGTAAACAGGATCTAAGCTCAGGATCTAAGACAAAATACATTCCACACTCCAAATCCAGACATAAATGTTCCTTTAATGTTAATCCGTTAGCTTTTCCCCTAGAAATAAAACAAAGCATATGATGAATTCATGCATTTGACAGCATTTACTTGCTTAGCACTTACTGTGTGTCGTACAACAAAACTAGACTCTGCAATGTCCTTATATCTTAATTTTGCTCTAAAAATACCGCTACACATAATCTTAAATAATGTTTGTTACACCAAAATATAGAATACTTTGCCATGTTAACAAACCAGTTCATTCAAATAAAACATACAGCTCTTGACAGAAAAGGTTTGCTAACCCCACTTTAGAGCTTAGCCATTGACTCAATGAATCTCATCAAGTTCTCTAGTATTAAGTCTGTGGTTTAAAATATACCTGGAGTTAGAACTGTCTTTTGAGAGCAGCTTTTTAAAGTGTCACCTGTAGCACATGCCACAGACCTTATTTTCTCCTTCCTTATTCAAGAATGGTGATAATCAAACCGTTCCCCTCATTTTCTTAAACTTTCAGTTATGTATATCTTCCCTCCATCAGTGTCCCTCCCTTCAGTTTGGAATCGAAAGATAAAAACTGAACTAGAGGGCTTCCCTGGTGGCGCAGTGGTTAAGAATCTGCCTGCCAATGTAGAGGACACGGGTTCGAGCCCTGGTCTGGGAAGATCCCACATGCCGCGGAGCGACTAAGCCCATGAGCCACAACCACTGAGCCCGCGCGTCTGGAGCCTGTGCTCCGCAACGGGAGAGGCCGCGATAGTGAGAGGCCCGCGCACCGCGATGAAGAGCGGCCCCTGCTCGCCGCAACTAGAGAAAGCCCTCGCACAGAAACGAAGACCCAACACAGCCAAAAAATAAATATAAATAAATAAATAAATTAAAAAAAAAAAAAAAAAGAATGAGGCCTCTTTGTTAAAAAAAAAAAAAAAAAAACTGAACTAGAGATGGGCTGGATGTGGGGCCATTTTCTACCTCTAAAGTAGGAAATGTTCAGGTCAGGGGTCTCCGAGATCATCAGCGCAAAAATCATCAACTCAATATTCAGTATGATTACAGATTCTTAGACATTTAAAGCTAAAGAGAATCTTGGAAAGTGAGTGAAAGTCCTTCTCAGCTTTACAAATGAGATTTCCATGCCTCCAGAAACTCAACTATACAATGGGAAGCCATCCTAAAGGTCTGAGTTTCTGATTTCACCGCAAACTCAGCTTGTGCAAAGTCTATTCTCTCCAACAAAGTCATGTTTATTTTAAATATTGTCTCAGAAATACTCAATGAGTGTTTGTTGAGCTGCATTTGCTAATTACAATTCAATATTACCAAATCATAAGATTCTTCAAGTCTGTACTTTTAAGTGGCTTCACGAACGTTTTCTTACTGTGGTTTGTCACCTAAACCCGAATTTCCAGTTCCACTCAATTTTAAAAGATGAATGATAACGAAAACAGTGAGTAAAACACCAAATGAAATCATTTAAAGTTCTGTCATTAACCTGCAATGTTCTGTGAGAAATGTGCCTACCACGGTATCACGCCTAACACTTTCATGGCGTAAAAGCTCAACAAAGAGCACAATCACAAAATCTTAAAATTTTAAAGTTGAAAAAAGGCTTGGAGATCTAGTGAATACCTCTCTTATTTTACAAATGAGAAGCCAGAGAAGTTGAGCGATCGGTCCAAGGTCCCCACCCAGCCACTTAAGTGGCAAATGCGAGATGGCGTAAAGTCCACGGCCACGGTCAACGAGTTCCTAGACAGTTATTATCAGCAGAGACTCCCGAGAAGCCTTAGGGTGACCCGGCGGGGGCTTGGGGTCAAGAGGACGGTGCTTCCACCCACCCGCCGAGCGCCGTTCCAGCTTCACTCGCTGAGGGGTCGCTGGGGAGCGCCAGAGCCAAGGAAGGGATGACCCCGCTCAGTCAGCGACCCCGGCGCAGTCAGGGGGGGTCTCGCCAGGCCCAAAGGGAGGAAAACGGCCAAAGAGCGAGCAGGAGGTCGAGGTCGGGAGTCCCAGAGCCGTTCGCCCCGCCCGCCTTAGCCGACGCGGAACCGGCTACAGCTCGGCCGCCCCAGCGCACCCTCAGCCCCACTCGACTCCGGAGACCCTCGACCCCGACCTCCGAGCCTCAAGCCGGGTCGGCTTCGCCCCCTCCATCGTCGACCACGCTCCCCTGAGGGCAGCTCAGTCCCATCTGGAAGCAGCAGGGAGTACCGGCGCGGGAAGCTCAGACACGCACTTACCAGCGAGTTCCATGGCCGCCAGTGTCCGGACCTCCCGCGGCTGCAGCCGGAGTCCCGCCCCGCTGCCCCTAAGCACCAATCAGGGGCGTCCGCGCCCGAGCGCCGCACCCCCAGAACAGCCAATCACAAAGAGGCGCTGGGGTCACGTGCAGGAGTGACGCTCAGTCCCCACCTTTCAGCGCGGGGTGTAACGTCAGCGCGCGCCTGCACAGTTGCCACTCTGTTCCGGAAGACTGGTTTTCTCTGTATTGAAAGCACTAATCCTCGGTTTAACCTTTTATATGAATTCTTAATATTGAGATTCTCTAAAAATCGGCCTTGGTCTCTTGTTACACAAGCAGCCCACTAGGACCCTTCGACGGGGTAAAACCAGTACTCCCAGCGTGCCTCGCAGCGACCCTTTGGCGCTCCTGGGAGTTGTAGTCCCGTGGTCTTCGGAGGCGAATCCGAACTCAGAAAACTCACTCCCAGGATGCACCGCACTTCTAAACGCGGGTCTTGCGGACCGTAGGGTGGGTTCGCGCCTTGGTTGTCTAGTTACAGCGTCTCTTTTCTGGAAACTTGTCCTCTCTGGCTTCCAATTGGAGAGGCTTTTGGCTGGGAAGGCTACAGAGAGCTGGGGTCATGGTGGCGTTTTGTTTGTTATTTATTATCTGTGCCACAGCAGACCCGCCAGTTTCTTACCACTCTGGTAGGATTGCCTGATGTAGTAAAAAAAAAAATACACAAATAAAAAGTCACATCAAAGTTTTTAGTAATTTGAATTTCAAATAAACAAATATTTTTTAATATAAATACGTCCCAAATATTGGGGTCTTTACTAAAAAATTATTCGTTGTTTATCTGAAATTCAGATTTAACTGGGCATGTTTCATTCTACCTGGCAACCCTCCACTCTGGAGGAAAAAAACCTGAGGTCTGACCTGAAATATCAACTCGCATTCATACTGGTTCAGCTGGCTATGGTGGTGCTTGGCCAAGAGGCTAATGAATCACTGGAAGTGGTCTGATGGTCATCCACCCCTCACAGTGGGTACACAGGGTTCCCCAGCCGAGCAAATGCCTTCCTGAGCACCATCACCACCATCGTTACCAGCACCCATTTTAAGCCTGTAGAAAGCCTGTTCATCCCTGAAGATTTCGGCTCCTTTCTGATGCCCTACCCAAACTTCTAGAGAGAATTAAATCCTCCCTCTTTTGTATTTTGACAGCATTTTGGCCATATGCTGGTATAGCATTTATCAGGTGATATTCAATTTGTTTGCCTGTTCCCCCTCACACCGCCCTCCACCCCTGCCTTCTTCCTCAACCTGATCCTTGGAGACTTGTGTCTTCTTGGGATCTCACATGGACTTCTTTCTGAAAATTGGCATTTGTATTTGCTTGTTAAATGTCTGCCTTCCTAGCCAGGGAGTAAGCAGAAGCAGGGTCTGTTCCTGGTACTAGACATTGAATAAGTTTTAGCTGTATTAATGAATTTCTTTATTCAATGCCTGCACAATTCCTGACACGTATACCCAATTAAATGTATTGAAAAAATTTCAAGGGGTGCGCCTTATAAAAATCACAGTGCACTGCTATAATTCAAAGAGCACTTTGGGGCTTCCTTGGTGGCGCAGTGGTTAAGAATCCGCCTGCCAATGCAGGCAACATGGGTTCGAGCCCTGGTCCGGGAAGATCCCACATGCCGCAGAGCAGCTAAGCCCATGCGCCACGACTACTGAGCCTGCACTCTAGAGCCCGCGAGCCACAACTACTGAGCCCATGTGCCACAACTACTGAAACCTGAGCGTCTAGAGCCTGTGCTCTGCAACAAGAGAAGCCACCGCAATGAGAAGCCTGCGCACCGCAACGAAGAGTAGCCCCCGCTTGCTGCAACTACAGAAAGCCAGTGTGCAGCAACGAAGACCCGATGCAGCCAAAAATAAATAAATAAATTTAAAATATATATACATATTTTTAAAAAAGAGCACTTTGGCTGTAGAATTCAAAGTGTATTAATGAGTTAACTTTAATGAATAAGGCTCAAGTGGGAATAGATACTCTGCCCTGTGTTAATATTGAAGCATCAGAGAATAAAAGTGATGAAGACTCAAGGATATTTATTCAAGCCTAATAATTTGCAGTTGGTTTCACAGATAACACCAACACTACCAGGTGGTGCAGCATTGCTTTGGTCTCTTCATCTTTGCAATAGGTATTAATAGGTATTATTAATAGGTATTAGTGTATTTCTACACTACTGTGTAGAAATCCTGGAAGGTATTGTATAAGTGAGGGTTAAGCCTTATTTATTGAACTCCTGGCTTGCCACTGCCATAGTTCTGATCACAATACACGTTTGAAATTCTACCATGAATCTTCTAAGATTCTGACGCCAATACTCCTTCAAAAAATGTATGAGCTATTTTCAAAAGAAAATAAATATTTTCTATCTTTATCATCAAACATTTACTGAGTGCCTAGTCTATAAAAAGCTTTGTGGGGAATACAGGGAATATTAAACATAGTGTGTTTTAAAAGCTTTTCATCTTTTCTAGCTTTTATATACCTTTTACCAATGGTAAAAAGCGATCTACTTTTCTTGAAAGGTTCTTTGTATTTTAAATACTGTAGAATAGGCTGACCTTTATAAATAGATATTAATAAAGGCACCCTGTTGCTGAGTCGCTGTGGTGGAGGGGTTGACAAACCTACAGGCTCTTCCAACAAAGTCTATGGTTCCAACAAAGTCTGAAAACATTGAACATTCATCATGTTCGTCTCTGATCTAGGCACTGAACATTAAAAGGCAAATAAATCATGATTCCATACATGGTTCACAATCTCACATGGGTATGAGACTCCATTTTTAGCCAGTTAAACCTTAAGGTCACCATTTAAGGCTATTTTCTAAACATCAAAAGAAAGTTGTAGCAGCAGGATGAAGCTATAAATCTGGGGATAATTCTAATTATAGTGTGCTGCCTAAATGTATGGCATCAGGGTATGCCTTTAGAGAATTTTCTTATAAACCACTAAAGTTAGACTAAAATACTTACGCGCAGTGCCTTCTGATTGCACTTAATAGACTCTGAGGGCAATCAGTACCAGTGGTAGTATAAAATGACCTATAAATGGAGAAGGTATAAAATAAAAGTAGATATCACCTTCCCTTGAAATTCAACTCTTTGCAAATTCATAGGTAAATTAGCTCTTGGATAATTCTGGAGTGGGAAGGCAATGAATTTGTATGGAGAACCCACTATCTATATATAAGGCACAAGGCAGGGAAAAACTGGCATGAGCTTTACCAGCAAGGAAACAAGGCAAAGTTAAGGCATATGTAAATATCTATGACAAAAGGTAGGAAGCCATAAATGCCACAAAAGAAATACAAGAAAAATACTGGGAGTTCAGAGGGAAAGAGTATTTCTGGCTGCCAGCATTTAGCTCGTGGAAGTAAAGAGTGCTCATGCAACCGCTGGGAGCAAGATTATTCCA
Organism: Balaenoptera physalus; assembly: GCF_965194825.1. Taxonomy (NCBI): domain Eukaryota; kingdom Metazoa; phylum Chordata; class Mammalia; order Artiodactyla; family Balaenopteridae; genus Balaenoptera; species Balaenoptera physalus. The sequence goes on from NC_138903.1 coordinate 13,265,988, forward strand.
AGGACAACGTGACCAGGGTACAGAGACAGATGCTGACTGTCCAGTGAATGCTGTTGTGCAATTTCACAGCGGGAGAGAAGGGGAAGGGTTCAGCTAGGAGAAGGGTGGTATTTCCAGGGAAGGTTGGAGTAAACTGATAGAGGATCTTACTACGCAAAATGGATTTGATGCTGAGCCAGACTTCCAGCCAAGATGACATTTTCAATTAATATTTTGAGATTCCTCTCTTCTCATTGTGCTTCAAAAAGAAAAACAAGAGACATAAATGAGAAAATTCATGTTATAGCTATGATTAAAAGAAGATGCTAAATATTTCCATGTATCAGAAACAGAACCAAAGTGCAAAATGGTGATCAGAACCAAGCCACATAAGTCCTGTACTCTGCGTGTGGAAGCAGGAAGACACTGACGAGGGTTCAGCTCTTGTGAAACAATAGAGACTAACAGGTCTCCATGTGTGTCTAGGGACAGGAACCAACCCTGTGGGAGACTGTTACATGGTGGCCTTCAATGAACCACTTTCCTATGTTCACACCCTTGTCTAATCCCTTCCCACATCAACTCTAGGCTTGGCCATGTGACTCACTTGGCCAATGGGACATCAGTAAATGAGATACAGCAGAAGCTTAATACGTGCTTATGCACTGAGGCATGTCCTGTTGGAAACTCTCCTCTTGAAAGCCAGTGGCTATGCTGTGAAGAAACTCAGGCAAGATACTGAATGATGAAAAGCCACCTGGAGAATAAGAGTTCCTCTTGGGCATTCCAGTGGCAGATGAGTTCCCATTCACTGGTCACAGAATCAATACTTCACTATTAACTAAATAATTATTTATTAGGCACCCACTACATGCAAGACATTGTTCCCACACTGAGGCTTATGAGTAAATTAGACAAAGTCCAGCTCTTGTTGAGCAAATGACCAAATCCATTAAGCTCACAATTTTCACCCAACTCTTTCTTTCCTTAGAAGTCTTAAAATGGATTATTTGTGTCATCTCCTTTATCAAGTATCTCAGGCAGTATTTTAATCTCATCCAACTCTGACCATTATGCCATCCATTCTGTTTCCATCTCCAAAGGGTCTCCCACCACACTGCTGTAGTCACAGATTTATGACCTGTGCTGTCCTATTCATGCATTTTCTGGCCTTGTGGCTTAGATAATCAGGGACATCATGCATCGCTGGCATTTACTGTGTTTGCTTTAAGCTCTCGGGGCTTTCTCACATATTTTTATTTTGCAACACAATTTTGTGGGTTGAAAAGTTGCAGCTCACGTTCCAAAGCTATTAGTATGACAAATATTCCTGTACAATGACCAGTGAACTCTAATAAGGCAATAGGCCAGTTCCGCCACCTCCACCCTAAGGACCAGCTCCATCCCAGCCGAGACCTAGCCTCAGGGATCCAAGTGCAAGTCTCTTGGTAGTTAGTGATGGTTGGGGAGAAAGCACGGGGACAGGTTTTGGAAGTGGAAAGCCAGATCTCACATAGTTTTGTCCAGAATTCCCTATAACATCTCCATCTAAACGGCAATTAGGAAGCCAGAGCCACTAACCAAAATGTGGTTTGAGTTGGTTTTAGGGCAGATCCAGGAATCCAGTATAAGCCAAGAATTTTGCTCACAGTCGTGCTTCTCTTTTGGCGGATAATCCCTTTAATATGTAAAGTACATTGTATTTTTCAAATTGTTTTCATTTATGGAGTGAAATGAACAACTCTGAGATACAGGGAGATGAGATTATCACTCATGCATTTAGCCGGAGAGGAAGCTAAGGCACCATGAGGTGGCTTGGCCTCATAATGCAATTAAGTGGCAGAGCCTGTCCTTCAACTCAAGTCTTTTCTCCTTGTCTGGGATTCGACCTCTCTTTTTAAGCAGTCAAGATGAGCAAAGTGACTCTAATTGAGCAGTGTCCCTTGGACCGTCTGCTGCCCCAGCTCTCAAGGGAATTTAACCAAATACTATTGAGGAGGAGAGAGTGGTAGGAAGTGAATGAAGGGACAGAGCGGAAGCTGAATGCTAATACATTTAAGAAACTAAGTTACCTGTGAGCCCTTTCAGAAGCCTGAGAATCAAACAGTACAACTAGAAGAAAGAAGGCCCATTGACAAAAGGGTCATGAAGTGAGGACAAAAGGGACAGTGACAGGGCAGGAGTGATGGGGCCAATGCCAGTAAATGACGAGGCCATGGTAATGGCTGCACTGTGGGGACTGGGCCCAGGCAAGGTCAAGGTCAGCTGTGTCCCCAGGGTAGGGGCTGAGAGCCAAGGCCAGGAAGGAAGCAGAGGGCCCAGAGCCACAGGCTCTGAGAGAACTTCAGCAAAGGAGGGGAGAACTCGGGAACTGCTTAGGAACCCTGAGAGAGGAAGGGCAGGGATTTGGGACAGGATCCAACCATTCTACCATTCGGCTCCAGGAGAAACAATACAGTGTTTTGCTATGTTTATCGTTCTTTATCTCCGTATTATAGTACTGCTCCACACGGTCTGGCCTGAGAAACTTGGGTTACACAAGTTTGATCGGGACACAGTTCCAATCGTAAAGAGGTCACAGTGTAGTGGGGAGATAACATGAACGTAAGTATTTACAAAAGTGTGCAATAAATGTAATAGATTATGTGTGTATCTATCATCTATCTATCTACCTACCTACCTACCTATCTATACAAGATGCTTGGGAGAGCATCAATTTTTTTTTTTTTTAACTTTGGGTTTATTTATTTATTTATTTATTTTTGGCTGTGTTGGGTCTTCGTTTCTGTGCGAGGGCTTTCTCTAGTTGCGGCAAGTGGGGGCCACTCTTCATCGCGATGCGCGGGCCTCTCATTATCGCGGCCTCTCTTGTTGCAGAGCACAGGCTCCAGACGCGCAGGCTCATTAATTGTGGCTCACGGGCCCAGTTGCTGCGCGGCATGTGGGATCTTTCCAGACCAGGGCTCGAACCTGTGTCCCCTGCATCGGCAGGCAGATTCTCAACCACTGCGCCACCAGGGAAGCCCTAGAGAGCATCCATTTTTAAGTTATTTGCTAAGTAACTTAGTTCTGCTAGAGCTGCTAAATTCCCTCTGTTTTTCCAAACTTTTCAGTAAATCAACACCATCAACAAGTTATTTGTGGGAGTATTTGAGTGAAAAAGCAAAGGAAAAAAGCTTGTGCTCCCTTCCTGGGTAGCTGTGGAAAAGAGAGATGAATCATGTGGCCCTGAGAACTGAGATGTGAATGAGACTGATAGTTGAATAAGTGCAGAAACGTGGAGCTGGAGGTGGCCAGAAGAAATATACACCCGCAAAGATGTCAGGGGCACCAGTGGGCTCTCCTCATCAAGTCAAGTTCAACTGGGGGTCAAGTCAAGGTAAACTGAATCTCAAAGGAAAGACTGATGTCCAGCTGATTTGGGGGTCACATTTATTTAACCTCGTTTAGAACCTTAAACCTTCTGAGAGCTATTCTTTCGGTTTCCCAAAAGTGGAGTCTAGTTTTATTGTGTTCATGTCTCTCCCACACCTCCCACTTCTGAATTCCTTTCTCTCTGTAAAATATTTTTTTCTTTAGCATAAAATTTAGAGCGGTAGCATATTAAATAACACACGAAATTCTCTGGCTTGAATAATGTGTTTATTTTCTTTAAATACACTTAAATATGAAACAACAGACAGTAGTTTGGTAAACTCAAAACTACAAGCTGGACAGTAATCAGATAATCAGTGCTGATCATACAAATCAAAATCGGCATAAGAAAGAATCAGAATAATTCACAAGAGAGTTGCAATTAGCAAAGGACTCGAAGACTATGCAAATTGCCTCATCTGCTCTGAATAATTAATCACATGGTACCTGTCATTCCATGATGATCAAACCTTTTTCACTCTCCATTCCTTGGTGTGCAGAGCACCTTCAGTTAGAAGACATCTGTCAGAGAGCCAGGGAATCCTCAGCTGGTGTTTAATGGAAGGTCCATCTGGAGTCACCATAGTACTATGTAAAACGGATTTTTTTTCTAACACCTGGAACAGTGACAGCAACTTGGCAAAGCAGCATGCTGTTTAAAATGACAGGGATGGGGGACTGGGGATCAAGGCTGAATCAAGGATTTTCTCGATCGTGAAGCCCATGGGAGGCCCTTTTCTCCTTTGGAAAGCGGCAATGCTTTGGACATGCTGGTTTTCCATTTGCACAGGTTCTCATGTGAAAGGGGCATCTGTCCTCACAGCTGTTACAAAAGAAAATAAACATGAGAATTCAGAATCAAGGACTAAATTCCAAGGAAAAACTCTGATCTGATTTGATCACGTTTTCAAAGTAAATTTTCCAGATACATATTTAAAATGTCAATATAAAATCCTGGATGGTTACCCCACATGGTTTCAAAATCTATTAAAGCACAACTGCTAACTTCTAAGCATTCTATTCATCAGTAAAATCCTTGGTATATAAATCCAATGACATCCCCTTCCTCAAAGAAAAAAAGCAAACATGCGTGGATATATATTGAGAGAGAGATTGAGCTAAAGAGTCAGCTGATCTGAAATAATAATTGTTGAAATTTCATCAACTTTAGTTTTTGCTTAAGATCCATAAGCCAACAATAGCAGGCAGGATTTTCTTGATTTCACAATCAATCATCACTCTATATACTTATTCCATAGTTGCCAAACCTCTGTTTTACTATCAAAAAGGGGGCTTGGCACTGAACAATAAAATTGGCTTAATAAGGAATCCCACCAAATCTAAATGGTATTTACATTAAATGTCCATGGGCCAAATTTAGGCGAAAGTGCAAAAGCCATTCACCTGCAGGTGTCTGGGTGAAATATCTTGTGCTTCTGGCAGCAGCTCTCCAGAGTTTCTCTGCACTCAATGCAACTGCAGTTTTCTGGGTGCTGGATGAGATCTCTGGGACACGGAGTTTTACAGACACACTCGCAACGATCTTCATCAAACTTCATGTGTGGACCACAGAGAGCCAGCTCCTGGAGATGAGCGTGATCTAAACGGAAAAAGTGTTAGTCAAAAAATACACCTCACACCTTCCAGGCTATGGGTAGAAACAGTGATGTATTTCCTCACCGCAGATCATAATACTAATATAAAGGATACAGCAGTGACAATGAACTTTGATTCCACAGACATCTGTTGGAAAACATGATCAGCTGAGAGAGGAGGGTCTGAGAGGTTTTTGACACACTTAGCTGACCGATATCTCTTCTAGAAAATATACAAAACAACTGGATAACTACTACTCCATGTCCAATTCTGATCATCGAGTTGAAATTCATTGCAAAAAACAGAAGAGATAGAAACTTTGGAAGAACTTGACAATGTCACCGTAGCATTCTTGAAAGGCTTGGAGGAAAGTTAAGTGTTGAGTTTCTTCCCCAAACCTGCTTCTCTCCCAGTTTGCCTCACTTAGTGAATGGTGCCATCACTCTTGACTCACCCGCCATGTTGAATCTAATTACCATGTCCACCCAGTTCTGCCTCCCTGAATTTGTTCTTTTTCATCATCACTGCCACTGCCTCAATTCAGTCAGTACCTTGTACTTTTTGTGCAGATGACACTCACTCACTTCACCACCACAAGTTTTACCCTTTCAATCCATTCTCCACAATATCAAATGCAAATCTAATCATGTCACTCTACTGCTTTATTTATTTATTTTTTTAAACGTATTTATTTTTGGCTGCATTGGGTCTTTCGTTGCTGCGTGCGGGCTTTCTCTAGTTGCTGTGAGCGGGGGCTACTCTTCGTTGTGGTGCGTGGGCTTCTCATTGTGGTGGCTTCTCTTGTTGCGGAGCACGGGCTCTAGGCATGAGGGCTCCGTAGTTGTGGCTCGTGGGCTCTAGAGCGCAAGCTCAGTAGTTGTGGCGCACAGGTTTAGCTGCTCTGCGGCATGTGGGATCTTCCCGGACCAGGGATCAAACCCGTGTCCCCTGCATTGGCAGGCGGATTCTTAACCACTGCAACACCAGGGAAGTCCCTGCTCTACTGCTTTAATTACCTTAAAAGGTTCTCTCTTTCCCAATAAAAGTCAATTTCCCCACCAAGAAATAAGAGATCCTCCATGAGCTGGACCCTATTAACCTCCCAGACTCATCTTCTGTCTCTCTCTCATGTATCCTATGCTCCTCCATACCAAATTATAGTACTTTCTGTTCTCGTGATATGTCAGGGTCTCTCAACCCCATGCTTTTCGCCTTGCCTTTTTCCCTTTGCTAGTCATCCTTTCCCCCTGATACCTTTCCCAACTTCAAATTTAGTTAAGTGCCCTTACCCTGTGCACATTTCCATTCTGTCCTTTCTGGTACTGCTTACATTTGTCTGTTTATTTCTATGTTTCCTCTGTTAATGAAAAAAATCCTAAAGGTTATAGGGATCAGGTCTCATCGTTCTGGCATAAAATAGGCACTTGATAAACATTTGCTGAGTTTATTTGTTGTAATAAAAGGGTCCTGAAGCAGGCCGACATATGGAGATTCTGAAGAATCCCATCTAGCATTCCAAGACATTGGGTTAAGGCATATGGTCTTGCCAATATCTGGCCATTAATGATATATCAAAATGGCAATCTCATGTCATCCAATCTCATAGTCTTAACTGCTCTGTGATTGATGATCTTTGAGGGCTCACGTGGAATGGGTGTTGAAAGGCTAGATCTGAGGATCCTCCATTCTGAATTGTGTGAAGAGGAAAAAGGTAAGCTTTGTAAAGCCATACGCAGATGCCAGATGTCACTTTGGGGCAAGATGAGACTAGATAGAAGCTCCTAAAAGATTTGCAAGGATCACTAGGTGGCAGTAGAGATTCACTTAGAACACTTCAGGCTGTCCCAACTCCATTCTTGGAGCCGTGGTTTAGGGAAACACAGTCTACCAGGTATCTGCTGAACTTCAGCAAGGTAGTTGGCAGTGGCTGACCTCAATCCTTATAGATAAGTTGAAAGTGACAGAGAATGGATGTAGGAGAGCTGAGTGAAGCGGTAACTAGCTAAGGGTGATACCCGGATGTATTGCATATCAATTTCAATCCTAGGGAAGTCGATGATGGGATACCAAGGTGTTAGGCCCTTGGCCTTGTTCCATTTATCATTTTAAATCAATAAACTGATGGAATTTTTCCAAGTAAACTCTTGAATTTGTGGGTATCTTGAGGAATTTAAAATCCAGAATCAGGACTCCCTAATTTTTTTTTTCTTTTTTTGGTATTGTTAGTTAGTTTTCTTGTTTGTTTGTCTGTTTGTTTTTTAAAACAGTTTAGAGCAATGGCCTGAATCTAACAAGATGAAATTAAATTGGACTTGGATTCACTAACTCACATATGCTCATCCAGGGAAGAGAAGTTATTGTAGAAAAGGCAGCTGGCTTAATAGCCACATGTGTGGGAAGAAAAAGTATTTAGTGAACAGTAAGCTCAATATATGTCATCAGTTTGATGAAGCCACTGGAGAAGTGACCATGAACTTGGCCCACATTAACTGAGTTGCAAGAGATGAAAATGAGAAGTGACCAGAAGTGATCCAGGCTACCCCATGCCTCTCACTTCCATCATTACCACAACTTCCCAAAAGGCCCCCTTCCTCCTTGCCTGCCCCAGGCCAACCCATCCTCTTGTACACTGTCACTCGGTTGATTTTGTTAAAATTCTAACTGGTGCTGTGACTGTCCACTTAAACCAGTTGAGTGGTTTCCTTTTGCGTTTAGCATCACATCCAAGCTCTGGGACACACTTTACAAGGGTCCCCTGTGAACTGCTCCGGCTTCCTCTCTCACATCTACCCAGCCCCCTCCTGTAACGTCCCCACCATGCTGACCGTCTTCCAGCAGCCTGACGCGCTGCGGTCTTTCACTTCCAGCCCTGAGCACTCACTTTTCCCTGGCTCGAAGCACTCCTCTTTTTCTCCACCACTCTTCCCGCCCTCAACACACGTGGGCACCGGCTAAGTCCCTCCCCAGGAATTACCTTCAGCAGAAAGAAGCTGCCTCACCCAAGGTTACATCCCCTCTCTGAGGCAGCCCATATCCAGTGACAAGCCCATAGGACCCAGCCCCTTTGCCTCAATCTGAGGCCTCGCCCCACGGGCTGTCCCAGTTTCAGCTCCCCACAGGCTTGGCTAACGCCTCTCAGCAACTGCAACACAGTTCAACTTCTCCCTCTGCCCAGTCCTGCCCCCGACCCTTCACCTTTGAAAGCAGTCCTGCATGTAAACCTCCAAAGTACAAATCTCTCTCCCAGGAGCTGCGTACCAGGGAAAGCTTGATTAGAACAGCCTTTAAGTTCTATGTATACAGCTTTCCATGATAACTTTCTTTTTTAAAAAATTTTTATTGGAGAATAGTTGATTTACAACGTTGTGTTAGTTTCAGGTGTACAGCAAAGTGAATCAGTTATACATATACCTGTATCTACTCTTTTTTAGATTCTTTTTCCATATAGGGCATTACAGAGTAGTGAGTAGAGTTCCCTGTGCTATAGAGTAGGTCCTTATTAGTTATCTATTTTATATATAGTAGTGTGTATATGCCAATCCCAATCTCCCAATTTATCCCTCCCCCCCTTCCCCCTTGGTAACCATAAGTTTGTTTTCTACATCTGTGACTCTATTTCTGTTCTGTAAATAAGTTCATTCGTACCAGTTTTTGGATTCCACACAATAACTTTCTAACACAGTTTAAAAATGGGTCACATGGAGAAAGAATTAGATTGGTTTTACATGGTTCTATAGGGTAAAGCTGAACTAACAAGTTGAAGCTCTAGAGCTGGGCTGTCCAACATGCTGGCTACGGGCCAGAATGAGCATGAAATGGCAAGTGTGAATTGAGATGTGCTCTAAGTGCAAAATACACACTGGATTTCAAAGACTTAGCACAAAGAACGAAGGGTATATCCTTGATAAATTTTATATTGCTTGCATGTTGAAATGAGAGTATTTTTTATATTTTAGATTAAGTAAAACATTAAAATTAATTTCATCTGTTTCTTTTAACCTTTTTAAGGTGAGTACTATAAAATGTAAGTTGCATATGTGACTCTCACTGTAATTCCATTGGACAGCACTCTTCTAGACAGAGAGAGAGACAGATTCAGGTTCAATATAGTTTATCAGCAACAAGAGTGTGCCCGGTGTAACTGGGATGTATTTTCTAGCAGAGGATGGCTGAAGACTTGGTGGGAAGGATGTACATGACATTCAAGATTGGCATGGGCATTTACAGAGTTACTGTATGACCCAGCAATCCCACTCCCGGGCATATATCCAGAAAAGACGAAAACTCTAATTTGAAAAGGTACATGCACCCCAATGTTAGCACTATTTACAATAGCCAAGACATGGAAGCAACCTAAATGTCCATCAACAGAGGAGTGGATAAAGAAGATGTGGTACATATATACAATGGAATACTATTCAGTCATAAAAGAGAATGAAAGAATGCCATTTACAGCAACATGGATGGACCCAGAGATTATCATACTCAGTGAAGTAAGTCAGAGAAAGACAAATATCATATGATATCACTTATATGTGGAATCTAAAAAAATGATACAAATGAACTTATTTACAAAACAGAAATAGACTCACAGACATAGAAAACAAACTTACGGTTACCAAAACGAAAGGGGGGAGAGGATAAATTAGGAGTTTGGGATTAACATATACACACTACTATATATAAAATAGATAACCAACAAGGACTTACTGTATAGCACAGGGAACTATATTCAATAACTTATAATGGAAAATAATCTGAAAAGAATATATATATAAAACTGAATCACTTTGCTCTACACCTGAAACATTGTAAGTCAACTAGACTTCAATTTTAAAAAAAGATCTGCATGGGCATTTAAACTACATGAACTTTAAGATTCCCTCAAACCCTGCGTTGAGCTTTCATGAAAACACTTGGAAGCTGAGAGACAGAAGCATAGGGAATAGCTTGTTATTTACAGTTTCTAGGACAGATTCCTTAGAGCTTAATCCTTACTAATCTTGCTTGTAGATCATAGTTGGAAACAAGCAAGGTTCAAATTGCATGATTCCTTGCGATCTTTACAGTGGAATCACGTCAAGTTCTCTCAGAAGTCAATAAAAAGTGGATTCACTTTCGGCCAGATGTTCATAATCAAAAATCAGAGCATTGTGAGTTATGTGCAGTGACGAGAGCCTAGCTCAGCTGGTTCCCAACTCCCCTGAGCCCAATAGCCGTGTTTTGCTTTTACTTTGCCCTCGTTTCAGAAGAAGTCTTCTCTTATTCCCCATTTTTTTCAAATTATTGGCATGTTTTCACATGACACAGTTGAAAGAAACCAACACGTCCAAAATGACCTTACGTTCCTGTAGGACTTTTATACAAATAACTTAGTAAAATGTGGTTGACTCGTGTTTCATTCTGAAGTGGCTTTCATTAAAGGTTATCATTCCCTTTCAAATTCAATGTTTTGGGATGCTCTAATCATTTGGGTCTTTAAGATGAAAAAGCAGAATGATGCATTGGTAGACTTACTATATAATTACAGCACAGAGGTCTATGGACTCTCACTGCTTCTATCACTCTTACCTGTGTGTCTAGAAAGTTACTAGACATTTTGGTGTGTCCATTTTGTAATTGTAAAAAAAAAAGGGATACTAATCATACATTATAGGATTATTGGGAGGATTAAATGAGTTGATACATATAAAAGGCTTACAAGATCGCTTGGTCAATAAATACTAGTTGCTATTGTTGTTATTATTATTATTACTATTATCATTTCACCACTGCTATGATTACCTTCCATTCCGGCGAGTGGATTCTCCTCCTGTAAAACACATTTACATTTGTTGCTGTCCCAGAGCATGTCAATAGGACAGAGTTTCTTGGAATGGGAACAGCTAGGAGGAGAAAACAATAAATCAGATTTTAAAGCTTTCAAGGGTAATCATACTTTTGGAACATCTTTTTAAAAATGTTGAATACATTTCCGAGTGGAGAATAGTGAAGATTTTTAAGGAGCTTAATTCATATTTATGAACAGCATGTTATTAGATAGTAATTCTGTAATTACAAATATTCTCTGTGGAAACGTTTGGAAACCAAACTGTAATTTTGGAAAGGTATAATCTTTTTAAGAGGATTGGTGTTAAAAACTATGTAAATTAGCTGTCAACAGAGCTTATTTACCCCAAGTGAATAGTGTTCTAACATCGCTCCTAAGCATTATCGTCTGTAAAACGGAGATAAGAACATTGGCCAGGACAGCAGGAAAATCTTGAGGATAAATGTTCCTTTATTATGAGCTTTCTTTTCTACTTGGCACTCACACAGTGCGTTTACTCCTTTACTTTTGCAAGATCTAAGTATCCAACTTAATTACTTTATATTTTTATTCAATAGTTGTGATTTGCCCTTTGTTTCTCTGTAGTAAATTCTTTTTCCCCAAATCAATGATTCTTACCTTTGATTTCAGCACACCTGAGGGTGTCATAATTTGTCTCATAAAGAATCACAAAATACTCACAAGAAAATGTCTAGTCAAATTAAATTTAAGTCATTTTTCATTTAAAATAATATTTCCCATTTGGTCAACTTAAGAGGAAGGCTTTAAAAATCGCCAGAATCAGATGCACATGGTTGTGCCACTCCGCAGTGACTCCAGGAGCCTTCTTTCCCCCTCCTAACTTCGGGACTTAAATATGTAAACAGCCTGAAATGGGTTTTATCTAATGCTTGTTCTGGAATGAGGGAACAGATGCCAAATTTGAGTCTGGAGTAGAGTTTTACACCTGCATCAGACTATGCATATTAAGAACAAACGTGCCCACAGCTTGACATGCTGAGTTCATAACCACTGAACTTTCTGATCCTACTGCAATATACATGTAACACCTCATAAAAAATATACTTGCCAAACAGTTATTACCCGTAGATCTGGGTTAGAACCTAAAAGACAAGGAGCTCGAAGAGAGAGCGATGACTCTGTAATTAATGAACTATTCTCCACACACAGCGTTAGCCAAGGCAAGAACAAGCATAAGGAAGTATAAGAAATGCTTACCGATCTTCTTCTGGGATCTGGATGGATCTTCTAATAATCGAGTACGGATGGCGGGGAGCTGTTGGCAAGCACTTACAACCTGTATGGTTGGCAACTTTAACAGGCACTAATTCAGGTACTGATGTCAAAGGTACTGATATCTCAAAGAGCTAGAGCAGAGAAAGAGAACTATAATACATATTTTAAAAAATAAGAATAATTTCTACAGTCTGCATTTTTGCCTTTGTCCCTTACGGTAACGACTTTAGCAAAGTCGTCCATTAAGAATAGAGCTAATATGCAAACTATTATATATAGGATGGATAAACAACAAGGTCTTACTGTATAGCACAGGAAACTATATTCAATGACCTGTAATAAACCATAATGGAAAAGAATATGAAGAAGAATATATATGTGTATAACTGAGTCACTTTGCTATACAACCGAAATTAACACAACATTGTAAATCAGCTATACTTCAATAAAATTAAAAAAAAAAAACAGAACTAATAAGGCTAAGGGCTGGCATGATGGAAAGAATTCTCGGCTGGGTGTCAGAAGACCAGGGCCTTAACCAACTTTATCAAGTATTTAAGTTTTGTCAAATCTCTTAAAATTTTGGTGTCCCTAGAATGCTTGTAAAATGGTGACCTTGTAAAATGGTAACCTTGTAAAATGTTCCCTGCTCCTGCTTTAAGTCTGACTGTGAATTGTAAGGATTAAATGAAATTATAGCTATGAAGTTTCCTTGCAACCATGGTGAACAGATTATTGTTCAAAACGATTTACTTATCTCTTCCCATGCCATCTCCATTGGAGGAATATAGTTTTCTGTTCCTTGACTTTGGACTTGGCCATGTGACTTGCTTTGGTTGACAGGACATTAGCAGACATGACACAAGCACAGACTTGAACTGTGCGTGCATGCATTTGCTCCAGCCATGTGAAGAGCATGATGTGGCAGGCTTGCTGGTCTAAGGGATACGAGACACAGGGACCAGACCTGGACTCAACCTGCAGCTTGCCACCAAGCCCAACTGAGCCCACTCTAAACTAAATGAATCTCAGATATATGAATGAGAAAAAGCCATCGTTGTTTGAAGCCACTAAGTTTTAGCGTGTTTATTATGCAGCATTATATAGTAATAACTGACTGATACAAGACCATCATGCCCAAACAATGATAGGTAACATGAATATTATCATTCTACGTTTCTATATGCTAGCCCTTGTTGTAAGCACTTTTATATTAATTCATTTACCCTTATAACAACATTATAGGGAGGGTTTTTTAAATTACCCCCCTCCAACTCTACAGGTGAAGAAACAGATGTACAGAGAGGTTCTATAACTTGCCTAAGGCCATATAACTATTGATTGGAAGAGTGGGGATTTGAACCCAGGCAGTCTACTCTAGAGCTAGAGGGGATACTCTTAAGAATATGCCTTATTACTTTTTGGGATGAAATTGCTGTGACCAGAAGAAGCAAGATGGGATCTCCGCAAGTAAAATTTACTTGCTGAGAATATCAGTTACTTTGTTTCTAGAGAGGCTCTCTGATGTATGGATGCGTTTCAACTTGATTTTAATGCTCTGTCCATTCAATCAGCATTCCATGTAGTCCTTACTACATAGAGTCTTCATTTATTCACTTAGTTTCTAAGATGTATTTCACTGAACAGTCCATAACTTTGGGATGAGAGGTAGTTTTTCTTTTTTAAAAAAACCACTATTACAATGTTCAAATATGCATATTTGGAAAGAAAAACTGCTGTACATTTACACTTAAGCACATTCTTTAAAACTACTCATTTGTTGAGGACAGCAGTCAAAATAAAGTACTCAATTATCTATTATTAAGTGGAAGCAATCCATTAAAGTTGTGTTTAGCCTGACCTTTTCATATGTAATGGCACTTCCATGAGTCTAAGTAAGAGGGTGTTTTTAGAGTGTTTATTTTGCATGAACTCCATCTTCTTGCGAAATTTTTCAGCTATACTCTAGGGTATAACACGGTCATGAACTAAAGCCTCTTACGTTATGCAAGCTGTTTCCACTGACAGTTGATGCTTAGCCATACTTATGTCATTTTTTTCCCTGATTGTCAAACAGCAGAGGTCAGAATTTTTACAAGTTCCAAGATTCTCTAAAAGAATTTAGAAAAAGAAACTCTTCAGTTTAAGGGATATTTTAAGTAGGGGGGAAAAATTAAGGATAAGTTAACCTAGTACCAAACAAATCAGGATTCCATTCTTTCCATCCAATTAAGATAATTACCTAACGTGGGTATATTCAGTGCATAGGTAATTTTATTGTGCTACCTCTTTTCACAATCATGAGGCTAGACGGTAGAGGCAAATGTGACAATTCAATGAATATACCAATATGTGTGAGGAATTTGCGACACAGAACCAAAAGGAATGTAGTTTGACTTACAGCTTTTTAATGTTTTGCTAAGTTTGTTATTACTGCTCTACTATGCCACGTCTATTACATTTCACAACAATATGGTAGCGACAGAAACAAAAACTTATCTACTGAGCAAGGGGAATTTTATAAGATGAAGAGGGAAGAATTATTTCTTTCATGGGGACTGGAGGATTATTTTCAAAGGTCTTTTGTGCTAGATATTTTCCATTTGCGCCTCCGGAGACGCCATCCTCTTTCCTTCCTTCCCCACTGGGCTGTATCCCAGGATGCTGACCTCCATGGAATGGATCTACAGGCCCCCTTGCCCCCCACCCCCTTGCCGGGCTAAGGGTTGGCAGTGGCCGCCCCTCCTCCAGCCAGTCCTGCAGCCCGCGTCTCCATTTCCTCTCGGTTCCCATAACCGCTCCATCCTCTTGCCTCTTCAGTCTAAGGGTGGGAAAAGCTCCCCCTTTCTGCCAGCTCTGGGTACTTCACCAGCCCTTTCTCCTTCCCCCACCCTTCACTGAACTCTTCTCAGTCACGCCATGTGAACAACACGGAACCTAATGAATACACAAGTCAGTGTGTATATCTTTGTTCCTTTAAACGTCTGTTCTAGTAACTTCCATATGATTTTCTGATCCTTGACATTATAGCATCAGAGAGACAGCAACTGACAAGGGTTCAGGCTTTGGAGTCACCTGGATTTGAATCCCAGCTCTGCCATAAGCTACCTCTCTGAGCCTCCATTTCCTCATCTATAAAGGAAGATGATAAGCTACCCATTTAGCTTATCTCAGGGTTAAATGAGATGACACACATAAAGCGTTGAGACAGCGCTTGGCAATCGGCTGAGCTGTAGCCGTCGACACTATTGGCGTCAGGGCTCCGGAGAGGGCTGATGTCCTCATACCTGTTTGGAAACGTACGAGGTGCTGCTGTTGACACACACGAGGCTCTCTTCGTTGCAGCAGCCGCCACACCGGAACACGTTCACGCAGGGGGGCTTGAAGAACGTGTCAGTGCTTCTCCCCAGCTCGCTGGCCACCTCCACGCACGTCTCTCGAGGGCTGCACTGCGTCCTTTGCCATTCCTCATCTATAACTGCGGAGAGGCAGCTCGTTGGGCCGGCAGAACAAAGGGCCCTGACATGCCCACGTGTGCCAGGGTTACACTCAACACCGTCATTCTCACACGTGCAGCGCTTGGTGATTTCACTAGATGGGTATTTGGGGTCAGTCCTTTAACCCAGGATTGTGTGCAGAAAATTTACAACCAAAATCTGCGTTCCTTCCCATTTATACGATCCCTTCGTAGACTCTAATTCTACTTTCCGTTGGTGCTGAACACCATGTTCTGGATATAACTACATCGGGTACATCTGGAGAAGCCTGCTAATAAGGAAGTAAATGGATGCACATAAAGCAATGACATGTAAGCATTATTTATTAAGCAATTTACAGGACACAGCTGGATAGCATTGCTTCTCCTTGAAGCCAGGTGTGGGTAGGTTTTAGCACCATTAACAAATACGTTTCGGGAATTCCCTGGCGGTCCAGTGGTTAGGACTCCATGCTTTCACTGCCGAGGGTGCGGGTTCAATCCCTGGTTGGGACACTTAAGATCCCACAAGCCGTGCAGTGCAGCCAAAAAAATAAAAAATAAAATTAAAGAAAAAAGAAGTATCTTTTTATTGGTTGCTTAACTAACTATATACGGCAAACTCATGAATGAAAAGTTAAGTGGAACTAATCTTTCCTCAAGTCAGAGTGTTCTCATTTGCAAATGCCCGATACTGATGTTTCTATCAAATGATGAAATAAGCTAGTTCATTTTTTTTTAAATAAAATTATTTATTTATTTATTTTTGGCTGCTTTGGGTCTTCATTGTTGCGCGTGGGCTTTCTCTAGTTGCGGTGAGCGGGGGCTACTCTTCGTTGCGGTGCGTGGGCCTTTCACCACGTTGGCCTCTCTTGTTGCAGAGCTCAGGCTCTAGGCGCACGGGCTTCAGTAGTTGTGGCACGCGGGCTCAGTAGTTGTGGCTCACGGGGTCTAGAGCACAGGCTCAGTAGTTGTGGCGCACAGGCTTAGCTGCTCCACGGCCCGTGGGATCCTCCCGGACCAGGGCTCGAACCCGTGTCCCCTGCATTGGCAGGCGGACTCCTAACCACTGCACCACCAGGGAAGCCCAAGCTGGTTCATTTTGATGAAAGGAGCAATATTCTGGCCTTTCTAGCTAATTTGTGGGAAACAAGAAAAAGAAACAAGCCTCGGGGAATCAAAAAAGATTACATACATTCTTGTAAAACATACTCGCCTTTCTCTCAAAGTTTATTTTTTTTTAATTAGATTTTGATGCTTTGATACTTAATGTTGCATAGCCTTTCTATGGCCGTTTTTGGGAAATGATTCAATTTTATGATAAAGACAATATTTAAAGACTTTCTTTTAGTTTGCCATGGAATTGTAGAGTTGATTATACACTGGGGTGGAGGGGAGTGGTGAAAACCCTTAGTGGTTGGCAGCTTCTAATCTGACCCTCCATCACGCCCACCTCCTGGTGTTCACACCCTGTGTAATCCCCTCCTCTGCGTGTGGGCTGGACCTAGTGACCCGAATGTTATGAAGAGAATACAGCAAGCGTGATGG
Source organism: Balaenoptera physalus (assembly GCF_965194825.1). NCBI lineage: Eukaryota > Metazoa > Chordata > Mammalia > Artiodactyla > Balaenopteridae > Balaenoptera > Balaenoptera physalus. The sequence continues at coordinate 13,283,066 of NC_138903.1, forward strand.
GATGGCACTGCCACGATTAGGTTAACAAAGACTGATTTCCATCTTGCTAGCAATCACCATCTCTCGCTGGCACTCTTTTGCCTTCTCAGCTTGCAGGCTTGGATGAAGCAAGCCATCACGTTGGAAAGGCCCACCTGGCAGGGGACTGAGGGTGGCCTCTACCTAACCGCCAGTGTGGAGCTGGGACCCTCAGTCCAACAGCCTGTCTGGAACTGAATCCTGCCAACAACCTCTGAGTGAACTTGGAGGCACATCCAGCCCCAACTGAACCTTGAGATGCTGCCTGTGACCCAAGTTGACACCGTGACTGCAGCCTCCGGAGAGACCCTGAAGGAGAGATACCAATTGAGGCTATGTCTGAAATTCTGACCCACCGAAACTGTGCGATAAAAAAATGTTGTCTGAAGCAGCTAAGTTTTGGGGTAATGTGTTACAGTGATAGATAAACTCTTCTCCATTTTTACCCCATCTTCAAAAATTTGTAATTGGTCTCTGCCCAGATTCTGAATTCCTGTATATGTGAACATGTTTCTACCAGAAGGGATAGAGAGAACTTCTATCTGGAGGATACAGATAAAATATTATTGTTGCAGATCTGACGCTAGTCTCTAAATTATTCTCTTAAAACATCTTTTCCACAGCCTTTTTCCTTTTCCGCCCATTAATCTCAGATTTCCTCATATGTTGCTTTCTTCAATCACTGAAAACACAAAATACGTTTGGCTGGCTGAAAAGCACTGCATATGCTACACAATTTACCTAAACTCTGTTTTTTCATCATAAAATCTTCGAGTCCAAGAAACCGTTTAAAATGTCTGATTATGAACATTTATATACAGGGTCTGAAGGTTGTAAACATGAGAGACAAATTACCCAATTAGGTACTATTTAATTCACTATTATTAATCACAAATCCTTGAAAAAACAAGTAATCAAGTTATACAAACATTCCTTGTTTAAAATGCTATTTAAATGTTGCTTTCCATTTTCTTTTTAATAAAACTAAGTTTTCAAAGTCAGAGCATTGTGTGTAACTATGACCAATGACACTGAGCAAAGGCTTCATACCTCTACTTTCATTACTACTGCCCAGCAGGACTGCTCTTCCTCAGGGAATTACCCTGAAATCCATGAGGGAGAGTTATAACAAATTATAACAAATTATAATTGGGATACCACACCGATTTGATTATTTGTTGCTTCTAACTTACTAAGTAACTTTAGATGATCCCGCCCCTCCCATGTAACAAGAGACATTTCAGAGTTGGCAAATTCCATAAATAATTATGTTTTTAAAAAATATTTTTGAAAAATTTTTATGGTTTCCTCCTTAGAAAATGTCAATTTCGACATGAATGCCTTTTTAAAATCACCTCCTCTTGGTTTTATGGTAACGCTTCTCTATCTCCATCTTCACAGAGCATCTCCAGGCTTGCCTCAGGCCTTCAAACAGGTAATCTGGTTAAGGCCCTGAATCTCCAGATGAGGTCTGATACCTTTACTTTCATGAAGTCCTTGCTAATTCACCACATAGAAACAACTAGAGCTTCAGACCTCTGGCTAAATTGGGTTCTAGGCCATGGTTCCAACCATCTCAACTCATTTAGACACAGTCATACAGATGCACACCAAGCGTCCTCTTCACTCCCGGGCTCTGGTGCTACTAAGGTATTGATCCCACCTATGCACAGCCTTCCCCGCAACCAACAATATCGTCCTTTTACAAACGGAAGAAAATAAAGATAACTCTACAGAGAAAGAAAAGAATAATTTTGGCTGAGCAGTCAATTTAAATTATGTAATAGCTACAATCTGATACCAGGTAATCATATGTTAATCAAATCTAAAATGCTAAATCATCAATGCCACGGCGGTTTCTTGTGCTGTTTTGACACATCATCAAAAAAGTTAAATGCCTAATTGGAGGCCGCACAACTGTATTTGGCAAGCATGTCATTCATTATAGGACAGTACATACAGACAATAGTTTACTTATAAAGATCCTCCAAACCTTACTAGGGAAGAGTCATTCTCTTTATTTCAAATCATGTTATTTTCTAGCCCAGCGTCTGGATTCTTTTGTCTAGAGACTTTCCCCCTCCATTATTCTCCTAGTAATACCAATATGCATTATTCCAACTCAGCTTCTAAATTCTACTTTTCATTTTCACTTTAAAAAAAAAAATCACAGGGGCTTCCCTGGTGGCGCAGTGGTTGAGAATCTGCCTGCCAATGCAGGGGACACGGGTTCGAGCCCTGGTCTGGGAAGATCCCACATGCCGCGGAGCGACTGGGCCCGTGAGCCACAATTACTGAGCCTGCGCGTCTGGAGCCTGTGCTCCGCAACAAGAGAGGCCGCGACGGTGAGAGGCCCGCGCACCGCGATGAAGAGTGGCCCCCGCTCGCCGCAATTAGAGAAAGCCCTCGCACAGAAACGAAGACCCAACACAGCCAAAAATAAATAAATAAAATTAATTTTTAAAAAAATCACAGAATTTTGAAGACATGAAAAAGCTATACCTAATCTATTGGTTTTTATCCATGTATGTATGGCCGTAGAATGCTCCTTATTAATGAATACCCAGGTTGTTTTATTTTTTAAGTAAACTCAATTTTTTTTTTCTATTAAGAACAGGCTTTCTGGGTTTCTTTTGCCCTCACATCTCTGAGTTAAATATATTTCCATATTGGGAAGTGTTACTTGGTGTTGAATTTTGATCTCAAAATCATATTGGGTATATTTCTCTGTGGAGTAAACACAGGAAACCAGGACTCTCCACTAACACTGAAGCTATGAAATCAAAGACCCCCTTGTTTTTTCTCCCAGACACGTGCCCGCCCTACTCAAACTTTTCGAAGAAGTTGGCGCATTTGTTACTATCTGATAAAGAGTAAGAATTGGCCTCCGCACGCACACACCTACCTTTTAGCGTCTCAATGTCATAGAAAGTGGCCGCAAACCTGGTGGACCGATGGGATGCTGAGCGAGAGTCCGCGCTGGTGAGACTTTTGAGCTTCAGTCGGCATCTCCACAGCTTCCAGTCCTCGAAGTGGGTGATCTGCAGTAGTTCCTCCAAACCCGAAGCCGCCCTAATCTGCTGCTCAGATTGTTCTAACATTGACCGGGATGCCCGCTTAAAGCGAAACAAAACAAACAGAAAAACTGGCTTACAGGCAACTTACTCAAGTTCTAGTTTGTCTTGATAATATTCATTGCTAACACTTACAAGTGTAAGTAGAGCTAAAAAGAAATTAGATTATTCAAATGGACACCAGTACCTAGGAAAAATGACATCTAGTAGTTCTGATTCACATTCTGTTCATTTATGATTGATGGAATGACTTATTCCCCCTGGGTTCTCAGAACACTTAAAGACAGTATCGTAGTGGGTTGAATGGTGGACATTTAAATGACATGTCCACGTCCTAGCCCCCAGAAGCTGCAAATATGACTTTTTTTTGGAAAAGGATCTTTGTAGATGTAATGAAGTTAAGGATCCTGAGATGAGGTCATCCTGGATTATCTGGGTGGACCTTAAATACAAAGATAAGCATCCTTATAAAAGACAGACGAGGGAAGACACAGACACAGAGGAGAAGGATTTGTGAAGCCGGAGGCAGAGACTAAAGTAACGCAGCCACAAGCCAGGGGTCGTCTGAAGCCACCAGAAGCTGGAAGACTCAAGGAATGATTCTTTCCGAGAGCCGATGGAGGGAGGATGGCCCTGCTGACACCTTGATTTTGCAACTGGATTCCAGAACTGCGAGAGAATAAATTTCTGTTGTCTTGGCCATCAAGTCTGTGGTAATTCAGTATGGCAGCCACAGGAAACTAATATAGATTTTAAAATCACACTATTTTGTGCAGGAGCCAATGACAATTGTTTTCATCTGTTATTTGAGACACTGACCCACAAAGTCTTGGGGACCCTGCCTACAGTCACACAAGAAGGAAAGATTTTAAGAACCTGATAATCTGAATTTGCTGACTTCTAACCCTCTGAACTTTTTTTTCCTTTTTAAACCTGTTTACTATTCCAAAGACATGATTATTTTTTCTGAAAAAATACACTTCTAGAGCTTATGTTGAAAATTTCCTTTGCACACAGTTGCATGAACTGTATTGACTGATACAACCCATGGATTTATGAGGAAAAAAAAGACTTGGCTGATAAAAGATTCTCAGTATGCAGTCGAATTGTTCAAAATTAGGGACTTGGTTATATAAATAATGATATATGCATACAATGAATACTATGTGATCGTCAAAATCAATGATGTAGATGTATACTGGGACAGAAGGAATTGAGTCCTCCCTGGAATGTGCTGGAGACATAATAAGGTAGTCTGCTATGGTTAAGGACGTGGATTTTCTCCTGCTGAGCCTGTGGTTACTGAGTTTATGTTCTGCTGTGTGGTTTGCATATGCATGCTGAGGACGTGTTTTTTAGAGCTGGGGTGAGGGAGGCGAGGGAGGGAAGAAACAGTGTGGCTGCAGGATGGTGCTGAGACAGGAAGGTGGAGCGAGAGGTGAATGTCAGCTACCTGACAGGGGGAGGGGCAGTGGGGGAAAACGGAGATGAGCAAATGGCACTTCCATCTGGACACTGGGTGGTGTGATGTATATCCTCCTCCACTGCCCCTCAAAAACTTTAGTTAAAATCTGTATCATTTAGCAGTGTTTTGGGAGTGGGATTTTTTTTTCTTTTTTTAAAATTTTTATTGGAGTATAGTTGCTTTACAATGTTGTGTTAGTTTCTGCTGTACAGCAAAGTGAATCAGGTATACGTATACATATATCCCCTCTTTTTTGGATTTCCTTCCTATTTAGGTCACCACAGAGCACTGAGTAGAGTTCCCTGTGCTATACAGTAGGTTCTCATGAGTCATCTATTTTATACATAGTAGTGTATGTATGTCAATCCCAATCTCCCAATTCATCCCAACCCCCTTTCTCCCCTTGGTGTCCATACGCTTGTTCTCTACGTCTGTGTCTCTATTTCTGCTTTGCAAATAAGTTCATCTATATCATTTTTCTAGATTCCACATATATTGTTAATATACGATACTTGTTTTTCTCTTTCTGACTTACTTCACTCTGTATGACAGTCTCCAGGTCCATCCACGTCTCTGCAAATGGCACAGTTTTGTTCCTTTTTATGGCTGAGTAATATTCCATTGTATACATGTACATCTTCTTTATCCATTCCTCTGTTGGGGATTTTTTTTTTTAAGCTATGATGATGGATACCAAGAGTTGTCCAAAAGTGGGTGTTCAAAAGAGCAAGTGTGGTCCCAGTCATGTATGATACAGTTATGATATCTCTTTAAAAATTATGTGTGTGTAATGTACATTATATATACATATATATAATTAACTATGGTTAATCATATGTATCAAATTAAATATATATGTAATATCTGGAGGAATATACATGAAAATATAAACAATGGTTAATTTTCTAGATCAACGGTTGTCAAACTACAGCCCCCTGGCATAATTTAGTCTGCTGCCTGCCTGTCTTTATAAATAAAGTTTTACTGGAACACAGCCATGTCCATTTACTTACATATTGTCTACAGCTGCTTTTATTCTAGAATGGGAGAGTTGAGAAGTTGCAATAGAGACCTTCATAGCAGTTTCAATCTGAGGCCACCTGTCCTTTTTTTTTAACAATTCCTTAATGTTCTCAGTTATTGTATTTTTCATTATTCCAAGTATTATATTGTCTCTATTCTCTTCTTTGAAACATTTATCAGACATGTATTGGAGCCTTTTAATGATCTTACATGTGCTTTCATATTTATCTATTTTTTCCTCTTCATGTTTTTAATGTGACAGGTAACTTAATTGGTTCCTCTTCCCAATCACCAATTCTCCAATCGTGTGAGTCTAGAGTTTAAGTTTTTAATTTCAATTACCATATTTCTAATGTCGAATATTTCTACTTTATTCTCCTTCCCATCTGCATTTTGTTTCATTTCTGTACGGTTTTCCTAATTTGTCATTTTTGTTTCATGAATATTAGTTCTTTATCTCTTTGAGGGTTGTAAATAGACTTAAGTATTCAAATTGTTTTATATTTTAACTTCATATATATGAGTTGTATCCCGATTACTCATTTTATTGGCTGTCTTTCTCAGTAATCATTACCTCTATGTGCTTTGGAATTTTGTTTAGTAGTTTCATCTTCATTGGGAGATTCGTTTTTTCTTTCTTCATTTAAAGGTCTGTGGTTGCATCCCCTGACACTCAGGGCCCTGGGTCCAGAATCTTACTGAGTATTTATGACTCAGGGATCAGCTCAGCTCAAGCCCTGCCTTGTCCTCTGGCTCAGGTTAAGCAGTTTCATAGAAGACACAGCTCCAGGCAGCCAAGAGCAGTAACCGTTCATCTCTCATGGATCTGATGGATTGCACTCATGGAGCCCATTACCCACTGGAACTGAACTCTTGGTGGCCTTCACCTTCCAGAAGAGTCCATCAGTTCTGCAGCTTCAGCTTCATGGTTTTTTAAAAAATTATTTTTCTTGAGATACAATTGACAGCGTGGTATAGGTTTAAGGTATACGACATATTGATTTCTTCAGCTTCATGTTTTTGGTACCATTTCTGCAAAATGTTTGCCATTTGCAGATGTTTATCATCCTGTGATCAATTTTACATTTTATCGATCATTGCTATGGACTAGAAACCATCTCAAAACATGAATGTAGAAGGTCATCTTGCTTGGAAGTCCAGATGTGAATGTGAATGTGTGTATGTACATGTGTGCATGTTTTAATAAAGGTGGGAAAATCTTGAACATGTTTATGACCTGAGGGAAAGAACCAACAGAGAGGAAGAAACGGAACATATGCATGAGAAAGCAGGGACCTAGAGGGGTTGGTGTGACATAAGTTCCAGAGATAGGTAGACAGAAGATGAATGAATGAGAGGGTCTGAAAGAGGAGGCTCATAGAGATGATGCGGGTCTGTAAGTAGCAGGACTGCTTGGGACCTATGATTTCTCACTTCTTTGAGAAGTCTGAATCAAGGCAATTTTCTGGGAGCAAGGGCTGGAGGAAGCTTGAAGAGCATATATAGGGTTTGGGGAACAGGCACTGAATTTCAGGAGCGTGCCACAGCTGCTTCACCTAAGAAATTTGGGGATGAAATTGAATAACTGCCAATCTCTCCAGCGACTCAAATTCAATGATGTGCCATCAAGGCTCGTTTTTCAATAGTTTCTCTTTTCATGATTATTCATTCCCTCTTCTAATTGGACGCTAAAACGACTTCATATTCAATCCACTCTGCGAAATAAAATTTTGTTACAACACTGCTTCCCCATCAAAATAATGAAAACAATCAAATAGCTTTTTGTATGTTTTAAAAATTGTACTCTACTGAGAGGATTTTTATTTACTGAGGCAAATCCATAAATACGGAATGATAAGGCTTCATAGCTCTTACAGGTTTCAATTCAATCTGAGAAATATTTTTACACTATCCAACCATGAGAGCTCAGAGGGAAATAAACCTCTGGATTGAATTTAAGCCATTGAATGGCTCATACGACTTACCTCATCATAAAAAATGAAGTGTTTACTCAAGTACAAGTTATTTAAGCATACTTTAAGTCTCATAATTTAAAACCTAGTTTGAAATAACTGAGAAACTGCCAACAGTTTATTTTGCTCTTACAAGTGGAGGTATTGAAAATTTGGAATAAGCAGAAACCTGACAGCCAATTCATCGCAAGGGTGGGCGTATGTTTACAAAGGGTCAAGAATAGCTGTTTGTTTCCAAGAGGCTTTCTGCACTAGTTGATTTCTGTATAATTAACTTTACCTACTTGAGCAAGACAAACATTAAAATTAGAAAGCGTAAGTATAGGTCCCAGTACATATTTAAACCATGGATTTCAACGGTTTTAACTACCAAACGTTTGCCAAGTAAGCTGCTCCTAATTTCTTCCTATATTCTAACGGAAGTGTTAATCAAAACTAAAATAATTATAAAGTACTCAGCAAAAGGAAGTGAGGCAGGGTTACCAGGTCTCTGCTTTTTGTTACAGCAACATCTTTTTATATGTCTGTGGAATGAATCCAAGACTGTTAGTAATTTCCCTCCTAAATAACAAATCATTCTCTGATGTCTTGGCTACCACAAGCCAGTTTCCAAATTGTGAGGTTTAAGGTATTTGTAACAAGATTTTACCATTATTTCAGTGCATACTGCTTCCTGAGGTACAGAATGAAGGGTAGCCACTTTCTCTTTAGTTAATTTCTAAGTTCACATGGTGTTCTCCCCGAGGAAGCATGAGCATCTCCATAGCTCAGGCCCAGACAGTCATCTACACCAAGCGTGACTAAGATATTTGGAAAGGTATGGTGCTGGGTTTGGAGGAGGACTTTGCAAGTATCCACGCTGTGGGGAAATCAAAGGCCTTCTGTACTCCTAATAATTTGAGCTCTCAATTTCCATGCCCTCTTCCTCCAAAAAATATCTAGTCAAGGAACACATTCAAAGAGTGAACAAAGGCATAATTTGGGGATATCAAGGAGCCTCACTGAAAAAAACAGCAGGAGGTTGACTTTGGTGGCGGCACAGAGCAGGTTTGAGAGTGGGAGGGCTGGCAAATAAGACTAGGAAGAGAGGTTGGTGCAGTGGGGTACCACTTCACATCCACTACAATGGCCACAGTCAAGAAGACAACATCAAGTGTTGATGGGACTGTGAAATGGTGCTGTCACTTTGGCAAAGAGTTCAGCAGTTCTTTAAAAAGTTAAACATAAACTCACCATACAGTCAACCAATTCCGCTCCTAAGGATTACCCGAGACAGAAAATCGATTATTGGCTGCCCGGGGCTGGGAGTGGGAATGAAGGTTAATTGTAAAAGGGCACAAGTGATCTTATACGGAAGATGGCTGCACCACTCAGTGGGTTTACTAAACACCATTGAATTTTACTTCCAACAGGTGAATGGGCAAATTTTACAGTATGTAACTTGTATGACAATATAGTTGTTTAAAACAAAAAAAAGAGGAAGGATTGGAAGCTTAAAGGCCAGGCTACTTATTTCGGAGGCAATGGAAAATATCAGACAGTTGAACAATGGGATGTCACTGGACACCCATTTCATTGGTTTGCTCTTTTGTTCATTTCTTCTTTTTTTTAAAATTAATTAATTTATTTATTTTTGGCTGAGTTGGGGCTTCGTTGCTGCACGTGGGCTTCCTCTAGTTGCGGCGAGCGGGGGCTACTCTTCGTTGCGGTGCCCGGGCTTCTCATTGCGGTGGCTTCTCTTGTTGAGGAGCACAGGCTCTAGGCGCGTGGGCTCAGCAGTTGTGGCTCGCGGGCTCTAGAGCGCAGGCTCAATAGCTGTGGCGTGTGGGCTTAGTTGCTCCACGGCATGTGGGATCTTCCCGGACCAGGGCCCGAACCCGTGTCCCCTGCATTGGCAGGCGGATTCTTAACCACTGCACCACCAGGGAAGCCCTGTTCATTTCTTCTTGCTTTGGCCTTAGTCCATGCTGTTCCCTCTGCTGGGAATGCCCTCTACTCTGTCTAGCCACACCTTTCTCAGCCAGGTGTTACCTGCATAGGGAAGCCTCCCCCACTACTCCCACCCTTGCCTAGGTCTGATCTGTCAGTCACATGGATTCCGAGCTCCCCATCCTTCTCCCCAGCGCTTACCACCACTGACGCTAATGAATTATTTGTGTCATTACTTACTTAATGCTTGTCTTCCCCACTGGGTCGTTCAGGACCACTGGAGTAGTAATGATATGTTTTATTCAGATAGCAATAGTAAGAGCTATAAATTAGGAGGTTGGGATTAACATATACACACTACTATATATAAAATAGATAACCAACAAGGACCTACTGTATAGCACAGGGAACTCTACTCAATATTTTGTAATAACCTATAAAGGAAAAGAATTTTAAAAAGAATATATATACATAGGGACTTCCCTGGTGGTCCAGTAGCTAAGGCTTCACGCTCCCAATGCAGGGGGCCCGGGTTTGATCCCTGGTCAGGGAACTAGATGCCACAGGCCACAACCAAGAGTTCATACACCACAGCTAAAAGATTCCGCACGCCGCAATGAAGATCCTGTGTGCTGCAACCAAGATCTGGTGCAGCCAAATGAATAAATAAGTAAATAAATATTTTAAACTAAGTAAAAGAAATAATATATATACACATATATGTATATATATGTATATATATAACTGGATCACTTTGCTGTACACCTGAAACTAACACATTATAAATCAACTATACTTAAATTAAAAAAATAGTAAGAGCTAAATATTTAATATTTATTAAATGTGTGAATAAATAGATTCATCAAATGCTATAGAAAATTTAACCCTGAGATTATTCACTTATTCAAACTGCATCACTTATTTTCAAGGATCTTCCTCTGAGTATCTTCCTTCCAGGTCCAAATCAAATGCCACTTTTTCCATGAAGTTTTCTATGAAGTCCCTTAGACTATATTTTTAATGAGCACATTGCATTTCCCTTACTATACTGTGATCTCCTTGAGGGTAGATCCTCCTAGAGGGTCAGGTTCATCTTTTTATATAATAAGTACTTAATGCATATCTGAAGAAGGAATTTATGAGTAATAAATATAATACATACACGCATTTGAAAAAGAGTCATCAGGCCCAGGTTTGTGTGGTCTGTTTAATCTTTTGTATAGAGCGATGCTTCTCAAAACTTCCTGTGCATACCAATCACCTGGCAATCTTGCCAGGATGCAGATTCTGATGGAGTAGGTTTGGGGTGAGACCTAGGATGGTGCATTTTTAACAAGCACCCAGGCGATGGTGATACTGTTGGTTGGCTGGCCACACTTTGAGAAGTAAGGGTTTGTAGCAGAGGTTCTCAACCTTGGCTTCACCTTGAACCTGCCTGGGAAGAAGCCTCACAGAAACACTGATGCTTGGATCCCATCCTCAGAGATTCTCATTTTCTGGTTCTGGGCTACAGCTTTGCCATGAGGATTTTGCAAAACTTCGTAAGTGGTTGCTAGTCTTAGGAGAAGCTGGGTGAGAGACATACAGGCTATTCTCTCCGCTAGCTTTGCAACTTCTCTGTAAATCTAAAATTATTTCAAAATAAAGTTTCTTTAAAAAATCTTTCCAAGTGATTTGAATGAGAAACACTCATCTTGGGGATGGTGCATGCTGGTTTAAGTTCAAAGGCCTGGGTGAGTGCCTGAGCCCCATACAAGCCCATTGAGTGGGGAATAAACGGTAGATGTATGCTGAGAAATAGTCTTATTCTTTAAACCCCTCTGAGTTATACCGTGGATTCAAAACACTTGGATGAGTATCTTGCTGAACTGGATTTTCTAAGCCTTTTCTTAACTCAAGTCACCGGATTGATTGTTTGTGGCCCACTTCCCAATCTGTATGACTTTTTCAAGATTGAAGACCAACAAAACTGTTTTCCAGGCTAAACAGCACGAGGAGAGCAGCTGCCTTATGTGAGACCATCCTAGATGACAGGAAAAAAATTCCCAAGGAGCCAAAACAACGCATTTCTCCCAAACAGAATTAAAAATAATAGGTACTGCTTTAACTTACTGGGATTTAATTGGGAATAGTAAATTCTAATACTTTCACATGGCAGTCTAGAAAATATTTGAAGGCACATAGAAATTAGGACATAAACACAATGCCAAGGGGAAGGGGCGTGGCTTGGGAGTACATGGCTGAGATCCATCCTGCCGCTGAGCTGTCAGAAGTTACGAGTTGCAAAAAGCTGTTCTTGGGTCATTCCAGTCCTTTGCCCTTAAGAATCCTCCTGTTCTAGATACGAAAAAGGAGACCAGCTTTGCAAAATTCCCCACTGGACCTCTCGAGAACTGTGGGTCGATGTTTCCAAGCCTTTCAAAACTGATGATTCTATTCTGTCAAACTGTTGGCAATGTGTCTTCAGGAAGTTTAGTGATAAGGGGGTGGGGTGAAGAGAATTTGTATATCTGGAAGATCCAGAAGCTTCAGAGTGTGCGGTGGACGGAACACATTTCACACAACGTTCCCTAGATTTGCTTAGGGATTTACAAGTGTTGCCTGGGGAACCAGTCCTTTGATTACTGGGCCCTGGAGTTCAGGAAACCACAGTCAGCAATTCGTTTCCCTTTGCAGTGGGTCTAGGGAGTGGATCATGTTGCAACACAAATAATTCCATGCTCCCTCTACCTCTTAGCAACTTGTTTCACTGGAAATGCATTTTGCATTTCATCTTTAGCTGGATGTTTAAGGCTGAGCCCAAACCACCAACTTTTCCCTGGTTTGGGATCCAAGTTGTACCGCCACGTTCCCACCTGTCCACAGACACCGTTCCCCCACCCGCTTCCCCTTTCTCACTCCCCCACCTGTTAAGGAACCCATGCAGGCCATGTTAGACTTGCGAGGCCAAACTGAAGTTTTGTGCCTTTGCGTCTTGTAACTCTCAAGTGGAAATTACATCCCCCGAAAGGAAGCTTTGCCCGATACTGGAAACCACTCTGTGGTCTGGACAGACGGCTGATTGGTGCGGGAAGAGCATGGATGAGAATTGTCCAAAACTGGCTTTGAGTGGTAGAGCATTCTGGGAAATGTGTTGGCAGTTTCTCATAAAGTTCAACAGACACTCACCATATGACCCAGCAGTCCCACTCCTGAGAGTTTACCCTTGATAAGCGAGGACTTAGGTTCACTCGAAAACCTTGACGTGAATGTTTGTATCAATAGTAGCTTTCTTCGTAAGAACTAAAAACCTGGAAACAACTGTCATGTCATTCAATATGTGAATGGTTGCTTAGGCAAACCGTGCCACGTCCATCCCATGGAATACAACTCAGCCGTAAAAAGGAATGAATGGCTGGTACCCCCAGCAACTTGGGTGGATCTCAAAGGCATGGGGAGTGAAAGAAGCCAATCTCAAAAGGTTACTGACTGTATGATTCCATTAATAACATTCTCGAAAAACCAGAAAGACAGTGATGGAGAACAGAGCAGAGGTTGCCAGAGGCTGGGAGGAGGGTGTGACTATAAATGGGTAGCATAAAGGAATGTTTTTTCTGTATCCTGATTATGGTGGTGGTCACAGAAATCTCTGTGTTAAAATTCACAGAACTGCACCTCAAATGGGAAAAATGATAATTTTACCGTATAGTAACTTTAAAAAAATAAAGTAAGCTGGCTTTGAATCCAGGCACTGCTCCCTTTTAGCTATTTGACCGTGGGCCAATTATTTAATTTCCTTAAGCCATGGTTTCCTCATTTCAGAAGGCAACGCTAACAATATCTCATAGAGCTGATGTGGAGATGACCCAAGGTCATACACGGGAAAGGGTCAGATATAGGGGAGGCATCCAATAATGCTCATTTCCTTTCCTTCCTCTCTCAGGGGTGGGGCATCTGGTCCTGGGTTGGGGTTTAGAGGTGCTTTATGGCTTTGATTTCCCTTAGCAACCAGAAAGGCGAGTTTGAGAAGAGCAAGATAGAACAACTCCAAGCATGGTAAATAAAAGTTAAAAAGAGAAAACCTTTTCCAGGGTAAATCAAGGACAAACTTTCTCTTTTTCTTCTTCTTTTTTTTAAACATTTCTTGCAGGTATTTTCAGATGAAAGGCCAACTTAAAAGTGTCTACCCAAGCTTTACATACGTCTTTATAGGTGGGTGAGGGAAAACCACCCACTTCTTCAACCTCTGTGTTTTGCCATTAGGGTCCAGCCATCCCCAGAACAGATGGTACCTAATAGTATGGGCCGTACCAACTGAGGGCAGGGAGGAGAACACACGTTTGCTGATAATGATTCACATGGAGCCAACCGAGGGCCTGGTCCTGCTGCTATGAAATCCAGAAACCTGGCCATTTGCGGGCCCTCACACTATCGGTGGCTCTTTTACTCAGGCAGTTCTATGTTTAAATGTGTATATATGAGAAACTCAGGGTGTTGAGTTAATCTTAAGACTTAGGAAAGGAATTAGAGATGCAGAGAAAGTGTGTGTGTGTGCGTGTGCATTTGTGCAAGTGTGTGTGCACAGCTGTCTGGGTATTTTAAGGGGATACTAGATGGCTAGGATATCTGGGACCTCCACATGCTCCAATTTGATGAATACTGTGGGTGGGTTTCTCCCCAGCCAAATTGTCTAGCATGTGGGGAGAGGTCTATGCCTGCCTTTACATGTTTTAAATCCGTGCTCCACTCAAATGCCTCTGCTCCTGTTGGATGCATCTATGCTTAGAACATGTGGGGACAGATGAGTGAGGGATGGGCTCGAGCGGCAAAACTCTAAAAGGATGTTCTGAATAACCCCAGGAGAACATACTCCTAAGGTCTGTTAGTCTTTTTTCTTAATTTATTTATTTTTATTTTTATTTATTTTTGGCTGTGTTGGGTCTTTGTTGCTGCGTGCGGGCTTGCTCACGGGCTCAAGAGCACAGGCTCAGTAGTTCTGGCACACGGGATTAGTTGCACCGCGGCATGTGGGATCTTCCCGGACCAGGGCTCGAACCCGTGTGCCCTGCATTGGCAGGCGGACTCTCAACCACTGCGCCACCAGGGAAGTAAGCCCCTGATACAGTCTCTTTATCACTGATCTGAAAGATCAAGGGCCCAATGTCTAAGGAAACCATCCAAAGCCTTTATGGTAATTAGGTTATTGTTAAAAACAATTCCACCGCCTCTATGCCTCCACCCGTCCTCTCCCTGCCCAAGACAGGAGTGTATTTCTCAGCCCCATTGATGTTGGGCCACGTGGCCTGCTTTGACCGATGGGATATTATGACATGATGCAAGCAGAGGACTGAAATGTATTTATGACCGCACAGCCCTCCTATGTTTCCACCATCACCGTAAGCACCTGCCCCTGCTGGCTCACTGATCCGAGGCAGATGAGAGTCATGTGGAGCAGACCCATACTCAACCTATGGCTCCAGCCTTGATCCTCTGCCTTCCAGCTGACCAACAGTAACGTCAGTGAAAATAGGTTATCGATGTTTTGAGCCACTGGAATTTGGACTGGATTGTCACACTGCATTATTGTTGTAATAGTTAACTGCTACAGCCCTATCTCAGCCTAAGTGTAACACAATCCATTGGGTGGACAGAGGATCTTTATGCCAAACCTCATCCTCTTTTTTACAAGGCAGCCCTGCCGTGCCACTGGCAGTCAGCCCAGAACGCCCGTTTTCACCTTTCTGCCTAAAGATGCAGTGGTCCCATGCCAACATCCACTGCTCTCTTCTTCCTCACCCATAACCATTGCATTGTCTAAGATGCGCAATGATCCACAGTCTTGCTGTGAGAGTATCGTTATGAACCAAGTTATGAACTGTTCTTTTCGGAGGGTCTCTTATATAGGATGAACTCAGGGTATTCCTTCAATCAAAATCACACTCTTCCTAACTCCCTCCAAAATGGAACAGTAAGTAACAACAAAACCTTTGCCACAGCAACATTCGACACATGTCATTTTCTTTCTCCAGAAATGATTTTAGGCAAACCTAGATTTCAGGAAAGCAATACTTGTCTCAAAGATGTGAGTGGTATAATTATTTAGATGACAATGAATGACAAAAAAGAGACACATTAAAATTTTCATTATTACTTAAAGTTTCAGGCATTAAAATTATCCTTCTCACAGGCCAAGCTGAGCTCCTTGGCTGCTGGTTAAGATATGCAAACAACTGAGACATGTTTATTTTATAAACATGTCATTTCCACTCATGTGCCCGGCACATGGTGGACATTCCACAAATGTTCACTGAACTGAATGTACAGCTTTCCTTTTCCCAAGAAAAAGGAGCCTCGTGAGCAGCAGAAAGAAACCCGAGGGTCTTCCTTCCATGACTCTACCCCAGTGTCCAACCACACTCACCTCCCATCTCAATGGTAAGTTCAGAAACATTTAGAAGTGACCAAAGTTGTGTGTACTATAGTCATTAATACTATTCACCAAAGAGTTCCAGCCTTCTACCTTCTGAGCAAATGGAAGGCTTGCACTTCCTGGCCCCTGGTGGTTGGATGGGGCAGGGGGTCAAGGGGCTGTGACCGGAAGTGATGTGTGTCACTTCCAGGCCAGAGAATTTAACTGCCAGGGTGAGGCTCTCCAGGGCTTTCCTCCCCTCTGTCATGGTGACTAATGGCATTCAAGATGGGGATGCCCAGCCAGCTTCATCCTGATGTGGAGCTCACCCTGGACAAACCAGGAGGGTCACGTGGTACAGGCAATAACTACACCTTCTGTTGTTCAGGAGCCGCCAAGACATATGGAGTGTGTTTGTTATCACAGCAGATCCTGGCCTAGCCTGACTGATTGAGCGTCTGCCCAGAGTACTCTGCCATAATTTACCACATCTTCACAAATCACGTGGTGCAGGATGAAAACACAGCACTTTCCAAGGATCTCAAAGATGAAGGAAATCATCCAGGTGTCCAAGTTTTATCCATATCTGCTGTGTGGCCAGATGCTGCTTTGCCATCTCTTTCTGTGACCACCAAGCTGGAAAAAATGGGCTAAGGTGACTTCCTTCTATAACTGGCTCCTAGAAGTAAACACCTTCTAGGATAGCTTATGGCTGAAAAAATACTGCAGGATTCTTTGATACCTCCAGCCAAATCCTCTCTAATCTCCACAGGAAAATAGCACAGGGTGAATATACTGCCTGGGTATCTCAAAGCCTAGATGCCTAGCCCATCAGTCAGTAACAAATACTTTTTTAGTATCCATTCTATTCCACCTTTGCACTAGGTGATTGGGAAGCTGAAGTAAACAAGACAACGAAAAGTCCCTGTCCTCAAAAAGCTTTCATGCTAGTCGAGGGTGACAAAGCAATAAACCTATATATACACAAGCAAATAAAAAATGTCAGGTACTGATACGTCCCATGAATAGGATAAAATAGTGTAATGATACAGATCAGGGTTGGCCAACTTTGACCTGTGGGCCAAATCCAGCCCGCGGCCTCTTTTTATATGGTCTGTGGTCTAAGAAATCCTTCCTACAATTTTAAATGGTTGCAACAAATGGAAAGAAGACTATTTCGTGATGCATGAAAATGATGCACAATTCAAATTTCAGTGTGCATGAAGTTTTCCTGGAACGCAGCCACACTCTACGTGATCTGCCCTGGCTACTTCTCCAAACTCCGGAAGTGCGGCTCTGGCCTCCGCTCTCCCTACTGCAGCCACACCGGCCCCTCCGCACGGCCACTGCAAAAAGTGGCCTCTGCCTCCCTCACTTCCTCCAGGGCTCTGCACAAAGGAAACGGAATCAGAGAGGTCTCCCCCCCACCCATCCCTCTGTGTCTCCGCCCCCTTCTTGATTCTCTTCATGGCACTTTTCACCCGCCACACGTGGAATATGAGTTCCATGAGAGTTGAAACACTGCCTTATTTCCTGCTGCATCCGACACAGTATGTGCTCAATAAATAAACAAATGAATTGTCACATGTTGGGAAGTGCTAAGGAGAGGCAAGGGAGAGCCTTTAGGAACAGGACATCACAACCAGTCAAGACTTTCATGATGCAGGGGGGCCTCAGAGTGGCTTTGCTTTATAATGTCCTAGTATCTTGGTACAGACTATAAGATCTAGTGGTAAGACAGAGAGAAAAGAGGACTTCTGGACTTCCCTGGTGGCGCAGTGGTTAAGAATCCGCCTGCCAATGCAGGGGACACAGGTTCGAGCCCTGGTCCGGGAAGATCCCACATGCCGCGGAGCAACTAAGCCCACACACC
Source organism: Balaenoptera physalus (assembly GCF_965194825.1). Classification (NCBI taxonomy): domain Eukaryota; kingdom Metazoa; phylum Chordata; class Mammalia; order Artiodactyla; family Balaenopteridae; genus Balaenoptera; species Balaenoptera physalus. Next base: position 13,300,809 of record NC_138903.1, read on the forward strand.
ACAACTACTGAGCCTGCGCTCTAGAGCCCACGAGACACAACTACTGAAGCCTGCACGCCTAGAGCCCGCGCTCCGCAACAAGAGAAGCCACTGCACCGCAATGAAAAGTAGCCCCCGCTCGCCACAACCAGAGAAAGCCCGCGCACAGCAACGAAGACCCAATGCAGCCAAAAATAAATAAATTAAATAAATAAATTTATATAAATTTTTAAAAAAGGGGACTTCCCACCATAAAAGCAACCTAAGAAGAAATACGGAGACTGGGATTGACATGTACATACTGCTATGTTTAAAATAGATAACCAACAAGGACCTACTGTATAGCACAGTGAACTCTGTTCAATATTATGTAATGACCTAAGTGGGAAAAGAATTTGAAAAAGAATAGATATATGTATATGTATAACTGAATCACTTTGCTGTACACCTGAAACTAACACAACATTGTTAATCATCTATTCTCCAATATAAAATAAAAAGTTAAAAAAAAAAAGAAATGTCTCATCTCACCTCATCTCAATCATTTTCCCAATTGTGGATAGTTTCCCGCCCTCTCTGTTAATCTCAAGTGGTGGGAAAGAGCTGAGCTTAGAAATGTGCTCAGAAACAATTTACTGTCACTTGTGTCCCTCTTCCTCTAGTACCTCTAGGCTACTGTGGTAATGATAAAGGTGCCTGGGAGTTCCAGATGGTCCTACGTTACATTCTACATGGAAACATCCGTGTGTCCAAATACTGCATTTTCATTCCATAAATTGTCTTTATAAGACTGTCCGAAGAGCAGTTCCTTAATGAAACTTGCTCAACATGCAGCTTTAATGTGATTTTTTTTCTAGAGCTTTTAGGGGTCTATACTAAAGGCTAATCCGCCAAGTCCAAATCAGGTGGTTGTTTTTTTTGGCCACACCATGCGGCCTGTGAGATCTTAGTTCCCTGACCAGGGAGTGAACCTGGGCCTTGGGCAGTGAGAGCGTGGAGTCCTAACCACTGGACCTCCAGGGAATTCCCCAAATCAGGGGTTGTAAATTAAAAAATAAGTCATACAAGGAAGTACTATATTCAAGCTATAAGATACAGAGGGTCCTACTGTATCCTGAATAGCAATAATAGGCTAAAGTGATATAAAAGCTTCAACCACCAGTTAAGGATAGAAAAGATCTGTGTACAGAAGCACGTAATGCAACACATTTACCTATAAGGCCATAAATGAAGAAGAAATTAATGGAAAACATTTCAAATGTATTTTGTGCCAAGGATGGTGCCTGATATGAAAGTGGGCACGAGCTCGTTGGGCCATCTGACTAGCAACGAAGTCAATGGACTTCCCTGTGCACGACCGTAGGGAGAGCAGTGGGGGCGGGTCTGCTTCCTGGAATTAAATATGGAAGGTGCATCTTAGTCCTTGTTATTCAATCCCCTTTAGAGACAATTTCAGGAGAAGGCAAGTGACACAAAGGTTATGAAGTCTCGTGAGCCATGTGGCTTCTCATGATACTTAGAGGTGTCCCACATTCCTGTGGATCTTGGACTTATTCCAGTCTCTGGCCGAGTTTGAATGACTCCACCACTCAGCAATAGTCTTCCACCAGTGAAGTTATGAAAGAGAGGGCTAAAAGGTCGTGTGGGGAAGAAGGAAACAAATTCCGTCAGAGAAGAGTGGGGCAAACCTACCAGGACCCGGAATTAATCCTTTGTCACTCTCCTGGTATGTCTACATCAGTGACTTTCAAAAGATTTATGGTGATGGCTTCCCCTAGTGACTTAAGGGGGTGCCAAGATTCCTGGTGACAAGCAATGCTTATCAAATACACCAGAAACAGTGCTGGCCAGAAGGTCAATGTGAACAACAGGACAGTGAGGTTGCAGGTATTTATTTATCAAATGCCCAGAATGTCTACACTATTGTACTCAGGGCTGTCACATACAGACGTGAGACTATGTGCATGGAGCATCCTAGAGTTGTGCAGTGCACGCTCTGTGCAACTGTATATGACTACCCCAACATATATAAAAGCTGGAGAAAACAGACACAGAAATAAATCCCATATCTAGGTGGTTAATCTGATTATACTAGTGAGCCAGAAAGAGGCACTGGGTTAATCTTATTTCTAGAAGAAAACACATTCTGCTTAGATTGAAAAACTTAGCAGCTAAACAGTATGCACAGTAGATTTGAGTTGAGATTTTCCAACAGATTTATCTCAGTTCACAAATTCCATGCACTACTGACCCCAAACAGCTGTCCTAAGTACAGCTGGCAAGACTAATGAAATCAGGATGCCTTACACTCAAATGGCATTGAGAGCAATTGTGCAGGGTATTGGTAGCCTTTTGCATGGTTACTGCAGAAAAAAAAATGTTCACAGACTCGTGTAACTGTACTAGAGGCACTGCTAGTCTAAGCTGAAAAAACAGGAGAATGTTCAAGGCTAGAAAGTGACCACTGTAGGGGAAGGGCAACCTAGCGATAGAATTGGCATCGTTGCCATCCTTTTGGGAAAAGAGGTGGTTAGAAGAGGGGAGGGTGGAGAGAAGAACACGCTCACGGACCTACCACCAAGGAGGACCCTGGACACATCTTATAATAAATGAAACATTTTTATCTCAAAAAGCACAAAATACATTCATATCCCAGTGTCCAAACTATTACCATCTTGAATATGCTTTCACACTCAATTTTGATTTAAACAAGAAGTACATTAACATTAAGAAACACATTTCTTCTTGGATTTTTCTCTTAAGAGAAAGTTACGGGGGAAAAGAAAATGTATAATAACCAATATGATATACCTCCTTAGCCCTCACCACCCACTCCTAACTACGCCCGAACTTCTGTTTAACTGTACGCACGCCTTTCCTTCGCATCGGAAAGATTTAATTGAGCCAGGGGTTGGGTGGACTTAAAAACAGCTGAACAGCCTGAAAAGCCTTACTTACTTCAAACAAGTCTGATTTTTTTCCTCCTGTCCCCTAGGCTCAAAATGAGATTCCCTTTTACCTGCGATCTGGCATTGAGATCCCACATCCAGGCTGTTGGCAATGAAGTGGAGCTGAACGACGGTGATCTCTCTCGTGTCCGTTTGGAATTTGGAAAGTTAGAAAGGTGTCGCTTGCTGGGCAAGGTGACTCTCTACCCCTAACACAGAGTTCAACCTTCGCAGAAATACTGTGTATCTCCTTCTGTAGTGTAAGTACATCTGTGCTTTATACATAAGAGTAAGACGTTTTCACCCCCAAGGACCAATTTTCCCCTGTTGGGGGCGATATCACCCTTGTTGAAAATGCATTTCCTAACGACAGCTACAAAAACTCAAGTCCACTTTGATTGTTCACGGCCAGAAATTCCAAAATCAATAATGATTTAGCACCACTTCAGTCAAAACAATTATATCTGAATCATTTTCAAAATCAAAAGCTGAGAAAAACAGTATAGTCTATGAAATACAATAAAACTGGGCGAAATAGTGCTCAGTCAGTAACATACCAGTTAATTTTTTTTCATTACTCTCAGTTCATTGGGCTCTATCTGATGCTTGCTCATAGAATCAAAGATTTGATTATGGTTGAGTTTTACACACGTTTCAAAAAGCAAAGGACCAAAACGACTTCAGAGAAAAGATTTTTCTAGATGGTGGCAATGGGTAATTTGGAAAACCAGATAGAAAACATCTGTAGAAAGCATGGCAGTTTTCGATTTACAGAAGAAATTAACTAACTAAACTAACTAAATAAAGGAACGTTTGCTCAAGCTCACAGATGACCTGAAAATAAACAGCCCACAAAGTTATGTGTCATAAAAACAAGTCAATGCTTCATGAGAAAATCACTGTGGTACAGCAGAAAGTAACACAACATTGTAAATCAATATGTTTCAAATAAAAAAAATCACTGTGCCATCTGCACATACAGTTGAGGGGAAACTTTCATGTCCTATTACATCTCCAAAAGCCCCCACCCCCAGCGTTTTGAAAAACTCATGGCAAGAATCTTAGTAAGCCTAAGAAACAGAATACTCATTAACAAGTACAGAATATATCCTGCCCACTACGAGGAGTGTTCTGCATCTTTATATTGTCTCAAAAATAGTGGCGGCAAAGAAAGAACATCCTCTGTATAAGCCAACTTAAAAATCTGCATCACATGAAAAATTGAGCCCACCTACCTTCACTGGTCCATGTTCATAACTGGAGCCCTGCACCAACTGCAGAGAAGACATCATGAAAATATTCACCACTGCCCACTGCCTGTACATTTTGAATATTCTAATATCCACTGATTACCAAGCAGTTGACCTCAGGCAGCTAGAGCAAACTGGTTCAAAAGGCATTCTCCAGAAGGAAAGTTCGAAACCCCAGGAGTTCACAGGGAAAAACAAATAATCAGTTGTGATCAAAATCAATTAGTCAAGGTACGTTTCTGCACAATCTTATGGGGGGGGAGAGAAATGAAAAAAAGTTTAAATGTTCACATGCTCCAAAAATAATCAGGAAGTGGACATGTCTTCTACTTGAAATGAGAAAGCCTCTAAATCCATTTCATTTCCAGCAAACTAAAAAAAAAAAATCTTCCCCCACTATGCCCCAGGTTCAAGTTGTTTTAGAAGGAGGTGGTTTGGCCACCAATGTTTGCAGCTACAGAAGGCTGGGACCCAGTTGTGGATTCAAACTTTTTTCACAACCCTCATTGAAGCTTGCAGGAGCATGTGTCTTAAATCTGACACAGATTTTGGCAGAAAAAGCAGGGAAGTCTTGGCCGTAATCCTGTCGTGTCCCTACCAATAGCAGGGCAGTTCTGAAAACTGACTGAAACGCTCAGAACTGCTGTTACTTTACCCACGCAGATAACCTGTAACATGAAACCCCAGCACATAGGCATCGAAATTGCGTTGCTCAGAAAGAGACCTCAGATGCTCACGCACCTCCATCAGTGACACACAGAAAGTAATCAAACGTACTTTAAAAAACACACAGGCACAAAGACGACAAAATATCCACATGCCCATGAAAAGGAAAATATACACAAAATAATTTTTTTAACAGAAGTAACTTAGATTGAAATGAAGAACACTGATTTTTAAAGAAGAAACAATTAGGTTTATTTGCTTGGGCCAGGGAATATCTCACAGACATTGCTGTAGAAAACATGTCATCACTTGAGTGTGGAATTCTTTAGAAGCACTGGCGAAGTCAGCTTTGGAAATTAGATGCATTGAACGGGTGGATGCCACAAAGGGCAAAATTCTAGAAGGCAGCCAGACCTGCCCTTGTGCTTGTCACTAGTTTCCAATCTTTGATTTCCAGGTTTTGGCTCTTTCAAAGCCGTTTTTCGCATTTCTGAAATCAAGAATGGCCTGAGAAATCTCTTCATCTGTGTTCATCACAAATGGACCTAGAGCAGAAAGAAACATTCAGAAAGTTCTGGGTGACGAGAATATTTTCTTCTACCACGAAAATGGTATGTATTTCTGTAGTTCTTAATGTGAAACAAACTCAGGCATATCTGAACAGCAGGTTATTTTTGCAGCATCCAATCTCCGAGGACTGTAATACAAGTTTCTTGACTACGATTGTGTATGATTATAAAGACCAAACTTCAGATAAACAAATGCAATTGTATCTCACTCATCCATTGCACGCTGTCATCAGCAATGGCAATCTCTTTATTCAAAACATTCTTAGGTTTGGTTCTATTACAACCATTTTTGTAGCTGTTAGTTCTTTTTATCTTTATTTTTTTATTGAGGTATAAATGACGTATAACATTATATTCGTTTCAGGTGAACAATATAATGATTCAATATTTGTATATATTGGGGAATGATCGTCACAATAGGTCTAGTTAACATCTGTCACTATACATAGGTACAGAAGTTTTTTTTCTTGTGATGAGAACTTTTAAGATTTACTGTAGTTGTCAGTTGCACTAGCATTGGCTGATGTCAAGAATTTAACTGATCTGATTTTTAAAATTGGCAAATCTCGTCAGTGTTGGTATCTCCACAGTATATGAGGCTGTGTCCTTGCATGAGGGGTCTAAGTCATTTTTGACCATTAGTAGCATCTCACTGACAATAAAAAGGAGATTATAAAAATTTCAAGTCAAGAAAGCATCACATTTTGGATTCTCTAGGGGTCAGTGCACTTTTCCTGTAAAAGGCCAGACAGTATATATTTTAGATTTTGTGGGTCAAACGGTGTCTGTCTCAACTACTCAACTCTTCTACTGAAGCGCAAAAGCAGCCACAGACAATATAGAAGTGACTAGGGATGGCTGTGTTCCAATAAAACTTCATTTACAAAAACATGCAGTGGACAGATTTGGCCCATGGTCACAGTCTAATTCCTAGGTCTGAACTTGTCTTTTGCTAAAAGTGTAGAAGAAGTCCTCCCCTGATCGACCAGGAGGCAAAATGTGTGTCTCTTCCCTCTCTTCACGTACTGTAGGAGCATCCACCTGTTGGATAAACGAGGCCAGCTCTTATATGGCATTGGCAGTGTCTTGAAAGCGGTTGACAGATTTGTCCATTCGGTCAGTATATTTCTTCCCCCAGTCTTCAGAGGTGCCGTCAGGAACCTTTTACGAAGTGCTTCCTCTAAGAGGCTTTCTCTGAGAGACCTGGGTTAAAATATAACTTAAAACTTGGAATAACACAGGCAAACTTCTTAACTACTGTTGGCATATCAGCACAGATTCGGCACTCACTTTAGCGCTTGAGAAGGAAGACCCAGTATCACATGCTTTGATGATGGAATTGTTTAAGGGTAACTGAGACACAAGACACAGGAAGCTGTGGGTAGAGCAAGGAAGTCAGTCCTGGATATTCTGACATGAAGGCGCTGGAGACAATCAGATAGCTTCCTGGCAGAGGTGCTCGGTACATTGTTGGAAACAGGGGTCTGGGGCTCAAAAGAGAAATTTCACCTGGAGATGGAGATGTGGACTGTACTAGGTAGGAAAGAATGAGAGAGCCCTCATATGCAAAAAAAATAGTAAATCCAAGAGGGCATCCTGGAAAAGCCACCTTTTTAAAGGACGCAGAGAGGAAAGGGAGATGGAACAGAGAAAACGAGAGCAGGTACTGGGCCAAGGACTGACTTCCTGCACGTCATAATTTTGCTATAGATGAGACTTGCGGAGCACCCCTCCCCTCCCTCAATTACTTTCTGTACAAACAGTACACTTCCGGGCTTCCATCTTGACACTTCTCTGGGGTATTCTGCTGTGATTCTCAAATCATAATGTGCACATAAATCACGTGGGAATCTTATTAAAATGCATATTCTGAGTCAGGAGGTCTGGAGTGGGGTCTGAAACTCTGCACTTCTAACTATCTCTCCAGTGAAGCCAATGCTGCTGGCCCATGGACCACCTTGAGAAACACGGGGAGCGTTGGAAGTGTGAGCCCTCCAAAGCCACGGTGAGGAAGCTCATCTCCTCAAATCCTCAAGAAGAAGAAGAAAACTGAAACCAGAAAGTGTATGTTTTTGTTTTTCTTCTGTTCTTTTTTTTTGGGGTGGGGGGTAATATATAACTAAATTAATTAATTTTTTTTTGAAATTGAGGTATAACTGACATACAGCATTATATTAGTTTCCGGTGTACAACATAATGATTTTGTATTTGTATATATTGGGAAATGATCACCACAGTAAGTCTAGTTAACATCTGTCACCATACACAATTACAGAATCTTTTTTCTTGTGATGAGGACTTTTAAGATCTATTCTCTTAGCAACTTTCAAATATGCACTACAGTGTTATTGACTATCGTCACCATGCTGTACATTACTTCCCCCAGAAAGCGTGTTTCTTAATTGAACAAGAAAATTATTTGCTAGTTATCAATAATCCCACAAATCCTCTTTTAAACTACACTTTTCATCCCTTCTCTAATTAAAGCTTTAAACTCCCTCCCTCTCCTGTAATAAAAATGGTGTGAGTTGAATCTCTCATTGTGTAGAAACTTCCTATAGTGGAGAGAGCACAAGACAAGGGTTTAGGAGACTAGGGTTCAAATCCCAGCTCCACCACTAACAATTACTTCCCAGCAGAGAAGCCACAGGGCAGAGCAAGGGGCAAGCGGGCACGGTGAGAGGCGGAAGGGCAGGGTGGTCAGAAACCAGACAGCCTGAGTGTGAATCCAGCTATGTGGCCAACGAACCTCTGCACCTCCGCTTCCTCATCCATGAAGTGGGGATGAGAGTACCTACCTTGTCAGGCTGTTTTTAAGCTTAAATGAATTAACATTTGGAAAGCACTCTGACCAATCCTAGTAGACAGTAAATGCTACCGAGGTATCTGTTATGTAAGTAAGTGGAACATCTGGATTCCGTTTTCCTCAACAACTAGTACTGGTTCCCAAATAGTCGAGAGATGGCTGTGGTAGTCTTCAAACATGCACAGGTAAAAGAAAAACTTAAACGTCTGGGTTTGAAAAAGTTAGCAAAATAAAATAAATAAATAAAACAAACAAGCAGAATGCTTTGCCTCTCATTAGCTGAGGTTTCAGGGGCCATCTCTATGTTGTCTGGTTAATCCAAATTTGTGTGTGCTAGCACACCCAGTGTCCGCAAGTTCTAAGCCTCTGGGAGAAGATTCACAGGGGATGAATGTCGCCTATTGTAGGTGGAGTCTTGGTTTTCATCACTGATGCAGAGGACATCGCTTAACTGAAAAGGTTTCCATCCCACACATCTTTTTCCCACCTAAATTCTAGCTGCTATTAATAAAGATGATGACCCTACTCAATCTGTCTGCAGGCTTCTTCCAGAAGAACAAACTATTTCAGGGCTCTTCAACCGAAAGAAAATGAGAACTATGAACCTTTGGAGTGGAAATCAGAAGTCTGCAAAATGGAGTCAAACGCTATGGGCTAGGTGGAGTATAATTTAATGCTTTTCCCTTAAGCTACTAATAAAACAAAAAAGACTATTTTAAAAATAATCAGTGTTCTATAGACCAGATAGATTTAATTGATATTTATAGGACATTCCATCCAAAAACAGCAGATTACACTTTCTTCTCAAGTGCACATGGAGCATTCTCCAGGACAGATCACACCTTGGGTCACAAATCAAGCCTCGGAAAATTTAAGAAAACTGAAATCGTATCAAGCATGTTTTCTGACCACAACGCTATGAGAATGGAAATCAACTACAGGATAAAAAACTGTAAAAAACACAAATACATGGAGGCTAAACAGTGTGCTACTAAATAACCAAGAGATCACTGAAGAAATCAAAGAAGAAATTAAAAAATACATAGAAACAAATGACAACAAAAACACGACGACCCAAAACCTATGGGACACAGCAAAAGCAGTTCTAAGAGGGAAGTTTAGAGCAGTACAATCCTACCTCAAGAAACAAGAAAAATCTCAAATAAACAACCTAACCCTACACTTAAAACAACTAGAGGAAAAAGAACATATGTATATGTATAGCTGATTCACTTTGTTATAAAGCAGAAACTAACACACCACTGTAAAGCAACTATACTCCAATAAAGATGTTAAATTAATTAATTAATTAAACGGTACAACTAAAAAAAAAAAAATGAACAAAGAAAACCCAAACGCAGTAGAAGGAAATAAATCATAAAGATCAGAGCAGAAAAAAATGAAACAGAAATGAAGAAAATAATAGCAAAGATCAATAAGACTAAAAGCTGGTTCTTTGAGAAGATAAACAAAATTGATAAACCCGTAGCAAGACTCACCAAGAAGAAAAGGAAGAGGACACAAATCAATAAAATTAGAAATGAAAAAGGAGAAATCACAACTGACACTGCAGAAATACAAAGGATTATAAGAGACTACTACAAACAACTATATGCCAATAAAATGGACAACCACGAAGCAATCGACAAATTCTTGGAAGGTACAATTTTCTAAGACTGAACCAGGAAGAATTAGAAAATATAAACAGACCTATCACAAGTAATGAAATTGAAACAGTAATTAAAAATCTTCCAACAAACAAAAGTCCAGGACCAGTTGGCTTCACAGGTGAATTCTATCAAACATTTAGAGAAGAGCAAACACCCATCCTTCTCAAACTCTTCCAAAAAATTGCAGAGGGAAGAACACTCCCAAATTCATTCTATGAAGCCACTGTCACCCTGATACCAAAACCAGAAAAAGATATCACAAAAAAAGAAAATTATACACCAATATCACTGATGAACATAGATGCAAAAATCCTGAACAAAATACTAGCAAACAGGATCCAACAGCACATTAAAAGGATCATACACCATGAACAAGTGGGATTTATCCCAGGGATGCAAGGATTCTTCAATAGATGCAAATCAATCAATGTGATACAAAACATTAACAAATTAAGGAATAAAAACCATATGATCATCTCAATAGATGCAGAAAAAGCTTGTGACAAAATTCAACACCGATTTATGATAAAAAAAACTCTCCAGAAAATGGGCATAGAGGGAACCTACCTCAATATAATAAAGGTCATATATGACAAACCCACAGCAAGCATCATACTCAATGGTGAAAAACTGAAAGCATCTCCACTAGGATCAGGAAAAAGACAAGGATGTCCACTCTCACCACTCTTATTCAACATAGTTTTGGAAGTCCTAGCCACGGCAGTCAGAGAAGAAAAAGAAATAAAAGGAATACAAATTGGAAAAGAAGAAGTAAAACTGTCACTATTTGCCAATGACATGATATTCTACATAGAAAATCCTAAAGATGCCACCAGAAAACTACTAGAACTAATCAATGAATTTGGTAAGGTTGCAGGATACAAAATTAATGCACAGAAATCGCTGGCATTCCTATACACCAACAATGAAAAAACAGAAAAAGAAATTAAAGAAACACTCCCATTTACCACTGCAACAAAAAGAATAAAATACCTAAGAATAAACCTGCCTAAGGAGGCGAAAGACTTGTACTCAGAAAACTATAAAACACTGATGAAAGAAATCAAAGATGACATAAACAGATGGAGAAATATACCATGTTCTTGGATTGGAAGAATCAATATTGTGAAAATGACTATACTACCCAAAGCAATCTACAGATTCAATGCAATCCTTATGAAACTACCAATGGCATTCTTCACAGAATTAGAACAAAAAATCTTACAATTCGTATGGAAACACAAAAGACCCCGAATAGCCAAAGCAATCTTGAGAAAGAAAAACGGAGCTGGAGGAATCAGGCTCCCCAACTTCAAACTATACCACAAAGGTACAGTAGTCAAGACAGTATGGTACTGGCACAAAAACAGAAATATAGATCAGTGGTACAGGATAGAATGCCCAGATATAAACCCATGCACATATGGTCACCTAATTTACAACAAAGGAGGCAAGAACATACAATGGAGAAAAGACAACCTCTTCAATAACTGGTGCTGGGAAAACTGGACAGCTACATGTAAAAGAATGAAATCAGAACAGTACCTAACACCATACACAAAAATAAACTCCAAATGGATTAGAGACTTAAATATAAGACCAGACACTATAAAACTTTTAGAGGAAAACCTAGGAAAACCACTCTTTGACATAAACCATAGCAAGATCTTTTTTGACCCACCTCCTGGAGTAACAGAAATAAAAACAAAAATAAGCAAATGGGACTTAATTAAACTTAAAAGCTTTTGCACAGCAAAGGGAACCATAAACAAGACAAAAAGACACCCCTCAGAATGGGAGAAAATATTTGCAAATGAAACAACAGACAAAGGGTTAATCTCCAAAATGTACAAACAGCTCATGGAGCTCTATACCAAAAAAACAAATAATCCAGTTAAAAAATGGGTGGAAGACCTCAATAGACATTTCACCAAGGAAGACATACAGATGGCCAAGAGGCACATGAAAAGATGCTCAGCACCACTAATTATTAGAGAAATGCAAATCAAAACTACAATGAGGTATCACCTCACGCCGGTCAGAATGGCCATTATCAAAAAAGCTAGAAACAATAAATGCTGGAAAGGCTGTGGAGAAAAGGGAACCCTCTTGCACTGTTGGTGGGAGTGTAAATTGATACAACCACTATGGAAAACAGTATGGAGGTTCCTTAAAAAACTAAAAATAGAACTGCCATATGACCCAGCAATCCCACTACTGGGCATATACCCTGAGAAAACCATAATTCAAAAAGAGACATGCACCACAATGTTCATTGCAGCACTATTTACAATAGCCAGGACATGGAAGCAACCTAAGTGTCCATCAACAGATGAATGGATAAAGAAGATGTGGCACATATATACAATGGAATATTTCTCAGCCATAAAAAGAAACGAAATTGAGTTATTTGTAGTGAGGTGGATGGACATAGAGTCTGTCATACAGAGTGAAATAAGTCAGAAAGAGAAAAACAAATACCGTATGCTTACACATATATATGGAATCTAAAAAAAAAAAAAATGGTACTGAAGAACCTAGTTGCAGGGCAGGGATAAAGATTTAGACATAGAGAATGGACTTGAGGACACGGGTGGGAGGGGGAAGCTGGGGCGAAGTGAGAGTAGCATCGACATATATACACTACCGAATGTAAAATGGTTGGTGGGAAGCAGCAGCATAGCACAGGGAGATCAGCTCGGTGCTTTGTGATGACCTAGAGGGGTGGGATGGGGAGGGTGGGAGGGAGACGCAAGAGGGAGGGGATATGGGGACACAGGTATGCATACGGCTGATTCACTTTGTTGTGCAACAGAAACTAATACGGTATTGTGAAGCAATTATACTCCAATAAAGTTCTATTAAAAATAATAAATAAATAAAATAAAAATAATCAGTGTTCTTTAAATTTATGATCAGCCGGGGTTTTTTTTCTGAAATCACTGTGCATACCTGTAAGCAAGGCAAGGTAGTGTAATGGGATTTTAATGCATGTTAAATTTAATAATCAGATAAGCGGACATACACTATGTTTTGTAGCATTTATCTAAGTAACAGGTTGGGTTCTAGGTGCTTTTAGATGTTCCTCATTCAATCAAACAACAGTATTTTGAGGAAGTCAAGACAAAGAATTGAAGTGACTATTATGAGTCCTTATTCCAGGATTTTCTGCCTCCAAGTACAGTTATCTCTATTGTTTTGTTTTTATTGACGTATAGTTGATTTACAATGTTGTGTTAATTCTGCTGTACAGCAAAGTGATTCAGTTATACATATATATATACATACATACATGTATATTCTTTTCCATTATGGTCTATTATAGAATATTGAATATAGTTCGCTGTGCTATACAGTAAGACCTTGTTGTTTACCTGTTTTATATCTTTGGGTTTTTTTCTTTTATTTTTTTGGCTGTGCCATGCAGCTTCCGGGATCTTAGTTCCCCGACCAGGGATTGAACTCGGGGCCATGACAATGAAAGCACCGAGTCCTAACCACTGGACCACCAGGGAAGTCCCTCTATTTGTTTTTTAAAATAAACTAAGAGTGACTCAAATATTTTAGAAACTTCCAAAGAAATATTCCTAAGAGGTCCCCATTTTTCACTAAAAATACAATAGACTACAAGGACAGTATTGAAATCACTGTTATTTATGGGAATTCCCTGGCAGTCCAGTGGTTAGGACTCGGTGCTCTCACTGCCGTGGGCCTGGGTTCAATCCCTGGTCAGGGAACTAAAATCCTGCAAGTAGTGCAGCGCGGCCAAAAAAAAAAAAAAAAGAAAGAAAGAAATCACTGTTATTTTTGGTAAACATAAAAACGATATTCAAGTCCCCGGTAGACCACAAAATCTTTTTTTAAGTTGAAATTCCCTATGACACTATGTAAAAAACACTATTTTTGTTTTCCCCACAGTTCAAACCTCAATGTCCTACATGTGGTAGATACTCAAGAAATGTTTCCTTAAAAGAAAGAGAATGAATGTAGAAATGAAAACCATGTATATATTTTCCTTTCACAATGGAGAAATGAAACAAAATCCTCAACTTTGTAGATGGAGAGAGGACAAAAATCCAGCTTTCTTCCCGGTGACCCTATATATGTACAGTACTTTCAAAGAAAAGGAAAACCAACCAAAGAAATCGCCATCATTTGGGGCTTACCATGTTGGACAACTGGTTCTCTTAATGGCTCCCCAGCTATCAGGACGAAGTGGCTTCTCTCAGGATCCTAAAGTCAAGAAAAACACCATCAAACAATAATCAGCCTTATTTTTGAATGTCTGATTAGGAATGATTTGAAGTTGACACTCGGGCCAAAGGGATGATGTCCCTAATTCTAAAGATAAATTCCAGAAATATTTTCTGTGCAACGCACGATATGGAAGTGCTTATTCTTTAAGATGTTTAGTAGCAATCAGAACTCAAGAATATGTCCCGAACACCAAAATAATAACCTTCTCTAATAAAGAAGGAGAATTTAAATTAAGATTTTTCTTTAACTAGAAACATCTTTATGACAAACTATGTAATTGACTTGGCCTATAATAGAGCTTATAAATTTCCTGCTAAAAATTTAATTTTTAAAAGGGAAGATTATTTATGCAAATCCAAAAGTAACATTTTATTACTTTTGACATTTATTACTATTAATGTAAAATATGCCCCAGAAATGTTGCACTAAATGGAGCCTTGGGCTTCCCTGTTGGCGCAGTGGTTGAGTCTGCCTGCCAATGCAGGGGACACGGGTTTGAGCCTTGGTCTGGGAAGATCCCACATGCCGCGGAGCAACTGGGCCCGTGAGCCACAACTACTGAGCCTGCGTGTCTGGAGCCTGTGCTCCGCAACAGGAGGGGCCGCGATAGTGAGAGGCCCGCACACCGCGATGAAGAGTGGCCCCCCCTCGCTGCAACTAGAGAAAGCCCTTGCGCAGAAACGAAGACCCAACACAGCCAAAAATAAATAAATAAATAAATAAAGTTATAAAAAAAAAAAAAAAATGGAACCTTACAAAAACATCCCAGGGGGCTTCCCTGCTGGCGCAGTGGTTAAAAATCTGCCTGCCAATGCAGGGGACACGGGTTTGAGCCCTGGTCTGGGAAGATCCCACATGCCACGGAGCAACTAAGCCCATGTGCCACAACTACTGAGCCTGCGCTCTAGAGCCCCTGAGCCACAACTACCGAGCCCACGTGCCACAACTACTGAAGCCCGCGTGCCTAGAGCCCGTGCTCTGAGAAGCCACCGCAGTGAGAAGCCTGCGGACTGCAACGAAGAGTAGCCCCTGCTCGCCACAACTAGAGAAACCCTGCGCGCAGCAATGAAGACCCAATGCAGCCAAAAATAAACAAAAAAATAAATAAATTTATTTAAAAAAGAATCCCAGAGATACCTGCTCAGGTAAATTTCTCTCCAAAAGGGTCCTATTGTGTTAAAGTCTCTAAAAGTTTTTGTTCAGAATTAAGATTAGGTTTTTTTCCCTGAAACTGAAAAAAAAAATTAATTATTAAATCCAGTGCTAGTGTGGATGCAGGGAAAGATACACTTTTCTATACATCATTTGGGAGATTTTAAGTGGGTGCTGTAATCCTTCTAGAGAGCACTTTGACAATATGACTTCAAGCCCTCCTATCGCTGATGTCCTCTGACCCAGTAATGCCACAGAAACCAGCAGAAGAACCTCCCATCACACTTGTGATAATATAAATATGTGATAATACATTATATGCTCCTACTCATACAAAGCTCTTTAATTAGAAATAATTATAATGTTACTAGTACCAGAAGATTTATCACTGAATTCAATTAACATGAAGCATATGAAGAACGAAGTTTTTAATCTTCCATGTAGTTAGAAATATTTGTATCTTACAGAACCGACATTTATTTCTCCTTCTGCCTCTTAACTTTAAACAATTAAAAGGGAATTTAGGGTCGAATGGTTTCTGCAAAAGTCTTAATTTACTCCCTACAGTCCCAGGGCTGTGCATTTAGTACATCCACCCAGTGGATGCTTTAATCATTTCTTCATGTTTAAAAAACATCTGTTTAACCATTCCCAGGCCTGTATTTATTTACACATCACCTTATGTATCCATAACCCAATTTGCTGTCAAAATATGCCAATGTGAACTCAGCTGAAAATCAAAGAGTAAGCTAAAAAGGCTTCTGCTAATTCAAATTTTAAAAACAGATGTCATAAACCCCATACACTAAAGTTTAGTCTTTTAACCTTAGTACAGACCCTCACTCAATCTCCACTTATTCTCACATTATACACAACGTTAATAATTAAGCTTTGCGGTTATCAGATCAATGAGATTCAAAGCTAGAAGACAGGAAAGCACTACTATACAGCAATACAAGGAAATGGACAGCTTAACATCAATTATGGAAATTAAACACACACCAAAAAAACTATGAAAAACAGGTACAGAAGCTTAAAAATTAGTCTAGGACCACTTACTGTAGTAGCCAGCAGGCCCTAAAGACATCGTCACACTTTATAGCTCAGGACAGTAATTAATATACATGCTGATGACCCAGTGTTATGAGTAAGTTAAACTGTGCACACTACTATGCAATAGCCCAGTAGTCCCCAAGAAAGGGGAAGGTTTCTACCTAAGGGCTTTGAAGAGGTGGAATTTCAGCGCGAATCAAATGACATATTCAAGAAAAGTATCTTAGAAAAATAGTTCTGATCGCTGGTGCTACATCATTTATAATTTAATCTGAGGGAAGACATCACTAAAAAGTGTTTCGAGGTGTTTGGTTTTGGAGGGGATACACACTTGAGTTCTAGGGTCAGGAGGCAGAGGAGAAAGGGTCGGGGGTCACGAGAGAAGGGGAAAGGAAAGGCCTACCTCCTTGTGCCACGGCTCTGCGACTCCTCAGAATATAAGTTTCTTAATTCATAAGATGCGTCTTTTGTGAGTGACAAACGTGTCCTACAGTTTACACAGTTTGGAATAATAATAGTGTTCAAAATACAAGTTTTGCTCCTTTTGATATTACTCAAATCAAATGATGACTTTCATTTATAAGTCAGACAGTAGGATAAAAGGACACTTGCATTTGGTCTGAAATGAAAAATGATTCAACTGCTGGGTACTGAGTTGTTTGGGAGTTGGGCTTTCCATTTCAGAAAGCTGAAGGTTGGAAGTAAGCCAGAAACAGAAAAACAAATATCGTATAATATTGCTTATATGTGGAATCTAGAAAAATGATACAGATGAACTTATTTGCAAAGCAGAAATAGAGACACAGACATAGAGAACAAACGTATGGATACCAAGGGGGAAAGGGGGGTGGGATGAACTGGGAGATTGGGATTGACATATATACACTACTATGTATAAAACTGATAAATAAGAACCTACTGTATAGCACAGAGAACTCTACTCAGTGCTCTGTAGTAACCTAAATGGGAAAAGAATTTTAAAAAGAGTTGGATATAAGTATATGTATAACTGATTCACTTTGCTGTACACCTGAAACTAACTCAACATTGTAAAGCAACTATACTCCAATAAAAATTAAAAAAAAAAAAAAGAAAGAAAGAAAGCTGAAGGCTGGTCCAAGCTTCTTTGAATGATTTTTTTTACAAAATTAACCTCTGCCTGGCCCCTTCTCCTCTAACCTAAGCCAGATGTTTTGGGTCTTTTTCTTTTTTCTTAAGTGCATCCTTTTTCCTCCCTTAACTAGCCTTCTTCGGTGAAAGCTGATCATCTTTCTGGATATTCAGTAGAGTGCTTTTGTGGCTCCAAGTCCCGAATGCTGCTATCTTGAAAAGTCCTCCTCTATGGCGACCTTGGGTACAGTGTCAAATGATGAAAATAAGGCCAAAGCAAAGAGAAAGAAAGACTTGTTTAAGATCATGAGTCCCTGTGTGGATCTAAGTCAGTGCCCTGTTAGGTTCTGATGAAGAGACCCTCACACAAAGGCAACAGAAGTTCACTTACTGCTTCATGGACAGTTGCCCCAACTGAAACTCACGATCTCTTGGGGCCCAGACCATGTCTTTCACTTTGGCACACATTCTCAGAGTTCCTAGTTTCGAGTCAGGCCCTTCTGGGTTTACGTAATAATTTACTTTTACAAATTGCTCTTTGTTATTCCATAAATACTGGCAAGATATGTCTTGAGTTCTACTGACACCAACAATAAATGATCGAAGCCCAGATGAAGGCACTAGGATTTATTTAAGGTGTTGATAACTTCTACACTCTAAGTATGTACTCAGAGTTTGTTTGATTAATCAGAAATACAAAGCTTGAGATGGCAGTGGGACTCCAAGAAGGAAACTAAGGGCATACTTCTGCATCAGGAACATTTATTATGGTGAAATATTACCTGAAAACGTTATCAGAAAGAAACTGAGCTTTAACAGGACTTAATTGCATGTAATTGTTCTTACTAGACTTCACTGTTTATACTTCTTAGGCCAATTGAAAGAGAAAACAGTGAACTGTTACCAGTTTTTGAAGATTAATGGTTTATTTTATTATGAATTTTTACACATCAGCAAAAAGTTGTCTCTAGCTTTAAAAGGGTGTTTTAGTTGTCTTTCGATCTTTATTTTAATCAAATATTAATCTGTATTAGTTTAATGAATTCCCCATGAATGGTGCCAGTTAAAGAGTATCCTTATTCTCAAGTATGGTTTTGATGGCAGTCAATGAGGAACTGATTGTCTACCTTGACAAACTGCAAGTAAATTTGCTAATCCACGAGGCTTAAGACTTTCTCAATAGGACACTAGTATAAACAGGAGTTTTAAGCTGAGATCAAGTCTCCACATCAAATCCCTGTGCTCCTGACCATGGAGCCATCTTGGCAACCAGGGTACCAACTGTGGGCCAAAGCAGCACAGGGAGCTTTAACGCTTGAGACAGAGGTTATTCCAGGGTGACCATTACAGTCCAGGCTTAAATGTCCAGAGGAGCCCAGGGTTGATCCCCATCTCTAAGAACAATGAAAAAGTTAAGGCCATCCTGAAGGCACTGCTGGGGTTTAGGCTTCCTCTAAGAAGTCAGAGAGTCTGGCTTAAAGACTCTTCAATCCAGCATAAACCAAGCCCCCTGCAGTTGCTACCCACCATGGAAGACTTCAGAATACAGGCACAAAAGACAATCCACACTCTGAGTGAAAAAGGTAGGGGTCCGTGCAGCCTAAAATGCGCTGGTCTAAGATGAGTCAAATGCTAAAATGGAGCAGGGAAACCTGGGGAGAGAAAAGATAGGATCTATCGATACATCAACTCTTCCCTGCCCTCCTCGCCTGCCCTGGAGGACTGGCCATTCTGGAGGAAACTGCCCAGGCTCCTGAGCCACCAGGAAGACAGGCATGATGGTGAAGACACAGAGTAAGAAGCAGAGAAAGGGCAGGGAGAGCAGTGCCAGAGGGAAGCTGGGGACTACATATCAACTCCTCATTCCTGCCCACAACTCCATGCACATGGGAATAAGGGAGAACTGGGAAGGCACAGCTTCCTTCTTTAATCCTCAGGGTAAGTCTAGTTCCAAGTGAAGATACCCCTGGCCTGGAGCCCGCGTGAATTAGGGTCCTTTAGGGCCTTTGTAGAAACTCATGTGCCCTAAACCTTGGGGCCTAAGGTATAAATCCTCATTAGGTAACATGTACGTGGTATGACTACCTGTCACATCAGGTGTTTAGATCAGTGACCTTTCCAGCTACCATCATTGGGCACCCACTATGCACCAGACCAGGGATTAGCAAACTTGTCCTTGTAAAGAGCCAGGGAATAAAGATTTTAGGCTTTGTGGGCCATCCAGTCTCTGTTGCAACCACGTAGCTCTACACTGTGGTGTGAAAGCATCCACAGACAAACGGAAATGAATGGGTGTAGCCGGGGTTCAATAACCCTTTAGAAAAAGTTTAAATCTAGCCTGTTGGGCATAAAGTACTGACCCCCGGGCTAGATGTGGCCTAGACCGCTGACCTACGTCATCTCACACAGTCCATCTGACAGCCCCACGCAGTTAGCATTGTTATTTCAACTCTGCAGAAAAAGAAACTCTCAGAAACTCTCAGGGGGGTTGAGAATTGTGTCCAAAGTCACGTGGCTAGTGAGTGGTTCACACCGTCACAGGCTCCTCCTGTTGTATCTAAGGGGACTTTCTATCCTTCACGGATGTACGTGATACGTGCCCATTTAAAGGTTAGTTTTTTGGAATAAATTTTTTCACCGAACTCTTTCTAACGTCTTGATGGCTCAGGCTACACTTATACACAGTCAAAATCACAGAAGGGCACACAACAGAACCATGCCCCTGGGGCCAAGGAACTGATGGTTTCAGTCAACTCTTTTCCATCCTGCTGCCTCTCTCTTTCTGGACCCCCTCACCACTTCTTGCTGGTGCTCTGCTTCAGCTTCCAAATCCTTATCATCTGTAGTGTGCCCTCTGCTATAGTATAGGAAGGACTGAGATTGTCAAGTTAAACCAGATCATGTCACAGACTAATCTGCTGTCAGTAGGGTCTGGCCTACATATAGCTTCCATGCCTCTTTCATGCACTGGGTGAAAACAGACGAAATCGCCATTTTTGTAGGTCAGAAGTGGCAGTTCCATACAGTTCGACCTAATTATAGTGAGCACAGACCCTGAGATACGCATTTCCTCTGGAGCTCATGGGGTTTTGCTTCGCCTTACTTCACTGCTCCTGGAGGTGTTGCAGAGGATTAAAGCGGCAGTAGGGGAGCTGTCAGCAAAGTGGGTTAAGATATAATCATTCCTCACATCCACTGCATTCTACCACACCAGGGCCGGAGGGCTGGCAGTCAGGCAGATGGCCCCTCTGCGAGCCACCTGCACGCCAACATAGTTTTCATCCCTACTTTTCAAAATTCATCTCTGCAGGAGCTTCTGCACAACTATCTCTTCAATTCTCCTTATGAGAATGTCACAAAGTGGCCAGATGGGTTTAATAGGCTCACAAGACAGTGAGCGAATAGTCCAAGGGAATAAAGGAAGGAACACAAGGAAGAAACCTGGCAACCTGGATTAAAAAAAGCTCCTCGGACTCCTAAAATATCAGAAACTTTACTTAAAAAGCAAGGACTCAACACAAAAGGACTACGAAACGGATCATATGTTCCTCTCAGTTCAACATGGGGCTGACTTTCAGAGGGCTCCATGGGAATATGTGTGTAGATCTATATTTATACCCCTAAAGGGCTGATCCATTTTCACTTATGCGAACGATAAAATCAATCAATTGTATAAAGAAAGAAAAAGTGAGAGACAAGGAAGAGCTGCCTTCAGATTCAAATTTCTAGGGGTAAACAATACGGACTTCCAATGATTCCTAAAGATGAGGAATCAGTGTAGATAAAACCTTAAAATAAACCAGTAGAAATAACAGAAGTTAATGAAAGGGGTTGATAAACTTGTGGCATAGTTTCTTTCCCGGAGGAAGAGAAAAAATTTTCCACGTACACAGGAGATTTCGGCATTTTCCTGGAAACTAGTAGAAAGTACAAGTTAAGAAAATTAAAGCAACCTAAGCGTCCATCAACAGATGAATGAATAAAGAAGATGCAGTACATATATACAATGGAATATTACTCAGCCATAAAGAAGAACGAAAGTTTGCCATTTGCAGCAACATGGATGGACTTGGAGGGCATTATGCTAAGTGAAGTAAGTCAGAGAAAGACAAATACTGTATGATAACACTTATATGTGGAATCTAAAATATACAACAACTTAGTGACAAAAAAGAAGCAGACTCACAGATACAGAGAACAACTAGTGGTTACCAGTGCTGGGGGAGGGGCAATATAGGGGTGAGGGATTAGGAGGTACAAACCACTGGGTGTGAGGTAGGCTCAAAGGTGTATTATACAACACAGGAAATATAGCCAATATTTTGTAATAACTGTTAATGGAAAGTAATCTTTAAAAATTACATTAAAATTTTTAAATACAAAAAAATTTTTGGAAAAAAAGAGAATTAAAGATTTTAAATACTTAACCTTATTCTCCACCTGGACACTGTCACCTTCCCCCAGCACGGCTGTGTGATGAGGTTCTATTTTTTGTTGTGTGTCATCAGGTCCTACAAAAAAGATGACCCACTTAATTTAGTCCTCATGGTAGTACATTTCTCATACAATTACAAACTTGGTTAACTGCACGGGCACCATAATGTGAATTTCAAGTTCAGAAACAACCAACTTAGCAATCTCCTGAAATCTCTTGTTGATGGTATTTGCAATTATTAAAGTCCGAAACTGGCTGCTTTCCAATGTAGAAAAGGACAAGGAAGTGAATCCTGTATTATGTTTCCACTGACACTTTCAATGTCATGCCTAATAGGTTAATTAATAAGCAAAGTCCTTGGCATTACATGCTAATAAGAGTGTTTCCTTGGGTCAATTATAAACCTCAAAAGGTTTAAGCATGCTTAGGAAAATTAGTAAATTCCATCATTAATTCCTTTCAACAAGTATTTATTGAATACCTACAACTAACCGCCCAGCACTGTGAGAAAATGCAAAGACGTGCAAAGCCGATTCCTCACATACAAATAACTCAAAATCTCACTGAGAGAAACTAAACATATATTCATAAAACAGAGACTAATTCAACTGGAAAATAGGTAAGTTGGAGAGCTAGTGAACAACAGCTATGGAACTATGTACAAGGCCCTCTGCTAAATGCTGCGGGAGTGGGGAGGTTTCAGGATGGATATATTTCCATCCCTTCTATATTAAGGCTCACAGATGAAACAGAAAAAATAATACAAATGAAATTGTGTGTTAAAGGCAACAAGAAAGGAATAAACAAAGTTCAAAGAGAGAACAGGGCCTGCAGAGCTCTGCAGGATCAGATAGACCGATAAAAGGCAACGCTAGGATGAAGGGTGCTCTAGACAAGAGGACAGACTGTGCAAAGGTGAGGGGCTGGCAATGTGCAGGGCATGCCCGGGTGAACCTTCTATCATTGCTGGAACATTCTTCTGGGAGGAATGACGGCAATGCACACTTGCTTCAGGTCAAGGGAAGACACGAAGGCCATGCTTATCCATATAAAATGGAGGACCTCTGAGGAAAGGGTGTGTGTGGGAAATGGTTAGATCTGTGTCTTGGAGAAATAACTGAAAGCAGAGCACAGAATAAATTGGAGAGGGCAAGACTGAAGTTAGGATGACCTGTTAGGAGTTTATTCTAACAGTCTCAGTGGAAATGAATTCCAGTCTGAACTGCGAGAGTGGACACAGAAAGATAGGGATGGGTTTGAGAGGTGGAGTTGAGAAAGAAAGATTGGGCAACCATGGGAGAGAGAAGAGCCGAAGAACACGATTCTCCCTAGGAGCAGCATAATGCAGCGGCCTGAACGGCCACAGGAGGTGGCAGGTGGGACGCGGCTGGGCCTTTCAGCTGACTGAAAACCAGACACGTGCACAGACAACAGAGAGAAGACTGCAGGCAGGCTGAGAAGCCCGTAACGATGTCTGCATGACATTCTGGACTATAAAAAAAAAGGGCATTCACCTGACATGATACAGCTAAAGCTGAATAATCAACATGGAAGCACTTATTTAAGCGAAAACAGTAGCTTGAGGAATTACCATATAAACATAATTTGTGAATTTTGTGAATACTGACTGGAGTTCAAACAGTCATATTTTCTAGAGAAGGCCTCCCTTTCACCTCCACTTTGGAGATAACCTACATGAAGCAGCAGGGTTCATTCTGATGCTTGCAAACGTGAAACAGGATTCTAACAGAGGACTTCTTAACCTGGAGCCAATGTGTTCCCAAGGGGTCCATGGATAGAATTCAGAGCAATCATGGACTTGCATGGGAGACAAATGACATCTTTATTTTCAAGAACACCTAACTAAAATGTGGCCTTTCTTTCAGTCATGACTGCAGCCAGAAAACCACAGCAGTATTAGCTAGACCAATGATTTTGTTTCCAGTAGAAATCACGGATATTTTCATATCACATTAGCATTTTAAAGATCTCAAAATAAGTTTATGTTAATCACTACTTAACAATTTAAAGTAGACCTGCTTCTGGATCATGTTATTTCAAATGTCATCAGAGAAGCACACATGGAACCGTATCTCAGACTTGTTCTTTTAACCTTTTAATGACACCATTGAATTAAAAAAAAAAACAACAAAAAACACTGTTCAGAGGTGGGGCCTTGGCAAATGTCAAAAGGGTTCATGGCACAAAAAGTTTAGGAACTTCTGTCTCAGAGGCAGTGGTGTGCTAGTTAATGTTTACCAACCGGCTTTCGGGGACAAGGGGAAAAACAAACCTGATTTGTACTGTGTGCCAATTTCCATGCTTTAAATGCTCCCGCCGCTGTAGCCAATTTCAAGCTACCAATCTGAGGCCAGGGAAGAGGTACACAACCTGCTCCTGCGAGCTGCCAAGAGCGAGCCCCAGCACATCACTGAAGGTTTCTTCTCCCCCAAGGATTTAGGTTAACAGATGTCACGGCAGTGAATGATAGAACTCCGCTGATTTTCCACTCATGCAAGGATGTGGCCATAAAAAGAGGGGTCTCGGAGTCTAAGAATAATCTCATTTAGATTGGGGTAATATTTTAAACTGTGATATAAAGCAGCATTTTATTAAGTGTGCTTTACTGAGATTCCCTGGGAGCAATGAACCATGTCTTTATCTTCAATGAATTCATATGTAACACCCATTACCCATGTGGTCTACCCCTGACCCCTAATTTTATCATGTAGGATGTTTTATGATACAGAGACCAAAATGGTTTATAAAGCCCCTTCACTATGGTTTAATGGAGTGAGCTGGCAAGAGACAGCTCTCAAAAATAATGCTGAACTGGGATTTCTCTGCACCTCCTATCAGGGTAGCTTGCTCGACTGCCATTCATTGGTCTATGAGAAAATCTTAATTTAGAAACAGAGTTCATGTTTCCCTAAGAGCTCTCATTCTAATTTTATACGGAATGCAATTTCCGCTCATTCTACTTGCTGATCTAGGAGAGGAATCACAGTATTGATTCTGAAGAGGCCATTTGAAATGCTCCACCATAAGGCAAACCCTTTTTATAGACACTGGAAAGTCAGGTTTTTAAGATTAATCATTCTAAGTGTACCTTTAGCTTCTGTATTATTTTATAAAATGTTTAAAGCAGGATCACAGAAAGCAAAGATTGATTCCATCTTCATGTCATTTCTATGCTGTTTCACCCATCTGGTTATCTCCTGAACCTAAAATAAGTCTCAAAGAAAATATATTTTATTAGTTCTGACTACTTTCAATTATAAATCGAGCCAAATCAGATAATAAATAGTTTCCATTGGGAAGCTTCGCCAAGAATGTTAAATCTAATAGTGCAGTTAAAGAAAATTTAACTGAAAACAATTGAATTGCAAATATTTTTGTTTGCGTAAACAGTCATAAAAGGGCAAAATACTTTAAAACATTTTAAAGTTAGTGCTGCATCTTCAGTGTGTGGTTTATTGCTGCGAAACTTCTCCCCATACACAAGATTTCCTTTTTCTTCTTCTCTTTACAAGAACTACTGTCCCATTTACCCTCTGTTCCGTACATTCTGGTACTTCTATCACAGATTTTGATATCATCAATTTTGTATGTACGGTTGAAGCCTTCTTATCTGACGCAATCCGGATCATTAATTGAAAAAGATTAAGCTGCCTCCAACATTTTACTTTAAATTAAATTGTAAATGTGCATCCATTTGCCAATTTTTAGAAATTGGACTGAAGCACTGCCTTTCTTTATAAAGCATACCATAGTGCACCACTGAAATCCTTCTAGATCATCAGTTTCCCCTAATCTTTTACTGTCATCTCTACCATACTAATTCGAAGAGTTTTCTTTAGCAATGTACTTTTACAAAGCATTTGACTTTGGTTGCTCTAGAAATACAAACTCTCTTTTCAAGCTTATTTCGTTAAATATTATTTAATTAAATCGCATAATTGCAATCATTGGTGCAACTGGCATAAACAGATTAGAGAACAATCACACCTGCCTTTAAGTCCACTTCAACTTGCCAGGGGGAGTAGCAGGGGGCAGGTGGACCAGGGGAGCCGATCATCCTGGGGGTTCAGGCACCTCATTCAACGTATTCCGCATGAAATGAGGCGCACTGCTTAGTCCAGTTCATTTTGGGTAAGTGGAGGTCAACTCGGAGGGCTCCTAGTGTGTTTCCCCACCTTTATTGAGATCCAGGGGCTGTGTCATACTTTTTAATACCCCCCAGAACCAGAAGCAAAGGGCAGAGCACAAGTGAGCATGAATAATTACTTATTCAAATAAGTTTGAAACATTTTACTACCCACATAAACCAGTTAGTTGTCATCTCAATAACCACAAATATTTTTAGATTTCTAAATATAATTTCTAAGCCCCAACAGTATATTTGATACTGGTTCTTCTAGGGGACTGGCATCCAAGCTGATAAACTGTCCCAAGCTTCAGGGACACAGGATATAAACTCCGGTAACCTGTTGATCTCTGTGTTGATGTGTAATGTCATTTTCATCTCAGCTGCAGGGAAGGGGTTTAGAGCTAATATCCTTGGGATCTACTGGTTTTCTGACCATGTTGTTTTATTTTCTTTTTTTTTTTTTTAAATCATATACTGCACAAGATTTCAGCTGGGGGCTGGTCAAAGGACTTGTTGACTCAGTAAAAGACTGCTGTCAAAGCTCTCTCTCCTGCACAATTTTTAAAGCTACTATTCAACAGTCAGAAGGCTTGAAAAAAACCACAATGTATCAAAAATTAAGAAGATCCTGGAAAACCATAAAACATCTCTAAGTACTCTTAAATAAGGAAGTACCAATTCTATTTGTCTTATTTTAGTTCTGTTAATTCCTTCTCTTCTTCAGGGTGCCCTTAGTGGGCAATTACATGACTTCACTATACTGACCATGAACTTTAAAATATCTAACTTAGACAACTAGCTAATGTCCAGCATTTTCTAACGTTCAAAACTCCACCTGTCCTTACAAAAGTAAATCTACTGATGTCCATCTTTTAAGTACTTCCTGCATCAATTAATATTTTTTTTTAATTTATTATTTATTTGGCTGCACCGGTCTTAGCTGTGGCACATGGGATCTTCATTGCCGCACGCGGGATCTTCACTGTGGCACGCGGGATCTTTTTTTTTTTAGTTGTGGCATGTGGGATCTAGTTCCCTGACCAGGAATCGAACCCAGGCCCCCTGCACTGGGAGCGTGGAGTCTTAACCACTGGACCACCAGGGAAGCCCCAATTAATATTTTTAACAGTCATCCTAATCTCCACTTATGGAATCTCCCCAGACTACTTTCTCAAGCCAAACTGCAGTCTCTTTATTCCAGCCCCATACATTAAGTACATACTTATAACATCTATTTCAACAGAATGGAGGTACATGACATTTAAGACAACTACTTGCTTATCAGTTCCTGCCATCTGTGGTTGCCTGCTGCCATCCTGGTTTTATAAGCAAGATAAAATTGAGGCAATAAAGTCAGAGAGCATTTTTTGGATTCTCTCTATAGATTTATAGGTCAGTACACATTCAATAGCTATTTCTGCTTTGTTGTTTCTTTTTTTCTGGTGATTTGCTCTTGCCCTTTTGTTTTTCTCATTAATATCTCTGTTAGGGGGTGAAGAGGAGGAAGGGAAGGAGATGAAATTCAAATGAGGTCACCTGGCCAGCTATTCGTTGGCTGAAGCAGATTCCCAAGAGGGCAGTTTCGCGAGCTAGATTCTCTCCATGGTCCACTTTACCCTGGACAGATGCAAGTTTGCTCCAACACTACAGACCGTGACCCCATTTCCTGCCAGATGTTTTGCACTTGTGGCTCATGGTCATGAGAGGTGACCAGGCCAGTGAATAGAGATGACTCAGGAAAATCCTGCCTCACCTCGAGAAAAACAAGTGGATGTATAAGTCATTCTTACCCCTCGAACCACTGACCTTTTCACTTGTTAAATTCTTGGACTAAAGGTCTGTCAGGAAACAAGGCTGTAACTACTGATTCAAACAGGGTTTGAAGATTATTTGTTAATCTTTCTCCCCTTCAACCTCTACAATGCCATTTAAACTGAAGGGGTTCAGAATGAGACTCCCCAAGATGTGCCGCTTTGGCACGCAGATTGTTTTGAGCTGAAGACAGTCAAGGCCCAAAAGACTCAAGAAGAGTTTCCAACCACTCTCTTAACTGCCTTAAAGAATTTAGATAAGGGGCCTGGTTCAAAGGGAGAGCTATTACCAGAGATAACTTTCTTCTGAATGACCTACCTGGCTGGGAGGGCAAACATCTAATTACCAAACATCTGCTCTTCTTATCATCCTGTGAATTACTCTCCTCCCCTTTGAAGCCTCAGGTTCCTATCTCATTCTTTAGCTCAGGATGGCATCTGCCCAACTTGCCCTTGGGTCTCATATTTTATGGGACCCCTGTACCTATGTAATTAAGTTTGTTTTTCTCCTGTTAATCTGTTTTATGTCAATCTAACTCATGGCCCAGCCAAAAAGAACCTAGAACAGTAGAGGAAAAAATTTTCCTTGCCTATAAAACCAAAATCAAATGTGAGCTTTTGTAGAGCCCACAAGCTAAGAAAGGTTTTTATGTTTTCAAAAGGCTAAAAAAAATCCCAAGAGTAGTAGTTCATGACACATGAAAAATATATGAAATTCACATTTCAGTGGCCATAAATCAAATTTTATTGGAACAACCATCCCAATTATTTATGTATCACCTGTGACTGCTTTTGTGCTACAAAGGCAGGAAGGAGTCACTGCAACCGAAACTGTATGGCCCGCAATGATGAAGGTAGTTGCTACCTGGCCCTTTACAGAAAACTTGCTGACCCTGTCCTTTCTCATTCTACACATTTCTGGTATCCTCACCACCTCAGAATCCATGTGCTTTATTACTTTCCATTTGTGCAGATTATTTATTTCTCTTGAAATCCTAAGTCAGGGGTGCTACCTCCATAAAAATGGCTTTTACTCCATTTTAGAAAGTATTATGTGATAACCAAGATTTTCAAAAGATCGTAAAAACAAATGACGCTTCATCCCTTCCAGATGGTTAATATAGTTTAATGTGCGTGCCCACGGACTTGTGATACCACTACTAAATTGTTTTCACACTTTCTCAAATGCTGAAATAAATGAATTTTGCTTCTGAATCATAATTGAAATGCTAATCAATGAAAGAGGAACTAAGCCCATTTCTATGGTATAAAATCAAAATACACGAGCTTGTGGTACCACTATTTTTCAGAAGATTAATTTCAGGCAATTGAACTGCCCTTCTGGAGAATATAAAGAATGGTTTAAATGGCTTCGGGTGTAGCCTGCAAGCCCTGAGCAGACAGTATCAGTGAGCCAGCTGTCTGGGGCTGGGAGCGTGGGGCAAGGACGTAGCCGTGCTAGGGCAGCAAGCTCATTGCTGAGGAGGCTCTGCTACAGGCTGGGGTAGAGAGCTCCAACCACAGAGGGCCTCAGGAATGGGATTCTTGGCCTGCACCTGGGAGCGGCCAGATGCTCGGCTCCATCCCCCTCACCCCATCCACAGCACCATCACTGTTCAAGAGGGGCAGGGAAGGGGAGAAGCGACGCTGGTTCTCCTACTGTAGGTTTTCCCAGAAGCACTGCCTGAGGTGCATATTTGAGTCCAAGGAGTTTATCTTGGAGGCAGTCCCAGGAAACACCAGTCCAGGAATTGGGAAAGTCAGACAGGAAAGGGAAGGCAGACAATGAAGGATGTGTTACCAAGGACGCTCACATGGGTAGCTTGAACATAACGCCTCCAGGAGACTCTAGGAAAAGGCCTCACACACAAGCCTCAGCGTTATCCCACCTGAGGGGCAAGGCAGCTTCCTTAGCACTTTCATCCTGCCCTGATTGGGGCAGAGTAGCCTTCCCAGGACTCAGAGAAAGCCTCAGGCCAAGAAACACAGGTACTACTGGCAGTTGGAAGTCGGTCAGTGGGCCCTGAGGAGCTAAGGCCCAGTGGGTGTGGGGAGGGCACCAATGGCATCTGCTACAGCAGTTTTCTGACAAACCTACAGTGACCTTTCCTGGCCTCCATGCTGCTTCTAGGAGGATGGGGAGAGTGGGAGTAGATACAGGCAGGAGCCAGCCTACTCTACAAGCTCCACTCTCCCACCACTCCTGGCTCTTGTACCGCTGGGTTGGCTAAAGGGTTTAGACTGGAAAAGACAAGTTAGATGGTGTGGTTCCTGTGTTGTCATTGTACAAAGGATATGGGGTGGGGCACAGGGAGTGGAATTGACAAGCCCTTGGTTCTGGTCCCAGGTCTACCAATGCATACTTCTGGCAAGTTTAATAACTTTCTCTAGACTTTACATACCTCATCTATAAAACGAGAGTTGACTGGGTCTCAAACATCCCTTCTAGACTAGACTCAACAAGTGACACATACACAACCCCTTAGAATAAAAGAAAACCGACTTTGAGATTTCTCAGAAGCACCTGGGACTGCAAATTCACCTCCTTCCACCTCCCAGGAGATAGACTCCTGCTCCCCTTGCAGCCCATTAAAGCTCCATCCCTTTATCAGTATGGGGCTTGCCAACATCCTAGCAAGCTGTCAACCCACATAATTGTGCCTGGACCTTGCATTTGCACAGAGGCCACAGTAAAATGGCTGCTATCATGTCTGGTGTTCCTATTCTCCTCCCTCACTGAATATACTGGAAGCTGAGAGGTGCCCTGCCCTGGGTGTACCAGGATGTACCAGGATGTACAGGGGGCTGGTGCCGAACAGGAGGAAACATAGTATTCAATTACATGAAAGGTTTCATCTTACCTTTCCTTCCTGGCAGTGGTTTAAATGATATTGCAATTGAGCCCAAAGCAACAGACTGATCACTTACCAATATACACATTTCCAGATATGGTATAAATGAAGCTTGTCCACCCTGAAAAGGGACCAGCGACATTAAAAGGTTAGTGTCCATAATGCCAAAAGGAACAAAGAGATAACAATATCAAATATTTAATACTCTACATATGACATACAAATATATAAACTTATATAAGTTACAGATACAAAAGGTTTGAAGATGAAATCTTTTAGATATATATACATTTTAAAACTTAAGTTCTGTAAACAGTTTTTATTTATTTATTTATTTATTTATTTATTTATTTATTTATTTATTTATTTATGGCTGTGTTGGGTCTTCGTTTTTGTGCGAGGGCTTTCTCTAGTTGTGGCAAGCAGGGGCCACTCTTCATCGCGGTGCGCGGGCCTCTCACTATCGTGGCCTCTCTTGTTGCAGAGCACAGGCTCCAGACGCGCAGGCTCAGTAATTGTGGCTCACGGGCCCAGTTGCTCCGTGGCATGTGGGATCCTCCCAGACCAGGGCCCGAACCCGCGTCCCCTGCATTGGCAGGCAGATTCTCAACCACTGCGCCACCAGGGAAGCCCTGTAAACAGTTTTAAACACAGTCCCACATGCACGCGTTCACACACAAACACACACCCCCCCCCAAAACCTAAACGACTTGGCCTCAAGTATTCAAGAGCCACCCAAGTAGACAGTGTGCTATTCACTGGCTATATATCTATACGCCAACAGCTGTACTAACAAACAAGCTGTTCCTTCCAGGTCGAACATCATGTTAATAACTACAACACACCAGTCTGGCTTATCTTCAGTTCCTTAGGCCTCCAAACAGTTTTTTTTTGGGGGGGGGGCTGTGTTGTGTCTTCGTTGCGGTGCGCGGGTTTCTCATTGCGGTGGCTTCTCTTGTTGCGGAGCACGGGCTCTAGGTGCGCGGGATTCAGTAGTTGCGGCATGCGGGCCCTAGAGCACACAGGCTTCAGTAGTTGCGGCACGTGGGCTCAGTAGTTGTGGCTCACGGGCACCAGAGCGCAGGCTCCTTAGATGTGGCGCACGGGCTTAGCTGCTCCGCGGCATGTGGGATCTTCCCGGACCAGGGCTTGAACCTGTGTCTCCTGCATTGGCAGGCGGATTCTTAACCACTGCGCCACCAGGGAAGTCCCCTCCAAACAGTTTTAAGTGACAACCCGCTATCTGCCCTCTTGGAATGAGCACTGGATTTCCACGGATATTTATGTATTGTCCCTATGGCCCAGAGGAGATGCTGCAGTGCCACTGAGAGACATGAATGTAGGAGTAGCCAGCTCAAAACAGAATCAGAACATCAATCCGTGTGCCTTTGGGAGAAAAGAAGATCTGCGAAGGGAATGTGGGGCCGAGTCCAAGGTACAAGGGCAGGACCCAGACTGGAGTCTGTGAGAGAGTCAACGTGGTGGCAGAGTAAACAAAACCACGGCAGGCATGGAAGAATCACAGAGGACAAAGTAGACTCTAGGGATGTGGCTGTGCTGGCAGGTGGGTTGAAAAGTGCAAGAGAGGCCCACGTGATAAGGCATGACTGATCAAACTTAACATAAACTGAGTCTGCTTCGGAAAGCCTGAAGGATGGCAAAACAAAGACAGACACTCGGGTGGACGCCAGACGATATTTTTTTCATCCTCCTATTTCACACTTTTTCCTCCCCGAGATTTTACGAGAATGAGTGTAAGGGCTCTGGAATTAAGTCTATCTGCTCAGAGCACACTCGCTCTTTTGCTCCCTTACTGACCCACTGGCTCAGTCTTCTGAGCTCGGCCTCCCATCATCCAGTGACCAGCTACCACTCAGGTGTACTTGCTGTGGGTGGAGACAGAAAGACGAAGGCACAGCCAGGGGTCTTCACGTTGTCCAATTTGGGGGGAGGGAGGTTCGTGCTAGATGCTGAAAACACATGCTAACTGTTCCCAGCCCATAAATATCATTAGCAATTCGGTATTTGTGTTTTCAGTTTCTTTTCTCTTTTATGTACTATATATTATTTGCTTAAAAACTAGAACTCAGTGTTCTATTTTGGATACCTTTCCAAAACACAGAGAAATAACTCATCCTTGGGAAAGACTGCAAAGCATTCCATTGCAAGGACGTGTTGTGATTGACATAATCGATCCTCTCCTCATGGTTGAAAGGTATTAAAAAATTAATGGTTTCCAAGTTTGACAGAACCTCAAAGCTCTCAATTGTTCAAGTGGGTTTTTATTTGGAATCATTTTGATTGTTCTAATCTCATTTCTCCTCCACCCCCTTTGCTTCATTCCTACTCACCCTTCAAGCAGAAAACTAGTCTACACATAATTGCCACGGTCTGTTTTCTTTCTCTTTTTATCTTTTTAAATCTTTTATCCAGAAGGACCAAACATTTGCTTAAAGGAATGGCCAACTCAATGTATTATGTGCATTCACCTACTGTTACTCCTTGCAAAAGTCTTCCATTAGGATACAAGCTCCACCTTCACCATTAATAACACAATTCATGCTACTGGCTAGAAGGCACAGAGTGTTACAGGGAATAAAATAGGAAAAGAGGGCAATTTCCTTTTTTCCTTCTTTTTATCATGTTGTCTATCTGCACTTGCTTCTATTAAACCTAGTTTAATTCCCACTAAGCATTTTTTCTTAAAGCTATAGCAAAACAAGAGCCAAATCATGTGAATGCTTACTATATGTTTATGAACTACCACATTTTTTTGGAATTCCTTCTCTGCCAAGAGCAGGATTGTATCATCAAAGAGTTCTCTTGTGAGATTTTCAGGTCCTTCTCATCTTTCTTTGTTCCCCTATCTTTCCTCCCACTTTTCTGTCCTGCACCAGGAATGGATACCATCCTGGCGTATTTATTTCTGCCTGAGGTCACAGGCCCTGCAACTGTGGTCTCCAAGCTACTGGCTCTTCACAGCTGGGACGCTCTTTCCCCTCCCACCCTCAGTCAATGACAACGAACAGGAGTTGGGTTGAAGGTCACATTTACCCCTCGTCCTGTAGCTTGGTTTAATCGGCAACACATTTATGTCAGCCCTCCTTCAGTCCAACAGAAGACGTGGAAAACTTTTCTTTTAAACACGTAAATCATTTTCTGTGGCATTTGCTCTCATTTCCAGGGAGGTTCCCAATTCTTGCAAACATCCCTAGTGAGAGCGTTTCTTGGCCTACATTCCTTGCCTTAACCCAGCTCATTTTCCTTCCCCCTCAGTCTTAAGTTCATTATTTCAAAGAACTTTCCAATGGCTGCTTATACATGTATGTGTAGAGAAAGTAGAAAAACATGACTTGGTGGCAGGCCAAATCCATGACAAAGGTCAGCTCTGGGTTCGGAAGGGGAGAGGGGAACAGGGCTAAGGAGAGAAGAAACCTCTACCCAAACTCTGGGTCACACCAGATGCCACACCTCAAAGCAGTGCTGGTTCCTAAGAGCCTCCCCCCAGATAGCTCTGCATTCAGCTTGGGTAGGCAGCTCACTCACCATGGACCTCATGCCTGGCCTCCTGGACAGGAGGCAGACCCACCGGGTCTTCCCTTCCCCCTCCTCATTCCACCAAATTATTTGTTAATTTTTCCTTTGAAATAATTTCAGACATACAGAAAAGTTACAAAAATAGTATAGAGAATTACCGTACACCACTCACCCAGATTCTCCAAAAGCTAACCTGTTATCACATATGCTTTAACATTCTCTCTAGAAATATACATCATTCTTTTTTTTCTGAAATATTTGCGAGTAATCTTGGAGACATGATACCCCTTTACCTTGAAATAATTTCCTAAAAACAAGGATATTTTCCAACGTAACCCTAGTGCACTTACAAAAATTATGAAATTAATACAGTATCAGTTAAAAAATTATGACCATTAATACAATACTATTAGCTATGTACAGATATTCAAATTGAGCTAGTTGTCTCAGTTAGGGCAAAAAGAAAAAAACATGTCTAGGCCAGGATGGAATCCAGGTTCACATGCGGCATTTAGTTGTCATGCCTCATCTCCTTTCATCTGAAATAGTTCCTCAGTCATTTTCTTCATTAAAAGTACAGACCCATTATTTTGTAGAATGTCCCTCAGTTTGGGTTTGTCTGATGTGTCCTCATCATTAGACCACATTGTTTGTTAATCCCTTTCCCTCTCAACTTTAGAGACTGGTTTTTGTTTATTTTCAATACTTTAGTATTTTAGTTCAGAAGAGCACAAAGGATGAAACAATGAACATAGACATTGGCATATTTATTTCATATCCTTCTTCTCTTTTACAGATAAAATCATATAGGTGAGAGAAACAGCCCCTAACTGGTTGCCTCCAATCAGTTTTCTACAGCCAGAGAATGTGACTTCGTTGCAGGAGAAGGGGGCACGAGAGAATGGTCACGCCCCAGGTCTCATCCGAGTCCCTGGGACGGGCTGCCAAGTGAGGGTCCTTGGCTTCACAAAGGAAAGAATTCAAGAGGGAGCTGAAGTAGAGTGAAAGCAGATTTATTCAGGGAGATGTGTGCTCCATAGACAGAGTGCAGTCCATCTCGGAAGGCAAGAGAGGCCTCTAGGGTATGGGGTGGTTAGATTTTATGGGCTGGGTAATAGGCTAACGAGTGGGAGGAGTATTCCAGCTAATTTGGGGAAGGGGCGGGGATTTCCAGGAATTGGGCCACGGCCCATTTTTCTGGCCTTTTATGGTCCACCTCGGAATTGTCACGGCAACTGTGGGTGTGTCATTAACATGCTAACGTATTACAATGAGCGAATGATGAGGCTCAAGGTCTACAGGAAGTCAAACCTTCTGCCATCTTGGGCCTAGTAGATTCCAACCAGTTTTCGTTGTACATATCTGCTTCGATTGTCCCATCTCTCTCTCTCACTCTGACTCCCATCTCCCTCTTTCATTTATACAGATCCTTATGATTACATCAGCCCGCCTGGATTACCCAGGCTAATCTCCCCATCTCAAGATCCTTAACTTAATCACACCTGCAGCATCCCCTATACCATGCAAGGTAACACATTCAAAGGTTCCAGGATTAGGACGTGGACATCTTCATGGGGCCATTATTCTGCTTGCCACAGAATAATGCGATAAACTATATGTTCTCTAAAGAAATTTTGTTGACTGATGTACATATACTCTAAAGAAAAGTTAAAAGTTGAGGGAAGCAAAATTAAGTTTTTCGATACCATAACAATCCTCCATTTTTTAACATTCCGGATCATGCTTTTAAATGCCAAGTAGCAGGGATACTGTGAAGGTTTTTCGATACCATAACAATCCTCCATTTTTTAACATTCCGGATCATGCTTTTAAGTGCCAAGTAGCAGGGACACTGTGAAGGAAGATGGAGAAAACAGAGTGCTTGTTGAGGGCCCAACTTTGATGCAGTCAGTCAGAAGACAAAGGGGACAGGAGGACCAAAAGGCACAAGTTTCTTGGCAAAGATTGATATTTTCCTAGAAATACAGATTTACTTCCTTCTCAATGAATGATAACACACAGTGTTATCTGTATATCAGTTTGCAGCAAGGGAAATCAGACTGCTTTGCAAGAGATGGTAAAAGTCACTGCAAAAAAACAAAAAACAAAAAACACAACTACTTATTCTTATTTTAGCCAAGAACCAACAGGAAAAATGTGAGAGGAATCTGGTACTGTCAGAGACTCAACAGATTGGATTCTTTGTAAGTGATGCACCATCTAGCTCAATTCCTGATATCAAGTGCCTTCCAAATCATCACTGCATGAAACATCTGTTTTCTGCAAGATTAGCACAACCCTACAGAAACGTGCCTTGCCCGAAGGAAATAAAGAGATGGTAAAAATCGATTCCAATATTATTTATGGGATGGAATTCAGATAAAACCTGTCTGACTCATGAGAAATGTTTCCAGTCTCCCTTAACTGGATGTCCCTTGGGACATATGCTTTTTCCTGGTGTCAGAAATGGGATGGTAGCAGTGTATGCCTCTATTTCTATCCCTTTAGTTTGGTAATGATACAACAAAGTCAACATTAGTTACATTGCAAAGCTTATGCCAAAAGCCAAACATAACCCAGACATCCACGTCAAATCCCTTTACCATGAGTAGCAAAACAATCAAAATATTATAAACAAAACATGCTCAGGACCCAGCCAATGGGCTACACATTTCAAGGAATATTTGATGCAACAAAGCACTCAAATAAAATGAATTTAGACAGTCCTTGAACTTTATACTGGAATTTGACCTGGAAAGGCGGTTAAAAAAAAAAAAAAGACAAAAGGTGAGCTTGACTTGAAAGGTTTGATAATAAAATTTGTACAGTATAATTTTACTAGCCAATATGCTGGGTTACAGGCAGCCAGTGCTATTGAGTCTGTAAATAATAAGTGCTTTATAATACCTGAATTAATTGTTTGTCTGGCACTGGACAGGGAAGCCTCAAACGTCAGACTTGTCACCTAACGCAATGAAGCCATGTATGACTGTATACGGGGGGTGAGGGCACGGGAGGGGGGAGAACACACGGTAACTGGAAGTGACATATTGGAAAAGAAAGGTTCTTCTGCATAACTGGGTTTATAACAGACTTGTTTAAAGTGGGTTTACAGCGACTCAGTGATATACATGCATTTCTAAGCTACTTGTTTTTGTATGCATTCCAAAACATTTTTGAAAACAAATCTCAGGTTTAAAATTCATAATGACAAAATAATCTAGAAGTACAGCTTTGTAAACTGACAGATACACAGTCTCTTATGAGGCAATATATAGGGTGGCAGCGGAGTGCAGAGTCAAAATTAACATGAACCACACACGCAAGTGTTGGTGGGGTCATGCAGAAAGTGCAGACCAGTGTGCAGCAGCCAAGCGCAGGGAACAAAGGGAGCACACGCTGACAGGGAAGCGCTAAATGCATCGTAGGAAACCAATGGCGTCGAACGTCGCCGTTCAACCAAGCCATACGAGCAGACTCGGAGGAATTTCCATGAGGTATTGTCTGGTCACAAAAGCAAGATGCAAAAAATATATTTCTGGTATGATTCCATTTTAGTAAAACAAGGACAAAATAACCCTGTATGTGTGTGTATTTACATGCACATATATGAAAGCGGAGAAGAGTAAGTGTTGAGAAAAACATTGTAAGATCTAATTCAAGGATATATCTGGCATCTACTCCAGATCTGGGATATACAGGGAGGATACTGCTATGGGTGGATGAGGGAGGGAAAGGGTTTAGAGGAAAACAAACTCGAAAGTAAAAGAAAAACCCACAGCACTAAATCTTCAAGCACACGTGCTATCACATTTATTGTTATAAAAATTACGCATGAAGGTAGGCATATGCATTCATGTAAAAAATCTTTCTGTACTTAAAAATAGCCAGAATGAAAAAATCCAAAGAAGAAAAGAATGGGTCCGAGGTTGATGCCTAATGACCTCAGGGGTGGCCATTTTTAAAAATAAAACTGGCCTTAAACACTTGGGAGTTTTCTAACTGTTCTTTGGATTTAAACGACCACTTAAAAGTAAATCCTCCATAACAAAAGCTGTACCTCAATCAAGAATGCACTTGTTCATAACTAACACAGATTGGATTGCCCTCCAGGAACTCTGTGAGTCGAAGGTGGCCCAGAAGTCAGGAGACCTGGGTAAATGTCCTGCCGTGTCCAGCGAGTCCTCATGTGGCCTTGAGCAAGTAGCGCATCTGTTGGGTCTCAGCGTTCACAATGATAAAATGAGGGGCGGCCCCAACGGTTCAGCCCTAACATTCTATGAATTCCTCCTGATTTTCTTAACTTGAAAAGCTCAAGCAGTATTTGCTAATTTAAACGTAATTAAACGTAAACAAGGTTCATAGAACTTTGGGTTGAGGTTCAGAAACAAGTCCATTCCAGAGAAGGCAGCCCCTTGTGTTTTTTTTTTCCCCCTGAAATGATCACTAAGCTGCAGAGCCCATCATACCTTTAGGAATAGGGTGGGAATGCTTTGCTCCTTGGCCCAATTTGAAGTCCAAATATAAAGTTGGTGTGTAAGTGTAAATCTTGGACTGAAAAGAAAAAGGAAATCATCAGCATCTTTCCAAGAATAAGGTTCATCTTTACTTCAGCTGGACCCTCTGTCATGGGCCTGGAGTCTGGATCCATTAACATATACAATTCCTCCTTGGGAGATGCCGTTAAAGCGGGGAGGATGGGCTGCCAATATAGCCCCCTTCTGAGGGTCTAGTCTAAAAGTTAGCCCTCCTAGCTTGACAAGCTAATTTCCAGATGACAGCTGTCTCCCTACAGCCCTTTCTCAAATATGATCCAATGTCAATAGCTTACTGCCTAATAGCTGCTCCAACTTTCTCACTTCTACCCTTCTACTGAATATGGTAGGTTAATGCACATCAAATGCATGTTTCTTCCCCAGGTCTCAATAAAGCCATGTCTATTTTGAAATTCAAAGAGAGCAGCCTGTAAATATTTTTATTTGTTCTAACTTGGCCCTCTTGCATAAACAGGTGGTCCAACGCTGCTGGCCTGAAAAAGCCACAGCTCAAAATGTAAGAAAGACCCACTTTTGCAGGATTTTCCATTGTAAACAGTGGCTTTGATTCGATCAACAGTTAAGCAGAGTTTGTAATTCAATATAATACCATTCTGAATCACTGGCACAGACCAAAATCTGAGGGATTATCACTGTTGCCATAAACTTTATGATGTTTCATTGTTTATCACAAAGTCCCCGTGGTTCTGTTCTACTTATTTTTTGTAACTTAAAAAACACACAGAGATGAAAAAGTACATAACACCAGATTTGGCAAGGATGTGGAGTAACTGGAACCTTCATACGCTGCTGGTGGGACTGTCACTTGATGTAAACACTTGAGAAAACTGTTTGGCAGTACGTAGTACAGACGAATATATGCATAATCTATGACCCAGCATTCCAACTCAATAGGCGTATCCCCAACAGACATGTCCACCTAAAGACATGTACTCAAATCTTGAGAGTGACACTGTCAGCAATAGCCCCAAGCTGGAAATATTCCCAATGTCTTTAATGACAGAATGGATAAATGAACTGTAATATATACAAGGGACTACAATACAGCAAGGAGAATGAACGAACCCAGCTCTATGCAACAACTCAGATGACTCTCACAAGCACGGTGCTGAACAAACGAAGGCAGACACAGATTGTATAACATATGACT
The DNA here is from genome assembly GCF_965194825.1 of Balaenoptera physalus. NCBI lineage: Eukaryota > Metazoa > Chordata > Mammalia > Artiodactyla > Balaenopteridae > Balaenoptera > Balaenoptera physalus. The sequence goes on from NC_138903.1 coordinate 13,340,760, forward strand.
CCACTTCTATAAAGTTCAAAACGAGGCAAAACTAATCTATCGTATCAGAAGTCAGAAAAGTGGTTACCTTGGGAAGGTTAGTAACTGAATGGGGTTTAAAAGGGGGCTTCTGGAGCCTGGCAATGTTGTTTCTTGATTTCACGGATGAGTTCATTTGGTGAAAATCCTCTGAGCTGTACACATGATTTGTGTACTTTTCTGTGTATATGTTATATTTTAACAAAAAGCTTAACACTCATTAAAAACACGCATGTGTAAACAGACCACAAAAGAAAATCCAGAGCCCAGAATTATTTACTATCCTTGATAAAGGCATTATTTTGCAGAGAATAACTATGTAAACTCCCTGAGGACATGGACATATCTGCCCTTTTCACCCTGGGCCAATGCACAGGGCCTGTCACATAGTAGGTGTTGAATAAATATTTACCGAATGATGTTTCATAATGGAAAATCTCATGTATAATAACAAATTTATTTACAGTATACATAGCATATTCATCAGTTGCTTTACCAACACGTAGCAAAATGCCTCTCTTCAGGACAAGTGATTAGGTATGGCCCAAGTGTATGTCTGTACTTTAAGTTTTAGAATAGAGAATTGCAAATAATGCTATCAGAAGATTGTTCCCTTTCCTGTAAAAGTCTCATGTATTGAAGCTTTGGACTTTAAGTGGTCTGGTACGTGGTTTTATGTGGCTTAGGAGGACAAGCTGCATCTACACAGCTCCAAAAGCTGGAAAGGCAAATTCCCCTGTTCATACATAAATGAAAGCAGAAAGACCTGTGACACCAAGGGCAAGCTGAGGCCAAAGATTCCCAATCAATCTGAAGAGCTTGGAACACACATGAAACAAGGGCAGCACCCGCGGGATGCAGGGTCTGATCCTCTAGCATCATGAGGTGCGTAAGGCACCATCTGGAAAGGATCTGGTTTTGCCTGATGAAGACTTCTAAAATTACTTCTTAAAAGATCAAGGGGAAACTTCACTTAGTATCGGATGACTCCTCTTCCTGGGCAATATTTTGCTCTCTTCCAGAAAAAGAAGGTTCAAGCATCTTTCCCAACCTCTGCCTCCGGGGCCGCTGCAGTATCCCTGCCTACAGCGAGGACATGAATCAAAAAGAGGCTCTTGGCTTAACTTTTACTAGAATTCTCCCAGAATGTAGTCATAAAAATCATTCCAACCTGGAAACCGGAGCCTCTGATGCTGGTATTGCTTTTCCTGCTGACTAGCAAAGCCTTTATCTTCTTCGGGGCTTAGTTCACTCAATCTGAAAATCTGGTGTTGGGACTTCACTGATGCTGAAGTGTATTTCTGGTTCTGAAATCTGGAGTCACAAAATTTTAATGTCTTCCTCCACTTTTTAATATTTTAAATTCCCTTCTGATTTCTCAGACTAGAGCTGTAGAGAAGTGAGAACGTGGCTGGGGTGAGGGAGGGCCACGAGGGCTGTGGGGAGTGAGTAGGGGGCTGCTGGCTCACCGCACTACTCTTGCCCTCAACCTCGGCCATCAGCTTTGCCCTCCTGGTGAGCTCTTCTTTTCTTCCCGCCTCTAGCTTCTCAACCTAATCCATATTGTCCCCAAAACAGTAACCTCTCTCTCTAATGCTGCGAGGACACAGCTATGTGTATGCACACAGACACAGAATTCTGTACTTACGTATTCGTTTACAAAACTGTAAACAAACCAATGAGAGACATTATAAAGCCACAAATATATCCTACTGCCTTACAGTGTGAAAAGGGCTACAGGGAAATTTGAAATTCATTTTGAAGGTGTTTTTCACAACATCTATAGCCAAAAACAGAATTCTGATTCTACTCTCCTTTTTGTACTGAAAATCAGATCATTGACGGTTTCAACATAACACGTCTTGAATAATCAACTACCCAAAACCTATATGTACATTATTCTATTTCAGTTAATCCATCCTGAGATAAAATTCAATTTGAAAGCTGTTCCCATGAGTGTGTGTATACATATATGTATGGATATATATACACACACACAGTTTTTGAGAAGCAGATAGGTATTGCTTTTTTAAATTTTGATCTTCCTTGGTACTGCTGGAATAGCAAATGTAAATTCTGTTCATTTAACTCAAAGATGATAATGCCAGTCTCAAATGCACTTTGAGCAAACCTGGACTTAATTTTTCCATCACACACACTGCTGCTTTGCAACTATAAAGAAATATCGCCATTAGGCACACTCTTTCCTGAGTTCTGTTTTGTTTCTTTTCATGTATAGTATTAAACTATTAATAGACCCTCAAAATAGAATGAAAATTTAATTAAGCAAATCATTCTTTTTTGCTCTCAATCTATCTATTTCCACAGGATTAAAATAAACTGGTCCAAGGCAACCTAGAATAAAACATTTCTCTATAAATCTGTTTCAGCATGTACCGAACTAATGCACCTGAATTCCATCAATGAAATTACTTTCTTTTTCCTTTTTCTCCTTTTTGGTCCTGATTAATACTGCCTGCACAGGTACTAAAATCCCAAGCTATTCCTCTTTTGTCTTTCTTCTCATTTCTTAATTCTCTGTTCAAAGCATTTGGGAAACTTATCTTTAAAGGTTTTAGTCTGTATTTTAAAAGCCCAATGGCTTAAAATCTTACAGTTCAAATACCATGTAAGCAAGACTTCTAGAAGTGAAGTAACAGAACTCTTTATGAGATGTGAAGGGTAAATTTTGGCTAACCTCTAACAACAGGGGTGCTACCAAATCCAGACAAGCCCTGTCTCTCTTTATAAATATGTCAGAATTAAACCCTAAATGAGTCTAAGACACCACTCCAATAATGACCACAAAACAAGCAAGACAAAAAAACAAGGTCTACGAAACCACTTCCTTCTGAACCTGAACTACCTTCATCTTCTATCCTTCAAAGACCTCCCGCTTCCCCTGGCTTTTGGTATGATACCCATGTTAAGCTGGTTTCCTTCCTCTGCTTTTATTCTTAAATGTGATCTTAATTAGAAGATGAAATCACTTCCACATGGAAGCTATGTGGCTTAGTACGTCTTCCCAAGAAAAAGAAGAGTGCTATGTTGCTTGCTACGCATAAGCATGGTAAAGAAAAGAAAGTATCTTTCATCTTGCCACTGCTCCTTTCAGATAACTGCCACCCATTTATCCCTGAATGCTGCAATTTTGCCACCATGCTGGCCTTCCCTAAAAGCACGGGGCAGCAATTTGCTACATGTCAGAGCTATAATAAATACTTTCACATCTTTTTGAGAACTATTTCGAAAACCCTTGATGATTCAGTGATTTACTCAGGAAATGCACTTGAATTCTCAATCTTACTAGACGTTGCTTAAGCAAATTACTCTAAGATAACAAGTGCAAATCCTCAGTATTTTATAAAAGAAAGAAACAGTGCGTATACCTATTCCTGGACTCTTACTCTCATGTTGGATCATCCCCCTAACGTTGGGCATTTCGTTTTACAGTTGTTCTTTGTTTTTTTGCATCACTGTTAACTTTTGATGAACATCTTTGCACATAAAATTTTGACCACATTTCTATTTTTTTCCTTCACAGTGAAATTGTACATCTAAAAGTCTAGACATTTTAATAGGGCTCTTGAGATATCTACAGGTTTATGGCCAAACGCAATGTGGCTAAAAGTGTGCTAGCTGGTCAACACGATGACGTGACTGAACAGCAATTTTCCTGAACAAGTCTACTGCTAGTCATTGGCTTTTCTGGTCTCCGTAATTTTGCTATACCACAGGGCCGTTTTCCAACTCATTAGGTGCTCCAAATAGTGGCTTTTTTTCATTCATCTGATCTCTTATTGTTAGAAAGTTAACTCATTCCAATAAATTCCCTGTTGTTACACATTAAAATTTTTTTCCCCAATACATCCTTGTCCAAAAATAGAAGAGAGGGATTAATTGCTGGGAAAAAAAAAAGAAAAGGAAAAGAAAAAACATACCTGGAAATGCCTGAAAAAACAGACAAAAAGAAAAAAAATCAGGAAAAAACTTAACCTAAAAAAAAGTCTAAAGGCACAACCTCCACAGTACAGATACCAATATTTGAACAACCAGTGTCTAGCAGCATCTGTTTTTCAACAAAAAGATCAGTTTTACCAATTGTTACACTAACTGAAATGCTTTCATCCAAACTGTTTTTGGTCAAATCAGTTGGTAATTACCTGTAAAAAGTGCCCATCTCATCAAATAAATGACCATCTTATCTTTTTTTAATCTTAGCTTATTTAAGAAGCAGAAATCGATATCTCGTTACTCTTTTAATTTGACTATTAGTTTGGGTGATATTATTTTAACAAGTGCTACTAAATATTATTAACATAAGAATAACAATAACTAAATATATTGAGGGCTTAGTATATACCAGGCACGATTGTTTTTTTTTTTTTTTTAATTTATTTGTTTATTTTATTTTTGGCTGGGTTGGGTCTTTGTCGCTGCGCACAGGCTTTTCTCTGGTTGTGGCGAGCGGGGGCTCCTCTTGTGGTGCGCGGGTTTCTCATTGAGGTGGCTTCTCTTGTTGCAGAGCATGGGCTCTAGGCACGTGGGTTTCAGTAGTTGCAGCACGTGGGCTCAGTAGTTGTGGCTCGCGGCTCTAGAGCGCAGGCTCAGTAGTTGTGGTGCACGGGCTTAGTTGCTCCGCAGCGTGTGGGGTCTTCCTGGACCAGGGCTCGAACCCGTGTCCCCTGCACTGGCAGGCGGATTCTCAACCACTGCGCCACCAGGGAAGCCCCAGGCACTATTCTGTATGCTTGATGTGTATTAATTTGGCCGCTTGTATTTCCCTTTTTATAAAATATCTGCTCATTAACCTATTTATGTTTTCATTCATTACTTAGCTGCCTCATTTAAGAAATACCGACTGAGAGTCTCTAGTGTGCTAGTCATTGGATATGTATATCGGTGGATAACAGATCTGCTCAGCCTTTGTGGTTTACTTCCTAGTAAGGAAGACAGCTTAACAAATTAAATATAAAATTACACATGCCATAAATGAAATAAATAGGGCAGAGGGGAGAAAATAAAATGGGGGAGGAATGGAAGGCCTCGAATGAGAAGAGTTGGGGGTAAGAGGTTTCTGGGCAGAGAAGGGAGCACAGCATGTGCAAAGGCCTTGAGGCAGTGAAGAGCCTGGAGGATCTGGACACTGACAGCAGAGCCACGTGCAGACAGGAGGAGGAGGAGGCTGCAGAGAATGGCATGAGATGAGTTTAGAGAGTTAGAAAAGACCCAGGCAGGATTTCTTTAAAGTACAATGGGAACACATTGATCCAATTTTTATCGTAAAGAGATGTCTTGAGCTGCTACGTGGAGAGCTGGAAGGGAGTAAATAAGAGAGGGGAGACCCCTGAAGAGGCTGCTGCAGTGGGCCTGGCGAAGGCTGGGCAAGGGATGGGAGAGAAGTAGATTTCAAATATATTTCAGACTAGATGTAGGTAGGGGAGGAGATGGAATAAGGATGACCGCCATGTTTCCACTCTGAGCAGTGAGTGATGGTGCCATTCACTCATTCAGACGGAGAAGACTGGAAGGGAAACGAGTTTGTGTGTGTTTGCTGTCAAGGCAGGTGGGGGTAGGGGAACAAGACTTCAACTTTTGCCATTTTAACTTTGACGTGCCTGGGAACCATGCAAACGGAGATGGCAAGTAGGCAGCTGAATGTATGAGTCCACACAGAGCTCAGAGGTGAGGCCTGTGCTGTAGAAATGTGGGAGTCGTTTGAAAGTGGGAGACATTTGAAACTTACCAAGAGAATAAATCTTAAAAATCCTCATCACACACACAAAATTCTGTAATTATGTATGGTGATGGATGTTAGCTAGGCTTACTGTGTATTGTGGTGATTATTTCACAATATAGACAAATATCAAACCACTATGTTGTACACCTGAAACTAACATAATGTTACATATAAATTACAATCCGATAAAAATATAAAATAAATGTGGGAGTTGTAAGACTATAAATGGTATCTAAGTCCATGGGATGGGTGAGATCATCCAGGGAGACAACATTCAATGAGAGAGAAGAGGACTCAGGACTGAGATCCAGGGAAGCTGGGTGTTTAGGGGTCTAGTAGAGGAAATGGCACCTACCTGAGAAGTGAAACTGAGAAGGAGCAAAGAGCACCCAGAGACACAAGAATGTACTACCTCAGAGGCCAAAGAAAGCAAAGACAGTGTGGAGAAGGAGGAAGCATGCAACCCATGGAAAGGAAGGAAAACAAAGACCTCTGGGTTTGGCCACATGGAGTAGTGACTCAGTGCACTGATGGGGGTGGCCGCCAGGTAGAGAGCCTCGACGAGGTGGGGAAGTGGAGAGAACACGGGCCGACAAATCTTCTGTGAAGTGTGACTCAGAGAGGGAGCAGAGAACTGCGGGGTGTGGGGTTAAGGGAGTTTGATGCTTCTCATCAATTTATATGAGAGGGTTTCTTAAAAATAAATTAAAGCTCTTTGTCCTTAATACCATTTGTTGGAAAAATCTTGTTTTGGCCTTTCATTTCATTTATGGCATTTCTGACATGGATTAGATCTATCCAGCTTTTCCTTCCAATGCTTTTAAACTTCGAAAGTCTTTCCCAAGCAAAGATCATGTTAAATGTTTGCCTGTCTTTTTCTAGTTCAAATTTTTTAACATTTAATTCTTTGATCTACGTCAAATTTATTTTCCTATGAGGGATGGGATCATGAGCAAAACTGGTTTCTTTTTATGAATGTTTAACCAATTGTCCCAGTTGACTTCTTCTTCTCTTTTCCCCAGCTGATGACCGTCTTCTGTATCGCTAAGTTCGCACCTATACTTGGGTCTATTTCGGGTAGGTTCTCTTTCTGCCAATCACAAAAAAGAGGCTCAGTGGAAAAAACTTCACTGACGAGCTCAGGAGACTCAACTAAGAGAGGACGATCTACTCCATAGGAGTTCTGGGCATCACCCAGGCCATGGCCCACGGGGCTTCCCAATCTCATCTTCCTGCCACCACTTTCCTGCTCTCACAGACCCATTCTCTCCACCACTTACACCTCTGTACACACTCAAGAAACTCACTGCCAGATCCATGGTCCCAGTGTGAAGAACCATACCTTCCCCTTTCTTCGGGAGGTCTTACGATTTGAGGAAATGAAAAGTAGATTTACCACGTTATTTAAAGCCAACTTCCAACTCTTGTTGTTGACAATAGGCTGATGCTCTTCAACCAAAGGGTAAATGTCTTCTGTCTCCAATCCAAAGCACTCTGATTTCTGAATTCTTGATTATTTTAAAGAATTCTGATAAGGAGTGGGAGAGATTAGTTTCCATCCTCAGTGCCAAAGGTATTACAGGAAGGATTAAAACCCTGTAATCACATTTTGACATACACATGAAGTGCTACGCAAAGAGAAGACAAGAAACTCTTGGGCAAAATGCCAATGACTCTGTATAGGGTGAGAGCTAGAGAGGGCCAGACCACATTTTTAACTTCTATCAGCCATAAAGGATTGCGGAAAATCTTGACCATCAAGCTGTCCAGCTGACCAGGAATTGTGGACATAGCCAAATTATTCTACAGTCTAGTCTTGAGAGTATCCTCTTTCAAGAAGCATTTTAATCAATAGTAACACTTGAGTCCCTCTCTTCTCACCTTGTATTTGGGGGACAGGTAGTGAGGAGAGAAGAGCTAAGGGGGAAGGGAATAAAGATGCTGACAGGACTCATGGGCCTGAAATTTAATCAGAGACATGTTAACTGTGAAAGTAAGACTTTGATTTCTTCACCCTTTGAGTCAGCATCCTTGCCTGAAATTGGGTTACAGATGTTCAAATTTTTTTTGGAAAATTAAAACCAGAGAAAGAACAAATGCCCATCCCTTATATGAATAATCCATCCATAATCCTACAAAGGCAACAGTACAATGAACTCACAAATGACCCCCAAATATGCCAACTGGGAGCCTTCTTATCGTTTATCTCCCATCCATGGGTAATGTTTTTCAAGGCTGAGTCAGTAAATCTATTAACAGATGCTAGAATATTCCTTACAGGGCTTTATAACACTTTTAATCTCTATAAGTTACACTTGGTATTTACTAAGGGGTTTTAAGAGTTCTTGTAAGAAAGTGCATCGACATGGGAGACTATTTGGCAAAGACATGATTTCACAGGGCTCTGGGGACAGACGATCGTGTAGACATGAACCTTCAATTTCACGTCTAAGGGGGAATCTATTATGGCACAAGGCTTCTCCTATGTGATTGTTTGCAGGATGTTCTGACATAGTCGAGGCATCTGAAGACAAGTGGCTGAAGGTACCCTTTTGGTGTAGAAAGAGATGGAGGTTCATTCTGAAGCTTTCTTCCATGAAAATGAGCTAAGGCATTCCCAAACTGGAGACAAACATACTCGGCAAGTTTATGTACAAGGGCTGAATGGTGTGATAAGGCAGGGCTACTGTGCACATCAAATGGGACAAAACTCAGGAGACCTGAGTTTCGGTCTGGGTTCTTTCCACAACGAGATGTGTGACCTTTGGCCCAGCTGAGTTGCCGCGTTCTCATCTACAACGTGGCGGAGGTGGAGAGCTGCTCTCTCATGTCTACTGCTGCCTGACATTCTGATTCAAATCATGCCAGAAGAAAAAGGGAGAGTAGGTCTTGCCTGGCTGGAAGAGCATCTCATACTATCAGGAATTCCAGATTCTTGCTTCCCTAAGAACTTCACTCACATCTTAAAAGCTCATAACAGCAACGGAAGAGGTGAATGAATGGAAAGCTTCCTGTCCAGCTGTTATATAAGTGGGCCTGAGGTGGCCCCTGTGTATGAAGTAAAAATGGCACCCATCTTGTTTACTTCTTCACAGCAAGCTAGGACCTTTAGCTCAAAGCCCGCTGGAGCCCAACTCAAATTCTCTCACATCCAATCACTTTAAATATACTCCAAAGAAACACATTTTTAGCCACTTAGAGCCTACCTACTTTACATACCCTGTGGAACTGCCCCCAACATGTGCCGCAAATAAGGACGAACCCTACAGCTACAAAAGACCCCACACTGCAGTTGCCTTTTGGAGCTCTCTGACCCAGAGAGTCTCCACCCTGTTGCTGAGTGACATCACCTAAACACGTAAGCCCCCTCTCCAATTCCTCTGACTCCCCAGGGAGCTCCCTCATCCTAGTCCCCTTCTGGGTGGTGGCCTTGTGCCACTGTCTCTGGAAGGTCTCTGACCATACTGGACTCCCTTCTCATGCCACCCCGTCCAAGCACCACCCAAACAGAGACTGCGTGTTACTGCTTCTCAGGAACCTGTCTCTTCCTTTATCAACCCTCAGGACCCCAAACTTACTACACCAGGCCATCTGACTGAAGTATACAAATAGGCTCCAAAAGTATCAAATATGGGCCTGCCTTCTACCCAGAAATAAGAAGAGTGTAAGTTCCCTGCTACTCAGCAACAATTCTGAGAAACTGAAGAGTTGACAAGTCTGCTGAAGGGCTGGAGACCTAGGGAAGGGTTGGTACTTATCCCCCATCCAGGGCAGGGGATTGTTCATGAATTCCTGGGCAAGGAGGAAGGGGTCAGCTCCTTAGCAAAATGACTGATGGGTCAAGAATTCCCTCTTCAACGTCCATCTCTCCTCTTAGGCCCTCTCTGTCTTTAAAGTTTCCATGGGAAAGAAACCCGCTCTCAGCAGAAAATCTCATTTCTATTGGGTTGTGCTGAACTGGTAAGGACCTGTGTAGGCTTGTGGTTAAGAGCACAGAGTCAGGGGCCAGACATCCAGTTAGAAGGCCAGCTCTGTCACTCACTAGATGCATAACCCCGGGCAAGTTGCTCATCTCGCGATGCCTCAGTTCTCTCCCTCATCAGGCTGTCGTGAGAATTTGACTGGACACGTTTTATGTGCCTCCTCAGAGTCTCTCAGCTTCCCTGGCTTCTGAGGCCTCGGCCCCTCCTGGCTGACTGTCAAGTTCTGAATGGCTTCCGTCACCCCCCCAAAGTGGTGGGAGCTACAGTAGCTCCAGAGCCTGGCCTGACGGACCTCCACGCCCAGACAGGAGTGAAGATCCGAGCCGCCACATGTGGTGTGTGGCCTCCTCAGAGGCTGCCGCAGGGGGCTGGTGACACAGCCCAGAAGGGCAGGGAATTCGCGTCCACAGGCAGACTTTCTTCCTCTTTCTTCCCTCGTTAGGAAGTCCTGAGCCACAGTTTTCTGAACAGGCCTCCTGTGCCACCAAACATCTGTCTTGCTTCCCCTCTCCCTCACTCTCACTGCCCTGGGGCGCACGTGAGACCTGCCTTAGGCTCTGTTTTCCAGAGAACCCAAGTGAAATCACGAGTAAAAGAACTGATACAGGTAAACCACTCAGAACTTCACTGTCCAATACAGTTGCCACTACCTATATGTAGCTACGGAGTACAGGAAATGTGGCGAGTGTGAATTGAGATGTGCTGAGTGTAAAAAAAAAAAAAAAAAAAAAAAGACTGGATTTTAAAGACTTGGTACAAAAAAATATTAAAAACCTCACTATAATTTTATATTGATTATATATTGAAATGATAATATTTTGGATAATTGGCTAAAGTATATTATTAAAATTAATTTCAGCTGTTTGTTTTTACTTTTTGAGTGTGTCTACTGAAAATTTTAAATGACATACGGCTTCCATTATATTTTCTTTTTTTTTTAAATTAATTAATTAATTATTATTATTTTTTTTTATGGCTGTGTTGGGTCTTCGTTTCTGCACGAGGGCTCTCTCTAGTTGTGGCAAGTGGGGGCCACTCTTCATCGCGGTGCACGGGCCTCTCACTGTCGCAGACTCTCTTGTTGCGGAGCACAGGCTCCAGATGCGCAGGCTCAGTAGTTGTGGCTCACGGGCCCAGCTGCTCCGCAGCATGTGGGATCCTCCCAGACCAGGGCTCGAACCCGTGTCCCCTGCATTGGCAGGTAGATTCTCAACCACTGCGCCACCAGGGAAGCCCCTCCATTATATTTTCATTGGACAGCTCTGACTTAGAATTTAGTACCTTGTAAGCCTACAAAAGATGTCAGCCATTTTCATTTCTCATCCCAAGAAATTCTAGAGACTTGCTGTCAGTAAAGTCTAATGATAAAAAGGGAATGTGGGAGCAGAAAGGGAGACAGATAAGGGAAAGGGAACAAATATTTATGAATTCTACTTTGTTGCTAGGCACATTATATATCATGCACTATGCGTTATTCTCCCTATTCAGCAGATGAGGAAATAAAGGCGCAAAAATAAATTTTCCTAAGGCCACAGAGGTATTAAACAACAGAGCTGAAATGTGGACCCGGGTCTGCTGGACTCCACAGTCCATGCTCTTTTCCATCTATAGTACTGTCAAAGGATTGACTTTCTAATGGTACAGTTTAGATAATGTAACCGAAATTTTTTTGGCATGGGTGAGGGCATCCTAGAATCCCTTAAATCACCCACACAGGAGATCACCTACACTAAAAAAGTTAAAAGCTGCTGCTGGACACAAATCAATCAATCTCACTCTCTCTCTCTCTCTCTCTCTCTCTCTCTCTCTCTCTCTCACACACACACACACACACACCCCTGCCGTGGGTACATGGGAATGAAGTGATCATACACCACGGTCTATGGCACGTGGTCACAGACACCCATGAAAGCCCCTCATTTTGCATTTTTTCTCCACCATCCTCTGCCTCAATCCCATTCCCCCATTGGCTCTCAGTCAAGCATACATAATGAACATTCTTCCAACCTACCCTCTGTATGTTTATTTAGAAAGACAGGTGGCCTTAAAAAATAAAGTGGTATTGTGTGCAAAACTGCTTTCTTGTTCTTATTTATTTCACATTATTTCCTAAGATTAATAAAACAGCTGTAAGTAAACATAATCCATTCCTTCTAGCAGCTGTACCATATTCCATAATACGTAACCACCATATTATACTTATCTTTTCCCTAAGTGGTCGCCACCTACATCATCTCTGACTCCTTTCTACCACCCATGATGCTGGGATGACCACCATCATATGTCTACTTGGTGAAGCTTTGCTGGAGTAAGTATCTATGAGTGGAATGGCTGGGGCACACCCTATATGCAGCGCTAGCTTCACCAAGTAATGCCGGCTTGCGCTCCACAAGGAATACAGTTACGCTCACCTGCCACGCAGGAAGTTTCTATTTCCTCCTATCCTTCCCAGCACTTGATAATACCCAACTTCCTGATTTTTGTCAACTTAAAACGTATCAAGTGGTAGTTTATTAGAATTCACGCTTCTCTGTGTATTGGTCAGAAGAATACCTCTTCATATTCTTCTTAGCCTTCAACACTTGGGTGGAAGATATTCTAAAGACCTGGTGTCTGGAGTTGCCACCAATACAAGCAACTAAATTTCAAGAAGGCACAAATGTCTCACCTCAAAGGATGGAGGACTATGGATACATGCTTTGTTCTCCCAACTATGTTAATGTTCTGGCCTCACCGCGTACATCGATTTTCTGCAGATGTAACTGCTCTAGGGCTCGGAGATTTGCTTGTACAACAAAATCTCATGGAACCAGGGCTGGTATTGCAATAAATGTGTGTCCTATTATCTTTGGGGATATTTTTTAAGTGAGACAAATGAGAACTGGGGTAGAATGAATTCCAGTTTGGCAGTCCTGATGGAGCCACATCCAGTCCAGGGGAGGCAACCCAGGCTACTGCGCTTATAGAGAAAAAGAAAATCCATATTCTACCCAAGCAAAGCAGAATTTAAATTGGGTGAGGACACTTTGGAATTTTATTTAGAATATTTAGAATAAAATTTTTAATTATAATTTCTTTTGACTTGGTTTATAAAGGCAACGAGTTTTAGATCAGAACCTTACTTTCTTCTTAGAGATTTGATGATGGAGAGCATAGAGATTTGATCTGTTAGAGATCAATCTCTTAGAGATCTGAACTGTTCAAATTTGGGATATTTTGACATTTAGATATTTCTTACGCTATCACTTGGGCTTCTCACACACCTCTCAAACTGGCTGGATATATTTCTGACAGGGAAGTAGGATAGGGAGTCCATGTGCAGCCTAGAATATGAATGTTCCTTAGTGTTAATTTAATGAAAATACTCTCTGTAACCATTTCAGAACTTTCTGGTTAGTCAAATTTATCCTAGAGAGCAGAAGTCAAGTTTTGGTGGGAGGAGGTCCAAGCCGATAAATTTCTCCTCTCCTTCCCTGAGGGGGGCAGTCACTGCTAAGTATCAAATCCAGTAGGTTAAAAGAATACAGTGGGAGCCTCCAGACCCCTCCCTAATGTCCCCCCAGGAGGCAGCAACGCCAGCTGCTCTTTGCCTTCCTTACTCATCCCTGGGGGTGGAGGGGAGAAGGAAGGATGGGATCCTGTTGGTGAGGGTAATTTGAGGAACTGAACATGCTCAGCTCACACCCTTCTGGGCTTTTTCCTTCTTCCTCTATCGCTTCTTCTGCCACGAGGTAATAAACCTTCCTCTGAAAAGGATGCCTACGACTGTCCAGCTCTGCCTAGACACGTTTAACGAAGCGGGGGAAGTATTAAGAAGACCCAAAGGTCTCAAGACACAAGCCATGCTCGCTTATCCAGATTTTACTGGTAATAAAGATGATATTTGGATCCCAACCTGGCCAACTTCTCTGAGTCTACCTCTCATTTCATTCTGAGCTTGGGAGGGGAAGAAGGATTATATCTTCTGGTCTTCTCCTGCACCTCAACTCCCTACATCTGACTTCTATCCAATTCTAAGTCCCCTGCTGCTTTTGTATGGCTGATGGACTCTGTCGGTTAAAACCTATGAAAACATTTAATCACAGTCACCAGGAACTCTCACTCAAAACTTCTTTTGGACTGATCAGTAACAGATGGCCTTAAATCAGTATCTGATGCTGGGAAAATCCACCAGCCAAGCCTCGGTAGTTACTCAGAGACACTCAAAGTCCCCAAGGCAGACAAAGACGTGGATGGGTACTGACTGCTGACAAGCGGAGCAGCCGCAGCCAGGCATGGAAGCTGCTAGGGATAAGAATCCGGCCAGGAGGACTCAACTGGCAGAAACTCTAACTGGTGGTGGTGATGGGGCGATGGGGTTGGGGAGGAGGGGCGGTCTACAAGAAAACACTCTGGTGGAGAACGGGTGGAAAGCAACAAAAATCAATGCTAAAGGAACCAAGATGGAGTAGAAAAGGTGTTGGGCTATTTTTCTTCTTCCTTTTCACAGCCCAGCTCTCCCTCTCTCTGGTGGATGGCTTGTTGCAATCAGAGAACAGCAGAAGGGGAAGGGGATGCCAGCATTGTTCCTAGAGCCTAGAAAGGTGAGGAAAACTGACCCAGGCAGGTGTCTGAAGGTGCTGGGAAAGAAGGGCCCTGTTCTGACTTTCAAAATGGTTGCCTTTAAAAGGAAGCATTTAGATTTCTCCAATTGCTATTTATAGTTGGACCAGGAAAAGAAAATTTGGGGCCATCATGGTTTCCTTCCATAATGTTAAAAATGATCATCTACATGAAAGCAAAGAGAGCAAGGGGGGCTTCATGAGGGGCTTCAGGTTTCATGAAAGAGAGGCAAGTTATCATTATTTTATTCGTCAATGAACCTGGCGCTTAATCAACCCATGTTGCGTTCCAAATGGAACCACTCTAGTCTCCACATGGGTGACCCCTTCAGACAGTGACGTGAGAGCTGTACCTTTGGAATTTTGCACAGTTTTGGTTTGAGTCATGCAGAGAGGGAGAGAAAAGGCAGAGGAGGCAGAAGAGCAATGACACCAGGAGAAACATCATCAGTATAGTCATGATTTTTTTAAAGACACAAGAGAATGAAATTGACAAGTTAAAAAAAAAAAAAGAGAGAGAGAGAAAATACCAAATTACCACCAAAGTTTTACATGGTAAAGATGATTAACAATTTTCATGCTTAAAACAATGGACATACGTTTTGAAGGCCTCCTAAAAGTACTGAGTTATTCCACTGGACACTCTGACACCTACGAACAGAATCGCTTTCACTCATGCTGTCTCCATCACACTGTCTAGACTCTTTCCATCCTTCTTCGCCAGGTCAGTTTGCTCCTAGATTCGGGCCTGCTTCTCCTGACGCTTCCGGACTGGGCTGAGCCTCCACGTGTTCTGCCCTCCCCTAACCCCGCCATGTTTACTAGCCCAGTGACTCAGCAGAGTATACTCGTGTTACCAGTGCATGTGTCTGTTCCTCTGATGGTGCACTTCCAGCTCTCTGACGTTTTTCCTCTTTTTCCCTTACATCTTCACAGAGTCTTGCACATAGGTATCCCTCAGTACACATCTGCTGAGCTCAACTGAACTACAGTGGCATAAATACCTTCCTGGAAAATCCTCCCAGTTCCCCAATGGCCAGTGTGGGAGTCCTTCCAGGAACGGCTGGCTCTGACAATGCCCTCATCTCGTCTTACTAAGGGTACACTCAGCAGCCTGTGGCCGGCAATGGATGGTGAAAAGGGCTTCCTGAGGTCGGAAGGTCACAACATGCTCCCCCTTTACAGTCATCCGATCCATGACTTAGAGCCCATTAGAGTTGAAAATTTTTAATTCTTATCTCTCTTGGAGTACCTATACCTGACCACAGGAGAATTCTTAATGAAGCTTCAAGTAATCAGAATTCTACCTGACACCAAATTTACTCATCATATTTTAGTGTGAGTTTGGTCAAACTGTTCAAAAGCCACATGATCCCAAAGATTTGTGCTTCGGGCAAAATAAAGTATGGTGTTCGTAGCTCTCAACAGTGTAGTTCTTTATATGCCAGTACCAGTTTTTAAAATACCAATATCCACTTCATTTATATCCACAGGAGCTCAGTTTTTAATGCAATAGGCAAGAGCCTCTGAAGCTCTCTGAAACTGTCCTGTGTTTTCTCACTGTGGTTAGAAAAAATCTGTTATGTGTTCCTGGGGAAAGACTTCTTATATCCTAAAAGGACAAGCCTTGACAGTCACAGAAGTGATTATAATGATATGTAAAGTGTCCGCTCACCTTTACTGAAGGTGATACCTTGCTTTTTATAGCTTTCATTATGCTCTTAGTCCAAATCCGCTGCTAATTTGTAACCCTGATTAGTAATGGCCAACGATGTATGAATGAGTCGGGATGTAACTTCTGGTTTAAAAGTGCACTTATCCAATCTTCATTTACTGGCAGAAGAGGGCTCGTCGACCCCACTGGAATGTTCTTCCTAGGTGATTAGGTCGGCAGGGACATCTTGAAGGAATAAGAACATCTGGCACCCTTCGTGCGCACCAAGAATGGTATTTCTGGGGTGAGCAGGCTGCCCTGGGCAAGAACAGCCTTCTGTAGAGCTGATGTGAGCAGATCCTGACCACTGTTTATTTGAACATTCCTAACTGCAAATGAAGTGCCAACTACGGCTCCCAACTCAGGACAAGGACAAGCTCTTTGGTGTCTTCCTATTTAGTGAACAAGACTAACAGACCTAACTGTGCCTGGTCTCACACTCAATCAGAACCAAGATTTGCACTTGTCTGTGCAACGAGGCTGATCATTCGCTCGGGCTACCCAGCCTGTGATGGGGCGGGTCCTATAGAATGAACTGCTTTGTGAAATTCGAGATGAGACAGGGCTGCACACAGCACCCCACCTAACCTTACCCTCAAACTATGCTACTGAAAAACCCTGGGAGAGAGAGGGATGCAGGAATTTATATACAACCAAGGTCAGCCTTAGGTAAAATCCAGGAGTAGACAAACTTGGCCTTGGGTCTCCCTCCTCCCCAGTACTCTGCATCATCTCCTTTTACGCTGTCACAGCCCCACTAGCATCTGGTTGCTTCTGCTTGCCTACGCAGCCCCCCATCATGATCCCCAAAGAACCAGTGCACCCCTACTACCCAAGCCTTTTGTATAAGCCATTACAACACATGACCCCTGTCCCCATCTCTCTTCTTTGTTTCCTTTCCTACCTCCATCCACACAAGGAAAATTACTTCTCCATCTTCCGGACCACCACGGAAGTTTTACACAACTGCTGTTTTAGCGTTTTTTGTATCACATACTTCTAATGTTGGCCCGTTTCTCCCCGCCCCCGCCCGCCCCCGGCTAGACTGTGACCTTATTTGAGGACAGAGGCTGTATTTTATTCACATCGTATCTCTAGGGCTCTGCACACTGTACCCACAGCAAGTATCTAATGACTGAATGAAAAGAGCTCATAGAGAAATTGGACGCGTGAATCAAATGATAATTGTCAGTCCAAAGATCTCATGGATGGTGAAGACAGGATGGCTTTGTGGATCTAGGGCAGCTGAGAAGGCTTCACTAAAGAGAGGGGACTGGGTTGGACCTTGGTGATGACTAGCAAGGAGATGCAGATGGTGAATTCCTCGGCTCCACATTTCTACAGGACTTCGCACTTGACAATAACTTTTCCTCCAACTGCTCTGTTTCCTTCTTGCCCTGTGTCAGAGGGAGACCAGCAGGCTCTCTGCCTTGTGTGATATTTCCTTTCCTCTCTCCCCACACCCACCCATTAAAATACATTTATTTAAAATCTGAAAAGGGAAATTCAGCCTGAATTCGTTTGGGTGATTGTGAATTTCTTAGGAGGGACTTTTTTAAAGCATTCCTCATAGCATTTAATTAAACATGGACCATAAAAGAAAAATCAATGGAAATAAAACCCAGTGGAAAATGACACTGTTGTCAGAAAGAAAGATAAAATTGCATCATTAAAAATCTTGAATTCCTAAAATGATCAAATTATATTAGGTTTCCAGAAACTGCCTCTTAGAGACAATGGCCATCCATTAAAAAAATGTTTAGTATTTAATATAACATTGAATACTACAGTATTTTTCTAAGCTCTTTTATATTTGTACCTATTTTTCTTACACTGAAAAATCTTGATTCCTAAAAATGTTAACAAACTTACTCATTTGTTTTATTTCATAATATGTACAAAACTGTTTTAAAATTGTAATGCCAACATTAACAATACAAACACAAAATGAAGTTTAAAATTTTATGTTTTTGCCTTTAGAATATATCCCACTCAAACTGTACAGTCAGAGAACTATGTTTAAAAG
Organism: Balaenoptera physalus; assembly: GCF_965194825.1. NCBI lineage: Eukaryota > Metazoa > Chordata > Mammalia > Artiodactyla > Balaenopteridae > Balaenoptera > Balaenoptera physalus. Next base: position 13,358,842 of record NC_138903.1, read on the forward strand.
CCCTTAAAATGAATATTTTCTCTGTGTGGTTATGTTGCTGAGATCTTTACACAGATTTTTAGGTTCTTCATTTGTTTCCGTTCGGTTTTCATTTTAAGGTTTGGGGGTTCTTTTCCTTTTCTGGTTTTAAATATGTAAACATTTACATCTTTCAAAATTAAAAATAAGAAGACATAGTGAGAGAAGTCCCAGGTCCATCCTTATCCCCCTCCATCCCGAAGGGAATGTTTTTTTAAATATCCAGTTTTTAAATCTATCACAGAGCGCTCTGATTTATAAATAAAAACAATTAACAGAGAGGCCTTTGGAAGAGAGGATTCCTTTCTGACCAGGTGCTGTTTTCCCCCTGCTTGCTCTCGGGGCTAGCTGAAGCCTGTTACCCGAGCTCCCTTTGTCAGAAACCCACGGCTCCACTCGAAACCTCTGCCACTGGGAGACTAGCCATTATTCTTTTTCGAGCTAGACTCATGAACCTGCTGGAATACTTCAAAGGAAAAACAAGTGCCTGTGCTACCTGCTTTCAAGATTTATTGTTTTTTAAATGCTACCTTGAGAAGTTGGTCTTCTGGGCTTGGGAAGGAAAGAGAGGCCTCCTGTGGGAGGGGGCCAGCTTTCCCCACATCCCCAAGTGAACAGAAGCCAGCTCAGAAAGGCCAGGGAAATGGCAGGGGGAGCGGGGGAGCTGAGAATCTGGGGCCAAGTGTAAAGTCGGCAAGGTCCAGTTCACATTGCCAGATCCAATTTTAAAAAATTCAAATTGCCCCTGAAAGAGCAAAATGGGTACAATGTAAATATGTTCTAAGTTCACTGTCCAGTGTTACTGCCAAAAACCCACTGCCATTTGGACATGCTATAAGAGCATTTCCTCGAAAGCCACATAAACTACATATTTTTTAATCAAATTAAGGTAGGGGGATACTGACAAAATTCTATATTGATGATAAAGTGTTTCAAATGACATCCTGCCCTTGGAGTTTCCCGGATGAAAACAAAAGCTGGGAAATGTGGTACAGGCAGCTGTTTCTCTAGTTCTGGTGTAGGAAAAGGCATGTGTGGGTACCAACGGCCTGCCACAGCCTGGAGACACCCCCAGCTCTCCGAATCGGAGGTGACAATCACAGGCTTGGCTACAAATCACATGCTAGCCCACAACCAACACAGGCTGATTAGTGGGCACGTTGGGTTTTGGCGCAAGGCACACGAGGTCTCCCAATGCCTGCTGGAGCTAAATCAGGGCCAAGAAGGGGGACGGCCCACAGGGACGCATTGAAAGCCAATATGTCCGCTACTACAGATCAAGCCACGCCCTGAAACCCACAGGAAAGATGCTACCAAAGACAAGGAGACACCTGTCTGTGGACCCCCAAAGGGAACCACGAACCTCCAAACCTCTGCTCAGTGATTGGTGTCACTGCTTGAATTTAAGAAACCTGCAAGGAACAATCTGGGTCTTGCAAAACAGCTTAGTATTCATATTTAAAGAAAAAAAATCAATCTGGTTTTTATTTCCCTGCTTCCGAATCCCTTGAATAGTTTATTTCATTTGAAAATGGAAATTAGCTAATTTCACTGTTCTCTCAACTTTTTAGTTAGCTTGTATTAAGCTTATTGCAGTCATTCTTAATCCCTATATTGTCGATCTTATTACTTCACCCTACTTTCTCTTATTCCAGCATTCATTTACATTTTAACGATTTCACTTATCCACCCAGCAAATATTTACTGATTGCCTTGTATGTATCAGCCACTGTTTCAGGTGCTGGGGGCACAGTGGTAAACAAGATCTGAGCAAATTACATGAGATGCTTGGCAAACTCTTTTGGAAAGTGAAATTTTTAAAATTTTGGTTATCCAATACATGAATATACAGTCTGCTCATCAGAAGGAAGCTTCTTCTTGTTATGACTGTGGGACACATGAACACTGCACAAAGCTTCTGCAAAGAAGTAAAAGTAGGACTTCCCTGGTGGCACAGTGGTTAAGAATCCGCCTGCCAATGCAGGGGACACGGGTTCGAGCCCTGGTCTGGGAAGATCCCACATGCCACGAAGCAACTAAGCCCGTGCGCCACAACTACTGAGCCTGTGCGCTAGAGCCTGAGGCCACAACTACTGAGCCCACGTACCACAACTACTGAGCCCACGTGCTACAACTACTGAAGCCGGTGTGCCTAGAGCCTGTGCTCCGCAACAAGAGAAGCCACCGCAATGAGAAGCCCGCGCACCGCAACGAAGAGTAGCCCCTGCTTACCAAAACTAGAGAAAGCCCGCGCGCAGCAACAAAGACCCAATGCAGCCAAAAATAAAATAAATAAAATAATTTTAAAAAAAAAGTAAAGGTAGCAACCACTTATAGAGGGCTTACTCGACGCCAGGGATTGTTCTAAGTTCTTTACCCATACTAACCAAGTTAATCCTCCCAATGACCCTCTGGGTCATTATAATTATCTCCATTTTACAGATGAGAAAACTGAGGCCCAGCAAGCTTACATGAGTTCTCTAAAGGCAGTCAGTGGTGGAGCTGGCCTTGAACTCAGCAGTCTGGCTCAAGATAGCCTTTTTCTGACCCCGGTGGGGCTGAGGCCTCCTTAAGGTTTGCTTCTGACATAATGTAATTTAAAACAGCAGGAGGCAAGAAGAGGCGTTTGTTGGGAAAAGAATCATGTTGCAGAGAGAACTGGCAATAAATATTCCTGATTGGCTGCCTGATAAGGGTGGAATGGGGTTTGGAGAATTTCATACTCTCATGAAATAAACATGTGATTTTTGACCTTCCAGAAGTGACAGAAACTATTCAAAGTATCCCATTTTTATATTTTCCCCCTTTCAGCCTTCACTTTAGACTGTGTTGTCCTGGCGGAATCTTGCTCACAATTGGCTGTGGCTTCCCAAGGGCTAAAGAAATGCCCAGACACATATAACCTGGGAAACAGGGACACATCTACCTTTGGGAACATCAAAGTTCAGTCGTGCTGCTTGCAAAAGCTTATAGCGTTCTGCACAAAACCCCCCTCACTGCAGAAAGGTTGAAGATTTGCCAAAAGCCACAGAATTGGACCTTAACATCTCCTATAGGTACCTAATCAAACTGGCCCTCCTGATAAGTAAACTCCCATGTCTCGAATCCCAGGAACATCACACAGATTACAAACCGCGGTCCCCAGACCACAGCAACATCATCACCTGGCAGCCGGACAGAAATGGAGACCCTCAGGCCTCACCCAGACCTGCTGGATCAGAATCTGCATTTTAACAAGCGCCCCAAGTAATCCATGTGAATATTAAAACTGGAGAAGCGCTGGAATGGTCACTAATTCCATTTTCTAGCTATTTAAGGCGCTGGGAGGGGAGCTGTTGGTGACTATTGGTTATAAACACATCAATCTCTTGAAAGGTATATTCTCAGCCTCACCTCGTGATTTAACTTGAAACTATCTTCCTGATGCAATACAATCCTCAGTTCGTTTTTATGGTAGATTTAGACTTTTTACAATCCAGTCATTCCTGTGTGAGCAGATATTAAGGCTTCAGATGTGCAAAACTACGTTTCTTATGAGACCCAGAAAGAAATGGTCAAGAGCCCCCCGTGTGTACGATGACTCACACTGCTGTCCTTTCTTCAGAGCAGGTTAATTACCTTTCCCAAATCCCAGCAAGTCCCTTTAGCATAGACCACAAACATAAATCTCAGCCCAGCTCCTGCCCAAGTTAACACAAAGTAATCAAAATAATAATAATAACAGCTACCATTCGTGTGGTGCTTACAACACGTCTGATGCTGTTTTGACAACTTAAAGTGTAAAAAAAAGTCACTTAATCCTCACAGCAACCGTATTTTACACATGAGGACAACGAAGCACAGAGAGGTTCAATGGTCTGCCCGAAGCCACACAGCTAGTTCACGGTGGGGATTCTAATCTAGGCCAGCTGTCTCCAGAGTCCACACTGGTAACCACAGCACCACATGGCCTCTCAGAGTCCAAATTAATGCTGCCCAGGCTTCCAAGAGTCCCTTATTCAAATGCTCTCATAATAAAGACAGATCGGGCTTCCCTGGTGGCACAGTGGTTAAGAATCCGCCTGCCAGTACAGGAGACACGGGTTCGAGCCCTGGTCCGGGAAGATCCCACATGCCGCGGAGCAACTAAGCCCGCGCACCACGACTACTGAGCCTGCGCTCTAGAGCCTGTGAACCACAACTTCTGAGCCCGCATGCCACAACTACTGAAGCCTGCCCGCCTAGAGCCCGAGCTCCGCAACAAGAGAAGCCACCGCAATGAGAAGCCCGTGCACCACAACGAAGAGTAGCCCCCGCTCGCCACAACTAGAGAAAAGCCCGCGTGCAGCAGCGAAGACCCAATGCAGCCAAAAGTAAATATAATTAATTAATTAATTAAAAAATAAAGACTGATCACTTATTTAGGAGAATGTAATTCACTTCAGAGGTTTTAGTTGACAAAAAGAGAAAGAGAGGCTGGCAGCTACTAAGACGTTATTTCACTAAGTTAAAACATTATTACGTCTGGTTTCTAATTCTTAGTTGGGATTGCAAGAGCACGTGGTCTGCTGCTTGGAAGTGCTTTAAAATGTCCTTCTGCCTGTAATTGGTACCAGCTCTGACATTAAAACTGCACTGTATTTTCTATAAATGAGAAGCAGTTGTAAATGTTAAGGATTCATGATATTGCTGGCTTTGATTATGCATTAAATCAGTGGTCTAATTTCTCTTTTTAGCTGCAGATAACGCAACTCTTTTTGTAAGTGAAATCTTAAAGACAATACCAATACATGTGACTGGGTAAAGCCTTGGGCTTTGGTTGAAGTGGAGAGAAGGAAATCTCTTGACCTTTACCATCTGCCTCAGTATCCCAAGAAGGCCCCTCCCTAGAGCCCTAGAGTCCTGAAAACACAGAATGAAAAACGCCATGGGCAACACAGTGAGCCGCCTCTCCTCTGCACCAATTCAGCTCTCCTTAGACCCTCCCTGCCTGACTCTATACACAAGGTGAGGTCCTCTGCCTTATACCTGAAAGACCTCACAGGACCTGTATTCTCCCCTGTGAAGCTGAAGAGAAGGAAACTCGACGCACAGTTGAAAAGCGCACTGCCCAATGCTTGGCAAAACACGAATGGGTCACAGAAACACAATGAAGGGTGACGTTTCCAACTGCAAAGTAACATGGAGGCCTGCCAGGGCGTAGATAGCAGTCAGCTATATATGCTTATTAGGGAGTGAATTTTGATATTTTTTTCTTCCATCGTTTCTGTTTGCACTGGAAGCAAAGCAGAATAACACACACTCCTAGGCACAGTACAGGAAAAGAGCTGCGGGTTACGGTGCAGGAAATACAAAAACCAGTTAAGTCCTAACCAGTAATCATGACCAACCTCTTAACCATGAAATGCATCCCACTGCCTGGCCATCATCCCTGTGGGTGCATATAAACAAAATTTAAATTTACATAAATTAGTATTTAAAATAGTTTTAAGTGCTGTTTGCACGAAGAGAATGGCAAAATGGTTCCCAATATATTGATACCATTCAACAACAGGTAGCACGTGTGGAACTGGAGGTGGGGGGGCCCTCCCAGATCCCCCCTTCCCATCCCTTTTAACCATTTCCTTGCCATCCACCCCAAACTCAATGGCCATAAGTAATGGCTTGGGGTATGGGAGTACGAAAGCCCAGCTCCCTTGCCTGGGGTGGGTCGGGACAACTCAGAGGCAGACTGATCCTCCCGAGTCCCTGTCCTCTTTTGGACTTTGCCTGAGATGACACCCTTGCTTGGCTACCTTCCCTTCCCTGTCTGGGTTCCTTTTCCTGTGCCCCTAGGGACACTTCCTTTTCCTGCGCCTCTCGGGACACTTCCTTTAAAAGCACTCGCACAGGAGTGCCCTTCTCTGGGTCTGCCACTGGGAAACCCCGCCTAAGACACCACACTACCGAGCTCACTACCAGGAACCTGGGCTCCAGGCAAGCAGTTCTGGTGTGCAATTAACACAGTACTGGCCATACCCTTTTCCTACCAAAATCTGTTCACAAAGTTTAGCCAAAATTGATCTTATTTGATTAAAAGGTGGGACCTGGAACCGAAATATCATAAAGTCTCAGTTAAGAAGAATGTACAGGGCGTGGCGTGTATGGATTAAATACACGTTCAAGTTAATTTTTTTAAAAACCTTTCTATGATGTAGTAGTGTGCTGTCCTTACTAAGTTGAGCGTAAATAATTTAAATCAGTCTTCGGGGAGTGGAGTCAGTTTTGGTTTTTGTTTCTTAAACGAGGCACTCTAAAACTGCACTATAAACAAAAGGAAATAGGCTCAATCTGCACACATATTAAGATGAATCTTGAAAACTGCTTTTTTACCAAATTCTTTACATGAGCTTGCTTTCCTGTAATTTTCCTAACTCTAAAGGTTTGCACGTGGCAAAAAAAATTCTGGGTTCCCTTAGGTTGCATTTATTCTGACACCTTTGAAGCAAGTCCATCCCATGGGACTTGAACCGTGACAAACCCGGTGAGAGTTGTCGACCCAGAGGGGGCCAGCCTCGTGCTGCTGCATACCTCAGCTTTCACAAACACACCACAGCGCAGCTTACCTTGACTCCCAGGGCTTCTCCAGAAATGACAGCAACGGTCACGCCCTCCTTACTGGGTTTAGGGATTTCGTTGCTTTTCAGTTCCTGGTACCGAGGCTCCACCATCTTCTGTGGGCTCCTCAAATTAACCCACAGTTGTAGGCCGTGGACTGGCTCCTCTGAGCAAGGCATCTCGGCGTGCACGATGCCCCGGCCCGCGGTCATCCACTGCAAACACCAGACCGAAAAGAAGGAAGTGTGACCCGCCCTCTAATGAGTCCACAGGTGGGATGATTACCACCTGGTAATTAAGTCAGGCACCTTACAAGTGCTGCTTTCCGAGGAATAACAAAACGACAGAGACAACTGCTGGAGGCCTTTCCAGTTTTCCAAACATGTCCCATGCTTCCACGTGTGCGATCAAATCATCAGCTCTGGAATTCACACAAACGGAAGAACCCCCTCTTTGGCATCCCTGAGTCTTAGATTGCGCCCCTAGATGGGGAGTTGTGGGCAGAGAGTAAACTGAGAAGTGCTCTCGGGAGACGCATCTTAACAAGTGAAGAAAGCAGGATTGGGCAGGGGGAGAAGCCAATCACCAATGCAGTTATTATACAACGGAGGCCTTAGCCGAGCCAACAGGGAGCTCTGGAGTCGGATGAAACTTCAGAATTGTCCCAAATTGAGGCTTTCCTATCCCCACATCAGCAAACCCTTGACTGTGGGCCACCGTGCAGTAGCGAGCACAACCTTGGGAGGGGCAGTTACCGGGGCAGAGGGCAGTGCCCAGGGCGGGATGCAGCTGAGAGCCATCAACAGCCGGTATTCGCAGCAGCTGGAGGACACGAGGTGGGCCTACAGGTACCCGTGGAGGCCCACGGGACCCACCACACCATAGGCGGCTGACTTCAACAGTAGGAACGGAGCCCTCACCGCTTGGAGGAAGTTACTGCCTCCGCTGTTGTGCAGACTTTTCAAGCGTTCATTTATTTCTTTACTAAGAGCACATGAGGGGCCAGCCCCAGATGCCAACCTTGGGATCTGGGGATAAAGGGATAGAACACGATAGGTAGGTTTCTTGCCCGTCTCAGCTTGGGTTCTCCCACAGAAGATCCTGAGACAAGGGCTCGAGTGCAGGGAGTATATCTGGAAAGTGGTACAGAAAGCACAAGTAGGGAAGAGTAGGAAGGGTGAGCCAGGCAAGGGAGAAAGCCACAAAGGGGGGTTAACGAGCAGGTTACACCTGTGGGCACCTGGGGCTCAATCCCACTGGGAACCATGCCGAGGCACATTAGAATTGATGCATGGAGGGTGGAAGAATCCACTTCCGGGGTCACAAGCAGTCAAAGCTACACTTTACATTCTGCTCCGGGGACAGGTTACTGTTGACTTTTGGCCACGACTCTTTGCCCTTTTGCTTTTCTGCCTCTCAATCTCCTGTTCACTGAAACACCACGATTCAAATATTTGCAGATGTCATCCCCCAAAATATGTAAATGATCCCAGAAAGTACCTGTATAGAGTCCACACTTATAAAAACTGGCAAAGATGACCCAAGCACTTCCTGGGGATTTTAACTGTAACACGTCTCAGACAGGACTAGGATGGTGGCCGGGTTTGGGTCATGCTCTTTAAGTGACAACACCTACCCCTGCAAATGGACTGGAAGATAAATAGAAAATTGTCTCAAAGGCAGCGGAGAGATCTAGAAAGATGAGGACGGAAACTGGCGCAGTGAATGTGGCAGCAACTGGGACATCATGAGTGACCGTGACCTGAACAGCTTCAGGAAAGGTTTGGGGGGCAGTGCTGAGAGGCCAACCCTGATTTCAGTGAGTGGAGGATGGGACGGAAGAGAAGGAAGCCGAGACAGTGACTTGTGATTACTCTTTTCAGAAACATCAGGAAAAGCCCTACGTGGGAGCTAAAAACTGATTGTGAGGGCCCAGGGAAGCATGAGAGAAGAATACAAGGGACCCGTGCAGGTTTCCAGGTGGAGTGCAAGAAGCCATAGAAAGGGACAAGTCCAAGATGTAACAGGCAGAGCAGGGGATGCGGGAAGCTACCAGAAGTGGGTGGGACGGAGCAGCCACACCCAAAGACTATGAAACCATCAGCCATTCCTCATCTGGGCCATACCTGCAGGTCTCCTGGGTTCAACTGACCAGTGTGTCCACAGAAGTCTTCATGGGCCATGCTGCCCCCTTCCAGGAGGTAAGATACCTTCGGGAAAAAAAAAAAAAAAACAGAAGAAAAAGTAGGTGTTGGAGGACTGTGAAGAGTTGTTCACTTTTTCCACTGAAAATGTGCTGACCAAAGTGTCAGGAGCAACTAAGATGGTTGAGCGAGCTGAGGGGATGAACCTCAGTGACAGGGCCACGCTAGCCCGGGCAACATCTTTGAGAGAATTTCAAGTGGGAGCCCCTTCCTCCAGGCAGATGCAGCCCTGAGCAAGCAGAGCTCCCAGCTGGGTGAGAGGGGCCGCCACTCATACCCTCAGCCCGCCGGGCCGAGGCCCTGCCACGGTGGGTCCCAGAGCCCAGGGTGAGAGAGGCAGCTCCTGTTGAAACAGCAGGAGCCTTGTTACCAAGGCCACGTTCACCCAGGTGTGTGGAACGACAGATCTCAGGCCTCCACACCTTCCTCTACAGGCTGATGGGAGAAATCCAAAGGACGTGTCTTTCCAACACCAGGCACACACACCCATGAGGTGCTCAGTAAATGCTGGCGAGATATGTCAAATGAATCCATAGAAATTAAAGTCAACTTTTCCAGAGGCAACTCCGTACTAAATCTAAAAGCATTGTCCGTGTTGAAATTCTGTGTTGTCCGTCACGGTAGCCACTAGCCACAAGTGGCTACGTTTAAAATAATTAAACAAAATAAAAAATTCAGCTGCACGAAATCTCTTGCATTTCTATACACTAATGACGAAAAATCTGAAAGTAAAATTAAGAAAACACTCCCGTTTACCATTGCAACAAAAAGAATAAAATATCTAGGAATAAACCTACCTAAGGAGACAAAAGACCTGTATGCAGAAAATTATAAGACACTGATGAAAGAAATTAAAGATGATACAAATAGATGGAGAGATATACCATGTTCCTGGATTGGAAGAATCAACATTGTGAAAATGACTCTACTACCCAAAGCAATCTACAGATTCAATGCAATCCCTATCAAACTACCACTGGCATTTTTCACAGAACTAGAACAAAAAATTTCACAATTTGTATGGAAACACAGAAGACCCCGAATAGCCAAAGCAATCTTGAGAACGAAAAATGGAGCTGGAGGAATCAGGCTCCCTGACTTCAGACTATATTACAAAGCTACAGTAATCAAGACAGTTTGGTACTGGCACAAAAACAGAAATATAGATCAATGGAACAGGATAGAAAGCCCAGAGATAAACCCACGCACATATGGTCACCTTATCTGATAAAGGAGGCAAGCATATACAGTGGAGAAAAGACAGCCTCTTCAATAAGTGGTGATGGGGAAATTGGACAGGTACATGTAAAAGTATGAAATTAGAACACTCCCTGACACCATACACAAAAATAAACTCAAAATGGATTAAAGACCTAAGTGTAAGGCCGGACACTATCAAACTCTTAGAGGAAAACATAGGCAGAACACTCTATGATGTAAATCACAGCAAGATTCTTTTTGACCCAGCTCCTAGAGAAATGGAAATAAAAACACAAATGGACAAATGGGACCTAATGAAACTTAAAAGCTTTTGCACAGCAAAGGAAACCATAAACAAAACCAAAAGACAACCATCAGAATGGGAGAAAATATTTGCAAATGAGGCAACTGACAAGGGATTAATCTCCGGGATTTACAGGCAGCTCATGCAGCTCAGTAACAAAAAAACAAACAACCCAATCCAAAAATGGGCAGAAGACCTAAATAGACATTTCTCCAAAGAAGAGATACAGATTGCCAACAGACACATGAAAGAATGCTCAACATCATTAATCATTAGAGAAAGGCAAATCAAAACTACAATGAGATATCATCTCACACAGGTCAGAATGGCCATATCAAAAAATCTAGAAACAATAAATGCTGGAGAGGGTGTGGAGGAAAGGGAACACTCTTGCACTGTTGGTGGGAATGTAAATTGATGCAGCCACTATGGAGAACAGTATGGAGGTTCCTTAAAAAACTACAAATGGAACTACCATACGACCCAGCGATCCCACTACTGGGCATATACCCTGAGAAAACCATAATTCAAAAAGAGTCATGTACCAAAATGTTCATTGCAGCTCTATTTGCAATAGCCGGGACATGGAAGCAACCTAAGTGTCCACCATCGGATGAATGGATAAGGAGGATGTGGCACATATATACAGCGGAATATTACTCAGCCATAAAAAGAAATGAAATGGAGGTATTTGTAATGAGGTGGATGGAGTTGGAGTCTATCATACAGAGTGGAGTAGGTCAGAAGGAGAAAAACAAATACAGTATGCTAACACATATATATGGAATCTAAGGAAAAAAAAAAAGGCCATGAAGAACCTAGTGGCAGGATGGGAATAAAGACACAGACCTACTAGAGGGTGGACTTGGGGATATGGGGAGGGGGAGGGGTGAGATGTGACAGGGTGAGAGAGTGTCATAGACATATATACACTACCAAATGTAAAATAGATAGCTGGTGGGGGGCAGCCGCATAGCGCAGGGAGATCAACTCGGCGCTTTGTGACCACCTGGAGGGGTGGGATGGGGAGGGTGGGAGGGAGGGAGATGCAACAGGGAAGAGATATGGGAACATATGTATATGTATAACTGATTCACTTTGTTATAAAGCAGAAACTAACGCACCATTGTAAAGCAATTATACTTCAATAAAGATGTTTAAAAAAAAAAAAATTCAGCTGCACTAGTCACATTTTGCAGGTTCAACAGCCCCATGTGCCTAGTGGCCACCACAGTGGACAGCGCAGATGATAACGCATTTCCATCTTTAAAGAAAGTTCTATTTGACGACACTGATCTTGGTAAATAAATCTGAGTATCGGCAGCCATCTATGGTAGGCATTCTGTGCAGGGAGCAAAACCTTCCTGGGAGCGTCTGCAATCACAGTACCTCTTAGCAGAATGAAATACCACCGATTCTAAACAGCACTAGAAAATCGAGCCCTTCTTATTTCATGATTTCACTAAACGGAAAAATCAAGCAGCTCTAAAATTCTCATTTTAAAAACGATTATGATTATCCTAACTAACAAAAATGAAAAAGACACCCAACTACTTAGCATTTTAAACTACCCCAGGGACATGGTAACATCTGAAATGAAGATTTAACACCGAAAGCTTAAAACGCCATTTGTACATTGGTGCTGGGGTCCTCTCTGTACCACTCTATTTAGATTCGACTTTCCATTTTGCTCATTTTGTACACACTTATGAAATTCATCTGTAATGCCAACAAGAAATACCAATCAGCCACAACAGTTCTGAAAGGTGTCTGCAAAACATGTTTACTGGCAAACCACGCGTGGCTCCCCGCCTCAGGCTTACGGGTGACAACTCCGATCATTTGCATCATTGGATGAAGTTTTCATATTCTAGCTATCCAAATGCTTTCTTTAAAGCGTAATGTGTTTATCCGTTTTAACCTTGGAAACTGTACTTCAAAACTCTCTTTAACCATTATTAAAAGAGCAAACCAGAAAATGCAGTCTGCAATTAAAATGCCAACATCTCTTGTAATTATGTAAGCCAGATCTAATTTTTGCTCAAAGACTTATTCCACCAAATATAACAATTTAAGTCACTACTTAAAAAGAGTAAATAATACTTTTTAAGCAACAAATCACAAATCTCTAAAACCACAAAAAAAGAGTAGAAATATTATATTTCAACAGGAAAGAAAAACAAAAACAATATACCCAAGAGGTAAGAGAAGAGAAAATATCTATGAAGGTTTCAGCATATATATCAGATACTACTGTTTTACACAAATAAGATTATTTCCTCCTCCATACAAGAACGCATTATATATGTCTAGGCCAGATTGTTTTTGCAGTCTATGTTTTTGCTGTATCCTAAGGCATAAAAAGTAGATCTAACTAATCTTTTTTAATATGAAAATTCAAAAAGTTGTTTCATAACCTATAAGTGGCAATGGGTTTCTGATCATTTTCCTATACATTTGTGTATTTAGGAACTAGCCAAAAGATTATCAATTCATAGATGTAAAACTTACAACAGAATAATTTTTAAATAATAAAGATTTATGAATTCATTGAACAAATAGTCATTGAGGTCTTCCAATGGAAACGACACAGAAAATATCAATAATTGTTTTCATGAAGCTCATATTCTCATGCAGAAGAGAGTAATTGGGAATAAAATATGGAGTAAGGGTCCTGCTGGGTAAGTACATGGTCGTGTGAGGAGCACAGGAAGGGTTTAGCTCACACTTGGGTGCCAGATAAAGCTTCTCGGAGGAAGTGAGTCCTAAGGAGGGAAGGGAGTAAGCCAGACAAAAAAAGATGGCAGTGAAGGTGGGCCAGGAGTGTGTTTCAGGCACATGTGAAGACCAAGAAGTGAGAGAGATCATGACTCACTCAAAGAACACGAATGGCAAGAGATAAGAGACGAGAGAGACGAGAAGGGGCCACAAAATAAAACCAAGCATAGCACTAACACTAGATTCAGCCATGACCTCGGTCTCCTGTATCAATGTGACCCCTGCTGCATCAGCAGGGCAGGACCTTCCACATAGTGTTAGGGAAAACCTCCGCTGCCCTTGGTGATATCTCCCTCCCCATGGAGGGTACTCCATTAACACTCCTCAACTCTTGCTGTATCTCACCCACCCCTCCATAGTGGGAAGGAAACAGCTTGATCTCATTGGTGGACTTGAAAGCAGCAGCTGCGCTCACATAGCTGAACCCTGTTTCTCCTCTTCCTCTTTGGGAATCAGCCTGCCACAGAAGGTCAGGGTCCCCTTCCGCTCTTTGCCTCTGTGAGAAGGGCCAGCCCCCATGGCAGTGGCCTGCAGGGCTCCAGCACAGTCAGTGAGGTCTGAATAGAGTCTGCCTCAGTTTCAGGTGCTGTATTCAGAAGCCCAGCTGCCTGCAGATATAAGCCACATTTGACAGTATCAGCTTTATTGGAAATAAAGATCTATTTTTGTCTGCTATCTTTCTTACTCTTTCATCTCAACTGGTTCGGAATTCAGGCCAGGAAAGCAGACCATTGTTTATTCTGCCTCTTCACGTTCCCAACTCAGGGCAATTTAAGACCTGGTACTGTCATGCTCTTGAAATCTTATACTGCAGCCTTATAAACAACCCACCTCTTCTGGAGCAAATTTTATTGAGTGCCGGATCTTGAAACCAAGTATTTGTAGAGCACTTACTACAGCGCAAATCAAGCTGGCTGACACGAGGACTCTTTGTGTGTCATCCTGCAGAACAATGTCACTGAGGTATACTGTGTACAGAATGGCCTTGGTAGCAACCTTTATCCCAGCAAGTGACAGGCAGATGGCTACAGACACTGGAGGGTCTAGATTGTGGTTAATTTTATGTGTCAACTTGGCTAGGCTAAGGGATGCCCAGATAGCTGGTAAAACATTATTTCTGGGTGTGTCTGTGAAGGTGCTTCTGGATGAGATTAGCATTTGAATCAGCAGACTGAGGAAAGAAGATCCACCATCACCAGTTGTGGGTGGGCACCATCCAATCTGTTGAGGGCTCGAATAGAACAAAAAGCTGGAGGAAGGATGACCTGTTGCTCTCTCTTCTTCAGCTGGGACGACAATCTTCTCCTGCCCTCAGACATCAAAGCTCCTGGTTCTTAGCCTTCGGATTCTGGGCCTCGGTCTGAATTATACCGCCAGCTTTCCTGGTTCGCCAGCTGGTAGACGGTAGACTGTGACATTTCCCCACCTTCCTTAATCACACGAGCCAATTCCTATAATAAATCTCCTCTTACACAATCTCTATATATCCAATTGGTTCTGTTTCTCTGGAGAACCCTGACTAGATTTTAAGTCTAAAACCCCCTCCTGGAAACTTGCTATCGTAATGGCAACAGTACAACATTGGCACGGGAACAAAGGAGATCCATTTGTAGGGGAAATTAACATATAATGACAGCAATTTCAAATCAGTGGGGCAAGGATGCCTTTTCCAATAAACGGTATTGGAACAAGTGACTGACCATATGAGATATGACTAAAAGAATGTTCACAACCTAAAAGTTGAGAGCTATATTGTATTCGGCGGGCACACTAAGGACCTCAAGCCCGTGAAGCAGCATCTCAAGTAAACCTGAGAAACTGCTCCGAGGCGGCGAAGGGGGAGGCAGGATATATAGGAGTTTTGCAACAAAGGGCAGGTAGTCTGAACGTCGAAAGAGTACTGTTAATTAAAGAAAACCAGATATCTCAAGTTAAGGAATTTAGCGCTTTTTTATGTATGGGAAGATGCAAGAGTCTGGGCTCACTGAAATCCTTCCTTTGATATGCACCTCAGCTATTTGGGGCCAGTATCCTGTGTTTTCACATCCTGAGTTTCCTCAGGGCTCACCGCGGGGAGTGGCTGCAGTCTGATGGCTGCTAGATGGCAGGTATTCTTTCCTTCCTGAGTTCCCTCAGGGCTCTCCAGCTCACCAAGGCGGCGGCGGCTGCAATCCCTGAGGATTGTGACATCCTTTGTTTACAGATATGGCAGGAAGTATTTTATTTCTCAGAGAAAAGAGAGTAAGCCCCCACTACATGCAGAAACGTGTTCCAAATGGATTAAGGATTTTAAAAATACACTTAGAAGATTTAAATCTAAGGAGACAACAAGAATCCAAAATGTCTGCACAAATCTATCTCAGCAATGTTTATTATGATGGCAAAAAGACAGGAACAATCTGGACGATGGGTTAATAGGGTACATTTAGCTAAATAATGGTACAGTCATACAAGAGGATATTATTTGCACCTGTTAAAAAGTGATACAGATCTTTATTCACTGACACAGAAAAACAAAATATTACAAAAAAGCAGGCTACAGAACAGCAATTGTATTTAAAGGGTCAAAGGCAATGATGCATTTAAATGGGTTCATTCAAATAAAACTGTAGCCAGTCATGCTGTGTACCCGTGTAAGTGCCTGGATGGACACGTGTCAAAATGTGAACAAAGGTCATCTCCAAAGGGTGGAAATGCAAGTACGTTTTATTATCTGCTTTCTTTTCTGCTGGTCTACGTTTTCTGCAATGAGTAGTTTACTTTTTTACAATGGAAACCTTTTTTATTTTGGGAAAATAAAAAGATGTTGCCACTAATCAGTGAATGAAAGTAAGTGATATGCTTTATTGTGCATAGATGCTGGTGAATATTGGTCCCCTGTGTGGGTAAACTGGGGCTGGAAGGAAGGCAATAAGACATAAGGCAAAACACTAAGAATCAGAATAACTCCCTATTACCTGTGAGGACCACATAGCTGGCTCTGACTTTAATATGCTGCTAGATGGGAAAGATCTGGAATTCTTATAGAGGGCACTCATGCCAAAATAAGAATTAAGCACTTAGGACTCCATACAAAGCTTAAGAATTTCAGAGGACAAATTAAAAGCTTCCAAATTTCATACAACCAGCCAAACTACACTGAGCAGTGTCTAGAATTGCTTTCCTTTTCCTGTTATTCATGTACTTTTAATTAAAATAACTGCATAATAAAGGCAAATTTCTTTCTGTTTGGGCTGAAGCTCCCCTTTGGCTTCTCAAAGGAGTCTCTTTCAAATCATGTTCTTTCCCTCCCCCAAGATCTTTCAATTATCCAAGCCTAGGGACTTTCAAGTTGTTAATCATCTAAAAATATGTCAGGCAACTTTCAAAAGTAAATTGTCGGGAACATGAGTCATTTAAAGATGAAAATTTACATGGATATCAAAAGAGATATTTTTGTTTGTTTGGGTTTTTTTTTTTTTGCAAATTTTATTTTAGGGAGCAGTTCCAACACTGTAAAAGACTGAGGAGACCATTATTGCCCCCTTTTCCCCCTATGTTTGCGGTGTGGATGTCCTCTTTTCTCTGGCAATACACAAGTAAACAGCATCTCCCCTATTCTAAATAAAATCTGAATTACAGAAGTCTGGCCAACGACGCTTTACTGAGTCCGTAATGCCTACCTTTTACTACTTAAAGCAAAAAACACGCTTTTAGCCTTTGGGGAAATAATAATCAGAAACCGAGGAAATTTTATTTACTATCTTTTATTTATTTATTTATTTTTGCTAAGTGCTGTAAATGTTACACTGAGACCTTAAGGATAAATTAACGTCTGCAGAGGATTAAAAAAAAACAAACAAACCTCAGGCAGTACTTTGAGAACTGACATGATCCAGATGATTTTTTAGGACATTACATAATCGCAAACACCTGGAGAATTGCCGTGGGTGGTTGATGGGATTGGGAGTGTTATGTTTAAACTTGAGACTTGCATGTGTCTAATTAAGTAAGAAATCTGTAATTTGAAACAGGTGTTTTCTTAACGGACTTGACGTGCTTCCTGGTCCTGCTGCATCCTTCCTCCTCCTGGTCCTAAACTTTCCACGGGTCTTTACTAAATATTTGTGCTTCCTTGTCAGTTCTTATTTGTTTGTGTGTTTGTTTGTATTTGGAAAGAGAAAGACACAAACCCACAACAGTAATGAAAGTAAAGCATCACCTGCAATATGAAGTTTAGAGAAGGTGTACTTCAAGGAGCTATAAATGAATCCTGAAGAATTACAGCGCCAAACAGAGTTTGTTGTTTCTGGTTGGTATTTAGGAAGAAGAGTGTCATGACCTCATTCCCTGTTACAGATGCAAAACGCATTCTTTAAAAGAAAAAGATTATATTATAGATTAAACTCTGTTTTCTTTTAATTTCCATTTGCCCTAAAATGGTGCCCTTTTCTCTATTGGTAGCTGAGTAGGAAAAAGAGAAAAACAAAACAAAAACACGGGTTGAGGTCATGGCTGATGAGAGAGGCCAGCAAGGAACATCTTGCGTAACCGAAGCGGCTAACTGGTCTTCAAGGACAGAAACAGCATGTTTGAATCCATACAATTCAGGACCCGACTTATTTTACAAAAATGTCTTAATTTCTTGAGCAATCACTGAGAAACCTGGAAATTCACACTCTGCCCCCAAGTTGGCTCATCCAATCACGACCCCACAAAAACACCTTCACAAGTGCCAGAAGGTGGTTTGCACAAAAGAGGAAAAGAGAAGCAACATGGTTTAGGTATTCAGCCAAGGGGCAAACCCGAACTTTTAACGATCTGCCACAACCCCCGGAGACGCCCCCTGCTGGCGAAGCCCTGCCTCGGGAGCCACTCGGGCACTGGAGCCTGGGTGGGAACCTGGGCTTTGCCACTTATTTACCAGGTGTGAGATGTGGGGTGAAGTCCTTAACTTCTCGGAGGCTCAGTTTCTTCACTTACAACAGGGACCTAGGCAATGAACTCACCGAGCATGGTGAGGGCTAACCCAGGTGATGTGTGCAAAGCACATAACAAGTGTTCAGTAAGTTCTAGAATCAGCACACATACGTTTGCCACATTCCTCGAGCAGAGATCCTGTTCATGGTCCTCCCTCTGGTCCTCACTGGAGCTTCCTGGAATGATTTCCCCCGATATTCTCATGGTTTGCGTCCTCACTTCGTTCAGGCCTCTGCTCAAATATCACTGCCTAGGGACTTCCCTGGCGGTCCAGTGGTTAAGACTTCGCCTTCCAATGCAGGGGGTGTGGATTCGATCCCTGGTCAGGGAGCTAAGATCCCACATGCCTCACGGCCAAAAAACCAAAACATAAAACAGAGGCAATACTGTAACAAATTCAATAAAGACTTTAAAAATGACCCACATCAAAAAAAAAAAAAAGTCACTGCCTAAGAGAGGCCACCCCCAACCAGGTCATCTAATTGGTCAATCCATTCTCAATCCTCCTACTCTGTTTCTTCTTCCTAGCTTTTTCATGAAGGGCACTATATTATATAATTATTTGGTTATTCATTTATTGTCTGTCTTCCCTAAGAAAATGCAACCTCCCTGAAGGCTAGAACACATAGCTGACACTGAAGATGGATGGATGGATGGATGGATGGATGGATGGAAGGAAGGAAGGAAGGAAGGAAGGAAGGAAGGAAGGAAGGAAGGAAGGAAGGGCAGCATCTTGTATTTGCATAGCATTTCAGCACTTAAAAAGCATATGATCCTTGGAATATACTATCACCTACACGATACTGATGAAAACATTGTGGCTTAGTGTGATTAAGTTTACACCATTAATAGTAGCAGAGAAAGGACTTAACATTTTCTGTCTCTGAGAATAAAACTATCTTCACTCTCGCACAGTGTCCCACAAATGCTGGCGCCATCTTGGCAGTAACACAGGTGCTGTGAGCACCGCGCCTGCCTTGGAGGAGACAGCTGATGGGAGCTGCAAGAGGAGCCAGGGCTGCCAACTGTGAGGGCTTTAGGCAACCTGGCACCTCTGGCAAAGAAAGGGTCCTTGCTATTGTACACAAAGCTGAAAACAGGCCTTGGGATTCCCAGGTGAAGTGGAGAAGAGGCTGATGGAGGGACAGGCAGCCCCATGATCCCACGATGAGGGGATCATGGGATCCTTCTCTGGTGTGGACGTTGACAAGTTCTACCCAACAACATCTAACTACAGAGCAATGAACAAGTGACTTGAAAGCAATTTTCCTTTTCTATTTTTCTGTTGCTCCCCTCACAAAAGTCTCCCAAATTTACTAATTTTCCTTTCATCCTAAATAAAATTTCAGACATGCACATCGAGGTTCTATGATGATCACATTCCCAAATCTACTCAGGCTGAACTGCAAACTTCCTGAGAATCTTCCAGCTGCTTCTAGAACCCCAGATTCAGACATGCCCTTCCTCTTCAAACTCCACTCAGGATTCAACCCTTTGGGGGAATCTCTTCAGACAAACTACCCCTGGCTCCCCATGTCGTCAGGCCAGCCTCTTAACTGATACCACTTACATCTTGTAAAACTGTGGTCAAGGCGTTCACGTCCATTGTTTCATTTCCCATGTTATACTGAAGGGGCTTCTAGGGAATGGTGTGCCAGCTTCTAGAGTTACCCCAATTTCCCACATACAAAAGCACTATGTCTGTACCCAGCGGGAAAGTGGGTAGTTCGAAGCATTGTTGCTTAAGAGTGCCCTCTGCTGATCCTTATGATGCGTGCTCACTGTTTTTCTAAAATCAGTTCTCGCCAAACCAGGGAGCTGTCTGGCTAAAAGATCCACCGATGACTAATATGTCTTCCAGCCCAAGCGCGTTGTCTCTGCTCAAAGACCACGTGTCCATGGGGCAGGCTGCCCTCTATTCATCAAGGGAGGGGCTGTGTTGTGGTGTAGAAGTGAGTTTTCCTCTAGTTAAAAGCTGTCAAGGCCGACACCCAAGAAAGAAGGGCCTGAAACGCTCCTCCGCATACATGGTCCTAGGCAGGCTTGGGGCTCGCAGGGCTCTTACAGAGACAGAGTTAAGGGAATCATGTCGATTTCCTTCTTGTTTTAATATTTTGTTCAAATTTCATTATAATAATATTTAACTTAATTAAGCAGCTGACACCTTTTGGTGGGTGATTTCTTATTATTCCTGATTCAATTCATTGTAAGGATCTAATTTCTGAATGTTTCAGTGAATGTGTTCATTGCACTTGATGTTATTGGGCCACAGTTCTCGGGATTTTGGACTTCAAGAAGCAATAAAACATTTTATAATAAGGGGGTGTGATACAGGGATGCCAATTTTTGTCTTTCTTTTGTCTTTTTAAATAATCCTTTAATTTTGGAATATTTTTTAATCTCTTTTTCTTTTTATTTCATTTCAGCCTGCACAAGAGAAAATGTCATCACAAACTCATAAACGGGAAGTTAGAAAGCACCCAAGGGGAACACAATGATTATCCCTTCCCCACCTTCAGGGAGCTACTGGTAACTCCAGCAGGGAGGGCACTACTAAAACATGTAGCTAAGAGAAGCGAATGTTGCAGAGAAGTACAATTAGTCCCACTGGACACAGAAGAAAGATTAATCCTGATGAGGATGAATCTAGAGGAATGGGGGAGTAACTCATGGAGAAGGCAGCCCCCCAGCTGGTCCCTAAAGGACTGAAATATTGGGGAAAAGCTGGGGTGGGTGGGGCAAAACGGTATAGAGAAGAAGGAAAAGAATCTTTAGGTTGTAATAAAAGGTCATAAGCAACTAAAGCACCATTTTGTTAATTATCATGTTATTCCTAATCATGAATGGTCTCCTTGTGGCTACAAGAAGTTAAATGATTGGTCCTTAAATATCCCGGCAGTCAACCAACCCAATCCATTTCCTCATTATACCGGAAGTTCTGAGGAGAAGTGAGAGCATTACTTTGCACTTATGGGCAGGAAAATCCAGGTCCCTGAACCATGAGAGCAGTGGGTCCCACACTAAGTAACAGAAGGAGTATGAGGTGTTCACAGTTTGAGGATCTGTGCCACCTGTGCAACCTCACTTCAAATGCTATGAACGTGTCTATGTATTGAAACACTATCAGATGTACAGAATGGGAACTTTGTTCCAGGAGTGGGAGCATGGAAGAGTGGACCGGTGTGGGCCTGGGATCAGAGGGGCCCACCTGCCTTGTATGGGCCGTGAGCTTGACAAGTCACCACTTCTCTGGCCTCTGTTTCCTCATCTGTAAAATGGGGGGTGGGCATGTGTGCTAACAATTCCTGCTTTTCAGGGTTGCTGTGAGGTTTAGAGCTAAAGTAGACAAAGCATGTGAAGCTTCTCATAAAACATTAGGTATTTTAGGTATTTTACCTAAACATATTAGGTAGCTAGTATGTTAATATTAGGTAGCTAATATTAGGTAGCTAATATTACTGCGTGGCAAATTTCCTTTGCATTTACTCCTGTATGTTCAGGCATTTCATTTGAAAAAGAGTGTATTGACGGGTAACTCTGAAGAAGCTTTGCTAATAGTGCTGAACATTTGGAAGAAGCTTTTTGTCATGTAATGATCTATGTTAATTTATTTTAGACTTATTTTTAGTCCCACTTAGGAAGCATTACTTTATATTTGGTAACATTAAAGAATGTTTAATGACTAGTATATAGTCTTTATTACATCCCCCTCCAATTTGTCTACTTAGGAACTCTGGGAATGTAGTCTCTCAGACACGAATGGTTTCTGTTTGTGATTGGAATCGGGTGGGGGAGTGGGGCAGAGGGAGAAATTGGTTGGGAATATATTTCGACTACTTTCAAAGAATATTTCCATTGAAATGCTTCTTTCCCTCAAATGACCTATGCTGGGAGCTGTCCTGGGCACTGCAGGGTATTCAGCGGCATTCCTGGCCTCTACCCACTAGATGGCAGTAGCACCCTCCAGTTGGTATAACCAGCATGGTCTCCGGACATTGCCACAAGACCCTGTGCAGACAAAATCACCCCCAGTTGAGAACCACTGACACAGTCTAAAAGCCAGACTTTTAGACTAAAGATGGTTCTAATTTCAAAAAGACTGCATTAACTTGGGAGTTTTAGGATATAAATATTGGTCATTCATTCATAACTAGAGATAGAGCTTGGCTTTGAAGGCCTTCCCCAATGATAGCCCAACCTACAGCTTTAGATCCCGCCCCACCCTACACATCCAATTTTTATGTCCGACTAAACTACTCCCCGTTTCTAGTTTATCCCCGTACTATGTCCTCTACTTTTTCCTCTGCTGTTCAGTCAGTCATATCTAACTTACTCCTTAAGGTTTTACTAAATGGCCAACTCTTCCCTGAAACCCTCCCAGACTTGTTAGAAGTGCTAGCTTCTCCCTCAGAATGCGAAACTTCACCAGCTGGACCTCTCTTGTTCCTCCTTAATCATTTTCTAACTTTCTTACGAACTGGAAGTCCTCTGCCCCCACTTGTAAACTCATGCACACGCATCCGCATGCACACACACACACACACACACACACACACACACACACACACACAATTTAAATTTCCTTTCGGACAGGGAACACGTTGAGGAGGAGAAAGTTATGTTTTTTAATTTGAAGCACTTCTAAATTTCGTTGGCACCCTTAATGGTGCACAAATGTTTCCTAGAGGAAGCTGCCCCTAGATCATACCCCACCCCCCTTCCACTCTGGCATATGTTATTAACTTGTCTGGTTGACTGGAACAGAACACAAACGAGGTCGATTTTATGCGGAGAAGGCAGACCCAAGATGAAGGCCTCAGCAAGAGTTCCTGGAGAGCAAGTGAGTGCCAGGACCTTCATCGACCGTGAGAGCGCTGTTTATCTTCAAATATGGCGTGTGAAGAGGGAATTTTGAAAATATATTTTACATAACCAATACACATGGTCCAAATTCTAATGGTACAAAGAGAAAAAGAGGGTTAGAGTGAAAATTAACTCTTTCCCACTCTCCCTCATCACCCAGTAACCTTCCCTGGAAGGTACATTATCAGCTTCTTGGGTGTCCTTTGAGAGAGAATCTAGGCATTCCCAAGAATCAAAGTATGAGTGGAAACAACCCGAACGTCCATCAAGAGATGACTGGATCAACAAAATGTGACACAGCCATACAATGGCTATTAGCCATAAAAGGGAATAAGGTTCTGACACATGCTACAACATGGATGAAGCTTGAAAACATTATGCTAAGTGAAAGAAGCCAGTCACAAAAGACCACATACTGTATGATTCCTTTTATATGAAGTGTCCGGAATAGGCAAATCCATAGAAACACAAAGTTTCAGAGGTTGTCAGCGGTTGGGGGACGTGGTAATGCGGATTAACTGCTAATGGGTGATGACTTTCTTTTGGGGGGTGATGAAAATGTCTGGAATCAGCGGTGATACTTGCACAATCTTATGAATATACTAAAAACCACTAAATTTTCAAAAAAGCTTTGTGAATATATATTTTTATCTGTTGTTATATGTTTTCTCTCTAAGCACCATCTTCTTTCGGTATTGTTACATGAATTCTGTAATTTTGTTTTCTTTGCATCAATGTAATCTGTGGAAGTCATCATTCATTCAGATAGTCCACCTTCCCCACAATAAATAATAAACCATTTTTGGGAAAGAACAAAGGTACAGTCGTTGCTCTTTATACAAATCCCACATTATGCCATAACAATTCTGTACCTTGCCTCTGTCACTTTCCAACTATCATGGAGATTATTCTTTATCAGGACCTATGAAGCTGTGACATTCTTCTACCAGCTGGGTAGTATGTCATTATATGCACACATGTATGTGAACCATAGTTCTCAACTGGGGGCAATGTGGTGGCCTCCCTGCCCAAAGCGGACAACTGGCAATAATACCTGGAGACACTTTTTCTTGTCGCCACTGGAGGTAACGGGGTGCTATCGGCAGCCGGTGAGGAGGGGACGGGATGCAGCTGAACATCCTACAATGCACAGACCCCCGCAGCAAAGAATGATCCACCCAAAATGTCAATAGCGCCACGGGTGAGAAACCTCGATTTAAACAGACCATGATTCATGAAAATTTAAGTTATTTATAATATCTGCTTTTATAAATAACGTTGCATAATATTCCACCTTCCAGACATACAAAAATTTCCTTACATATAATCTCCACATATATAATCATTTCCTTTTTATTTTGGATACTTACTCTGTTACTTTTTTTCTTTTTTTGACTTTTTAATATTGCACTGGAAGAAACATTTGTATAACAAGCCTCTGTTCTTATGTTGTTTTTGTTTTTTTCAGGCAATTATTAGATTCCTAGAAGTAGGATAATTGGATTAAAGGAGAAAAACTTTTTGCCCTGGAATTATAATGGGTCTTATTGCTATTATGAATGGGACTGCCCCCCCCCCCCATTATATCTGGCTATTGCCTTTGGGCAGGAAAGTGGGTGATTTTTGCATAGTTATTTTCTATCCAGCCATTTAGTAAGAGGTTTTGGTTGATGTTCTTAGCATGGTGGTGCCGAGGGGTGTCCTGGGGGTGAGGGTGGCTTTAGCTTCCTTCCTATAATCTGTTAGTGTCACCCCCAATCCACGCCAAATAAATGTATACGCTAAAATCCACATGCTGCAGTGTAACCGTAACTTTAGAACAAGTCCTGTGCCCTCCATCGTCCTCCAATCACATCACCACCCAAAGCTGGACGCAGCCACCGTGGGGTTTCCTTTTATTAGCATATTACCTACAAATAAATAATTTGTCCTCCTCCTTTCCAATAGCTCTCTTATTAATAGCGTCAAAGCTTCCAGAACCATATTCAATCGTGATGGTGCTGGTAGACATTCTCATCTTTTTCTCACAGTGACAGGAACATGTCAATACCTCCATGTCAGAGATGAGAGAGGATGTTCCGTGAACAATAGTCTTTCTGATGTTCAGAAAATATCCTTCTTTCCTAGTTTTCCTAGAGTATTTTTTTTTCTTTCCAGAATAGATTTTTTTAAACGTTATGTTTTTATAATTAAATTTATTTACTTATTCATTTTTGGCTGTGTTGGGTCTTCTTTGCTTTGCACAGGCTTTCTCTAGTTGTGGCGAGCGGGGGCTACTCTTCATTGCGGTGCATGAGCTTCTCATTGCGGTGGCTTCTCTTGTTGTGGAGCACGGGCTCTAAGCGCGCAGGCTTCAGTAGTTGTGGCACGTGGGTTCAGTAGTTGTGGCGCACAGGCTCTAGCGCGCAGGCTCAGTAGTTGTGGCGCACAGGCTTAGTTGCTCCGCGGCCTGTGGGATCTTCCTGGACCAGGGCTCAAACCCGTGTCCCCTGCATTGGCAGGCGGATTCTTAACCACTGCGCCACCAGGGAAGTCCCTCCAGAATGGATTTTGAATTCAATCAAGCTTTTTTTTCCCCCAGCTTTGATTCAACGATGGTATGGTTTGGGTTTGAAAGTGCAATGCAAATTAGAAAAAACAGGCCGCGTGGGAGACGGGAGGTTTGGGTCCAGTTGTAAGTTTTAGGTGTGAATCAACAGAACCCTACCCTTCCTCTAGAGGTATTGTTCAGAGGTTGCATGCAAATGCTGCTGGCTGCCAACCAGTAAACATTAGTCTGGCTTTTCTGATGGGCACACCCTCGGAAACAGAGCGGGTTTGTTCTCCTGAACAAAATCAAAGAACCTGCTGAGGCTTGTGGTGAAAAACTTGATAAAACATTTCTAAGCCCAACTAAGGACAGAATGGACCAGACCATCCTAAAACATTCCTGCGAAGCAGGCAGGACGGTTACTCCTAACCATTCTTCAATTGAAGCAGGAATGATCAACCAGGTTGGTTTCCCCAGGACAGAGGGGTTCCTAGGAACACGGGCCTTTCAGTGCTAAAACCTGGAAAGTCCTGAGGCTATAATTTAAAGGATGATTTTGAAAGGTACAAAATGGTAGGTGAAGGGTTCATCAACAGTGTGTGAAACTGAAGCACTTCTCTTTCAGGCAAAACTAAATTGGGGCAGGGCGTGGATTAAAAAGGAAGAGTGTTGCGCATTTTTTCACATGGTTCTTTGTTCTGAGCATATAGAGTTGCCCTAAACAAATCAAGATATCAGGCCTGACCAGAAATAGGTAACTGCAAAATCATTCCACCCTTTACCACTTGGCCTTTCAAAACAATGCTCCCCGGAGTCCAAACTACAGGCAGGAAATTCTGCGTGCATTTTCCCCTTTGTCTTGGGACCACCAGCTGTGCCTCCTCCAGGGCCTTCCTTCTTCCTCAGCTTTTATGCAAGTTTTTAACAGAATGTATTTCGCTATCTAAACCGAAGAGTTAAGTTTTAGAAAATGATTAGCCATTAACTCAGTAAAATCAGGTTCTTGTTCTTAGCTCACAGAGTTATAATATTTCTTGGATAAAGAAGATGTGGTACATATATACAACGGAATACTACTCAGCCATAAAAAAGAATGAAATAATGCCATTTGCAGTAACATGGATGGACCTAGAGATTATCATACTAAGTGAAGTAAGTCAGGAAGAGAAAGATGAATACCATATGATATCACTTATATGTGGAATCTAAAATATGACACAAATGAACTTATCTATGAAACAGAAACAGACTCAGAGACATAGAGAACAGACTTGTGGCTGCCAAGAGGGAGGGGAGGTGGGAGAGGGATGGATTGGGAGTTTGGGGTTAGCAGATGCAAACTAGTATATATAGGATGGATAAACAACAAGGTCCTATTGTATAGCACAGGGACTATATTCAATATCCTGTGATAAACCATAATGGAAGAGAATATGAAAAAGTATATATATATAAAACTGAATCACTTTGCTGTACAGCAGAAATTAACACAACATTGTAAATCAACTATACTTCAATTAAAAAAATAATAATATTTCTGGTTTGGAGGGTCATCTAGATAAGTGATTCCTAGGTTGAGTTGGCACCTGAGATTCCAGGTGATACCACTGCTGGTTCACGGATCACACCTGAGGTAATAATAATTTTGCAGGAAAATATTCTCCACATTTCTTTGATCATGTATCAGTATTAGTTTAAAAAAATGTGAGCAGGGACTAAACAACATATATTTAGTTCTATTTTATATTCATGTGTTAGTCCAGCATAATTTCAGTTTTCTTTAAAAATATAAACATGAGCTCTAATATTTTATTTCAGCACAGCACTGACTCATCTCGCACAAAACCTATTTTGAGGACCATTGATCTTGATAACATACCCATTATGTTAACATGCAGTGCATGCTTGTATTTCTCCAGGCATAAGAAAATCACTGATCCAGGGGACCTATTCATTCTTTGCATAAGGAATTGTTAAAAAGGTCTTCCTTCTATCGGGTTGTACCTATGCTTTGTACCTAAAGGTCTAGCTTTGGGGGTGTGCAAAACAAGCCAAATCCTTGTTAACACTATTTCAACTCCTATCACTGAAAAGGGCCTGATTTCCTTAATATGCAAAGAGCATTTATAAAGCAATAAGAATAATACCACCAACCCAACAGAACAAAATAGGCCAAGAATATAAACATGTATGGTAAAAAGATGTTTAAAAATGAAAAGAAGGGCTTCCCTGGTGGCACAGTTGTTAAGAATCCGCCTGCCAATGCAGGGAACACGGGTTCAAGCCCTGGTCCGGGAAGATCCCACAGGCCATGGAGCAACTAAGCCCGTGCGCCACAACTACTGAGCCTGTGCTCTAGAGCCCGCGAGCCACAACTACTGAGCCCACAGGCCACAACTACAGAAGCTCGCATGCCTAGAGCCTGTGCTCCACAACAAGAGAAGCCACTGCAATGAGAAGCCCATACACCGCAATGAAGAGTACCCCCGCTCGCCGCAACTAGAGAAAGCCCACGCGCAGCAACGAAGACCCAATGCAGCCAAAAATGAATGAAAAGATAACCAACCTTGCTCAGATAAGAAAAATTCAAATTAAAACTGATGAAGCATTATTTTTCACTTGTCAAAACGGCAAAGATAGGGCTTCACTGGTGGCACAGTGGTTGAGAATCTGCCTGCCAATGCAGGGGACACGAGTTCGAGCCCTGGTCTGGGAAGATCCCACGTGCCGCGGAGCAACTGGGCCCGTGAGCCACAATTACTGAGCCTGCGCGTCTGGAGCCTGTGCTCCGCAACCAGAGAGGCTGCGATAGTGAGAGGCCCGTGCACCGCGATGAAGAGTGGCCCCCGCTTGCCGCAACTGGGAAAGCCCTCGCACAGAAACAAAGACCCAACACAGCCATAAATAAATAAAATTTAAAAAAATTTTTTTTAAAATGGCAAAGGTAAAGAAAAGTTGGGTAAATATATTGTGTTGGTGATGCTGTAGGAAAACAAGTACCCTCATACATTGCTCTGGTAATGTCAACTGGTACAATTTCATGGCAGATGCTTAATGAAGCCATCAAAGATTAGTCTTTTTTTAAATATTGGGAAAATGTTAACAGTACAATGTTAGGGGAAAAAAAAGACACAAAACATATACAGCATACCAGAAAAAAAAGTACTGGAAGAAAATACGCCAAAACAATAGCAATGCCTATTTCTGGATGGTAAGATAACAGGTGATTCTAACTCTGTTCTTTATACTAATTAGCATTTTCAAAATTTACAACAAGCCTGTAGAGAATGCTCCAGGGAGGAGGTGAGGAGAGCCTAGAAGTGGACCTGGTTTTGAACTGCAGACTATTAAAGTTCACAGTAAGAGACAGCTGAGTCCTTACCTTACCTACACTCCTGGGGGAAACTGGTACAGTCGATTCTAGTTATTTACAGTAGTGATGTTCTATAAAGTTGCCATGATCACTGAATGAGCCAACACTGAACCTCTGCTCCTGAGGAAATACAGGGTTACGTTCCTGCGAGCCTCAAGTCACAACCAAGAATCAATACGTAACCTCCTGTTATGTGTGCTTCTGTTTAAAGACACCTTACTGAATATATATCGCTGATTCATTAACACTGAACTCACGGCCAGCAGCAGTGTAACTCAGGCCTGAAGGAAGCGTCTCTACCACACGTATTTTCTCCATAAGGCCCCTCACAGCCTTCTTGCCCTTAGGAACACTGGACAGCACTTCAGCACTATGCCTGGGGTGGGGGAGGCATTTAAAACAGCGAGATCACCAACAAAAAGCACAAAAATGTGGCACTAAATAGACCTCAAGAAGGACACTTGTTTGCAGTATGAGAGCTGAAACAAGAAGGCAGAGCATCGTCTTGATCACCCTCAGCTGAGAGCATGTGCACATTGGGCTGCTCTGCGCATGCCCGCCAATGACGGCGCAAGCACCACAGTTACAAATACATTTAGTGAGGAGGTGAATTCACGAATACAGAATCTACAGATGATGAGGATTGGCTATAGTTACAATTACACTTTTCAGGAAAATGCTTACTCAAAAGTAAAGAGCCAAAAATCGATATTCTACAGCTGGAACCCTTCCCAGAGTAGTTTAACACTGAGCACTGTACAGTTTATAAATTGTAACTTAGAAAGGAAATTAGGGACTTCCCTGGAGCGGGTTTGATCCCTGGTCAGGGAACTAAGATCCCGCATGCAGCGTGGTGTGGCAAAAAAAAAAAAAAAGAAAGGAAATTAAATTTTCTTTCAATAATGGAAAGGAAAGCAATGTGTTTCATCATTCATTTTATTTAATATATTTGTCATCTTCAGCAGAAGCCATCTCTTTTTATTATTCAATTAAATTCAGCCAGGAGTGACTGAGAATCTCCACCAGGAGAACATGGAGACAGGCGGGATGATCTGAGCTGAAGAAACTTACAGTCCTCTTGGGTGTGGGAGGGGGAGGTTGAGGCAATTCCTCATTTTAATACAAAACAGAATATGATCAAGGCCACCATAAAGATCTAACATGTATGAGTGGAAAAATCTAATGCTACGGGGGCCAAATGAAGGAGAAAGGGTATCCTCTCGGGACTGTCTGGAAAACATGATGGAGACAGTAATATCTGAAAAGATCTTGAAGGATTAGTAAAATGGTAGCTGGAGCTGTGGGATGGAGTGGTGAGAATGTCCTGATACCAGAAGCAGAAGAGCATAGTAGGGAGACCTGTTCCAGAAGCCGAGTCAGAACTCAGCATGAGTGTAGGCGAGGTGAAAGGCATGCCTTCCATTACTGCTGTAAAGCAAGGCACAGTGGCCCCGAAGTGGTCACAGAGAAGAGAACCGGAAGGCAAATGGCTAAGTGACAAATGGAAACCGGTCCAACGACCTTAATCCTTCAAACTGTTTCCAGAAGCTTCTAGGCTTATTCTATTTTCACACTGCAGAGGTTAACTCTTTACTTGTCCACATCTTTTACATCCTTAACTAAACCCCATACTGGAGGCAAGCAGGGGTCATGCCTCATTCTTCATTAGCCTCCCTTCCTCTGCCTCTGCCCAGTTTCCCCAACACACAAACACACACATCCCAACATACAGAAGATCACCTGACACCATGCTTCATGTCGCCAGACATCAATAAATATTTACTCATTCAGTAATGGACTTGACAAACACACTAAGCCCTAGTCTGTTCCCTTAGAATACAGGTTTTCCTCAGGGAGCAGGTGACTGAACTTTGTTGGGAACTGTCCCTGCATCTTCCCCACAGTACCTGTGTGTGTGGAGAATGGGAATCTTTGAAAGGGCCCCAATATTATATTACACATTCTTATTCTCTCATTGAACTAAAACTGAAAATAAGTGTTCAGCAGAATCTGTATAAACTTTACAGTTAAATTTGTAAATGTATATATCTGGCCTTAAAATTCTAATTTTTAGGCCACATTCTGTTTCGGCCCCTTGATTCTATAATTCCTTAGAAATGAGTTAAATACTAATAGTGTTCTTGGATTGTATTTTGGGGTTTAAAATATTATACTACATGAGACTAAACATTTCTGAAAATTCTTGAAGAGAAGCAGGTTTTTATATAAAAGTATTTTAATCACATCTTAAATTGTTTCTCCTACCTCCAATAAATTATTTTAATTATATAAATATTTTAAGAAGCCAATTCTTGCCTTTTTTAACTGCTCAGACAGGAATATATCCAGTGGCACAAATTCAAATGAATTCAAAGAAGATTAAAAACAGTAAATATTTAAATTTGAATATACTTCATGTAAAATAGATATTACAATTCTGTTAACAACCAGTCTATAGCCAGGAACTTATAAATTAATTTTTGCCTATTATTCATTGCTCTTAAATTTGAATTTTCTATTAGAAGTGATTACTAATTTTAAGAACAGAGGTAAATTTTAAAATACACAATTTTGCGGTCAAATTCTTTTACTTACTGTTTCGAAACCTCGGTGCGGGTGATCAGGAAATCCACCTGGTCTACCGCCTTTAAATTCATCAAACAATAAAAATGGATCCAGATGTTTTAACTGAAAAAAAAAAAAATCCAGCAGATTAGATGTGCCTTTTAAGCCACGCTACTCGGGGCTACATTCAAGAAGAGATCTAGCAAACCTAATTAAAAATGATTTGGCTAATGAGCAACTTTTTGCAATGCTAGTTGCTTTCAGGAAAGAACTCCTCACACACACACACACACACACACACACACACACACACACGGATTCACTAAGTTAAACAGCTGACATTTTATGAGAAGTGGACAAACAATTCATGATTGTCTAAGATCTAAATAGTCAAGCACAATTGAGATACAGTCTATATATAAACAGATTCATCACAGGGGAACAGACTAGAACATCAGTTACTGTGCTGTGATGATAAATGCTCTGGAGAAAGACAACACATAGGAGCGTAGGGTGGGATCAGGGAAGGTTCTACCAGGGAGGTGTCACTTGAGCTGGGTCTTGAAGTACATGTAGAAGTTAATCAAGAAGTGGGAGAAGGAAGAATATTCTAAATGAAAGAGCAGAGAAGCAGCTTGGCAAACTTGAAAAACTGCGAGGAAACTACTCTACTGAAGCAAAAGATGCACATGGAATTATGATGAGAGATGGGCTGAGGATACAGGCCAAATCTTAGAGGAGTTAGGGTTTTATCCTGAAGGTGATGCGTTTTCATCAGGTTGACACGATCAGATCTAGAAAGACCACCCTAGCATACATGTGGAAGATGGTCTGGAAAAGGATGAGATGTGAGGCAAAGAATATTCAGAAGGTGATTTCAACAGTCCAGGCAAGGACAAAGGCCAGGACTAAGGCAATGGCAGTAGTGATGGAGAATGGGAAAAAGGAAGAGCATTAGATCCCTCCCAAATTTCTAGCTATGGGGCCTGGGAGGACGGTTGGGCCATCCAGAAGCACAAGAAACATAACAGAAGAAGCAGCCTTGAAGTAGCCATGGTGACTTCATTCTAGGTCATGTTGAGTTTGAGATATGTATATAAATATTTATATAAATAGAACTATGAATATTCAGTGTCCAGTATATTGTACAAAAGCTAAATGGCAACTGAAGATAAATCTTGAGCCCAAATTAGACGTAGAAACAGATCTGGCTGTCATCAGCATATCTTTATGTTCATCTTGGTTATTCTTGGCCATTTGTTAGTCTACACAAATTTTAGAAAACTTAAAAACATATACAAACAAAAATGTTGGACTTTTGATTGGACTTGCCTTGAATCTATGGATCAATTTGGGAAGAAATGACATTTATGTAATATTGAGTTTTCCTACTCATAAACATGGTTATCTCCATTTATTCAGGTCTTTGAAAATGTCTTTCAATAGGATTTATAATTTTCTCCATACAGATTTTGCATATATTAAACATTTTTTTCTAACTAACATACTTCTATAGCATTGTAAATAGTATTTTCATTGAGGTATAATTGACATAATATTATATTAGTTTCAGATGTAGAAGGTAATGATTTGATATTTGTAAATACTGCAAAATGATCACCACACTAAGTCTAATTACCATCTGTCACTATAAAAAGGTACCCTCTTGGCAACTTTCAAATATGCACTACCATAATCTGTTGAGTTTCTATGTACTAACAACAAACTATTAGAAAGAGAAATTAAAAAAACAATCCCATTTACAATTGCATCAAAAAGAATAAAATTCCTAGGAATAAATTATCCAAGGAGGTGAAAGACCTGTACACTAAAAACTATAAGACATTGATGAAAGAAAGTGCAGATGACACAAATAAAAGGAAATACATTCTGTGCTCATGTCCTGGAAGAATTAATATTGTTAAAATGCTCATATTACCCAAAGCATTCAACACAATCCCTATTAAAATACCAATAACATTCTTCATAGAAATAGAACAAACAATCCTAAAGTGTGTACAGAACCACACAAGACCCTGAATAGAACCAAGCTGGAGGCATCACGCTCCCTGATTTCAAACTATATTACAAAGCTACAGGAATGTAAATAGCATTTTTAACTAATGTTTTTGAACAGTTTGCTGCTGGGGATTAAAAATGTGAATAGAGGGACTTCCCTGGCGGTCAGTCGTTAAGACTCCGTGCTTTCACTGCAGGGGGCACGGGTTCAATCCCTGGTCGGGGAACTAAGACCCTGCAAGCCACGCCGGTGCAGCCAAAAAATGTTAAAAAAAAAGAAACGTGAACAGAAAGGCGATTTTGAACACTGCTAAGCTCTTCTTAATTTTAATAATTCATCTGTAGCTTCTTTTGGGTTTTCTTTGCAGACATTCATATCACCAATATATTTATCAATAAGCTTTTGGCCAATAGTTCACAAAGTATTTTTTGCTTGCATTAGATTAAAGCTGAGGCAGGCTGCCATTTCTCTGGGTTTTGCTGGGCCAGGCTGGCCTCTACATGTCTTCTCATTCTGGGTCCCAAGATGAAACAGTGGCCACTCTCTAGGACGTGCTGTTCTCATAGCCAAGGGCAGGAGCGAATGGTGCACAATCCCAGTTACATGTCCCATTGGTCAAAGCACGTGACGTGGTCAAGCCCAAAGGCAGACAGGAGGGCACTTAAACCCGTCCTGTGGGACTCATGGGTAACGCACCCAAAAGTGGGTGGGAGTGTATAATCTATTACAGGGAGGGAGTGAATATTTGGGAGTAATATTCCAACCAACAGCCATCGGCAAATAACTGTTTTCCCCCCTTCATTTTCAACCCTTATACTTTCTATTTCTTTTTCTGTCTTCTTGCAAGCTGGCCCCTCTACAAGGATGCTGAGTAGAATAGATGGTAATAGGCAACCTTGCCTAGTCCCTAATGTTATACAGATTGCTTTTTAAAGTTTCACTGGTAAGCAGGTTGTTTAATGTGGGTTTTCTGTAGATTCCTGTCATAAGGTTAAGGAATTTCCCTTTTATTTCTCGTTTACTGATCTTTTCTTTAGCATAAATGGATGCTGAATTCTAGTGAATGCGCTTTCTGCACTGATTGAGACATTATATATTTTTTCTCCTTTAATCTCTTAGTGTTGGTAAGTTATATAGATTTTCTAACATTAAACCAAATTTGCTTTCTTCAGACAATCCAAACTTGGTCATGACATAATACCTTTTTATACATTGCTGTATTTGGTTGGTTAATATTTTGCTTATGAGTCCTGCAAAAGTTTCTAAATGAGATGTAATTATCCCTTCATTTGCTGTCCTTGCCTGGCCTTGTTAGCAAGGTAACGTGACTTCATAACGTGATTTGAGGACTCCCTGGAGCTTCGTCTCTTGGAGAGTTTGTGTATTAGTGGAATTATCTGTACCTTAAACATTTGGTAAAATTTGTCTGTAAAATCTGGACCTGTTGCTTTGTAATAAACTTTCAAAATACTGATTCAATTACCCTACTGACTATGAAACTATTCAGATTTCCTATTTTTTCTTTCTTTCTCATTGTTTTTAGACTCTAAGAATTGCTCTAACTTCCTGTCAGCTCAGCTAATTAATTTTTAGGTTATTTATTTGTTTGTTTGCTTCTTTGTTTCAGGGTATCTACTCTGTCCTATTGCTAGAAATTAAGGTACCAAACCCTCTCTGTCTCGTCTCGACTCTCTTATTTTCACTTTCTGTGGAAAAAATATGCATACACACTTGCACACACATATGTATATACATACATATAGCACATATAGCACATACACACACACGCACACAAATTCAACAAGTTACTACAAGTTTTTTAGCCTAATCAAGTCTCAATTTCTTCACTTTAAAGTATGGGCTGTAAGCCATATAAAGCTGGGCCACTTTGTAACCCATCTTAGCCCAGTGTTCCATCCAGTCCAATATTTAAAAGTAACTGGAAAACAATTCAAATATCTATTGAATTCTCTCAAAAATGCCAAAAGGGGCTTCGACTTAAAGATTTGTTTCACATCAGCCCTCCTCCTCTCCAATAAATGTCTGCAATATTTCCATCATCTCTCACTCTAACCCTTCAGATCTCCTCCAACCATCTGGAGACAGCTCTTCCCTTTTCTCCTTCTCCCCCTCATCTTCTGAATTTACTCTTCTCTCTCCCACCAGTAATTCTCTGCCCTTTCCAGTGAAAATCAGATCTCAGATCCTCTCGGTCTCATCCTGTCTCTCATAATTCCATTTCAGCTCAGTGAAAAGCCCAGGAATGGAACTGGGGTTGGGAGGAGGAGAGGCTGAGAATTCTCATACCTTATTATACACTGCTTCTTCTCACAGGATCATACACAGCATGAAGGCCTGGAAACAATGAATGGAGGACACCTGGTCCAGTGCCTGAAGCAGGGCAGGTTCTACATAGATGGGTGGTACCTGTCACATTGTACCAGTTCCATAAATCTCTGAGACACAACTACTTGCCAAACAAAGGGTCTCGAGCCTCAAGATGGCTTTTTACTTCTACATTATTGTGGTTCTATGGTATTAAAATGTGGGTGAAGATGAGATCAAGAGATGTGTATTGCTTCTTGGGATCAGTTTCCTATGAGCAAATATGTCCTGCTGTTAACTAAATCATGAAAAGAAGACGTTCCCCCTTTCCAGTACTACCCTCATCACCATCTGCCACTTAGAGACCAGTAGGTATTCATCGTTTGGCAAGTCCCATTTGTGATATCTGGGTCGCATATCCAATCCTTCTGTCACCAGTCCTTGACTTACGGACACACACAAAAAGAAAGGCAGCACAAGAAGCCTGCAGAAGCCAGGGGGCTGGATGCGGTGAAAGTCAGAGGAATGAACTGTTTACCCGGCTAAAGGATGGGGCACGTGTGTAAGAGACACTCTTCCTCCGATAAGCAAGAGTATCTGCATCAGACTATTGTCCTAAAGTGTTATCTGCAGGCTAGGTATTAGCCCTCATCAAAGTTCCTCACATTCTCTAAACATTCAGCATGTATCCAAGAACATCTTACAGAGACACCTCTTATCTGCAAGACAAGCTCTGAGATATATAAGAACTCTGATTTTTTTAAATGTCTTGACTTGGGCCCCAACTCATTAAACTGATGATCTTTCAAAGTTTTTGAACAATATGAGAATTTCCTTTCCTTCAAACAGTTCCAAATCCTTTAGCTGCCACTTTCGGTTGGCAGCTTCCAAGCTATTTCTTTTGATCTCTTGAGAAGGCCAGTTGAAACCTGTGGCCACCACCCCTCCGGCCTGTGGCATTCCTTTAACAAAGCTCCAGCAGCCTGGCATTTTATTGAAATCAGAAAGCACTGGAAGTAACTGCCAGGAATATCAGTTCCTCGTGGACAGGGCCAACGTTATGCTTTTCTGTGATGCTCCACTGAATCTAGAATAATTCTGTGCACACAGAAGGTACTCCACCAACATCCCAAGTGGTACTTGTGCTAGGTCCCTAGCTTCCCTTGTAGGTAGGTGTGGTCATATGACCGAATCTGGCTAATGCGAGGAACGTACAAGTTGCTGGGTGGGACTTTTAGGGAAATCTCTTATAAAAGGAGACAGACAGCTGGCGTATATCGTTTTGCCTTTCCCCTCTTCCTCCTTTCTGCACCCAAGGGCAAATGGTTGCTATTGCTCCGACAGCGTCTTGGACCATAACGTGATACAGTAAGAATGCAGTAAGAAGGATGAACTAAGATAGAATGAGCATGGGTCTCTGCTAAGTGTGGAGCTTCCAGGCCCACCCTGGACCACCTACTTTTGGATTTTCAAAAGAGAAACACAAATCCTTACATACAAAACCACTGGTTTGGAAGGATGCTTTCTGTTATACACAACTGAGCCTAATCTAACTGATATAAGGGCAATAATGCCTGTTTTTTAAATTATTTTTTCTTCTTTTAAATTATTGTCTCAGGAGAGGACCCCCCCGACCCTCCCAACACCTGACAAAAGGCCAGGCTACGTCAAGATAATATGGCAGCAGAAAAAGGCAGGGGCCCCTCAAAGGTAGACTCCAACACCTCAGACTACCCCCTGGGCCTAACTCAGCCTCTAGACTGGAGCCTGAGGGTAACGATGAGAAGGTAGAAGGAAACTGCCAACACGTAGTCCAGACTGAGGTCTAAATATGGCCTTGAGTGGACCTGACCTGTGACTCTATGCTCCTCTACCTTGACTCAAGGCCTAGAGACACTGCTAATGGAGAGCGCCATCTACAGGTCCTGCATCAACTAGGACCAAGGTGGTTTGATATTAAGAAACTCTTATAATTTTAACTGTGATAATGGGATTATAGTTATATTTTTAAGGTAAAAACTGAAATATTTCTGAATGAAATGAAATGATTCACTTCAAAATACTTCGATGGAAGAAATGGATGGGGACCAAGATTGGAAACAAGATTGCCCATGAGTTGATCACTGTGGATGCTGGGTACCTGGAGAGTCATTATACTATTTTCTACTTTTCTACGTTAGAAATTCTTCCTAATAAAAAACA
Source organism: Balaenoptera physalus (assembly GCF_965194825.1). NCBI lineage: Eukaryota > Metazoa > Chordata > Mammalia > Artiodactyla > Balaenopteridae > Balaenoptera > Balaenoptera physalus. The sequence goes on from NC_138903.1 coordinate 13,396,759, forward strand.
TATACAGGCATACCTTGTTCTATTGCACTTAGAGGTATTGCGCTTTGCAGGTACTGTGTTTTTTACAAATTGAAGGTTTGTGGCAGCCCTGCGTCAAGTGTCTATCGGTGCCATTTTTCCAACAGCGTTTGCTCACTTTGTGTCTCTGTGTCACATTTTGGTAATTCTCACAATATTTCACACTTTTCCACTGTTATTCTATTCGTTATGGTGATCTGTGATCAGTGATTTTTGACGTTACCACTACAACTCGCTGAAGGCTCAGATAACAGTTCGCATTTTTTAGCAATAAAGTATTTTTTTAATTAAGGTGTGTACGTTGTTTTTTTGGACACAATGCTATTGCACACTTAGTAGACTATACTGTAGTTTAAACATAAGTAATTTCTATATGCACTGAGAAACCAAGATAATCATGTGACCTGCTTTAGTGCAATATTTGCTTTATTGCAGTGGCCTGGAACTGAACCCACAACATCTCTGAGGTGTCACTGCATGACAGTGGTCCAAGGAAAATCGCATCAGCAAGGACTGTCTGGTGGAAGGGGAAGTGGGGCATAGAGGCAAATGCAGGTGACCGGTGGGTTTCCCTCCTGCTGGAAGCACAGAGGAACCACCCACCAACATCATGCTATGCAATCATTTCAATTCCAGCTTGGCTGTCCCGGCCCATACACAATTTTAATGGAAGGTGCCAGCCAGCCCAACTCCATCTCGTTTACCATTCATCACCGAAAGAGCACTGTGAATTCCTCCACCTCCACATTTACAGTCACAGGGAACGTGTCACCTAGGGCCACTAACATCAAACACTGTTGTAAATTCTACACTAAAATAGCTCTGGGCTCCAGGTTTGTTTTTGTTTTTTTTTAAATTATTTATTTATTTATGGCTGTGTTGAGTGTTCGTTCCTGTGCGAGGGCTTACTCTAGTTGTGGCGAGCAGGGGCCACTCTTCATTGCGGTGCGCGGGCCTCTCACTATCGCGGCCTCTCTTGTTGCGGCGCACAGGCTCCAGACGCGCATGCTCAGTAGTTGTGGAGCACAGGCTCCAGAGCGCAGGCTCAGTAATTGTGGCTCACGGGCCCAGTTGCTCCGCGGCATGTGGGATCTTCCCAGACCAGGGCTACGAACCCGTGTCCCCTGCACTGGCAGGCGGATTCTCAACCACTGCGCCACCAGGGAAGCCCCTGGGCTCCAGGTTTTTTATGAGATTTTATTTTCTACTGATAGAGCCTTGGTGCAAAAAGTTTGAAAAGTAACCACCTTGAAGTGAGAGTGATGTTTTCCTTCTCTGCTGATGGGAGGGTTGGGGTCCATCTTTCTGGCAAGCTGGCAGTGTGTGGAGTGCTAACAAATAGGGTAACAATCTAAATGGTCAAATGCAGGGCCAGCATCATCAAAAAGTCTACAAATAATAAATGCTGGAGAGGGTGTGAAGAAAAGGGAACCCTCCTACACTGTTGCTAGGAATGTAAGTTGGTGCAGCCACTGTGGAAAACAGTATGGAGGTTCCTCAAAAAACTAAAAACAGAGTTGCCATATGATCCTGCAATCCCACTCCTGGGCATATACCCGGACAAAACTATAATTCGAAAAGATACATGCACCCCTGTGTTCATAGCAGCACTATTCCCAATAGCCAGGACATGGAAACAGCCTAAATGTCCCTCAACAGATGAATGGATAAAGATGTGGTACATACATACAATGGAATACTACTCAGCCATTAAAAAGAATGAAATAACGCCATTTGCAGCAACATGGATGGACCTAGAGATGATCATACTAAGTGAAGTAAATCAGACAGAGAAAGACAAATATCATATGATACCACTTACACGTGGAATCTAAAATATGACACAAATGAACCTGTCTATGAAATAGAAACAGAATCACAGACATATTTAACAGACTGGTGGTTGCCAAGGGGGAGGAGGTCGGGGTTAGCAGATGTAAGCTTTTATATATACGGAATGGATAAACAACAAGGTCCTACAACATAGCACAGGGAACTATATTCAATATCCTATGATAAACCATAATGGAAAAGAATATAAAAAAAGAATATATATATATATATGTATGTATAACTGAATCACTTTGCTGTACAGCAGTAATTAACACATTGTAAATCAACTATACTTCAATAAAAATTTTTTTAAAAATGTAGGGCCAGGAGTAAGAGAATAATGATATGCTCATACACTGGAATATGTCATAACTATTTAAATGGTGTTTATGAAGAATTTATAATAACATGGGAAGTGCTTTTGCTACCCTCTTAAATGAAAAACTAAGGACACAAAATTGCTTATTCTGTACAACTAAAATATTTAACTATACACAGACAAAATGAAACACCCTTTGTCTTAACAGTGATTAAACCAGAGTGATAGCATTAGGAATGATTCCTATCCATTTATTTTTCTTTAGGGTAGAGGCACACCTGGGGCATGGTAGATCCTTTGCATTAGTAAAATGCAGAGGTCTTTAAAGCACAGGTTTTCAGCCAGGGACTCTTAACTGGGAACCATGGATAGAATTCGGGTAAACTTGGCTGGGGAAAAAAAACAAACACACACACACACACATTTTTATTTTCACTAACCTCTAACTGGAAATTTTTTTCTTCTGAACTTTTTTTGTAGTAAAACAAACATAACGTGAAATTTACCATCTTAACCATTTGTAAGTATACAGTTTAGTGGCATTAAGTACATTCACACTGGTGCCCAACAAGTCACCACTACCCAGCTCCAAACTAAAATGTAACATTGCCTTTAATTATGGATGTAGTCAAAGAACCGCAGTAATTTACCAGGATCTGTGACTTTGCCACCAATAGAAATCAAAGCTCTTTTCATATCACATCACAGCTGTCGCAGGTATACCGAACTATTGTTCATGCCCCTCACAGCTTTGAAATTAGGTAGTTATGAGAACTGCCACCAGATCTCCTTATCAAATGTCACTAGAGTTGTTATTTAGGTTACTAGATTACAAATTTGTTTTGTAATATTTTGCTAACCATATTTCAATACAAAGGTTTTCCGTTGTATATAATCCCATAGCTAAGCCCCACCCCACACAGCCCCCAGGGCCTTTTCCAGCCCTGTGAGTCCTGGGCATTGGCCCCGCCCACCACCCAAACCTCACCCTTGCTTAGGTCCCACTCTCCACAGCTAAGGCCTTCCCCCCACCCTGCCTTTTTTTTTTTTTTCTTTTCCCTCCTCCTCTTTTTTACTATTGTGGTACTGACGTACCTTCCGGTTGCTGATTCATCTATATTTTTATTTTTACATTCTTTCTAACATATCTGTTAGCTTCCTAGTCTAATTTTATTTTTTAATTTGTCATTGTTCTTTTTTTGCTGCCCCACGCAGCTTGTGGGATCTTGATTCGCAAGCCCGGGGTCGGGCAGAAGCTCCTGCAGTGGGAGCTCCGAGTCCGAACCACTGGACTAACAGAGAACCTCAGACCCCAGGGAATATTCATCGGAGTGAGGCCTCACAGAGTTCCTCATCTCAGCACCAGACCCAGCTCTACCTAATAGCCTACAAACTCCAGTGTGGAAAGCATCAGGCCAAACAACTAGTAAAACAGGAACACAATGCCACTCATTAAAAAAAAAAAAAAAAATGAGATAGCAAAAAAATATGTCACAGATGAAGGAGCAAGGTAAAAACCTGCAAGACCAAATAAATGAAGAAGAAATAGGCAATCTACCTGAAAAAGAATTCACAGTAATGATAGTAAAGATGATCCAGAATCTCGGAAACAGAATGGAGGCACGGATGAGAAAATAAAAGAAATGTTTAACAAAGGTCTAGAAGAATTAAAGAACAAACAAACAGAGATGAACAACACAATAACTGAAATGAAAAACACACTAGAAGGAATCAATAACAGAATAACAGAGGCAGAAGAACGAATAAGTGAGCTGGAAGACAAAATGGTGGCAATAACTGCTGAGGAGCAGAATAAAGAAAAAAGAATGAAAAGAATTGAAGACAGTCTCAGAGACCTCTGGGACAACATTAAACGCACCAACATTCGAATTATACGGGTCCCAGAAGGAGAAGAGAAACAGAAAGGGACTGAGAAAATATTTGAAGAGATTATAGTTGAAAACTTCCCTAACATGGGGAAGGAAATAGTCAATAAAGTCCAGGAAGTGCAGAGAATCCCATACAGAATAAATTCAAGGAGAAACACGCCAAGACACATATTAATCAAACTATCAAAAATTAAATACAAAGAAAAAATATTAAAAGCAGCAAGGGAAGAGCAACAAATAACATACAAGGGAATCCCCATAAGGTTAACAGCTGATCTTTCAGCAGAAACTCTGCAAGCCAGAAGAGAGTGGCAAGACATATTTAAAGTGATGAAAAACCTACAACCAAGAATACTCCACCCAGCAAGGATCTTTCAGAGTCGATGGAGAAGTCAAAAGCTTTTCAGACAAACAAAAGCTAAGAGAATTCAGCACCACCAAACCAGCTTTACAACAAATGCTAAAGAAACTTCTCTAAGCTGGAAACACAAGAGAAGAAAAAGACCCACAAAAACAAACCAAAAACAATTAAGAAAATGGTAACAGGAACATACATATCGATAATAACCTTGAATGTAAATGGTTTAAATGCCCCAACCAAAAGACACAGACTGGCTGAATGGATACAAAAACAAGACCCATATATACGCTGTCTACAAGAGACCCACTTCAGACCTAGGGACACATACAGACTGAAAGTGAAGGGATGGAAAAAGATATTCCACGCAAATGGAAATCAAAAGAAAGCTGGGGTAGCAATACTCATATCAGATAAAATAGACTTTAAAATAAAGACTGTTACAAGAGACAAAGAAGGACACTACATAATGATCAAGGGATCAATCCAAGAAGAAGATATAACAATTATAAATGTTTATGCACCCAACATAGGAGCACCTCAATACATAAGGCAAATGCTAACAACCATGAAAGGAGAAATTGACAGTAACAAAATAATAGTAGGGGACTTTAACACCCCACTTACGCCAATGGACAGATCATCCAAACAGAAAATAAATAAGGAAACACAAGCTTTAAATGACACAAAAGACCAGACAGATCTAATTGAAAATTATACAACATTCCACCAAAAGTGGCAGAATACACTTTATTCTCAAGTGCACATGGAACATTCTCCAGGAGAGATCACATCTTGGGTCACAAAGCAAGCCTCGGAAAATTTAAGAAAATTGAAATCGTATCAAGCATCTTTTCTGACCACAACGCTATGAGATTGGAAATCAATTACAGGAAAAAAACTGTAAAAAACACAAATACAAGGAGGCTAAACAATATGTTACTAAATAACCAAGAGATCACTGAAGAAATCAAAGGGGAAATCAAAAAATACCTAGAGACAAATGACAATGAAAACACGACAATCCAAAACCTATGGGATGCAGCAAAAGCAGTTCTAAGAAGGAAGTTTATAGCAATACAAGCCTACCTCAAGAAACAAGAAAAATCTTAAATAAACAATCTAACGTTACACCTAAAGGAACTAGAGAAGAAGAATAAACAAAACCCAAAGTTAGTACAAGGAAAGAAATCATAAAGATCAGAGCAGAAATAAATAAAATGGAAACAAAGAAAACAATAGCAAAGATCAATAAACCTAAAAGTTGGTTCTTTGAGAAGATACACAAAATTGATAAACCATTAGCCAGACTCATCATGAAGAAGAGGGAGGGGACTCAAATGAATAAAATTAGAAATGAAAAAGGAGAAGTTACAACAGACATGGCAGAAATACAGAGCATCCTAAGAGACTACTACAAGCAACTCTATGCCAATAAAATGGACAACCTGGAAGAAATGGACAAATTCGTAGAAAGCTATAACCTTCCAAGACTGAACCAGGAAGAAATAGAAAATATGAACAGACCAATCACAAGAAAGAAATCGAAACTGTGATTAAAAATCTTCCAACAAACAAAAGTCCAGGACCAGATGGCTTCACAGGTAAATTCTCTCAAACATTTAGAGAAAAGCTAACACCCATCCTTCTCAAACTCTTCCAAAAAATTGCAGAGGAAGGAACACTCCCAAACTCATTCTATGAGGCCACCATCACCCTGATACCAACCAGACAAAGATACCACAAAAAAAGAAAATTACAGACCAATATCACTCATGAATATAGATGCAAAAATCCTCAACAAAATACTAGCAAACAGAATCCAACAACACATTAAAAGGATCATACACCACGATCAAGTGGGATTTATCCCAGGGATGCAAGGATTCTTCAATGTATGCAAATCAATCAATGTGATACACCATATTAACAAATTGAAGAATAAAAACCGTATGATCATCTCAATAGATGCAGAAAAAGCTTTTGACAAAATTCAACACCCATTTCTGATAAAAACTCTGCAGAAAGTGGGCATAGAGGGAACCTACCTCAACATAATAAAGGCCATATATGACAAACCCACAGCAAACATCATTCTCAATGGTGAAAAACTGAAAACATTTCCTCTAAGATCAGGAACAAGACAAGGATGTCCACTCTCACCACTATTATTCAACACAATTTTGGAAGTCCTAGCCACAGCAATCAGAGAAGAAAAATAAATAAAAGGGATGCAATTTGGAAAAGAAGAAGTAAAACTGTCACTGTTTGCAGATGATATACTATACATAGAGAATCCTAAAGATGCCACCAGAAAACTACTAGAGCTAATCAATGTATTTGGTAAAGTTGCAGGATACAAAATTAAAGCACAGAAACCTCTTGCATTCCTATACACTAATGATGAAAAACCTGAAAGAGAAATTAAGGAAACACTCCCATTTACCACTGCAACAAAAAGAATAAAATACCTAGGAATAAACCTCCCTAGGGAGACAAAAGACCTGTATTCAGAAAACTATAAGACACTGATGAACGAAATTAAAGATGATATAAACAGATGGAGAGATAGACCATGTTCCTGGACTGGAAGAATCAATATTGTATGTTGACTATAATAAAATGACTACACTACCCAAAGCAATCTACAGATTCAATGCAATCCCTATCAAATTACCAATGGCATTTTTTAGAGAACTAGAACAAAAAATCTTAAAATTTGTATGGAGACACAAAAGACCCCAAATAGCCAAAGCAGTCTTGAGGGGAAAAAACAGAGCTGGAGGAATCAGAGTCCCTGACTTCAGACTATACTACAAAGCTACAGTAATCAAGACAATATGGTACTGGCACAACAACAGAAATATAGATCAATGGAAAAGGACAGAAAGCCCAGAGATAAACCCACGCACCTATGGTCAACTAATCTATGATGAAGGAGGCAAGGATACACAATGGAGAAAAGACAGCCTCTTCAATAAGTGGTGCTGGGAAAACTGGACAGCTACATGTAAAAGAATGAAATTAGAACACTCCCTAACACCATACACAAAAATAAACTCAAAATGGATTAAAGACCTAAATTTAAGACTGGACACTATAAAACTCTTAGAGGAAAACATAGGAAGAACACTCTTTCACATAAATCACAGCAAGATCCTTTTTGATCCACCTCCTAGAGTAACAGAAATAAAAACAAACAAATGGGACGTAATTAAACTTAAAAGCTTTTGCACAGCAAAGGAAAACATAAGACAAAAAGACAACCCTCAGAATGGGAGAGAATATTTGCAAATGAAACAACAAAGGATTAATCTCCAAAATATACAAACAGCTCATGGAGCTAGCTCAGTATCAAAAAAACAAACAATCCAGTTAAAAAATGGGCGTAAGACCTAAATAGACATTTCACCAAGGAAGACTTAGAGATGGCCAAGAGGCACATGAAAAGATGCTTGCTCATCATCACTAATTTTTAGAGAAATGCAAATCAAAACTACAATGAGGTATCACCTCACGCCGGTCAGAATGGCCATTATCAAAAAAGCTAGAAACAATAAATGCTGGAAAGGGTGTGGAGAAAAGGGAACCCTCCTACACTGTTGGTGGGAATGTAAATTGATACAACCACTATGGAAAACAGTATGGAGGTTCCTTAGAAAACTAAAAATAGAACTACCATACGACCCAGCAATCCCACTACTGCGCATATACCCTGAGAAAACCATAATTCAAAAAGAGTCACGTACCACAATGTTCATTGCAGCTCCATTTACAATAGCCAGGACATGGAACCAACCTAAATGTCCATCGACAGATGAATGGATAAAGAAGATGTGGCACATATATACAGTGGAATATTACTCAACCATTAAAAGAAATGAAACTGAGTTATTTGTAGTGAGGTGGATGGACCTAGAGTCTGTCATACAGAGTGAAATCAGCAAAACAAATACCGTATGCTAACACATATATATGGAATCTAAAAAAATGAAAAAAATGGTACTGATGAACCTAGTTGCAGGGCAGGAATAAAGAGGTAGACATAGAGAATGGACTTGAGGACACGGGGTGGGAAGGCGAAGCTGGGGCGAAGTGAGAGTAGCATCGACGTATATACACTACCGAATATAAAATAGTTGGCTGGTGGGAAGCAGCAGCATAGCACAGGGAGATCGGCTCAGTGCTTTGCGATGACCTAGAGGGGTGGGATAGGGAGGATGGGAGGGAGGCTCAAGAGGGAGGGGATATAGGGACATGTGTATGTATATGGCTGATTCGCTTTGTTGTGCAACAGAAACTAACACAGTGTTGTGAAGCAATTATACTCCAATAAAGATGTATTTTAAAATAAATAAATAAAAGTAAAAAACATTTTTCTGAGAAGGAATGGATAAAACATTATTCTGAGAATGAACTGATGGTTTTCAGCAGACCTCCAAAGGGGTTCACAAGACCAGAAAAATTGAGAACTCCTCAACAGATGTGTTTCTGACAGATGGAGTAATTAAAGTATTAGCTACCCTCAACATACAATAATGGGTTTACTGACGGGTATTCCAATTCCCCTGTTGGCGATGTGGCCTAGTATAAAATGACACCACGCCCATCTGCATCTTCCCAACATCCACCGTGCATTTAGCCCTTAGAATAATCCTGTTTGCGTGTGTCCCTTCGAAAAACAATGTTTGACAGACCTCAAGAAACGTTCTCAGATGAATAGGAACTTAATGGTGGGAAGAGTATGAGAATATCAGAGCAGAATTTAAGAAGAGGAACAGGGCTTCCCTGGTGGCGCAGTGGTTGAGAATCTGCCTGCCAATGCAGGGGACACGGGTTCGAGCCCTGGTCTGGGAAGATCCCACATGCCGCGGAGCAACCAAGCCCGTGAGCCACAATTGCTGAGCCTGTGCATCTGGAGCCTGTGCTCCGCAACAAGAGAGGCCGCGATAGTGAGAGGCCCGCGCACCGCGATGAAGAGTGGCCCCCGCTCGCCACAACTAGAGAAAGCCCTCGCACAGAAACAAAGACCCAACACAGCCATAAATAAATAAATAAATAAATTTAAAAAAAAAAATAAAAGAGGAACAAACCAGCCTCACTTTTCAAAAAGAATCCATTTCCCTAATATACTTCTTCCTTTATTCAAAAATATTTTTTGGAAGATGAGTTCAGCATCACTAATTAGGGAAATGCAAATCAAAACCACACTGAGATATCACCTCACATGTATTAGGAAGGCTATTATCAAAAAGACAAGAAATGACAGTGTTGGTGAGTGTGTGGAGAAAAGGGAACCCTCGTGCACTGTTGGTGGGAATGTAAACTGGTGCAGCCACTATAGAAAACAGTATGGAAGTTCCTCAAAATATTAAAAGTATAACTACCATACGATCCAGCAATTCCACTTCTGGGTATTTATCCAAAGAAAACGAAAACACTAACTTGACAAGCTGTATGCACCCCCTTGTTCATTGCAGCATCATTTACAATAATCAAGACATAGAAACAACCTAGGTGTCCACCGACAGATGAATGGATAAAGAAAACGTGGTGTAAATATACAACGGAATATTATTCAACTACAAAAAAGAATGAAATCTTGCTGTTTGCAACAACATGGATGGACCTTGAGGGCATTCTGCTGAATGAAATAAGTCAGAGAGGGAAACACAAATACTGTATGATCTCACTTATATGTGGAAACTAAAAACAAACAAGCTCACAGATACAGAGAACAGATTGGTGGTTGCCAGACGTGGGGGTGGGGTGAGCAAAGTGGATGAAGGGGGTCAAAAGGTACAAACTTTAACTTACAAAATAAATGAGTCATGAGGATGGAATGTACAGCATGGTGACTATAGTTAACACTGTACTGCATATTTGAAAGTTGCTAAGAGAGTAGATCTTAAAAGTTCTCATCACAAGAAAAATAATTATGTATGATGACAGAAGTTAACTAGACTTGTGATCACTTTGCAATATATACAAATACTGAATCATTGTGTTGTACACCTGAAACTAATGTTATATGTCGATTATACCTCAATAGAAAGAAATCTGTTTTTGGAATCTGGTGCTGGGCTCTGTATTCCTCGGACTATAACCGCCATTTGATGACCTTTCTACGCGTATAAGATTTTCTTTTCCGCAAGTCCCATGTCTCCCATAATTTTCAAATAAAACTGCTCTCTAATGTGGAAAGATGTCTGCCTCACCTACAATCACCTTCTCTGAGGGAAGCCCCCACTTACCTCCCACCAAGAGGTCCATAAAGTTGGGTCTCAGGGGTCTCTCTAAGAATTCAGATCCCTGGCAATGGCTGACTGGTCCAGGGTAGAGACCTGACCCAAGCCGAGCCAGTCGGATTCTCTCTCCTGGGAATCTGGGATGGGGTCCCAGTGTCTCTCCTTGGTGCTTTGACCTGTGGGCATGTAAACCCGGGGGTATCAGGTGGGTGTGTCTGGTGATGTGCACACAGAGGCTGACAGATAAACCCAGGATGGGACGTTGGGTCTGCAGAGAGGGGCACAGATGTTTCAGCTCAGGACCACTGGATCTATATTACAGAAACCCCCTTGAGACTGGGGCTGCTCTGGGGAGGACCCCAACTGCTAAGTTTAGAGTTGGTTCCTAAGGCACCCCACAGGGCAGCTCGCGATTGTCTCACGCCCTCTCTTCCCAAGTGTATCCTCAGGGTCCCACCAGTCCTTTCTGCAAAAAAGCAGGAAACAGCCACCCAACCAGCCAGCGTACCTCAGGTCTGCCGATGCTTCTGCGGACCCGCGCTCCAACCCCTTCCGACTGCTCCCGGCTGAGTAGTGAGAGGGTAACCTTTTTGGACCACGCCATGTCCAAGGCTAAAAAGAGAGTGTTCTGAGGCTGAGCTGTAGAGGACGGAGGGCAAGAGGAGGAACAACAAAACACAGAAATCATCAAGGAGGGACCACTCAAGGACTATAAAATATAGAATAGGAAATTCACACCTGCCCCAAGTATTAACAGCTACAATTTTTAAATTGCTTACTCTGCACAAGACCTGGGCTAGGTGCTTTAAATCAACCATAATGATGGTGAACGCGTGGGAGTACTAACTAGGTTCCCAGCACCCTACTAATTATTTACAATGTTTATCGGGTGTAGTCCTACGACCACCTTTGACAAGGGTTAGTAATAACAGCTCCGTTGGGCATTCACTAAGGACCTCTAATGCGCACTTTATCTGCTTTACATGATTGAAATCCCTCGACCTCCCCCCTACCCCGCGCTGCCCCATGACGGAGGTGCTACCATGAGCTGAGAGAGATCTGTGTGGCGACACGGAGAAAAACCAAGAGGTCTGGGACTCTCACCTGAACATGCCGAAGACCTTGACACTGAAAGGGATCTTTGAGGGTCATCAAATTCAAAGACCCATCTATCCCTGAAGCTCAGGGTCAACTTAAGTAGCAAGAAATCTTGGAGCTTTCACGTGAAGTAGAGCACAGGAAACTCATGGAGGAGGCGCCCTTGACAGTGCTTTCCGTATTTCGGCACCCAACCACAGCCCCAATCCAAAAGTGTTTCCTCTTTGTGGGTCGAAAGCCTACTCAACGGCATATCACGAAACAAGTATAATCAATCCCCTTTCCACTTCAAATGCTTGCATACAATATCCGCAACTCCTAACGCTCTTCTTCAAACGTATAATCCTTTCCTTCAAAGATTCCCACTCAAACCAAGAGAGATGCTTCAGCGAGAAGCATACTCTGGAGCCACACAGCCTGGGTCTGCATCCCAAGTTCACCAACGTACCAGCTGTGTGACCTGAGGCCAATTGCTAAACCTCTCTGTTCCTCAGTTCTTCCACCTGCGAAATAGGAGTAATAAGACTGCCTACCGCAAAGGAGTGTAGTCAGCGCCCTAAGAACGTGAGCTGCCGCTACTCTGAGCGCTGTGCGCGGCAAATCTCCAGGCAGTCAAGCAAGGCTCACTCTAAATGTGCCCTCCCCGAGGCAGGCAATCAATAAATATTTATTGGGTGCTGGGCCGTGGGGTACCTAAAATGAGCTCAATCCTCCACGCTGTACAGAACTGTCATCACCTACCTACAAAAGCATCTTTAAAGTATTGATATTTTACGCCCCGCCCCCCCCAATTTGGACTATTTCTGGGTCTTTCCAGACTCCTACAATTAAATTCTATGCACGTGAACCACTGATGAGGTACTTACCAGATCGCAGTGGTCTGCAGAAAGAAAAGTTGTCTGCCACTTGCACCCCACTGCAGAGGACTATTTAAGCATCTCTGGCCATCTGCCTAGGAGATTCCCCTGGGAATCTGAGGCGGGCCAGAGAGGGCGGGGTCCTGCTAACTGACCGCCGGCACCGGCCCGGCCCTGCGGGCGCCCTGTAGTCCCGCCCGGTGAGGGCGGCTGCTGCAGCCCGTGCGGCGGGGGAGGCGTGGGGAAGGTGGGCTCGAAGGGCACCGCGCAGCTGCCTCACCGTGACTCAGCACTTCGCTGCCGGCGGCCGCAGGGAGGCGGGAGGCGGGAGTGTGTGGGTCTCTGGGGCCCTGGGCGGGGGCGATACTCCTTGATTGACAGTCCGCCGCCGCGCGGATCCTCTCGCTCCGCCCCCCGCCGCTCCCCCCCCCCCCCCGCCTGCCCTCGATGCCCCCCCCCCCGCCCCCTAGAGCTGCGCGCTGGGCCCTGGGAGCGGGAGTTGGACCTGGCAGGTGTTCTGTTCAGGGCGAAGGTCCCAACTGGACCTTCTAGGACACCTGTCTCTACCTGGAGTCCGCTGATCACGCAATCCGAGGAGCTCGGCGGCATGGGTTTGAATCCTGCCTCCACCACTTCTAGCTGTGTGACCTTGGGCAGGTGGCTCAGCCTCTCTGTGCCTCCGGTTCCTCCATTGTAAAACGGACATGGTGATAATACAATACAACCTGATGGGGCTGTGATGAGAATGAAATGAGCTGGGCAGGTGCTAAGCATTACACAACTGTTGGCTACATAAATAAGTTGCTTGCTGCTCTCTCCTTGCAAAGGGGTGAGGGAATTGGAGAGTGTTCCCAGGGGAGTGCGGAGTTGCAGAAGCCTCCGCGGGTTTCTGTTCTGTAAACACCAGAAAGCTCACTGCCTGGTTTTGAAGAAGGAAAGAAAGTGCTGAATAGTAAATGTTTTCGATTTTGCACGTGTTCTCTGTGGCTACCAAGCCAGTTGGCCTTTGTAGCAACAGAACAGCCAGAGACAACAGGTAAATAAATGGGTGTGGCTGTGTTTCAATAAAACTTTAATTATGGCTACTGACATTTGAATTTCATGTAATTTTCACTTGTCATGAAGTGTTATTCTCCTTTTGGTTTTTTAGTTCAAGTACTTACAAGTGTAAAAACCACTGTTAGCTCGCAGGCTCTAAAAAAACGAGGTAGTGGGCCAGACTTGGCTGCAGGCCTAGTTTGCAGACCCCTGCTTTAAGACAACAGTCCGTAGAGGAAGAAGGACTTTCCCCCTGATGCCTTATGTGTCAGTGGGGCTCAAGTCCCCCCTTCCCACTTTACTTCGATGAGTCAAAGCTAAATGAGAGGGCCCCCCTGGTGGCACAGTGGTTAAGAATCCGCCCGCCAATGCAGGGGACACGGGTTCGAGCCCTGGTCCAGGAAAATCCCACATGCCGCGGAGCAACTAAGTCCGTGCGCCACAACTGCTGAGCCTGCGCCCTAGAGCCAGCGAGCCACAACTACTGGTCCATGCACCTAGAGCCTGAGCTCCACAACAAGAGAAGCCACCGCAGTGAGAAGCCTGCGCACCGCAACAAAGAGTAGCCCCCGCTTGCCGCAAATAGAGAAAGCCCACGCACAGCAACAAAGACCCAATGCGGCCAAAAATAAATAAATTAATTAAATAAATTGTTTTTAAAAAGCTAATGAGATAATACATGTGAACATTAAAAGTGCCATGAAATAATATTGTTGCTCATCATCATTCTACTTACGACTGCAGCTGTCTCCAAAGAAAATAGAAGCGTGGGCTCTCTGTCTGGCACTTGGCAGAACTTGGTAAATACTTCTGCCTTCCCTACCAAAAAGTTCAATGTTTAGCCAATTGCCTGAGACTGAAACTCAAGCTATCACTATTCCACCTTGAAATCTTGTGGATTCTGCTCCTATTATCTCTTAAGTAGCAATATATCCAGTGCTTCCCATTTTGACTGCCACCATCCATCTTCTCTGATAGCCAAGCCATTCTCCACGTCACAGGGAAATGGAATAACCGCCTAAAACCTTCATTGCCCTCAAGAGAAAGAGCTGTGATGTCTTTAACCCAGCCTCACCCTCAGCATGCTGACACTTGCTCGAGGATGGACACACACACAGCAGCCCCTCTTTCCATTATGCTCAACTTTTTTAGGCTCTCGAATGTGCATTCACTCTCTTGTCAGCTTGCTGTGCCTCTGCCTGGAACTTTCTTTCTCCTTGATCTGGCCTATTGCCATTCATCTTTCAGCTCTCAGTTTCCACATCACTCCCTCTAGGAAGCGTTGCCTGTCTGTTCCCTCAAGTCTGGGTGAGAAGTTTGACTTGGCAGTCATCACGACTACACACTGTTGACCAGAGTCATCGTTTCTCTTCCTTTGGAAGATTCTATTTTCCTAAGATGGCTCCAACAGTATCTCCCATATACACTTGTCTTCTTCTTCAATGTGACCTTGACACTCCCCCCATCACAAGTGGAGTTTACTTCTCTTCCTCTTAAGTCTAGGCAGGGCCTTTGGCTGCTCTGACCGATGGAATACGGTGGAAGGGGCAGTGTGCCACTTCTGGGCGTGGCTCTGAAATGGCCTGCCAGCTTCTGCTTCCTGCCTTTGGGAAGCCAGCTGCCAGGTAGGAAGAGTGAGGACTCTGAGACCAGCTTTCTGGGAGAAGCCCACGCCATGTGGAGGAGAGGTCCTGCAGGAAGAAACGCCATGTGAGGAAGGAGACAGAGGCCAAGGACACTGTGGCACCACACATACAGACAAACAAGCCATCTGGGAAGTGGCTCCTTCAGGCCCAGCTGCCCCAGCTGACGCCACGTGGCTAAGACATGAACACCCAACTGTGTGCTTCCCAACTTCCAGACCCACATACTTGTGAGCAGATAAACATGGTTATTTCAAGCCACTCAGTTTCCAGGTCATTTGTTTCATGATAATAGATAACTGGAAAATATGCTTTTATGCAAGAAAACAGATGAGATGGATTTTCAAAGCTCTTTGGCCTAAAAAAAAAAACTCTTACAAATATTTACTCTTTTACTTTGAGAACATAAACAAAATTGATAAACCATTAGCCAGACTCATCAAGAAAAAAAGGGAGAAGACTCAAATCAATAGAATTAGAAATGAAAAAGGAGAAGTAACAACTGACACTGCAGAAATACAAAGGATCATGAGCGATTACCACAAGCAACTATATGACAATAAAATGGACAACTTGGAAGAAATGGACAAATTCTTAGAAAACCACAACCTTCCGAGACTGAACCAGGAAGAAATAGAAAATATAAACAGACCAATCACAAGCACTGAAATTGAAACTGTGATTAAAAATCTTCCAACAAACAAAAGCCCAGGACCAGATGGCTTCACAGGCGAATTCTATCAAACATTTAGAGAAGAGCTAACACCTATCCTTCTCAAACTCTTCCAAAATATAGCAGAGGGAGGAACACTCCCAAACTCATTCTAGGAGGCCACCATCACCCTGATACCAATACCAGACAAAGATGTCACAAAGAAAGAAAACTACAGGCCAATATCACTGATGAACATAGATGCAAAATTCCTCAACAAAATACTAGCAAACAGAATCCAACAGCACATTAAAAGGATCATACACCATGATCAAGTGGGGTTTATCCCAGAAATGCAAGGATTCCTTAATATATGCAAATCAATCAATGTGATAAACCATATTAACAAATTGAAGGAGAAAAACCATATGATCATCTCAATAGATGCAGAAAAGGCTTTCGACAAAATTCAACACCTATTTATGATAAAAAAACCCTGCAGAAAGTAGGCATAGAGGGAACTTATCTCAACATAATAAAGGCCTATATGACAAACCCACAGCCAGCATCGCTCTTAATGGTGAAAAACTGAAACCATTTCCTCTAAGATCAGGAAGAAGACAAGGTGGTCCACTCTGACCACTATTATTCAACATAGTTTTGGAAGTTTTAGCCACAGCAATCAGAGAAGAAAAAGAAAAAAAAGGAATCTAAATCAGAAAACAAGAAGTAAAGCTGTCACTGTTTGCAGATGACATGATACTATACATAGAGAATCCTAAAGATGCTACCAGAAAAGTACTAGAGCTAATCAATGAATTTGGTAAAGTAGCAGGATACAAAATTAATGCACAGAAATCTCTTGCATTCCTATATACTAATGATGAAAAATCTGAAAGAGAAATTAAGGAAACACTCCCATTTACCACTGCAACAAAAAGAATAAAATACCTAGGAATAAACCTACCTAAGGAGACAAAACACCTGTATGCAGAAAACTATAAGACACTGATGAAAGAAATTAAAGATGATACAAGCGGAGAGATATACCATGTTCTTGGATTGGAAGAATCAACATTGTGAAAATGACTATACTACCCAAAGCAATCTACAGATTCAGTGCAATCCCTATCAAACTACCAAAGGCATTTTTCACAGAACTAGAACAAAAAATTTCACAATTTGTATGGAAACACAGAAGACCCTGAATAGCCAAAGCAATCTTGAGAAAGAAAAACGTAGCTGGAGGAGTCAGGTTCCTTGACTTCAGACTATACTACAAAGCTACAGTAATCAAGACAGTATGGTACTGGCACAAAAACAGAAATATAGATCAATGGTACAGGATAGAAAGCCCAGAGATAAACCCATGCACATATGGGCACCTAATTTATGACAAAGGAGGCAAGAACATACAATGGAGAAAAGACAGCCTCTTCAATAAGTGGTGCTGGGAAAACTGGACAGCTACATGTAAAAGAATGAAATTAGAACACTACCTAACACCATACACAAAAATAAACTCAAAATGGATTAAAGACCTAAATGTAAGGCCAGACACTATAAAACTCTTAGAGGAAATAGGCAGAACACTCTATGACATAAATCACAGCAAGATCCTTTTTGACCCACCTCCTAGAGAAATAGAAATAAAAACAAAAATAAACAAATGGGACCTAATGAAACTTAAAAGCTTTTGCACAGCAAAGGAAACCATAAACAAGACCAAAAGACAACCATCAGAATGGGAGAAACTATTTGCAAATGAGGCAACTGACAAAGGATTAACCTCCAAAATTTACAAGCAGCTCATGCAGCTCAATTTCAAAAAAACAAACAACCCAATCCAAAAATGGGCAGAAGACCTAAATAGACATTTCTCCAAAGAAGATATACAGATTGCCAACAAACACATGAAAGGATGCTCAACATCACTAATCATTAGAGAAATGCAAATCAAAACTACAATGAGGTATCATCTCACACCAGTCAGAATGGCCATCATCAAAAAATCTACAAACAATAAATGCTGGAGAGGGTGTGGAGAAAAGGGAACCCTCTTGCACTGTTGGTGGGAATGTAAATTGATACAGCCACTATGGAGAACAGTATGGAGGCTCCTTAAAATACTAAAAATAGAACTACCATACGACCCAGCAATCCCACTACTGGGCATATACCCTGAGAAAACCATAATTCAAAAAGGGTCATGCACCACAGCGTTAACTGCAGCACTATTTACAATAGCCAGGATATGGAAGCAACCTAAGTGTCCATCGACAGATGAATGGATAAAGAAGATGTGGCACATATATACAATGGAATATTACTCAGCCATAAAAAGAAACGAAATTGAGTTATTTGTAGTGAGGTGCATGGACCTAGAGTCTGTCATACAGAGTGAAGTAAGTCAGAAAGAGAAAAACAAATATCTTATGCTAACACAAATATTTGGAATCTAAAGAAAAAAAAAGTTTGAAGAACCTAGGGGCAGGACAGGAATAAAGACTCAGACGTAGAGAATGGGCTTGAGGACACGGGGAGGGGGAAGGGTAAGCTGGGACGACGTGAGAGAGTGGCATGGACATATACACACTACCAAATGTAAAATAGATAGCTAGTGGGAAGCAGCCACATAGCACAGGGAGATCAGCTCAGTGCTTTGTGACCACCTAGAGGGGTGGGATAGGGAGGGTGGGAGGGAGGGAGACACAAGAGGGAAGAGATATGTGGATATATGTATATGTAGAGCTGATCCACTCTGTTATAAAGCAGAGACTAACACAACATTGTAAAGCAATTATACTCCAATAAAGAGGTTAAAAAAAAATTTTACCCTTTCAGAAAGCGGATCTGTTCATTTAAATGTTAGTACCAAGGCAAGCAGCCATCCAGTAAGATAAAAATTTATTAAACTAGACTTGAGAGATGAAATGTTGCGTCCCACTGGCCAGAGCAGTAACCTCTGAAGCACAGGTGTCCTGAAAGTTTCCTCTGTTACATGTAGCATTTAGAAGGACAGCTTCCTAATACAAGAAAACAGGAGAGAATGGCATCGCTGTGCATTTTTACCCACTTCTATATTGGACTTGCCATACTCTTGAGGATGCTTTCAGTTTATCACCTTTTCAGAACCTTCCCTGGGACTCAGAATCCCCTCCACCTCTGAAACTGAAACAGGCAGAAGAGCTTCCCTTCCTTCTTGACTTTGGGAAGCCAGTCATGGGGAGAAGCTAAGTCCAAGGGCGTGCATTGTCAGGGTAAGGCAGGGAAGTCTGTTTGTGGGCTGCTGCAGAAAAAAAGGGAAAAAAAGAGCAGACCTGAAAAGCTAGAAGACTTAAAATGAGGAAAAACAAAGGTGGGGGGCAAATTTTTACAAAGGGAATATGCAGCATGTAATGTTTCACTGTAACAAGGCTGGCTTTTGAGATGAGAAATGTGACTTCATACATGGAGCTTTGAGCGCTTTTCACACTGTCATTTGCCATCCAGTTGGAGATGCTAAATAGGCAGCTGGATATATGAGCGTGTAGATACGCCATCAATCACTCAGTGATTCCCAGTAACACCGTTATCCTTGAAGACACTCATGATATCAACATATTTTATGTGACCTGTTTTCCTTTCTCATTCCAAAATTTTATTTTCTTCTCCTGGATGACTGACTGACTTTCTTCTCAAAAATATACTTTATAGAAATATATGGACATCTTATACATTTCATCATTTGCAATTTTTTTTCTCCTTCAAGCAGTCAACTCAAAAAAATCTTTCTTAAAAAAAAATCTTTCTTGCAGATTGATCAGGTTTCGGTAATTTGCCTCCCAGGGCATGGTAACTGCTGTTCATTAAATGACAAATATCTTTAGAATATTCCATATTAGGGATTCAGACTCTCTGGACCCAGGAAATGTCTCCAAGTAAGGGACTGATTATTTTGTAAACATTCGTTTATGAAGGGCATTAATGTGCTTGTGGTCGAGGACATCCAAAAATATCCAGAAAAGATGTGTATACGTGACTCCTGTTTCCACCCTCGTGAGAGCAATCTGCATGGATGTGGTCTGGTCCATCGGCCAGGGTTCTGACCCAGAGGCTACATGTGATCAACCAGTGCATGAAACACGTAATTGTCTTTCCCATGGGTTTTTGGCAGCGTGCCAGAAAAGAATAGCTTATGACCCTCTCTTTTGAGCCACAGAACTTTCCTAGAATTCATCACATGCAAAACATTCTCAGCCCTGAAAGGCCGATTCATCTCTGAACCAGGGAAATGGAGAAATGTAGGTGAATGATACTTACCTCAGTTATCCTGATAACCTTTCTCAGTTTTCAGTTTGTGTAAGACTGTGTCTTCTGGCCAGATGAAGGCTGCTTTCAAGATCACAGGGTTGGAGTTAAATTAAAAGGCTAAAAAACAAATATCGTATATTAACGCATATATGTGGAATCTAGAAAAATGTCACAGATGAACCTATTTGCAGGGTAGGAATAGAAAGGCAGACGTAGAGAACAGACGTATGGACACAGGGTGGGAAGGGGAGGGTGGGATGAATTGGGAGATTAGGTTTGACATAAATACATTACCATGTGTAAAATAGCTAGCTAGTGGGAACCCGCTGTATAGCACAGGGAGCTCAGCTCGGTGCTCTGTGATGGCCTAGATGGGTGGGATGGGGTGTGGGGTGGCAGGGAGGTCCAAGAGGGAGGGGACGTGTGTATGCGTGTGGCTGATTCACTTCGCTGTGTGGCAGAAACTAACACAACATTGTAAAGCAATTATACTCCAATAAAAAGAAAATAACTAAAAATAAATAAAATAAAAGGCTAATTTGAATTATCCTCCAGTTGATGTCATGTACTCTGAGGTGTTCACGTATGAAGTCCACTGATGTCTGTGACTTACTTTGAATGCAGCAAATAATAACAGTAATAGTAGTAATACCAATAAGGGGGACTGATGGATGGCTAGAGGGTGGATAAACAGATAGATGACAAAGCAGATATAATAAAATGTAATTGTAGAATCTAGTGCTGTTTGGGTGTTCACCATACTTTTTAAAAACTTTTCTGTATTTTGAAATTATTCATAATAAAGTTTTGGGAAAAAATCATTTGAATCGAAGTG
The DNA here is from genome assembly GCF_965194825.1 of Balaenoptera physalus. Lineage (NCBI taxonomy): Eukaryota > Metazoa > Chordata > Mammalia > Artiodactyla > Balaenopteridae > Balaenoptera > Balaenoptera physalus. The sequence goes on from NC_138903.1 coordinate 13,417,840, forward strand.
GGAATCGTAGCTGGAAGGGCTCCATAAAGATCTCCCCTTTGCCTACTTCCTTTGCTTCCAACTGGCACCTTGTACACAATACAGTTCAGTGAAGATCTATTGAATTGAGTTGTTGAGCTAAATTCCAAGCTACTAGGTCACTTCCACAGCTGGCAGGATTCTTCTAGAGCATGAGTTGGCAAATTTTTTCTATGTAGGCCAGACAGTAAATATTTGAGACTTTGTGGGCATATGGCCTCTGTCGCAACGACTCAACTCTGCCGCTGGAGAAGGAGGGCAGCCTCACCCAATACGTGAACGGATGAGCGTGGCTGCACTCCAATAAATCTTATTTCCCAAAACAGGTGGTGGAAGTAGTTTGCCAACCCCATCTAGACCTCAAATCCTTACCTTCCACTAGAAAACAGGAGTGAAATTGATAAAATGCCAACAGTCTGTGTAAAGACTTCATGGATGTCGGGAAAGGGCACAACAAAACCACACAACAGGGAATTCCCTGGCGGTCCCTCACGGCCAAGGGCCAAGGTCTGATCCCTGGTCAGGGAACTAAGATCCCATAAGCCGTGCAGCATGGCCAAAAAAAAAAGAAAAACGAAAAACAAACAAACAAAAAACAAACCTTTCTGTGTCCACTCTCACCCTCCACTCACAATCTCCTTTCATGAAGAAAAACCTCAGGTTCCACCATTGAACCTGAGGTTTAATATGCAAGCATCCTTAGGAGAGATGACACACTCATCTTTGATTCCAGTAAGTGTAAACTATTCACATCATATCCCAACCTCCAAGTAGATTATTTCAGCACCAGGAGACATGAGAGCAGGAGGTGACGGAGTGACGCCCCCAGTGAAGAGATCCCCATGAAAAAAGCTCAGGCTGCAGAGAGAAGCTATCAGAGCCCTTGTGGGCTTACCCCTCAGGGAGGAGAGACAGATATTAAAGGTAATAAATAACTAAATTATGTAGTCAGTTTTAAGGTGTTAGGTGCTATGAAAAAAAGAAAAAGTAGAGCAGAGTAAGGGAGATTGGGAGTGCTGGGTGGAGCGAGGTGTGGTAGTAACAAGATGGTCTAGGTAGGGCTCATTAGGAAGATGCCATTTGAAGCAGAGTCTGGAGATGAGGAAACGAACCAGTCAGATGTCTGTGATGGTTTGCCAAGTAAAGGAAACAGCCTGGGCAAAGGCCCTGGGGCAGGTGGTGCTCAGAATATTGTAGGAGTGGCAACGTGAGGTAGAAGAATCATAAGATGATGTTAGAGACAGTACTAGGGGACCAGAAGAGGGGGAACCATTGGAGAGTTCAGACGGGAGGAGTGGCCAGCTTTGACTTACACGTGAAAGCATCATTCTGGCTAGTCAGTGGAGAACAGACAGCAGGCGGCAAGTGTGGAAGCAGGAAGAGCAGGCAGGAGGCGAGCACAATATTCCAGATGACGGATGGTGGCAACTTAGACCAGTAGGTAGCAGTAGAGGTGGTGAAAAGTGGCCAAATTTGGGATATATTTTGACAATATGGCTAACCATATTTCGTGATGGATCAGATGCTGGGTGTGAAAGAAGGGTAAAAGTCAAGGGTGATTCCACATTCTTTGGCCTGAGCAACTGGAAGGCTACATTTGCTCTTCGCTGAGAAGGAAAGCCTGTAGGAGGAGCTGGTTTGTGGGGTTAGTCGGGAGGTCACCTTTGGACATGTTACGTTTGGCATGGTTATTAGATATTCCAAGTATAGATGGACAAACTGACAGTCGAATACAAGTCTGGAATTCAGGGGAGAGGACCTGGCTGAAATTTGGAACCATAAGTATATAGATGGTGTTTAAAGCCATGAGTCAAATGAATATTTTAAAGTAAGAGAAAAATAGACGTCACTCGAAGCCAGAAGAAACACAGACAGACACATTCTCTCTCCCTCCCTCTCCCTCTCCCTCTCTCTCTCTCTCTCTCTCTCTCACACACACACACACACACACACACACACACACACACACACACACACAATGGATCCTATCAGGTTCTTTCTTGTTCTAAAAATGTAAGCACTACTGCTCCCAACTGAACAAGCTTGTTTACATCGTGAAGCCAAATCACCCCATGCTGCAGCCGTGCACAAACTTGTTGCGTGCTAAAAGCTCACGCAGAGAAGCTCAGAGAAAATTCCAATGGGTCTCCCTGGGTAGAGGTGACAACGCAGACCATAATTCAAGCAAATTAAAGCACATAATGGAAATAGCAGGTTGCCACAACAAGTTAGAATTGGACTGAAGACATGGAAAATACAGAGCCCAAGAAAAGTTCCGGAGAAGTCGCAGAGGAAGTGAATGAATACAATAAATACATAAATCTGGGACATTTTGACTCAGAGGAAACCACTCCTCCCAGCTGCCCTTGAGTGTTTCAAGCCCCAAGAAGGGATGAGAATCCCAAGAGATCGTGCCTAGGTGTTTTCAGCGTTCTGCCACGTCCTCCTCTCCTCCCCTAAACTGACTTTTTATTCTAGAATTGATCTTCAGCCATGCTACCATGTTTAAACAGCAGAGTAAATACAAATCGCCATGTGGGAAAGGTAGTGAATTAGCAGAGTGTAGAATTAATTTATTTGGCCAAGTTGCTTTGCCACTGTCACTCTGCTTCACCATCAATTTCTCGAATGACTGCCTACTTGATTCCTAGAGGATGGAGACCTATGTGGAATCCACCAGTGATTTATTTGCTATCAGGGTGTAATTTGTCCTCTTTTGAATTGTTCTGAAGGACTCTTCGTTCCCCAAATTCCAGTTTCAAATAGAAATATTTATTTTTCAGACACTCTACTGTAATTAAATCTTTACTTGTAGTCCTTCCTCCACTGGACATAAGCCTCCTGAAGATGTGGGCTGCCGCCGTTCTGTTTACCGCTGTGTCCCTAGACCTCCTAACAGAATGCTTGGTAGATGGTAGGTTCTCAGTAAGACTGAATGAATGAATAGAAATGATGCTCAGCAAGAGGGAGGGGATATGGGAACATATGTATATGTATAACTGATTCACTTTGTTATAAAGCAGAAACTAACACACCATTGTAAAGCAATTATACTCCAATAAAGATGTTAAAAAAAAAAAAGAAATGATGCTCATCCTGTGTCCACTCAAAAGAATACCTCTGTGAAAGTCAGTGGCTTCACCATCCTCTGCCCACCCAAGATTTCATCACAACACAGACGTTTACAAATAAGTTAAAGTAGCCAACAATTTATAAGCTAATACAGTGTGTCAATGCATGCCAAAAGGATGATTAATTTTCTCAGCCATCCATAGCTGAGCCTAAAATAAGTCATTAGACTTATTACAGATTGCATACAGTCAGTGTGCACTGGAGAAGACGGTAGAATGAATAAAGCCATGATATTGTGACTCACAGACATAGAAAACAAACTTATGGTTACCCTAGGGGAAAGGGGGGGAGGGATAAATTAGGAGTTTGGGATGAACAGATACACACTACTGTATATAAGACAGATAAACAACAAGGACCTACTGTAGAGCACAGGGAACTCTATTCAATATCCTGTCATAAACCATAATGGAAAAGAATTGGAAAAAGAATATATATATATGTATGTGTAACTGAATCACTTTGTTGTACACCTGAAAGTAACACAACATTGTAAATCAAGTATACTTCAATTAAAAACTTTTTTGATAACAAATAAAGTTTAAAAGTTGTGATGTCACAAATCATTAGAGTGATCATCATAAATCAGTCAAGATAATCACATTCTTTCACTGCACTCTCGGTGCATGGTACGTGAGCCAAACCCATCTCTCTTCCATTTCTGGATTTCTTAATTTAAGCTGTGGAAATGTGCTCCTTTTCCATCATTTGATCGTCCTTCTCTCTCATATCCTCTCTGACCTCCCTCGGTCCAGTGTTGAGTTGAAGTTTTCATTGCTTATTCTCTGCACACTTTGGCGTTACCTCATGGTTTCCTGACTCGTGTGAGAGAAGTCAGCGTCACAAGCGGGCTTTTGCCGAGATGGTTTCTCGTCCTTTCCAGTGCAGAACTCTCCAAACAAAGACAGGTTATCACATGTACCCGAGAGCTGCCTGGGAAAAGCAGGAGCTGTAGTTATCAAAGTTGGAACCTTTATGAAATATGCTTTTGTCTCCGTTTTTGTTGCGCTCAATCAGGTCAACAAGTATTGGCTAAGCGTTGAGCGCGGTTTCCTGTGGGATTGTGTAAGACCTTGCAGGACAATAAACGTTTGGGGGGCACTGAGTAATGTAGCCATTTCTGACCCAGCAGCCGGGAAAATGTGAGGCAATTTGCGGCTGCTGGAAGGAGGACAGCTGCGGCTGTGTCCCTACAAGAGCAGAGCGACCTCACCGCCGTGGACCCGGGCAGCAGAGCCAGGCAAAATGGTGCGTGGAAGGGCAGGTGGCTCTACTGTGTCATGTCCTACAGGAAAATAGGTTCGGATCTGGGTGTTGTAGAGCCTGAAGTTCACAAACTTGGGGGGAGGGGGGTGCTTTAAGAAAAATAGTGCAAAATTATGAAGGTGAAATTGCTGGGGCTCCTCTGGGGGCTTTGGGTGGGACCATGTCATTCGGGGGCCTGCTATAGAAGAGTCACTGGAAATTCCCTCCTAGCTCAAGATCTCGTTCAGGGAACCTGTCGGGTTGTGTGTACATCACCATCAGCTTGATCTAGCTTTGTGTCTATTCCTCTGCTGATTTTCTCCATACTCTTCTTAAGCCATTGCCCTTCGAGGACTTTTCTTTTTTTCCCCTTTATTAACTTTTTTAATTGAAGTGTAGTCGATTTAGAGTGTTGTGTTAGGTTCAGGTGTACAGTAAAGTGATTCAGTCATACATATATATATACACATATATATAAAAATCTATCCTTTTTCAGATTATTTTCCATTATAGGTCCTTCTGTGACTTTTCATATTGGCTTCGTAACTGCTCCCAAAAAGACAAAGAAATGTTAGTCATGCCTTCTTTTATTTATCTGTGCTTTATGATGGTTTTTCTTTGCTACGAATATTTATTCTTAGCTTCCTGAAGTCCCCCTAAGTCAGGGGCCTGCGGGTATTCTAGATGGAGGTAGAAAGCTGGGAGGGAGGTGAATACACAGTTGCAGCCACATACATAGAATTTTGAAAGTTCTCGCAGACCATGATGGTTTCATTGGATTTAAAAAGCAGTACAACTATAATGTGGTCTAGGTCATTGCTTTTCAAACTCTCGTGTGCACATAAGTCACCTGGGTATCTCACTAAAATGCAGATTCTGATGCACTAGGGCTTGGGTGGGATCTGAGAGTACGAATTTCAAACGAGCGCCCAGGGTAGGCTGCTACTGCCTGTCCGTGGGCCACACCTGGAGTAACATCCACGTACTGATTCGTAGAAATCGGTGGCACAGATACACAGTCAAACTGATTTTAAGGTAACCAGTCCCAGGATTGAAAGGTTGTAACAGCCACGGAGCAGGGGCTTGTTGACTAGAGAAGGCGTGCGGAGTCTTCCCCTCCCAGTATCGCCTATCCCCAGGGGGCTGGGGGAAGGAGGGTGAAGACTAAAATTTTATGTTGAGGTCATCTCGTTGTCTCCAGCTTTTAAACTTTGCTATGGTCTTTTTAAAAACTTTGCCTACAGAGTGATGAGGGGAAGGGGTACAGGTTTCTGGAACATCTACTAGGGTGCTAGGCATTGTACCGCCATTTTCTCTCGACTCCTCATAACCCTTTCAGGTGGCTGTTGTTTTACTCCCTTTACAGATGGGGAAGCTGAGGTTTAGCAGGGTGAAGTAACATGCCGCGTTGCATAGAGACAGGGCAGGGATTTGAACCCACCAAAGCTTGGTGCCTTTGTCCACACCAACCTGTATCCTTAGCAGTGTTACGTGTTAAACTAATTCAGCATGAGGTATTAGGATGTGAATTTATCACTTTTTGCTTTTCTTCTAAGGAAGGTGCCCAGAGGGGTGCGCTGGGCAGAGGGGAGGGAGCGGAAGGAAAGAGGCTGCTGAAAGAAGGAAAGGGCTTAGCAAAGCTCTATGAGGCACTGAAGATGAATTTCACACCAAAAGCAAATTTTAGCTCTAACAGGAAAGGCATTGGCATTCTCTGTGCAAAAATGGCTTCCTAAAATGTGTGCTTTCCATAAATTCATTTTGGAGCAACCAAGGTATGGTGTTTCAAAATGCTGGATTCAAGTGTCAATGTTAAAGGATTTCTGTCCGTATCATGCCGAGATCAACTGTAACTTTCTCTCGCCTGCAAAATGTCCTATGAAACGGGGATTTGTCAGGTTCTGTGGAGCTGGTATTTGTCTTTGGCCAGCATCTTAAGAGTTATATTTTTGAACCACTTGACCTGATTCTGAGTTAAGCTTTCTGTTCCTGTTTAACTTACCATCATATTTTGTTCAGTTATTTAGCAGGAAGGTAGGCAGGCCTGGCCTTGGGCAAATATCTGAAGGTCAAGTTTGCCACAGGTCCACCATTTTGGCTTTCGGAGCCCCCATCCCAGTCCGCACTTGGAGCGTCTTCCCTTTCCTTCCCGCCCTCCCCGCTCCACTGCCCTCCCACCACATGTATTATTTTAATATCTTGACACCTATCAAAATCTTAGGTAAATGATATGTAAAGTAAGGGAGGATAACCAAATCAAATAAAGGGGTAAGGAATTGCTACCCTCACCTCTCAACTCTAAAAAATAAAGCTTTAAAGGCACCATCCTGAGCCAGTCAGGGAACATACATTTTAATTGAGGGAACTATCCAATGGCCCCAATTAACTATACATACCTTTCTCCCTTCCTTTCTTGACTCCTGCTCCCCTTCTGCACCACTTAGAATTTATTCCAACTTCTGAGGTTGTATGTTCTTACCTATTTTCAAAACGTGGGCTAGAGTTTTGCTATTTAACACTGCTTTAGAGGTTCCTGCTGAAAGATTATTTATAGGTCACGTCTTTCTGATATTTCCAATAAAGGCTCCCTTGCGTGTATCTGGTAAGGCTCAAATTTATGCCTAGTTCTACCAGACCACAGGCTTTAGCAAGGCTATCATACATTTAGCTGAACACATAGATCTCTTTTAGTGTATTTATTGCCATGATGGTGTGGGCAAGTGTCCCAGGCAGGACACCAGTAATCTGGCTCCCTGGGCTGTGTCTCTCTAGTCACAGTGTCGCGATTCTGGCTAAGTCACCTAGGCTGCCAGGGCTCAGTGTTGCATCTCTAAAATGACTTCTAGGGTTCCTACCACCTTTGATACCCTGTGGCTGCCTTCCTACATTTAGGTTAGAGCCTTCTCTGATTAGGAGCGTTACACAGCTGGCATATCCTTCCCTAACATCTGCGTTGTGGTCAAGAATATGGGCTGGGCACAGACATAGAAAACAAACTTATGGTTACCAAAGGGGAAAGGGCAGGGAGGGATACACTAGGAGTTTGGGATTAACATATACACACTACTATATATAAAATAGATAAACAACAAGGACCTACTGTATAGCACAGGGAACTCTACTCAATATTCTGTAATAACCTATATGGGAAAAGAATCTGAAAAAGAATATATATATACGAATCACTGTGCTCTACACCTGAAACTAACACAATATTGTAAATCAACTATACTTCAACAAAAAAGAATGGATAAGCAACAAGGATATATTGTACAGCACAGGGAAATAGAGCCATTGTTTTGTAATAACTTTAAAAGGAATATAATCTAAAAAAATATTGAATCAGTATGCTGTACACCTGAAACTAATATAATATTGTAAATCAACTATACTTCAATTAAAAAATTTTTTTAAATTTCTCCAACATAAAATAAAATGAATATGGGCTACGGAGTTAGACTGCCTGGATTCAGACCCCAGCTCCTGCGCACTTGCAGTGCGGCCTGGGCGGTTTACTTATCTGTGACAGCGTCATCAGCTGTAAGCAGGGAATGATGTTGCAACCTACCCCGTAGGGGGGCTTTGTTACAACTTACCCCACAGGATGGGGCTGTTTATGGCCTACCCCATAGGGCGGTTGTGACCAGTAAACAAATGCATCTTTTTAAGGTTCTTTAAAGAGCACCTGGCACTTGGTGAGCCCTCCTTAAATGTTAGCCAGGATTATCATCACCGCGATCACTTACATCCTTCAAGGTCCAATTTGAATGCCCTCCCCTCCATAATATCTTTCTCAATTATCTTAAGAAAAATAATAACTTTTCCTTCCTCGGGCCTTTCGTAGCAAAGAGTAAGGACTCCTCTCTAACTTGAGTTGTTTCTCTCCACCTTTTTCTCTTTTAATCATAAATAAATTATGGGTACCCATAGCGTGCCCAGTATTTTCACATAAAGTTTCTCATTTAAGTCACATAAAGTTTCTCATTTAAGTCACATAAAGTGAAAGAGCTGTTACCCGTTTCATTTTACAGGTGAGAAAACTAACATTTACAGCACGGAAGGGGCTTGGTCAGGGTGACACAGTCCACGAGTGGCAGTCCTATCACCTCTTCGAAGGCTTCTGAGGCTACCAGAAGTCAGCAAGCTTGCATATCCCTGAGCTACTGAAACCATCTCTCAAACCCGTTCATTGTCACTCAAGCACACTGTAGGCCCAACACCAAGTGTGCTGAATAGATGTGCAGGCTTGAACTCCTTACTCTCATGATATCGTTTTCTTATAAATGCTAAGTAACCATAGTGATTCCAAGTCTGGTTAATTTAGCATGCACCTTTTATGTTTAAAAGTTACACAATGGTTGCTGACTTCCTTATAGAAAATACTGTACTGATTTCTGACAGTTTTTGGTTTTTTTTTGGCCTCCCCTGCACTTTAATCTTTCTAATCTCATGTGTTTATGGAAATAGGCAGCCTGAGCTATTTGGTAAGCAAATTGATGCATCTATTCTATGTAGGTAGTGATATATGAGTGTCCAGCCAAATCGCACCAGCTTCTCTATGGAAATAGATTTCTGGTTTCTAGCTTTAGGATCGAATTTTATTTTGTTTAGTTTTTTTTTAAAAAAAAAAAACCTTCCCAACTGAATTTCCCTTAAATGTGGGTAGGCAGAGCCGAGTTTGCTAGTCACTGGACAGGCAGTTGAGTGAACAGTGGCCCTGGAGCCCTGTTGACTTATTGTCCTAATACAAGGCGAGAGACGTTCCATTTCTAAAAATTAGTCCTCACCATAGACATGCCTTCAGTTTAGAATCTAGGCTACTCTAGGAGAAGAGGGAAGTACAAGGAAGGGACAGAAGCAAGTAGAAGGAGAAAGGAAGGTCCAAACTTGATCAGGAACCAAGTATTGTCTCAGAAGAAACTGATCGGGAGATGACAAAAGTGTGAGTCATCAAAACAGGGTTCTTTAACTTTGTTAAGATGCGCTGGAGTCCAGCTTAGGGAGCGGAACTTTGAAGGACCTCAGAGGCAGGTGGCTCCAGGTGTTTGTGACATGAGAACCATAGATTACAGACACGTATGCACAGCATGTGAACTCATTTTTGTGAAAATAAACATCTGCATGTGTAATTTGAAAAAAATCTAAAGGTATGTTCACCAAAATGTTAACAGTTTTCTTTTGCTTGTCTGTAGTTCTTGCTTTTGTCGAATAAACATATATCACATATGATTTTAAAAATGAAAGCCAAAAAATTCACAAAGGGCAGGATTTGGAATAAACATTTTTGTTAAAATTTGACAAATTATATTTCATTAGATGCAACGATGTGTATAAACTCTTGGAGATTTATTAGAAAATGTTCTTGAGGACTCGGTACCTTCCTTTCTACTCAATGTCCTTCTTCCCTTCAATATACAGAAGCGACTTTGTGAAGTTCATTTGTCAGTGGTTTCTGTGGCTCATCATATTAGATTTTTAGATAAAATTCCCCAAGAAACCATTCTTCATGTGATGAATGTGCAAGTTCTATAAACAGAGAAGCATGTGTATCATCATGTAGTACGAGAAGGGCTGTGCTCCACCTTGGACATTGGGATTTGCATTTTTAAAACAGTGCTCTTAATGTTACAAATTGATTCAGCATCTGAAAAAAAATGTTGAAAAGTTAACTTTGTATTCAACTAACCAGATCTATTTAACTACCACTCTGCTTTGAGGAGGAATGTTTTAGCTGTGGATGTAAAAGACATTTGACAAGAGTTTTCACAGTGTTCTCTTTCTGCTTTGTTAGTTAATTTTTTTCATGGAGAAATTTAAAAGGCAAAAAGTTCCCTACACCTCTGCCCAGTGTGATATGGCTCCTCCAAAGGGGACTTTAACTCACAAAAAGTAGACCTTCCAGAGTTTCAGTAAGTGTTCAAGCAAATTCTCTTCCGGCCATAGACTATGGGTGTAGAAAATAATCTTATCTGAACAGGCGTGTGCGTAGAGGTTACCACGGAGGCAAAGGTGAAGGGAGGCGTGCTCCCTGCCTTCCCAGGGCCGGCTGGGTTGACTGTGCCCTGATCTCTGCCTCATCTTTGAGTCCAGGACAAAGAAACCAGTGGCCATGGAGAATAGCACTCATTGGGCTCAAAAAGAAACCCATTCTACTTTCACAAAAGAATTATACTTTTTTTCCAGATAAAACAATATTCAAAGCAAAAAGTGGCCAAGACTTTATTATATTTAATGGCTAAGATTTCTACTACTTCTGCCTAGGAGACAAACAATGCCCTTGGAGAACATTTGAGGTTTTAATAAATAATTGCCTGATCTATGTAGATAAATAATAAAAGCTGATTTGCTTGATTCCCATTTTTACAGTGGTGTGGCCTATGTCACGAGGGAAACTGGCTGGGCCTGACCATGGTTTATTCAATGCCAAGCAGAGTTTCTTAGTCTCCCTTTCTTCCACTCCTACCATAGTGGGCCCATCATACTCTGGGGCCATGCCCATTAGTGACTGTGTGGCTGCTTCCTGATCAAGTGATAAATAGGATGCAAATATCTTCTTTTTAATGCATGACCCTGGCATAGCCAGAGGGAAAATGAGTGGGGTGTCTCAGAGCAGTGACTTTTTGCCTAGAGCTTGAGAGTTAAAGACCTACAAGCACACTTCTTCAGCTCTATCGAAATTAAGGTGAGTAAAGTTAATTACCTTCAGATTATCAATAAACAAAGAAAGATAGTAATGATTGGGCATCTGACTGCTAATAACCATGTGATTTCACAAAGCAAAGAAGAACATAAGGAAGTTGGTCTCTTGTGGCCGACTGCTTAGCATTCCTTTTCATTACCAGACCTGATATCAGACAGAGGGTTGAAGCAACAGTCTTAGTAGAACCAGAAAATGAATGCATTTATTTTCCAGAAATATCTTAACTTTTAATGTTTAATGCAGTTTTGGAAGAAAAAGCAAGAGTGTTTTTAGTTTATGAAGTACCAATTCTTTCAGTTCTTTTGATAGCTTTTGAAAATGTTTTATGCTCAGAAATAGTGAAAATTATACCCAAGTCCTTTATGCTAAAGATCTGATCATGTTCAGGGACTGTGGTGTCATTTACAACAATATCAGAGTCTCACAGTGGTTTGGATAATTTGGTCCAACAATTGGCCCCATTAGTGGAGAGAAGTTTCAATTGATCAGTTGCTTCAGACACGGTGAACTGTCTGGAGTTCAGATTGTTTAAAGTTGGATGATATTCGATTCAATTCAACAAACGTCCACAGAATGTTTAAGGAAAGAGGAGAATTTTGACATGGTGGTCTGGAAGGTAGCGTGAAGATGGTGAATTTATGATCCAAAGTGGGAGATGAGTACAATGCATAAAATGCTATAAAAATAGCAACGTATTTAAACATGTCAAAGCCAAGGCAGTAGGAAAAAAGTGCAGGAATGTGTGTGTTTAAGAGCCTGCTTCATTGCATTTTCCTCTATACTGTTAAATCTAATTTTAAAAAACTATTTATATTATGCGTTAATGAGAAATAGTTGAATAAAAATTATGAAAGCTAAAAGACAACCTAGCTAGATGCTGCCAACATTCATTCTAATCATTTTATTTTATTTAGGACGACAATATGGACACAGAATCCATTCTAGAAGAACTTCTTCTCAAAAGGTCACAGCAAAAGAAGAAAATGTCACCCAATAATTACAAAGAGCGGCTTTTTGTTTTGACCAAAACAAACCTCTCCTACTATGAATATGACAAAATGGTGAGACCCTATTTATTTCATTGTTTTTAATGCTACTTATTTTTCTCAAGTCTCCACAAAGTGCTTAATATAAGGAAACATCAGGTTTCTTAGCGAACACAGTAAAAATCAACTTGCACTCACTTATCACATTGTCTTTTCTTAGCCAAGTTATAATTAATTCAAGATAAAGCATTTTCAAACATTGCTTAACTTTACTAAGGCAAATTGTAACTTTAGAACAGTGGTTCTCAACTGGGGGTATTTTTGCCCTCCAAAGGATACTTGGCAATGGCTGGGGACATTTTTGGTTGTCATCATTGGGGGAGGGGGGCAGTCTGCTACTGGCATCGAGTGGGTGGAGGCCAGGGACGCAGCTAAACATCCTACAGTGCCCAGGCTGGCCCCGCCACAAAGAATGATCTGGCCCCGAATAGTGCTGAAGATGAGAAACCCTGTCTTAACAAATGCTGGAAATAAGACTATTTCTGTGCAGCTGAGAATTCTATCACAGTAGAAATACTGAAATACTGTCATAAAATTGAAACAAGATGAAGATGCTTAATTTTCCTGAATAGATTAACCATATGGCAGGTGATTTGAAATGTGTTTCAAGATTATCAAAAAAAATTAAGTGCTGCTTGAAGACTTGCTTTTGGAGGAGTTTATGTCCACACTCGAAAAATATATTCTCTCATCATTGGATTTTGACTATTATGGAATAATTGGAATGATTCTCACGTGCCCATCTCATCTCCCAATCTCCCTCCTAAGTGTAACGTTAACTTGATTCTGTTCTTTGTGCACCACGGTATATCACGTGAGGCATCTTATATTTTCCTTTTAATTCAGAAAAGAGGCAGCAGAAAAGGATCAATTGAGATTAAGAAAATCAGATGTGTGGAGAAAGTAAATCTTGAGGAGCAGACCCCCGTGGAGAGACAATACCCATTTCAGGTAAGGGGAGGGATAACATTCCATTGGATGGATGGCTCTTCTTTTAATATTTTCTATTATGAACTCAGTATTGGGGGGATAAAGAAAGATGTTGCTAAATGATTCATTAAGACGATGGCAGGTGCTTATATTTGTGTAACCATAGAGAGCATTCTCAACCTCTCTCTGAATTTGGAACATCCCCAGATAGGATCGGGGCAGTTTGCTAAAATTCTATCCACCAAGCTGCCTTCCCTAGTAGGAGAGAAAGATAGATGAGTGTGTAAGCCTTAGTGGTCTGACTTGCCTTGGGGCCTGATGATCTCTTTCATCAAACACTGCGGAGCATTTCCAATATGCTACAAGGTACTAGGCACGCTATCAGGAATAAAATGCCATCCCTGTCCCCAAGGCATTTACAGAGCATTATAATGCAGGGAGGTGGGTGTTAAGACGAAGGTGGCAGCGTAGCCATGGTGTCCCAGAAAGGAGAAGCTGCACTTCTCACTCCAAGAGGTCAGGGAGATTTCCTGTTGGAGGTGACACTCAGGTTGGGAAGGACAATGGGAGTTTAGCCCAGCAAAAACAGGAAGGGCAGCGAAACCAAAGAAACAGCAGATGTCAAGACCCTGGTAGGTGAAACAGTATGGCATGTTTGGAGAAATCCAGGTGGTGCTTAGAATTAAGCAGCCCCATGAAAGAGTGAGAGGCGAGCCTGCAGAGGCAGCCAGGGCCATATCACGAATGCCTTTGCACAGCACGCTAAGGAGTCTGAATTTTACCCTGAAGTATTTCAAACACTGGTCTCCTATGGAGAGGGTGCCTACAGTACCCCATGGAAGTGACTTGATCTAACACCTGCCCTACTTTTATTATATCAGGAACACTTATCTTTCTGCTCTAGAGACAGACAGACTGTTCTTCCAATGGTCAGACTACCCTGTGCTAGTATGAGGGAACAGTGGCCAAAAAATGAAATAAAATAAAATAATCCAGTCAGTGAACAGTCCATACTTCCCACTTAAAAAAAAAAAAAAGAAAAAAGAACATTGCCCAATTGGGAAAAACCGGAGGAGCGTGTGCTCATGGAAGATGCTTCAAATGAGTATCACCACGGCATGGAATACTCAAAAGAACATGAGCTTTGGAACACCACAGAGCTCCTAGCCCCACTGCTTATATTTGTGTAACCATAGACAACATTCTCAACATCTCTCTGAGTTTGTTTCTTCATTTGCAAAGTGGGCATAATCATATATTTTTATAGACTTGAAAGGGAATTAAAATGTTAAATTATCTAGGAAAGAGCCCAGAAACTAGTTGGTATTTAGTAAATGGTCTGTATTGTTTACCCACAAACGCTGAATAAACTAGAGAAGGATCTGGGCAAGACATTGGAATGTTTAAACATTTCACCAAGTATCATAAGGAATAGAAAATGATTTATACTGGGGATTCCAAGGGTGGGACATGACCCAAGGGAGTAAAGTAACAGGGAGACATATTTTCACTCAATATAAGCATGAACCATATAATGATCAGAATGAATGGAAATTGGCAAGGATGGCATAGCAAAAATAAAGGACATTCTATCCCTGAACATATTTTCAAGGATAGAGCAGATAAACATTTTCCAGTGGGCTATAAAGACAGTCATGCACTGGGTTGGTGGATAGACCAGAACACTTCTAAGACACCTGTAATGTCAAACATTTTATACTTTTATTAATTCTCCATGGTCCAGGGCATTCCTGCTGAGGCCTCAATGTTCACTGCTGTCAGATGCATCATTGCTGTGATTTTCCAAAGTGTAGAGGTGTCTGGGATAAAATAAATTGAGGGGTGGAGGATAAAAATAACTAGATTTAAAAAATCGAATTCCAGAGCTAATGTGTATTATATAGGCAAACTCAGTGTTTCTCTTGGATAACAAAAATTTGTAGTTGTACCAGAGTGAACTATTACACAATTATATCTAAATGCACTAAATCTTTTCCTTTCCAGATTGTCTATAAAGATGGGCTTCTCTACGTGTATGCATCAAATGAAGAGAGCCGAAGTCAGTGGTTGAAAGCATTACAAAAAGGTAATTTTAAAAAAATGTCACCAAAGGGAGTCTCTGACTGGGCTCTTTTGAGGCTTAGTGGAGGAAAGATATGGCAATAAAAGGGCCTAACGCCGACAGAGGAATCTGTTGATTTTCCTACCAACCTCAGAGAATGTGCTGCACTCATCCTTGTTTTGCATTCTCTTTGTTACCTAGAGGAAGCCTGGGGATCGGATTCCCTTTTCTGCCCAGCACAGAGCTGGCTATTGTGCCTTCCCCACAGCTAGGAGGAAGCCAGACCACCTGCTCTCCACCCACTGCGCTTGCCTTTATCAGAGCAAAGTCTAGATCCTCATGGGGCTCTCTCTTGGGTCCCGTAGCTACTGTGCTTTGGATATTTACAGAAAATTATGTCTAATACTTACTAATACTTATCATTTGCCAGCTACTGTGTCAAGTAGTTGTAAAACATTTTCTTAGGTAATCCTCTTGACAACTCTATGGCAAGGGGTAATAATACTATTCTCCATTTTTCAGATAAGTGAAATTAAACAGACATGGCAAACGTCACATACCTAATTACGGAGAACACATAATTCAATTACCCAAACCCAACTTTTTAAACAGTACAGTATAAATGCCAGGCAAAACTGGGAATTTCATGAAACATTTATTTAGTGATTCTTAGGCTGCCCTGGTAACAACCTTTGACAGAAGAGAGAAAATTATTACTAATTTGGCACTATGATGTTTCTCCCTATGATATTTTTATTTTAAAGGTGGGTAATGGTGTGAGGACAGTATTTAACTCAAACGAGTGACTCTACTGGTGGAATTTCAGATATTAAGCTCCCAGATGGGGGAAGATTTTACTTCATTTAAGTTTTAGGTTCGGGCTCTTCTCACTACCCCTCAAATTACACCACTTAGACAACCACCTACTCTACTTCAATGCAAATACATCCTTTTTCACTCATAGGGCTTAATTTTCCCTTTGTATGAAAGGGTTTAGCAACCTATTCCGTAGGAGAAGCAAGTGGTCCAGGTAAGAGAAAACAACATGGTTTTTTTAAATATGCACATATTCCTAGAAAAGTAGCCCCACAAACCGTTTATTCCTTAGTGGAAACAGGTCAAAAGTCACGGAAGACCAAGAAGGGATGAGAAACTGTTCTAGCTCAAGAAAAACTAGAAAACTAAATGCCATGTGTGTTTCTAGATTGGATCCTCCATCAGAAAAAGTGAATGATTACAAAGGGTATTATTGGAATAACTGGAAAATTTTTGAATACAAAATATATATTAAGTAACAGTATGGTATCAGTGTTAAATTTCTTGAATTTGATAATTGTATTACAGTTATGTAAGGAAATGTCCTTGTTAACAGAAGTTACATGCTAAAGTAGTTATGGATGACATTATTTAGGTCATGATATCTGTGACTTACTCTCAAATGGTTAAGCAAAATATAATAATGATAAAAAATTTTAATAATAATGTGTATGTACAGAGAGAAAATGAGATGAAACAAATGTGGCAAACAGTTAAAAGTTGGTGAGTCTGTGTGAAGGGTATATGGACATTCACTGCACTATTCTTGCAACTTTTCTGCACATTTGAAATGTTTCAAAATAAAAAGCAGAAGCGGGGGGAGTATATGTTTATTGGAAACTTCTTTTCTTCTTGCTAAGATCTAGTCCTACTCTAAAATCCTAACACCAAGCTGATGCGTATATGTAGTTTCTAGCAGTTTTTTTTTTAAGACTGATATAAGTTATTGTGTTGTTCTTACTAAAACATGATTAGACTTTTCTTTTTGGCTTTTTAACTCCTGAGTGAAAGACTTACATCCTTTGGGAACCATTTGCTCTTAGCCTGGTTGCTAGCAAAATGAGGTTTTCATTGTTTTATGATAACAGCACTTACTGAATGTGTTTCTTCTCTTGGGCCAACGTTTACTCATGCTATGTTTTCTTCCTGCCTGCTCCCCAGAGATAAGGGGCAACCCCCATCTGCTGATCAAGTACCACAGTGGGTTCTTCGTGTACGGGAAGTTCCTGTGCTGCCAGCAGAGTTGCAAAGCGGCCCCAGGATGTACTCTCTGGGAAGCATGTAATGTGACCCCTCTGTCGGGCTGGACCCTGGGTGGACGAGGCCCTTTAGGCAAACCTGGCAAATGCCAGAACAGCTCGCCAGTTCAGGAAAACAAGATGTGCCAGATTGGTCAGCATCATGAATATCCAGCTTCGAACATGATATCTAGCAAATGAAATCTAATTCCAGGGTCAACTGAGTCATGTTCCTTAAAATAATAACAATATGAACATCTGCCATTCATTCATGTCATGAGAAATATTTTTAAATGGAAATCATAAATCAAGCAAGGAGCTGTTTATTTCCTCCCAAAATTCTTCCTGGTTGAAGATAAACTCCAGATGGGTAGAACGTGGTGAACATATCACCATGGTTCACAAACTAACATCATAAACTTAAAAAACCAACATTCTTTTCAAAAATATGTCCAAGGATAAAATTTAAGTAACACTTTTAATCGCCATATATACCAAAATGATGGATGGCCAAGTTTTCAGATATATTTAAAGTGGTTTGCCATTCTGTACATGTTTGTTGATTTCTTAATAACATCACAGAAAGTAGTGTAGGGTTTGCTTTACATGCAATCGGATTCCATCCAGAGTTATATTCCCAGGGAAATCTGCCTGAGACTTTATCCAGGGACAGAAAGCCCACTGAGTGGCTTTGAAGGGCTAAGGGAGGGAATGAATTATGTTGTTTTCTGCTTGTGCCCTACGGGGCCCCATTCTATCACCAGGATACTTACATGAAGCAGTCATATATTTTAGAAGTTTATCGTTGCTTAACAACATGAAGTTGTTGATAAATAAGAAGGAGAACTTATTTTGGTAACAGTTTTACCAGCCTGGACAAAATATGCTTGGACTATAATGACTTTAAAGAATTAAATGAGATCACCTGCATGATAACAACTTCAGGAACTGTAAAACAAGGACGTGAAATATCATTCAAATTCACCCCACAATAGTATTGACCCCCGACAATCGTGTTAATACTACAGGTAATTTTACAACAGAATCAGTGACTAAATATTCATTGTATTTCCCATCTCAATTAAACTATACAATGAATATTTATTCATCTTAATTAGATCACATTGCCCTTTATACTCATGAATTGTAATGATTTAATGAACTGTACAGAATGAACTGTGCATGTATCTTCCCTCCAGTGTGAAGGGCCAGAGAGTAATGTCTGCATACAGCATTAATCATTTACCCCAATGATTCTGTCTATGGTCAGCATTATTACTCAGCAGGCCAGATTCCAGCTCTGACTTTGCCCTAACTCCCTGGGAAAGAGCAGGAAAACAGGCCAGAGAGAGCACTGCCTTGGGATTATCTTCCTGGGCTCTGTCTGGATGGCACCTGCCATGTGTCCTGGGGGCCAAAGGCTCTCTGCCGGCCTCTGAAGAAAACTACAGAATGTAGTAGAGATGTCATGGCTTGCAGACAGCTGTGATATTGTCTGTCTGCCTAAGTGTGTAACTTCTTCCCTCGGCCTCCTCCTCTGCTGAGCTACAAGGCAGCCCGCAGGCACATCTACTAGGAAGGGAACAGTTGGGCATCTTTGCTTCCTTCTGTTTCCAAAATGTCATGGACCACCCTCTGTCCAAGGTATATATGGCCTATAAATAAGTTGACCATACACCCCAATTTGTTTGGGACAATCTCATCCTGCAGCTGGGGACCAGGCATAATTATTAAAAGCCTACCCATCACTGTCAGAAATGTTCCAGCTGAGTCAATAAACCATATGGCGACCCCACTTATAAGGCATACAATGGCTTCACCCTCACAACCTGGATGTCTATCTACATGTGTGAGCAGAAAGAAAAACCAACAAGTATCCTAACAACGGGAGGGGGGGGAAGCATATGATAAGTTTGTTCACTTATAAATCAGCTATTTCTATGCATCTTGTATGAGCTGATCAAAGAAGAATCAGACATGGATTCTGAATCCTAGGGTCGTAGATACTACCCAATGAGATTAGATATCTGTTACTCAGATACGAGGTGGAAATGTGGTATAAATTAACAGTTTATAGAATTTAGAGGACCTTGAATTTCTTATCCACTTGGGAAGATACTGATAATCAATGGTGAAGTGGTATCTGAGTCGGGTATTATACAGGAAAGCAACAGAATCACTCCAGATGTTCTGTCTAAGTTCATGTAATCTGGAGTATTGCTCACACAATCTAGTTCACTCTTTTGATTCATAACATTGGGTGTTTTGCTTTGTTTTATTTAAAGTTTTTTCT
This sequence comes from Balaenoptera physalus, assembly GCF_965194825.1. Taxonomy (NCBI): domain Eukaryota; kingdom Metazoa; phylum Chordata; class Mammalia; order Artiodactyla; family Balaenopteridae; genus Balaenoptera; species Balaenoptera physalus. Next base: position 13,437,320 of record NC_138903.1, read on the forward strand.
GCTATTACTTGGTTTTACTCTTCAGATGCTGATCTGCACATTGAACCCAAAGAAGAAAAACACAGAGTTCCCATCTTCCCAGACAGAGTGGTAAGTCGACATTTCAATTTTTTCATAGTCAGGATATATTAAATAAACCAAGAGTTGCCAAATTCAAGACTAGAATACATGGGCTTCATTCAGAATGCCCAGCAAAGAGAGAGAAGACGTGACCTATCGCCAATAGCCATGGCAGTAGCAAATAATAAATTCAAACATAGAACCATTTTACCATTTTATGTTTTTTGCATTTAACGACTGGGCCTTTTTCTAACCTGTAAACACAAAAAATGGTGTATGTGGGAGAAGCCCTTAAGATGGCATCACATATAACAGGCAGCTATTATTGGCTGACATTCCTCCCCCACCACCAGCATGGCTAAGTCTGCCTCATGTTCGTATCCTGGCAAAGGAACGGGACCCCATAGGGCACGAGCAGAATATAATTCTTTCCTTCCATTATCCCTTCAGAGCCACTTGGTGGGCTTTCTTCTCTGTCCCTGAGGTATGTCATTACCTCAGATGACATAAAATTTCCCAATTACTAGTAGTCATGAGAAGAGCCTCTAAAGTGATCCATCCAATGTTATAATCCCATGACTCGAAACGTCATTTCAAGTTAAAACATCCCCCCCTTCCCTTAGCTCAAGTCTACATCAGAGGGCAGCCTGCTTTGGGGGAGAGGTCATGGAGAGGCTGAGATTTCTGACGCTTTCAGGATTGAGGCCCAGGAAGAGACGGCCTAATGAAAAAGAGACAGTCATACGTGGCCACTCCCATCATGATTTGGTAGTGGTGGCTTCTGGGTGAGACAGTTTTCCAGTGCTGATTCTTTATCATACAGGAGACTTTCGTGGATTTCCCCCTGGGGTGCAGTTTTACGACAGAGCAAATGTCTTGACCCTTAGCTCTTCGGTTTCTATCCTCAAACTTTCTACTGGGTCCATTCACTCATCTGGGGCAGAGTTCCTTTCAAGATGGCTCCCAGCCAACCCTCACTCAAGGGTGGAGTTGGCCTACAGGAAAACAAACAAAACCTTGATTGCTCTGCTCAGTAAAACTGTATGTGGCTCGCGCTCACAGTACAGGCTATCCTTGTACTCTGCTCTCTTGGGTTCAAAGCCATAACTTCCTGCTTTTAGGCTTCCCAGGTAGGTGTCAGCCTCCTCAAATGCCAGGAGACACATAAAATGGCCTCTCTGTGGTTTTGTGGAAGCTCACCTGAAAGTAAGGGAGCATCTCCATCCACCCATCAGCTCTGTGGTGTCTTGGGTACTTATTTTCACCTACACACATTCACACATACTTACTTCTCTCTTTCTATCTAAGTAAAAACCATGTAACTTTTGTAAACCAACATGAAGGACAAAAAGAAATCCATTATTGTCATAGGTTGAATTTTTGTCTCCCCAGATTCATGTCCACCCAAAACCTCAGAATGTGACCTCATTTGGAAAGAGGGTCTTTGCAGATATAATTAGTTAAGGATCAAGATGAGATCATACTGGATTAGGATAGATCATAAATTCAATCACTGATGTCCTTATAAGAAGAGGAGGGGACACAGAGAGATACACAGAGAAGGAGGCCATTTAAAGACCTAAGCAGAGATTGGACTTATGATGCCACAAGCCAAGAATGCCTAGAACCACCAGAAGCTGGAAGAGGCAAGCAAAGATCCTCCCCCACAGCCTTTAAGTGAAACCTTGATTTTGGACTTTTGACCTCCAGAGCTGTGAGAGAATAAATTTCTGTTGTTTTCAACCACCAAATGTGTAGTAATTTGTTATGGCAGCCCTAGGAAACTGATGGAATTTTTAAGGTTTGGGGGTTTTAGTTTGTTATCAGTGATATTGCTTTTTTTGGTTTGGATACATGCTACAGCCCTGAAGCTTGAAAATTATGGCTCTGTAAAACACCTAAGAGCAATGTCCAGAATAAGCAAAGGTCAATTAGTGGTTACCTAGGGGCAGGATGGGAACGGAGACTAACTAGAAATGGGCCCGAGAGATCTTACAGGAGTGATAGAAGGATGCTAAGACTGGATTGTGGTGATGACTGCTCAACTTGATAAATTTACTGAAAATCACTGAATTCTACACTTACAAAGGGTGAATTTTATAGTATGTGGTATGTAAATTATACTCTAATAAAGTTTATTTTAAACAAATCTAAGAGCAGAGGATAATTTAGGAGCCCAAAACCCTGGCATCTAGTCTCTGGCAAGTAATTCCCTCCCCCTCCCTCCCCCTTTCTCCCTTCCCCTTCCTCCTTCCCCCCTCCCTCCCTCCCTTCCCCCTCCCCCTCCTCCCTCCCTCCCCATTCCTCCTTCTCCCTCCCTCCCTCCTCCCCCTCCTCCCTTCCTCCCCCGTCTCCCCTCCCTTCCTCCCTCCCCTCCTCCTTCCTCCCTCCCCACTCCCTTCCTTCCCTCCCTCCCCCTCCCCTCTCCTTTCTCCCTCCCTCCCCCACTCCCTCCCTTCCCTCCTCCCTTCCTTCCGATTTTTTAAAATTTAAGAGCTAATATACTTTGGTTGTTAGTCCCCAGTTCATGCATCTGTGCCTCACTGTGATGTACTAAAATCTCTTATCCTCCAAAGCTGAAGATTCCTCGAGCAGTTCCTATTCTCAAGATGGATGAACCATCTTCAAGTACCGCTCTAGCTCAGTATGACAGTGACTCCAAGAAAAACTGTGGCTCCCAGTCAAACGTCAACATGTGGTATATGCCAAGAGAAGACTGCCCTGACTGGTGGCAAGTAAGAAGACTGAAAAGGTAAACCCCAGCTTTCAGTCTGGCTGTGCGGTGCATAGAGTAGACACTGCCCCACTGCCTTGGAGCTGAGCCTCAACTCGGTCCACACAGGCCTCACCTGAGATAGAGATGCCCTCTGAGAAAATGTTCAGTGCCTGAGCCGGAAGCCTGGATAGCGGTGGCCCTGCTGAGACTCAGCAGCACAGACTTTCCATTTAGATGATCATATCTAATGATCTAAGTAATACTTGAGCATTTTATTCCCTTTCCTTTCTCTCCCCTCTTCCTCCAAATAACCCCATGCTCCAGAACACCAAATCTTTAAACTATATCCTCCATCTGAGAGAGCTCAGAGTGGGTTACTTTTTAATGTACTTCAGTATCACTGGCCAAATGACCAGTAAATCAACTGAGGCCATGGCTGCCTTCTCAGGAGGTACACCTTCGCCCACACAGTCTTCTTTGCCACTTCCTCTTTTCACTTACCATCTGGGACATTTGAATACATGAGGACATACTAAATTTTTAATTTTTTAAAGTTTTAATTGTGGTAAAACGTAATGTAAAGTTTACCACCTTAGTCATTTTGCAGTGTAGAGTTCAGCAGTGCTCATTACATTCCCAGTGTTGTGCAACCTGCCTGATTACTCTGAATGTCTGTACAGTATTCCCTCACGTGGATAAACCTAAGCGATGCACAATTGATGGATACTCTCCACGTGCTCTTAAAAACCACAAAAAGGCTAAATAAATCGCTTAGCATTTTTAAATAAGAGTTTTCTTATGAAGAACTGAAGGGAAAAAGCTATGTTAGTGAGCAAGGCTGTCTGGGAAGCTGGGGAAGGAGGCATTGCTGTGCTGGGGCTTCTCCAGGCATTCACTGCAGTGTGGTTTTGAAAAAGACCCTGGGCTGTGAAGGCAAACAGGAAGTAGGTCCTACATTCTAAATAAAACGGCCTTTGGACTTGGAGAAGTCGGTACTTCCTCATGCTCCGCTTCGCACCCCAAACGAGAGAGAGAAAATGATGGGTGGCAGAGGATGAAGAGAATCCTGCAGATCCATCTGTGTCCACATGGAGTTAAACGGTTTGGTATTTTCAGGACTTTCCTTTGCAATCATAACAGCAAAGAGGAAAATAACTTATTTTAAAATATATCAGCAACAGAATGCTTGCATACATACAAGAAAATCAGGGCAAACCCAGTCAAGATGATTTATTAATCCAAGTTTTCTATTGTTCGGGGTTATTATGAGCCATTATTAAAATTCTCTTTTGTTTAGGCATCCTGTCAAACTACTGCTTTTTAGTGGCGTCCCTGCAAGTCTGAAAATGTGAAAATGACTCAATAGCTTCCATTTCCAAACCAAGTGACATAAATGGGTCAAAATGTTAAAGCTGAAACATATCTAACAAAATTACTTTTGTCATTTAACATTTATAAATAAACATCAATTTATGAAATGTATCCCTCTTTTTTGTAGCAGTGAAGATTTGGCATGCAGTAACCAAAGGGAAAGAAATGTTGTAGATCACAGCACCTTAAAGATGTCATGGTAAATCAAATTCAGATATTCTTTTACACCCAGGATTTCTTCCATTTGCAGGAAAACTAACCACATTTGTAATAATTTTGCAACTAGCCTTTACTTTTTAAGGTAAATATAAAACAAATCCAGGTAGTTTGCTTCTCTGAACCCTGAAGGTGGTCTGAGTTGATGGCTTCTGGGTCACGCTGATACTTCCTACCCATCGTTCATGATATACATTGGTGTTCTCATGAACACGGACATACCGGGCTCAGGCATCTCTAGCAGGAGGGAAAACAACGTAGAGTTGAGTAACTCTTCTCTTAGAATAGCTCTATACACAACCAAGATTTTCTCTAGCTTTATATCACGGCTCTCCCGGAAGCGTCCTCATTTATTTCACGAGCCCGCTCTTCTGACAGAGTCAAAGAAATCTACATTCCTGGGGGCCTTCTGTATCAAGGAGCCAATTTCTCATGAAACAGGGCATGAACTCAACTTTTAAGCAATTCTCTCTTCACTCCGCTGACACCTTCCCAAGTGCAAAAAAGGAGAAGCTAACAGTCCAGATTTTATTCACATGGATGAAAGCAGGGTGGGACTTGATATGGCACTGTGAGGCACCTGGATTATTTCTTGGTGGTTTTTTTTTTTTTTGTATTCATGTCATTCCCTCTCTTCTTAAGGGGATCCCCTGAGTCAAGTTCATCTGAAGAAGAGGAAAACCTTGATGACTATGAGTGAGTTTTGAAAGTCCCCTGTGTTTCTCTAAAACTAGACATAGATGTTTCTATTGTTTTCTTCCCCTAAGGTTATAAGCAGATGGCTCAAACTTGCTCAGGAGGCTGTATTTACATGGAGACACTCATGTGAGGTTCTGGGCCACGTATTTGGAGGATGGGTGACAATGAACTGGGTTGTTACTAATGAAAGTATTTTTCCCCAGTCTGGATGATCTAAATCAGCTGCACATATTCCTGGGATTTATCACATACCTGGCCTCCTCTTCATTTCGCTTTGACTTCATAGATACAGCCCATGACATTTCTGCTGATTATTTCTTCCCTGGAGGCCCCTTGCCAGGATGATGTTTGAAGGCTCTTATTAGCGTTGAGTCCAATTGTGAAGTTAGTTATGATGCAGTAATTTTACAAGGTAGCACAACCGAGCCTTGAATATCACAGCATTTATGTTGAGAGATTCCTATTCCTAGAGTGACCTTATCATTGAACATCCAAACTAGGACACTTTAGGAAGAGAAAGAGTGCACTGCTCAATGTTACATCTGGACATCAGGCATAAACTGGACTCCTCTGGGCAAATAAGAATGTGTGATCACCCCAATTATACTGAGACAGGGTGGTCTTAAGTGGCTGTTAAGGTCCTTTCCAAAATCTAAGACTCTATCATTCGACAGCAAATAGGGACAAAATAATCGTCTCTTGGACTTAAAGTCTGGCATTAAGGAGAGGTGGGAGTAATAAGGCGCACTGCATCTCTCAGACACCTGCTACCCAACAGCGACCAATTCAGTTGGACACTAGGGTAACACATATTTCTAGTTCTGGTTTTGTATGAGTGCTGTTATTGATTCATTGGCTACGAGTGCAGTGAGAGCATTTACAAAGTACATGTCACTCTTCACCACCTTCTGGTTCCCCTTTAACCGTAGCTTCTTCCCCAACATCTACCCTCTGGAAAGCAACTACTGGAATCATTCAAACTAAGATAAAAATGACTGAGATACAAAATGTAAAACCGATAGCTAGTGGGAAGCAGCTGCATGGCACAGGGAGATCAGCTCGGTGCTCTGTGACCACCTAGAGGGGTGGGATAGGGAGGGTGGGAGGGAGACGCCAGAGGGAGGGGATATGGGGACATATGTATACGTATAGCTGATTCACTTTGTTATAAAGCAGAAACTAACACACCATTGTAAAGCAATTATACTCCAATAAAGATGTTAAAAAGAAAAATGACTGAGAAATGCTAGCACAAAAATCATCCAAAGATAATTATACTTTAACAGATGACAAAGACTTAAACCAAAGGGAGAGAACCTCTAATCATGGATTTTAGTCTTTCGCATTTAGATGAATTGGAAGGCTTTCTTTGACTTGGAAAGCCCAGATCTGACCATATAGACAGTCTCTATCTCCATCATTTCTAGATTCCAATGGGGTGGAGAGGCGTGCACTGGGGAAATGATCAGGGCCGCACCCCAGAATCATAATTGGGTGGCGGAGACTGAGGAGTCTGAGTTTTTAACACCTCCTCAAGTGATCCTCTTGAACAGCCAGGTTTGGAAAACCCTGATCTGGGCCAATGCCTCATTTTACAGGTGAGAAAGTTAAGTGACAAGTTATGCAATTAAAAACTATTAATTCTCAAAATGGAAATCCTTTCTATTGCAGCTGGTTTGCAGGTAACATCTCCAGGTCACAATCTGAGCAGTTACTGAGACAAAAGGTAAGTAGTCTAGTCTTTAAAATGGCCTCTAAGAATGTCTTTCTAGTGTTGGGCGTGGAGGGTAATGCACTGCTCATAGAAACCTTGCTGCGAGTTACACAGCCAAGACGTCAGAGTGTTAACTGTCCGCCCTGTGGGTTACCAGGCCCCTCACAGCCAGCCACTTCCTCTAACCCTAGTGCTCTGTAAGAAACCACTCCAAAATGTAGTGGCTTGAAACAACAAGCTTTATGATTCTTCACCGTTCTATGAGTCAGCTGGGCCAGCAGTTCTGCAGGTTTTGCTTAGGGTCACTCATGTGGCTGCATTTAGCTGGTGGATTGACTAAGGGTCGGGTTAGCTGGGGTAGTCAACCAGGGTGCCATATTCCATCTCCATGTGGCTAACTTGGGCTTCCTCACAGCACGGTCATCTCAAGGCAGTGGTTGAAGAGGCCAAGCCCCACAGTTCAGTGCAAGCAATTACACGGTCTCAGCTTTTGTCATGTTTGCTAATGTCCCACTGGCCAAAGCAAATCAGCTGGGCCGGCCCAGAGTCGATGTGGGAGGGGACTACACAGGGCAGGAATATACAGAGAGATGATTTACTGGGGGCCATCTGTACCTCATACTTCAAGCCTGTCACTAAAACCATTAGCACCTAAACCAGAGTACAGCAGATGTAATGGGGAATAAATCTATTGGATTTTGTTACTAATTGGTAATGGACTTACCAACTGCAAACTCTTTTGACCTACAAAAATGACACTTTGCTATAGTGCAACCTAATACAACACACCAATTATTTCTTGGAGGGGTACTAGTGAGAATGTGGTGACCACTACCTAACTTGGTATTTTGTCACATGCATGGTTTAATATCCACTTTGTCTAAATCTAAATATGCTTAGTATCAGCACATTACAAAAAACAAGTTGAGCATAAATTTAATAAATGATTTGTTCTGCATCTTTGGTTTTCTAAAACCTTCCAAGGGCATGATATGGTGATATGTGGTTTAAAATTTTATCTCTGAAAGATTAAAATGTTAGGCTTGCACAAACACAAAACAGGGAAAATTATCAGAGAAGGTTAAAAATTAACTGGAGAGGAAGAGTTGAAGCACACAGGGTAGATCTATAAAGACACTGAGTGAGAGAAGGAGGAAAGCTAAACCAGGGGTCCCTTCTGTGCCAACTGGTGAGTAATCTGTGCCATCAATGTTTAAAGTGGATCTAAAAGATCTACTTTCCTACCACCTACCAGGGCAAATCGTTTTCAAGAATAATGAAAATGTTTTCTGTCCCTTCCACACTCTCCTTCCTATTTAGGGAAAAGAAGGAGCATTTATGGTTAGAAATTCCAGCCAGGCGGGAATGTACACAGTGTCCTTGTTTAGTAAGGCTATGAAGTAAGTATGATGCGGACTTCTTTCATCTTCTTGTGTATGTTCTTTGAATATGCTGGTCATTCAGTCACATTTTGGGACAAGATCCCATCTTTAAACTCTGGAATTTGGGATCAAAGTATTTCTGTGGGATGCGATCATTCGTAGTTGCCTACCCCCCCCACCCCGCAACCCCGTACTATCAAGAGGCTGTTTTCTGGGCGATTCTCTCCTGCCCATCCCAGACAGCAGCAGAGCGCCCAGTGCACGGCGAGCCTTTAACATTTGTGAAAGGAATCCTGCGTTATTCCCCCTTGATTCATCCTAAGCCTAGAAAGAGAAAAATAATAGGAATGGTGCCTCTACACTCTTGGCCCTAGCCACCCGCTGAGCTGAGAAAGCTACCCCAGTGTCTGGTTTTTAGTAAGTCTTTCCAGGGGGAGCAGGAGGTTGAATCAGTGTAGCTGTGTTCCCTGGATGGCTTCTTTCTACGGTGCTGTCCTGTTGGTGTGGTTAAGAGTTCTGCTGTTAAGCTGCACCTGAGTCCAAATCCTGACTCTGCCATTTCAAAACGTTATGACATTAAGCAAGTTTCTTAACTTCTGTGCCTCAACTTCCTTATCTGAAAAGTGGACATAATAACAATTATTATGTCCTATGGATGAAGTGGGTTAATTCACATATTGGATCAGAACAGTGCCTGGCACATAACACACACTTAATAAAGTAATAGTAATCACTAGTATTGTTGTTGTTGGGAAACAGTAATTCTACTACCCCCCCCCCATGCTTAGGTATATAAGGCCCCACGGTTACCTCAGGCAAGTCACCCTCACCAACATTAGGGTCCCCCTCCAGAGTTTTACAAGCCACTTTCCCATTGGTTGTTAGCCTTTTTATTCCTTCTAAACATCCTGTGAAGCAAACAGGAAAGCTGTTTTTATTCGCACCATTTTACATATGAGAGGACTGAGGTTCAAAGAGAGCTTTTCTTTTCTTTTTTTTTTTTTAACATCTTTATTGGAGTATAACTGCTTTACAATGGTGTGTTATTTTCTGCTTTACAACAAAGTGAAGCAGTTATACATATACATACATCCCCATATCTCCTCCCTCTTCCATCTCCCTCCCTCCCACCCTCCCTATCCCACCCCTCTAGGGGATCACAAAGCATCGAGCTGACCTCCCTGTGCTATGCGGCTGCTTCCCACTAGCTATCTATTTTACGTTTGCTAGTGTATATATGTCCATGCCACTCTCAAAGAGAGCTTATAAAGACCACCCTCAAAACTAATAAATGACAGACTTGAAGCCAAGCCTTCAACAGCCAAGTTCATGTTCCCTCAATCATATCCCTGTGCCTATGCTGAAACCACCCAATGTTTTGGAATGAGAATCTGGTCAAATCTTGATTAGGGCCATTTGAAAAAAAAAAGTCTATGTATGCAACCCTTTTTTAATGCTTGGATTGAACGACCTTGAATGACTGAAGGGCCTTGGTGGTTTCTCCATGTGCCCTGCCTTGTGGTGCATATATGTATTTTTTAAATAATTAAGTGATGAAAAAGTTATTTTATTTGGGGAATTTTGTTTTACAGAGTACCTACCTCCAATTTGAGATAATAGCATGTACCATAAGCCTTCGCATGGCATTTTCCGGTGCCAGAAGCCACATCCCCGGTGCACCTCGTGTACTAGCTTGCAAACTTGGATGCTGACTAAAGCCAACCCAGTAAGAAGGGGGAGAAGGCTTGGTTCACTGAATATCAAAAGCTCTGTGGCCCTCAGGGCCTCCAGTTTCAGCCAAACCTGATGTCAGAAGTCCTCTTAGTTAAGCTTCTTGACACCAGATTCATTTTTGAAGGTGGCTAGGTAGAAAAAAAATCAGCAAATAGATGAGGAATCAAATGAAAAGAATCCCAATGAGTGACTACAGAAGCCTTCTTTAATGAAACACCATCATTCGGCTGGAGTGAATGTGATGCTGAGACCAAGAGCCAATGAGCCATATGCAACAAGAAAGCATCCTTTCTCCTTTTTATAATTGTAATTCTAACGAGGCCGACATTACAGCAACAAGAATATATTAAGTTTCTTACGTGCCAAGCATAGTGCAACTGATATATACATACTCTAAGCTGAGCTTTACAACAACTGGATGAGGTAGCTAGCCAGCAACAGAAATGTACTCAAAGCCCAGTTCCTGACCACTATGCTAGACTCTAAAATCTAAGACAGGCATATCATTCCTGGTTAGCCTAAATCAACATGCATCAATTCACCACTATTTTCTACAAGTAGAGCAACAGAAAAAAAAAAAGTTTTATGGGGAAAAGGCACAAGTTCGCATGAGGAATTTAAGGCTATTCCCACCCACTCCAATCTGTACACTCCACTCCCAAAAGAGCTTCCCATCCACAGCCTAATGACCTTTGCCTCCCACCCTTTAATCTCCATTACTATGCTAAAAGAGAATTAATGTTCAGAATAATGATCCTGAAAACTGCAGGGCTCTCAATCACCAAAGGAAGATGCCAGCTTTATACTTACTAAAGGAAGAACGGTACAGAAAGGGGGAATTTTATTATAGATGAATTCTGTATGAGCACAAAGGATCCACTGAGTTCAGAGAGGAGCCCTCTTCCATAATTACGGATTATCGTGGACACCTCCAGAAAAACACTAGATGTCAAGACTGAGAAACCACCTCTGACTTCCCTTTCTAAAATTTGCAAATGCACATAAAATAATGATTTAACCATTATGTAATCAAGCTTCACTTGTTTATTAAAAACGTTCTAACATTCTTTCTTCCTTACTAGTGATAAAAAGGGAACCGTCAAACATTACCATGTGCATACAAATGCCGAGAACAAATTGTACCTGGCAGAAAACTACTGTTTTGATTCCATTCCAAAGCTTATTCACTATCATCAACACAATTCAGCAGGTAACTTGGTTCAGTTTTTCTTTTATGGGTCCTTGTTGATAAATATAAATTTTCTTGGATATTACTGACCCTCCTAATACTCTTTTTTTAAAATTGAAGTATAGTTGATTTACAATGTTTTAGGTGTACAGCAAAGTGATTCAGATATATATATAATATATATATATATATTCTTTTTCAGATTCTTTTCCATTATAGGTTATTACAAGATATTGAAGGTAGTTCCCTGTGCTATACAGTAGGTCCTTGTTGTTTATCTATTTTATATATAGTAGTGTGTATCTATTAATCCCAAACTCCTAATTTATCCCTCTCCCCTGCTCCTAATACTCTTAATTATATAAGGAACCATGAAAGTAGGGGAAAAATGCTCTCAAGCCCTATGACTGTTGTGATTTTTAACCTACATTTCCTGGAATATAACATTATACACTCTATAATGCCAGGAAAAATGAAGTTGAGTGAGTTCAGTGACTTAGAAGTAGAGATTCTCTTTATAAAAATATTTGCAGCTTTTTTCCTGCCTACAGAAGTAAGATGATTGCAAAATTCAAGCAATATAGAAATGTGCATCATCGGAGAGATAACCTTCATGGACAAGCTGGTGTCTATTTTGACAGAATTTTTTTCTATGCTGACACTAGCATTTATTACTCATTATATATATTCATATATATAATATATATGTATGTGCACGCATTATATGTTTACAGATATGAGGTCATTCTATACATACTACTTTTCAGCCTGCTTTCTTTACTCTGCATGTCTTAGAAGTCTTTCCATGCACATGTGTATAGCTCACTCTGATCTGTTTAATGGAAATCTATTGTAGAATTACTCTATAATTCATTCACCGAACCGTATACTGGTTAGCAGTTGGATCATATACAATATTTTCACATAACAATGGCTGTTTCATGCAAACATAGCTCTGTGTACCTGTATGAGTGTCTCTGTAGCCAAATTCCCTAAAAGTGGAATTTGAGATAATGGTTAAGAACGTTTAAAATTCAGACACTGTCAAATGCTATTCAGAAATGTACGCTCCCACTAACAGCAACACTTCATCCTCACTGACCCTGGGTGCTATCACTCTTTTTAAATTTTGCCCAATGGACTGATACAAATAGTATAAAATAATATAAAAAATATGTAGAAATCCCTTGTAATGGAAGTATTAACTAACCTTATTGTGGCAATCATTTTGCACTATATACATTTATCAAATCATCACAGTTGTACACCTTAGAGTTACCTATATGTCAATAAAATCTCAATAAACCTAAAAAAAATGAAATTAAAATTTAAAAATCCACTCTAAATGTCTTATCTAGACTAGTTCCACTTACAGGCAGTGACTGGATGAATTTCCAACAGTGAGAAAAAATAAGCTGTGGAATCAGCATCAAACTTGTGCAGCTCTCCCTGACCTGATCACAGGCACGTAGGTGAATTGGTCTTACTCCTGGTGTTGATTTTGGTTTTTATTTGTATTTTTCCATGGTCCCAATTTCTTCAGTTGTTTATTTTAACATGTAGCACCTGAAAAATACACTTTGCAAAAGGTATTGTATAAATAGACGTCTCCAAGTGGAATGATTCCACTCCGGAGGATACACAAGAAATTCCCCAGGGGATTGGAAGAAAATACTAAAATGTTTATTTAGATTTGTTTCTAAAATCTCATTCTCCTAAGTTTTCTATTTGTGAGTATATTTTATGATTCATATATTGTATCAACACAGCAGCAATTATATATACACATATTTTGGAGGAGTGTATTAATTTTTTTTTTGTGCTAATTAAAGGTGCAGGATTTACAAGAGACCACTCATGTAAAAACTAGATAAGTAATAGAGAAAAAGGAAGGAGAGAAACGAAACATGTGTGATAGTTCCCAGGACTTGGAAAACGTCACACATTTAAAGCAAGAAACATACATTTTTTAAAATGAGTTCTTTTGAGCCACTATAAATACTTTGATTATTTTAACCCAGGTTTACCATAACTCCATGTAAACAATTAAAATGACTTGACCGTTAAATGCAATTTAGGAATAAGCTCAGTTTTTTAAAAAAAAATTCAAGTGGTTTACTTCTTATCTTGTACCCTTGTGTACTGTTTGGATTTGTTTTTATTAACCAAATGTATGTGCTGTGTGTATAATACTTAAATATGAGACTAAAAAAAGACAGCAAAATACCTGAATAGCCATTTTTCCAAAGAAGATAGACAGATGGCCAAAAGACACATGAAAAGATGCTCAAGATCGGTAATCATCAGAGAAATGCAAATCAAAACCACAGTGAGCTATCACCTCACACCTGTCAGAATAGCTACCATCAAAAAGTCCACAAATAACAAACGTTAATAAGGATGTGCAGAAAAGGGAACCCTAGTACGCTACTGGTGGGAATGTAAATTGGTGCAGCCACTATGGAAAACAGCATGGAGGTTCCTCAAAAAACTAAACATAGGGGCTTCCCTGGTGGCACAGTGGTTGAGAATCTGCCTGCCAATGCAGGAGACACGGGTTCGAGCCCTGGTCTGGGAAGATCCCACGTGCCGTGGAGCAATTAGGTCCGTGAGCCACAACTACTGAGCCTGCGCGTCTGGAGCCTGTGCTGCACAACAAGAGAGGCCACGACAGTGAGAGGCCCACGCACCGCGATGAAGAGTGGCCCCCGCTCGCGGCAACTAGAGAAAGCCCGCGCACAGAAACGAAGACCCAACACAGCCAAAACTAAATAAATAAATAAATAAAAACACGTCTGTTAAAAAAAAAAAAAAAAAAAAAGCTAAACATAGTACTGCCGTATGACCCCGCAATCCCACTCCTGGGTATATATCTGAAGAAAATGAAAACACTAATTTGAAAAGATATATGCACCCCATGTTCATAGCAGCATTATCTACAATAGCCAAGATATGGAAACAACCTAAGTGTCCATCAACAGATGAATGGATAAAGAAGATGTGGTATATGTATATACAATGGCATATTACTCAGCAATAAAAAATAATGAAATTCTGCCATTTGCAACAACTGGGTAGACCTAGAGGGTTTATGTTTAGTGAAATAAGTCAGACAAAGAAAGACAAATACTCTATGTTATCACTTATATGTGGAATCTAAAAAATAAAACAAATGAATGAATATATAACTAAACAGAAACATACAGGTAAAGAGAACAAATTAGTGGCTACCAGTGGGGAGAGGGAAGGGGGGAGGGACAAGATAAAGGTAGGGGATTAAGAGATACAAACTACTATGTCTAAAATAAATAAGCAACAAGTATATACTGTACAGCACAGGGGAAACGAGCCATTATTTTGTGATAACTTTAAGTGGAGTATAATCTATAAAAATATTGAATCACTGTGCTGTACACCTGAAACTAATATAATATTGTAAATCAACTATACTTCAATTTAAAAAAATAGTTGATGGCTAGCTACAAATGCAATAAAATAATTAAAACAAGAAAAGTTAGCAAAATAAAAATGAGATTTTTTAAAATAAAAGATTCCATCAAGCAACTAACTTCGATGAGATTTTTTAAAAATCACATAAAGTATTGATAGTTTTACTCTTTGAATTTTTGCTTTACATAGAACTAGTTAGTCAAGTCAAGCAAATTAATATAACTACAGGATGAATATGGTTAGAATGGATTCTCTCTCTGCACAACAACATCATTAACTCTGTGCTTTTTCTGCTGCTCTAGAGAAAGCTTAAGCAGAGGTGTGAACCAGTGTAAGGTAATGTGATGTGACATAATGTGATCATGTGATGATATGAAGCTGATTCCATTGCAGGCATGATCACACGACTCCGCCACCCTGTGTCAACCAAGGCCAACAAGGTTCCCATCTCCGTGTCCTTGGGAAGTGGTATGGACATGCCCTTGGGCTCTTAAACTCCATTTCCTACCATTTTTCGTTTTAAATATATATATATATATATATAGTTAATCTACTGAAAAAAAAAAAAAAGATGGAAGACAGGGAGGAGATCCCTATTCAGCTATTCAGATTGTGCCAGGGAGGGCTTCAGCTCTAACACATTCTTTCGTTTTCTTAAACAAACTGAAACCTTTTCTGTCCTCCCAACCTAACTCTGTAATCTCCCCAGCATTACCAAAAAGACTGACCCAGTCATCAGCCTCTAGAGCCCCACTGCCTGTCCTTTCTTCTTCTGGGATTCTCTGCCTGCTCAGGGGAGCCAGTTTGCGACCTGGATCACAGTTTAATTTATTTTATAAGAAAATGTAATGATATTTTACTAAGCTAAGGGCACTGAGCACATTTTGACACCAAGTCTTTCCAAGACGCCTCTGGTTGGCAAAGGTTTTTTCACTCTAACTTTTCTTGTCAATAATTGTAGCTGCTTCAGGAACAATGTTGTTCTGGTGGCATTATCATGTGGTCTAATAGATCATAAGACCACATCACTAAGGATTTTCTTTTTAAGTGATCAAGTTAAAATTAAAAGGTCTTGCTGTTCTTTATATTGTCAGTGTTAAACTCTCATTGGAGAGGGAATCACTTGGGAAGCTGTTAGCCCCAAAGCCTTCTATTCTCATCCTAAAGAGTGTCTGTCTTGCCTTATTAGGAATCTGGGAACTGAAAAGAGAAGAGATTACCCTGTTGAAGGAGCTGGGAAGTGGCCAGTTTGGAGTGGTCCATCTGGGCAAGTGGAAGGGGCAGTATGATGTTGCTGTTAAGATGATCAAGGAGGGCTCCATGTCAGAAGATGAATTCTTCCAGGAGGCCCAGACCATGATGTAAGTTTCTTCTGAGGAATGGTGGTTTACCCTCACCATGAGGGGACATTCATGCTAACACATCTGTCCCTAACATTTGCAAGGCCTGAATCAAGAGTCCACATATCATAGAATATATAATGGAATATTACTCAGCCATAAAAAAAGAATGAAATAATACGATTTGCAGCAACATGGATGGACCTAGAGATGATCATACTAAGTGAAGACAGACAGAGAAAGACAAATATCATATGATATCACTTATATGTGGAATCTAAAGTATGACGCAAATATTTACAAAATAGAAATAGACTCAGACATAGAAAACCAACTTATGTTTACCAAAGGGGAAAGGGGTGGGGGGATAAGTAGGAGTTTGGGATGAACAGATACACACGACTATACATAAAATAGATAACCAACAAGGGCATATTGTATAGCACAGGGAACTGTATTCAATATCTTGTAATAACCTATAATGGAAAAGACTGTGAAAAAGAGTGTGTGTGTGTGTGTGTGTGTGTGTATCTGAATCACTTTGCTGTGCACCTGAAATTAACACAACATCGTAAATCAACTATACTTTAATTTAAAAATGCACCATTTTTCAACAGGAAAAAAAGAATCCACAGATCATAGATACAAATATTTAGAAGTTATAAATCAATTTAACACACCATTACACAAAATTGGTTCTATGCGTCTCCTTTGACAAGTATACCTTCACAACAACCTGAAAGGTCGTATTCAAATTTAGAATTCTCAAGGCTCTTTAAAGAAGTCAGCCTCTGGACCATGCTCCCCCCACCCAAAACTCCACCCCTCCCCTTTCTCTTCCCACCCCCAGCCCCATCCTGTACTCAGTGTCTATGTGCAGACATAGCATTCAGTACATCCGAGCTCCCTCTGTGTCTCCCACAAGCAACTGTCTCGGCTAGGGGTAGGCACACCAACAGCATGGTTCACTCTTGGGGAGAGAGACCAGGAAGAGTCTGCAAAGGTCCTGGAAGAGGCCTCAGTACTATGTGGGCAGGGGATTCCAGAGTCCTGGTACCCCAAGAGTGATAAAGAGATACACTGGTTCTGAGTGGACATGTCTCCTTAGCCCTCTGGCCTCTTTGTCCTGTGGGGAGATACGCGGTGGAATGAGGAACAGAGTGGGGCCCTGTAAAGCACATGCCCAAGGGCACGAGCTTCTAGTGGCCAGGACTAAGGCACTACTGAAAACTAACGCCCTACAGACAATATCCCAACACAGTGTGGTAAAAATCCTTTTCTCACCCTACTTCCTTCCTCATCTGATAAATGAAGATACCCTTCCTAATGGGCCTCAGCTCCAAGCGCAGCTCTCAACTCTTGGCAATTCATATCTGTTCTCTCTCTCTTTCTCTCTCTCTCTCTCTCTCTCTCATGTATGTAAGTACAAAGAACTCTTTTAATGATTATACCTCTTGTCAACATGGTGAATCAGACTTTGAAGGGTGACCAACCATCCATTTTTGCCTGGCACTTTCCTGGTTTCAGCACTGAAAGTCTCACATCCTGGGAAACCCCTCAGTCCCAGGCAAACTGGGACAGTGAGCTGGTCATCCTACTTTAAGGAACCAATCAGCATGGTATGAAAAACAATGCTATAGCAGGCCTTTGGTCAAAGACACTTGAAACCATAAATCCTAGCCTGCTACAGAGGAATAACATTTTTTAAAAATTTACTTAAACACTTATATACAGTGTTTACAGGCATCTCTCTGAGTGCTTTATAAACATTAATGCATTCAATCCTCATAAGAAGGCTATGAGGGATGTACCATTGTTGTCTTTGGTAGGAAAACATTGTTGTGTTTGGTAGGAAACTAAAGCACAGAAATGTTAAATAACTAGCCCAAGGTCACCAAGCTAGTAAAAGTGGCACAGTAGAGATGCAAACCTAGCAGACCTTCAAATGTCCATTTCCTTAGTCATTCTTTTATGAAAACCAAAGGTACCCGGAGAGTCAGAATAACCACTTTTACTGCAATTGCCGAATTGTTTGGAAGCAGAGGTACTATGCAAACAGAAGCCTTTGGCTGGGGCTGGCTTCACGGGCACACAACCTGCACAGTATCGAGGGCTCCTGCACTTAGAAGGGCTCCGTGCTTGGTTTAATGCTGTGCTGTCACCATTGAAATTCTTAATAATTCTTACACAAGGATCCCTGCATTTTCACTTTGCACTGATCCCTGCAAATTATGTAGCTCCTCCTGTCTCTGGCAATTGTACTGTCATAAAACTGGGGAAGGGGTCCTTGATGTCCGAACAGAAAAATCCGACAGAAACTCCCTTAGGGTCATGGTGTAACCCCTGTGTCATGGTGTAACTTTAAAAGATATTTTTTGCTATTAGAGGGCTGATAATCCTACAGAATCCTAAAAAGTCATTAACAAATCACCTAGTCATAGAGAAAGAGTCCGAACTGTATCATCAGGGGAAACTGTTAAATCTCAAATGTAACGGTCAAACGGAGGCCTGAAATGTGGGAAGTGTCAATTGACATGGTATTCCTACCATGTGCCCGCTGGGCAGTGACTGAGTTTGCTCAAGGAACACCTTTTATTGGGTGATAGACCTTGGTCCCACCACAAGCCTTCCCTTTGAAGGGAGCAATGCAGGTCCCTAAAACTGCTCAAATATGCATAACCCAGCTCATCGCCTTGAGTAACATGATAACGCATGTCCCTATAGTTAAACTAAGGGGGAAGAAAATAACTAAATATTTAATAAATCCTCATCTGTTAAAAAAATTGTCAAGTTGACATGTTAAATTTAATTTACTTTACACATCTGAACATTAAAGAATCATCCTGTAATGCTCATCATCAATTTTTAGAGAAATGCAAATCAAAACTATGAGGTATGGTTTTGGTATCAGGGTGATGGTGGCCTCATAGAATGAGTTTGGGAGTGCTCCTTCCTCTGCAATTTTTTGGAAGAGTTTGAGAAGGATGGGTGTTAGCTCTTCTCTAAATGTTTGATAGAATTCACCTGTGAAGCCATCTGGTCCTGGACTTTTGTTTGTTGGAAGATTTTTAATCACAGTTTCAATTTCATTACTTGTGATTGGTCTGTTCATATTTTCTGTTTCTTCCTGATTCAGTCTTGGAAGGTTATACCTTTCTAAGAATTTGTCCATTTCTTCCAGGTTGTCCATTTTATTGGCATAAAGTTGCTTGTAGTAGTCTCTTAGGATGTTTTGTATTTCTGCAGTGTCTGTTGTAACTTCTCCTTTTTCATTTCTGATTTTATTGATTTGAGTCCTCTCCCTCTTTTTCTTGATGAGTCTGGCTAATGGCTTATCAATTTTGTTTATCTTCTCAAAGAATCAACTTTTAGTTTTATTGATCTTTGCTATTGTTTTCTTTGTTTCTATTTCATTTATTTCTGCTCTGATCTTTATGATTTCTTTCCTTCTGCTAACTTTGGGTTTTGTTTGTTCTTCTTTCTCTAGTTTCTTTAGGTGTAAGGTTAGATTGTTTACTTGAGATTTTTCTTGTTTCTTTAGGTAGGCTTGTATAGCTATAAACTTCCCTCTTAGAACCGCTTTTGCTGCATCCCATAGGTTTTGGGTCGTCGTGTTTTCATTGTCATTTGTCTCTAGGTATTTTTTTATTTCCTCTTTGATTTCTTCAGTGATCTCTTGGTTATTTAGTAACGTATTGTTTAGCCTCCATGTGTTTGTCTTTTTTACGTTTTTTTCCCTGTAATTCATTTCTAATCTCATAGCGTTGTGGTCAGAAAAGATGCTTGGTATGATTTCAATTTTCTTAAATTTACTGAGGCTTGATTTGTGACCCAAGATGTGATCTATCCTGGAGAATGTTCCGTGCGCACTTGAGAAGAACGTGTAATCTGCTGTTTTTGGATGGAATGTCCTATATATATCAATTAAATCTATCTGGTCTATTGTGTCATTTAAAGCTTCTGTTTCCTTATTTATTTTCATTTTGGATGATCTGTCCATTGGTGTAAGTGAAGTGTTAAAGTCCCCCACTATTATCGTGTTACTGTCGATTTCCTCTTTTATAGCTGTTAGCAGTTGCCTTATGTATTGAGGTGCTCCTATGTTGGGTGCATATATATTTATAATTGTTATATCTTCTTCTTGGATTGATCCCTGGATCATTATGTAGTGTCCTTCCTTGTCTCTTGTAACATTCTTTATTTTAAAGTCTATTTTATCTGATATGAGTATAGCTACTCCAGCTTTCTTTTGATTTCCATTTGCATGGAATATCTTTTTCCATCCCCTCACTTTCAGTCTGTATGTGTCCCTAGGTCTAAAGTGGGTCTCTTGTAGACAGCATATATATGGGTCTTGTTTTTGTATCCATTCAGCCAGTCTATGTCTTTTGGTTGGGGCGTTTAATCCATTCACGTTTAAGGTAATTATCGATATGTATGTTCCTATGACCATTTTCTTAATTGTTTTGGGTTTGTTTTCGTAGGTCCTTTTCTTCTCTTGTGTTTCCCACTTAGAGAAGTTCCTTTAGCATTTGTTGTAGAGCTGGTTTGGTGGTGCTGACTTCTCTTAGCTTTTGCTTGTCTGTAAAGCTTTTGATTTCTCCATCAAATCTAAATGAGATCCTTGCCGGGTAGAGTAATCTTGGTTGTAGGTTCTTCCCTTTCATCACTTTAAGTATATCATGCAAATCAAATGCAAATCAAAACTATGAGGTACCACCCCACACGAGTCAGAATGGCCATCACCAAAAAAATCTACAAATAACAAATGCTGGAGAGGGTGTGGAGAGAAGGGAACCCTCCTACACTGTTGGTGGGAATGTAAATTGGGGCAGCCACTATGAAAAACAGTGTGGAGGTTCCTCAAAAAACTAAAAATAGAGCTACCACATGACCCTGCAATCCCACTCCTGGGCATATACCTAGACAAAACTATAACTCGAAAAGATACATGCACCTCTATGTTCATAGCAGCACTATTTTTTTATTGGAGTATAGTTGCTTTACAATGTTGTGTTAGTTTCTGCTGTACAGCAAAGTGAATCAGTTATACATATACATATATTCCCTCCTTTTTAGATTTCCTTCCAATTTAGGTCACCGCAGAGCACTGAGTAGAGTTCCCTGTGCTATACAGTAGGTTCTCATTAGTTACCTATTTTATATACAGTAGTGTATATATGTCAGTCCCAATCTCCCAGTTCATCCCACCCCCCCTTCCCCCCTTGGAAACCATAAGTTTGTTTTCTACATCTGTGACTCTATTTCTGCTTTGCAAATAAGTTCATCTATAGCAGCACTATTTACAATAGCCAAGACATGGAAGCAACCTAAGTGTCCATCGACTGATGAATGGATAAAGAAGCTGTGGAACATATATACAATGGAATATTACTCAGCCATAAAAAAAGAATGAAATAATGCCATTTGCAGCAACATGGATGGCCCTAGAGATTATCATACTAAGTGAAGTAAGTCAGACAGAGAAAGACAAATACCATATGATATCACTTATATGTGGAATCTAAAATATGACACAAATGAACTTATCTACAAAACAGAAACAGACTCACAGACATAGAGAACAGACCTGTGGTTGACAAGGGGAAGCGGGGTGGGAGAGGGATGGATTGGAAGTTTGGGGTTAGCAGATGCAAATTATTATATATAGAATGGATAAACAACAGGGTCCTACTGTATAGCACAGGAAACTATATTCAATATCCTGTAATAAACCATAATGGAAAAGAAAAAAAAGAATCATCCTGTAAATTGATAAGAATAGATCAATTACATAAGGACTAGTTGATGAACATCATAATAGCTGTCATGACCTACTAGAAGTGCTATGTCACGTGGTTATTATTTTCTAAATTTATCATCAAAAAAATAACGTCACAATAATGCAAAATGAAAATTTTTAAAAAAGAAAGGAAAATCAGGACTAATCTCACTTCTCTAACATGGCATCTATTTTCATTTTACCTACGCCCTTCATATTCTATTTTTTTTTTAATGAAATGTTTAGACATGAAAGTTGGATGCTTTAAAAGGGAAGTGACTTCTCCTAGGGTATAGCTTCTTCCAAATCAGCCATGGAAGTTCTCAAGATGCCACGAGACTAAGCAGGATTTCTGAGGCAACAGACCACTGCTTCCCTGATTCTCTGTAGGAAAGTTGGACAAGCACCCAGAGCAGCTTAATGGCTGCTGAGGTTGTCAAGATCCAATAGGAGGCAGCATTTTCCTGCTTCCAAAGGCTAATGCTCCCCGAATCAGACTCTTCCTCCATTCCAGTAGAAGGGGGGAAATTAAAACACACAAAAATCTGACAGTGATTCTTTTTCAGGACATCTGGAAAATGGAGTAGGGAAATGCAGTATCGAACTCTGAACATCTGTTGTTTCCAGGAAACTCAACCATCCCAAGCTGGTGAAATTCTACGGAGTGTGTTCAAAGAGATACCCTATATACATAGTGACTGAATATATAACCAATGGCTGCTTGCTGAGTTACCTGAAGAGTCATGGGAAAAGACTTGAGCCCTCCCAGCTCTTAGAAATGTGCTATGATGTTTGTGAAGGCATGGCCTTCTTGGAGAGCCACCAGTTCATACACCGGGACTTGGTAAGGAAAGAAAGCAATCCCCAGCTCCCTCGTCCAGCGATGGGGCCATTGGGAGGGACGGCAAGGAGGGCATCTTCACTTATACTTTGCTCACTTGTGACGTGCTTAAGCGCATGACATTTTTGTAATCAAAATCAGAATTTCACAATAAAATACTTGAAGTATAGAAAGAATAGAAAGAGTAAAAGTAGCCATCAAGATCTATGTAGTTAGGTTGTGGTATAAAGGAAAACAGATGGAAAGGAAAGACTCTGGTCACTTTAGTGTTTCCCAGAACCATTTAACCCAAGGTTACCTTTACTCCAGGAAGGGTTTAGTGCTAAAAGAGTTGTTTAGTACGATAACCAAAAATACAAGAAATGAAATTTCTGTGTGTCTTTGGGTCAGGGTGGGCGTGGAGAGTGTTCTGCTTGGTTTGCACTGGTACTGATTGATCTTTAAGATTTTCTTGTGCTGAACAGCAAACCTGCCATGTACACTAGGCCAGTGTACTTGGGATCCTCAGTGCAACAGTTATGCCTTCAAAGCGCCTGTTAATGCACGGTGCCCTAGCAGTGTGGAGAGGGAACCCCTAGACATGATTTTTCCCTTCTCACTGATGACCTCATGTTCTGTGTTTAATGTCTAATACCTTTCATGCTGTTTGACAAGGATGGATGCTTGAGGCAAAATACTTATGGGAGCACATTTTCATTCTGAAAAATTAAAAATTGCGAAGGAAAAAAGACAACTCCTATACTCTAGATATTTCCTTTGAAATACAGCATTTGGGGTTGTGATAGGCAATCTTAGATTTTGCTGAGAACTCTGCCAAAGAAAAGGAAAATGTCTGATTTTGATGTCAGGGGATTCTTGGTCACTTTTACTACTTGGTAATTCTGCTTTCCCTCTAAAGGCTGCCCGGAACTGCTTGGTAGACAGTGACCTCTCTGTGAAGGTTTCTGACTTTGGGATGACGAGGTAAGCCAATTCCAAAGGGGCAACCGATGCAAGAGGGATTTCCATTCACAGCAAAATGGGGATATAGAACCCGCTCTGAACCAGGGGCTTAGAAACCGGGATCCCCTCCCCCACTCTACCTCTGCCCACCTCATTTCTCCACCTATAAGATGGGATTGTTCTTCAGAAATTGCCCCAAGTTCTTTTTAGTTCTTTCAACACCTTGATAAATATTTTCTAAACTTAAGAATAAATTCCATGAAAATCCTAAATATTCAAAAATAACATGTTACAGCCAGAAAAAAACCCAGAAAAGTTTAAAAAGCCTTGATTGAGTGAGTGTGTGTGTGTATTATGGCTCCTTTACCCCTTCTGGTTGTTTCCTCTTAATACTATATGTTCAAATGGACAGAGCATTAACACTAAGAAAAATTTTCTTGTCATTTTATTAAACTCCCTGTATCATCAGGTAAGGCAGTAGACTCAGATTCTCTTGGTGAGCATTCTAGCAACACTTCAGGATTTGAGAAATTAGTTTGAGTATGACAGCAGTTTAAGAAGAGTCTTCCATTTCCTGAATTCTGAATCCTTATACTATGTAAGCCTCAGAGTCAATTTTCATGGTTTTACATAGGAAATGAAGACATGCATGGTAGCCTTTCCATTCAACAAACATTTATTGAGTGCCTACTAAATGCCTAGGCCTTATGAGACATACTGAAATGTATGGGATAGCCCCTGCCCTCAAACTGCCCATGGTTTAGTCTACAGGGCAAGTAGATGTCCCTGCCATTGAGACAAAATACAGCTATAAAGTTGTGCCCACTCAACATAAACGCATGTCATTCTGAGGAGAGATAACGCCGTTTCAAAGCGATCTGAAGAGGTGACGAAAGCCAGCTCTATGTTTAGCCAACATGGCCCTAAAACACCATAGGAAGATCTATTTTTCTGTAAGTCTTCTCCAGATTTCATTACGACAAGCCGCTCCTCTTCGGGGACCCCTCAATGTTGGCAGGTGTCCCTTCAGCTGTGTGCTCCCTGCCATCCTCCCCCGACCATACACTTGCTCTCCTACGCCCACACTCCAAATGTGCAGCTCGCCTGAGCTCAAGAGAAAAAGCTGCTCACAGCTCCTCAGGGCAGGGAGAAGCTCCCAGGCCAAGGGAACTGATCCCACTTTGTTCTCAAAGCAGAAATACTGGCTGTTATGCCAGCGTCCAGGGAATATACTGTCAAGTTCTTTGTAACTTAGGAAAAGGGGGCTGCAGGTCTTGTTCTAAATAAGGGATCCTGGAGGCCATGCACCAGGCCCTGTTGGTCATGAAGCTCTGGGGTCACATTAGTCAGATGCCTGTGATTGAACTTGGTCCTGATGATTTGAAGGAAGGTTTAGGTCGTGAGCAGAGCCCAGTCAGGGGTGTCAGGGTTGTTGCTGAGTGTCTGGTGGTGTCTGAAGAGCTGAGGGGGCTTGGGAGGGAAGTATGGAAGGTGCTATATGTAATCTTATGGAAGCATTATTTATTATTACTATTATTAATATTTCCCAGAATGATTTGCCACACCAGCTTTTTCAGCTATTTTAAATTACAATAAACATCTCTAACACATTTTTGTGTGTGAAGTTTTCCTATAAATTATATCCAAAGTCTCAGTCTCCATCATTTTCATTTTTCTATTTTCTTGAGTTAGTAGTCATTATTTATGTGTTTTTTTGTGGGCTTCTCCTTGATTAATTATACAAATAATATATGCTTATTGTAAGAAATATAGCAATAGTGTATAAAGCAAAAAGTAGAATCTACCCCCCCCACCCATTCCCCTTATTTTCAGCACTAGGAGTAACTACGGCTGACACATTTGGTGGATGTCCTTTCAAACCTGATTCCTAAGTGTACCCAATCATATACACAAATATGGACATTTACTGTTTGTCCCCACAAAAATGGAATCACATTACCTATACATGCTTTTGCACTAACCATAAACCATAGGCATCTTTTTATTTTGGTCAGTGTACAGTGATCTCTTTTTTCATGGCTGCATACTATTCTATTAATGTGCCATATTATATTTAATCACTCCTCAGCCTGGGGACATTGAGGTTGATTGCATTTTTATCATTATTATAAACAAAAGTGTACTGCATATCTTGAGCATATATTTTTATGGTCTTGATAACTTCATAGGATATTATTGCTGTCCATCATTGTTTACAATAGCAAAAGATTAGAAGTAACTTACACGGTTAAACAAATTACGATAATCCATAAGAAGGAAGACTAATCAGCCATTAAACATGATGATGTAGAAGAGAATGTAACCATGGGGAAAATGTTCTTGATATGCCCTTAAAGGAAAAATAAAAGCAAACCTCAATACAACAGAAAATCAATTTTGTTCAAAGTATATATAGAAAAAAAGATTGGAAAGTACAAGCAAAAATGTATCTTGAGTGGTAGCATGACAGGTTATCTTTGGGGTGGGATTCGGAGTGATTTTACTTTTACTTGTTTGTGTTTCTTTCTATTCACCAAATATTTTGCATTCGGATTTTGGTATTTTCAAAGTTAGAGATCATTTTTTTTAAATGCTTACAAGTCATAAGCAGCCTCTAGCTAAGCTCACACACTGAAAGGAAGCAAAAGATCCGGAAAACCAAGGCCCTCAGCTGAGACCGGACGGCTGTATGTCCTGCATACTTGGCTGAAGGACTGTGTTGATGTTTTTCCTCTGCAGGTATGTTCTTGATGACCAGTATGTCAGTTCGGTAGGAACAAAGTTTCCCGTCAAGTGGTCAGCCCCAGAGGTGTTTCACTACTTCAAATACAGCAGCAAGTCAGACGTATGGGCGTTCGGTAAGAATGTGGCCACGTGGGACCCAGCCCCATTTCATAAGCTGGCTTCCACAACAGGAAACCACAAGAGCAGCAACATCCATTTTCAGCAAAAGCTCTGAGCACTTACAAAATTACACGTATGGCCAGAGACAAGCAAGGGATTGAAGAAGATGATGGTGACCCTTTCTTGTGTTGGTGTTAGGATGTCTGCCACGTATTGTATAATTGGCATCCTGCTAGCACCTTCTCATAAAATCAAAAGGGATAAAAGCTTTCCCACTGAAGATTTCAGTTTTCAAAAAGGAGTCACTGAAAGCTAAAACCCAGTTTGCATGAGGTACAAAACGTTGAAGGGCTTAAAATGAAGTCATCGACTTTCTGCACGTAAGCGGGGTGATAATCATTCCCTTCTGAATTGACCAATTTGGGGGGCATGCCTGGTGTAGATACCAAACATGACTCAGCACTTTCTTTGGCCCATCCCAACTTCAACTAGTGTCCTTGTTAAAATTCATCATTTAGGTCAGGGGTCAGCAGACCATGGCGCAGGACCAATTCCAGTGGCCTGTTTCTGTAAGGAAAGTTTGATCGGAGCACAGCCATGTCCTTTGTACATATGGTTTATGTACTGTCTGTGGTTGCTTTTGTGCTTGCAACAGTAGTTGCCACAGAGGCTGCATGACCCTCAAAGCCTAGAAAACTTACTTTGTGGCCCTTTATAGAAAGAGTATGCTGACCCCTATTTTACTGAAAGATCTATATTGAAATTTAGTAAACGTAATTAGAAAACAGAGACAATTCTTAAATTGTGATTCTTAGATTTTCTGGTATTTTTCTACATTGGGAGGAATGTCAGGCTTGTTTAAAATCACTGTCAGATGAGCTCAGGATAAATATTCCAAATTATCATAAGGCTATGGAATCTATTAAATACAACTGAGAACTATTTCATGCCTGTCTTAGCCCATAAGCACAATCTGACTTTCTACATGACAGCCTGAAGAAAGGAAAATGTAGTTAGCTGTTTATTTTTCTATGGGGCAATTGTTAAAAATAATTATTCCTTTTGTAAAATTGGTATTGTTCATTGTAAAAAAAATAATAATCCAATGTATACAGAAAAAGGAAAAACCACAGAGAGCATTTTGGCGAATACTTGATGTCATTTTGTGCTGATGAACTTGTCAGAATTAGTTTCAATCTCTTTGTGTCAATTGATATGCCTTATGAGAGATATTTTTAAAAATCGGTATCCTTACTCAATAGTCACAGCTGGGTTTTGACCAAAAAAATTACATTACCCAGGTCGACTGCTTACCTTATGTGCCAGAATTTGGCTCCAAATATTTGCTGGCTGTTTCCAAGAACTAAATTCATTCTTAAATAATTTGTCCCCAGTGAAGATATTCAAAATAAACCAGGACCTCTGAAAGCAATTCTCAAAGAGGAGTCCCACAGATATTTTAAGCAATGATATTATTCTTGAGATAAGTGGTTAGCCTTCCAAAGAGACAATTGTGAAAGGGGCAACACGTTTTTGGATGGTTGTTTTAGAATATTTGTTTAAAAAAAACACACAGCCACCATAACTTGTAACACTGCCTTACTGTAAATATTTTACAAAAAATCTGTAGCCCTAAAAGTCAAAGAAGTTTTGAAGTTAGTACTTCAGTTATGGTTCTAGAACAATTTTCTCCCTTCTTACATATTTCTAGTTTTTCAAGCTTTTGAAGCTGGCTGAGCGCTGGAATTCTCTGGCTTGGCCAGTACAACATCACAATGGTCACCATTTAGAGAGCATTTAAAATGTCTCCAGCGCCCTTCTAAATGCTCCCCGTGTTTTATCCTATTCAACCCTCACGACAACTCTGTGATGTGCAGATATCCGCATATTACAGAAGGCAAGCAGAGCTGAGAAGGGCTAAGAAAGTTGCCCAGCCTGTTAGTGGCAAACCTGGGCCTCAAAAGGCACGTCTGACTGGCCCCAAATGCAACCCTCTTGACCACCATGACCAGAATTCGGTTTCTTAACCTGGAGTCCCCCATACTCTGGATACTTCCAGAAAATACCCTGTGAACTTCCAGAAGAGGAGCCCGAAAATGCTGTGCATTCACTTCCCCGAGGAAAAGCCAATGATTTTAATCAGATTCTTGAAAGGACACCTGACCCACAAAGTATTCTAGAACACTGTGGCAATAGAAAAGGAGGAACGTTGCCCACGATTTTACCTTAAATTTCCACCGAAAGGTAATCTGATGGTGCAATGAAATTGTTGCCAAGTCAGAGGGAAAGGGCGAGGACTTCCATCCGTCACTCCTAAGGGCTGGACCAGGCCTCAGCCGCCTGTCTGAAGCAGCCCAAGGGCCTTGACCCCAGGGAGCTCCCCCTGCAGCGGCCCTGGCCGGTTCCCCGTTTCCCGGCGAGAATGGGCGTCCGGGTCTCAGGGAACCGGGAGAGGAGAGCCTGGGCTCCGGAAGCTAGGGTCCAGGCCCGCCGTCCCTACCCCGTCCTTCATGCTTGGACTCATCCCCCAGGGATCCCGGCTCCGACCCAGAGCCTTCCTGACCTGGCGTGTGAAGCTCGTTCGGCAAACTGTACCTTTTGACGCTGGCTCTCTCTCCTCTGTCCGCCG
This sequence comes from Balaenoptera physalus, assembly GCF_965194825.1. Taxonomy (NCBI): domain Eukaryota; kingdom Metazoa; phylum Chordata; class Mammalia; order Artiodactyla; family Balaenopteridae; genus Balaenoptera; species Balaenoptera physalus. Next base: position 13,466,229 of record NC_138903.1, read on the forward strand.
CCGCCCTCCCCATGGTGCAGGGATCCTGATGTGGGAAGTGTTCAGCCTGGGGAAGCAGCCCTATGACTTGTACGACAACTCGCAGGTGGTCGTGAAGGTCTCCCAGGGCCACCGGCTCTACCGGCCCCAGCTGGCGTCGGACACCGTCTACCAGGTCATGTACCGCTGCTGGCATGAGGCGAGTGCTCCACTGCGGGGAGCGGGCAGGGCGCCGGGCGCATCCGGGCCACCGGCTACGTCACCACCGGAAGAAGCGTTTTGGGGGCGGGCGGGGTGGGGGAGGGGGGCACCTGCTACAGAGCAGGTGGAAATGGCCCTGGGCCCCTGCCCTCAGGTGTTGGTGATCAGAAACCAGCACTGTAGGCGGCAACAACTTATATCAGCAGTGTTCTAAGGACTTTACGAATATTAACTCATTTATTCAACAGGAAACACACTATGAGTAGGTTACTCTTATCATGGCTAAACGAACAGAAGCGGAAACAGAGACCCAGAGAGGTTAAGTGACTCGCCCAAGCTCACACAGCTAGTAAGAGGCAGGCTGGCTAGTGTCAGAGGCCCTGTTCTCAACCACAACACTAGAGGGTCTCTCCTCAAGGAGAAAACGTGTAACAGAGAACAAGTAACACGTGTAGAGAGCACAGAATGGACACCAGTCTGTTCTCCCTTCCCCTGTCTCCCAAGTGCTGAATAAAAGCCTTCCATGCAGGGAGAGAATAAGAGTATCTTTTTTTGTGGGACTGAAAACAGCAAGTAGCTTATAATTATATGTGCAAATTAGAAACATAGACAAGTAAGTACAGGAAGAGCTTGGAGGAGAGGGAGCCCAGCTTCCGGAACGCATCGTTATCTGAGCCAGGTCTGGAAAGCTCTACAGAGCTTCCCCAACTATGTGGGTGGAGACACAGTTCAAGGGTGTCCAGGTGAGAGCCACCAGCACAAGCACAGGTGGGGACGCAGGAATGAGCACTGCGTGCTCGGCTGGAGCTGTGGTTGGAAGGGCTGGAAATGAGTTTGGAAGAGTACGTCTGGTCCAGATTCTGTAGCCTGAATGACAAGGAGAGGAGTGTGAGTTTGGCTTTCTATAGGCAACACAGAGCCCCTGAAGACACTTGCGAGTGATGTGATAATAGGAGACTTCTAAGAACATTCATCTAAGAGCCCGCAGCCCATAGCCATTATACGGCGTAGCCTCATTGACAAACGGGCCTAATACTGCCGTCATGCGTTCAGGCATTCATTCATTCACTCGTAAAAGACAGATCAGTGTCGTGGTTAAGCGTGTGGACTCTGGAGCCAGAATGCTAGCTCTGGGTTGAATGCTAGCTGTGGGACCTTGCATAAGCCTCCTAACATCTCTGTGCTTCACTATAAAATAGTACTTAACTGACAGGATTATTGTGTGGATTGAATGAGTTAATATTATAAAGTCCTTAGAACAGTGCCCGGTATACAGTAAGTGCTCTAAGTGGTTGTCGTTGTTGTTACATATTAATAGAGCAGCTGTGCACCAGGCACTATGCTGGTGCTAGGAATCAATGACTGCACAGGATTTAAAGAGTTCCTCATCTCTTGTGTTGGAGCCTAGAATTCCACTTTGGAAGAGTTACTGACTGCATCACGTAACATTTTATCTTTTAGCTTAAATTCTTCTTGGAATATGGGCACTTGGTGACTTCCCACCCAATGTCACTTGAAATACTATCTAAGGCTCCCCCACTCTTTTTTACCCCAAATGTAAAGGGGCTGAGGGCCTTAGGCGGCACTAGAGGGTCAGACTGGGTCAGAGGAGGGTTAGAGACCTGGCACTGCCCACACCAGGCAGACTCACTGCTGTCACCTGCCCGATGGAGAAGAGGAGCAGACAAGGGTGTCTGAGTTGAAGCTGGGACCCTCCCTGGCCCTCCCCACTCCAGCTCCTGGGAATGTGCCTGCACCGTCAGATGGGCAGGGGACCCTGAACAGGAAGGAACTGCCTTCTTCCTACTGCTGGTCCGTAAAAGTGTGAGAACTGGGGCAGAATCCACTGAGGGGGGTTTGCACGGGGGCAGTTCCCAGCTGAAGGTTCTGCTTATAGTGAGTGTTTTGTACATTTTAGTCTCCCTTCTTTTTGATATTTTATTTCACAATTTTGGGGAGAAAATTCACAATTTTCATTAGATTCCAGTTTAGCTTTCCCGTATTTCTTTGTACAAAAATGAACATGTCTGTATAGGTGTGTGGTTTTGTTTCCCTTTCTTTCTTACAAAAAAAAAAACAAAGAGCATACAAATTCCTCTCCATAGGCAATGGCCCTCTAGCAACACAGACCATTGTCAAGCTTCTGAATTCCTGCCAATCTGATAGATGAGAAATGGCATTTTAGTGCAGCTTTCCTAGGTACATCTTTCATTATGAGTGAGGCATATTTTTTTTTTTAATTTTAATTTATTTATTTATTTATGGCTGTGTTGGGTCTTCGTTTCTGTGCGAGGGCTTTCTCTAGTTGCGGCAAGTGGGGGCCACTCTTCATCGCGGTGCGCAGGCCTCTCAATATCGCGGCCTCTCTTGATGCGGAGCACAGGCTCCAGACGCGCAGGCTCAGTAACTGTGGCTCACGGGCCTAGTTGCTCCGTGGCATGTGGGATCTTCCCAGACCAGGGCTCGAACCCGTGTCCCCTGCATTGGCAGGCAGATTCTCAACCACTGCGCCACGAGGGAAGCCCGTGAGGCATATTTTGAAGAGCATTTGTATATCTTTCTGAGAATTATATGTCATGTCTTTTCCCTTTTTCTATAAGGTTTTTGTTCCCCCCACCTCAATTTTAAAGATCCCTTTATAAATTCAGGAGATTAATACTCTATCTCTGACATAAATTGTAATTATTTTCTCTCAGTTTGTCACTTATCTTTGATTTAGTTTATGATGTTTTTTGCCATGCAAAACTTTCTTTTAAAAAAAATACAGTTGACTACATCATTATTTGCTTTTTTTGCTTCTGGAAACTGAGTTATAGTTAGATAGGCTTTCCCACACCCAGATTGCAAAGGCGTTCACTCAGATTTTCCTCTAGTACTTTTATGGTTTCATTCTTTTACATTTAAGTGTCTGATCTAGTCTGTTTGTTTTGGTATATGGAATAAAAAGTATGGATCCAAAGATTTCGTTTTCTAAATGGCTACTCAGTTGTTGAGGCACCATTTATTAAAAGACTATGTTACCCCCAGCAATAAGATTCTATCGAATGGTGTCAAAATACCCAGTAACAGGATAGTAAATTTCCATATGTATTTGGGTTCATTTTGGGACTTTCTCTTCTGTTCTCTGGTCTCTATTCATGTGTTAGCACTGCATTGTTTTAATTACAGAGACTTTATAACACTTTTTTTAATGTCTAATTTTTTTAAATTAATTTTTATTGGAGTATAGTGATTTACAATGTTGTATTAGTTTCTGCTGTATTTAACATGTTTTACTACTAGGTAGGCTAGCACCCCCTCATTGCTCATCTTTCTTTATAGTTTTCTTAGCTATTTTGCATATTTAAAAATGCACAAACTAGAGAATCAATTTGTTCAGCTTGAAACCAGCTTGTTCATATTTTGGAGGAGATTGTATTTGGTTTGTATTTTAACTTGGGAAATTCACCATCTTTATGGTATTGGTGTGTCCTATTCAAGGACAAGCAATGTTTTTTTCTATGTGTTCAAGCCTACGTTTGTATTTTTCAGCAGCGTTTTAAAGTTTTCCTCATTTGCGGGGGGTACATTTCTGTTCGTATTTTATTGAGGTGTCGTTGCTATTGTAAATGGGGTTTTCTCTTCCATTACATCTTCTAATTGGTTATTGTACATGTATAGGAAGGCTATTGGTTTTGTCAGTTAATTTTATATACTGCTCTCCTGGTGAATTCCTTTATTATTTGGGTTGGTTCTATCATTAATTCTCTTGGTTTTCCAAGGTCTGCAGTCGTATCTTATGCAAATAAAGGTACTTTTTCTTCCCCAATTCTTAGGGCTCTGTTTTCTCTTTAGAAGAAATGTCTATAGTGTTTCCACATTGTAAAAGTTGCTAGTTTTAGGACTGAGGTATAAATATTTTACATAGTTTATTTTTAATCATAACCCTCATAAACTAAACCATTGGGTTTTTCTTTTATTTAGCTTCCAGAAAAGCGTCCCACATTTCAGCAACTCCTATCTTCCATTGAACCACTTCGGGAAAAAGACAAACCTTGAAGAAGAAATGAGAAGTTCTGATGAGAGTGAGTGTAAATGTTGGCCAACATTTTCATTCTTTTTAAGGGATGTAGCAAAGCACAGACATTGTAATTTAGCTAGTTCTTCTTAATGGTATTTTGTGTGCTGTTTGTTCTATTATCTAGAAATGAACAAGGTAGAAAACAAAAGATTTCCTTGAAATTTAGGTCAAATTAGTAATTTTGTTTATGCTGCTCTTAATATTATACTTCCCAGCCTATAGCAGAAGCACATCTTCTGATTGATTGCAAAATAGAGAGGGTGTGTACCATGTGTAAAGATTGAACAGAATTGAAAAATTGTTGGATATTTGTTCTTTTCTTAATATCACCACTATCATGATAATTAAATATGCTATTAGCAAGTATGGAAATTGTGACACTTGCCTTCATGTTTCAATGTTCTCAATCTTTAGCACGTATGAGAATCAAATGGAGAGTTTATTAAAACACAGGTTCCTTAGGAGCTACCCCAGAGATTCTGGTACAGCAGGTCTGAGTGCAGCCTAAGAATTTGTATTTTTAACAAGCTCCCAGATGTTTCTGTGCAGTCAGTCCGAACTGCCCTAGGGGACCTCATTATGTAGTGGGCACCGTTAGGTGGTCCATAATTCAATCCAAATGATACAATTCTCATTTGATATCCAAATCAGGAAAATGAATTCATGCCATTATGTACACAAATATAAAACTAAAGTTAAATAACATAATTCAATAATATACTATGTATCACATAGAGACAATTTTTAAAGATGCTAAGGTATAACTTGATGCCTTTTTCCTTACAGTTAACTATTTTCAATTTCAACTCAAGTATAACCACGATCTTGTATTAGATTGTTGCTTTCTACAGTACTCCCCCCTTATCTGCAGGGGATACATTCCAAGACCCCCAGTGGATGTCTGGAACCGAGGATAATACCAAACCCCATATATACTATGTTTTTCCTATACATACATACCTATGATCAAGTTTAATTTATAAATTAAGCACAGTAAGAGATCAACAGCAATAACTAATAATAAAATAGAACAATTATAACAGAATACTGTAATAAAAGTTATGTGAATGTGGTCTGTCTGTCAGAGTATCTTACTGTACAAATTGAATGCCTTTTCCATTTTAAGTAACCACTTACACACTGCGGCCATAACTTTTGCAGTTTGACAGCAAAACTAGTTATGAATTTCTTTTTCTTTCTTCACAATGTCACCGATAAAAGATTTGGTCTTACCGTAGGTTTCAGCCTGCTCAGCATCTGATTTTTTTTCTTTCCTTATTAAGTTGAGACCTTTCACCTTTTTACTTAAAGGAAGCACTTTAGGTCTTCTCTCTGGCATTTCCGAATCACCAGTATCACTCCTCTGGCGCTTTGGAGCCAGGATTAAGTAAAATCAGCGTCACTTGAACACAGCAGTGCGGCACTGCGACAGCAGATCTTATAACCGCGGCCACTAATTGACTAACAGGTGGGACATGCTGGCCAAAGGGATGATTCAGGTCCCGGGGGAGCAGAGCTGAAATCGCGAGATTTCATCACGCTACTGAGAACGGCACGCACTTTAAAACTTACGAATTCTTTATTTCTGAAAATTTCCATTTAATATTTTCAGATAGTAGTTGACCGCGGGTAACTGAAACCGTCAAAAGTGGGTGGGGGAGGGTGGGCGCTACTGTAATCATTTAAAATCCTTGAGTTTGGGGCCCTGGGGCTTCTGGCTAGTTTCATAACTGAACTTTCTCTTTCGGTCTTCTATCTTGACACAAAGGTACAGGAGTCCTATTTTACCTTCTTATGGCTATTACTAAAAGGTGCCTTAGCTTTCAAGCTTCCTGGGAATGCCCACCTTCACGGTCTGCTACTGAACCCATAGGTTTTCATCATGTCTGTGATGTCAAGAAGGGAAAGAAAAAGGTTATGTGAAGGGCATTATTACAGTGAAAAGACACTAATGAAACCCTGCTACTATTTTCCAGATATAAGTTAACAATCTCCCTTAAGAGACATTCACACCCTTCCTCATCCCACTCACCCCTCACCCCCCAGCTATTGTGAATGATCCCTCTTGGTTATTTGTCTCTTGACATTTAAATAATGATTCCTTTATTTTCAGCAGAATCGACTTACGATAATAGTCTTCTATTTTTTTTTACCGTGGTACGGAAATCTCAATATATAATGAAATGTGCTGCTCTGATTCCGTCCACCAGAGATTTGCACCACAGACTGTTAAAGCCCCCCGAGAAAGATTTCCCACGCCCAAAGTAGGTCTTCCTGGTCCCCCCCCCCCCCGCTTGAAGGGTGTTTTCCTTTCTTCTCCTTATTTTTACATATTTGATCTTCTAAAAATGAAGCTCAGCAGGACTCTATGGGACCTCCCCGGGGACATGACCCCTCCCCCTGCCTCTTGTTTGTAGAAAATCTTTAGCTCTCTAGGCCTTCCCCAAGTTCCAAAGAGCAAAGTTAATAAGAGAAATGAGAAAATGCAGGAACAAAGAAAAACAGTCAATCAAGACAGTAATAGTTTAGCCATAAAGCAAAGTCAAGGACCTTTAGCTCCTCCTCAGGGGCTACAGATAATATCCTGAGCCGTATCCTTGAGCTGTTTAGCAGATACTGAAACCGCCACCAGGTGGAAGAACTTAACTGCATGCTGCCCACCAGCACACAGACCCCACACTGGTTAGAACCAGAAGGTTGATGATGCTGACTCCAGAAATACCACCCAATTACCTCACCACCAATCAATCAGAAGAATGTCCACAAGCTGATCAGACCCCCTACGTTGGGGGTCCCCCTCACCCCTAACGTTGCCTTTAAAAGCCCTTCCCTAAAAGCCATCCGGAAATTCGGGTCTTTTGAGCAGGAGCTGCTAGTTCTCCTTACTTGACAAAGTTACTCTAACAGTATGCTGGTCACCACGTAAAGTGAATTGATGGGTAGAGTTTGGATATTTTCACCTATTTAATCCATTTTAAATCAGTTTTCAGGTCTGTATTGGATGCTGTGCTCAGAACTGGGCTGGGGGCTCTGAGATATATAAAAGCATTACCAGGTTTGGTTCCTAACCTGATGGTGTAGACGCTCTTAACACAACTCTTTTTCGACTGATTTTATAATTGATTTATACAATAAATATAAAGCAACTGAAGGCATTGGGATACATTCCAAGACATATGGGAGGTCAAGAGTCCTGGACAGTCAGATGGCAACTTTGTCCCTGGAAGTGAAAAGCAGACTGAAGCCACAGAAACCCGAGCACGGAAGTACACGTAAGACCACACGAGTGTGTAAATCGAGTATTTACTGAGTGTCTGCTTCGTGCTCAGCACCTCTCAGACATTGTGGGCAAATACAAAAGATTTAAGAGATTGGGAGCCCACTTCAGAGGGTGACATTCAGTTGGGATCTCCATGCACTCCACAGTTAGAGAGCAACGGAAGTGAGTTTCTATCACGGGTGCTCTGGAGCGGGGTTCACGGAGGCCCCTGGGGCTACTTTGATGTTGTCAGGAAGGTGGTGATCAAGCAGCTTGGAAGTGAGAAGGCAGTGTCCTCCAATGGCTCTCTGGATTCTTCTCTCTTCTGTAGCCCTGTCACCCTGAAGAAGGCATGTTCCAGTCCAATCATCACTGGGGGAAATCACTAGAGTACTTAGATCAAGTTAATGTGAAGAGAGCATGACATCCTTTACACTTGAATTAAATCCAAGTGAACAGTGCGTGCTGTTCTCCATCCCTGCAGCTCCATCTGTTCACAGGCACCGTCTTTAAGAGCGATCCACCCAGGTTCCACACCAGAGCCCAACACCTGCTCCTGCCATGTCTCCTTTTTTTTCAATTCCAGCAACACAGCAGACATTTCCATTTTTATTACCCCCGAGCAGCGTGTGAGGCCAAAGACAAACTTTCTCTATTCTCAAATAGAAACACCTCTTTCAGGAAACAGAAAAGTCAAATCCTGAGGCAGAAACAAATACTAAAGGCGATGCAAGTGAAGATGCCCTCTCCTCAGGCATGTCTTCTTTGGACAGCTTTTCCTGAACAGAGCCATAGCTTTGACATTTAATGACATCCTTATAATCTCCTATGTTCTGTACTGTGAAATTAACATTTACATACAATAAGATCACCTCAAGAGGAAATAAAAGAGATTTTTCTAAAACGAAGTGTGAACATCACCACTATTTTGGAATCCTGAATTATTTTCTCCTTTACTCAAGTCCATGGAGATATAAGGATTTTCTTCACTGCTTGCTTGACTTTTCCTGTTAAATAAAGTGAAATCACCTTAATATTGTGATCTTAGAATGACACGGCCTCGCTTGGACTCCACTGGGCCCAGGCATCTTTTTCGTCTCAGCATCTAATCACCTGTACTCATTTGCATACCAGTCCCCTCTCAATGGACTATAGGCAGCCAGAGTGCATCGGATTCACTTCTTTAGGCCCATGATTGGTCGGCACGATGGCTGGCAGAGCACAGGAGATTGGTTAGGGTATAAGCTCTGGAGTCAGAGAGCAGGGGGCTCTGTGTCTCAGTCTGCCTATTCGGCAAATGATGGCAATCATGTGAAGCCAACGAAATAATGCTGGCAGAGTACTCACGGTACTCGGCATGTAATCCTCAATTAATATTGACCATTATTATTATTTTTAGGAACTCAGTGGTCATTCAGCCAATCACTTCATTTTAAAAAGCTTCCCCACTAAAGTATCAACTTCCAAAGTATAAAGATCAGGGTAGGCCTGCTTTGTAGTACAATAACCAGCTTTAGAAACCAAGCATATATCCTCATGTGTTACTGACTAGCTGTGCAAACTTGAGAAAGTTTCTTGGCCTCTCTGAATCTCAGTTTTATATATACATGAAGATAATTACATATTTACATCATACAATCACTGAGAACACTAATGTAAGAAATACATGAGCAGGGTTGACAGTCTTATTTTTCTATGTACCTTCTATTAACATAGTGTGTAGCATGAAGGAGGGGCTTCCAAATAATTTCTTTAATGAATTAACTTTGGAAGAGCGTCTCATGTGCAAGTTTTTAGTATGTAGAGGAGCGCTTCTTAAACTGTAATGTGTGTCCAAGTCTGCAGGTCTTACTAAAACACAGATTCTGATTCATTGGGTCTCCAAAAAACTGATCGTTTTTCAGAAAGACTCACAGACTTAGAAGACAAACTTATGATTACCAAAGAGGAGAGGGCAGGGAGGGATAAATTGGGAGATTGTGATTAATATATATACACTACTGTATATAAAACAGATAATCAACAAGGACCTACTGTATAACACAGGGAACTCTATACTCTGTAATAACCTATATGGGAAAAGAATCTGAAAAAGAAGAGATATATGTATAACTAAATCACTTTGCTGTACACCTAAAACTAACACAACATTGTAAATCAACTATAATATAAAATAAAAATTTTTTAAAAACCGATCGTTTTTGTTGGCTTTGGGAAGGGAACTTGGAAGCAAAGAGTGACAGAAGACTCTGTGTATCCTTTTGTACTTAAAAAATTTTAACTATATGAATGTATTCTAGTAAATGCCTATTTTTAAAAATGAAGTTACTTGGGAGAACAAATAATATAGTGAAGAAAATTGAGCAAAATAGACTAGTGCGTGTAAAAATTAAAGAACATGTTTAAACAACCGAAAGTGTGCAGAGAGTTTTGTTAGGTGCTATAAAATATGATTAACTTCAATGATATAAGCCCAACAAACGTAAGTGATGTCTCAAGGTCAGAAAACAAATCTAGTGTCAGGGCAAGACTATACATCAGGTCTCCGGTGATTTAAATCCTCCATGAACTTGGATCTTCAACTCAAGAACAAATTAGAGGGTGCCTGACCCATGAACTGAGGGGATAGTAGGGCGTCTGTGCTATCAGAGGAGGGATGAAGAGGATTCGAGTGTAGCAGTTTGAAGCAAATCTCAGAGCTCATTCTTGAATGATTTCACAGTTCAAATCCATCACTAATCCAGCCTCTAAGGTCAGTTCTGGACCGAGGAGGACTTATCAGTTAGGATAATGCCCTGAGCCCACTCACTCCTGCTGGGCTTGGAGTGCCTCTTAGCAGTGGGGCAATGATGCTGTGGGCCAGGCTGTAGTTTACCAGGGCATGCCAGCCAACTCCAGCCTGGACATGTCCTGTACGGTGGGGCTTTGCTAGGGAGGCAAAGTGCTGATGAAATCTGGTAAATTTCTAGGGGAAGAATAAGAATATTTAGCTGCGAAATTGTCCAAATAAGTAATTGGCTTGTACAACCTACCACTTACTGCAAAATTTCCAGTTAGTTTTCCCTAAACCTTTCTGTTTTAGGCTAGATAAGTCTAAGAAAGGTCACTTACTGTCTTCGATCTCTGATCCCAGTGAAGATGAGCACGGCAATGCCAATCACTACCACTCCCATCACGGCCCCAAAGATAATCAGCCATATGGTGACAGGTGGCTCATAAGGGGGTCCCAGCGTCGGCTGAATCCCCAGAAACTCCAGGCTGTTGTCATCCAGGCGGAAAGCATCATTGATACGGCCCCGGGACATCCTATTCCCAAAAGCAAAACACTTAGGCAAAAGAAAACTGTGTCCAATTATTTACTCCTTATATCATTGTTCCCAAACGGATTTGATAAGGCTTATCCTAAAAATGTATACCTAAAAAAAGCAATGAAATCAAAGTAAATAACCAGGTTCAGTGAAAGATTTGAGTTTTGACAATTATACATCTTTCATATCTTGTAACCTAGATTAGGTTTGGAAACAGCTCCATTGGAAAATTAGCCTGCAAGTGTGGAAACGTGCAAATGGTTGGCATTTGTTCATCTGTGACTCCTGGGTTGTAAAGGCAAAGTTAGCATGTTTGGTAAGAATTTCCCTTCTGTCAGGGTATGCCTACAATGATGTTATATCAAATAATGGAAAAGGACAACTGCATCCACCTCTTCTACAAATGAATCAGTCCCTCTACACAAGTCTCCACAGTTGTATTTTCCAAATGAAAGGTGTTGACATCCAAAATTATCACTAAAAGGCAGCACTGGGGAGGAATACAGGGAAGGAGACTTTGCCAAAAAAAAAGGTGAGGATTATTTTTAAAACAAAAAACAGTGAAATGTTCAATATTCTAGATTGAAAACCAAAGTGTCTGGCATCACATCCTCCTGCCCTTGGGTATAGGGCAGGTCAGGAGGCGGTCAAAGTCGAGAGAGAGAGAGGGAGAGAGAGGGAGAGGGAGAGGGAGAGGGAGAGGGAGAGGGAGAGGGAGAGGGAGAGGGAGAGAGAGAGAGGGAGGGAGGGAGGGAGGGAGAGAGAGAGAGAGAGAGAGAGAGAGAGAGAGAGAGAGAGAGAGGGAGAGAGAGAGAGAGAGAGAGAGAGAGGTCAAAGCAGCATTAGCCATGTCACCCCTGGCAACCTCTGCCTGAAAGAGCCTGGGCATTCTGGAAACAGGACGTTTGAGGGCCCCTGTAGCTTGCGGGAGGGCGGCGCTCCTTCATGACGATCTCAGCGGGCGCTTTTCCCCAGGACAAGTCACGTGGAGGCCCACTCTGCCCAGCAAGTCTTGTTTCTGCTTCCGAAGATGAACAGCAGCTCAAGAGTGCCACCTAGTGAGCACTTCCTGTAGTAGTGAGTAGCTTAAGCCTTTTTTTCTTTCTTTTTTCTTTTTTTTTTTTTCTTTTTAATGACAAGGGGAAACACCTACATCTATCCATTCTTCACTATTGCTGTTTTGGGAAACAGCTGAGGCAAATTGGGAAAACTGTTCCTTCTGAACACTCACCACCAATAGCAAGTCCCTCTTTTGGTATGGAGGCTAACCAGTGTCTAAGGAATCCTATCCTTGCCCACCTTGTTTCAGACTTCGGTTAGTTAAATGGATCCTACATCAAAGTCCCTACAGCAAATGATGGCGACACCTGCCCACGTGCCCTCTGCTCTCACCATTTTCCGGGTGTGCTGGCCAGACTTCCTTCAGCCAGTACCTGCTGCCTTTTCCCGAGAGCATTCTCAGGCCACAAGATTCAGCCCTGTCTGCAGGCCAGCAATGCTGGGAAATTAGTCTCCCCTGTAAGCAGTTCTCAACCAGTGACTGATGGGAGGTGGTGAATAAATACCCCAGCTCTGATGGGACAATTGAGGTGCATATTCTACGCCGTCTCCCAGAATTCCCAGCAGAATGGAGCTCTAGCTGCCCACAGCGGTAACTTGCTCATAACGTGTCCTTTACTACCTTCCTTCCATTCTGTCTCCTGTCCACATTCCTCCATCCGTGCTTCTTGAGGTCACCTCCCACATAAACTACTTACACTCAAATCCTTGTCTAAGGACCTGCATCTGGATAAACCCAATTAAGACAATCCCCTTGCTATGAGATTCTGGAATTAAAACCCAAGTTTTTAAGATGAGGAAAAACATGTAAATGACTCAGAAGAGTGCCTGGCACTGTAAAAGCACACCAAATATTCGTTCCTGCTGTTGCTGCATTGGGGGACCCCCTTGCCCTGCTATCATGCATTAGAAAGTAAAATATCACCTGATGGCCTCTTCAACTTCAGTTCTAGGAATGATGTCAGACACATTTTTAGGTGTAGTGACAAAGAAGTTGAAGGAGATTCTTGGTTTCAAGTCACTCACCCACACGTCCTTCTCCCTGTGGAGAAACAAAAGAAGCATCTTCCCTGGTGGCACAGAGGACACTGTACAGAGAATGAAACCTTCTCCTGCTGGTGCAAAGGAGATGGGAGGAGGATCACAGGGTAAAGTAGGGAGACATGGGGCAGGGCCCGTCATGGAAGGATGTAATTGTCCCAACAAGCTTAACACTGCCCAAAGCACACAAACTCAACTACATAAGGTGTGACGGCAAGTCTTGGCGCTGTTAGTTCTGCCACCATATAAGAACAACAGTTTGGGTTTTTTTTCCAATCATAGAAAAATTTCAAACTGAAAGCAGTAGCAGAATCAGCAAGGAATCGTTGGTGACCCAGACTCGTGCTAAACAACATGGCTGCCAGCAATGGCTCTGTTCCATGGACAGAGGTGGTGCGTTGATATCTTCGAACCTTGCCCCTCCCAGCAAAAATCGTCATGTTACCCCCACGGTGAGGGTGAGGAGCGGGGTTTACAGTACGATGTGACAAGACTCTGCTCTCACAGCTGCCAGACTGACCCTAATAAAACCCAAGGCAGATCACAGGGCTCAGATCCTTTCTCACCCAGAAGGAAAGCCAATGGCCTTAGAACGGCTTGGGAGGCGCACATGAACTTTCTTCTCGCCTCCCCACCCCCCTGGCCCAGTCCCACCATGACCACATCTCCCACTGGTCTTCTATTAGCTCACTGTGCTCCAGCCACACTAGCCTCCTTGCTGTTCCTTCAACAGGTGAAGGATATTTGTTCCTCAGGATCTTTCCACTTGCTATTTTCCCAGCTGAAACATTTCCCCACATAGTCTGCACCTCTGACTCTCTTTCCTGTTTCAGCTATTTGCTCAAATATTAACAAGGCTTTCTCTGACCATTTTAGTTAAAATTGAACCCTACACACACACACACACACACACACACCCCAGCACTCCCTAGCTCCTTTCCTGTTGAATTTTTCTCCCTAGCACTTATCACCATCGAATTCTACTACTTACATATTTACATATTCTGTCGATTGTCTATAACACACACACACACAAAACAGATACATTAGAATATAAGCTCATGAATGAAAGCAGAGATTTCTGCCTTTTTTTTTTTCAGTGCTGAGGGTGGATGAGAGCATTTGGGGAAAAGAAGGGGAGAGGAAAAGAGGAGAGAGGAGGGAAGGGGGTGGAAAGGGAGGAGAGAGGCGAGGAGAGGGCCATTTAATAATAACAATGCTCTTGTCACCTACAAGTCAAATAAGTCACAATCATCCCTAAATAGACTGGCCCAAATTCCAGGAGATCAAAGAGATTTAAAAGTTATTAGGAGGTTTTTCTTAATTTCACTTGAATAAAAGTTGAAGCATAATATTTTCTTAGACCCAAGAGTAAGGGAAATACTGATTGAGAGCACAGCAAATCAACTCACCCAAAAGGAATGGTCTCGTTTCTGACTTTTGAAAAATACTCTCTCATGGCGTATGCAACAGACGACCGGAACAAGTACATTTCATTGTCATTCCATTCATACTGCAAATTCAAAACAAAAACACTGCTCAGTAGAGATCATGGGGTACATTAAAACCTGATATTCTAAAAGCTTTTTTTTTGGTCGCGCCGTGCATCTTGTGGGATCTTGTGGGATCTGAGCTCCCCGACCAGGGAATGAATCCACGCCCTTGGCAGTGAGAGCGCGCAGTCCTAACCACTGGACCGCCAGGGATCTCCCCACAAGCGTTATTTTTAATTTGTCTAATATGCCAAAGATTCTTGCTCTGCATGAAGTCAGTGACCTCCAACTTGAGTGTGCATCGGCATCACCTGGAGGGCTTGTTAAACCACTGAATCCTGGGCCTGAGCCTCAGAGTTTCTAATTCAGAAGGTCTGGGAGGAGACCCAAGAAATCGCATCTCTAACAAGCTCCCAGGTGGTGCTAATGCTGCGGGTCGCGCAGCCACGCTTTAAGAACCATGGCGTTCACTCTGCCCTTTTAATTTAGTTTGATGTAAGCTGAAATAAACACCCGGAGGGAAGGTTTATAGATGGGAGTCATGTGAGCCATTGGTTTTGGTTAAAATGTCCATATACTGTAGACAAATGTGCTGAGTTTTTACTATTTTTATAGTAAATTCTTGGATATGTGTTAGTGTAAAAAAAAGAAGAAACTTGAGGTTCAAAGGAAAAAAATTTTTCTGTAAACAAGGTAATTTGTTCTTGTTTTTCAGTGCTAAACCAATGGCTTGTGTATTTGCACAGTCCAGGAAAAACCTGTTCAAACAGAAAAAAAGCATTCACTCTTTCCTCCAGTAGATGGCAGTAGAGATCATGAATAGCACGAAGTTTGCATCTCTCCTTCCCCTTCTAGGAAAAACAATTCTGAGATGATCATACTAAGTGAAGTAAGCCAGACAGAGAAAGACAAATATCATATGATATCGCTTATATGTGGAATCTAAAAGGATGATACAAATGAACTTATCTACAGAACAAAAACAGACTCACAGACGTAGAAAACAAACTTATGGTCACCAAAGGGGATAGCGGGGAAGGGGGATAAATTAGGAGATTGGGATTAACATACACACAGTACTATATATAAAATAGATAACCAACAGGGACCTACTGTATAGCACAAGGAACTACACTCAATATTTTGTAATAACCTATATGGGAAAAGAATCTGAAAAAAATATATGTGTATATGTATAACTGATTCACTTTGCTGTTCACCTGAAACACATTGTAAATCAACTATACTTCAATTTAAAAAAATGTAATTACATTTTCAGAAGTAAATCTAAAATTTTAGCTGTTTAAAAAAAAGATTTCATTGTAAAGCAACTATACTCCAATAAAAATTAATTTAAAAAATAAATAAAATAAATAAAAATAAATTTTAAAAAAGATTTCAAAGGATTGCTACATTGACCCCAGCTTGATATCACACAGCTGTTGGAAAAAGTTGCTCTAATAGTAATAATGATATTATTAATATTATTACTAATATTCTGGTTACTATTTCTATATTCAAAAAAAGCAAAGGCCAAGTTCCCAAATTAGTGTCAAAGACCCAGGTGGACTTTGCCATGAAATAGCTTGAACTGGGCAGTTATTCAGGCTAAAAGTATGGTTCTGGTCTCATCAAAGCAACCTGTCATTCAGTGAATAGGCCTCAGAATGTTACACCATCAACCCCTCTGAAGGTTACTGATCCCTCACTGCATGGAAAGAGAACATGGGGACACATGTCAAGAAAAAAGAAGATAATTGAAAAGGATCCTGACCTACCAGATACTTTAAATTAAAATAATTAAATTTCATTAGTCCAAGGAAGAGCTAATAAAAATATGACAGAAAGAGAAATGATCCCAGAGACACTCAATGATTGTTAAGAAATAGGAACATGAACTTTTAGAGTTTGGGAAGTGATGCACTTCCATTTTTATTATTTCTTTCTTAAATGTTCCTTTTTTACTCCTACTATGTTATTTATGTTTAGATGTCTTACTTATCTATGAAAATTACACTAAAATACACTACAACTACTGTGGAACCTTGGACAGTATTTAACTTCCCAGGAAAAGTAAGGGGGTACAAATGCCATCTTTGGGTCTATCCAACGCAAAGAACAATTTTCTGTAGCACCTTGGACTGTTTTATCCAATAGTGCCAGGCTGCCCTCTAATCCTGCAAAGCCTGCAGGATGCCACAAGCCCACCCACGCCTTTGATCCCCATCTGCCTGGGGCGACCCTCTCCTCTCCTCTTTCCCAATCAAAGCCGCTACTGCTTCAAACTGGATAACCTGAGACAGGTTGCTTCAAACCGGATAACCTGAGACAGGTGTTTAGGAGAAAGGAATAGCTGATTAAAGTAATTCACATGAAGGTGTAAGTAATCTGATTTTCTGTAAAACATTCTGTTGTCCTGAAATGCATCTCTACATCAGTGGTTCTCAAACTGTGCCGTAATCAGTCACCTGGGGAGCTTTGATGACTTGATGCCACACCACAGAGCAATTAAGTCAGAATCTCTGGGAGTGGGATTCAAGCACTGATATTTTTCAAAAATCCCAAATGACTCCAGTGTGCAGCCATGTTTGAGAAACTGTGTTCTAAATCAGAGCTTCCCAGTCTTTATTGCATCTACAAACCCACCGGGGGGCTTATTAAAATGCAGATTCCGATTAAGCAGGTCCAGGGCCGGGGTCTAAGATTAAAACAAGCTTCCAGGATATAGATGATTGACTAAGACAAAACAACGCAAAACTGCCTACAGTGCTTCTAAGAGCAAGCAATCTCTCAAAACATAACCATGTCCTCTTCCTCAAATACAAGTAATGGTGATTAGAGTGAATTGGGAGGGTGGGTATTTGATACTTAAGATTGGATGTTTTCTTATTGATCTTCATAACACCTTCAAAGTCACAAGGAAAGAGGAGGCATAGCCAATCCAATAAGGAATGAATGTGTTCCTAAAAAAAACAACCCAAAAGCCAAAGGGCAGAATCTAGAGCTTTTTAAGAGAACCATGTATCCTCTCATCTTTTAGACCACACTGGAATGGGCTTGTTGTGCCCTATTTAAGGGAATGCGTTGAAAAGTCATCGACGCACTGTGTAGAATACTCACAGCTTTTTCTCCAAGAGCTGATTTTAGGCTTATCCTCACTTTGATGCTTTGGTCAGAATCTGATTAAAGAGAAATAACAGATTGTTGTTACAGATGACACATTGACCATGTGTGTTTATTTCCTTCCTCTCCCAAGATCCCACTAAAGTGATAGTAAAGGAATTTTTTAAGGTATAAACACACTTTTGGAAAATGAGAAGTTATGGAGGAGTGGTAAGTGCTTTCACAAGGGTCAGGAAGCCATGCCCTAACGTGTATACACAGGCAGCACAGACCCCCAAAGTCCCACAGAATCCTGGAGAGGCTTGGGATTCAGGTACAGTAGGGGGTGGGAAGAAGATACTGGACTGAAAACAAGGGGAATGAAACTCAAGGTCTGGTTAAAGACACTTTGGGGAACAGTTGATGTTCCTACCCCATGAGCTCTTGCTTAGAAAGTCACTTGGAGGCTGTGCTGCAGCAAAACAAGAGGTAATTCACGAAAGAAGACATGGCATCCAGGAAGCAGTGGATTCAACCCAGAACAGCAGCAAAGGGATGACTCAGGATGAAAACTGTGGTCCAGATTGAGATAGGAGGACTCTAAGAGGGAGTTCTTTAGGAAAAAATGAGACTGAAAAGAATAGATATGTTGGAATAGTTGAAAAAGATGAATGTGACGTACATAGCAAATTAGGCATACAAAAAACATGAGACAATAGAAACTCCAGGACAAACAAAAAACCACATAAGAAAGGATATAAAATAGTATATTGGTTCTGCAAGCATAATGATGCAAATATTGATAATTTCTCTTTGAAAAATTATGTTAAACCTAATTGGGAGAATGAGAAAAGGAGGCAGAAGAGTAGGCAGAAGTGCATGCCTAAAAGTGAGCTATAGGGAAATGACAATATAAACAAATTGTTTAAAAATATGAATGTGACCACCAGAAAGAAGAGGCAATAGCATTAAAATTGTTAAAAGTACTTGTCTTTGAAGAGCAGGATTCGAATACAGTGGGTTGGAGACTGTTAGACTCTTTTATTTTAAATATGGGGCTAGTAAAGCAGACTTGAAAAAGAGAGAGAGAGGTAGTTTTCACTGTGCCAGGTACATAGTAGCTGCTCAACAAATGTGTTTCCTCCCAGATAAAATGGCAGCTACCACCGTAGTACAGAGGCTAAGTAGAGGGAGAACATATTCAGCTGTGTCACAGTCCCATGAGACTGGGGCCAGAGAGGACTAGGGGAAGCAGAAAGTGGGCAGTTAGAAATGTGTCAACTCGATGTACTCACATGGAGTCCAATCTGTGCTCCATCCCACAGACGAATTCCTGTTCTGCTCTTTCAGCCAGGTCAACAACGGCTCAAAGTAGTTGAGCAGTGGTTTTACGTCCATAGTCTTTACTCCCACAATATTTTTCAGTGCTAAGGTCCAGGGTTCTGATTTTCCAAGGTGCAGCATTTGGCTACATGAAAAAAGGGGAGGGTGGGTTCAGGGCCTTTTGAGGGATTCCAGATGTACACCTACTTACATGTACAATCTATGCTTTCTCCTCTTTGGCTTGACTAAGTTTGCTCCTGGCAAATAAGAAAAGAAGCCATGTTAACAGATGTATTCATCCTTCAATCTCTCTTCCCCTCCAGTTACTACAAAAAGAGCTCTGTAGTTATGACATGGAGAGAGGAGGTGGCCTGTCCAGCCATCACATGGTCCAGGTTCCTGTGTGACCACGAAACAAACATTTAATTTGTGGATGAGAACATTTTGAGGCCCCCAATTTTCTTCTAAGAACAAAGAAATCAAATTCAAACCTAGGCATGGAAATGAGTAAAATTAAATAGGAATGAGAGGTTCAATATTTTGAAGCATCTCTTACAGCAGCCTTTGCCCAGCTTCGGTGGAATTCGAGATATCACATTTGTACAGGGGACCTTCATGTTTAGCTGTTTGACAAAGGGCTTCATGAAACTGGAATTGATAAATGGTCCTTGTGTAATATCTGTAAAAGAGATAAAGAAAAAAATAGTTGTCCTGTGTTTAGTTTCTGTGGTAGAATCAAAGATTGCGGCATATATTTAAATGTTGAAGCCCTAGTAACCAAAGAAGTACCAGTTAAACCTCTTTTCCCTCCAGAAAGACCCAAACATGAACCCTACAGACTCATCATACTTGCATTCATGTATCAGCTGATAAAAAGGCAGTATTATTTTGTTAAATGTTAGCTCACATTTGTATTGTGTTTTACAGATTTATAGCCTTTTCATATAAATGATGCCAATCGATCCTTATGGCAGATCAACAATATTATTTCCACTTTACAAATAAAGAAACTGAGGCTCGGGGCTTAGCTGGTGGTCCAGTGGCTAAGGGTCCGTGCTCCCAATGCATGGGGCCCAGGTTCGATCCCTGGTCAGGGAACTAGATTCCCACAGGCCGCAACTAAGAGTTCGCATGCCGCAACTAAAGATCCCACATGCCACAACTAAAGAACCTGCATGCCACAACTAAGACCCGGCGCAACCAATTAAATAAGTAAATAAAAAAGAAAGAAAGAAACTGAGACTCAACAAATTCAAGATCTGGATCTAATAGGGGAAGAACATAGGTTTTGGGACTTCAAGTTAAAAATGCTTTATTACAGATATTAGTTGGCCTGCCGGTTCAAGATGGCAGAGTAGAAGGATGTGCGCTCACTGCCTCTTGCGAGAGCACCGGAATCACAACTAACTGCTGAACAATCATCGACAGGAAGACACGGGAACTCACCAAAAAAGATACCCCACATGCAAAGACAAAGGAGAAGCCACAGTGAGACGGTAGGAGGGGAGCAATCACAATAAAATCAAATCCCATAACTGCTGAGTGGGTGATTCACAAACTGGAGAACAATTATACCACAGAAGTCCACCCACTGGAGTGAAGGTTCTGAGCCCCACGTCAGGCTTACCAGCCTGGGGGTCTGAAAACGAGAGGGGGAATTCCCAGAGAATCAGACTTTGAAGGCTGGCGGGATTTCGACAGGACTGGGGGTAACAGAGACTCCACTCTTGGAGGGCACACACAAAGTAGTGTATGCATCAGGACCCAGGGGAAGGAGCAGTGACCCCATAGGAGACTGAACCAGACCTACCTGCTAGTGTTGGAGGGTCTCCTGCAGAGGCGGGGGGTGACTGTGGCTTACTGTGGGGACAAGGACACTGGCAGCAGAAGTTCTGGGAAGTATTCCTTGGCGTGAGCCCTCTCAGAGTCCGCCATTAGCCCCACCAAAGAGCCCGGGTAGGCTCCAGTGTTGGGTCGCCTCAGGCCAAACAACCAACAGGAAGGGAACCCAGCCCCACCCATCACCAGACAATCGGATTAAAGTTTTACCGAGCTCTGCCCACCAGAGCAACACCCAGCTCTACCCACCACCAGTCCCTCCCATCAGGAAGGTTACACAAGCCTCTTAGATAGCCTCATCCACCAGAGGGCAGACAGCAGAAGCAAGAAGAACCACAGTCCTGCAGCCTGTGGAAGAAAAACCACAATCACAGAAAGACAGACAAGACGAAAAGGCAGAGGGCTATGTACCAGATGAAGGAACAAGATAAAACCCCAGAAAAACAACTAAATGAAGTGGAGATGGGCAACCTTCCAAAAAACAATTCAGAATAATGATAGTGAAGATGATCCAGGACCTTGGAAAAAGAATGGAGGCAAAGATTGAGAAGATGCAAGAAATGTTTAACAAAGACCTAGAGGAATTAAAGAGCAAACACCTAGAAGAATTAAAGAACAAACAAACAGAGATGAACAATACAATAACTGAAATGAAAACTACACTAGAAGGAATCAATAGCAGAATAACTGAGGCAGAAGAACGGATAAGTGACCTGGAAGACAGAATGGTGGAATTCACTGCTGCGGAACAGAATAAAGAAAAAAGAATGAAAAGAAATGAAGACAGCCTAAGAGACCTTTGGGACAACATTAAATGCAACAACATTCGCATTATAGGGGGTCCCAGAAGGAGAAGAGAGAGAGAAAGGACCTGAAAAAGTATTTGAAGACATTATAGTCGAAAACTTCCCTAACATGGGAAAGGAAATAGCCACCCAAGTCCAGGAAGAGCAGAGAGTCCCAGGCAGGATAAACCCAAGGAGAAACATGCCGAGACACATAGTAATCAAAATTGACAAAAATTAAAGACAAACAAAAATTATTAAAAGCAACAAGGGAAAAATGACAAAAAACATACAAGGGAACTCCCATAAGTTTAACAGCTGATTTCTCAACAGAAACTCTACAAGCCAGAAGGGAGTGGCATGATATATTTAAAGTGATGAAAGGGAAGAACCTACAACCAAGATTACTCTACCCAGCAAGCATCTCATTCACATTCGATGGGGAAATCAAAAGCTTTACAGACAAGCAAAAGCTAAGAGAATTCAGCACCACCAAACCAGCTCTCTAACAAATGCTAAAGGAACTTCTCTAAGTGGGAAACACAAAAGAAGAAAACGACCTACAAAAACAAACCCATAACAATTAAGAAAATGGTAATAGGAACATACATATCGATAATTACCTTAAATATGAATGGATTAAATGCTCCAACCAAAAGACACAGGCTTGCTGAATGGATACAAAAACAAGACCCATATATATGCTGTCTACAAGAGACCCGCTTCAGACCTAGGGACGCATTCAGACTGAAAGTGAGGGGATGGAAAAAGATATTCCATGCAAATGGAAATCAAAAGAAAGCTGGAGTAGCAATACTCATATCAGATAAAATAGACTTTAAAATAAAGAATGTTACAAGAGACAAGGAAGGACACTACATAATGATCCAGGGATCAATCCAAGAAGAAGATATAACAATTATAAATATATATGCACCCAACATAGGAGCACCTCAATACATAAGGCAACTGCTAACAGCTATAAAAGAGGAAATCGACAGTAACACAATAATAGTGGGGGACTTTAACACCTCACTTACACCAATGGACAGATCATCCAAACAGAAAATTAATAAGGAAACACAAGCTTTAAATGACACAATAGATCAGATAGATTTAATTGATATTTATAGGACATTCCATCCAAAAACAGCAGATTACACTTTCTTGTCAAGTGCACATGGAACATTCTCCAGGATAGATCACATCTTGGGTCACAAATCAAGCCTCAGTAAATTTAAAAAAATTGAAATCATATCAAGCATCTTTTCTGACCACAATGCTATGAGATTAGAAATGAATTAAAGGGAAAAAAACGTAAAAACACAAACACATGGAGGCTAAACAATACCTTACTAAATAACCAAGAGATCACTGAAGAAATCAAAGAGGAAATCAAAAAATACCTAGGGACAAATGACAATGAAAACACGACAATCCAAAACCTATGGGATGCAGCAAAAGCAGTTCTAAGAGGGAAGTTTATAGCTATACAAGCCTACCTCAAAAACAAGAAAAATCTCAAATAAACAACCTAACCTTACACCTAAAGCAATTAGAGAAAGAAGAACCAAAAAACCCCAAAGTTAGCAGAAGGAAAGAAATCATAAAGATCAGAGCAGAAATAAATGAAATAGAAACAAAGAAAACAATAGCAAAGATCAATAAAACTAAAAGCTGGTTCTTTGAGAAGATAAACAAAATTGATGTGTATAAAATGGATGACTAATAAGAACATGCTGTATAAAAAAATAAAATAAAATTCAAAAATTCAAAAAAAAACCATATTAGTCACTCAAAATAAATAAATAAATAAATAAAAATACTCTATTACAATCACCCTGCACTCTGTCAGTGACAAGAAGACAAACAAAAATATATTTCTATTTCTCCCAAGGATACTATAAATTCCCTGATGGTGGGAGAAAAGATCTCATGTAAGTTTTATTTAACTCAATACATCGTGTTGAGTTAAATCGAATTGAAACTGATCATCTATTTTGAGGATCTAAGGGGGAGGTGAATGGAGATAGAAAAAGAAATTAGAGTTGTCACTCTGTCCACAAATCCTAGAAGTGAAACAGAAGAAAACTGTCATTTACCGGATGAATGAGTAATCTTCAGCAACATGGAACAGACATGCGGGGTCACAGTATGTTTCGTCATGGGGCAGAGGCTCCACCACCCCGACTATCTCTCGCCTTTGGGGAAAAAAGAAGATACATTAGCTCTGGGTCACTCATCGTGAGAAAGTATGGATGGTGCCATTAGTGCAGTGTCATCAGCCAATGGCATTTCTACTGAAATTGGTTGTCAGGTGAAATTGAAACAGTGTAAAGAATTACAGAATAAAGTGCATCATGTAGTCATCTCTTTATTTTTTAAATTCAGCCGGTCTACAGCATTGGAGAATAGCTGTACCTTCAAAATACTAATTTAATAAAGTGCATTGCGTGGCCAAAGACATACAGTGCAAGTCCTAATAATTCCTTTCCGGCACCACATTTTATGGGCTCCTCGTAGGCGGAATTTTCTAAAATTGAAATCTCACTGATTCTTCAAGGCTAGCTCAAATGTCCCCTCCTCTGTGAGGCCTGCCCCTGCTCCCAACCACCTGCCAGCACAGTGAACCCTCCAGCTCCCTTGGCCTTCTCTAGCTCTGCCTCCTTTGCCACTTCTCTCTCCGTTTTGTAATTATTCACATACAGCTCCTTCTTGCCCTGGAGACTTGAGCACCTAGCGGGCGGGGCTGTGTTTTGGTCATCTTTACAGTTCCAGTGCCAGACACGATGGCCAAGGCTAAGAAAAGACCTCACATGGATTCACTGAATGCACAGAGTAATTAATGCATTAATGAATCATTTTAAGGGTCTGATTCCATGTACCTTTGGAAATAAACTAAAAGGGATCAAAAATTAATTCAATCAGAAAAAAAGGTAGGGAAACCATGTATTTGGCCTTGTTTAAAGTGAATACATCCGTCCTTTCTGATTGTGGGATCATGATAGACATAATTTCAGTACTACTCAAATGCTAGCAACAGCTACTACAGATGCTGCCTCCTCCCTCCCAAGGAGGGTTTATGTCACCAGAGAGAATCTTGGCAGAAGAGTGGCACTGACTTCAACTTACGGATATGGGGCTGAATGTTATAATGGTAGATCTTCACCACAGAGAGGAAAAATAAAGAAAAATAATTGACAGGAGTCTGACTAATAGATGGTGAGGAGAAGCTTTCTTTCTTTTTTTCCTTCATTCATTTGTTTGTTTGTTCATTCATTCCTTCTTTCCTAACTTCCTTCCTTCCATCTTCTTCTGTAATACTTTCATCATTTATTTCATACTTTCATGTGCCAGGCACTGTGCAAGGCACTTGGGATACGGTGATGAATGAGGTAGCGCTGAAACTATTGGAAGGAATCGCCCTCTGTTGCCCAAATACAGCAGGCTCTCACTAGCTTGGGATTCTCTCCCTTCCCCTCTACATACCCCTGGTTAAATCCCACATCTTTCTCAAAGCTCA
The DNA here is from genome assembly GCF_965194825.1 of Balaenoptera physalus. NCBI lineage: Eukaryota > Metazoa > Chordata > Mammalia > Artiodactyla > Balaenopteridae > Balaenoptera > Balaenoptera physalus. Next base: position 13,491,201 of record NC_138903.1, read on the forward strand.
ATTTGGATGCTTCTCCTCATCTGACCTATCAGCCAGGGTTTTGGATCCCCCCTTGGATGCTCATGGATGCCCACATTCTCCCATCACAACCCAACACGTTGCAGTGGTTTCATTTCCCGCATTCCTCCATAGACTACAAGTTCTTTGAAGTCGAGGAGAACATCAGAAATGATCAGCATCGGATTCCCCAGTGCTTTACCTAAAATGTGGGGTTAATATTTTTGTTTCAAAGAATGGACAAAAGCAAAAATAAAAATGAATGAATTGATCACTTCCCAAATAATATCACAGTTTAATGGGTGCCTCAATACTTAAGATAGAGCATGAGAAATTATGTCACTTGACCCTGCTGGGGGGTGGGGCAGAGCCAAGGAACCATTATCTGAGAAAGCTCCCAAATGGAGACTGAAAAAATAAAAAGGAGGCAGTTAATGTGGTGTGTGTGTGTGTGTGTGGTATGTGATGGCATTCCCCTAGCCTGAATACACTTCTCTCTCATTTTCACATATTTAGCCCCACACCACTAGATTTCAAGATTTAGCCACTGAAATCCCAGTTATTCTCTGAGAACTCCAGTGCTAGTTGTCTTACGTGGGTTCTCACCCAAACAGACCCTGAGACCAGACCCTGGGACGTGATCCCAGGAAACACAGGCAAAGGAGTGAGGAAGTGAGACAGGAAAAGGAAAGCAGCCCCCAAAAGGTGTGTTATCAAGCAAGTCACCACAGTGGGTAACTGGAGCCTTTTCCCACTGAGGAACTCTAGGATCCCATGTAGAGCACTCACCTCAGAATTCTCCCCGCGGAGGGCGAGGGAGCTGAAGTACTTATCCACCAATTCCCATCACACATAGTTCCTCAGTCTTTTCTCCATAGGAGGGTTCTAGTGACCAGAGGAAGCCCTCAGGCAATAAAATACAGATACTGCTACTAAGTATATGATGTCTGTGTGTGTATGTGAGTGTGTGTATACAGGCCAACCAAATGCTTTTAAATAAACAGCAAACTCATGAGGAAACATTTTACTGATTGCATATTCATTGACTTACTTCATCTCCCACCACTTTTGCATCCACTGCTCCTTGGGTATTTCACCCTTAAAGACCATCCACCTCCACTTTTCTAACATGTAAGTAAACGGTAGAGTTCCAACAATTTGAAGTGCTTGTTTGAGCAGGAAGTTTATTTCTGTTACTGAAAATAAAATGGGAAAGGATAAATATTAAGATGAGGCTGACAGTGGATGTCTTGTATTAGATAATTTCCTAATCTCAAGATATTATTCCTTAAGATATACTTACTATAAAGATGATCGCGTGAGAAATATTGACAGTGGACATAATAATATGTATATATTCGTTTTCTCAGCTGAGGGATTTGGAGTAGGGTGAAGCCTTGGATAGATCAGGTTAAATAAATCCACAAGGAACCCCTAATCCTTTTTCTTCATTAGTTTCAGTTGCCTTCCTTAAGTACTTCTTATCAGAGCTAATCAGGGGTATTTTATCTACTTTCCTAGTCATACTGTTTATCTTTTTTTTGTTTTTTTAAAAATTTATTTATTTTATTTATTTATTTTTGGCTGCGTTGGGTCTTCGTTGCTGTGCGCGGGCTTTCTCTAGTTGCGGTGAGTGGGGGCCACTCTTCATCGCGGTGCGCGGGCTTCTCACCGCGGTGGCTTATCTTTGCCGCGGAGCATGGGCTCTAGGCACGCGGGCTTCAGTAGTTGTGGCTCACAGGCTCCAGTAGTTGTGGCTCACGGGCTCTAGAGCGCAGGTTCAGTAGTTGTGGCACATGGGCTTCGTTGCTCTGCGGCATGTGGGATCCTCCCGGACCAGGGCTCGAACCCGTGTCCCCTGCACTGGCAGGCGGATTCCCAACCACTGCACCACCAGGGAAGCCCCACACTGTTTATTCTTGTAAGCTCCATGAAGGCAGTGACTGTCAATTCTCATTCAAGACTGTATACCTAGCCTGGTGTCTGCTACATGATGTCCTCTGTGAGTCTTTGCTAAATAAACAAATATTAAACAGATGTGGCCAAAAGCCAGTAAACCAGGGAAGGGAAAAAACAACAAAAACGAGCCTCCCTAGAGGAAACCATCCACTGGATAATCAGAAGTACAATGTACTTTAAATTTACTGACATCTTCCTTACCTGAGTTTAAAATGCTTTAACAAATTATGTTATTTCATTTATCCTTTATTATTGATGTAAAAAGGCAGTGGAGCTCATATCTAGTGCGTAAATGAAGCTCACTGGAATGTAAGCAGAGGGATATTATCTACTTGGCACACCAATGTATTTAGTGTCTTTTAAAATGCTTTACACATAGTAAGTGCTCAATAAATATTTTTGGAAGAAGAAAGGAAAAGAGAGAAGGAGAGAGAGAGAGAGAGAAGGAATGAAGGACCTTATTTTGTTTAGCATCATTCACAGATCAGGGCCAGAGCCAAGGAAAGAAGCAGGAGTTTTTCAAATCAGTGGTTTAACCATTCCTAGTACTGTCTTAGTGATTCAACCATCTTTGACTGCTGTCAAGGAATATTAAAAAATGATAAAACTAATAATGGTCTGTTAATCGACTTGAGAATGATACTTTAAAATTAGGAAACAGGTGTGGTTACTGTGAACCCCCTTTCCTCTGTTGCTCCCTTCATGGGAGGATGCCACTACTTGTCTATTACCCACTGGGTCTGTGCTCACAGTAACTTTTTCAGACATGATGATGGCTTTACACTGACCTACTCCCAGGTCCTTGTGAGATCATCAGGGTCTGGAGCCAGAAGTCAAGGCAAAGTGAATTGCCCACACAAGGATGGAGCTCATGACCTTGACCTCATCGACTAAATGTACTAGTAGGCAGAGCTGATGTTTATGTCCCAAATTGCTAAAATGAGGGGAGAGAAATACATGGGAAAGAAGAACATATTTGGCTCTAAGTGTCCTCCTTTTACAAGAAAGAATCCTCACTGAAAAATCTGGATCTCATGAATATTTGTTGTGTTCCGTCAAGTCCAACCCATCCAAAGAGAAACAGGCTGCCTCGGGCAAAGATGCTGAAGGATAGCCTGAATCTGAGGGGATGTTATGGGGCAAATTCATGCTTCAGCCACATGAACAAAACGTTTCAGTCTCCTCCAATCTTGATATTCCACCACCTGTTCCTTAAGAACTCCCAAATTTCAAGTTATACTTTGCTTTGCATAATATTATGGGAAAAGTTATAGATTAGGGCTCTGGTTCCGGTTCTGCCATGTTGCTTCTTGACCTTGGGTTAATTATTTTCCCTCTCATGTCTTCAGTTTGCTTCCTCTGCAAAATGGTTTTTAGAATCTGTTCCAGCTCCACTGTTTTGGTTTTTACCTAGAACCGGGGGATTCAGTCAGAACTCTGACACTAATTAGCTGGGTAACCTTGGATAAGCCATTTCAGTTCTGTGGGCCTATTTTGGCATCTTTTTAAAAGCTTCTGTTAGATGGTTCTTAGAGTCCCAAGACCATTCACTTAGTTACCTCTCTTATGCCCTTTTCAAAGATACAAAACCAGAAGCTGGAATATTATGCTATATACTTAAAAAATTTTTTTAACCAGTAGCAATTTCCAGTTACCCATAAATAACTTATATTTTACATGGCAAAAATTAAATATATCCTATGCATGACAATAAATACCTTTGCCCATGTCAGACTATAGAATACCCAAAACAGGCCATGAAAAAATGTCCGTACCATTGTCTTCATAAAAATCAGGTGGCAGAAGACCAAGGGCTTTCAAATAGTGAGGTGTAGCTGCAGAAAGTGACATGATTTCCCCAACAGCTTCATGGAAACCTTCATTAGCTCCATTTCTGAGCAGGAAGGGCTGTGTGGCATACGCCATGTCATACTGGATGTGCCCCATCTCGTGATGGGCTGTCAGGAAGTCATCCATCGTCACCTTTGTGCACATTTTGATCCTGAACAAAAATGGGCAAGATTAAAATGAATCTCATTGAATTTCATTTAATCATCACAATAGAGTTATATGGGATTTCCATAGCATGGATCACCTTTCCAAGATTTATTCACCAATGATTCTTGAGGACCTATCTTGTACGTCCTAGAAACTGTACTAGGTGCTCAATATAAAGTGATGGGCAGGGCTGAATCTTGTCTTCCTGATCACAGACTAACAGAAAGGACGATAAACAGAGTCATCTACTACAAAAACTCTGAGGCAAGTACTCTATAAGTGATCAGTAGACATGGCCTTGGGCACAACAATGAGTAAATGGAGGCATAGTCTTCTGGAAGCCCCAGGAAGGGCATAACTCAGGATGCAATGAGCAAGCTGGACCTTGATCAACATGCAGGGGTTTGCCAGGCAAATGGCAGGGAGGGACAAGAGACTGACATTCCTAGAAGTGCTCAATGAGGATGGCTTGAGAAAAGAATGTGGCATTCAGGACACAGCCAGCAGTTTGGTACAGCCAGGACATAGTAGTAGTAGGAGAAAGGGCTAGAAATTGATATTTGGGAATCATTAGCAGGTAAGTCAGGGAGTGGATGTGATGGCCCATGAAGCTGTGTAGGATGGCAAGAAAAGAGGACCAAGGACAAAGCCCCAGGAGGTCCCAGGATGTACAGGGTGGAGAGATGAAAAGGAGACAGAGAGAGTAGTCAAAGAAGTCCAGAAGGAATGACGATGCAGACACCAGTGAACAACAGCACTTCAAAGACAACTCCTCAACACTGCCCCATGCTGTTGTGGCCCAATGGTATAAGGAGGGCATTTGGCAATTAGGTGCTGGTCCTTTTCAACTTGGCAAGAGCAATTTCATGCAGATGAGTGTAGGGGTCATATTTCAGCAGGTTCAGTAGTCTTCCCACCACTCTGAGCACCGCGTCATCCCCCTGATAAATACCCTTTAAGGACTCACGCTGCTCAGGAATAAACTCAGCCTCCTTTGTACACCCCAATATGACCTCCTTCTCTAACTTGGTTTTTCTCCATACTCTTTTGGCACAATTATAAGAATAGCTATTATATAGTTAATATCTACTGTGTGTAAGATCCTGTGCTAGGAAGCTTACATACACTTACTCATTTTTCAACTTCACCCTAGTACTGGAGTTGGTGAGCTATGGCCTGCAGCTGGCCACCTGTTGTGATAGATTAGGCTTTACTGGGACACAGCCCTAACCATTTGTTTCTGTATTATCTATGGCTGCTTTCATGCCACAAGGGCAGAGATGAGTAGTTGCAACAGAGACCTGCAAAGCCTAAAGAAACTGTTTACTATCTGACCCTTTATAGGAAAGGATTGCCAACCCCTACTCTAGCGCATGCAGCTGGGGCCCTGCCTAGATCTGCTTTACCAGAAAGATCCACCCATCTCCCAGTTGTCTGAGTCCTGGCTGTTGGCCAACAGCTGCTTCCTTCTTTAATGTTTTTGGCTAAATGGGAGGTGCCTCAACCAGGAGGTTATATGGCCCCATACTTTGGGGCAGTCCACAGCCAATGACTGAGTAATATGGGGTACAAAAGGCCAGTCCTCTTGTCTCAAGATGTGACCAACTCTGTGGTACAAATCATGCTCCAGAGAGCCCCGTGGGATCAGGCTGAGGCCAAGTCTCTAGCAGAGACCACATCCTTACTTAACTCTTTCCCCTGCCCCATCCTGCTTCCCTCACTCCCCTTTGCCTGCAAGCTCTCCCTCAGTGAAACACGTGTACAAGAATCTCCATCTCAAGCCAGGGAACCCAACCTAAGACACTCACAAACCTGCCAACTGGGAATTACGATTCCACTTTACAGATAAAGAAACTGAAACGCAAGAAGGTTAAATACCTTGCCCAAGGTTGCCTAGTCATTAAGTGACACAGCTGGGATTAGAAAGCCTGTGCTCATTCTGCCATTTCACACAGACCCTCCTTCACACGCCCTTTATTCTAGCCTAACCTGCTGACTCCAGTACACAACACTGGTCCTGCCTCTCTGCATCTGATCCTGCTATTCTCCCAGCCCGGTGTCCCTCCCAGCTCTGTCTGTCCAAACCCTTCTTGTCTTTCAAGCCCAACTCAAATGCCACCTGAAAAGCCCTGTCTGACCCAAACCCCTATTCCAGGTGTGGTCACTTATCTTCCAGTTCTCCATGGAGTGTTCTCTGTGTTTCTCTTAATGACACATACCAGCTTATCTATTCACCTGTCCTAGCTCACTCAGAAGAGGGAAATGGAGGTGGGTATCAATGCCTGACTCACATATCCATCTTCCATAAATCTTGCACCAACCCTTTCCTCATGGGGGCACCACCATACCCATGACCATGCAACTCTAATGGGTGCATATCATCTCAGATGAGGCAAACTGTCTAAAGGTTCAAGTTAGGGCTTGCTGACAATCCCCTTTTCCTTGGAAAGCCCAGATGTGCTCTCATGGACTCCCAGCCTTTGTTCAAGGAAAATTCATTCATCTCTTCTGTGCTCAGAGGAGCAGAGAAGGAATCCAAATTCATCCTCATCCCTCCATTGTCTCCCATTTTAGTATCAGTTGTGTAAACATCAGCCTCACTACCTGAAGTCACCCTTCCCCAGGTCCCATGCTGTGGGGTGGCAGACCACTTTCCGGCCATCGCCTGGCTCAGTTAGCATGGAGTTAACCCAGAATTCTTGAGTCATATTAGGAAGGCCAATAGACACAAAGAACTTCTCAGCCTCCTTGAATATCCTCTTTGCATCCCAGGACTGGAAAAAAAAAAAAAAAAGAACAGCATTTAATTCTAGCATTAAAATCACAGCATTCTTTCTGTTGGATATGTACAAAGGCATAACTGTTCTGGACAGCTTTCACAGCGTTTATACTCTTTGTCTCAGTAATCCTGTCTCTAGGGAACTAACCTAGGAAATTCTCAGAAATTAGGTCGAAGAATTACGTTTAAAATGATTTTTATTATTATTTTTCAATTGAAATAATTTGATATATTGTGTAAATTTAAGGTGTACAACGTGTGAAATGATTTTTAATAGGGGGAAAAGTGGAAACAACCACCAGAATGGTTAAATAAATAATGATGCCTTTGTGGAATGGAAAATCTAAATAAATTAGATTTATAAAGAATTTTTATTGATATTTTTAATAATTTAATAGTGAAAAAGTAAAATATATAAACCACTTCTATGGTATAATCTTAATGAGGAAATACATTAAAATGTTAACAGTAGATGGGGTGAGATTATATGTGAAGTTTTTTGTCTTTATTCTTTATGTTCCAAGTATAAACACAAACGATAATGACCTTCTCTTTGCTAAAAACTGTTCAACTCAAGACAACAACCCTTGATTGATCTCCTTCAATGGGCAAGGCCCTGGCATTAGGGTCATTAGAAGACACAAACAATAAAGCAGACATGAAGTTGCGTGATTTTGGAACCAAAAAGGCCCACATGTGATCCAGCAGCCAATGGGTAGGGGGGCCTTGGCTTCATAGTCTGTATGGGAATCTAAACTTTCAGAATGTTCTGGAACTGGAGAGGGGCAGCAGAAGGTGTGTGCGATTCAGCAAACTCTTCTGGGAACCAGTGTCTCTGGAGCTGACCAAGACTTCTTTGGAGATAAGGCTCATTTTCAGTCAAACTAAGTTTGTATAACTGGCAGATATTTAATGAATCACTTTTTAGTGACACAGAAAGCTTCCTTTCATCTTAAAGACCAGTCAAGTTTGTTTTTTCTCCTATGTCAGCCTTGGGGATATGCAACTGGATATAACAGACACTATGGATATTTTCTTTGACCTTTAAAGGCTTAATGTCAGGCAATATTGCTATTGGTGAGTATGGCATTCTTAAGGAGAATGAACAAATACTAAAACAGTGTAGACTGGCAAGAACAGTTAACATCTGCTGAATGAAGAATGAATGGATAGAAAACCAGGCTGGAAATATTAGGAGTTCTCAGTTCCAACCTTAGTTATCACTGACTGTCTTTGTGACTTCGAACAAATCATTTACCCAAGCCTCAGTTTCCTCACCTACAACATGGAACTATCACAATACCTGTCCTGGCAGTCCCATAGGTTTGTCGTAAACATAACATTAGGAGAGATGGTGGGGGTGAAAACACCGTAGATAGGCTATGGAGCTACATAAAGATGGGCCTCTGCTGCTGCTCAACTGCCAAGTGGGGCTACAACAGCTGCAGGAGTTTAGGGGCCCTTGCAGCTTCACGTTTTCATTCTGCTATGGACTTTTCCTAGGAGTATGTTACGTAGGTGAAGATGTTCATTGCATTGCTGCTTACAGATTTAAAACTGTTAACAAGCAGTGCATAAATAGTAAACCATGGTGCAACCATCTGAAGAAATTTTACGCAGCCAATAGATGTATGATGATGGATCCTACCCAGAAATGTAGGCTATTAGCTGAATAAAGAAAAATACACAATTATAACTATAATATTATTTAATCAATGGAAGGGAACATAGAGAATTTAAACAATTATACCAAGATGGTAAGAAAAGGTTATTTTAAAACTATTTTAGGGCTTCCCTGGTGGCGCAGTGGTTGAGAGTCTGCCTGCCAATGCAGGGGACACGGGTTCGAGCCCTGGTCTGGGAGGATCCCACATGCCACGGAGCAACAAAGCCCGTGAGCCACAACTACTGAGCCTGCGCATCTGGAGCCTGTGCTCCGCAACAAGAGAGGCCGCGACAGTGAGAGGCCCGCGCACCGCGGTGAAGAGTGGCCCCTGCTCGCCGCAACTAGAGAAAGCCTGCGCACAGAAACGAAGACCCAACACAGCCAAAAATAAATAAATAAATAAATTTTTAAAAAAAACAAAAAACTATTTTAGACTTGTAATATTTTTAACAATAATGATTTTTTTAAATTAATTAATTTATTTATTTATTTGGCTGTGTTGGGTCTTCGTTTCTGTGCGAGGGCTTTCTCTAGTTGTGGCAAGTGGGGGCCACTCTTCATCGCGGTGCGCGGGCCTCTCACCATCGCGGCCTCTCTTGTTGTGGAGCACAGGCTCCAGACGCGCAGGCTCAGCAATTGTGGCTCACAGGCCCAGCCGCTCCGCGGCATGTGGGATCTTCCCAGACCAGGGCTCGAACCCGTGTCCCCTGCATTGGCAGGCAGACTCTCAACCACTGCGCCACCAGGGAAGCCCAACAATAATGATTTTTAATATGCAAAAATCTTCTAATGATATCCTTTTTTTTTTTTTTTTTACTATTCACAGAGATTACTGACTACTTAGCAATGACTAACTTTATTTTTTTTTAACATCTTTATTGGAGTATAATTGCTTTACAATGTTGTGTTAGTTTCTGCTGTATAACAAAGTGAATCAGCTATACGTATACATATATTCCCCTATCTCTTCCCTCTTGTGTCTCCCTCCCTCCCACCCTCCCTATCCCACCCCTCTAGGTGGTCACAAAGCACTGAGCTGATCTCCCTGTGCTATGCGGCTGCTTCCCACTAGCTATCTACTTTACATTTGGTAGTGTATATATGTCCATGCCACTCTCTCACTTCATCCCAGCTTACCCTTCCCCCTCCCCGTGTCCGCAAGCCCATTCTCTACGTCTGCATCTTTATTCCTGTCCTGCCCCTAGGTTCCTCAGAACCATTTTTTTTTTTTAGATTCCATATATATGTGTTAGCTTACCGTATTTGTTTTTCTCTTTCTGACTTACTTCACTCTGTATGACAGACTCTAGGTCCATCGCAATGACTAACTTTAGAAAGAGTTACGGCAAGCAGTTGATAATTCCACATCTTATTGCTTAATGGAAAACTCAGGTCATCTCTACTTTTAATATCTCTCAGCAAGATCAATACCATACTTATTCAAGGTACTTGATGTCACTGACATTGTAAACTACTTTTCCATGAAAAGACAGCTACATAAGAAATAAATTTAAATTAGCTTGAAAATTTTCTCATTTACCTGTTTTCATAAGACAAGAAGAGAAGGACGGCATAAAAAGAAATGAGGTCGAGGATTTAGATTTGGTTTTCAAGGTGTCTTCTTCCTACCTGGTTCCGCATTCTTTGGTAACATCTATGCTCGGTTTCTCTCCAAAGGGGACTGTCAAAGGGTACAGATTTGTCCAAAATCTCCCCACATATCGCCTATTAAAAAAAAGATTTCGTTAATACGTGACAAAGACACAGAAGTATAGACATGATTTTACATAGTGCATGAGGTGGGACTGGTAACAGGACACAGAGTATTCTAGATTTAATCTAGTTTCTGTGCTTCCTTTTCACTACCTCTTTTTCTCTTCCTTATTTTATATTTTCAACATTCCCTTCTTTTTTTATCGCCTCTAAAAGGTTAAAATGGCAGGAGATGATGTGGCTAGGCAAAGCTTGTTAGAGAATCTCC